>NC_090924.1:1315001430-1316251430 GCF_040938575.1 Ambystoma mexicanum
CGATTTGTGAGTAGCTATGTTTCCTCTAGTAAACAAATGTTGAACCATTGTGAGATCTCTATCAGTCAAAATGAATAATTAGCATCGACATTAATTTCAGTGAACGCAGATGGGTGTCTTTATAAAAATAACAAAGCCTAAATTGGTAATCAATCTTACCTGCAGGACCAGGAGCCTTCAAATTGGGAGGTAGGTCGCAGGCGCAGCAGAGGAATGAGAAAAGCCATCCATGCCCAAGCCCAGGTGCAGCTGGAGCTGCGGAAGCCAGGAGCAGAGCGGAGAAGCCGGCGTATGGGCGGAGTCGTGCCCAGCAAACTGGCAGACTGCTCCTCAGCTCCAGAGAAGAGAAACGGGAACAGTGGAAGCCTCTGTAAGGAGCCGCAAAGAACCGTTAAGTGTCAGAGGACACTGGGGGAACCGGAGCTCTTCAAAGGGACCTCAAATAAACAACCGTCCATAAGCAAAAGTGAGTGTGAATTCTATTGAAAACCAAACTAAATGAAAATGAAAACTCCTATTTAATTAAGAAAAAATGATACTGAGTATCAAACTAACACTTGGAAATTAAATTGACACATTGTGAATGTCAAATTGTTTATATGAACAAATACTTAAGTATTTGAACTAAAAATGTGAATCAGCAGCTATTTGAACATAATTACAGCAAGTGGCAACTGGAAAACATACTTAAGTATTCAAACTATAATTGTGAACAAAATACTTAAGGCTGCGCAACCTGTGATGGGTGGACTGTGTGGTCTGAGAACTGCGCTTAGACCAGGGAACTCTCTATTATAAAGATCACAGTCATACTGAAGCAAGCCAAGCAGCAGCATCTGGTTGGTTCTACGTTATTTTGCCGCAGGATTTTTCATCGCGGGACTTTTCATCGCCATTTTCTTCATCAAAAAACTCATCGTTTTTTTTTTTCTGCTCCCCCCAAACCCCCCTTAATTTAATAATTATACCCCGAACCCCTATAAAAATATTTATTTAATTTTGTTTAACCCCCCCCCAAAAAGAAAAACAAAAAAAACGATGAGTTTTTTTCGACGAAAAATAGGCAATGAAAAGTTCTGCGATGAAAAATCCCACGGCAAAATGAGTGTATACTCATCTGGTTCTGGTACCATGTGATTTAAACAAATCGAATAACATAGAATAAATGAATAACAAACCTATAACAATGATAAATACATTTTTTTTTTAAATGTTGGGGGGTCCGGCCCAAGTCCCCTGTTTCCTTATGTTTGAAAATCCACCCAACCCCCTTCCCACCCGTTTTAACCCCTTAACCTCCACCCCATACATATTTTTACAAGAAAATGGGCCCGTTACACGGACGGCGGTAACCATGGCGCTATTAGCGCCATGGTTGCCGTGGGTATTTTACTGAGTCCCCCATGGTGAATGGCGGAATTAATGCGTAGTAAGGCGGTAAGGGTTTACCAGCACTGGTATCCTTACCGGTACCGGTAAACCCTTACCGCCATCCGTGTAATGAGGCCCAATGTGTTATTTTTCATTTTTTGGGATTTGTGATGAATTAATTCGTTATTTTTGATTTGTTTAAATCACTGTAAATCTCTGGTTCCTGGTTGCTTGACCTGTAATGGGTGGACCGTATGGTCTGATAACTGCGCCTAGACCAGGGAACCTTAAATGATGACCAGTAAAGAACATTGTAAGTAAGCCACTGAAAAATGTGAGCTCCGTGAGAAGGCAGATCAAGTGAACCTGTTGTTTTCCTACATTGAACAAATAACATTAGAATATGTAGCGCTTTGGAATCTTGGGGAAGGGAACTCTGAGATTCAACAGAACTGACATACTTTATCTTGATATGATATGATATGATATGATATGATATGATGATATGATATGATATGGTATTTGTAACGCGCCTATACACAAGTGTTTCAAGGCGCGACGAGGCAGGGAGGGGGGGAAACAAGGGGAAGACGGACAAGCGATCCTACTAGGCCAGGTGTCATTCAGATCGCGCAAGTGCAGAGGTAAGGGGAAAAGGAGAAAGTGCAGGGGGAGGAGGTGGGGGGAAAAGTGCAGTACAAGGTAAGTGGCGTAATAAAATAATAAATGATAAATAATAAATAAAAGGGCCAGCTGGTGGCAAGTGCGAGGTAAGTGAAGAGCAAGTGCTGGGTAGGGGGCTGTAGGGATACAGTGACAGTCCCACAGTGCAGGGGGAGCCAGGGGGGCAGTGCAAGTGGAGAGTGGCTGGGCCCTGGACCGAGGTCGCTGAGAGTGGCCCAGATGCAGGTTAAGTGTAGAATTCAGGGGGGAGTTAAGCAGGTTTAGCAGGGGAGAGGGAGAGAGAAGGCAGAAGCGAAGAGGAAGGTTTTGAGGTGCTTCCGGAACCGGAGGTGGTTCTCCTCAAGTTTCAGGGAGGCAGGCAGGCTGTTCCAGAGGGAGGCCCCTGCTGCGGAGAGAGATCTACCCCCAGCACGTTGCTTCGAGAAGCGGCTGACCATGAGGGAGTTAGAGATGGATGAGCGAAGGGCTCGTGAAGGAAGATATTTAGGAAGAGAGAGTTGAAGGTATTTAGGCCCCAGGCCCCAGAAGGCCTTGTGGACAATGCAGAGGGTTTTGAACTTAATCCTCGCAGCCACTGGGAGCCAGTGAAGAGATTTCAGTCCTGGAGAGATACGGTCCCTGGGCTTGAGGCCAAGGACAAGTCTCGCAGTTCTGTTCTGGATAAGTTGCAGAGGGCGGAGAGTGGAGGCAGGGAGATTAAGATAGAGGCTGTTACAGTAGTCCAGCCTTGAGAGAACCAGGGCTCGGGAGACAGTGAGCTTCTGGGGGAAGGAGAGGAAGGGAAGAATACCTCTGAGGAGGTGCAGCTGGTAGTGTGATTTCTTAGAGACATCAGATATATGAGGAGAGAAGGAGAGTGTGGAATCGAAGATGACCCCGAGGTTTTTAGCCTTGCAGGTAGGGGCAGGAAGGGGGCCAAGGGAGGCCGGCCAGAGAGCTGCAGGGAAGGAGGGAGTGGGTGCGCCGATGAGTAGAATCTCAGTCTTACTGGCGTTAAGGCAGAGGTCATTGGCGGCACACCATTCCTGGATAGCAGACAGACAGTCGGAGATGAGGGAAGGAGAGGAGGAGGCCGAGGGTAGCCTGAAAATGAGCTGGGTATCGTCCGCATAGCACTGGAAGTGGGGGCAGAGGGCGGCGATGCGGTGGGCAAGGAGTGCCAGATACTGGTTGAAAAGCCATGGAGAGAGGTTGGATCCCTGGGGGACACCACAGGTGGAGAAAAAGATGTCAGAGAGGAAGGAGCCCATTTGGACCTGGGAGGGTCGACCGGAGAGGAAGGGAACCTCAAGGCCTGGTTGGACATTGGTGAATCAAACAGCTATTGGAACTTTATTGAGCCTGAGGTGGAAGGCCCAGGAAGAACTTAAGCTGAAAACAGCGGAGACTTTACTTTTGAACACTATTTTGGTTAAGAAGAATCCCACACTTTGTGTATTTCGAGATGCGAGGGAAAGCATCGTTTTTTTGGGACACAGACAGAACTTTGATTTGGACTTGTAGACATAGAGGGTCATTATATGTGAGGCGGTAAGGGGTTAACGGCACTGGTAATGGTGCCGGAGCCGTCAAGCCCTTACTGCCTCATGGTTTTATTAACGGGTCCGTTGTTAGTACCCTCCCCATTCCCATTGAGCCCTATGGGGGCTCGAAGGGGAATGGAGATGGCTTCCCTGAATGAGGAATTACCGGGCCCTCCAAGGTCGGAATGGCCTGATAATTCCTCATTCAAGGAA
Source organism: Ambystoma mexicanum (assembly GCF_040938575.1). Lineage (NCBI taxonomy): Eukaryota > Metazoa > Chordata > Amphibia > Caudata > Ambystomatidae > Ambystoma > Ambystoma mexicanum. The sequence goes on from NC_090924.1 coordinate 1,315,005,222, forward strand.
CCTGCACCAGGTACACGGTAAGGGGGTAGCCATGCCGCTAATGGCGGCATGGTTACCTCCTACCTTGTAATGACCCCCATAGACTTTCCTTTGTTTTCTTTAAGCAAGAGAAATCCCTACCTTAGTCATAGGGCAAGTTAGGCATTATACAATCTTTACATTTTAATAAGGCTCTTTGAAACTTGAATTCTGTTGTCTGTATCATCTCTTGATAACATGCCTGTCTCACACAGTACATTTAGCGGTGGGAGTTGCCTCCCATTCTCTGGATAATTAAATCAGAGTTTCCTTGTCAGGTTTCTGGTCTTGTGGACATTTTTTGCTTCCATAGTCAGTGATTAGTCCAATGTCGAGAGCAACAGCAGTATATTGGAACTGCTTGGAATTCAAGCACACATGGGCCATTGTTCAGGATGCAGAGACATTAGTTTGCTAATTGTACCATCCCCCACAGGAATGTGAAGGAGAGGAGGTATTGCATTGCAATGCACCGTGGCTTTCTCACTTGCTAGGCAGGTTCATCTCCCATACACCTAATGTACAATATGAGCAATGAAACAGATCTTCAGCAACCTTTTTTGTACATAGACACAAGAATTGCATTTTTCAAAGATTTTACAAATCGGTACATTTGAGTATAGAGATGCTGTCTAGATTTATATTTTGCAGATCTTAGCTCAGGTATCCCAGAAATGTGTCTCCTGTCACTGAGATCAGGGTTGCAAGCCCAGTACCCTGTACCTGATGATTGTACTTGCAGTAGTCACGCACCACAATCTTAAAAGTTGAAGGGTACAGCCTACGACTCCCTGTAGGTTTTGGTAAACAACTCTCTGGATACATCTTCCTTGATCATGCTGGCTAGGGCTGGTACTAGCTATAGTACAACATATCTGGAGATCCAAAGGTTGCAGATCCCTGATTAGTGTTGTGACATGACAATGTAGTGATACGAAAGCCCCTTCTTAATTAATATTGGGTATGTTTTTTATGATTTCCCTCATGCTGCCCCATTTTATTTATTTATTAAATGTATTTTATTGGTTATTTATAAGGTGCTTATACAACAAGGCAGTGTTTAAAAGTGCCACACGGCAACACGGAGGGAGCAAGTGAACAAAATAAACAATAAAAACATCGAATAAATCATAAAAACAAATAGCAGTCTTACTAGTCCTTAAGACATTCAGAACGTGCAAGTGCAGACAAAGAGAAAGGGGCTAGGTGGCAGGGGTAAGTGCTGGAGGGAGCCCAAGGAGGGAAGTGCCAGCAATGCCTCTTACAGAGGCAACAGGTCATTGCTAATGCAGAGATATCCTAAGTGAAGGGGAGGTCTACCACCCAATCGATAAGTGCAGGCCTGTGAAAAACCACCCGATAGGAAGGTGTCGGTCCAGAAGCCTGTGCCAAGGGGACTGACCCTGGTGGCAATTGGGTAGATGGCCAGGACCCTATAGGACTCTTGAGGCACCAGGCTGCCAATCTCAGTGACTGTTGGGATAGTTAGCATGGGAGGGAGAGAAGGAGCAGTAGAAGAGAAAAGTCTTGAGTTGCTTTTGGAACCTGAGGAAATCCGGTTCAAGACAGAGAGAGAGTGGGAGACTGTTCCAGAGGAGGAAGCCAGCCGAGGAGAGAGATCTGCCCCCAGCTCTCTGCTTGGTGAAGCGTTTAACCAGCAGAGAGTTGGAGCAAGAAGATCGAATGAACCTAGAAGGAGAGTATTTAATAAGAGAGAGTTGCAGATAGCATGGTCACAGGCCCCAGACAGCCTTATGGATGATGCAAAGGGTCTTGAATTTGATTGGTGCCGTAACCGGAGCCAGTCGATAGATTTTAGGGCTGGAGGGATACAGTGCCTAGGCTTGAGGCCAAGGATACATTTTGCAGCCCTGTTCTGGGTTAGTTGAAGAGAGTGGAGGGAAGAAAGGGGCAGGTAAAGGAAGAGGCTGTTGCAGTAATCCATCCTGGAGAGGACCAGAGGTCTAGAGACATTGGGGGTCATTCTGAGTTGGGCAGTAAGGGGTTACCGGAGCCGGTAAGGATGCCGGTGCCAGTAACCCCTTACCGCCTTATTCTGAGGTTCCCTAGCGGGACCCGGAAAGAACGTCTGGTCAGACCAGACGTCCTTAGCGGGTCCCGTTAGGGGACCAGGGAGCAAATAACGGGCCCGCAATTTGCAGGCCCGTTATTAGCACCTTCCCCATTCCCATTGAGCCCTATGGGGGCTCAATAGGAATGGGAAATGGTATTCGGCATAGGGACTTACCTGGTCCGCATAGGTCGGAATGTCCCGGTAAGTCCCCATTCCACCTACCCAGACCCGGACCCGAGTTTCGAGGCAGCTAATAGCACCATGGCTGCCTCCAAACTCGGAATGACCCCCATTGAGTTTCTGGGAGGAGTGAGGAAAGGGAGAATGCGTCTAAAGAGGGTAAGTTGAAAGTAGACCTTCTTGGCAAGGTCCAGGATGTGAGGGGTGAAGGAGAGAGAGGAGTCAAAGATGGCCCCAAGGTTTTTGGCTTTAGTGGAAGGAGGAGGAGAGACCATAGAAGGGGGCCACAGTGCAGGAGGGAAGCAGGGAACAGGTGTCCCAATTGGAAGAATCTCGGTCTTACTGGTATTAATACAAAGATTACTGAAAGTGAACCAGGACTGGATAGCAGACAGGCAGTCCGGGATAATAGAGGAGAAAGCGAAGGAGGTAGAGGACAGCTTGAAGAAGAGTTGTGTGTCATCTGCATAACACTGAAGAGAGAAGAGAAGGCAGAAATCAGGTGAGCAAGAGGAGCAAGTTAGATGATGAACAGCCAAGGTGAGAGGATAGAGACCTGGGGAATACAACATGTAGAGTATGAAGGAGAAAGAGCCCAGGATCCCCTGTGAAGTGCGGTCAATGAGGAAGGAGAACAACCAATCCAATTCCCGGTCTGAGATATTAAGGCTATCTTGAAGCCGATTTATGAGGATAGAGTGGTTGACTGTGTTGAAGGCGGACGAGAAGTCAAGGAGAATGAGAACAGCAGGAGAATTAGAATCAAGATTTGCAAGCAATTCTTCGTGGGTGTTCAGGAGAGCAGTTTCCGTGCCTCTGGATGCTCGGAATCTAGATTGATGGTCATGTAAGGAACAAACGAGCTCAGTGTGTTGGGTCAGTTGGGGGAAGACCAACATTTCCAGGAGTTTCCCAAGGAAGGGGGAAGTAGAGACAGGGTGGTAGTTTGCAGACACAAGCGGTTGGCAGAGGTCTGTTTAGAAGGGAGTGCTTGAGAGAAGAGGGAAAAGAGCTAGAGGCTAGGGAGTGGTTGCAGAAGTCAGCAACTGCGAGGGGGGAGATATTGTTCTTAATAGTTCTGGAAGAACGGGGAAGTACCTGTTTGGCTGAGACATTCATATATTGGATTAGTCTAGTGACCTCATCTGCTGTGAAAGGAGAGATGGAGGAGAGAGTGGAGGGGTGAAGGAGAGGCCAAGGGATGGAGGAGGACAGGGAGAGGAGTGGAGGAAGGAGAAGAAGAGAGAGAGGTCAGAATTTGCTGAGTTTTAGCAGTAAAGTGGGTGGCCAGTGCATTGCAGTCGGCCTGAGAAGGAAGAGGTGTAGTAGAGACTGCAGATGGATTGGCTAGTTCCTTGCAGATTTTGAAGAGTTCAGCCTTGTTGTTAGTGGCTCTGGAGATGTGTGCCTTGATATGGACCCTCTTTTTGGAGTGGATGGTATTGTCTTTGGAGCAAGCAACATGCCAGTTTGTTAGAGGATGAGCCTGAGGTCTGGTACTTCCATTCAGCAACTCTGCACTTTAGTTTCAGAACGGCTAGATCAGGGTGGTACCATACGGTTATACTTGGAGGCCATTTTCAGGCGGATCCTCAAGACAGGGGCAAGAATTTGGGCTTATGGCTCTTAGGAACATGCACATGTAATGGATGGGATTACACCAGAATAATTCTGAGTCCAAATAACCAGATAAACTCAATAAGATGGCAAGTTACTTTTTTATAAACAATTATCTAAAACAGGGAGGTTACAATGAACATCAACGAACGTACGCTCAGTCTCTCAATGATCTCCACAAAAAATCCAATTCTTATACTCAATTATACATCAGAATGACATCATACTATGTGGCAATAGTAAAAAATATCAAGGATCGGTATTGGTTATTAAATGTATTTATTTGGTTAAGGGAAACATCTAAGTATACAATCATATAGGAGCTAGGGTTGTTATTGGGTGTCCTTTATCAGGTGGACAATTTATGGCTACCTCTTAAAACATGTCATTTCAGAAACATCAGATACACAGTTTCTCATTGGTCTTACAAGCTATAGGGACCTTCATTATATGGACTAATACAATTGGTGGCACGCTTGTGCCATGTCTGGAACATTCGGTTAATTTAGCAGCACGTAAGCCAACACCCATTAACGGGGAGATAGGACATGAAGCTACCTCACCACCCAATTAGCCCAGCATTTCTCATCACCCATGCTTTCTGCCATGAACTTTTATTTGTACTTGGCCATGCAGAGAATTCTCATCTTGGGAATGCATTGTAGTGAGGGTCAAACTTTATTTCCATTTTGGCTCACGTGACAAGTGTCAATGGCCCTCATTACAACTCTGGCGGTAGCCGTGCCGTTAAAAACGGCACGGCTGCCGCCGGTGTTGCATTTTTTCCAGCTCCCGTGAATGGGCAAGAACCAGGTCATGCCGAGTTAGGCGGACCCGGTCATTGCCCATTTTCGGGTGCCGGAATTAAGGGCCTCCCCATCCCCCAATCTGCCCGATAGGGCTGAATGGGGATGGGGACGTCGGATGCATCGGCACATTCAGAGTTGTGCTCTGCTCGCGGGTGCCGTTACACCCGCCAAGAAAAACCTGACGGGTGAAACGGTTCCCATGAGCAGAGCCCGTAGTATGGCAGTCCGGGAAGTACGGTACCGGCATGCTTACCGGTACCGTACTTCCCAGACCGCCATGCTCGTAATGAGGGCCAATGATTTTGTCCATTTTGCAGCTTTTAAATGCTTAAATAAATTAAAACTTGCCATCATTTGAGTTCTTTCTTGCACCTTAACATGAGAAGATTAATCCTGTGAACACTCGTTATTCTTCAGAGTAGATAGCTGACCTCGATTTCTACGATCTTGTCTTCAGGGCAGGCAGCCTTGCCACGCAGCTCCACTATCATGCTTATTCTTCTGCGATGCAGCTTTTCCTTCTCCTTTAATGGTTTTTGGCTTACTATTTCATGATTCCAATGTCCAGTATCTGTACAATGGCTGCTTCACATGCATTTTATTCACTACTCATAGCTATCCTATAAGATGACTTGATCTATCTTGTGTTTCAGCATCTGCAAATTTATTGAACTTCTGTTTTTGCAGCACTTTGTTAACGTGTAATCTTCACTTGTTCCACATTGATCGTTTACTCAATTCCTTACTTCATAATTTGTCCTCTAGTATCCATACACTGGGTCTCATTATGAGTATGGAAGCAGCCATGCCCTTAGCAAGGACATGGCTGCCTCCATACCAGGTTCCAGTACCGGGTTCCTTCAATGAGGAATTACCGGATCATTCCAACCTTGGAGGACCTGGTAATTCCTCATTGAAAAAACCCATCGCCATTCCCATTTGAGCCCTCATATGTCTCAATGGGAATGTGGAGGGAGCTAAGGGGCGGGCCCGTTATTAGCTCCCTGGTCCCCTTGTGGGACCCGCTAAGGACGTCTGGTCTGACCGCAAGGGGACCTCATAATAGAGCGTCCTGTAATGAACGGTGCCAGTCACGTACCGGCACCCTTTTACGGGAGCGCCAGGGTCGGAATGAGGCCTATTGTCTCGGGACATTGTGCACACTTTCTTATGATGTAATCAGTTCATTTTCTTAGCTCTTCCTTCAGGGAGTTCTTCCTGCAGGTTGTCATCACTACAGGGATACTCTGTGGTATTGGTAAGAGTTTTAGTGATAGACATATGAAGGTTATCAAGGTCACGGTCAGTGGGAGAGTGGGATGAAGTTTGAGGCAAACGCAGCAACGGACCCTCATTTCATCAGCCGGATGACAGTGACAGATGCTGGCAGTGCTGGGGGAGGCTCGGTCAGGGGGCCGAGAGGTCCCAAGTGGGAAGAAAGGAGGGAGTGGTCATACCAGGAAAGAGAGGTCCCAAGTGGGAAGAAAGGAGGGAGTGGTCATACCAGGAAAGAGGGGTAGAGAGAGGGGTGGAGATGAAGGCATCAAGAGTGTGTCCGGCAGGGTGGGTAAGGCCAGAAGGGAGAAAAGTGAGGCAGAGAAAGGTACAGAGATCACAGAAGAGCGCCGAGGCAGAACCAGCAGAGTAGAGGTGGATGTTGAAGTTTCAAGAAGGAGGGGTTTAGGGCTAGAAATGAGATGAGAGGAGTCAAAGTTGGCCCATTCAGATAGGAAGAGAGAGACGGGGCCAGGGGGCATGTAGACAGTGGCAAAGGTGAGAGAGAGAGCTGCAGAGATACCAAGCTTGCAGACAAGGCTTTCAAAGGAGGAATAAGGCTGGGTGGGTATGAGAGAGGTAAAGATTGGTGTTATAACCCTGAGCCAAGACATTGCTGTTGTGATAGACATTGATGATGCACCTAGAGGATGAGAAGCCAGTCAAGAGTACTTTTCATCTAGTGCCACCATTAATGGGTGAGGTTGAAAAAGGGCAGTAGAAATCAGATGAGGAGTCCATTGGTCTGGAGAGGGGACAGAAAAGAGGATGTCTGTTGGTAAGTAGCGGTGACATAGGTGTATGCAATAGGTATGCCAGGATCCGGGGCCAAGAGATCTTTATGAACTTTTTTTTTCCAGACTTCATGAGAGCAGAACGATAGGTTATAGAATAGCATTTAGAGTAGATGGGGGAGATGGCGAGTGCCCCGAGGTGAAAAGAGAGGGATAGAAGAAGAGGCTGCTCAAGGCACGACACAAACTCACAGGTGGCCTAGCAGCTGAGATGCAGCACAAAAATGGAAGATGCACAGTTCTGAAAACACACCTAGTTGTGAATTTTACCAAAAAGTACAGATGCAGCACAAAATGGAAGATGCACAGTCATAAGAACACACTTAGTTTCGAGCTACTTTTGAATTTCACCAAAAAGTACAGATGCAGCACAAAATGGAAGATGCAGAGAGTAAGCAAACTTAGAGAGTAATGAGGAGGCACTGGCAAACAATGAAATACAGGCAGTGAGTGAGTTCAGGGCAGACGCACCTAGTAGGTGATCAAAGGGATCAGTTGTAGTCATGCTAGAGGGAGAGGGAGCCAAGAGACAGCGGCAACCAGGAAGACGGTTGAAGTTCATATCCGGGGGTGCTTACCCATGCAGAGACGAGGCAGAAGGCTCAAGGTTACCAAGTACATAAGAACTGCAAGTTTGGTCATTGTACAACATGGGCTGTTGTATTTTACTAGAGTGGTGGCAGGGAGACGGGCTCCCTCCAGCTCCAGACAGGGCCAGACAGGGGGCCTTGGTGTGAGCCTTGAACGGTGGGCTGGGTCTCACCTGCCGGCTCACCAATGGGCTCAATGAAGGAGTGAGCAAACAATCACTGTCCAGGTAGTATGTAGGCTGGGGCACTCTGGTGCCTGGAAGTAGGAAATAAGTTGGTGGTGTAGATCTTGGAGAAGTTCTTCAGCCTCATTTGGTAACCAGCCCCACTGGGCAAAGGATATTGTCAATGCAAAAAACACTGCTTCCCATGAGGTGTAACCACACAAAGCAGTCAGAAATGCTCAACCAGACAATTAAGGTTCACTGATTGAGTAAACAAAATATTGATGAAGATTGCCCAGTAATCATGCCCAGTACAACAGGGCTTAACTTGCACTGCAGGGAGGTCTGCCTCGTGGACCCAGGGATAGGTGAAGGAGAGCGGAGAGATGGATTGAGGGAACGAGTGTGAGGCAGCTAGACATTCTGCGAGTGTTGTGACTTGACACCGACCAGTGGCATATTCAATGGATCCACCATGCTCATCTTGTCTTTTGACAATGCAGCCATCATTTGTGCCAGAGCACAACTTACAATAATCATTGGCACTACAGATTCCAAATGTTATGTATGTATTATTATATTATAATAATTTGTTTTGTATAACACTCTTAATACCAAGAAGGGTTCTAAGCACAGACCCAGGATTTGAAACTGCGTTGCTCTGTGTAGTTTTGCTTCCAAGATGAGCACAGTCCCAGTGCGCTATACTACCCAGAATTTATAAAGGAATTTATAAAGTGTGAACATAGCTGGGAATCAATGAACGAGTGGGAGCAGCCGCCAAATGGCAATTAATGAGTTGATTGGCAACTGTAGCAAGTTAGGGACAATAACCCATTAACAAGGGTCCCATTAAAGTGACTTTACAAAAGTCAATTCCGAGGGACAGCTTAAAATCAATTGTAAATGTGCCGCTATGCTGGAAGGACAATCCGAGGCAGTGCACATGTTCACATGGGTACCTGTTACTGTCAATTGTGAAAGACATGAGGACAGGACATGAGTGAGGGGAGGGAATGTTGGTATGGACACCACATTTGAACACATTGATGGTGGATAGGAGGCTCATTGATAGGTGTACCGTATAGTGGATGATTATGTTGGTTTTGTGTGTTGTTTGACCAAGGTGGTGTATTGGAGGTTCATGGAGAAGTGAGTGTATTGTATGGTGAAGATGCATACAGCTATACCCTATGTATTCAATATATACTGGAAAACAGGAGATCAATAATGTCAAAACAATACATAATAAAGTAATAACAACACACATTAGGCAGAGTGTGTTTCTGGAGTTGATTTCCTAAATCCCAAAATCAGATTATACAAAAATGCAATGGATAAATGAAAACAAGTTTATAAAAAAGATGCCACTCATGCCAAGGTAAATTGCTGAACAAATTTAAAGTAACAACGGTAGAGTGGCTCGAAACCTGTTCCCCAAATCTGTCATGGATGTACAAGGCAGCCTTCACTCCCCGCAGCCATAGCTGCTACAGGGAGCATAGAGCATCTGAACTCCTTTCTGCTGGAAAAGATGCCTACATCACACTCCCCTTCCAATAATAATGTTCCTGTGGCCACGGATAGTGCATAAAGTTGCAGTTACTTCATCCTCTGGTCAGAGGCAAGGTGCCACCTGTGGGGTATATTTAAGGCTCTTATGGTAATCCCGTTCAAACAAAAACGGCATGGAAATAATGCAGAAAAACTGCAGCACTTTTCTTTCCATGGCACACATATATGGCGAGCATTAAACACAAGAATGCCACCAAAAGAAGTGCTCTGCATTGTTTTACCTCCATTTGAAATCATCTAAAAAGGTCCTGCATGCAGAATGGCACCACATTTGCTGTTCTATTTTCTGAATACTAAAGCTGCACACAGGACCTCCAAGACGGCTTTGCCATTTGCTCCTGATTTCAATGTAAAACATCACAAAGTTGTGCTGTTCTTGAAAACCCACAATGGCATGCTATACGTCTGCTGAGTACCAAGAAGAAAGGCAATACGTTTCCAGACAACTTATGTACTGGGAAATCACTTTAAAGGCAAAGAATTTGGATTTCCACCTAAACACGGCTAGGGTTTTCTTTTGCTATAAACCATTGCGCACAAACTGCAGTGCATGAAAGAAATGCAGTGTTTCTTTTTCTCATGTCAGTTTCAAGAAAATGCTTGGCAGTATATCTCTCTGTGTCCAAAAACTGGACATATCTGTAAAATCACTCCAGAAGGTTAATTAACAAGAAACTGTGGGCTACAGAATCCGCATTGGGAAACTCAAAATGAACTGAAATAAACACACGTGTGAATTTACTCTTCTGAAAATCAGGAAAAATGTAATTTAAAGTTAAATGTCAAATATTTCACTGTTGCTCGCACACAAAATATTATTGTACTTGGGGTTTGAGGGGCTGCAAAGCCATGTACATTATGCTTGTTCCCCCCCACAAAGACTTCAAGCAGCCTGGCTGAGGCCCAGGAATTGCAGTCAAACCAGTTTGGCAGGAAAGCTTGCCTCCCACTTGTTCGCACCTACCAGTGAACTGATGCTGTCAGGACATGTGCTCTGTTCTTAGTGGGCTGAGAGTGTGATAATTACTGGCTTTACCGGACTGGCCGTCAGGACTGCCATCAAATACAAAGGAGGGGAGTGAAGCCCTGTCTTTGACATAAAGGTGCAATTTCCTTCAAGCACCCTCTCCCAGGAGATCCTTTTTGTAAGCTGAAGCCAAGTGCGGACAATTTGGCTGTGGGGGATGGGAGGACCGCCCACACAGTGACACATGCCCTCCATGGACTTTAAAGAACTTTTTACATTAAGACATTTCTCTCAATACCCTGTATAAGCAGTAATGTGATGTTATGACAGTTATCTTGTAATTTTTAGACATACAGAAAGAGACTAGGTGCATCTTTTTAGCCCATGGTGAACAGGAATGACAGAAAACATGTATTTCAGTGTGAATTATAAATGGAACAGACATGAAACTTGGTGAAAATATGCAAAATAGTAAGGGGCATATGTGCAGCCATTTGCAGAATTTCAAAGATTATATGTCTCCTATAAATAGCAAAATTGTGCCAAAAAGCGATGCAACATCACACAGAGTTGGCAATCGGACTGTCCGATTCTCTGTTAAATATGGAATCTACATATCTGTTTCATATGATGGTGACTAGGATGGAATTGAAGTTTTGCTCCATAACTTATTTTTGACAAAGGAAGTCATAAGATCACACAAACAAAATGATATCAGATCATCTGAACCAATCAGCCCGGAGGTGGGGACACCAGTACCCTGGCCTATTCCGGTAGAGGGGCAAGTCCATAGTACTTCCTCCCAGATAGTAAAATTCTCTGATGTCACTTTGCCTATATATGCAGGAGACATGGAACCCCTAGGAACAAGCAACTGAAAACCAGACCCAGGCAGGACCATCCAGATCCAGGCAGAACCACCCATCCAGACCCAGTCATACCCAATAATCCACGGAGGAAATAAAAGAGGCCGATGATACCCTTTAGGAGAATCCAGTGACCAGACTGTTTTCCCAGCTGACCCATCCCTCTGTCCATTGTGACCAGACCTTGCCCAGCTGTCCCATCCAGGAGAGTCCAGCTGTCCCAGTGACCAGATCTCTTGACCCCGCTGCCCAGTGATCAGATCATTGGTCCCGCTGTCCAGAGACCATGCTAGCTATCCAAAATTACCAAACTCAAGCTTGCCTTGTAAGTATCCTACCACCCAGTACCCAAAACTGCATATACCGCTATTTTACCCTTGAATCCTATTCAAATCCTATAATAATCCCATAAAAACCCTAGTCATTTCCCAAATTGCCAGTATCCTCTGTTCACCCTTTCCTTAGAAGAATCTGTGTTAGTCCATATCTGTTAGCGTATTCCTTTTTATAATCATTTGAGTTATCTGTGAGCTGGTTGCAATTCGAACAGAACCACCTCATGTCAAGTGCCTTTCTTTAAGAAATATAGTCTCAGTAAAACTAGTCATTGTGCTAACAAATCCGAATTTACCTGTGTATTTTGCTTTTCTTTAACATCCAACTTGCATTTCCCCTAAATAAAAACTACACTATCATCCTATAAAGAGTCATCCATTCCCCTCAATATCCTATCTGTTCTGTGCCTTTGTTTCCCATCCCAAAAAACGATTTCCGATTTTGATTGCTAAGCCCATTTCCTTAGCTGTTTGCCAGTTTAAAGCCTGTGTGAAATAAAAATTGCAATCCTTCCGCGTGTGTTTTCCTGTGCATTGTTTTCATCCCAAAATCTATTTTCTCACCTGTGTTCACGTTGCTTTAGTGCCCTGCTCAGTAGCTTGTAAGCTTCCTGGTCTCTTTAGTGCAGACTTACGAATTTCTGTCCAAGCTATCCTACCGCAAGTGTAAACTGATCTATAAATAATCAGTGAAATCCAAGTATGCCATTTTGCTCATTTTGAAAATTTTCATTTTCTTTTCTGGCCTCTCATCCTGGCGTGATGGGCTGTAGTTTAAATCTTATTTTTCCCTCCTCATTCTGACTCCTTGACCTTCTTACTTCCCATCCACAAAGAATCTAGCTAGCAAGCGTTTAGGGGAAGTGTTGCAGGGGGAGAGCGTAACCTGTGTGCCATCTATCATTTTGAAGAAAAGTAATTTTGCTTCTGTTTTCTATTAAAGATTTCTGTATATTTTGTTAGTATTTGGAGCTAACTGTATTGTGGGAATCTTTTGAATTGTATTGCCAATACTTTGGTGGTTGCTGCCCAAGTATTTCATTTTGCTTGATTTTTCATTTGATCATAAAATTAATAAATATTTCATTGTTACACACCGCCCTGGTTCATAGTCCATTACGACACAGGGTATTTGTGAAGGTGGGTGTGAGACGGGTTGGGTGCCTTCTCAAAGTAGAATCCGAGAATCAATAACGATAAAAAGCATTTTTATTGTGTGCCACATTATTGTCAGTGGACAGAGTCCCTGGTGGGAGTGAGCCGTGTTCCAAAACCTTTACAGACCTAATGGTGAAATGATAAACAGTGTCTCAACAGCTGTGGATGCCCAGTGTTTAAGATATATAAGGGGGCCAAGCCAGTGTCAAGATCTGCGAACCATGTGGCTAATTCGTCCATTTACAAATAAGAGATGTGCACATGTCACTGATAGGTACCGTACTGTTCCTTTCCCCATGGCACCTTCACTGTAGTCAAATACTTTTTTTTTAGCACAGTGTATGTCAACCTTGAAGTAAGGTGATAGTCCCCACTTCCTCTCCTGATGAAATGTCACTGCCTGTACTTAGGTTTCTCCCATGCTTTGTCTCTTACCCAGTCCAAAGGAAAAGACCATGAGCCCTCTCTTACAGTCAGACATAATCACATCTCAGGCATTGTCAGTGCATCTAACCAAGAGAACCTAGCAGCATTAATACTAATGTCCATACCAAATGCTATGCAACATAGTACGTACTTACTCCCTCACATACTCAGATTTCTTTTAGTGTTATATGGTTAAATAAATTAACCTTTAAAATTCTACAAAAATATACATTATACATTATGGATACAATAGTCTAAAATCTAAAATCGACATTTTCGAAAATAACAGCATAAAAAGAATTTCTTTTTACTTTCCAAATAAAAAAAAATGTATCAAAATTCAAACAAACAATTTCAAAAGAATTAAAAATAATTTCTTTAAAAAAAGAATGTACCTATTGATTACTCAATTTCAGATAAATTGAATGACTCTAAGACGCCTACCACAACAATTATATCTGAGGTGACCAAACCTCCCGAACATCTCTCCCACAAATAGACCAAATCGATACGATCCAGAGACTGAAAGAAATGCTTAAAATATTTTAGTCGAGTGGATTGATTCACTGGGGATTCCACCACCAGGTACTTTATTGTTTCTATCATATTTTCAGCCCTACAGACTCTACAATTGTTCTGATCAGCTCCTATCTTATTACCTCTAAGGAGGATTTCTTTAGTTGGATTTAGATACCATGGGATCTCAAGAATTTGCTCCTTACCACTGAGATAGATAGAAAGAAATGGAGTGAAAACTCCCAATTTGTTATGAGCTGCTACTAGGTGCTACTAGGTGGGTTAAAGAAGAATAACTAAGCATGTTTTCAGTTGTTTTAATCCCCTCCCATATTCCCAGACTCCTTTTAGTGCTCTCTACTCTAAGCTAGAGCTCCTTTCGACTGGACCCTATATCTTGTAACAGATCATCACAAAAGGTACCAAGGGATTTCATTGCACACATATTGTCTCTGTTCTGCTGACTGTGAATCACTTCATTTATGTTCCTACAGAGGGTATCTGATTCGGAATTCTGAGTTCTTCAACATAGGTTTAGATAGTTCCAAATCCATGTACTTCTAAGTAATCTAATACCCAAAGTGTATCTAATGGCTGCAACAGGAAGCGAATTTGGCAGTTTTAATAACCTTCTCCAGATTTACGCCATCATCACTGGCCACGGATTAAAAATTGAGAGATTGTATAACTCAATGCCATAAATTAATTTGGCACTATCTTGCTTTTCCATACTTTCCATTGACCTTGCTAATCTGGTTTGCCTTTTCTGAAGTCTTAAATAACAGATACTCTCTAATGTTGGCTTTATTCAATCTACAAAAAATCGGAAAGCCTTAATAAATGAAATGATTGACAGGTTTCAGCTTTTGAATCCCACTCCACCACAAGAATGGTTTCACTTTTCTTTTTTTAGTGCAATTAATCACTTTTGCTTTTTTTTGGCATTAATAGATAGGCTGTTTTCTTGTGCGTATACCAAAGGCATCAATTAGTTTTTGTAGCTCAAGGGTGTCATATCAAACAACGATAAGTCATCCGTGTAGGAGGGCCACGTTAGCTGTTGGTTATTAAATTTAGGCGAGGCAATAGCCGATTCTTTTTGCTAGTGACTCTCCCACATTGGAGACATACAAGTTGAAAAGACAGGGAGCAAGAATGCATCCCTGACTAACTGCCATGTATGTTGGGATTTTTTCTTACAACTCTCCGTTCTGGTTCATTGTAACCTTGATATTTGATTCTGAGTACAAGGCAACTATTAACCTCAGCAGTACAAGGCAACTATTAACCTCAGCAGACCTCCCAGTATCCCATCTACCACAATATGTTTCTGTTGACCTTATCGAATGCTGCAGTTAAGTAAATAGTTGACATAAGTTGCATTCATCCTGCCACTCCAAGCATACTTTTGGACAAAATCCAGAAGCAGACCATTCAAAATGCTGCAATGATTATTTCGAAACCCGGTCTGCCACCTTTACATTCATCCTGCCTTAACCGCTCAGGCCACAAAATATTGTAACAGCAAGGCCACAAAGACCTTGCTGTCAGCATCTAAGATGGAGATCGGCCTGTAGTTTTTTGGATCATTGCGGTTGACTTTCATATATATGGGAATAATGAAGTCAGTATGCCAGGACTCAGGCATGATCTGGGAGTTCACAACTTGACAAAAGTAAATTGTCAAAATTGAGGACCAGGCAGAGGGGTCGTCCTTAAATACTACATCGGCCAACCTATTTGGTCCTGCACCCTAGACCTGCTGACGCCCCGGACGATTACAAAAATGCTTTCCTGATCGAATTCAAATTGCCATCCATTTTCTTCACTCTCCACAATAGACTGTTCCCACTCGTAACTCTTACCAAATACTGATTCAAAGTAACTAACCCATTGATGTTCTCCTATTGGGTTCAATTGCAAATCAGTGTGATGTCTTCCTAAGTCATTAATAATGAACCAGAAAGATGCTGATTTACTTTTACATAAGGCTTCCAGCATTATTTCTGTGTCATTTTGTAGTAATAGTAATTGGGTATGGTATGATCGGTTCCAATTGAGATATGTTTGCATTATCTTTTTAATTTCTTTCACTCTCATAACCTGGTTGTCACTGTATTGGTTGTTAATGGTCCTGATTTTTACCCTTAATGAGCACTTTTCCCACTAAATCTTTTCATCATACTGGTGACAATGTTTAACGAGATGGAATTGAGGCTTTGACTCCACCGTCTTAAGAATACCATGTAGGAAGAGCTCAAAGTTGTTGATATTGAATGTATTCAACTTCCATTCCATAGAAGTTAAGATCATAACTTACCTTACCCTCTCATTGGGAAGCGCCACTTTAGGTTGATTCCAGATAACCCGGTTGCTACCCTGGCTAATCCCTAGTCCAGACACAACCTTGGCAGTCTTTTATAACAAAGGGATGTCAATCTTTTTGTGATTACTCCATTCACAGGCAATCACCTCAAATGATTTACAGATATAATACATGCTGTCATGTACGAGCATGTAATCCAAGGTGAATTGCCTCGCCCTCACGACCAAGTTCGATGACTCAATACACCACCCGACAGCCTTCCCCTGGCGCCTTTCTCAGCTGACTGGAATAGTGTGACTTACCCTTCAAAAACCGGAGCTTCAGTAAGCCAGTTTGTCTTAATAAAAAGTATTGGATACTCTCGCAGTATTCTCCGCAATGTCTGATATGTGAATATGTGGGAGTTCCCGCAACTATTCCGAGATAATACCCGAAGTTTGGCAGAACCAGTGGCGATGATTGTTGTCCATTAAGGGAGCAAGCTACCCATGCCCAATCGTCTGTTTCATTCCACTGTCTCCTCTCCACTCCTTTCAGTTGCCCTTTAGGGTACTCAAATGGATCCCGGCTCAATAACATCTTTAACTCATTGGTCATTGCCCCCCCCCCAATCTCATGCTTACAGCTATTACCAAGCACATCTCTTTCATCCACAGGAGCGATATCATACCTATGTTGCCGAAGTTGAGCAAATTGAGGGTGAGATCGAACACTATGTTAGAGAAAAGGGGCTCAATGGCCATATAACTTCTTTCTAGATAGAAAAGGTCTACTCTCTCCAAATCTTTGGTGGAAATGGCTCTCAATGAACTAATCTCTGCCATAAGAGAGAGAATAGCAGCTCTATTCATTACGGTATACCTATTCTCCCGGAATAAGCAGTCCACCTTAAGCTTAAGACTTTTTCAAGGCACCCCCTGCCTTTTCACCGGTGGGGCATTGCCCCATGCATCATCAAACTGACTGACCCATAGATCCGGGCCCCTAGCACCCCTCAGCAGACTAAATACATGGTCACATTCACCTGCATTTCCCGAAAAACATTTCTTGATTATTAGGCACTCTCTCATTTTGGTTTACAATTGTGAATGTCCGCATTCCATCTCTAGTTGTAATTTTCTTTTCAGGTGGGGGCCCCAATGCACAAAACAGGGCTCACGTTGTCCCCAAAAGCCTTATCTCTGTCGCACGGCAGAGGCATTGCTAGGGGGGTGCTATGGGGGCTATAGCCCTGGGTCTTTTGGTTGTATCCCCAGATAGAAGCTCAGGGGCTACAACCAAAAGGCTATGGCTAGCCCTGAGTCCCACCGATCCCGACATTAGCTTAGCTCCTGATCTTTTCCAGACCTAACAACACCCCTGCTGCCCGGATATCTGGCTGCAAGTCATCCTTAGAGAACCTCAGTTCCCCCAAATTCTGTGAGTCCAGATAGTTTTTCCCGAGTGAGCCCGTTTGTGCCACTGAGTGCTTTTTTTCCACCCTCATCTTGCACGAAGAGTCAGCTCTGCCCAGCATTTCCTTGGTCCCATCAACAAGAGGCTTTGACCAGCCAGTGCTTCCTGCTACGTTCTCTTGTGCAGGTCCACTAACCGTGTTTTTCTTATTGCTATGGTCTTATTTCGCAGGTAGGGTCAACGATTTAAAAAAAAAGTCCTTGTGCTTGCACTCGAAGTTTCCACTTGCTTCACGTGTTTGGTCTTTTTTTGCTGCTTCCCTTCAGAGATTGACGGGCATTTTCTCGAAGTGGTGACAATTTTGTTCCTTGAGTTTCCGGCCCATTGGTTTCCACCACCGTGAGTACGTCTGTCTCTTTTTCACTTAGTTGGGCACCCAGAACCAAGGCGTGTTTGTTCTGCGGGATGATTTTAGGCACATTAAGAGTGACGCTCATTTCTTCATTTACGGGATCGTTCTTATTGGCTCCCTGAGGGCTGAAACTCGTGCCTTCAGGCTTTGCCAAATTCAGGTCTAATAATGCAGAGTGAGTTTTCGAGTCACGTTGCAGGCCTTTCAAATATGGCAAGCAAAGCGCACAGAACTTGGCTCAATTGTCTCGGGAGGATAGTTCAGCGGCAATGTGCTCGCCTTGGAAGCAAACGACACAGAGCAACACAGGTTTGATCCCCGGGTCTGCGCTTAGAAACCCCTGGGTATTAAGCGCATTAAGCGTGTTATAAATAACCTATCATATCATCATCATAATATTGGTTTTTGGGCACCCAGTTGGATCAATCTGTCTAATCATGGTAGATAGGCTTTTATGTTGTGCCAGAGCCGGTGTGGAGGAGTAAGATGTCATCCATGAATCACCTCTCTTTGGGATATCGCATCCCGAGTTCACTTTCGGTGGCTCAATGTTCCCTCAATACATTTAATTTTATTTGTTTAGCGCTGACCCTACCAAGAGGGTCTTGGAGGGCTCTATGTGGTTCAAAAGTTGAAAAGGTGGGAGTTGAAAAAAGAACTTACTAAATGTTTTCAGCAAAGGATAGTAAGGTTAGGATGGACAAGTGATAGCATTAGAGGAAGGCAGGGTTCATTCATTCATTTTGTCATTTGTTATAGTGCCTTAAAGTGGTTTAGCTTGTACTCCCGTGGAGGGACCGGACCCCAATCATTTGGGAGAATTTGGGAGGTGCTATTATGCGTATGATATGGTATGATAAGGCATTTGTAATGCGCCTATACTGTTGGGTGTCCTGACCCACGTTTGAGCTATCATGCTGCAACATTTGGTGCTGTGGGCTTAGAAAATCCGAGATGGCCAAAAAGCCCACATGTATGCCAGAATAGGAAAACTGTGTATTACTGGCAATGAAAACATCATGATGGCCAGAGCTTCCCAGAAAATGCACAGGGAAATGCATGAAGAATAGGCTGCCACCCATTTCTGCCGATGTTATGGGCACAGAAGGGCACTGCCTAAAACCACCATTGGGCTACACACAGTAGCCTGAAACCATTGCAAAAGGGGCAATGCTGATTGCCAAAAGCAACCCACAACTATTGGAAATTATTTCCTTCAACGGGCACAACATGTTTTACTGCAGAACCACACCAGTGCCATGTGCTGAACCTGGATAATATACTTCCATGTAAAATCTCTTGTTTGGAATGCATTCATTCAAGACTGATCCAAAAAATGCACGCAGTACTGATAAATACCTCAAGGCGGCGCTAGCGGTCTAAACTCTGACAGGGAAACTGCATGTCAGGAGTTGCAGGAGAGGCCTTTACATCAAAGGCTGGGAGTTAATTAAAATCTTAACCACATGCTGTTCCCAGAAGACAATCTGATTTAATTAACAGGCCAAAAGGCTGGGAACCCTTCTCACTCAGGTGGCCCAGGAAACCACATGGTCATACTAACCAAATTCAAAGTGGATCCCTGGTCTGCTGACCTCAGCCTCCCAGATACCACACAATAGGCTCTTGCACTTGAATAGAATATGCTGATGTTGACTGTTGACTGTACACAAAGAGCTCCCAGCAGAAGAGACATGTGATCACTGACCCACCCAAGTCTTGGAGGCGGACTCCAACACTCTGAGAACTGAATTGAAAGCAAAATATATATTTTACAGAAACACTGATAACTCTTGGTAACCGGATGACAGAAATGTGAAATGTGGGGAACCTTAAAATGGAAACTTTGCCTACAATTCAAGCCCAAACTCCAATTTGTGTGATGTTCTGGGGCAAAACCCCGCTATTTATTGACACCACAGACACTGTATTTAAGCTAGACAAATGGAAAGTTACTGAGATATGTGTAGTAGGAGGGTGTGTATGTGTATCAATTTTAATGAAAAACCAATTTTGCATAACCCACTAAAAAGCGCAAAATATTGCCATTTCTGGGTGCAAGCTCTTAGAAACATCAGAGTTTGAACAGAGTATACCTCATGTGATACGTGATGGGTGCATGTAATTTCAAACCACTGTGTATCTATGAACTATGTCTTTAGGTCAAATATAGATTTGTGTGTAATTTGACAGGGGAGTGTCCTTTCTGCAAGCCATTAAATGACATCATTCTGACACACAATCCTGCTCTCCAGTGAGAACGCAAAGAATTATCCAACCTATCAGAACTCTGAAGGGGTTGGGCCTAGAAAGCTAGCCTCTCCACCCACTTTCAAACCACATAAAAAGGGACCACTGAAATCTAGAGAGAACTTCATTTTCCATTTTCTTGCGGGAAGCTTTGCCGGACCACACAACATCCAGAAGATACCAGTTCAAGACTGACTCCAGCTACATATTCCAGAACCTAGAACTTATACTTTAGAACCTAAATCAGAGGCCTAAAACCACAAGCTGAGTTCTCTGCCGCAGGCCTCAAATCATTGCAAGCTACTCACAGCCGGGCGAGATGCTTGAATCTCTTGCCAAGAACTTTTGCCAGGACTAGTGCAGAGATCCAGGAGCCGTGCAGAGACCGCTGTATCCGGACAGACCAGACCAGAGATCCAGAGTGACCCAGACCGCTGTGAGCAGAACCAGAGAGCTGACCAAGATCACTGTGAAGTGCCGAGACCAGAACCGGAGTCCAGTCCAAAACCTGACCAAATCCGTGGCGAGGCCTATTTCAAAAATATATTGTGAGTACCTAGCAGAACTGTGCAGAACCAATCTCTTAGTTAAAATAATCTAATCCAAACTATTTTAATCTAACCAGAACTGCCTCCTAGAAGTTGTCACTTGTTATTTTGTAAAGCTGCACCACTGTCATTTGTCAATTCTGCAGCTGCAAAGCTGTCACCTGTCATTTTGAGTTTACTTAAAATCCGAAAAACTACCTTCATTTAATTGTCCGTATCTCTGGAACCGTTTGGGCTACGAACTTGGTTTAACTTTCCTCTGAAAGCTTAGAATCTAAGCTTTCCAACAAGCCTAGAACTACCCCTTATCTTTACTTGTAAACAGATAGCTGCTTTTGCCTGAACTGCTAAAATTCGTTTGCATCTTAAGAACCATCCCTGAATCATTGCTAAAGTGAGCCTGAACTCACCCCAAGTAGCTACCACTCCCCCTGAACCTCCTAAAGGGAATTAAAAGCATTTTCAGCATATTTCTCACTTCATTGCCACCACATTCAAAGCACTTGGGCCTGTGTTTTAAAACTCATACCGGTTTTCTCTAAGCTTGCTGGGGGGGAACTGAATTTCGTATTGTATTTGATTGCATTCCTGAGAACTGTGTGCTCCTCTTTCCATCTACTTCCATGTCTTACATTGCATAGGGGAGGGGGGTGAATTGCCAGAGAAAAAGTGATTATATTATCTTTTGCTGAAATCATCTCAAGTATTTCTGTACTGCATTTATTCCTCATTGCTTTTCCCTTGAAATCATAAAAGTATTTTTGCTACTTTATCCATCCTATACTAACTCCTCATTGATTGTAAAGAAGTGTGCTAGTGCCAGATTACCCATTGTTGATCAACATCATATGTCTAAGTGTACTATCAGATATTAATTTATTATAAAGTGTGAGATATATATATATTGTTTAAATTCTCAAATAAACCTTTTAAACTTGCAAAACAGAACTACTTCTTGGCTCAGTGGGGTCAGGGGGATTCTAAGAGAGGGGTGTTATATAGGGGTAGTCATCCAGAACTCATGAACTTGACATAAAGATATATCAATAAGGGTTTCCATTCAGTATCCCAGACTAGGCATTGACTTAGTTGTAGTGTTGAATTGAATCCTCTTACAATACGCAAGTGTTTCAAGGCGCGACGAGGCAGGGGGGGAACAAGGGGAGACAGACAACGATCTTACTAGGCCAGGTGTCATTCAGATCGCACAAGGGTAGAGGGGAAGGGAAAAGTGCATATCAAGGGCCAGCTGGTGGCAAATGCGAGGTAAGTTCAGACAAGTGCTGGGAAGGAGGGCTGTATGGATACAGACACAGTCCCGCAGTGCAGGGGTTGCCCTGGTGGCAGTGCAGGGGAGAGTGGCTGGGCCAAGAACGGCGTATGTGCATTTGAGCCATTAAAGTAATGCGAGGTTGGCCAAGACCCTCATAGTCACCAATATCTAAATGGAGTGTGTATGGGTGCAGCAGAGGTATACTATAGACTAACCGGGGGGATTGTGTTTAAGGAGACAGAGAGTTATGTTGAAGCAACAGTTTGAATTTTTGTCCTTAAAAGTAGTTTCATTCTTATGGCAGAGGTGATGTGCAATAGTGTTTGTGCTATATGTGAGTGCAGGGTGTGTGGAGTGAGACCCTGCCTGCCTTTAAGATGCGAAAGTGCAGTGTGCAAGGGGAGAAATTAGTTAGCTGTACAACCAATTAAAGTCTATTTCCTGGCTTCCTTCTATGTGCAAGGAGCAGTGCTATGTTTCACAGGCGATCGAAGTGCTTGATGAATGCATAATACTCAAGCTCTGAGAGATTATAAGAGTGAGAGATTGCTATCCCTATTTCCTTCCAGTGCGAAAACAAGGTCCCCATTTCATGATTACTTGTGGCAGCCTAGCCCACCCTCCTGTGCTTTAGAGGTACTTGCAGTTCCAACCACAAGGAAGGGGGTCCGAGGTGCCTGGTTGTCCTCCTATGGGATGAACAGCGTAATTTTCCCTAGCTGCATTTAAGTGCAATGCATTGCCCCCTCAAAGCCCAAATGAGTGCAATACCTGGCCCACTGGAGTGAAGATAGTTTAGGGGCAATGTGCTCGCCTTGGAGGCAAGACGACACAGAGCAACACAGGTTCGATCCCCGGGTTCGCGCTTAGAAACTTCTGGGTATTAAGCGTGTTATAAATAACCTATCATAGCATATCACTGTCAGGATTCGTTCTACTTACGTCCTCCGTGTGTGCTTGGCTTCCCACAGGAAGGATTGATGGCAGAATATGACTGATATGTTTGGGATATTTCCTTTCTGTGAAAGTTAGTGAGCTAAAGACTCTGGGTAAGTCTCTCGTAACCAGGACTAATGTCTGGCAGAGGGACTCCTAGGACCCCCCTTGTTAATTTGCATATTCAAGTAACTTTGGGTCTCACCCTAAATTACTAGGGGAATCCAGACGTGGACCCCTTGCTCACTACTCTTAGAGAGGCACAGCTCCTCCCTACTGATGAGGTCCAACCAGACTGAAACACGTGTCTGGGGATGCTGTTGGTATTCTTGTTCAGAGGAGAATTGCCTAGCATTTCGGTGCTGGACTGCCCCAGGGCAGGACAAAGACTGATATGTTTGGGATGTTTCTTTTCTGTCAAAGATAGTGAGCTAAAGACTCTGGGTAAGTCTCTCGTAACCAGGACTAATGTCTGGCAGAGGGACTCCCAGGACCCCCCCTTGTTAATTTGCAGAACAAAGTGGTTGAAAGCAAAGAAGAGGCTAGTAGCTGAAAGAAGGGCAGGTGGAGGGAGTGTGCAGAGGGCTGAGGGATGCAGAATGAAATGGGTGTGCGAGTGGCGGGAAGAGGGTGCGGGGAGGCAGGGGTTCAGGAAGTTGGAGGGAACAGACAGGTTTTGAGGGCTTTCCTGAAGACCAGGTGATCTTCTATGAGGTGGAGTGTGAGGGGTAGGGAGTTCCAGAAAGAGGGTGCGAGGACAGAGAAATAGACAACACTTAATCTGGAGAATTTAAAAGAAGGGACTACCAGTAGGTGCCTGATCTGAAGATTCTGGTGGGGTGTTAGCGAATGAGCTTGTTTTGGGCGAATTCTGGGCCTTTCTTGTGGATTGTGCAGTGGGTAGTGCACATGGCTTTGAAGGAGGTCTGTCAGATAATGGGCAGCCAGTGGAGTGTCCTGAGTGTGGGGGAGCTGTGTTCTCTGGGGGAGAGTGCGAGGAGGAGCCTGACTGCAGAATTATGAATACGTTGGAGCATTCTCATTTGGTATGTAGGCACCCCTAAGTAGAGGGAGTTAAAGTAGTCTAGACGCAAGAGAATGATGGCCATGATTGTGGAAACTCTATGGGGGTAGGAGAGATCAGAAGAGATCTGCTTGAGGATGCAGAGATGGCAGGTGCATGATCCGGAGACTGCATTGATGTGACAGGAGAGGATCAGATCTGAGCTAAATATGCAGTCTAGGTTTTTGACTGAAGGGGATGTGGTGGGAGAGGGTCCTAATGAATGCAGCCAAGTGATAGGTGGGGAAGTGGGACTGTGTTGCCACGGATTATGATTTCGGTTTTTCTGGGGTTTAGAGACAGTTGACTGTTCGTCATCCAGAGGCAGAATGCAAGGTCTGGGTGGGGTGAGACAAAGGAGTTGGGAATCTTGAGGATGATCTGCGTTTCGTCATCAAAGTTGTAGCAGGTGATATTGTGGAGCGGATGAGGTTGTGGAGGGGCTGAAAGGTAGTGGTAGACGAGGAGGGGGGCAGAGAAGAACGGATGGAGAGACACGTTTTGGGAGTGGTCAGAGAGGAAAGAAGAAATCCATCTGATGGCAGAGTCCTGTATGCCTAGATCAAAGAGTCTGTTCGTGAGGATAGAGTGGTTAATCGTGTCGATGGCTGCTGAGAGGTTAAGGATGATGAGAGCAGCACAGCCCTCAGAGTCAGCTGTCCTTTTCAAATAGAGACCAGGGAGGATTCAGTTTCATGGAGAGGTCTGAAGCCAGACCGTGAAGCGTCAAGAAGGCCCTGGGTCTCGGTGAAGAGGCTGAACTGGGAGCATGCTGTGCGATCTAGTAATTTGGCTAAGAAGCGGTTGTTGGAAATGGAGCGGTAATTGGAGGGGAAGAAGGGGTCAAGAGAGGGCTTTTTCAGGAGAAGTTTGACGTGAGAGGTGTAGTGAAACAGGTATGTTTTGAGAATTTTTCTGATGGGTGTGCACTTTCTTTCTCTCTGTGTGGTCTGATAGGAATTCCAAAGCCATGCAACACAGTCGCGTTGCTTGTTTTTTTAAGAGAAATTAAACATTGTCCTATGTGGGGTATAGTTGTTCCATCCTGGGTTCTCCCTTTCTGATGTTGGTGTTTCTTTTCCATTATATGTAAAAGATAGTACAAAAGGATTGGTAAGTCACTGCCTTGCTGCCAGTGCACCACAGTCATTACCATGCCACACATGTAGCGTGGCAAAGAACGACGTGGTGGGATGTGGTGTGGGAAGGGTGTGTTTGTCTGTGGGAGGGGGGAAGGAAGTGAGCATGTAGAGGATGTTAATGGGCCATTGCACCAATACGATGCCCAGGACACACAGTGGGAGGGGTGCAACAGGGGCTGCATCAGGATAATCAGGTAAGTGGTGGAGAGATGCACTAAGTGGGAGTGAAGAGAGGGTGGAACCCCCACTTTGCGGGTGTGTGGGGGAAGGCTGAGTGGAGAATGGAGGGTCTGTTTGAGCAAGAGTGGCTGGATGGGACCAGAAAGCAAAGGAAAGCACTGAGATGTAATTACTGCGTGGGGAAGAGCCATGCAGTAATTGCATTCAAAGTCAAGACATGGAACTCCATAAGGATATGCCCACTAATATTGCATTTCCTCTAGTTAAAGCTCCTTGTAATCTCCCCTATCGCCTCGTGGTGATGTCGGATCACTGTCAACCAATCCAAACCAAAGAAGAGAAGCACATATACTCCTAGAAATGCAATCTCTCTTTGTTTGCATGCTTCTGTGAGGACATTAGGATTTCCTCACTATTGGTGAAAACATTTCTTTTGTTTCTAGTGTCAAGCACCTGGTGTGGTTTTCTGTGATGTAGACCAGTGGTACTCTTAGGATGGTGGTCATCGACTTGTTACGCATTCCATTACACTTCTCTCTAGAAGATGCACCCTCACTCCCTTCATCTCTTCTCTGCCCCGATGGAGATTCTTTTTTTTTTTTTGTTGCTGGTCTCCTCTATTTTCTTTCCTCGTGTTGCTCTCCCTCTTTCTTCACCCGCTCAAAATCTTGGCATTATTTCTGAACACATCTCCTATTTTCTCATATCATATATCCATTCCTGCCCTCACCAGTTACCACCTGCTATATAATATCTATAGAATCGGTTCATTTCTAGCCATCTCTGCCATTGAAACTCTCCTACTCTGAATGGTGTGCTCTTGCCTTTACAGGTGCCAATTTCGGTTGGGTGATATTGTATGTAAATATGTGCTCTGTAAAGCGCTTTGGTTAAAGGCGCTATATAAATGACACATCATTATCATTTACGGTGAGTCTAACCTACCTTCCCTTGGGTCTACCAGCTTATGCTCTCCCTTCCCTCCCCAATCCCTCTCTTACTCTATTAAATCAAGACATATATGTCTGCCCTCTATTCTTTCCTCAAGGTCTTTACTGCTTATATTTTCATATCTTTAACAATTCTCTACAATCCTTGCACTTGAGTTTGATGCCAATGTTTGCTTTTCTAGGTCTTTCATTCCTGATGTCAATTCTTAATCATAGATCAAGGTTTTCACCTGTGCTCATCATACTGACTTAGAGTCCCAGCATATTTTTCTGAACCACAGACATTCTTTTTTTTTTCTTTTTTTAAACCAATTTATTAAATATTAACAGAAGAAATCAGTGTAACAAAGAGATACAATGGACAATTATCCATACAATAATAATGAAAAATATATTGAGAAAATGAGAAAGAAAAATATAATAAAATTCATTAAAAATAATAATAATGATATATATATATATATATATATATATATATATATATATATATATTTACAATAATAATAATAATAAAAATAATAATAATAAATAAATCAATAAAAGGGGGCAGAAAAGGTGTGATGCAAAAGTCAAAAAGCAATATCAATTCATAAAATTGACCTGAAAACAACCTTCTAGAAAACTTTGGCATAGCAACAAACCAAGAAGCAAAAGACATGAACATTATAATGAGTAAATTGAAACATGCATGTCTACTTATCTGAATACAGGTAAACTCGACATAGGAAGCTCCAACGACTGACTAACCCTTATCCAAAAAGGCCTTCCATATTTTATCAAAAATACGTCCTTCCCCATTCACAGAATATATTACATTTTCAATATTGCTCGTGCGATACATCTCCTCCATCCACATGTTCAACGTCGGGTGAACATCTGATTTCCAATTTGTCAGGATCAGTTTTTTCGCCATCATAGCCCCACGTAAAATACATGTAATCTGATGTTTCCCTAAGTCGTCCAGCATGGTGGATTCCCCCAGTATTAGAGTTTCAAAGTCAAATTCCAAATCTGCATTGACAACCTTGTTCATCATACTTGTCACATCCGACCAGAAATTCCTCAGCCTGTGACACTCCCATAACATGAGTTCCATAAAGCCACGAAAGTGACCACATCCCCAACAGCTGTCTGACTCTGTTAAATTTTGTTCCTCAAGTCTTACTGGTGTCCAGAAAACTCTATTCAAGAGCATTCCTTGTCTGGATCTCTCTCCAACATTCAGGGACATTCTTTTAATATTCTTACATAAGTCACTCCACCTCTCTGCAGTCATCTCTTCTCTCAGATAGCAAGACCATTTGTCCTGGAGCTTCGCATTAGCATTAGTGAAACCACTCAACATTTTATACATTTTAGATGCTGAATGATCACTTCTGCCAATCTGTTGAATAGTTAGAGCCAAATCAGAGATAACCAAAGATCGAATGTTCACAGCTCTCCTTAACTTTCTGTATTCGCCATAAGTACCTGTAGGTAAATCAAACTCTAGTTTCAAAATCCGAAATGTTTTCCAAGCGGTCCCATCGAAAAGATCTTCAACTTTAACAATCCCTGCTGCGAACCACTCTGGCCAGAACAAGGTCTTATTGTTCAGTTTGATATCCGGGTTCAACCAGATTGATGACATACCCGTCTTACCAGGCATAAACCCGGCAGACTGTTCATATGACCTCCATGTGGTTCTAAGGAAACTTGTTAGAACAGAAACGTTTTCCCGATCTGTCGTGACAGTGGAAAGGAGAGCCCAAGGGGCCAGCACCCTTTGCCTCAGCCACGGTCCATTCATCTTCCATATCTTCCAAAAAGGACAGGACATACCTCAATGAAAATGCTTCATGATATAGTTCGAAATTTGGGACATTCAATCCCCCTCTGTCCTCTTGCAGCTGCAACTTCCATATTTTTAATCTCGGTGTTTTCTTACTCCATAAAAAGTTCTGCAGAATACTTGAAATCATTTTCCAATTCCGTTTACAGACAGGAAGGGGGATCATATTCAGAATGTAATTTAACTTTGGAGCTAAAATCATCTTAATAGCATTAATTTTCCCGCCAATGGATAGGCCAAGCTCACTCCAACGGTCCAATTCCAATCTTAATTTTTGCAGAAGTATATCCAAATTCAGGCCCATCATGGTCCTCAGGTTCCCGGAGATCCAAATTCCCAAGTACTTCATTTGTGTCGGACACCATCTGAAACCTACGTCCACAAGTTCTCTACAATTAGTCAAGTGTGAACCTGGTAGAGCCTCCGATTTGGTCCAGTTGACTTTATAATTTGACAACAGGCCGAAATCTTCAATCAAGACCATCACTTCTGGAAGAGAAGAAGCCAGTTCCTGGACGACCAACAGTAAATCATCGGCATACAGCCATAGTTTCTGGCATACTCCATTGTAATTGACTCCCACTATCTTGTCATTAGATCTAATCGCCTCTTCCAAAGGTTCAATGGATATTATAAACAGTAGAGGAGATAAAGGGCAACCTTGCCTAGTCCCCCGTTGCAGTTCAAAACTATCCGATATAATCCCATTTGTGTTGACCTCCGCAGTCGGATTTGTATACAACAACTGAATCCAGCTTAAAAACTCAGGACCAAAATGCATCCTCTCCATGGCATTCATCATAAAACTCCATCTCACACGGTCGAATGCCTTCTCGGCGTCCAGAGACAAGGCAACAGCCTCCAACTCGTTCTTTTGACATACTTCCAGGGTAAGCAGCAGCTTTCTCATGTTGACAGAGGAGTGCCTTCCTTTAATGAAACCAGCCTGGCTAGGATGAATTATTCTAGGAAGCATTGTCTCCAACCTGCTCGCCAGAATCTTTGACAGTATTTTAGAATCGCAATTCAACAGGCTGATCGGCCTATAACTACTAGCATCCAGCTCCGGATGACCTTGTTTATGCAAAAGTGATATTGTGGCATGTCTCAAAGTTGCTGGTAGAAAACCCTTCAGTTTACTATCTTTAAACATCCCCCTCATCAGGTCCAATAACTCCTCCGGCATCCCTCGATAGAATTCGATCGGGAATCCGTCCGGGCCAGGACTCTTCCCCAAACTGAGCCTCCAAACAGCCTTTTTCACTTCATCAAGAGAGATCTCTGATTCCAGAATATTTTTCTCCGTATCCGACAAGTGTCTTAACTCCACAGACTCAAAAAATTGCTTCATCCGGCCCGAGTCTATTAGAGATTGTTCACTATACAAGTCTTTATAGAAGTTCCTGAATATGGCATTAATTTCAACTGGGTCTCTGGTCACACCTTGCCTGCCGTTAATAGCTTTAATTGTTCTATTCGCCTCCCTCTGTTTCAGTCTATGGGCCAGAAGTGTGCCACACTTTTCACCTCCCTCATAATACCTGCATTTGGTTCTAAAAATCATGCACTCTGCTTTTTCACTCAAAATCTTGTTCAAATCATATTTCATTTTCAGTAACTTGGTTGAACTCACTGCATCAAATTTACACATTAGCCCCTTCTCCAGAACCTTAATTGAATTTTTCAACTTACGAATTCCAGACAATTTCATTGCCACACCACGCATCACACATTTGAACGCCTCCCACGCCGTGTTGATTCCCACCTCACCATTCATGTTAGTTCTAATATACTCCTCAGCTTCTTTCACCAACATTTCCCTCAAACCTTCCTCTTTCATAATCATAGTGATGAACCTCCAAACCCTGGATCTAAAAGAGGCATAATTAAGAGACATGTCTAACACGATAGGTGCGTGGTCAGAAATCACGATAGAGTCAATCACACAATTCTCCACGTTCTGAGTCACCACACCACTCGTCAACACAAAGTCTAAACGAGAATATATATCATGTGCACTGGAGTGAAATGTGTATTCCCTCCCACACAGGTTCTTCAACCTCCAAACATCAGACAATCCAAAATCATCCATAAACAAGTGTAGGGAATCCCTGTCTCTTTTCCTACCATCCCTGCCCATTTTGCAACTCCTATCTAGAGCTAGGTCAACCACCAGGTTAAAGTCACCACAAATCAACAAATCTCTCGTATTTCCCATAGATAACAGTTCACAACCCATGCCATGAAAGAAAACATCACTGTTCATATTCGGGGCATATATATTACAAACCGTGAACACCATATCTTGTATTTCTAACGTGAATAGCAACCAACGACCCTCCTTGTCTGACTTGGAACTAACAATTGTACCTTGAAAATTCTTTTTAAACAGAGCAGTTACCCCTCTTGAACTGGAATCATAAGTCGCATGGAGCATGTGTCCACCCTAGCAATTCCCAAACTTTACTGCCTCAACATTAGACAAATGGGTCTCTTGCAGTAGGATTACATCAGCCTTTAGACACTTCAATTGGGTAAGGACCTTTTTTCTTTTAACTGGATTGCCCAATCCATTAACGTTCCAGGACACCACCCGTAAAGGATCTTTTGACAAATTAGTCTGAACTGCCATGCTAGACTCCCGAAATCTGTACCACCTTAAAGCACAAAGAAAAATAAGACTAAAAAAACTCTACCAAAAAAAACATTTAAAAGAAAAAACCAACAAAACCCTAAAACTAATGAAACCTAACCTAAAAAACATGCCACAAGATGGAGTTGAACTGAGAATAGAACAAGTAACTAAACCATGTTCTCACCAACTAAGAGCTCAACTCCCTATAATCCTTAAGCCAATAATGAAACTTCAATAATGTTCCCTTCCACGGGCAAACTGTAAACTGACCTAATGTCTCTAGATTAACTTCTATAAAACCACCCATTCTGACATCAAAAAATTCCCAAAATAACTGCAGTTTAGCCAATATGACCAACTAACGAAAACATACTAGCAAGTAACAATAAAAGCATCCATCATGTACTGCCCCACCTAGAATCAAAGGCATCACAAAACAAATCAGACCAATCACGTCATTATAGTGATTAAATCAAATAATGTCATCTGCCTTAATCCAACCCCTCCATTGAAGAAACAAACGACTGAGCCATAGATAAAATCAAGGTAACAGGAGAAATGACGCTTACATCTCAAGATGACCCGAAGGTCCACACAGGTTGTACTTTCCGTCATCACAAAGCAGAAACACTGCCTGCAAATCCATAACCATGTCAGGTATCTGTGCAACACAGAAAAGCTGCCCACCATCAGGACTCCCAATCCCACACCACCTAACTCTGCAGCCACCCATATAACTGTAGCCGTATTCCCTGAACAATCGGGAGCACAGACAGCTACACACAATGAGCCTAGGCATCACAACTCCCTCTCATACAAAGCATCGGTCCCATGCATATATATGTCAGGGCCCCCCTTCCCATCACCACTTCCATTGTTTGTGGACGCCTATATGTAGCCAAGAACCACAGACATTCTTAGGTCCCTCCCCACAAAACTGGGAGTTGCAGTTGCATCAAAAACGTATGACTGATATGTATTGTATTTGTAGTGACCCATGATAGGCTGCTAGCAACATAATAGATACCATTTCAGCAAACTTGCAGGGACTGTATTTTTCTATTTCTAGCAGCTATTTCCAGAAAGCAAAATTACCCTATTTCTAGTGGCCCATATTATTTCTACAACAAAAATAAAGGCATTGGTGTTCTATTTTGCAATAAATTAGAGGCAGTAGAGTCATGCAGCCTGCCCTGCAGGGCCTTCTGGGTGGGTGCATTCAGGCCCAACTTGAAGCATGTGGAAATTCTGGTGACATGAGCTTTCAATAGGTTCACAGAGAACTTCCCATGTAACCTTTCTCTTAGATGTTGTGGCAGAATGTTCTAGCTTCTGTTAAATGCTCTTATTTCACCCCTCAGTATTTGAACACAGGAAGTCAGCTCTTTTCTTGGGGGATGCTTGTCTGTGTTAATCCTCATCCACGTTTCCTTCTCTTGGTATTGGTTGAGGCTGCACATTCCTGGGAATTTAGTTTTCAGTGATTGTTCTGGATACCTGGAGATATCTATCTACTCTTTGCTTCCAGTTGGTTTATGGGGTGAACATTGTGAACATTGCTCTGTGTACACTTGGCATTAAGACATGTTCTTAGACCTTCCTTCTGAGCGCTGAAAATTGTTGCATCCTATTGAATTATCTGTGGCTGCCTTACTGCCAGAGAAATTCAATGTTTAGACCGTGCTTTGGGGGTGGCTATGGGGTTGGCATGGTGGCTGCTAGAATCATATAAGGCCACATAGATTTGGTATCACACTGGTGTCAGAGCCCAGCTATGACAGGACAAATTTGTATGAGTGTCTGATATTACTGTCTACACTACAGCCATGTGGAGGAATGACCATGATGCTGCCTCTTTGATTATCCTGCAGGAAAAGTAACACCTTCCCTCAGGGCACCGGAACTTCCCCCAGGAGATCTCCTGGGAAACAGTGTCTCAAAGGCAGCACTGACATAACAAAGCCACTCTCACAACAGGATGCTGACCACTGGAGTCCCTCTGGCGAGAAGGCAGGCATGGGAGGGTCACAGAGTTAGAGTAGGCAGAAAGGAGAGGTTGGTTGGGAGAAGGGTGCCATCATTTTGGTTTCTGTTAGGGGTCTCTAGCTTTTTGCTGTCCCCTTCATTTTCTGAAAGCAAGGTACTCTGGTGTGATGCCCTAAGGCAAAGGGCACCTCATACAACAACCTGAATTAGACCCATTACAGTAGGCTTGATTTGGAACAATCCCATGTGACAGTGGTCTTTATAAAGAGAAGGCACCCCCTCATTCTTTGATTCATCTTTGGGCACAGGAAATATTCACTGGACCTCTTTTGACAGTATAGCCTTCTCGCATGTCCTCTACCATAGAGGTGAAGATGGAAGCGATCCAAGGCAGAGTAGAGCTCTGTTCCGTAACCATCCCCGGGGAACAGTGGTGTTGAGCTGCTGCAAGACCAATTTGCCTCTATTGACTTCACTGTACTGGAACCAGGACCTTATTCACTAGAGGTAAAGGATCCCCTCGAGGTGTGAGCCAAGCTCCCTGTAGTAGGATTGCAGAACAGAAGTATTCACCTTGGCCTTAGAAAACCTGGACTGGGTCTCCCAGCAACCACAGAACCAAAGAAGTACCCCCTGGCTCTCCCTGCATCTCCCAACTACCTCAATGACAATTTGGGCACCTTTGACCCTGTACAAGCTGTTTCAAGCGAAATGCCAGAGTCATCCTTGACCTGGACCCTCAACTGACTCTGCATCTCCAAGTTCACTTGATGCTGAAACTCCACTGTCAATGCATTTGATACTGGCAGAGTCTTCTAACAGCCCCAACGCAACACCACCACCTGGTCACTAACTCCTTGACCTCCCAGCCGGTGCCGCTGCACTGCCCAGATGCCATGTAGAGCTAGCTAAGCCTACTCACAGCCAAATGCAAGTCTCTGCTCCCTGAGTCGCCCAAAACTGCCAATCAAGCACTACCGCCCATCCTTGCACCTTAGACCCGCACACCAACTCTGCTGCCATATAGCACTACATCATTGAGACCTGTCTCTTCAACTCCATGACACAATCCGGGCTCGGCACTGAAAGCACCTATACTCCAGCTGATGCCGAAAAGCCTGAATCAATGTGCTTTAGCACAAAATACAAGAATGAAGGTACTGTGAATAAGCCCTGTACCCTAATTCCCTTTGGGGACCGTAGTGACATTTAAGGCCCCTGCTCTAACATTTTCTTCCATGAAATAACCTTGAAGAGTGATATTGTTGCCATTTGCTTGCATGGGCACACCCGCCCTTTCACAAAAGTATGTATTCAATGTCTTTCCTTTACAAGGGAGGGGTTTTCAAGTGCTTTTTAATCCGTTGTTTGCATTAAATTGTTTAATTAAAAGTCTGTATTTTTATAAAATCTTGAGTGCACTTTCTTTTATTTTGAAATCTTTTCATGTTTGCAGTTTGGGTTGCTACTATTATCAGCTCACAACACAGCTCTGTCCCTTTGCTACCACACAAGGCAAGGAAGGTATACCTTTTGAACTGTGTCTGTTTCACCCTTACGATTGGGATCACTGATGGTTTAGTAGTAGTGTGGGACTTAGTAGGTGGTTTAGCCAGTTCTCATCGTTGTACTCCCGCAGAGCCGTAGTCATTTTGTCACAGTCTTTTTATGTTTGTGTGACTGATATGGATGTTGGGAAAATATTTTAATTGTAAACAAAAGCTTTGATATGGGCGGGTCATTGGATGGAGCTTCACATTCTATAAAAAACTTGAATTTGTATTCCTTTTATTTGTGCACCTGAAGTGGAACCCGCCCTGCTCCTTCTCCCATAGCCAGTGTCCCAAGTCCAGTCCGAGCTTAGTGTAGAAGTAATTTCTGTGATGTTATGTGGCGTTCATCCCCCGTTCCAGGGGCTGCAGCGGTGGATAACAGCCGAGCAGCCCAATTTATCGGCCCAAGCAAAGCGAGGGCGGATAACGAGGGCTCGGGCCTTTAGCCCCTGATCCAGCCCAGGTTGCCAAAGCGGTTACCCGGGGTACTTAAGAAAGGAGTTTTCTTCCTATAACTGGACACACGCTGCTTCCCGCAAGGAAGCAAAATCTTTTTCCAAGATGGTGCCATGGAAAGGGAAGGCAGGGCTCCGTACAGAACCCCTCTTCCCTTTCCATGGTGGCCTGCTGGAGGTGAAGGGAAGAAGCCGCAATGCGGCGAGGACACCGCCGATATAAGCTAAGCAGGGTTGTGGGAGGAGAACAAAAATGGGATGGAGGGTGAGGGAAGATGGCGGCAGCAGGAGCCAGCCATCAGGCGGCTTGGAACGCAGGCTTATAGCGGTGGTTCAAGCCTGCGTTCTAAGCCATCTGATTCGCTGGCTTCCCCGCCCGGGTGCTAATGGTGGATAATTTCTCCTACTGTTCTTTCTCTCACACTATTGACTTCTTCAATGGTTACGGAAAGTCTATACCCTTCTGCATACCCCATCTTCTATCTTGCTCTCTCTATGGCTGCAGGAGATACCTTTGCTCAGATTCATCACTTCATTTCCTATTCCCCGGAGGTTACAGCTCAGTTTGTTTTATTATTGACTACTGCTCTCCCTCTTCTTGTGGCCTTCATTCTTCAGGTGCATCCCAGATCGTCAGTTTCCCTCCATGTGTGGTTGTTTGTCATCAAAGGGTATTCTAAACCCTCTTCCCTCTATCTTCTTGACAGTTGTTCATCAAGGCTGGACCCACCCTGCGGATTGGGCATCTGGAAAATTCATTGGATCCCTTTTTCTGGGTAAATTCACTGCCTGTCAGCTACATGTCCTCCACCTAATCCCAATTGTGAGTAAGCCTCCCATTTCCAACTTCTCCATGAATTTGTTTGTTACCACTTTGTGCCCCCTTCCATTGCCCCCAATTTTGACATGTGCTTCCTCATCATTGTTCTTACTGCATCAAGATTGTTAATACTAGGTGGATCAAGTCATAGGTCTTGGTGATCTTGCCTGTTTAGTTGCTACTCTTTGAACTGGGAATGAATTATGGCACTCCAATGCTCTGTGAGATTACAACTCTGAGATCTCTTAACTTTCCTCCTTCCTTATCAAGAGGGATCTTCAAGCATGACAGCCATGCTCGAGTTTGCTTCGGGGTTCAGTTTTAGAGAGCAAGGTGATTTGGATCTTCAATTGATTACCCTTATGGGCTATCTCCTGGTTCTATATGGTGGGACCTTTCAACATGTGTACCTGCCGAGCGTGTCCTCTGTGTCTGTCCAAACTACTGCGTTTTTGCTCTTCACTGCCTGCCGGTGCATCTGGATTTATACTAATATTTGGTTTCGGCACATTTTTTGTCTCTCTACCCCCACTCACCCTACTCCCACTCTATCTATCACCATCCACCCACCCAACATCCACTCTCACTACCCCATCAACCCACTCCACCCTTCCTCTCTTTACCACCACCTACCCATCCTACCCCCACTGTCTACCCCCACTCTTTCAACTCCACCCCACCTGACTCCCACCCACCCAACTTACCCCTGCTCTCTCAACCCCACCCAACCTACCCTCCACTCTCTGTACCCCACCCACCATACCTCAATCGCTCTTCCCCACCCACCCATCCTACCCCCACTCTCTCTACCAAAATCCACCCACCCTAGCCCCAGTCTCCCCCCCACCCACTCACCCTACCCCTACTTTGTCTACTGCTCCCACCCATCATACCCCCACTCTCTCTACCCCATCCACCCACCATAACCCACTCTCTCTACCCATACCCACCCCACCCTATTCGCTCTACCCACCCTAATCCGCTAACCCACCCTACCCCCACTCTGTCTATCCCCAGTCTCTCTACCCCCACATACTCAACTTACCCCTCTCTCTATAGCCCCACCCACCTAACCTACCCCCACTCTCTCTACCCCCACTCACCTTACCCCCTCAGCCACCCTACCCCCACTCTCTGTACCCCCAAACAGCAACTGTACCCCTACTCTCTCTACCCCATACACCTATCCTACCCCCACTCCCTCTACACCTAACCACCCTACCCCCACTCTCAACCTCTGTACCTCCACCCACCCTACTCTTGCTACCCTTTACCACCCACCCTACCCCCACTCTCGCTATCCCCACTTTCTATCCCCACTGTCTCTACCCCCACACACCCAACCTACCCCAGAGGTATTTAAACTGTGGGACATGCCCCCCGCCCTCCCTGATGGGCATGGCCTCATTCCGGAGGGGGAGTGGGACCCCAGCCTGAAATGAAGAAAAACATTTTTTTAAGTGAGGAAGGAACAAGCCGCTCTGGGATGGGACATGCACATTTGTGCATGTCCCATCCTACCATGGCCCCTGCCACACATGCTCAGTGTTACGGGACCAGGCTTAGGGTCAGTGTGAGTGGCTGACCCAGGAAATAGTCACCCTGGAAGCACACTCTCTATCCCTTTCCAGACAGTGTGCTTCCAGTCGCAGGACAAAATGGTACTGGGATTAGATGAGGCAATGAGGGGGGCCTTGGGGTTGTTTGTGGAAAGGGTGGGGGGAGCTCCGCGGTTGTTTTTGGAACAGGTGGGGCCCTGGGATTTTTTTTGTAGCGGGTGGGAGAACCCTGGGGTTGTTTTTGGAGAGGGTGGGGGCCCAGGGACTATGCAGGGTGTGAGTTAGGAGGAGCCCATGGACTATGCAGGGCGTGCGGTAGTGAGGAGCCGGGCCGGGGGGAGCCTTGGTCAGAGGTGGATCATCCATAATGGGCTAGGGGGCATCAACCCAGCAGCCCCCTCACCCATTACGGAAGAGTCGAGGAGCTAGCCCAGTAAAACACTGAGCGCTCACTGAGCTGCTTTTTCCAGCTGAGGGAGCACTCCAGGGCTGGCTGAACTGTCAAAAGGAAAAAGTGTTTCCCTTTGACAGTTCCCCAGCCACATATGCTAAATGAGTCATGCAAGGCTAGGGGTGTTTTGCTTCGGCAGCCTTGGATAACTCATTGAAAATGCTGTCTGTGTGTCCAAGGGGGAGCTCCTGCGCCTCCTCGCACATACAGACATAGCAGGTTCTCCAATCCCCCCTTGAATGGTTCAGGCTTGCTCGCTACGCTTGGTCGCAAGGCACATCTCGGGGAAATATTTATGCCCCTCCACTTACAAAATTCACCGGCCTCCACTGGCCCTGGGACTTTGCTGGGAGCGGAGTGTGGGGAGCCCAGGGACTGTAGTGGGAGCAGGATTGGGGGGAGCAATGGGATAGTGGAGGGAGCAGGGTGGCAAAAGCCGAGACTTTGGTGGGAGCAGGGTGGGGAGAGCCCAGGGTATATAGTGGTGTGGGGTGGGGAGAGCCAGAGATTGGGCTAGGAGTGGGATGAAGGAACCCAGAGACTGTGGTGGGAGCAGGTGGGGGAGCCCATGGACTATGGTGGGAGTACGGTGCGGTGACTGCACGCAATAGTTCATAGCCATTTCGACTTACTGTACATTTGGCATTTCTGTGAGGTCAGGCCTGTCCACATTTTGCTCAGTGAGGGCCCAGGACAAAATGTTTGAAGACCACGGCTCTACCCCCACCCACTCAACCTGTACCACTCTCTCTACCCCCACCTACCCAACATACCCGCACTCTCTCTACCCCCACCACCCAATCTACCCCATCCACCTTACCCCCTCACCCATCCAACCCCCACTCTCTGTACCCCCAAACAGCTACCATACCCCATCTCTCTACCCCAAATACGCATCCTACTCCCACTCCTCCCTCCCCCACCCATCCTTCCACC
The DNA here is from genome assembly GCF_040938575.1 of Ambystoma mexicanum. NCBI lineage: Eukaryota > Metazoa > Chordata > Amphibia > Caudata > Ambystomatidae > Ambystoma > Ambystoma mexicanum. The sequence continues at coordinate 1,315,043,287 of NC_090924.1, forward strand.
ACTCTCTCCCCACCCACACTACCCACACTCTCGCTACTCTCACTCTCAGTACCCCCACCCACACTAACCCAACTCTCTCTACCCCACCAACCCAACCCCCACTCATCCACCCTACCCCCACTCTCTGTCTCCACTCCATCTAACCCCACACAACCCCAACCTACCCCACTCTCTCTACCCGCACCCAATTTACCCCCACTCTCTGTACCCCCACCCAACCACCCCCCATGCACCCTACCCCCACTATCTGTACCGCCAAACACCTTCTCTATCCCCTCTCTGTACCCCCACTCCCTCTAAACCCAATCCACCCACTGACCCCCACTCTCTCTACTCTACCCCAATCTCTCTGCCCCCACTCTCTGTACCCCACTCTCTCTTCATACCCCCTCTCTCTACCCCAATCAAACCTACTCCCACTTTCTCTAATGCACCCACCCACCTTATCCCCATTTTTCTCTACCAAAACCCACTGTCCTATCCCTATCCCAACTCTCTCCCCCCACCCATCCACCCACCTTACCCCCAATCTCTCTATCCCCGGCCACCCTACCCCTAGTCTCTCTACCCTCACCACCCACACTACCAACACTCTCTCTACTCCCACTCTCTCTTCATGCCCCCTCTCTACCCCCACCAACCCTACCCCCACTTTCTCTACTGCACCAACCCACCTTACCCCATCATCCTCTATCAACATCCACTCAACTCACTGCCACTCTCTCTGTAGCACCCACACTACTGCCTCTTTCTCTTCCCCCACACATCCACCCTACTCCAATCTCTTCATACTCACCCTCCCTACACCCACTCTCTCTACCCCAACCACCCATCCTACCCCACTCTTTCTACCACCATGCACCCTACCCCACTCTCTCTACCACCACACACCCTACCCCACTCTTTCTACCCACACCCACCATACCCCCGCTGTTTCTACCCTCACCCATCCAACCCCACTCTCTCAACTCCACCCACCCTACCCCCATAAAACCCACCCTCCCCCACTCTCTCTACCACCATGCACCCTACCCCCACTCTTTTTACACCCACCCAGCCAACACCCACTGTCTCTACCCTCACTCATCTAACCCCACTCTCTCAAACCCATTCACACTACCCCCACTAGCCCACCCTACCCCCACTCTCTCTACCCCCCTACCCCCACCTAACACTCTCTACTCCAGCCCACCCACCTTACCCACCGACCCTGCCAACTCTCTATACTCCACCCACCCAGCCCAGCAACACTCTCTACCCCCACCCATCCACCCCACATCCATTCTACCCCCACCAACCCATCCTACATCCTCTCTCTCTCTGCCCACACCCACCCCACCCCTTCCCTCTCCACCCCAATCCACCCACCCTACCCCTTCTCTCTCTATCCCCACCCACCCTAACCCCTATCTCTACTGCCATCCATCAAACCCGCTCTTTCTCTACTCAACCCTTCCCCCTCTCTCTCTTTCCCCACAACATGCACACTCCCCTTTCTCTCTAGCACCACCAGCCCTGCAACCTTTATTCCCCCATCCACTCTACCGTTTCTATTTCCCCACCTACCATACTCCCTCCCCTATCCCCTCTCATCCTTCCTGTCACACTTTTGCTTTATTTCTTACCCTCTCACTCTGACCCATTCTTAATCATGATTCCTCTTGTTCATCATAGATGGTGCCGTCTAGCATTGACGTCCTCCCTTGCTCTATACCCCTTCTAATTCTATTGCACACCTGCACCCCTTATCGCACCCTCCTTTCAAACTTTGCACGTTCCACCCTGCACCCTAGTGCCTTTAAATGCAAAATGCAACCAACTGCAGTAAACACTAACAGGCCGATTCATGGAATTAATGTGCGCTGAAAAAACGGCGCACGCGTGCGAAAACGTGTGATTCGCAGTGAAATAGCCTAGAAGTCTGTGCACGCGCAAAATGTGGGATGTGCGCTGAAAAAGTGCGGGGCGCATGCTGGCGCACAGGTCATCGAACGCCATGCGATAAGGCCACAGCGAATTCGCACATAGCGCGGCGCACATAACAAAAGTAGGCGTAACACGGGCGTCACACGCAGAATGGGGAACAACTCATGAAAATATGGGCGTCACGGGGGAAGCACAGGAGGCAAGTGCGCAGAACGCCCACACGCTCACCTACAACACGTATTCATGGAATCGAATAGCGAATAAGGAAAAACAGCGCACGGCCAAAGACGCGCACAGGCCCATACATGTCCGCCACACGAAAGCAGGCGGTAGCGTCCCTGCGCAGGAAAAAAATGTGCGCCAAAGTTCTACACGCGCGAGAAGGCCCACATGCGATCGGGCCTGGGGGAGCGTGTGCGTGTATCTCAGAGGTGCGCAAGAAGTTTCACACGCGATCGGGCCTGGTGGAGCGTGTGCGTGTATTTCAGAGGTGCGCAAAAAGTTTCACACGCGATCGGGCCTGGGGGAGCAGGGTACGTGTATTTCAGGGGCTCGCAGGTGTTTTTACACGCGATCGGGCCTGGGGGAGTGGGGTACGTGTATTTCAGGGGCTCGCTGGTGGTTTTACACGCGATCGGGCCTGGGGGAGCGTGTGCGTGTATTTCAGAGGTGCGCGAGAAGTTTCTCACACGTGATCGGGCCTGGGGGAACATGTGCGTGTATTTCAGAGGTGCGCGAGAAGTTTCACACGCGATCGGGCCTGGGGGAGCGTGTGTGTGTATTCCAGAGGTGCGCAAGAAGTTTCTCACACGCGATTGGCCTGGGCGCGTGTATTTCAGGGGTGCGCGAGAAGTTCCACACGCGATTGGGCCTGGAGGAGTGTGTGCGTGTATTACAGAGGTGCGTGAGAAGTTCCACACGCGATTGGCCTGGGCGCGTGAATTTCAGGGGCTCGCGGGTGGTTTTACAAGCAATCAGGCCTGGGGGAGCGGGGTACGTGTATTTCTGGGGCTTGCGGGTGGTTTCACACACGATTGGGCCTGGGGGAGCAGGGTACCACTCACCCGTCTGCCTTGCGTGTAGAAGAACGCGTAGCCAACACCCACCTGCTGTGAAGTGATAGCGTGTGAACCCCAACGCCTGCAAAACACACGCACCGCACCCCACGAAAAGCAATGCCCGTGCGCAATACGTCACAGACGCGCATACGCGCTAAGGGCCTTTGGTCCAATGGAATCGCGTATGCATGCTGACGCGCTTACGCGCTAAGGGCCTTTCCTCGAATTACACGCTGACGTGCAGAATTTTCACGTGCCAAATCACTCCGTATCAAGCTGGCCACGCGTAAGCACACGGAAGACCACGCTCCTGCCCAGGCCGAACTACTGCCCCCCAGAACCCCGAGCACGCTCCCACCTGCCATCTGCTCCTGCCTGACTGCCTGCTGCCCACGTGCCCTGCCATTTGCTGCCTGCACATCAGCCAGGGGTGCTGTTGCTGTGACCACCCCTGCTGGAACCGAAGACCCCCGACTGGGATTCCATCGCTCCACAGCCCAGCCCCAGGACCCAGTTGCCCACCCACTCCTGCCTCTGGGGTTGTTATGTCGGGCACTGCAACATCTGGCACCACTGACAACCCCCGGCCAGAGAGGCAGAGGGGCACCAGCTTCAGTGCCACCGAAGTTGGTGTCCTGGTGGAGCAAGTCCTGGGGCAGTATGATGCCCTCTTCGGAAGTTCCCGCGCCGACAAGGAAGGACAGACTCAGATCTGGACTGACATCGTGACTGCCATCAACGCGGAGGGGGTGGCAGTCCGCGACTTCCAACATGTCAAGAAGCGCTGAGAGGACTTCAGGTCCAGGACCCTGGACAAGGCCCGGCGCCTCTTGAAGGCAGCGGATGCCAAGGGGCGCCGGGGCCACTTGTCAAAAGATCAGATGAGGGTCCTGGAACGCATATCCCCAGCGCTCCACGTCCAGGTCCTTGAGAGGCAGAACCGTCTGCAGTCGAGCGGTAAGTGTACATGCATCCTGATTGTGAGCTGTGCATGTGGTGATGTTTCAGTGGTGTGCAGGTTGCACATCTGTTTGTATTGGGTCGAGTATGGGTGGGGGTGTACAGGGCCGTGGGGCTAACACATGCGAGGGCTGTAATGTGTGAGACATGGATGGTGCTTGTGTGTGTAGGCTTGCATGCCAAATGCAGTTGTGTGGGCACACATGTTTGGATGAATGTGTATGTAAGTAGACATGTCCGTGATGTCACGCATGTATGTTGTTTTCAGCTGCATGTATCAGCACTGTGTACATGTGCATTTGTGTGTATTTGACAAGGGTGCAACAGTGATGCAACATGGATGCATGTGGCAGCGGGATGTGGAAGCCTGATTGGCAGATGTGACATGGATGCCCATCTGAACACTGTGACACTTGGCAGAGGTGTACACATGCATGCAAGTGTCGTGGTGTGTGTACATGTGTGGTGCACTTCCTGTGTTGCATGTGATGTCTGGCTCAGCTTTGCCTGCTCATGCTGTTGTATGGGTATGGATGGTGCTGGCAGTTGCGATATGGCTTTGGTATGGCTCATGTGTGCGAGTTGAAATGACATGTGTGTTGGGGATTGTGATGGCATGTCTGAGGTTTGCCAATGCCACTCATGTACAACTGTCATGTGTGTATGTGTCCATTGTACAGTGCCCTGATGCCTTTGTTTTATTTCTCCCTGTCTGCAGCGTCAACTGATGAAGAGGACGGAGAAGGTGCTGTGGAGCACAGCGGCGGGGATCCCACCGCCAGCCGGAGGCGCAAGGCCCGGCTCCCCTCCCATGTTGCCATCTCGTCGGGGAGTGAGGAGTCCGGTGCCGCGTCCCAAGCCGCAGCTGCCGGGGGGAGGTCCAAGAGGCGGAGGTTGGAGTTGGACTCCTCGGCAGCAGAAGGGGCAGCTGGGACCCCACAGGGCCCAACGGGGGAAGATGGCACGGAGTCATCCAGGTTGGTGGGGTCTTTGGTGGAGGAGGAGGCCGTGCAAGCAACAGAGACGGGGTCCGGAGGTGGGGATCCCACTGGTGCTAGTGGTGCAGTGCAGGACCAGGGACAGGAGGCAGCACAGGCCGCCGCGGAGGTACCTGTGTGCAATCCTGTCCCTGATCCTGTCCCTGCATCATCTTGCACCAGCAGGGATGCCTACGTCCAGACCCGTTTTCAGGCAGGGGATGAGCAAACGACAACTGGCCTTCCTCTGCCTGCGGACGTGGCTATCCGGGTCCGGCTTGAGTGTGGCATTGCGTCAACGGGCCATGCGGGGTGGCCTGCAGTCTGTTCATGAGGAGACTGCACGTCATCTTGAATGGCTCGTTGACCACGTCAGCCTGCTGGGACAGGTCACCCAGGCCGGATTCCTCCGTTTGATGGGGCTTGCTACGACCCCCTCCTCAACTGAGCCCCCTACGCGCCTGTCGTCCTCCGTGCCATCTTCCCACCCATCAGTCACCTGGGTGCCCTGTGGAGCTGCCTCTGACGGTGCGGCCAGGCTGGTGGAGGAAGCATCCCTGCCAGTCGGGAGTCGGACGTCCAGCAGGGTTGGCCACATCAACGACTGCACCCCAGCCGGCGGAGGATGTGCAGGCAGCAGGAGGCAGTGCACGGGCAGAGGCACAGCAGCAGCAGCAACGTGGTGGGAGCCATGAAGGCTCGGGGCCTTCAACATCGGAGGGGCAGGCATCGGCAGGAGGACCCAGGACAAAGAGTATCTTCCGTGTGGCAGCGGTTGAGCCACGACATAGATGCGGAGCGGCAGCGGGCGGAAGAGGCACGGCTCACAATGGTCAGGGCAGAGAACTCCATGCGGAGGGCCCTCAGGCGGGCCGAGTGCCTCGAGGCAATCCGCAGGGGGTTGGAGGTGGACACGTCGACGGCCCTGCGGACCCTCTGGGCCATGGAGGAGGACCGCCTCCGGGACATTGAGCAAGAGTTCGATGATGCCCTGGGCCGGGACATCCAAAAGTGAGCCGTCAGACTAGCCCGCTGCCCTTGTACATAGTTATGTAGGTAGTGTTAGGTTTCCTTTGTTTTTTTATTTATTTTGGACCTTTTGGACATTGGCCACATTTTTGTATATAGTTTATTTTATTAGTTAGTGTTGTTAGATAGGTTTCATTTCTTTTGTTGGGATAATGGACCCTGGCTTGTTCGTCTGTACATAGTTCACTCTTGGATTTAATTTTTCTTTCACAATTTACCCATGGAGCAATGGCTTTCAATTTTTATTTCCCATTGGATTTGCTTTTGTGGACAGTGACTTTGGACACCATTACATTGGATTATGATTTTTGGTTTTGCTTTTTTTCACGGACATGCTTCTTTTCTTTTTTGTACATTCCCATTTCTGTTTCTTTATTTTTGAATCTATTTATGTTTCCTTTAATACATATTTTTTTTATCGATCTTCAATGTGTAGTATCATCTCATTGGTTTCATGCATATCATGATATGGGTTTTGAGATTCACTGACACCTATTGGGTGTATGTGAGGGACATGTGTTTGTTTCGAAGCTTGCAATTGGTGTTCTGTCATGTAATTGCCATTTCTGAGTGGGTGGATGCAATACACGGGTGGGTGTTTTGCATTTGGAGGCTGACCATAGGGACCAGGGATCTAGATTGTGATGACATGTTGGCTGGGGAACATGAGTTGGGGCCTGCTGGCAGGTGCCCCACAGTGCTGGGGGGTGGGGCTGGTGGGGCTGGTGGGAGACATGGGTTGGGGCATGGTGGAGGGTGCCCCTGCACTGCTGGGGGTGGGGGTGGTGGGAGACATGGGTGGGGGCCTGGTGGAGGGAGCCCCTGCACTGCTGGGGGGTGGGGGTGGTGGGAGACATGGGTGGGGGCCTGCTGGCAGGTGCCCCGCAATTCTGGGGGTGGGGGTGCAAGGGGACATGAGTTGGTGATCATTAGTGCAAGGAGACATGTGCCTTTGCTGGGGGACATGACCAGGGATGCAGGGTAGTCCCCTGTGGTGTGGGCTGCCTGCAGGGGCCGTGGAGGGTGTACAGGGAACACCTGGGAGGACCCACACTGCCAAATCACATGTAGGACTCCCCGGCACCCCTGAAATACACGTACCCTGCTGAAATTGCGTGTAAAACTTTCCGCGCACCCCTGGAATACACGCACACGCTCCCCCAGGCCAGATCGCATGTGGAACTTCGCGCACACCCCTGAAATACCCGCACGCAGCCCAATCGCATGTGAAACTTCCCGCGCACCTCTGAAATACCCGCACGCAGCCCAATCGCGTGTGAAACTTCCCACGCACCCCTGAAATACACGCGCCCAGGGCAATCGCATGTGAAACTTCCCGTGCACCCCTGAAATACACGCGCCCAGGCCAATCGTGTGTGAAACTTCTCGCGCACCTCTGAAATACACGCACACGCTCCCCCAGGCCAATCGCGTGTGGAACTTCTTGCGCACCCCTGAGATACACGCGCCCAGGCCAATCGCGTGTGGAACTTCTCGCGCACCTCGGAAATACACGCGCCCAGGCCAATCGCATGTGGAACTGCTCGTGCACCCCTGAGATACACGCGCCCAGGCCAATCGCGTGTGGAACTTCTCGCGCACCCCTGAGATACACGTGCCCAGGCCAATCACGTGTGGAACTTCTCGCGCACCTCGGAAATACACGCGCCCAGGCCAATCGCATGTGGAACTTCTCGCGCACCCCTGAGATACACGCGCCCAGGCCAATCGCGTGTGGAACTTCTCGCGCACCCCTGAGATACACGCGCCCAGGCAAATCGCGTGTGGAACTTCTCGCGCACCCCTGAGATACATGCGCCCAGGCCAATCGCGTGTGGAATTTCTCACGCACCTCTGAAGTACACGCGCCCAGGCCAATCGCGTGTGGAACTTCTCGCGCACCTCTGGAATGCACGCGCCAAGGGCAATCGCGTGTGGAACTTCTCGCGCACCCCTGAAATACACGCGCCCAGGCCAATCGCATGTGGAACTTCTCGCGCACCTCTGAAATACACGCGCCCAGGCAAATCGTGTGTGGAACTTCTCGCGCACCCCTGAAATACACACGCCCAGGCCAATCGCGTGTGGAACTTCTCGCACACCCCTGAAATACAGGCACCCAGGCCAATCGCGTGTGGAACTTCTCGCGCACCCCTGAAATACACGCACCCAGGCCATTTGCGTGTAGAACTTCTCGCGCACCCCTGAAATACACGCGCCCAGGCCATTCGCGTGTGGAACTTCTCGCACACCCCTGAAATACACGCGCCCAGGCCATTCGCGTGTGGAACTTCTCGCGCACCCCTGAAATACACGCACACGCTCCCCCATGCCAGATCGCGTGTGAAACTTCTCACACACGCCTGTTCCCGACACCCGTAATACGCGTTCCCCGCTTTGCGTTTGCTGTTTGCCAGTCCGGTAAACTGGTACAGGGTTGGCGCAGCCCTTTGCGATGGTTTTGCGATCTTGATGGCTTTTTCTTGCGCGAGGGCGTTCTTGGGGGCGTAACTGGCGCTGCTGCAGGGTCGCTGTGTCACTCTGCGCCACGTCTGCTTTTGGAGGCGAGAATCCATGAATACGCTGTGCGCGGAAATTGATTTTATTGCACGCGGCTGGCGCAGTCATTCGCACGGGCACGCTGTGCGCCAGTCGCGTGCGACACTTTTGTGAGGAATTACATGAGCCTGTAAAACTATTGCCATTCTCAATACTTGTTTAGAGAATCAGGGATTACAAATAATTCCACAAAATAAACGCACTCTACACATGTGTCTCTCACTCGCCCTCTTTAGACAAATTTGCATTTTACCTGTGGCTCTAGAAAACACAGCTCGATGGGTGCAGCAAAGAGCGGGACAGATGGTGTAGATTCTCTGTCTGTATGTATGTTCCTCTCACTACCGTAGCCGTGGTCCCGGACATTTTTTGTAAAAGAAAATTGTAAAAACTGTTCAACTTAAAGTTGCACTTTATTTATTGGAGTATTCAAGGCTATCGCAAAAAGAAGGAACCATGAGGTCACTTGCACTGGTACCTTTTCTTTCACTAGGTGTGAACTTGTGATAATGAAGCAGAAAGGATTGGTGTGCATAATGTCTGTTAAGTGTACTGGCAGGATCTGATTCTCATCCATTGCACCAGAGAAAGAGAGGACTAGAATATTATATGGGGGTAGGGCAGGTGTTTGGAGGTACAGAGAGTGGGGGTGGGGTGGGGGTGGGTTGGGTGTTTGTGGGGTAGATAGGTGGAGGTAGATTGGGTGGGGGTAGAGAGAGTGGGGTATAATATAACCAGTAATTCCCGAACATAGTCCTTCTCCCCAAGAACATTACGGGTGGTACAGAGTGTCAGGGCTCTAGCCCCTTCTGAAAGAGTTATACAATCTTTCCCTGTAGGATCTCTGTAGCATGCACACAAGAATTGCAATCTCGTTCCAGAACCCTTGTACTTACAGCCCTCCAAAGAAGATGCGGAACACCACTGACCCAATCTGTAAAACACAAATAGTGCGGTCCATACCGCACAAAGTCATCATCATGACGGGAGAGCACGAGAACATTGAGAAAGATGGCAGCACACAAGGTTTTGCCCTCGACCAGCAGAGCTTCAGGCCAATTATGAACTATTACATATTCATACCTGCACCAGTGGTGGGTGCAGAGCCAAATGACACAGCCCATCATGCAGTCCAATACTTGATTCCCTACAGGTGCACCCACTCACACTTTATTTTTTTAATTATTGAACGTGATTAATCAATCAATCAATCAGCTATTTGCATAGCGCCCTTTCACCAAAAGCATCATGGCACTTAGACAGCCAGCATCGGAGCAACAAACAAGAAACACAGCTCAGATCAAGGGGAAGTTTAATTGAAGATAAACGTCTTGAGTTTTGTTTTAAAAATAGAAAGTCCTCAATTTTCCTCAACTCAAGAGGTAGTGAATTCCAAAGCTTGGGCCCTGCCACTGAAAAGGCACAGCCACTGAGATTGTCTTTCCTATATTTAGGTATTTGCAGCAATGCTGCGTTTAAAGATCTTAAGGACCAAAGCTCAGAGTATAAACAGAGTGCAACTCCTGGATCAGTGTGTGAGTATGAAAGTGGGAGGACAGTGTGAGGCAGAATGAGGGAAGGATTAAGTAGAGGAACATGCATAAGGAGGGCAAGTACAATATAAAAGAGCAAGAGGTCTGGAAGTCTAGAACGAAGGAATGGGGAAAGCCTCCATTGCAAAGAAGGATAGAAAAAGAGAACCATCGGGAGGAAAGAACAGAAAGAGAAAGAACCATAAAGAGGAAGGAGAACAGCAAAAGAAATAGATCCATCATGAGGAAGTAGGAAGGATATAGAAAGAGAACTATCAGGAAGAAAGAGAAAAGCTAGAGAAAGAGAATCAGCAGGAGGAAGGATTTAAAACAAGAACTGCCAGGAAGAAAGGGAACAGCTAGAGAAAGAGAGCCACCAGGAAGAAGGAGGAAGGATATAAAAGAGATCCATCATGAGGAAAGGAAATACATAGAGAAAGAGAATCACCATGAGTAAGCATAGACAAAAAGAACTGTCAGGATGGAAGAGAATAGCTAGAGAAAGCGAATCATTAGGGGGATTGAGGAAGGACAGCAAACGAGAACCATCTGGAGGAAAGCGAGCAGCTAGAGAAAGAGAAGCATCAAGAGCAAAGACAACAGCTAGAGAACGAGAATCATTGGGAGTTAGGAGGACGGATAGACTAAGAGAATCACCAGGGGGAAAGAAGACAGCTAGAGACAGAGGACAATTTGGCGGGAAGACAACTGCTAGATGAAGAGAACCTTTAGGAGGATGGAGGAAAAATAGCAAAAGAGAACCATCGGGAGGAAAGATAACAGCTAGACAAAGAGAACCATCAGGAGAGAAGACAATAGAAAGATAAAGACAACCATTAGGATGATGGAGTAACGATAACAAAAGAGAACCATCAGGAGGAAAGTGAGCAGCTAGAGAAAGAGAAGCATCAGGAGGAAAGACAATGGCTACATAAAGAGAACCATTAGTAGGATGGAGTAAATATAGCAAAAGAGATCCATCAGGAAGAAAGCGAGCAGCTAGAGAAAGAGAAGCATCAAGAGGGAGAAGAAAGGATAGAGAAAGAGAACCATTATGAGGTAGGAGGATGGAGGGACAAGGAGAACCATCAGGAGGAAAGATAACAGCTAGAGAGAAAGAGAACCATTAGGAGAGAAGACAATAGTGAGATAAAGAGACCCATTTGGAGGATGGAGGAAGGATAGCAAAAGAGAACCATCAAGAGGAAGGCGAACAGCTAGAGAAAGAGAAGCATCAGGAGGAAAGACAATGGCTACATAAAGAGAACCCTTAGGAGGATGGAGAAAATATAGCAAAAGAGAACCATCTGGAAGAAAGTGAACAGCTAGAGAAAGAGGACCATCAGGAGGGAGGAGAAAGAATAGACAAAGAGAACCATCAGGAGGAAAAAGAACAGCTTGAGATAGAAAACCACCAAGAGATAGGAGGAATGGTAGCGATAGAGAACCATAAGAAAGAAGGATGAAGTAGAGAGAATAATAACCATTACAAGACATGATCTGGGTAAGATACCCATAGGAGAAGCGAGAGATCAAAAAGACGAAGGAGGAAAGGCAGCTGAAGAGAGGGCAATAGGAGGAGGATAAGAGACGAGGAATAGGAAGTGCTGTGTGGAAGAAAATTCGGAATAGGGAGGTCCAGAAAGATTATCTCTCATTGGCGAAAACAAGAGGGCTGGAGACAGAAGGGAGTCAGATGGTGGAAAGCAGAGCCAGTGGATCCGGACTTGGGGAAGGGTCAGAGTACCAGGGATGATACAGTGAAATGCCTTACTGACCTGGGGCTGAGAACTTCTAAGGTCCAAATATAAACACCCCAAAAGAGCAAGCAAGTTTGAGGCTAGGCAAAATCTAAAATTCTGCACTAGTGCAATCGGCTAGCACATCTACAAGTATAATCCATTTTCTATCAAGGAAAGAATAATGAGGCACGAAGAGGCTAGACAGGAGCCCAGCTTCCAATCTTGTGAAACTGCCAAATCCAGAACAAGATTAAAGACGACTTTCTTGGTGGTCATGAGCACGTGTCTGATAACCCAGAGGCTTACTCGGGGATACCAGACTACAGTGGGCAGTCTTGAGGTTGTACAACAGACCAGGAAGAAGGTCCTTGATTAGGAGAGGCTCCCAAAAGTCCTCTTTTAATAAAGAATGAGCGACATGAGAGATTCGTCTTGGTGGGTGGGCTATAATGATGTCACTTTGAAAATTGACCCAGGACAGTCAGGGAAGAAATAGACTGTGGCTGGCAGAGGATTAGGTCTGGTCCAGAAGTGGCAGTCTTTGCTGAGAGGATAGGGCAGTGTATGAGGGTCATAATATAAAGACGCAAGGAATTGGACATGACAGTGGTGAGTGTAGGGCCCTCGAACTGAGGCCCAGGGAATGTCAAGAGATCATTTATTTTGATGAGGGTTTGCGGCTAGTAAGACCCAAGGAACTAAGAGGACCTGCTTCTTTTATCAAGGAAATGTCATCCTCACCTAGACTAGTGTAACATCTAACAAAGAGTAGTGGCTCATGTGCGTGAGTGAGGGAAGCACTAAGCTTCTTTTTGGTTTCTGGCAAAATATGTACATTTTCATTCAAAACTTCATCTTTCACATAGCAAGGCAGAGGCAGTGGTATTTAGTATCATGGACTGGCAAGATTGCACATGTGTGGTGTAGCCTGGGCCAAGAATCGACAAGGGTGTGTGATGCAGACAATCAGAGCATTATGTAACCTGTGCAGGTCATGTCCCAACATCAAGAAGGCTCGTTCTCTTTTCAGAACTGCACTTTAATGGCTCTGTGCATAGAGCTGGAGCCTTTCCTAATAGACGCAGGTGAGGCGTCGTAAGTCCAGTCCACTGCTTGTCTAACATGCTAGAATTTGGTACACACAACACAATATTGTGGCCCCTGTATGGCGAAAGCAAACGTGGGCAAATCTGAAGCCATGGTCTGCAGTCACTCATGCACAAATTCAACATCTATTTGATGTTTCTTTAAACTCCAGTGCACCTTCTGGGACATTCAGCACCACAGCAGCCATTTCTCAGCACACTTTACAAATTAAAACTCTTTTTATGCACTGTTTGTGTCGGAATCCTCAGTCTTCCATGCACTGCAATACTATTTGTTGTTACAGCCCAACCAGTGGCACAGTACAATATTTGCGGCCGCCGCTGCAAGCCATGCTGATAACAAATCCCCGGACACACCACACTCCAGGCCGGCCCGGACTACCATGTGTGCGCAATGTCCATGACCATAATGCCGCGGCAGGGGCATTCACTGTTCCAGGCGAAAGATGTAAGTATGTTTTTTTAATCAAATATTACATGTTTCACCTAGTTTATAAAGAAGGGGGCGGTACTTAGCCCCCATATATATCAGCCACCAGTGGTGGCTGGTGAGTTGTTTTATTGGAGGGTGTAAATATTTGCCATAAGTATGCGATTACGACCGAGCGTAAAGAAGGAGCCCAAACCAGTGAAAACCTGAGAAAATGTTTTGAATAATGGGTTAAAATGGTGCACTTTAAGGCACACTTTCGATTGAAAATTGGACAAAAGGCAAAGAAATGTCCAATCGGTTTTGTAGGGTAACTCATCAAAAAATCCAATGGATGCAGGTCACCAAACGTGCAGAGGAACATTTTCATGCCTTTCCCCACAATATATACCAGTTTAAAAACCATGAACATGCCGACTGGGCCTACATGGCAGTATTTCCATATAAGAACATACTCATGTTCACTTTGCACAGAATGCCAGTAATTATACTATTAAGATAAACGTCAAAGTTGGCTCTGCCAATATATGCCACTAGCCCTATGTAAGAACATACACCGGTTGGATTGTCATTAAAAGTGTCAATAAGCAATGGCTAGACTGGCTGCACTCGAAATGCCAGTCTAGCCATGCAAAACCACAAGTGAAGTTGACTTTGCCCAAAAAATGCCAGTAAAACATGCCATGTCACTTACGGAAATGTCAGACATTCTCCAGTGATTCCATGTCTCCCAGTTCCTTGCACACACACATAATCACATTCAACCCCTTTCAGCCATCAGTCACTTACCCATACATCTTCTCTCACATCCTCTCACACTGCATTCTCCACACAGGCACCCACCAAAAGCCTCTGGAGGAAGTCCCATCCCTAAATTGCCTATAAATTGCCTATATGTGGGGGAACTGGAAATAGTGACAAGCAAGACACCTGTAATGATGCAACCTTTGAAGCAAAGTATCCCTTCAAGAATCCATTCTTTATGTATCCACGGAGAACTGACAGCCTCTTGGGAAAGTTCCCTGAAGATGCACATGAAGGCGGATGAAAGACGAGACTGGTGATGTCACATGAAGTAAAGTGACACACCTCAGAAGAGACAACAGAAAAGAAGATGAATAGACCATAAAGAATCTGATGATGAAGTAAGAATTGAGTAAACTCTCATGTATGGGATGATGATCATACGTGTGAAAAGCACGGAAGAAACAGACAACCATTTTATAATTGTACAGCTGCAATAATGCAAGTAGACAAAGTAATAATAAGGTTGACTATGTAGTGAATAGATTGTGGCGCTGTGCCAAGGTGTATATATATATATATATGCATAGGAATCTGGAATTTCCACATCGTATTTGGGCAAACTGGACCCCATGAATAGAAGGACTGGAAAAGTGTGATGCAGCAGAATGAGCCTGGCTGTAGATGGAAGATGATTCAAAGAGGCCTGCCTGGCCCAGTGTCAAGGGATGAGGCAGCCAAGAAACTGGTTAATTATAATGAAAAGATACAATGGACGAGAAGGTGAGAGCCGAGCTCCTATTAAGGTGAAGAGGAAGGAGATTGAATGCCAGGTTTTATTCATTTAATATTATTAAATACAACAGAGAAGCTCAAAACATGGTCTCCAGTCACATGATCAGATGCAAATAGACTTGGGCAGGATACACAGAGACCAGAAGATAAGGTCATGCTCACACTTTCTTTTATTCCCAGGAGCAATGATAGTTTGCAGGGCCGAGTTCAAAGACTAGTCTTATGGCAGACAGCTTAAGTGATGATGAATGATTGGGTGGGGAGGCATGACCAGGCCAAAACCACCAGCACCTGGGGTACCAGCTTGCATGCTGCTAATGAGTGGAATATTCCAGAATGGTAAAAGCGTGCCAACCAATTATAAAGGGCCACATACCAAAGAGCCCTATAGTTTAGAGGTCCAATGAGCCATTGTGTATTTTATGACACTCACAATGACTTGCACTAGGGGTTGGCAGAGTTTCCTACCTGCCAGTAGAGTCACAATCACAACACCAACCCTCATAGAAAGTATATCTAGATAACTCATGTTACCCAATCATAGACACACATAGGTTTTCTCAGTTTGCCACGTAGTGTGACGTCAATGATGGTGAGTTTATAGAATATAAATGTGTTTTTATGTTTTTCCCTGAGATCTTGCTGTCAGACATCCGAAGATGTCCATTGTACTCCCTGTTTTAGATAATTGTTATTAAAACAGACCAAGTATTTTGCCATCTTCCTGAGCTGGTTTTATTATTGATGTTTGAGTAATTTCCCCATCCACCCTGTAGAGTTTTACCTCGTCTTAAAGAGCCTAAGGGTTCACGTGGTAGCAAAAGGGGATGGTTTAATAGCCCATCGATAAGTAGGTCTTTTAGATAGTCAGAACATCGGACATGGTCTGCCAGCAAGCCGGAGGAACGCAAGCTTTCCTGTGGAGAACGGCCAATATAGTCAACTTGCAAGTAAAGAAGATAAAAGTGGGACGTACCCCCTCTTTCACAAAATCCCTCCACGCTCAGCAGATAGAAGGCGATGGTGGCCGATTGGAGGAGGGGGCGATCCCGAGATTTCACTGCAGAAAGGTAAATGGTGAGTGGATTGAGAAAACTGGCAAATGGTGGAAGCGGTGTTGTTGTACCACATAAATAAGTAACAGCGGGTTGTTGGATATAAGCCAAAGAGCTTCTTAAGGTGTTTTGGACGAGGAGCGTTCCATAAGAAAAGCCCAGAGTCCTACATTCAAGGAATTAGAAGGAGTTGTCTTAAACCGAAGGGGATCAAATAGGCTGTGCACAGATAGATCTGTGAGAGAAGATAATTCAAACTCTCATCAGAGTATTTTAGGTGCTTAGAGAGAAAGGAGTATAGACCATGGCGTTCATGTTTAGAGTCGACAAGTTTGTTTGTTTGTGTTTATATTTTTTGTCTTTTTAAAAAGTGTTGAAGAACCACAAAAATAGGCTGTGTTACATAGAGAAAAAAGGTAATTATTAACCCTAGGTTATTGTCGGTACCGGCCATAGGGCAGATTGAGATTGTTGAGAAGTAGAGATTTTGAGCGGCGACAGTTGGTTGGTGAGCGCTCATATTTGTTATTATTCTGAAACGTATTTTGTGTAAAATCACTAGTATGTATAGACAGTCAATTAAGACTTGTCATAACGGGAGAGGTTACACCACTGATGCACATGTGCAAGACAATACAGAAACATATGCCCAAGATCAAACATTACAGTACAGAATGGGTAAAAGGCACATCAGATAAAAATGTAATGCCGTGGCCAAAAGAGGGATCATTAGCAAAGGCAGTTTTACAACACATGACCACATACCTGCACGCAGTGTACATGGGAAAGAAATTGGAGAAGAGGTTGGCTATTTTAGAGCTTTGGAAAATGTAAAAGGAGGAGTGGGAAGATCCCCTGAGGAATGGATGCTAAACCAGAGCAGGGAGTAAGGTGTTGAGCCTTCTGCTCCCCTTACTCCGCTGGAAGTAAATGGCGATAGTAAAGAAGATGCTGGACGGTATCCGTTAAAGGTACTGAAAGCGGCGACCGGGTATAGCAACCCGATATATGAACCGCCCGCTTATGGTAGTGACGATAGTCAAGAAGGGACTAAAAGAAAGGAAGAGATCTTTAAGGTTTTACAGGACAGGGAAGAGAAAAAAGAATGATCACAAGTATATTTAGACATAGAACAGGAGATTAAAGGTTGGAAAGGAAAAAAAGACAACTCTGGCGAGATTACACTTGTACAGAATGAATGGATGGGTGGACATATATTGTTAAAGCTTGTTGAGAAAAGCCTTGCGGAGGTTAGCCAAAGGGAAGGCCAAGATGAGCAAGATAAAAAGAC
Organism: Ambystoma mexicanum; assembly: GCF_040938575.1. Classification (NCBI taxonomy): domain Eukaryota; kingdom Metazoa; phylum Chordata; class Amphibia; order Caudata; family Ambystomatidae; genus Ambystoma; species Ambystoma mexicanum. The sequence goes on from NC_090924.1 coordinate 1,315,060,491, forward strand.
AGGGAACGAGAAAGGAGATTGAGGCAAGATGAGAACAAGAGAAAGAATAGACAAAGATGAGAGCAGATGTATCAGGAGGAACAACAAAGATAGGAAGAAAGGTCAGAGGACGCAAAGAAAGTATGACAACAGGCAGAGAGCGCTTGAAGAACAAGACAGGCTAGAAAAGAAGAGAGAAGATGAAGAAGCTCAAAAATTATGAGATAAAAAATATGCAAAGACAGAAAGAAGAGGAAGTGCGTAGAGCATATGAATGAAGGGAAGAAACAAGACAAGAAGATGAAAGGGTTAGACATGAAGCAAAGAAACGAAGGGAATTAGGCGAAGAAATGGAACAAAAAAGGAGGCAGAGGGAATGCAACATTGAGCAGTATCGAAAGGGGTTATTGGAACCATGTCCACCAATATCATGGAGCCATATATAGAAGTTTCTCCTGCCGCAGGGAGCAACGGCAGAACCACTTAGGATAAACTTTGAAGAGTTTGCCACATTAAAGGAGGCAACGCCAGGCCCATCTAGGGTAAACCTTGATTATAATTTTGACATCGGAAGCATCGGAGATAGGATCGATAAAGTTTATCAAGAAATGAGGGCAACAGGTGAATCGGGAAGCCAAGGAAAAGAAGATTGATCATCAATTGATGGTCATGAGGCAAAGAAGGAAGCCTGTTTAGTCTTGAGCATAGAGCCTTGTCTTTAGACAGGCTAACGTTGAATAGGGATGAAAAAGATGTCATCCATACTAGTTAGGACTAGATATGTTGGACGAAGAAACAGAAACCTTCCGTGGAGAGGTAGGAGAAAGTGCATGTGGTCCTGAAAAATGCATGTCGTCAGATAATGAAGTAAGATGGTCTGATCTGGAACAACCTAAGGATAGGACGCCAGATCCCATAGCATATCCTGAGCACCCCAAAGGACGATCACATAGTGAGAAAGGAGAATTGCCACCATATGTGAGCAAGATAAGGTCATTGATAGGTAGAAGGCAATGTGGAACCATTGTCCCCGCTTTAAAAAGGCAAACAATGGGAGCTGATTGTGAATTTGGGTTCACACAATTCCTGTTATTGGAGAAGGGAGGAGCTAGACCACAGTATATTCCATGGCCACAAATGGATAAGGATAATTTAAGATGTAAACTCGCTAGTTTAACAGCGGCTGCGGAAAAATGGATTTATGAACTAGAAAAAATGACAGGAGGAACCTCTCTAGCCATAGGGGACATTAAGGGTCTTCTAGCAGCCATTCTTGGGGAGAAGGTTGATGACATTTGGACACGAGCAGGCTACTCAAGTGTCACAGCGCAGAATAAAGCTCATGATGGAGTACCATTCAATAATTGTAGAGCAGACGTATGGCGAGCTCTAAGGGTGAAATATCCTGACATGTCAGATATGGGTGCAATTATTGCATGGAAGATGCAAGAAGGCCAAGATCCTCTTGCTTACTTTCAAAATATTCAGGAACATCAGACTTTGGAAACTCGCAAGCTGTAGGGGAAATCAGTGGCGGTATTTTACCAGATTTTATGTCAGGAACTACCAGAGCAAGTACAGGGACAGCTCAAGAAATTAGTGGGAATGGAAGCAAGGCCTTGGGCAGAGATACAGTTAACCATAGTGCATCACTTTCGACTCCTGCAAGAGAAAAAACAGGAAGAAGGAAGAGGCTAAGAAGCTTGAGAAAGCTAAGTTAGTTCAGAAGAAATTGTCAAAGAAACGCCATAGAAGGTGCGGTATTGACGAGCGGAGAAGGGCTGAGTATTCAGCAACAAGCTATGGGTGCATCACAGGCAAATATTCAACACCAGATGGACCAAGGAGGAAATGGGTTTATGCCAAAAGGCCAAGGAATGGGTTACAGAGGGAGAGGTAATTGCTACAATGATCAGAGTGGCTTTCATAATATGCAGAATGATAACCAGAATATGCAAGTAGAGTTTAATCAAGGAGGGCAAGTTAGAATAGCACCTCCTATATGTTGGATGTGTGGTATGGCGGGGCACATAGCGCGCTTATGTGGAAGCCAAGGGTTTGTATAGAATGGCCAATTTTCAAGAGGGGGACAGCGTATCCTCCTGCATATAGCCCACAAGTTAGGAATGGGGTTGCAAAGGATCAGACGGTGTATCAAGCAAAACCACTGTAAATGCAACAAGCACCACAAATACAGCACAGTCAGCGCAAGCACCATGGAATCCACCGCAAGGACAGTCACAGCATGCACCCATGCAGATACAGCAGATGCAAACACAGGGCAGTTATTGACTCCTAGAATAGGAGGTGCTTCTGTAGTGGGAGGAATTCCTTTCACAGGTACAGGAATGAGCATATATCCACAATAGGACAGCTCACAGGGCTACTGGATATGTTCAGTACTATCGGTGACACCAGACCCTCAAGCGGAACCAAGGGTTGATGTGTCGATAGGAGGTAAATCTTATTCTTTTTTAGTAGACACTGGCGCAACTCGCTCATGTATACGAGAGGGAACATTTCCGTTATCAGGAAATGCCATGAATGCCAAGGCTTCTCTGGAGCTACAAGTAGAGTTCCTTTTACTGATGAGTTGCCACTCTCTATAGAAGAGTGTGACATGTCTGTGCCAGTATTGTATTCACGGCAGACAACGGGTAATATTCTGGGATGAGATCTAATGACGAAGCTTAATATGACGATTTCTTTTACTGATGAAGGCATAGTGTGTTCGACTCTAGGGATACACTATTTAAACGTGGGTGAATTTATTATGACATTTACAGGGCACATGGCCCTGCCGGGAGTGCCAATGGAACCTGAAGTCTTCCATTTTGGGTTATGCATTTTGTTAACATGGCTACCCAGCTTAGTGGAAAAGGCTATAAAAAGACTATGAGAATACCTGATGAGTTTTTATTTAGACTGCAGATAACTATGCGACGAAGAGGGGGGATAAATAGTTCCTCTAGAACTAGTTGCAGCCATAGTATGAGGGGAATTGGCCATGCTTAAAGGATTTGACAGGGGCAGGCCATGGAGGACAGTCATTGCCATTGGGGAAGGGTATAGACAGACTGACGTCACAGATGAGGATATGTTTAGAGATGATCCAGCAGATGATGAAGTAATATTTGAAATGAACATTACCTATTGTATCACAATAGAAAAAAGAGAGGTCCTACAGGGTATGATGATAGTGCGACAGTGTCCAGAATATTTTGACGAGGACTTAGAAAAAGTACCAGCTTCGTTATGGACTACAGGCCCCTATGACGTAAGCCTAATGAAGGGGGTGGGAGAAGTTAAGATTAAACAAAGCCAGGAGCAATTTTACCACAAGCAAGACAGTATTCCATGTCTTGAAAGGCGAATGAGGGTATTTTTAAAACAATTTTCTGCACTGATGGAAAAAGGTATCTTGGTGACGTCAGAGTCACCGTGCAATACCACTGTGTACCCTGTGAACAAAATAATCGAAGGGCGGTATGGCGTTTAATTCAGGACATGAAGCCAATTAACCAGATTGTAGAGGCAGAGTTTCCTCTAGTTCCAAATCCTGCGACCTCGAGCAAGACAGTATTCCATGTCTTGAAAGGCGAATGAAGGTATCTTTAAAACAATTTTCTGCACTCATGGAACATAGTATCTTGGTGACGTCAAAGTCATCTTGTAATACTGCTATGTACCCTGAGAAAAAATCATCGAAGGTGGGGTCCTGGCATTTAATTCAGGACTTGAAGCCAATTAACCAGATTGTAGAGACAGAGTTTCCTCTAGTTCCAAATCATGCGATGATACTATGTAGTATCCCCCATTGAGGCACAATATTTCACAGTGATTGAATTGAAAAATGTGCATAAGGACTCCCAAGATCTGACATCATTTACATTTTGCCAGACCAAACTGAAAAGCACTCGCTTACTTCAAGGGTATTGTGAGTGTCCATCGATCTTTAATAGGGTCCTGCAGATGGACCTAGGCAATATTGATTTGAAGTGTTGTTTTGCAGTACGTAGATGTCATTTTGGTTTGTAGCACAACAGAAGATGAGTGCAGGCAAGACTCAATTTAGTTAATGATTATCCTAGCTGACAAGGGATATAAAGTGGACAAGGATAAGTTACGGCATTGAAAAGAAGATGTGTTGTACATAGGCCAGTTGGTTTCACATGAGAGAAAAAAGGTCACACCAGAAAGGACTCAGGCAATTTTTAAAACAGCAAAATCGCACACGTTAAAGCAAAAAGAGCAGTTTCTGGGACTATGCAACTATGTTAGAGCATGGGTATTTGATTATAGTTCATACACAAGACCACTTTTGCAGGCTCTAAAAAAGGCACAAGTGAATAATGAGAAACTAGAATGGACTGAGGAAATGGAGGAAGGGTTTGAAGAGTTAAAGAAAGCAATTTGTACCACTTCAGTTTTATGAATTCCTAATTATTCTGAAGAGTTTTATTTGTTTTCGTACACGAATGGGACAGTTTTGACAACAATGCTTACACAGAGGACTACACTGGGTTATAAACCTCTTGTATATTACAGTGGGATTTTAGATCCAGTTATGAGAGGATACTTTCCTTGTGAAAAATCGCTTGCAGCAGCTGCGTTCACTATTGAGAACTCTGTGAGCATTGCGATGGGGTGTTCCATGACATTATTTGTTGAGCATGCTTTGTTTGCCCTTTTGTAAAAACCTAAGGGAACGTTGACATCCCAGAGAGCATCTGCATATGAGATTGTTATATCAAATCCTGCGAGTGAAATAATTAGATGCAGAATAGTGATGCAAGTTATGAAGAGTCATTTGAGGACATACTGCGTGTAAAAGAAAACTCGCTGTCCGGAGGAGAGATTCGCTTTATTGACGGGTCATCAAAAATGTATCAAATTAATGGAGAAAGATTGACTGTGTCATCTGTGGTGAGGCATAGAGAGAATGGGGAATTTGAAATTGTGGCAAGCATAAGGCTGCCATCTCATTTTTCGGCACAAGCTGCAGAATTGGGGATGCTTATATGAAGGAGAGGAAGTGATGGTGTACAGTGACTCCTCCTATGTGACGTCAACCATACACACAGGGCTAGCACATTGAAAAAGGAGGGGCTACCTCTGCGCGGATGGCACTCCTGTGCAACATGCAGCATTATTGGACAGGCTTATTAAGGCACTACAGCTCCCAGCAGCCATTGCAATAGTTAAATGTGCAGCTCATACTTAGAGATCTGATTTTACCTCACACGGAAACAAAGCCGCGGACGAAGAATCCAAAAGGGTTGCAACTTCTTCAGACATCTCGAGTTTTGATACTCCTCATACAAGAAAGGGGGAAATTATGGATGTGGTAATGCAGGAAGGTTTCAATCATTTGTTGAAAACACAGTTAATGGAAATTCAAGGCAGTGCACTGCAGGAAGAGCAAGAATTGTGGAAATGCAGGGGGTGCTCCTTATTCCCTTCTGAACCATTGTGGACACAGTACAGCACGGGTAAACCAGTGATGCATGTAGCCTTATTAAAGGTGGTGTGAGAAAAGCTACACTACCCTCACTAACCTACACATGTAACTAGTGAAAGCCTCACAGCAGCTATTGCAGAGGATTTGTGTGTACAGAACCTGTTAGAACATGTTGCATTTTATGTAGTAAATTGCATAGAATGTCAAAAGGTTACTGCTGGGCATACATTGCGATCAATCAGGGGAGTTATCCCTTGACCAAATGGTCCTTTTCAGCATTTACATATTGATTATGTTGATATGCTGCACGGTTGTAGTGGATACATGTATATGATTGTTGTGGTGTGTCTATTTTCAAGATGGATTGAAGCTGGTCCATGTGCACACCCTGATGCCACTTGCACTGTGAATTTTCTGGTGCAAGACGTATTTCCAAGATGGGGAGTATGTGAGGTGCTGAGATCCGACAATGGCCATATTTTTTTAATGAAATGTTGGAACAGATTAGCTTGTTATTGAAAATAAAACACACGTTTTCTTATGCTTTTCACCTGAAAGCGAACAGTACATGGGAGAGGCTCAACGGCCTTCTCAAATATAAGATCGCTAAATTGAAATCATCACTAAAGAAGAAATGGCTCTATTGCCTGCCTTCAGCATTATATGCATTAAGGAATCAGCCCGGGTCGGTCCACCATCTAAAACCCCATGAACTAGTAACAGGGAGGCGAATGAGAATGCCTCTGACTCCTCCATCGAGGATTACAAGTGATGCCCAGAAGACAGCAGAAATGTTAGGAAATGAGTTACTTGTTTATTTGACATGTGCGACCGCTACTATCTATGTCATTGCGGATCAATTCAAGCGCAAGGGGTGTCGGCTCAGGTCACAGATGAAGACCATTCAGCAACTGGATCTGAGGAATTTCTATCAGTGCCTAAGCTTTTTGAGGGAGATGCCGTGCTAATCCGTAACTTCACTAGGAAGTGGCACGAGCCCTGATTCGGTGGTCCATATGTTGTGGAAGACATTACACCCTCAGAAGTAAAGGTCCAGGACAACGCGCATGGATTCACCTCAGCAACGTCAAGCCATAAGCTGGTGAGACTGGAACACCCCCACCCGATTCGGAAGCAAGTCCACATGAAGTAGTTCAGCACGTTCAGACTCGATCGATGACACAGAAGAATATGATGAAACTGCTGGTAGAATAAATGCAAGTGTGCATTTGGACTTTGGCTCCCGTTGGATACTCCTTATAGATATTATAGCAGGAAGTAAGAAAGAAAACTTGTTCTTGAGCCACAGGAATCCATTGAAAAAATGAACTTTAGAAAATTGTTGACACATCATGATGATGCCTAAATGACAACATTTGGTTAAAAATTGGAAGAGGGAGCAGTATCCTGACTATTTTCTTACTGAATTTATGTCTGGACACCTAAATGGTCTGATGTTGCCATTAACTGGCTCTTGCTTATTGTTTTTATTTTTATTCTCCGGGCATATCCTGTACTTGTGGGAAGAAGTATGGGCATTATTGTATTCTTCCACGATCCTAAGAATAGTCCAATTATAAGGAGATTGCTCTCAGCAATTATTGACCAGATCCTGCAACTGCGTGAGCATTTAATAAATTTGCCTGATTAAAAGGGTTTCTTTCTTTACTTAAATCATAGTACACAGGCATAATGTGGAATCCTGAAAATGATCCTGTGGAGGGCAACCAGCAAGTTCACCGACTTATTGGAAATCGTCACTGGTGGGGACTAATGTATTGGTGCCTAATATATGTTTGTACAGCATCTATTAATGTTTTCCTATTTCTAGTAATGCATGCTGCTTACCTTGCAGGTCCAAAAAAGGAAGAAGTTCCTCTGATTCTTGCAACACCAATGACCCTTACAGATATAACAGTTTCATGAAGGCCAAGACCATATGTGATTATCCCACAGTGACACATGTAAGGTAACGTATTTCACTGACACGTGTTCTTATGATTCCCCCTGTGGGAAGGATGTATATTGATTTATTTCATGAGTTGCTTATGAGAGCTCACTTGGCCAGAAAGAGACCCAAGAGAAGTGCAAGAGAAGATGATTATGAGTTGAATAATTATCTAGACAGTACAGCACATTTGGGGAACAACATGTTGTATCTGCACATGAAAGAGGTGGGCATGAAAACCTCTGAGGAGTGCTGCTATGTTTGCGTCTCCTACCCTATGCATTAGGGAATTCTAAAATATTCATAGGTATATAAATAGATGTCTAAACTGCTCATTTCCTGACGTACATAGCCATACGAGAGGTCAATTCCCGGGTTGAACAGCATCCTTGGTATGGGTGACAGAATGGTCAGCACCAGAAGAAGACGATTATGTTCAAGATTTGAAGACAAGAACGAGACCACACACCAGAGATCATGTGATAAGATACGAACAGCCTGGAATGAAAGGAGCTTGAATCAGATGGGAGATAAACAGAAAGCTCAATTGATGAAGAAATACAAAGATGCAAAGAGAGAGGCCAAATACAAAATTAGGGAACAGTACTTTCACCAGATGACTGGGAAGAAGGCGTAACAGGACATTATAAACTAGTTATTGAGCGTGTGGAGAAGGGATGCAAACCTCTCTGGCCGAAGCTTGCTAAGCTGCTAACATGGGTTGATGATAAATGAGGCCTGGTGCAGATAGTGACTCTGGCAGGAGCAGAACTATGCTTCAGAAACAATGGCACAAGAAAAGTTGGAGAAAACCAACAATGTGGACGAATCTTTGCTCTACCAGGAATGAAGGATGGGACAGTAGTTATAACGGACCACTACTGGGCCTGTGGATCCAGGGCTTATATGAAGCTACCAAGAGACTGTGGAGTACTGTTCTCCATAGTGAATATTCATGTACTACCATTAGTCATTCCTAAAAGTGACTTGAACATAGGAGAATTTCCAAAGGCTGATGCTCATTTAAGGAAGAAGAGATCACTTGAGAGTCACAAGAGGACAAAAAGGGAGAACTATTTCTCAGCTAAATCGATAGAAGCCTTTGAGGCCATTCCATATGAACACCGATTGTTCAGTCAGACTTCAGCAATATTCATGACAATCTTCATGCCATGGATCCGGGTGATGACGAAAGCCGAATGGCTACAGATAACCAGATGGGAGCTCCTGCAGACGATCAACACTACCATAAAAGGATTCAATGCTATCAAAGAAGAGCTGAGAGCTATAAGACAGATGATACTCCAGCATAGATATGTCTTGGACACGATAACAACCATGGATGGAGGTGTTTGCGGCAAAATCGGAGAATCATGTTGCACATTTGCACCTGCTCACGATGAAGAGAATGGGACCTTGACAGAGGCCATAACATTGTTGATAACTCTACATGCCAAGATGGAAGATATTGCAGATGACAACTGTTTGCAGCAATCTTCTCATGGGTACCACAATGGATGGCGAATATCTTCAAGTTCCTTGGAGCATTACTGCTGATGATGATGTTTGGATTCTTGTAATCAAGATAATAATCACACAGTGCAAGAATGCAGCAAAGAATGCAGTAGGAATGAAGATCATGATCGATGTTGAGTCAGGATTTGAACCTAAAGAGCTGACTTATGAAGAAATAAGAGACTGTATAAAAGCTAGCATCCATGCCCCTGAGGGAACCAAGTTCCTGTATCCAAGAGACCACAAGAAGTATGTGGAAAGATGGATCTACTGCAGCCCGAGTGGACAGTGCAGCCGCATGATCTGGAATGTTGATGAACATGTAAAATCAGCAGGATCTTTGAAAGGCGGGATGAAGATCTGGACTCCTAAGAAGCCCTTCTTCAAGAGAGGATGTCTAGATGCAGAGACTCATGAGAGAGTGGTCAATGAATCAACCAGAGGGGGAGTTTAAAGGAGGAGCCAAAAGCCTCTGTAGGAAGTCCCGCCCCTAAATTGCCTATAGGTTGGGAATCGGAAATAGTGACAAGCAAGACACCTGTAATGATGCCTATAACACGAGCAGCCTTTGAAGCAAAGTATCTATTAGGGAAACCACTCTTTTTAATTATAAAGAAAATATACAATGGACGAGAAGGCAAGAACAGCTGTGCTCCTATTAAGGTGCGGCGGAAGGAGATTGAATGCCAGGTTTTATTCATTTAATATTATTAAATACAACAAGGACGTTCAAAACATGGCCTCCAGTCACATGCTCAGATGAAAATAGACTTTGGGCAGGGTACACAGAGACCAGAAGATAAGGTAACGCTCACACTCCCTTTTATTCCCAGGAGCAGTGATACTTTGCAAGGCCGAGTTCCAAGACTAGTCTCATGGCTGACCGCTTGAGTGATGATGAATGATGGGCTAATTGGTGGGGGAGGCCTGACCAGGCCGAAACCACCAGCACCTGGGGTACCAGCTTGCATGCTGCTAACGAGTGGAATTTTCCAGAATAGTACAAGTGTGCTAACCAATTATAAGTGTCCACATACCAAAGGGTACTATATTTTAGAGTTCCAATGAGACATTGTGTATTTTATGATGCTCACAATGACTTGCATTAGGCGTAGGTGGAGTTGCCCACCTGAGAGTAGAGAGCCAATCAAGACACCAACCCTCATAGAAAGTATATTTAGATAACTCCTGTTACCCAATCATAGACACCCATACGTTTTCTCAGCTTTCCATGTAGTGTGACGTCCATGATGATGGGATTTTAGTATATAAATATGTTTTTCACTGAGATCCTGCTTTCAGACATACAATGATGTCCGCTGTACTCCCTGTTTTAGATAATTGTTATTAAAACAGACCAAGTCTTTTGCCAACTTCCTGAGTCGGTTTTATTATTGATGTTTGAGTAATTTCTCCATCCACATCCACCCTGTAGAGTGTTAACTCATCTTAAAGAGCCCAAGGGTTCACCAGGAATGCAAAGTGCTACTGGCTGAAACGCCTGGCTAAATATGTCGCACTCCAGTAATGACTAGGGGTATCAGATATGTCTCCTTGGCATGCAGCAGCCCCTTCACTGAGCTGTGCCAAGAGGTACAGTTCTCTTGGCAGTCACTCACAGCTTATGATTTCTGTTTGAATTGCAGGTGCCAAATGAAATAATGTTCCTGACGCCGAGAAGCACACAAGCTGCCTAAGCTCCACACGATCCATATCATTAGTTCTCAGTTCAGTTATTGGTGATCCGGGACAGTGCAGTCACTGGAGGTTGAAAGGCGAAGGGCCACATTGACTATTAGCTAGACCCTAAGCTGTCATCAAATCGGCAAGGAAGAGGACTAAAGGTGCACCATGAACCATGCCCCACTTCTGCGAGGGTTGCAACTGACAGCGCTCCTCTGGGATGGGTGGGTGCAGAGGTACTTCTAGGTTTTGCTACAGTTTGCCAGCATGGAGGGCGCCAAGTGTTTAGGCTTCCGAAGTGGTGGTTGCTGGGTGGGGAATGGGACTTTTGGACAGCTGGTCCTGAAAGCTTTGGGGCCAGACCTGACAAGTTTTTATCCAGCAGTACTTTGCATCCTGGGAATGGTATTTTTTTTGTTTTTCTTTCTTTATAAGTATGACGATGCAACTGCTATCCTGTAAAGAGGTCCGGAGCGGGTAGGGGGCGGGAGGTGGAGTGCGGGGGGGTACATGCAGATATTGTTGCGCGGTTTGCGGGCAAGGGGAGAGTCTTGGAGGAGACTGGCTAGGAAGTGCGCAGCATGGCCTCTCCCATAGGAGGTGCTGAGCCGCTGAGCCAGCCCACCCACACACCTGAACATTGGGAACATTGCTGTAAGGACGGGTATAGGTGGCATTTAGTTGTGAACCTTTCTGAGCAAGGGGACGGAGAGCTTCATGTGTAAAACATATGTTGCTTAGTTATGTCAAGGAGTTGGGGTAAGAGTTCTTAACACTTGCTATGTTACATTAGCACACATGCCACGTGGGGAGTGGGCATGATGCTGATCACCTGGCCTCAGTATTTGATATGATATGATATGATATGGCATTTATAACGCGCCTATACACAAGTGTTTCAAGGCGTGTTTCAGATGCATACTCTCCTTACCTAACCAGGCAGCCTCCATTGAGTTTACCGCATGTGCTTCTCCTCAGGGGCCACACACGTGACTTGGCAATTGCACACTAAGGGAGCTTTGTGTGTTGGTTGCAGGGGCCAGCCAACCGGTGATATACATTTTTGTTGCGCACAATGAAAACCAAAACATGGTTGAATTTACCACAACAGAATTACCGCTCGCGGTAAATCCACCAACATCCCCTTGCAGTATTGTGGAGTCCAACAATGGGGTCTATCACCACCATATCCTGCGATAAGCACACAGGACCGAATGTTGGTGATGGTAACCGAATTTAAACAGTAATTCAGCGAACCTATCACGGAAGTATCACCAGCCACGGAATGAGGCAGAAAATTGTTTGTTTGTTTGTTTTATTCACTTTTTATGCGCGCCAGACCCGTGGGTAACAGGGTGCAGCAATACGAAGATACAAGGCTTACATGGTTACAACATAGAATAATATGCAATGTACGATAGACATCTATAAATCACACATAAAAGTGTGAAATGACCCTGGCTGCAGGAGCGCCGTGTGCCACCCCTGCGTGCGGTGGTGCCAGTGTTGGCAACTGCACCTGTGCGTTGCCAGCATGTTCCCGTCATTGCTGCGTGCCATGTGAGGAGGACCTGGCACAGAGGGCGCCGGCTGTAAAACCATAGACCGACAGTGATGAAGCAGGGACATCGCTGCCTCCGAGCCATTAAGCGCCAATCTTATTACATTATAGTGCCACATTTTATTGATTTTTTGTACCAGGCTATCTAGATGCTAGAACACCTACATTATTTCTAGGTTACATCGACCATATACTATTTATATGTGCTTATGAGCGATGCGTTATAACCCACAGCAAATTCTGTCACACCCATAAAGGATACATTTTAGTTTTACTCACTACACAGAAACGTTTTCAACTTTTTCTTTATCACCCTTTATTTCCCTTGATGATTTATACTTTATTGTTAACAAAACTATACCTTTCTCTCAGCTGCTTTTTCAATTTAACATTATTACTTTATGTTCCCTTTCTTCACACACTGAAAAGACTTCCCCCATTTCTTGTTTTGCCACTAAATGTACACTATTATTTAATCGCCCAAACATCATCTTCACTTACGTCTTTTTTATGTTGCCTTTGCGTACTACTATGTGTTCATGAATTTCTCACAAACAGTGCTGGAAATGGAAAACAATTACTCTAGCAACCCTCTCCTCCTTGGATGGAGGGCTGGGAGCAGGAGGCAGGGCACAGGAGCATGGCCCCAGGCCGGGTCATGCAACACATCTCTTCATGCTACCCAAGCCCGGCGATTTGCATAAAAGCAACGAGCATTTTGGGAGTATAAGAATGCCCACAATTTAAATGTGAAACATGTTTGTGATAGTGATTATGTAAGTAACACTTTTGAGTGAGTAATGGAAGTTGAACTCTCTTTTTTCAATTGGTGAAAATATTCACCCTAACAAAAAAAGTGTGTAAATTGCGAGCCATAAACACCAATGTGGGCAACATCTAAGAAAGAAGTGAGGCTTTGTCTTTTCCTACATTCATTCTCCTGTTCCAAGTCTTCGAACTGGATTTGGGAATAGATATGGAAGGCTCCTGGGCTCATCCCTCTACCTTGGCAGCTCCCTGGCCAGTCCTGAAGCTCTGCTGTGTCCTGTTTTGTCCTGGCCCATGCCATACCCTGCGACTACACCTTGTACACAATAGACTTGAGACATAAAGTATGTCAGAATCTAGATTCAGAGGAAGCCCACTTAGATATCCCACCATTGCTATAATTATCCTCTACTGTCCGCCTGGAGCAGAGTGACCTTGTTCATGATCTAGTTGACTATATCCAAATTATTTCTACTGGCTTCAGTTCATAAAGGATGGGTGCTCCAACATCTCCTGAATTACCACGAAGAACACTCCAAGGATGATTTTAGTTGAGGAGGTTAACTCCATTATTAAAATTCATATGTTACAACTGGATCAATTGCAGACCATTTTTAAGATGTCAACTGGAATTTTTACCAGCATGAACTACTCACATGATAGCAATCATGTGTGCATACAGGGAGCCAACAGGAATTGTAGGTGTTCGACCATGCGTGGTACCCAATTGTGCACCTCTGCACTGGCACCTTAGTTGATTTATTTCAGAAACATCCCATTTTCAAAATACTGCACTCTGTTACTGGGGGTTACTGAGGAAGGGCTTTCAGGCCACAGAAGACCATGTGAGGTGTTCTGACATGTTTAATGCTGAGGCTATCAATCGCTTTTGAAATTTTAGGCAACGTTTGCATGAAATAGTGCAGTAGATTACTCCATTTCGCCAAACCTTTGTCGAGGCAGACTCCTCCATGAGTCCCTCTGAGGGGATTCATGCTCGCTTGCTGTGCTTAATTGCGAAGTCATGGTGGACCATCTTATTCCCCAGCAATTCAAAAAGTCACCAGCTGCCACTACTCACAAGCCCTTGCTGTACTTCAGAGCTAGAGGTAGAGGGTGGCCTTAACAGAGACTGGCCCTGAACCTGACTGAACAAACCCTTCACTTACCAGATCTGCTGCCTTCAATGTATTTATAGAGCAGTATCCTGTTATATAGAGCACAGTAAAAGTGTACTTAGTTACCCACAACTATCTCCCAAATCCTCTGATGATCCCTATTGCCATGTGATGACACCGCTCGTCAATTGCCGCCATTGCTAGCTGTACAAAAAAATGCAAAGCAAACCTCACAAATACAGAAACAAAATGCGTCCTCTTAAGAATCTATCCAGAACACAAACACTTATCCCTGGATCCCAGCACAAATACAGAAACAAAATGCGTCCTCTTAAGAATCTTTCCAGAACACAAACACATATCCCTAGATCCCAGGTTCACCAAAAACTCTCTAAATTAAGCTCATTGTGGTGCGGACTTGTCATGATATCATATCAGTGAAAAAACTTCACTTAAGGGACAGTGTTTAATTATGACATTAGTCAGGGTTTAGTTGTGACATAAGTGATGTTGTAGGCAATATCATCAGTGATGCCATTTGTGATGTCATCAGCATGCTTACAGACCATGCAATGGGGGTCTCATAGTTAAGGTGGCATAGCTTCCAGCACCTGCCGAATATTCATGTTCGATTGCGATTCAAACTGCAGCATAATTAGCACTAAAACTGAACATTCCAATCTCTAATCTAGATTTGTCTGAATATTCACATAAGGGAAAAACATGCATATAACATTCATCAAAATAGGTATTTGCCACAACCAACCTAATCAACAACAAAAATGTTACTTCATACATTCAAAAATCCATAATATAAAAAGGATAAAAGGGAATCGCGAATCACTTGTACAGACAATGTGTAAACAGATTGGTCTAAGGGCATGTGCACACTAGAACATTTGATAGCTAATTGGTTCATAGATTGGTTCATAGATACACAGATCTTCATTCACATATATATACTCCTGAAAACCTTACATTTTCCCATTGCTTTGGCGACTAATCCAGGTAGTCACAGCAACAACCTTGACTATACTATGTGTTCAAAGAGCACTATTTCCCACCCAAACCTTTTCCCTTTGTGTTCCTCTTTTGTTTAGTGTGTTTTCTGTTTGCTTGTTTATTTGATATTTGCTTTGTATTTTTCCATCTTCAAGGATTTTTAATTTTTAATTTTGTTTATTTTTGTTTTTTTTCTAGAGATGGAGGTGCAACATCCCGAGGCACCCTCCGACGACAAAGTGATCAACCTCGTCACTGTCCCAAAAGCCTAGAAGACATGCAGGAAGAAGACATCAAATGATTTGAGCAGCCAGCTCCACCCAAAAAGTACTGGCGCAGAAGTTTTACAACTTTCCTGTGCTGGCAGTACTTCAAGGGACCCAAAGGCTCTCCAATGTCTGATGTCAAAAATGGATAGTGCACGTTTTGTGGCGAGATGCACAGGAGAGGATTCTCTAAAGTTCATCTATCTACCTATCTATCTATCTAGGTTCTTATATTGTGCCACTAACCCAAAGGCCTCACGGCGCTCACAGAAGAGAGAGAGAGAGTAGACAGCAGACAACAATGACAAACAAGTAGCACAAAAAAGACAGTGACCAAGGGAGGCCCGTCATCACACAGGCCAATCATGATGAAGAGAAATGACAGAAGGAGAACCAGATATCAGAGTGCAGGGTCGGAAAAGTTAAGAGTGTCCTAACCTTTGTCAAACAAGAAGGTCTTTAGTTGCTTCTTAAAGGTAACCACGGAGTCGCTGTTAGCAAAATAGCTAGGGAGTGAATTCCATAGAGCCGGAGCCCAAGAATCAAAACTAACACCGCCAAATCTTTTCAGGGCAAATGGTGGTTGAGCCAAGATGATGTTACTGTTAGAGCGCAAGGAACGGGTAACTTGCTTCTTTCTGAGCCTAGCTGTAAGATAAGATGGTGCTTGACCGAACAGACATTTGAAGACTATAGATAAACCTTTATGATCTAGGCACTGTTTAACTGGCAGCCAATGCAGGCTACGCCTAGCATCGGAAATGTGCATATTACGCTTACGGCCCATTACAGCCCGAACTGCACTGTTTTGAATAATCTGCATGGTTTTCACATTGGCCTGCGAAGTACCAATCATCAGACTATTATAATAGTCCAGCTTGCAGTTTACAATGGCAGCTGCTATCAAGGCAAGATTTTCTTTAGACAGAAACGGACAAATCTGCCATAAGAGCTGGATATAATAGTAGCAGGAAGATTTAAGGTAATTGACCAGACGGGTGAAGGATAACTGAGGGTCAAAAAAGACCCCTAGAGTTTATACAGATTTAGAAACAGCAATGACGTGTTGGCCTATCAGGATGTTGTCATACTTTGTATCAAGTTTCTTCAATCTCTGCTGGGTGCCTAAGATCAACAGCTCAGTCTTAGCATTGTTAAGGGCTAATGAGTTAATTGCCATCCACTTCTGGATTTCAGCAAAGATAGCATTAATATGTTCTGCATCTTTTAAGTACTCACCAGTAAATTGGATAACAATCTGCATGTCATCGGCATAGTTGGCAAAATAAATGCCCATGGTTGACAAAAGAGCGCAGAGGAAACGTGAGTAAATATTAAAGAGTAAGGGAGAAAGACATGAGCCCTGTGGGACACCACATAACAATAGGGATGCTATAGAATGAGCATTATCCTTTGTTACCCTCATGTTTCGTGGGCCCAGAAATGATTTAAACCAAGCTGAAGCTTCTGGAGAACATTTACCAATTGTGATTAGTCTATCGGCCACAGTGTTAATTAACCACCTGGTCCGTTACCAATGGCGTCAATGGACAAACATTTCAGAAGCAGGTCCCAGGAAAAGGCAATCCAGCTTGGTTGCAATGCACTTCAACACCCCACTGAAACTGGAATGCCAGAGGCTGCAGAGGAAGCAGAACCACCCCCAACAACTGTGTCATCCTCTGGACCTCTCCCGTCAACTTCATCTGCTGCCACCGATGGAAGTATCTCTCTGCCGCCACTGTCTTGGACCCTCCACGCCAACGCAGGTCTCCAGGAAGTGGTGTTTTCATCTGCAGGAAGTGATATCTTCCAATAGCACAGAATGCAACCAGTTTTGAGTAAATTGAGAGCTTTTTTACACCCTTGTTCAGGTTTGTCTTTCCTGACAGTGTTCATTAAAAAAACAAAAAATAAATAAAACTTGACATAAAACAAATTCCACTTTCCATCTTTCTTTCCTACATGCACTCCCTCTCCATCCCATTCACTCCTTTACCCCACAACGGCTCTTTTCAGAAACACCATAAACTCGGGAGAGGCAGGCTTAACATTAAGCACCACTGCAGCTGAGCCTACCGGTAACCGGCCGCCTCCCAATTTAAAGGCCCAAATGAAGCAAGGGTCTCTTAACAAGGGTTGCAGTACCATTACCGGCACACTCGGCCCACCACTGCAGATTATATCACCATTATCACATGTGTAGTTTCCTAGACAGGTGCTAAGGGTGTTTAATTTAATAAAAAAGACACTTACCTTGCAGTGCCAATACATTTTCTCCGTTAATGATCATGAAGTCATCAACAGGGAAACAGACTTCTGAAGATACAGCACAGACGGCACCACACCACAAGGTCATATCACTTGAAAAGTGGTCTGTTGTGGTGTCTGGCAGTCTGCTTACCACATCCATTGTCCAGGAGGCGGAGACTCAGTCCTACTGAGTGTTGCAGAGACTACTAAACAGCATTTCCAGCGTGGAGAGTGAGTGAAAAGTGGTCTGTGGTGGTCCGTCAGGTGCCGGAGCTTGGAGCTCTGCAAGCTGGTCAGATTCACTCTACAAGAACATAACAGCCCGAGCAGACCAACAACTCTAAATTCGGCACATGATCGACGAGCTGTAAATACGATAAGCGGGGTAACTCGAACAAGTGTGTGAAGCTCTGGTACAGTTTGAAAAAGGGAATAAACCATTCCCCTCCCGCCTGAACAGTGACTATGGCAGCGAGGACTCCAAGATATGTGTTTTGCAGTCTTGGTCATGAAGAGGACGAGGGACGATGTCTCAGAAGTGCTCGTTTGAGACCAGATGGGGAAAAATCACAAAGGCATATTCGACCAGGTAATGGGGACGGAGCCTCAGTCAATACACATGCAACACAACCCAATACTAAATCTGTAGATCAGAACAATCACCCACGTGGGGTACAAGACTCGGCAGACCTGGCCAGTATGAAAGGCGCCACATCAGACAAAACTCATACTCACCCTTTACATGAGAACACCAGAGTCCAGGAAGCGCGAGCCATGTCCACGATGCCAGCTCAGCAAGGCCCACAGGCGTAGGGCCGCGACCGGTGATGCCGCATCCGTTTCGCTGGCGTCCTCCAGAGGGGGGAGCAAGCTGGAACGGCAAATGGCGAGGTAGGAGGCGAACAAGCTGCTCGGGGTCCATTTGCAGATGTTGGAGGAGCCACTCTGGGGGGCCTCGCGGCGGCTACGTGCTCGGCTGGTGGAGAGCTGACAGAGCGAGTGGCCGTCTGTGGAAGCAGCTGCAAACGTGTACCAGGACGAGCTAGTCACGTGACCCCCAATGCGGAGATACAACACACTGAGGGCTGAGCTGCCCAGCCCGGCGGGCAGTCGGCCTGCTTGACAACCACTACACAGGTACACGCTGGCCCAGACTGCTTGAAAGTGCAGGATACACGTTACAAATCGAAGACTCAATCTGACGAGCGAAGTTCATCTGATGTGATCACAACAGACTCCATACCAGTGTGAAATACAAAAAAGAGATCCAGGCAGGATAGTAAAATGCAAGACCATAACAAAAAAACAAACAAAAAAAAAGGGGCATCTGCATACGAAAGAGACAGTGCTCGCAAAACGTTGTTATTTCAACAAAATAAAAATGCGGATCAAGTTACATCATGAGACCCGCAGGTTCGAATAAACCCACTACAATGCGAATCGTAACTGACTTCTTCCAAGCACAATTATCCTCAAAGAGCAATGACTTCCGAGAACTCTCTGATGCTGAAATGCTCGCAGAGGTGAAGGAAAACTTTCTGTGTGCAAAACAACAGAAGCTTGACATTGTATCAGTCATAAGACAAGATGAACTGGGAATTGCGGAGCCGCAGACACCAGCTCAGACAACAAGCTGTGTGACTATGCCAGATACTTGTACTGATAATGTGGGGATTGCCAATGAAATTAGCTCAGAGATGCTGTCATCTCAGAACTTACCAAAGATAACGAGAAATCCTGAAGATGACACCCTCACTGCAAGTGCAAAGAAAACCATCAACGGAATGCCAAGTAAAGCAAAGGAGAACCCTACAAGCTCTGGAGCAGCACTAAAGGACCAACAGTTGCTCACTGTAAGTAAACCGCCAAACACTGTGCAGCTTGGCACATCTCTGGCAAAACTCGACAAGCAGTCAAAAACAGGATTACATATAATGAAAGAAAACTGTAGCAGGCGGCCTCCCCAACAAATTCTCAAGATGGGGATCTTTCTACAGAGAAAACTCAGCCGTTACTAGAGACACTGATCGGAAAAGCACAGGTTGAAGAGGTGGTAACACACGCCAAGCCACAAAGTCAAAAGAGAAACTCACTGGAGGTCTCTGCCAATAGTTCTATTCACAAGTCTCACAGTGCTACTAATCAGTTTCAAACTCCGAGAAGAAGAGCCAGTGACCAGATACACACTCCAGGAAAAGGAACTAATTCTCAGACTGCATTGGCCACTGCTGAGACACCCACAAAAAAACGGACATGTTAAGTATCATGTCCACAATAAAAATAGCTCTTGCGCCGTGTTGTAAACTTTACGAGGTGCTGAAGGATACAGTGAAGGACCTACTAACCATTCAAGCTATGATCTTGTCCAAAGTGACGTACTTAGAGGGCTACATCTCCACAAAGGAAGAAAGTATCACCCATGATAAAACGACGGATAAACTCGCGATTCACCTAATGGAAAAAATCACAGCTAAAATGGCAAAACAAACCATGCCCGCCAAACCGCTGATCACAGCTCTCGTATTCAAAGACTCAAGCTCACAAACAGCAGCCACCATCGATCTAACTAAAGATAGCAAAACGACACCGGAGGTAGGACAGAAGTCCTCAGCAGCACGCTTTGAAAGCATGGAAAATGCCAATACAAAGTCCACAACCAATACTCCAACAGTTGAATTGGTAAAACAAAACCAAAGATAAATATAGTTGATGGAAA
The DNA here is from genome assembly GCF_040938575.1 of Ambystoma mexicanum. Classification (NCBI taxonomy): domain Eukaryota; kingdom Metazoa; phylum Chordata; class Amphibia; order Caudata; family Ambystomatidae; genus Ambystoma; species Ambystoma mexicanum. Next base: position 1,315,080,761 of record NC_090924.1, read on the forward strand.
CATTAACTTGTCAATGTATGAAAATGCAGATCAAAGAAGGAAGTTTAACACTCAGACTAAATTACCAATGACAAAAACACCAAAAATGAACGACGACAGACTTACATCAAAAAGCATTGATCATGAGATCAAATTATACTCAGCGATAGTCGCAGAGAAAACATCAAGGTCTGACTCTCTAAAATCAGCAGCAGACTTTCTCAAAGATGATACATTAATGAACATCAGCATATACTCGGATAATGAAACAGCACAATCCATGACATCTGATGCAAGAACATCAGACAAGGACGAAATACAACAATCCAATAGCGAAGCAATTAAAAACTCTGAAGTGAGAGAAAATGTAAACAACGAAAGAGAATTTGAAACTTTTGAAGAAAGACGCAAACTTCCAACCAAAACAATGAAACGTAATTGGAATAAGATGGACCAAGTCCTGACAGATAAACCGCAGATTTAAATACAAAAAGATAAAAACCCAATGATGAAGGGCAAAGTATAGCGGAAAGGAAATGAAACATGACCCGTAATGTAAACAACAGTCACACTCAGGGAAGAGGCCTAGAGAAGAATTGCTGAGAGATGCCCCAAAAGTCCATTACAGATCGAGAACAGGGACTTATGAAATATCAAGTGCAAAAGGAAAAGAAATAAGATGGACATTCAGAATGGAACAGAGAGCCAGTAACAAGAATGATCTAATTCTTAAGAGAAGATCAATGCTGACGATTTTTCAGCAAATTTCAAAATTGAGAGCCGTGAGCTCAGAAGACCTGATTATTGTCGAGCCTTAGCATGACCAACGCGGAGCAGCAACACTTCTACACACTGGATCATGCTCAGTACACAAACTAATCTCTAACAGTACGTCTGAGATTCACAGTCTGGGTTACAACTTGGAAGACATAACCAAGTAAAACGGTCACATAGGAAAAACAAAGAAAATCAAGCCAAATGCCGACAATGACAAACACACCAAAAGCGAGAATGATTGTGACAAAAATTAGAAGAACGAGACAACAAAAAGACATGAAAAAGATAACACTATAGAAAATCGCGTAAACAACGATGAGGCTATTAACACCATCACTGTGCAAAAAAATATTAAGATCTATCTACAAGGGCGATAAGCGTGAACACGAGCGACATCTCACAAAGCAACCAAGGGCATAGAGAACATAGTGCAAAAAGAACACAGAGCACTACAACAAGAACAATCATTCAAGAAGTACACAACAGTCAGATTCAACGAGTACCAAATCACAACTCTGACAACAAACAGGGAATTTGGGCATGGCTACCAAAAGCCCTCACAATGCATCGAAGTAAATAGCAATTCGTGAACAAAGACCACAAGACAACATACGATTCAACAAGAAGCAGAACTCTCCCGCAAAGTGGAACTCTGCTTGTGGAACACAAGAGGTCATTCTCATCTAACTGTGCCGGGAGAGGTAAACCTTGGAGAATGCGATATCATATGCCTGCAGGAGACCTGGTTGGTACATCCCCCGACCTTAGAAGGATACCAAATCGTAACGGCTCCAGCAGTCACAGGTCATCTGGGACGGCCCACATCAGGTCTTCTGATTGCATGCCTCAATGGATGTGGGTTATCTATGGGAAAGATACTATCTGCAAACCTGTCAATATTGGCAGTGATTGCCAGCTGGAACCAAAAGACCAACAAAGGTGATGCACTAAACACAGTAGTAATTGTTAGCACCTACTGGAATCCAGCCACTATATATGTAGAAACATTTATCTTATTGTGTGAACAGGTGATTGATGAAGCCATGACTATGCTACTAGTGACCTTTTTACTAATCTGCAGTGATTTAAGCGCAGTCTGCAAAACACAGAAAGGAAGCCGAGTTAAAAACCAGAAGCCCCCAGCAGAACAGAGAGGTAAAGCATGGATCAATCTGACCCACTCACGAGAACTACACAATCTTGACGACGTCTTCACGCAACCAAATAGAACACCGACTTGGGAACATGCAAACTGGGCTGCAACAATTGACTACATTTTCGTTTCCCAGCCGTTGGTATGTGTAACAACATCGTTTGATGTCCGGCGTACTATCACCAGTGATCACAATTTATTGGAAACATGCTGGCTAATCCCAGGAAAAAAGAACAATCGAGCATGCTCTCAAGTCGAGACCAACGTCCAAGGCTCTCGGATCAAGCTGAGTGCACAAGCAATTAAGGACCTGACATTAAAGTATAAGACAAACACCCAACAGGAACAAACCAAATCAGTCGATTACCAACCCTTGTTAGCGGCATATAAGCATCAAACAATAAACCAGAAAGCCGCAGATACCTCAAAAAAGCATGCTTATAATAAAGAACTAGCATAAAAGAGATGCGAACACAGAAGATCCATGAGGTTGGCAAAAAAATTACCAATATCAGAAGCCTGCATAAAAATTAAATAACTGACAAGAGAGTACAAGGCATGGGTAAGATTTCACCATAACAAACTTTATCAGGTGGACGCAGAGGACATCGCAAAAGCTTTAATTACGCACATTGCAAGAGACTTCTGGTCACTGTTGAGAGCCAACTGGAAGACTCAATGTCTAATAACATTAACCAGCGGACTTGGGAAAATAATTTTGAAGTAGTGTTCAAATCCGTCATGACAGGAGACATAGAAGATATTCAGCATGACAACATGAATTGGATGAACCTCGAAAATAAAGAAGACATCATGGAGGTAATTAAGAAGCTGAGAAACTCCAGGGCTCCTGGACCAGATGGCATCACCAACTTTGAACTAAAGGCGCATCGTGAGGAATGGGCTGACCTGCTAAGTGTAATCTTTCGGCGATGTGCAGACACAAGATCACTGCCCACATCATGGACAACTGCGATGATAATTCCAATCTACAAAACATGGGACAAAAACGATCCCCACAATTTTTGACCGATAGCCTTGCTTGACGCCATGGGAAAGGTCTATGGATCCTTGCTTTCAAGGAAATTTCAAACCTGGGATGCTTCGGCCAATTGCAATGACGATCTGCAAGCAGGCTTTCAGAAAAATGCTGGGACAGCTGGAAACATCTTGATACTCAGTATTTTGAAAAGTAAAGCCTTACAACACGCGTTTGATCATATTGAAAGACATCGCCCGTGGAAAAAATTAACAGACTGGAATTGTCCAGAAGACATCTTAGCACCAATTCATGCTTTACACTGCAAAACCTCCATGAGAGCGCGCCTTAGCCGACAAGGTGATTTATCGACAGAAATCCCAATCCAACGTGGAGTTAAACAAGGATGTCCATTGGCCTCAGCCCTATTCTTGGCCTATATAGGGGATTTCCAAGAGAGTGCGGCACTGACACGTGCATTCCCTCCAAAAACTGGAAATGCAACGATTGGACGACTTCTTTATGCCGACGATCTCACACTATTTGATCAAACACCTATTGGACTTCAGCGGCAACTCAATAGCCTTTTACAGTACATAGATGAAAACCTGCTAGAGATTAATAAAGAAAAAACTAAAGTTATGATCCTTCAAAAACACAAAACGAAGGCATACGGCAAAAAATGGTTTCCGAGAGAATCAAAAATGGAGACAGTCCAAACATTCAAATACTTAGGAGTCCAATTGGACAGTTCTAAATATGAAACTGTCATGCAATCAGTCCTGTATCGAAAGATCAAAAAATTAGTGGCCCAGGCGAAAGCAATTGATAGAAAATTTGGCAGGTTTTCCTTAATTCCGAGAATACATTTCTACAAAATTAAGGTGGTGCCCGCCGTGACGTACAGCACTGAAGCCATGCCGACCATTCCAAAGAACCTCTGGCCCAAACTAGAAGCTACATTCTGGAGATCAGTCTTAATCAGGAGTCGCAATAAGGTGCAAAGGGAGTCTACAATCACTTGAGTGCACTGTGAGCTGTAACTTAATAATGGTGTACAGGAATTGCAGAATGGGCGACAGTAACAAAACCTTTAAAATGATTAATCGTGAAATGGACTTAAGCAAATGTGAGATGTTGAGAAATTGGCAAAAGGAAAATTAACTTTTTATTAGACATTATTGCCTTAGAAGAAGAAGAACTCATACGAAATCCATGTAGAGTCCTGCGTAAATTTAAAGATCTAGATTGGGTAAAGACGACATAAACAGCGGCCAAACAGAGACTGAAGTCACATCTACCTCTCAACATAAAAAAACTGAATGAACCGCAAAATTACATAAAGAAATTTCCAAATAGGTTGGCGTGAAACCTGATACTAAGAGTGCGCCTAAACTTATTAGAAACCAATGAAATTCGATACATCAGAGGGCTCTCACAATCACCAGACTGTCGCTTCTGTCATGACACAGCGCCGCAACCACAAGAAACAATTCGTCATCTATTGATGGTTTGCCCAGAGACACAAGCAATAAGACAACGTTACTTATCAAATGTGGTTTGAGCGGATACAATACTAAAGGAAGAGACTTGGTGGAGAAGGCTAATAGGCGGTGATAGATCTAGCTGGCAAATCGCTGCAGCAAAAATCTTGGAGCATATTGTGAATAATCGGCTAAATAGAAATTAGCGACATGCCAGAAATGTCTTTTCATCAAACAATAACACAACTAAGTTGTTGTTCTAAGTATGACTCAGACAAAGCATGGCTGTATTATTGTAAAAATCTTTTTGTTGATTAAACAATAAAACATTTAAAAAATTAAAGACCCTTAGCACCCGTATAGGAAACTACACAGCTGCTAAGAGCTAAGGGGGAAGTAGGAAGAGGAAGGATATGCAGGGAAGGGGTTACTGGCAGCAGCACAAAACACTGACTTATACCGAACAATACAGCCTGCGTTCTGAGCATTCTGACAGGCTAGGGCCCCCTTCCAGGGAGCTGATGAAAAAAAAAGGAAAAACGTAAGTATATGAATATATTGATAAGAAAGTTAACACAACCCCATCAACTTCTAATCAACTTCTAATATACAAATACACAAGCTGAATCGGTAATGACCGTTCTTGAATCAAAACTCGTACATTTTTTATGTTTGGAAAATAAACTTTTATAAAACAGAATGGCACATTTGACATTCACAAAACAAAGTTAAATAACACATATCTTGACCTCAATACACAAATGCAGAATGTTAAATCAACTTAATACACCCTCCCTGCACATTTTAAGTTAATTTAGAATGCATTTTTAAAAATATATATTTTGGAAAACAAAATGCTTCCTAAACTAACTTAAAATGTCATCTTCTCCTAACTAGCAAAAACAGTGATTGCCAAATCTCAATGTATCATAGTTTTGAGTATTTTCTGCAGTTTGGGCAACTTCTCAGTCTAGGCAAAATGGTTGGAAAGGAAAACAATACTCCTCTATCCCCACGCCCCAAACCACCACCACTCAACATTCCTTACCCTGCCCACATGCTCCCCAGCCTCAAAATTGCCCAATTTACACCCCTTGTATCATTTTAGGGCATTTTCCAATGTCGATTTAGACCTTGATTCTCGAATTGCGTAATGGCAGACTTTCAGAACTGAAAAGACTTCCCACTATCAATGCATCATTGGAAATATAGCTTACTTTTTGGCTAAAGGGACAGCCTGCTCTGCGCCAAAAAAAAGAAAAATGCTGGTCGGATTTGCACCAAACCAATAAAGGATTTCCTTCAAGCGTTTTGTGCCCAACTTCTTTCTTATTTGGTGTAAATCCGTCCATCGGTTTGGGCTCTGCGCATGAAAAAATATTTGACATTTTCCTGATGGAAAAATAAATTGAAACGTGAACAAACCTTTATATCTTTTGAACCATAACACAGATTTGCACAAAACCTACCAGTCCTGGGGGCATATGCGCTTACTTAGGCATGCCAAATGACATGCTTATCCGTACTACGGCTCAAAGATAATTAACCATACAATGTACGCTTTTCCTATGGATGATAGGTTTCACCCTAACTATAGGGCGGCTATCACCATCCGATAATGACATTTGTGATAATGAGTTTCTTAGAGATAGTGGCACAAATGGAATTGCGAACTACTCATTTAATAGCGCCACGCGTCACAGCAATGACCTTCTACTCTCTAGATCTCCATCTTATTAAATTCCTAAAAGGAAATTCATGTTGGATTTTCTAAATGCTCATCCAACCATACTAATGACATAGTGCTGTGGGTTGTGTGCCTGCTGTAGAGAGTTCATTATAGCTTCCATTCCACAGGCGTGGCATACACAAATCTACTTTCAAATTAACTTGCCATTCTTTTCAAATAAATAAAATGAACAGCATTGAGTGGAGGTAATATCAATGTCTTTTAATAAACCACCAAAATACCATTCCGTTTGTGGTGTTAACTCTGTCAATGATTAAATCATATTTGTCTCATGAATATTTGCTTATTTATATTATTTGAATATCATGAAGAGCTATGACAAGAAGCTCTGTGCATACACAAGTATAACTGATTTGGCATTCCTGATGCATGGTGCCATATATTAGTAGAAGCTATCAGTGGCAGATAACAAACATGGATATATCATGGATGAAGTGGGACCAAAAAGGTGCACAGCACAGATATTACACAGTTATAATGTATAGTTAACAGGATTGATAGTATGAATTATAACATAATACAGTATAGTCATATGCAGAATATACATTAATGAAAGGAAGCTGAGGGGAATTCTAGCTGACAACTGGGTGCTCCCAAAAGTGTTAGGAAGTGCTCTTTCTGGGTAGGATTGAAACCCAGTAATTCCAATACATTGGGAGTGAGATGATGTTGTTGGGCAGAGAGTTCCTGGGGATGGGCTTGATGTTGGTGGCAGAGAGTTCCTAGGGGATGGGCTTGATGTTGGTTTGCAGAGAGTTCCTGGGGATGGGCTTAATGTTGTTGGGCAAAGAGTTCCTCAGGATGGGCTTGATGTTGGTGGGGGAGAGTTCCTGGGATGGGCCTGATGTTGGTGGGGACAGTGTTCCTGGAGATGGGCTTGATGTTGGTGGGGTGAGAGTTCCTGGGGATGGGCTTAATCTTGGTGCCAGAGAGTTCCTGGGGATGGGCTTGATGTTGTTGGCAGAGTTCATGGGGATGGGCTAGATGTTGGTGGTAGAGAGTTCCTGGGGACGGGCTTGATGTTGGTGGGCAGAGAGTTCCTGGGGATGGGCTTGATGGTGGTGGCAGAGAGTTCCTGGGGATGGGCTTGATGTTGTTGGTAGAGTTCCTAGGAGATGGTCTTGATGTTGGTGGCAGAGAGTTTCTGGGGATGGGCTTGATGTTGGTGGGGAGAAAGTTCCTGCAGATGGGCTTGATGTTGGTGGGGTGAGAGTTCCTGGGGATGGGCTTGATGTTGATGGCAGAGTTCATGGGGATGGGCTTGATGTTGGTGGCAGAGAGTTCCTGGGGACGGGCTTGATGTTGGTGGGCAGAGAGTTCCTGGGGATGGGCTTGATGTTGGTGGGGAGAGAGTCTCAGTGGCGGGGTGCAAACAGTGTGAAGGAACGGAAGCAGGAGATAGCATTGGGAGGATGAGGCAGAGAGGTTGGGGAGATCTTGAGATCACAGAATGCACAGAGACAAGTATTGCGAGAGGGAGGCACCTGGGTGATGACAGGTGCAAGCCCCACTGTAGCTTTGAAAAAAAGAAGGAAGAGTTTAAAGAGTGAGTAAATGTGAATGGACAGCCATCCCACTCAGAACTGTTGCATGGGGTGGCTGGACATCAAAGGAGGTTGAAGAGTGTGCAGGTAAAGTTATGTTGAGGAGAAGATACCTGTCTTCTCCATAGTCCCTGCCTCTGTGCCGCCATCATACTGGGATGACAGACGAAGAGCCATGATGGAGAACCCATGACTGAATCCTTGCCATATTCTTGTACCCATTGAGTATATGAGAGATGATATGCACTCAGACAACCCTTCAGAGTGCACGCACAAGCTAACATAGTGGAGGAAAATTACTAAGAAGGATGTACTTTGCCGAGCTGTCAAAATGCAGCCATGAACAGAATGGATGTATGTTAAAACAAAGCTTGATGACAGCAAAGGAATGTCATAAGGAAGATGTAAGAACCTATGCTGAAATGATATGAAAGTACTTAAGATTGATGATGTAACTGAAGCAGTAAGAGAAACCTGTACCCCACGAAACAATAATCACAAACACAGAGAAGAATGAAGTGACTCACTGGTCAATAACTGTAGATACACCAAAAGGCAAGGTAGAAAGAACATATAGACGTTTGCTTATGAGAGGTATATATTCCACATGTAGGATGACCATCAGAAGAAGATGGACCACGGCTTATGTTGTTAAACGGAAATCATATTATGCCTCCTTTTGATTTATATTGGCCTAAGCCTAGTCGCTCCATGGGGAAACCCGCATTGCAAAGTTCTGAATTAAAATTGACTTCAAGCGCCATCTTGGAAAAAGTCCTGCATCTTGGTTCTAACTTCTGCTCACTCTTCAGTAATGATTAGCTATGTTTTCAGCTGCCAGAGCAGAATCGACCTTTGAGCCTATGTCAACACTAGGGCTGGCAGAGCAGACTATTTGTCCTGTGCAAACAAGACCTTTTAGTCAGAACGAACTCTCATTCAAAGTGTTATCTATGTCTACAAAACTCATCCTCTCACAAACAGTGTTAAACAATGAATGTAATCTAATGCTGCGTGTTTTTGAAGGTATCCTGTGTACATTTCTGGAAATAGAATTTACTTTAGAAAGCTGAAGATCCACACAGCTGACGCAACAAAGTTTGTCAGTATGTTTAAGGAACCTTGGAGCTAAAGTGAACTCCATTTTAAAGTGTTTTCTTTATCAATAGCCTCAGCCATATTCAAACATAAGAACTGAATGTTAGACAAACTAGAACTGTGTATCTTAACAATAAGCTATTGAATTTGTTTCCTGGAACTAGGATCAGCCTAAGCTGGATAACCAACATGACCAGACAGAACAAAGTTGTAACCATTGTATTTTGAAGACTGGAAAACACTTCAAGTATGTAAAGACAATATTGCTGCATTTGCCATGTGAACTGGGCACAAACCCAAATTTGTAACCTATTAGTTTGGAGATGGGCTGAGCTAAGACCAGGACTGTGTATAAATACTGAATGTTTTGTGATGACCAGGGCTCACTCCCCTCACAGTGTTTCTGGTACACACTGGGAGGTGTTGGGAGCCAGATAGCTATCTGCTTTGATATTTGAATCTGTACAGAATAAATCTTTGACTTTGTGACTGGCTTATCTAATTTTTGATGGTACCAAGCCTCGATATTTGCTTGATCTCACAAGATGGCGCCCGAATAGGCACCCTCAAGATTGATGCCATATCGTTTAGGTTTGGCATGGCTATCGGACCGGGATCGGACGGTGAGAAAGGGGGCCCCTTCTTGGATGAGACGCGATACCTCAACAGTACTGCACGGCCCGATCCCTGGACAGTGAGCTTGCGGTCCGAGACGGCATCCATATCGAGGTGGGTATTTTTGCCGGAATCGCCAGCCACATCAATCCTTTGTAATCTGACCGGACCTCCCTTTGTCCTTTGAATCAGGTGATTCATGCCCCGATTCCTAAGTACCCTGATATCTGATTTGGCGCATTGTCCTCGCAAGTACAATTATTGACCAGGTAACACCAGTAATCTGACATGCCTGAGAAATTGTCTGCCTGTTGCAGGGCGTTATTCATTAGAGACAGACAATCTTTGATGTTTAGCCGACTGGCGCCACAGGAGGGGTCGCCGGCATGTCTATGAACAGTAAGAACGGCATTTGGTAGTAGAGTATTCGATAATATTTGGCACAGACAAACTAGACATGTTTCCGAATTTTAGTGGTCAGTCAATGGTAGTTTTGAGATTGCCCGAATAGAGTATTCTTAATAGACTATTCAGAAACTATATTTTTAAAGAAAGGAAAAAAAAGCTAGACCTGCAGTGTTTTGATGTAATACAGAATTAGAAAAGAGAAGCAATATAGTAACTTAAGAGTAAATAGAAGTATGCATGTCGTCATATGTTAAAATTCTGAAGAAAACCCTCATTTTATGGTCAACAAAAACAGTCAGAGTCTGTTAGGAGCATAGATAGGGTGCTTTAAACTTGGTGTATAGAAAATATATCTGTCTAAAGATTTAGATGAACTAATTGATAAACTCCTAAATGAACGAAGGCTTGGTGCCACTGCACAACCTCCTTATGTACCTATTCCTGCTGTCTTATCTCTTCTTGCTGTTGCTCCTTCTCCCGTAGTAACTCCTGTTCTTCCTGTTGTTCCTCTGTCAATAGTTATTGCTTTTTTTCTAGTGTTGTTTCTCTACTTGTATCTCCACCTTTTCCGACTGTTATTGGCCCAGTAAGTTCATCTTTTTTTGTCAGTAGTCGTGTCTTCACTATTTATTGTATAGGATTTGGCTACTCTCTTTCTTTCCCAAGCGGTTTTGCTTCGCTTGTAGCTGATGAAGGGGCGAGCACTGAATCAAAAGTTGTAACATAGGACATGGTTTCCAAAGAGAAGAGGAAAATATTTGAATGCATGGGCTAAGCAATGTATAGAGAAAAGAGAAAAATGTACTGTCTTAGCTAAAACTCCTTATTATAGACGGTATTTCCAATCAGGATGTTTTTATTGAAAGGATGGGGATACATTTTGTTGAAATGGAATAGATTGACGGACGCAGATGTCCCACAAGGGTTGAGGGATTTGAATGTTTTAGGCTATTCAAGGGATTCTGCGGAGAAAGTACATTAGCATGTCAAGAGGGTTTTGAGTTAAGAAGGGAGATAGAACGGTTACAGAATGATGAAATAGATGGTGATAGTTTGGATGCTTTTTATGCGCAGAATCGTTCCTTCCTCCTTGAAGTCAAAGAGTGAAGAAACGCGAATTTGCACAAGGGATGCGCTTAGATGGATTTTTGAATGTGTTGATGTCTCCCACAGAAGTATATGCTACGTATAGTTAGTATACTCCAGAAATGCAGAGGTAAGTGTTACAGGTAATGATAGAATACCTGAAGGATGAGTGTATAAAAAAGAGATTTGTTGTCCCGCGGAATTGACGATTGTCTATAAGGGAGCTCTTTTGCACCCGATATTATTTCTATCACTTTTTACCGCTTGATCTGTTTTTTCTTTCTTAAAGAAAGGATTGGAGTTGCCTACTTCTCTGTTGCTTATGAGGGAGGGTCCTCCGACATTTGTTGAGATTCAGATGGGATTGGAGGTGGGAATACATAGTTTCGAGGTCAGTCTATTCAACAGAATAATGAGCAGTTGAATCCTGTACACATGAACCAATGTGCATATTACAGACAAGAGGGTCAATAGAGAGCACAAGGTCCGAACCTTTAGTAGAGGTAAAATACCACATATGGTGTCATGGGTAAATGACCCAGAGGCCGCCCTGGAGTAGGGGTTCCTGGGGCAAGCCAGTTTGCTCAAAATTCTCAGTTCTTTTCGCGAAATAATCAGCAATCTAATATGGATAGTAGAAATATCTTTGATGATGCTTCCACTGTCTATCTTTTTAAAGATCTTGTCTTTGATGACATATTGTTCCGTTAGGGTGGCCCGAAGCAGGGTCTGGAACCGATGCCTATTCCCGTTAATCAAAGAGATCTCTACGATGTGATGAAGGAGGGGAATAGGAAGCATCTATTTTTTCATAGTTATGGGGGCACACAAGTGTTCAATTGATCATTCACGGGTTGCAGACATTCCACTGTGAGGGCAGAACAACGTTTTTAGGATTTTCTGGTATGCCAGTGGTTAGTTTGATTTCTTTTTTGGTACTGATTTCACTGGGTCCATTCGCGGATTACTGTTTGTTCCTTCTGACAACGAACTGTGGAAAGAGTTTTGTTGGGGTTGTATCTGATGATGGAATTAAATTCGGTAATTCATTGTTCTTCGGATGGAGTGCATTTGACGATTTCACCTCAGTAATTTTCTGCCTCACAGTTTCCGACTCAACCTTTACCGCCAGAATTTAGTGAAGTTCCGACGTGTTTTTGGGTGGTTGACAATAATGATGTTGGTATTTTACAGACTGAGCCTGTTAAAATTGTTTTGAAACTAGAAGTTAAGTTGTCACGAATTCCACAACATAAGCTTTTGAAGTGTATAGTTTTCGATTTTATACATCAGGGAGTGATTGAGGTAATTGCAGGAAGTTGGTGCAATAGCCTGATTTCACCGGAGTACAGGAAAGGGGATAATGCGATTCTATTCCATTTCATTGTCGATTTATGCGCTATCAATAAGATTGTTGCTCCACAATTTCCTATTGTGCCTGATGTAACAATGACACTGACAATGATTCCAGCTTCTGCTACTCCTTTTAGTATTATGGATTTTAAGAATGCCTTCTTTGGCATTCCCATATACAAGAATAGTAGATATTTGATCGCGTTCACCCTAGGGGGACGCTCGTTTACATTCACCTGTGCACCACAAGGGTACACAGAGAGTCAGAGTATTTATAGTAGGCCTTTGAAAGGGCAGTTCGAGACACTTGAGTTGCCTTCGCTTGTACATTGTTGTAGTATATTGATGACTTTCTCTTAGCTACAGACTCGGAAAGTGCTTGCAAAGAGGGTACTGTGTTATTGCGTATTAATCTAGTGGAACATGGACATAAAGCTTCATTTGATAACGTTTGAATACTGTTGACAGGAGGTCGCCTATTCAGGCTATTTCCTGTTAAAGGAGAGAAGAAGATTGACACACGAATAAAATAAGCATTTCTAGCATGTCTGTCCCAAATACACAGAAAGAAGTTACAGCTTTGATAGGAATGGCATCTTATTGTAGATAGTGGATCCAAAATAATTTAAAATAAGACAATGTTGGCATTGACAAAGAAGGCCATTTCTTTGCCACTACAGTGGAACTTGGAATACCAGAAAGCTTTTGATCTGCTCAAGACTGTGCTGCGTTCAGCACCAGTTTTGGGCACACCAAAGTATGATAAGGCCTTTGTGTTGTATGTGCATGAATGTGATGAATGTGCTTTGGCTGTGTTAATACAGGAGCATGAAGGGGAGGAAGAATAGACAGTGCGGTTATTTTTTCCTCCATACTTGATCCTGTTGCATGCGCTTTTGCTGCGTTGTCGGAGAGCTTTCGTGCTGCTGCGTTTGTAAAGCAGGGTTAGGGGATTGTTCTAGGCCATACTTTAACTGATACCTCACTCTGTAGATGTTCTCTTAAGAAAAATGCAAAACGCAACACCTTACTTCCGCATGATCAACAAAGTATTAATTGATCCTATTTGTACCGCATATTCAAATTGAACGGTGTTGAGTATTTAATTTGGCTGAATTGATTCCTCTTCCGCAAGACATTGCTTGCAGTGACGAAATGTCACATGACCGCTTTTATACCGCAGAAATTAAAGGCGGGATTGATTTAAATGATGCACCTTTGAACGATCTACAAGGGGAACTGTTTTTCGATGGCTCCTGTTTTAAAACGTTCGGATGGAACCTCCATTGCTGCTTATGCCATCACTACACTAAGCAAGATTGTGGAAACCAGGAGAACTTTTGCATAACTCCGTGCAGGCCTCAGAGATTATTGCACCAATTTAAGCTTGTGAACGTTTAGAAAGTTTTATGGCCTCATTACGAGAATGAGGTAGCCATGGAGCTATTAGCTCCATGGCTGCCTCCGTTTCGGGCTCCATTACCGGGTTCCTGCAATGGGGACTTACAGGGTTACTCCGACATAGAAGGACCCGGTAATTCCTCCTTGCAGGAACCCATCCCCATTCCCATTTGAGCCCCTATAGGGCTCAAATGGGAATGGGGAGGGAGGTAATAACGGGCAGATTACATCTGGCCCGTTATTGCCTCCCTCTTCCCCTCGCAGGACCCGGAAAGCACACCTGGTTTTACCAGGCGTGCGATCCGGGTCCCGCGATGGGAAGCTCGTAATCGGCGCTCCCGGAATTAAGGGGGCCGGTCCCGTACCAGCCCCCTTCATTACGGGAGCGCCAGCCTTATAATGAGGCCCTTAGAGTGAATATATTTACAGATAACTGGTATTCCTTTGGAGTGGTTCATAGCTTGGGTTGACAAAGGGTAGAACAAGGTTTCTTGACCTCACGCGGAAAACAAAAAATCCAACATTGAGTCTCTCACATATCCTATTCGCTAGCCGGCTGTTCCCAGCACTTCGGGTGGCTGTGATAGCAGGCTATAAACCACATTTTTGAAGGTCTCTGTTTATCTGAGGCCCACATACTAAGTAAAAGGAAAGATTAAAGTATCACTTGCAAAAAAAAAAAAAAAAATCCAACATGACACCCCGATAGTTCAGCTACTCTCAGCACTTGCGCTTCCTACTTAACTCATGATCATGAAGTGCATAACACATTGAAAGATAGTAGATGATGTAGGGAGAGGAAACGTTTTTGCTGACAGGATAGCTGTACAGATCTCTATTGATTTGTACTTAGAAATGTATGTCAGGAAAGAAACCACAAATATATGTACAGTAGATGAAGGGATTGATTTGATGAATGATATTCAAGCTGATGCTACTCCAAAAGAATTTAGATGCTGGGCTGCGGGTTTTAGCGAGTTTGGATGAGGAAAGGTGTTGGGTAGACAGTTCAAAGGGGAGACGGATGCTACCCGATACAAGCCACCTCCATGATCACAAAGGCTTGTGGTCCCATTTACATATGTGCTAGAAAAATCCATAAAATACTAGAATCTGTCTGGGTAAACGCAAAACATCTCAGTAATGTGAAATAACTAGACACTTATGTATAGCTCCATTGTCCATATGGATGACGCCACAGATTAGAACTGGAATCCCCCCCTTGATGAAACCATAGAGGGCAGGCCAGCTAATATTTGAAGTCTACAAAAAACCTAGAGTGTTAAAACTATGTGGAGTATTTGCTTCTTACTAAATGCTTTAACCAGTTAACTCAAGACTTTTATTTGATTTATTAACAGGTGCGAGAAGCCCTCCCAGTTAAGTACGAGGGGCCAGGTCACATAATTCGACCAGGTAGATGGGTGCTCCCAAAGTTATTTGAGAGAGCATCCAGTCTCGCACCACGCAGAAGAAGACCACTCCAGGTCCCGTTGGCCACACAGACTGCTGTACGAGTAGCGGGGAAGCATCACTGGACCCACGCTTCGCATGTCAAGAGGATACCTTTCCCTTTGCCACAGGACAGAGAAGATAAAGAGAAACTTACTTGCTCTGCTCCCAGTGATCAGTCAGCATTGAGCAGTACTGAGAGTGCTTTGGAGACACTCCCTGAGCCCGCGGGGCCTAGGGAAACTGCTGCTTCATCTCCACACTCTCCTGCAGATCCTTTTGCATCTTTGTATGGTTCTGCTGCAAATTCATCACTTCCATCAGGAAGCAACGACACGCTGTTCGCAGATCACACTGTACCAGGAGTCAAAAGGTACAATCTGCGTCCACGGAGCTAGACTTACTGCACGGTTTGGCTGTGCCCACAGGAAAATAGATATAGGGCTTATCCTTCGCCCCATCTTTAGCATCTGAAGGAAAATAGGTGGCTGGGATAGGGAAAAGACTAAGAAAATGCGTGATCAGGAGATCACCAGCAAACGGACTACGGAGTTTTCGCTTCAAAGGAACAATGCCTGTTATTGACCCTACTCGTGCGGCACAAACAGTCGCGTGTGTGGCCAACAATGACAATAGACGATCAAATACATGGTCTTTTAAAACATGTTGTTTTCTTGTAATTGCGTTAACCAGTTTCACAATATTAGCTGCCTTAGGATTTTGGTATGTGGAAGAAGTACGCCCACTTGAAATATTCTTGCCTACTGAGAATGTTCCTACTGTATCTACACCTTTCGTACACCTGAACACTCTATCTCCTAGAGACTCTCAACATAGACAGAGCTATCATAACAATACATTACTGCTTATGATGAACGCAACTCATGCCATTTAGAATAGGACAAATTGCTGGATCTGCTCCTATTTGCTGCAACATGGGGAAACAGGGTTGGGCTGGTATATTCACCCTTTGCCTTTAACTACTGCATGTTATGCTTCTCTATGGGCACTATTCTTCGGCCGATGGAATGATAGCATCTCAGGGAACTTTGATGGGACAAATTTGAATGAATTTGAAAGGCGAGTCCTAACGCCTCTGGGATGCTCACTCTTTGCAAATAGGAGCAAGCTTAATGTTGCTTCTATTAGGCCTTCTGATAGATTGTCCCGCCTTTTTAAATCTTTGATTTCTTTTAAGATGGCTCCTATAGGCAATAGGGATGCCACGCTACCTTCTTACACTGGTGACCATAGCCCCAACGCAGTTTCTTTCTGCATAAAGAGGAATGATACTCAGTGAATGGGTGATTTTGAGGGTTGCACTAGTGTTGCAAACTTGACCAATGAGGACAGACCTTTGTATGTAGGCGAACCTGTCTACTTCATTTGCGGTAATGAAGCTTATCCATGGCTAACTAGGGTTTGGCAGGGAACTTGTTATTTGGGAATTCTGCCACCTGGAGAATATGTAGCCAGTACCACTGAAACCTCTAGGGCTCGTCCTAGGCGGGACGAGCATGGCGATACTTCGTCACAAGTTCTGGGCGATGTAGTGAAATCCTTTGTACCTTTTTGAGGCAGATTATGAATTCCGAGGATATCAGGAGACTAGCAAGAGTACTGGAGAAAACCACCAACTGGACCACTGACATACTCAATAACATGACTCTAGGGCAAAAGGCAATTAGATTAGTGGCGCTACAAAACCGGATGGTATTAGACGTCATCTTGGCTGAGCGTGGTGGAGTATGCAAATTAGTGGGGTCCGCTTGCTGTGTTTTCATACCAGATTCCTCCCCAACCATCTTTAAGGCAATACAAAACCTGCACATCCTAAATTCAGAGGTACATGTTCCTGAGGGAAACTGGGATCTTAGTGCTTGGCTCTGGGACTTCTTACGATCTTGGGGATGGAAGCTTCTCTCGGTCTTATTGATAATTCTGGGTATTGTGTTGTTTTGCTGTTGCTGTAAACAATACCTTCCTGCCATATGTTCAATGTTAGGGGGGATGTTGTGCACAAACTATGGGAACGTTAGGGCCAAAGGTGCACACACCGGAAAGAATGACCAACAAATTTGTGATGAAGGACATTTTTGCCGCGTATCTTATGGCAATTGATATATCTGATGAATGTGATTCAGGATGTATGGACATTGAGACGTGGAGTTACTCGTAAAGCAACTCGTTTTTAGTTTAGCACTTGGATTAGGCCAAAAGGAGGATTTGTTAAACATAAATCATATTATGCCTCCTTTTGATTTATATTGGACTAAGCCTTGTCGCTCCATGGGGAAAACCACGTTGCAAAGTTCTGAATTAAAATTGACTTCAAGCGCCATCTTGGAAAAAGTCCTCCATCTTGGTTCTAACTTCTGCTCATTCTTCAGTAATGATTAGCTATGTTTTCAGCTGCCAGAGCAGAATCAACCTTTGAGCTGATGTCAACACTAGGGCTGGCAGAGCAGACTATTTGTCCTGTGCAAACAAGACCTTGTAGTCTGAACAAACTCTCATTCAAAGTGTTATCTATGTCTACAAAACGCATCCTCCCACAAACAGTGTTATACAATGAATGTAAACTAATGCTGCATGTTTTTGAAGGTATCCTGTGTACATTTCTGTAAATAGAATTTACTTTAGAAAGCTAAAGATCCACACAGCTGATGACAACAAAGTTTGTCAGTATGTTTAAGGAACCTTGGAGCTAAGGTGAACTCCAATTTAAAGTGTTTTCTGTATCAATAGCCTCAGCCATATTCAAACATGATAACTGAATGTTAGACAAACTAGAACTGTGTATCTTAACAATAAGCTATTGAATTTATTTCTTGGATGTAGGATCAGCCTAAACTGGATAACCAACATGACCAGACAGAACAAAGTTGTAACCATTGTATTTTGAAGACTGGAAAACACTTGAAGTATGTAAAGATAATATTGTTGTATTTGCCATGTGAACTGGGCATGAACCCAAATGTGTAACCTATTAGTTTGGAGATGGGCTGAGCTATGACCAGGACTATGTATAAATACTGCATGGTTTGTGATGACCAGGACTCACTCCCCTCACAGTGTTTCTGGTACACATTGTGAAGTGCTGGGAGCCAGATAGCTATCTGCTTTGATATTTGAATCTGTACAGAATAAATCTTTGACATTGTGATTTTTGGTGGTACCAATCCCTGATATTTGCCTGATCTCACAATGACAAATCAACCCACCTACCTCAAAATACGAGCCCAGGATCTTAAGGTGCAAAGATGATGAAAAAGCTGTTTTCACTTGCATTAACTTGGAACCAAGGATGCTATTTCTAGAGATGGAGGAAAAGCACAAAGGGAGTCGAACAAGCAGACCATGTGCGAGGACATATTTCTCATATTTTTCTGTGTTACTGCTGGCTCGAGCTTTGTCTTTCTACAGTGGCGCTAGTAGGAGGAGGTGACGTCACACACATAATCTTCGCTCCTGGCGGAGTGCAGCAGTGTGCTGCAGTGTGTGTTTCTGTGTTACTGCTGGCTTGTGCTGAGTCTTTCTACAGTGGCGCTAGTAGGAGGAGGTGACTTCACACACATAATCTTCCCTCCTGGGGCAGTGCAGCGGTGTGCTGCAGTGCGTGTTTCCATGTTACTGTGGAAAGGCAGAGCCAGAGTGGAACCCGCCCACTGTGTTTCCTGACTATCTCTGTTTTGGCTGCTGAGTTCATTGACAAATTCTATCTTCGTGATTCCTATTCCATCGGGCCCGCTTGCTACCGACTGCTGGGTGCCAACCAATAGCTGCTGCAGTATGCGCTTTTACATCGTCCTTTATATCTCATAACTAATCATATTGCTGGTACATTTGCCCACTTGGGTTGGGGGATAATCCCAAACTCCAGGCAGGCTGTGTGATTGAGAAAACCCCCTGTACTCGTCCCGCCTATAAATACCATCAACACGCACTGTCTTTAGTTACCATTAGAACTGCAGTGCTTTTGAAAGTACCTTGTTTGACGGTATACCATACAGTGTTATAACAGGACACTCCCTCGGCGTGCTTGCTGGCCCATAGTTACTTAATCCGAAATTAAACCGAAGCTACCACGGAGGTCGGGCTTGCATAGCGACATTATCTACAAGGGGAAGCGAGTTCGGAGTTCCTTGCAAATGAGGAAACTACAAAGGGATGTCCCTAAAACAAATAAAGGGAAGAAAGTCGGGGGGCTTGCAGGGACTTATGTGACTAATGCTCAGCCAAGCATTTCAGGGTATTTTGCTGGAACTGGGAGTTGCACTACTAACTTTTTAAAACCCTCTGCCCCTATCAACACCACATTAACTGTCTCCTGCACTGACACAGGACCTATTCACATTGAGGGGCCGACCCTTGAGGCTGACCCAGACTTGCAGCTATCCTGCTTAGCCCATCTTTTGGACAACATTGGATCCTTGTTGACACTTTGTAAGACCATACGACCGAATTCCTTGCGCCTGCAACTTCCTGTGTGGGAAGCTTCTCAGTTCTCGAACTTGTCAGCTAGTCCCAACTTGGAAACACTGGTGTCTCCTCAAGAGGGGGTAGTGGGCCTTGGCGGCTCCCCTCAGGAACCTGTGGATTTGCTTGTCCCAGGGGCGTTAGTGGGGTCGACACTTCCTCTAACCCGCTGACTGAGTTGATGGCTAAAGTTGAAACTGTGTCCGCCCTGTGTTCAGTAGTTGCCACTGATCAGCAGATCCTGTATACTATGATGGCTAAATTGTTGGAGCCTAGCAGGGTGCCTTTTCCAACTTCACAACTCCTCCTCGGCCTACCACTGCTTATGATTCAGCAATTATTGACAATTATTTGGTATGGGGCACTGAAAGCGTTCCAGATACCTCTGCAGAGGGACGCGGCAGGGGAGTATTGGCTGATACTGGGGCCAGGGTTGCGGTCTGTGATGACTCGGATGTGTCTTGGAGGCCCCAAGACTCTGTTAACCTTGCAGCTGGAACTGAGGAGGATGCACTAGAGGCCTTATGTGCAGAGATATTGAT
This sequence comes from Ambystoma mexicanum, assembly GCF_040938575.1. Classification (NCBI taxonomy): domain Eukaryota; kingdom Metazoa; phylum Chordata; class Amphibia; order Caudata; family Ambystomatidae; genus Ambystoma; species Ambystoma mexicanum. The sequence continues at coordinate 1,315,100,861 of NC_090924.1, forward strand.
GATGGAAGCGACGCTGCCAGCCAGTAAGCTGAGCTCACAATGAAGGGAGCTTTGGGGTAAAGACCAGGAAAGTCCCAATCTCCCCACCAGCCCTCCCTCTGGGGTCTGGGGGTTACCCCTCTCAAGCAACCCCATAACATCTCTAGGGTACTGGGTGATGGATCTAGGCACACTGGGCCTCATTACGAGCATAGAGGTAAGCAAAAAAGGAAGGCGGAATGGTAATACCGACATCGAGTACCGGTCTGGGCCATTACGAGCCGTAAACCCGGCATTACCGCCACAGCCTGTACCATGCCCCTTCTTACCAGCAAGCGCACGTACACGCGCCCTTCGTGGCGTTGCCGCTAACAGGAAGACATCACAAGTGACATGGCCATGCACCTACCGGCTTCCCGAAGGTGGTAAATAGGGCCTGGACGATGGCGGCATTACACGCATCGCGGATCACCCGTAAATAGCAACCTGCTGTGTACCCAACTGCCACAGGTGCACACAATCACCACACGTGGAGGCAATAGAGCCTGTCCCAGCACAAAAGGAGCGCACCCACACACCAAACCCCTTCCTACACCAAAATTATCCCACTTGCTGTTGCAATCCAGGGCTGGAGGACATGCCTGTACTGCTACACCAGCAACAACAACAACAAGCAGCACAGAAGAGATGAAGGAGGAGAAGGAGGGTGAGTCAAGCCCAGCAAGTCCCACCAGTGCAGGCAGTGGCACCACATAGGCAGCCACCAATCCCTTGCATCAGAGCCAGTCCATTCAACCTAACCACTGTGCAGATCCACACCCTGTACCGGTTGGACCTGGACACCATCACCACCAAAGTGGACATGATACACGATGACATTGTCAGCCTGATTGAAATACGCGCTGCCATCGCCCCTCTACTGAAGGTAGTGTCTGTGCTCTACTTTCTGGCCACAGGCACCTACCAGCACACAGTGGGCCAGCTGCATGGCATATCACAACCTCTCTTTTCAGGCATGCTGACCCAAGTGCTGGATGCCCTCCTGAAGCACGCAAGCAACCACATATCTCTATTACGGACTGCCCAGGAGCTCACTGACACTAAAGTTGGCTTCCATGCAGTGGCAGGCATGCCCAATTGCATCGGCGCTCTCGACTGCACCCATGTTGATTTGGTGGTCCCAGATGCCATGGAGGTGGTGTACCGCAATTGTAAGCAATACCACTCTATCAATGTGCATATGGTATGTGACTCCAGCAAGATGATCACACATTGTTGTGCCTGATTTCCCGGATCCGCACATGATGCCATGGTGCTGCAGAACTTCTCGCTACCCCGCTACATGGAGCGACAGGCTGGACGATGTGCCTGGCTGCTCGGTAAGTTGCCTGACAGGCCCATGGCAGTGCAGTGGGGGGGGTGCATACTCAAACTGGGTGAGATTTGGGGGGGTACATACTCCACCTGGGTGAGATTTGGGGGGGTGCATACTCCACCTGGGTGAGATTGGGGGGATGCATACTCCACCTGGGTGAGATTTGGGGGGGTGCATACTCCACCTGGGTGGGATTGGGTGGTGAGTTGACAATGCACATACAGCAAAACACTGTGGCCCTAAACATCCAAACCTAAACATGACACATCAATCCCATACATAAGACCAATGCTGCACAGCAATGACAATATGCCAGACGTACAAGCAGGCCACATCCCTCAATGCATCGACTGCACATCAACTGAGCATACCCTCTGTGACACAATCAAGCAACATCCAGTGAGTATGGGTAACGGACATGACTGCAGCAAAGCACAACACAGGACATGCACCCATGAGTGGTAACAAAGAAATCCCACCGAGGGAATACACTGAGTTTCACTGGCCCACCACCAGAGTCATACTGCATGCCACAATGGGAATGGGAACAGATGGATGACAAATCATGAAAACACCTTTGCCAATGCCGCTAGTGGAAATACATACAGAGTACTATACATCACCAATATAGGTGCTAATACATTGTTCCGCATCCACAGTACATCTGCAACAGCATCAAAGTGAACACCCTGCATCATCTGGACAACACAATCCACACCTGCAGACCATAGTACAGGACAAATTGCGACAAGTTAAACTGTGTGCATACATCCAGGGACATGTGCATGTCAACACCAAATAGCTGCAGCCATGACAGTGATTTCTACAGGTGTCATGTCAGATATTGACTCACAGATACCTCATTGTGCTCCAATGCAGGTGATGGTGGCTATCCCTTGAAGCCGTGGCTAGTTACCCCTGTACGGAACCCACAGAACAGGCACAAAGAGGAGTACAAACGGGCTCACACCCGTACCCGTGTTCTGATCGAGCAGACCTTTGGCCTGTTGAAGGCATGGTTCGTTGCCTCAGCAGGTCTTGTGGAGCACTCCTTTATAGGCCTGAGGAGGTGGGAAAGATCACCATGGTCTGTGCCATGCTGCACAACATGTGTATCTGGAGAAACGTACCGCTGCCACCTGACATTGACCTGCATGCACCGAGTGAGGATGAAGATAATGATTTAGGAGAAGCAGCACCCCTGCCAGTTAGCGATGCACAAGTTGGCCGTGCTGTGCGCCAATCAGTGATTGATGATTTCTTCTTATTCACTGGGATGCTGATGGTTCTGTGTTAGTACTACACTGGGCACTGGGATCATGTGCATATGGAGACAGGGTGTGTGGGGAGTTGGGGACTGTGCGCTGTAATGAAGTGAATAAACACACACAAAATTAACAATGTTCAGTCATGATATGATTTTGAACACAACGGGTGTATTGGAAATTAAACATTGTTGTGGTTGAACCCTCCACCTCACACAAACCCTCCCTCCATCCTCAGGATGCAGTCAGCACATGCAGGGTGGCCCTGCTAGTGGTGGACTCTCTTTGGTTCTGGGGAATGCATGTCTGTCAGGCGTGCGCTGCGCCTGGTCTGGCGCACAGGGCTTGTTGGAGCCGAGCTGGCAGGTGTGCTTGATGGGGTAGAGGTGGCTGCCTGTGCAACCGTCGGTGCAGGTCGTTGCTGCTGCAGTTGCTCAACAATCCTGCCCAGGACCTGGGTCACTGCTGCTAGACTGTTGCAGATCACCATAGTGTTATTGTTCATGGCTAGGATGTTTGCTGCATTGGCATCACATATTTCCCGGTGGGACAGTTCCCCCTCCGCCATGTACTGCCAGACCAGCTCTATCATACGATCCTGGTGGGCCTCAATCCTCGTCATGCGGGCCTCCATGTTAGTGGTAGCTGTGGAGGTGGACGGGGCAGTGGCAGGGCGGGCCAATGCTGGACTGCCCTCTGATGGGGACCACAGATGTGGACTCCCCCGTACTCCCCCGTACTCCGGCCTGTTCTCGCATGGGGCTGTCTGGTGTGCCCTGTGTGGAGTGCAGGGGGGTGGGCTGGGGGCTCGGGGTATGTGGACATTCCACATGGAGGTTGCCGTCTATGTCTGATTGTTTTTTGACGTGGCCCTCTACATCGCTGAGGGCGGCTGATGCAGCTACTTGCCCAATTGAACCTATGACAGCAGACTGTGTGCCATAGGTTACCAGACATTTGATCGAAAAAAATTGGTCAACTGGACAAATGGTCGAACCAATTTGGTCGAAAACCAAAGGGTCGAATTTTTTTAAAATTATTTTTACCCCGTTTTTATTTTTTTTGGGGGGGGCAACCCCCTTTTTTATCTAAAAAATCCTTTTTTCCCTAAACTACAACCTTAAAAAATATATATATAAATAAAATTCGACCATTTGGTTTTCGACAAAATTACGTCGACCAAATGTCCTGTCGACGAATTTTTTTCGATGAAATGTCCGGACACCTGTGCCATCAACTTCAGCCTCTACAACAGTGGACAACTCCGATGTGGCTGTTTCGTCGGGTGGTGTCTCACTTGTTTTTTCCTTGTCTGGCGGCCAGCCCTGTACTGCTGGTGCTGGCCTGTGTTGTAGTCTAGACGTTGGTGTTGCCCTGGAGGTAGATGGTCCTGTGCCTTCTTGACTGGCCCTGGATCACTTGGAGGATGTTGTGGCCTGTGCGGCAGGCTCCTGGCCTTCACTGTCAGCATCTGTGCCTGTGGGGGACCAAGAGATGCAGGGCATTGGTGTTGTTCAGTAGTTCACATTTCATGCATTGCATACTTGTATGTGTGACTCACGGGGTGCTTGCAATAGGGGGGGTCCATATTGGCATACGTCGTGGACTCTCCCTTTTGAACTGATGTGTGCTATGTGGCATACCGTTGTGTTGCGGTTTGCGTGATACGTGACATGTGATGTTTTGCAGTGTGTTGGGTGGTAATGCGATTGGCACACAGCATGCATATCACTGTGGCAGGTTTTGGGCCGCCATCTGGACATGGACCTGTTCATGTGTGTATGATGGGCCATGCATTGACTTGGGTCACTTTCACGTCAGTTGTCAGTTGTGCTACGTCATGCTACGTCATGCTTTTGTTCTCTGTGGTTTGTGGGGACACTCACCTCCATCTGCCAATGACGGCCCACCCGCCTCCATGTCTCCGAATCCCTCTATCGACTCTGCTGATGGTGGTGCTACAAGTCTCCTCCCACCTTGTCAGTTTGGTGGGAGAGTGGTCCCAGCCACCTGTTGCCATGGCCTCCCTGCAGTTGGCACATTTTTTTTACATCCTTCACTGTGCGGGTGGTGGTGCCAACCGCAGTGACTTTCCCCGCCACCTCCTCCCAGATTTATTTATTTCCGCAGTTGTGCTGGCCGCTTCAGATCTGTTGCAAAGACTTCGTCTGTATGTGCAACTAGCGTGTCAGCTAACATATTTAGCTCTTCGTCCGAGAACCTCTTCTTGCGCAGGCGGAGGGTGGATTTCCTTGTTGCCTTGGACATTTTCTGGTGATTTGGCCTACTCCCAACTCAGTACCAGTGCTGTGTTTGGAGGATTGCGATGGATTGTGTTTTTTAAGATGGCCACTGCTGCATTTCCCATTCTGGTGCGATGACGTTGCTTCCGGGTCCAGTATTACGAATTATTTGCATGATGTTATTGCTGGGTTCGTTATTAAGGGGTTGCTCCTGGGCTGAGGCGGTATCAGTGGGTTTTTTGATGCTGCTATTGGGGGTCGGGGTCTTTAGGGGCATGCCGGGGCAGCCATTACCGGCATGGGGGTACGCGCATGCTCGCGCTCTCGTAATCAGCCGCTATTTGCGGCGTCGAGGGTACACGGACGCGCTACTACCACCATGCTGGTTATGACAGTGTTTTTACTGCAATTCTCATAATGAGGCCCACTGTGTCTCTCCTCGCTCCCATGGAGAAGTGGGCTTGTCCCAGGCCTGCCACCCCCCTGCCTCCTAATCCTGTGAGCTCCAGGATGCCAGAGGGTAACGTGTCTGATGGGTTCTGTGACGGGGCCCCAAAGTTCCTCTATGTTAAATCCAGAACAGCTGACTTAGAGCAACCACTGGGAGGAGAACCAGGGGGATTTTAAATGGGTGACAGTAAAATCCTCAGACCCTGTTACAGCCCCTCCCTCAGGTTGGAATATCGCATAGAGCCTCCCCACTCGTCTCACTAATCACTACTTCTGAGCTTAGATCTTGCAGTGTGGTGACTGGCACCCGGGTGGAGGGGCAATTGAGGCTTGTCACCTCTGTAAGGTTGGAGGAGATCCGCACATCCGACATTAGTCAGTTTCTAAATGGAACATCTCTTTTGCGGCTATGGGCCTCAGCCCCCTGGCTATCTGCAATCTCCTCTGAGGATATGTTGCAAATCGAGCTCCCCAAGTAGGGTAGTTCCACTAATTGGGCTTTGATTCACTTTGCGTTCCCTCCGGTGATGTCGTTACTGTGTGCCAATGCCAATGCTTAATTTAATTTGCGTTTGAAACGTATAGTCTGCCACGAATTAGCAGTTCCTAGCCAGCAACAGAGTTTAGCTAAACCAGTGGCCTATCACACCGGCTATGTACGCACAGATGGGGCACGTCAGGGTGGTTACCCCCTTGTATATCAATCAACATAGCTGGCCTTGGGTGATGTGTATTCTAGCTACAAACCTATATCCTGGGGCCATTTGCCTGCTGCAGAGGGCCTTACTTATTCATGAGAGGGAGGTCACTGACTAGTTAGGTTAGCCAGTTGGAATAGACGTGGGTACACCCACTTATTGCATGCATTGCAAAATGTTGATATCATTCTGCTTCAGGAGACCTGGCTAGATTGTCCCCTTCAGGTTGAGAGCTACCACATCTACCAGAATCTGGCCAAGAAGGGCCACAGGGGAAGAACCTTTGGGGGTCTTATAATTGGTGTACAACATCACTTTAGCTCCTGCCAGGTGGCTGTATCCACTGCTGAGGATAATGTGTTAGCAGTGGAGCTGTGGCAGAAGAAATGTGTGAACGATTGGATAATGCTGATCCTAAATCTATATGTACCTCCAAGTACCAAAACATTGGATGAGCTACAATCCAACATTGAAGAAACCCTGGCACTTTGTGAAGGGAATCATGCCGATTATTTGAGGTGGGGACTTAAATGCCAGGTGTGTGGATGACAAGCTGTGTGCTACATATCGCAATGTTACAAACCAGAGTGTGATGGTACAAGGGGAAAGTAATCCCAACGGGAGACTCTGGGTACCCTTTTTGAGGCGGTAGGAATTACATATGCTAAACGGTAGAACAAAGGGTGACAATCCCGGAAAGTACACCTGGGCCAGGAATGACAGTGAGGCTATCCTGGATCATTTCTTTGAGAATAATGCCTGTCTCATGATGTCTGAAGAACCTAAATGTCCTCCCTATCGAGTACAGTGACCATAATATTCTTGCACTTACTATCAATTTGCAACACACTAGGCTCAGTGAGAGTGTTTGTAATGGAATCCAAGCTAACCATGCTGGCAATTGTGTTTGTTGGACAGAAAAGAATTTGCATAAAATGGGCATGATGATCTCTGAGCTTCGAGATGAGGATATATATGCCTTGGGTCCTATGAGTTGCAATGAGATAGAGGATTGGGTGGGAACCTTGACCTTTAAAACTGGTGCTGCCTGCCATGCACCCGTGTTGGCATGTAGTAAACCATGTCACACCTTTGATGGTGCTATTTGTGATGCCAAGAGAGCTATGCGCAGAGAGCTACGTGTGGCCCACGCCTAAGGGCTGTTACCTCCTGAGCTGGCCTCAAGCGTGAGGTGCATTAAGAAAAACTACCAAGGATGGCTTAAGTGATGGAGGTTATGTATCCTTAACTCACGTTGTTTTAGCTTGATTATGGCGCTTAAAAGTGCAAACCTTTGAGGTATGTTGTCCGACGCCAAGGGGGACCGTAAGAAACTGATCCTAAACCCTATTCAGGAACAGGAATGGATGGGGCATGTTAGAAGGAATAGCGGAGCCAGCATCGAGGCCTCACCCTCGGATTACATGATTGGGGGGTGGCCCATGTCCATCGACAAAGTCGACATCTGAGCTGTAATCCTGAAGCTTAAAAACTCCAGGGTTCCTGGTCCAAATGGCCTGGTCAACGTGGTTTTAAAACAGAATCCTGATCAGTGGGTTAGCATACTAAAATGTTGTTTGACAAGGTATGTGTGACATAACAAATTCTGGTATCATGGCAGCAGTCTGTCCTCGTCCCGGTATATCTAAAAGGTGATCTCTTGTTGTCAGAGAACTACAGACTGCTGTCATTGCTAGATGTGACGGGGAAAATGTTCTCCACTTTTGTTATATGGGCGCCCAAGTCATCAGTGGATGAATCCCAAGTGCTGTAATTTATGCAGACGGGTTTCCGTCCAGGTTGTTGTATGTCGCACAACCTTACGGTCTTGGTCTCCCTGATTAGGGGGCCGTTGAAGCCACTTTATATGTTACTTTTGTGGATTTGAGAGCAGCCTTCGATGGGGTTAACTGTGATAAGCTGCAGCGTAAAAAATGTCCTCCTGGGGGTGCCTGAAATGGCTTGTCAATGTGCTAAAAGGTCTTCATTCGAATACACAAGCTTGCGTGCGATTGAACAAAGAGGGTGTAGTGTCTGCCCCAGTTATGATTTTTAAAGGGGTGAAGCAGGGTTGCAATATTGCGCGACTGCTCGATAACATATATATGTCTGATTTCCTGGCCCGATTCGCTCCAGGCATTGGCTGTTGCCACAAAAGAGGCAGGAAGACCATCCCTTGCATGCTCTACGCCGATGACATGGTAACGTTAAATTATACCTATTGCAGATCCAAAGCCATGTTTGATATATTAGTCAAATATTCGGGGAAAATTACTTGACTATTAACATGGGGAAAACCAATGTCATGGTGGTCACCCCCAAAAGGGTGAAGAGCCCCAATTTTGTTACCAGCCTTGGGAAGGTTGACTATGTTGCCTCATATCCATATTTAGGATTAAAAATGAGTATCAGTAGAACATACTCTTGCATAGTGGCCCTCAAGAAGGCTAAGGCTCAACGCATGACCCAGCTTATTGGCAATTTTGCAAAAAATACAGCTGTTTTTTCTCTGGAGGGGATAATTACCCTATACATCCAGAGCTTTTGCCCCTTAGTTCTGTATGGCTTGGAGGCACTGGCCATGGGAGCCCGCACTGGCTGGATCTGATTGAGGGTTCCTTCTGAAAGCGCATCCTGAGGCTGAGGACCTCCGCTACAATTGAATACATCCGACTGGAGTTGGGACTAGTATCGCTTAGGGGCCATATGCTTACAAGATAGGGTATATTGCACTTGAACATCCACAACAAGCCGAAATGTTGACTACTCTCGCTGCTGGGGCCCAGGTAGAATTTGCGTCACAGCCGTAGGGAAGAGAGGCTTGACCTAATCATTGGTAATCTATATAAGAGCATCGGATGGTGCCCCGATTTTAATAGAGGAACCAGGTATGTCGTTTTAAAACATATATTTAAACGTAAAGTGAAGCAGGGGGATTGGATCAACAACTACGCCAATCTGGCTACAATTCGTACCTATAGCTACGTCTCAGAGGTTGTGCACAGATTTTCCCAACCTCAGAGATATCTGCGACAGAGTCCAAAGACAGCAGTGCAGAGTTTTAGACTGAGGCTATGTACAAACCAGCTGCCATTGTATATTTTTCATGGTGCCTATTTTGGGATTCCACTCAAGGACAGGTGCTGTTGTGTATGTAAATTGCCTGGAAAATCGGAGACGGCAATGCATCTTTTTACTGAATTTTCAGCTCTGGGAAATGAATGCATGACCATTTTGGGCAGTATGGTACATAGTAATGAGTCGATAAGGGAAGACGCATTTTGGAACTATTGCCTCAACATGTCAGGTGTATTGACCCACGTTTGAGTCATTAAGCTGCAACATTTGGTGCTGTGGGCTTAGAAAATCCAAGATGGCCAAAAAGCCCACATGTGCGCCAGAATCCAGGAGAACCGCGCAGTTTGTGCGCACACCGAAATGGTCACCTAACCTTCCACCCACCAGTGCGAGCGTGATGGGCCAGGTGTGCCATGAGCGGAATGTGTGCCAAAGGAAAAACAGCAGTGCCTGTTAGCTTAAAAAAAAGCCCTTTGAAATCACCTTGGTTTCTCTGAATGCAAGCTAAAAATGCCTATGTCAAACATTGCAGGATATTCAAAAATCTCACTGATTTTTGATTCAAAACTGTTGAAATGTCATAGTTTTGAACTGAGAATCAGCATTCTAGCTGCATGTGTAAAAATTGTCAGTTTGATTTGAATGTAGAAAACTGGGAACAAAAAGTGACATTTAGCTGAAACCTGGCTTAATGAAACTGGATTCTGCCTGACAACTACCCCCGACAGGAGTTGAAACTGGATCAACAGCTGTGTTCCCAGGCCTGGCTGCATTCTGCTGCCCCCACAAAAAGGAGGTGACACCTCTCTGATTGAATTACCTGGGGACTGCAGGAAACTGAACAATGGACTCAGGCAAATGTTATATTGGGGGGGCTGTAAAGTGGCTTCCTCTTGGGAGAAGTGGAGGAGAATTGCCTGTGAGAGCCAGCTGAGCTTGGGGGAAGTGGATAAACCAGTTCTCCCACCATGTGATGTGGGAAGCCACACCCCTTTTGGACCAGGGCATAAGTTAAAAAGATAGATAACTCATAGTGCGGACTGGTCAAAATTATATAAGTAATATCATTATTCTTTTGATTTTTCTGTGCACGTTTTAAGAGGCGTTAGGACCCTGTGGTGTATTCTGGGGGGTTGCTAGTGGAAAATAGGGTCTCACTCCAAATGTCTGCATGTTAAAAATCTGACACTTCCTCAATTAATGTCCATACTCCTTGCGCACATGTGTGTAATTTTTGGTAAATGTCCGATATTGGTAAACCAGTCAAAAAGCACAAAATGTTGTCATTTTTGAATGCAAGCCCCCAGGAAGATCAGAGGCGGACAAGCATGGACCATAAGGAATATATAATGTGTACATGTAATTTCAACAAATTGTGTATCTGGGAAATATGTATTTGAATCAAATATAGATTTGTGGGCAAATTGACCAGGGGAGGATCCTCTGACCCATAAACAGACCTCATCATGATGATAATCCATTTCCTTCCCCCAATCATGGGAGAGGGTAGAATTGGGCCAATGACAAGTAGAGAGGGGCAGGCTCAGTTATGCCACGCACACACCCATTTTCAAAGCACATAAAAAGAGACTGCTGTGAAAGGTAGAGAAATTCAATTCCATTTTCTGCGGGACTTCACATCCATCAATCTTCAGAGACCAGAAATTTACTTCAGAACTTAAAGCAAGGGCCTAAACCCACAAACTGAGAACTCTTCTCAGCAGGCCTCAGCCTCCTTAAAATCATTTGCAAACTATTCCACAGCCGGGCGAGCTGTCTGAATTCTTTTGCCAAGAACTTTTGCCAGTAACCAGAAAGCAGTGTTACATCCAGAATCCACTTGATCCGGACTGGAAAGCATCCAGAACCAGAGGCCGCTGTATCCAGAGAGGCTAGACCGGCAGAGCAGAGCTGACCCAGACCGCTGTGAGGAGAACCAGAGATCCGGATCGCTGTGAGTAGAACCGGTGCCTGATTGACCCGCCGAGCAGACAGAACCGCCGCCGGACCTGTTGACCAGATCTGTGACGAGGCCTAGTTCAAATTTATATTGTGAGTACCTAGCAGAACTGCGCAGAACCAATCTCTTTGTTAAAATAATCTAATTCAAGCTATTTTAACCTAATTAGAACTGCCTCCTAGAAATCGTGTCATCTGTCATTTTTAAAGCTGCACAACGGTCACCTGTCAATTCTGCAGATGCAAACTGTCAACTCTCATTTTGAGTTTTACTTTAAATCCGAAAATCTACCTTTCTTAAATTGTCCGTATCTCTGGAACCATTTGGGCTAGGAACTTTCATTTTAAAGCTGTGATTCTAGGCTTTCCAACGAACATATTACCGACTTCCTACTCCCTATACTTTCCGCAATGGCGATTTACGCACTCGTGAAATTTACCGTGATTTGCGATTTTGGCTCAATTTCTCCACTTGTCAAAATAGCTGCTCCATTCTTTCCTTTGTTAAAAATCTGTTTGCAATCTGGTAATAACTCATAGAGCATTGCTAAAGTGAGCCTGAACTAATACCAACAAGCATCTCTCACTCACCCTGAATCTCTAGAGGGAATTAAAATCAGTTAGCACATTTTCCCATCCATTGCTATCACATTTAAAAGCATTTTGGGCCTGTGTTTCAAACTTCTGCCTGTTTCCTCTAAGCCTGCTCGGGGGGAACTGCATTTCGTATTGCATTTTGTTGGGATTCTTGAAGACTGTGTGCTCTCCTTCCATTTCTTACATTGCATAGGGGGGGGAGTGAATTGTCAAGGAAAAGTGATTACATTGTCTTTTGTTGAAGCCATATCAAGTTATTTTCTGTACTGCATTTCATTCATCATTGCGTTTCCTTGAACCATATAAAACATTCTATCTCACCTTATTCTTCTGTTCCTATTCATAAGTTACCTCTTGCTGATTACTGCTCATATTCACAAGTGTAATATCCATTATCAATTTATTTATAGAAGTGTAATATAAATATATATTGTTTAAATTTTCAAATAAACCTTTTAATTTGCAAAACAAACCTACTTCTTGGCTCAGTGGGGTGAGGGGGATTCTAAGAGGGGGGTGTTATACAAGGGTTGTCATCCAGAGTACTGAACTGGACCTAAAAATACATCAATATGGGTTTTCCTCAGCATCCCAGACTAGGCATTGACTTAGCTGTAGTGTTGATTGAATATCGCTTAACAAAGACTTAGACTGAAAGTGTACATATTGCTCTATACTGGTTATGGTCTATTATCAAAAAAACACCTGCCTAATTGAAATTGATTTTATTTTGGGGGGTTGGCTCTCATGAGCTATCTAGGGTCCATTTTATGGTATTTTCTATGACCACTATGGCCTATTTAATGTTTTTATAATTCATGTACACTAAGCATTATGGAATGCAATGTATACATATGATGATTGATTTTATTTGATTTTAAATGACTCGCAGCCACACCTGCTGTGAGATTTTATATGTGACATTATGATTGATTAGGTATGGCTTACACAAAACAAAGCAAGATGTAAGACATGATGTTATCCTGTGCACACAATGAGTATGATTTGATTGAATGTTTTCAGATTTTAGGATTGTAGGTCTCCGTGACTTAGTCATTTGAATTGTAATTTTATTTGTAAATTGTGGTTAGTAATTTTGTAAAAGTTCTTCTGGAACTGAATACAAATAAATAAATAATAATATTTCTCTAAGATTAGGAGGAATACGAACATTTACATATGCCAAGCATTGGACAGTTAAAAGGGCATGACGTGTATATGGGATAGAGTGAGCAATTCTCTAAAGGCAGAGAGGAGCAACTTCACCCAGTATGATTGAATCAAATGGTGTTAAATGTACTGCCAAAGTGGACACATTCATGGTCTCTTAACACGTGATAGTGAGCTCGCGGATAAGGGCTATTCATTAACCCGGATATAGACACTGCCGACACCTGGTCCAGCGCGTCGCTACTGTTTACGCTTCGTCAGTTTGCATCTAGGGTTTCTTGGGCCCCAGCGTTCTTCATGCTCTTACCTTCTTTTCTTACTCTTTCTCCACAGCCTTGCGGTACTCTGTCAGCGACCATCACACACCAACCTTTGCCCTTCCGACAGACTCCGATAGGATAGCCTACCTCTTGCACTAGGTAGACTCCTATACCCAGCCCCCGGGTGATTCTAACTCCGATCTTGTCTCATACAGTATTCCAGACCCTTTCAGGAAATCATGCCGAGAACCGACAACCTAAGATTCAAGTCCGCCTTAGGAGAAACCTCCAAGAAGCAGCTTCCGTACCAGCACCTCACCAGCTCCCGTAGGGTTTTTTCCCCCAGAGGGCTTCCCGGGGCTCTACGCTCGACCCATACGGGAGGGGAGGTACTTGAGGTCTCAGGGGAGCTCTCGTATGCCTCGCTATTTGCTGCAAGAGAAAGGTTAGTCATTTCTTTCATCTACAAGCGTTGATTGTTACAGCCACTCTGTATGGTGAAGGGAGAGTATGCTCTGCCTGGTATCTCCAGTGCCCCGAAAATTCTGTTTGACATATCATCCTCCAAATGTAACTTCCACTTTATATTCTAAGACTAAAGAAGCATGATGAGTGCAGAACGGCCTCAGTGAGTGGGTAGGCATGAGCAGAGCGAGTCCCAGCCAGGAAAGAGGATCCTGAGAGCGAATGCTGGAGTCCTGGTCCATGTAAACGTGAACAAAAGAAAGTGTTTTTCTACATGCATGCCTGTTGTGAATATGTGTGTGTGTTGTATGTGTTTGGAAAACGTCTGTGTGAGTGTGTGTGCATGTCAGTGACCGATTGTGTGTATTTGTGTAGTGTGTTCATGTGTACAAGGAATCCAAAAGGAGCTTTTGCAGGCAACATCCTGCAACACATTACCCCTTGCTTCAACAAAATGGCCGATTACCATCATGCACTTGGCCATACACCACAGAGCAGCTGATTGGCATCAGGTTCCCTCTACATGCTATTGCCAGGGCTCTGGTGGAGGCCAAACACTCTCTCTAGCAACACCTACAAAATGCACAACAAGACTTACACATGCATTTAGAATTGTTTTGCTTTTGCTTTCAGTCCATTTCAAAACACATCCCATCTTTGATATGCCTCATAATACCCTTGCAAAACATGCAAAGTTCGGGCGGTTGGGAGGAGCTTAGAGACTGGACGAGTGCAGCAATCAGGCATCACTCAGATGAAGTGAGTGGGCTGGCACATCCTGCCATTTGTGCCCAAAAATGTTGCCATGCACAATATGGGCTCACATTGACTCTACACTTTAAAGATAAACATGCACATAACCAGTGGATCATTACAACATGTGCAATTTACCACCGCCCCTATGTGCAATATTTCACACATTGAGCAACATTTCAGAGTGCAGTTTAACACAGCAGTCTTAAACTGCTGCCAGCTGTGGCTTATGTAGTTGGTCTCCAGGATGCGAGGTAAACAGGTAGTCACAATCCATCCACCATTTCCTTCCCCAGCCCTTTGGAAGATAGGGATGGAATGCTCACAGAAGAGCACGCACAAAATGCAGCTTCATGCATGGAAGAAGCTGAGTCTTATTGGTGTTTAATTACCAGAGATACAGACCCTTCACAAGTCCCTCCCAACGGAAACACACACGCCGTCCCCTTTTAAGCGTGCTTCCACGGCATATGCTATTGAAATACATGCCTGACTCGAAGCCCAGCCTGCACCCATATGCTCCAAGCTTAATTATGTGTTCACAGAACATCCGCAGGTGCGATGCATATGCATGTGTTTTGTAAAAGGGCGCACAGCTGCGAGGCTCCGCCATGTAACTTCCGGGCAGGGCTGCTTTGCCGATTCTTAGATGTGTTACCTTATTTGCAGAGCGGTTTCATCTGTAGAGAAGGAGGCGGTCATTTTGCCCACCTCCTCTAGATAAACACAGGCGTTTGCAGGGATGCGGCGAATACATTAGTCTTGGGTCCCAGTGCTTCAAAGCGGTACCCAGTGCTGTGTAATAAGCTCCGAGAGAAGAAAGCATTGCCCTTTCCGGATGCGCACATTTTCCAAGAAACGCAACCAACAGGGCTCTGAAAAAAGATAGTGGCCCTCATTACGACCCTGGCGCAAAGCGAAAAACGATGGCGGTAAACGATTACCGCCATCGTCTTCCGCTCGTGCCGATTACGACCCGTGACCGTAAACTACGATGTCACTAGCGGCATCGTAGCTAACGCTGCCGCTGACTGCGCCAAGGGCGCGCGCACGCGAACATCCACACCGTACTTAGCGCCATGGCGGAAAGGTGCGGGAATGCCGACACAAGCGGACATGCCCCTAACACCATCACCCAGGCCGTTAAGTACCTTACCGCCATGGTGCAAATTACGCCATCGCGAACCAACCGTAAAGGGCCATATAAAGTGAATGCAGCTGCCACAGGTGCACAGAAACAGCACAGGTGAAGGCAATACAGACACAGGAAGTACAAAAAGAGCACACCCCACCCCTTCCCACACCCAGTCACACTCCACAATGATACCAATAGGACTAGCAATGTTGGGGCTGGAGGACCTGATAGCAATGCGAGTGCTACAACTACAACTACAACAACAACAACAACAACAACAACAGGCTGCACAGAGGAGACGCAGGAGGAGAAGGAGGGCAAGGCAGGCCCAGCAAGCCCCACCAGCACAGCCAGTGCCACCACGCAGGCAGCCCCCAATCCCACGCATCAGACCCAGCCCATTCAACCTCACGGCTGAGCAGATCCACACCCTGTACCGACTGGACCGGGACACCATCACCACCATTGTGGACATGATACACAACGACATCGTCAGCATGATTGATACACCCACTGCCACCACCCCCCTACTGAAGGTAGTATCCGTACTCCACTTCCTGGCCACAGGCACCTACCAGCACACAGTGGGGCACTTGCATGGCATATCACAACCATTATTCTCGCGTACACTGATGCAAGTGCTCGATGCCCTCCTCAAGCACACAGATGACCACATCTCATTACCACGGTCTGCCCAGGAGATTGCCAACACCAAAGTGGGTTTCCATGCACTGGCCGGCATACCTGGTTGCATTGGTGCCATTGACTGCACCCATGTAGAATTGGTGGTCCCACATGCCATGGAGGTACCGTACCGCAACCGTAAACATTTCCACTCAATCAACGTGCAAATGGTCTGTGACTCCAACAGGATCATCACACATTGTTGTGCCAGATTCCCCGGATCAACCCATGATTCTATGATCCTTCGGAACTCAACAATACCACGCTACATGGAGCGACATGCAGGCCCAAGATCCTACCTACTCGGTGAGTCTAATGACATGAGCATGGCAATGCAAAGTGGGTGTTGAATGACGTACCAATGCATATTACATCTGCCAGATACAGGGGGGTGGGTGCAACTAGCAGTAGCCAGATCATTCCCTGTGGCAGCACTGACGTCAACAGAGAAGTGTACACATCATGCCTGACCTATTCATCCCAACATGTGAATGAAAGTGCATCCCAAAAACGACACAACCATTTGCAAGTGCATTGTGCAAATTGTGGCCGCATTGACCCTAAAGAATAACACCAACATGCACGTCACCATGCACCAACTACTGAAAGGCCTGTCCCCCACAACTGCGCACAAAGGAGGCACATGACAGACAGGGACATCAATGCACCACTACAAGACCCACAAACTGTCCCCATTGACACCAGTAATGCTCACTGGGGTCATAATGAGCCAGACATCGATGTTGCTATCATGTGAGCTTCAAGCTCACAGGACACGTGCAAGGTCACATGAATGACGTCCTGAACGGACACAGTGGATGGCCACTCACAAGGCAATCGTCCCCCCTGCATTGTGTTTTAGCATGCAAAACAGTACATGAGAGCCATGAACACATACTGGTTGCACAGTGTAAATCCATATCCACAACTCCAATTGGTGCACAGTAACAGTCAGAATCAAGGCATGGTTGTGCGTCTTGTTCACATATCAATCTCGTTCATGACACATTCTTTTCTCACATTTTACAGGTGATGCGGGCTATCCCCTGAAGAGGTGGCTCCTCACACCAGTCCGGAACCCATCAAACCAGCATGAGGAGGACTACAACCATAACCATGCACGTACCCGTGTGGTGATAGAGCATGCTTTTGGCCTACTGAAGGCACGTTTCCGCTGCCTCAGCAGGTCTGGCGGGGCACTCCTGTACCGCCATGAGAAGGTTGCAAAGATCGTCATGGCATGTGTCATGCTACACAATATGTGCATCAGACGAAACGTGCCTCTGCCCCCTGACGCAGAACCACAACCACCTGATGATGGGGATGATGATGATGGGGAAGGGGCAGCACCTCAGGGAGGCAGCGATGCACAGGAGGGCCATATAATGCGTCAGAATGTCATTGACCGATACTTCTAGCACACACAGCGAGTATGTGACATATGGATGGCACTTGGGGCACTGTGTGTGTCTGGTATGTCAACACTGTGGACTGTAACAATTAAGCACACATACGCAATGAGCAATGTCCACACTTTTAGTTTGTGAGAAAAGAAAAAGTGTATTGTACTACTGAATAGGTATAACAGTACCCCTCCCCCTCCCCCCTGCACACTCCAACACACCCAATACCCCCCTCCCCCTCCCCCTGAACACTCCAACACACCCAATACCCCCCTCCCCCTCCCCCCTGAACACCCTGCAAACATGTGACAGTGCCCGTGGTGAAATAAGTATAGTTCAGCACACTATTGACTGCCCCCTCTCCCGGAACCTGGGGCCCCCCTGCCTGTGCTCCTCAGGGTCCTTGATGACCTGCGGACGGGAGAGGCTTGTGCTGAACTTGCAGCTGAGGATGTACCGGGCTGCTCAGTACGGCATGTGTCCAGAATTGTCTGGATGAGCTGGCTCATCATCTGCCGCCCTGCAGCAAGTTCGGTGCAAATGTCCCTGCTGGCAGTTTGGATGGCAGCCCTGATGCCATCAGCACTCCTCTCCATGGCTGCACTGGTACTTGCACATTCTGCTACATGCTGCGTGAGGAGTGTGCCCAGTGCTTCCTGCCTGTTGGCAATCTGCTCCAGCGACAGCTGGAATTCTGGCCCAATGGGGGGTGCCAATGGGGGACCAATGGGACTACTCCCATCTTCCACAAATCCCACTGGGCTAGGAGTTGCTGGCCATGAATTAGCTGGCGATGGGCCCTGGGTGTCATCTCCATGATGGCTGATTGGGGATAGGTGTGGTGAGTGCAGTTGTGTGTTGTGGTCAAGTCCGGTGTCATCCTCCACATCACTGTCGGAGCAGGCAGCGATGGCTGCAGTCTCCCCAACAGTACTGCTCCCTGCTGACGCATTGCCCTCAGTGGGCAACAGTGGGTGTGGTTGGGCTGCAGGTGCTGTCACGACCCCTTCCTCGGGGGACTTTGCTGCCCTGGGCTCTTCAGCCTGGCGTGGATTCTGCCTGGGTCCAGCAGAGGTGGATGCATGGTTCCCCTCTCCCACTTTCCTGGCCTTCTTGGCTGGGGTGCTGGTGCTGTCGTCCCTGCCAGTGTCCGATTGCGAGCCTGTGGTGGAGCAGAGGAGGGTGACTGTTATTGATGGTTCAGCGGACATTGAGCAGGCATTGTGAAGAGTGAAATGGATAGATTGTGGAGTTAGTAGCCCGTGACATACAGGTTGCCTCCCTTTAGGTTCGGTTTTGCATGCAGGTGTGTGTCTGCCTACTGTACACGCAGGGTGTGGCTCATCTGCTGATGTGTTGCGTCTGCCACATTGTGATTGTCACGTGCAAGTGTATCAGGGTGTCTTGCAAGGCTGGATATGAGGCACCTACCTGTGTCTCCAGATCTCGGGGCCCCTCTCTCCATCTCGCCGACACCTTCGATGCACTCAATGCCAATCAGAGAGGCACATGTCTCCTCCCATGGCTGCATCTTCAGTGGGGAGTCTGCTCCCCCGCCAGTTCCCAGGGCCAGGTTACGGTTGGCAGACATAATGCCCCGGACCCTGATCCGCAGGTCATCCCATCTCTTGCGGCACTGTTTGGAGGTGCGTGGGGTGGTTCCAACAGCACTGACACGTTGTGCCACAAGTTCCCACACCTCCTTTTTGCGGCCTATGGCTGTTCGGGTCATCTCATTGGAGAAGACAACATCAGCCTTCTCCTGGAGCGTGTCTGCAAGCATTTGCAGTTCCTCTCGACTGAAGCGCTCCTGCCGCTGCCTGTCACATGCCTTCTTGACAACTTTAGGCATGGTTGGCAGTGGAAATGGGTGGGTTATGGGAATCTCAGGGTTTGAGGGTTGGTTGTGGTGTGGTTGGGTAGGATGGCAATGGATTGTGTTTTTTAAGATGGCCGCTGTGCTGTTTCCCGTTCCGCCGCGATTACGCTATTTCCGGTTCCGCCTAATGGCGGTCACCGCTAATTACGGTGACCGCTGACTACGGTCGGCGCAATGATGGGTGGCGGTAGGTCACCCTGCGCTGTTAACGAGGGCGGTAAGGGCTGTTTACGGCATGGCGTAGTTTACGTTACCGCCATGGCGTAATGCTCGTGCGCGATGGGTTGTAATGTGGCGCTCTTATCGCCATCGGACCATGGCGTTAACGCTCATTACGCCATGGCGGTAATTTCTATCACTTACCGCCTGAGTCGTAATGAGGCCCAGTGTGTCTATTTTTTGTTTTTTTGTTTTACATAAACAAATTAAAGAGAAGTGAGTAATTAGTTGAATGTATAAGGAAAAAAAGCAGGAAGTTGTGATTGATATTTTTCACCCCAGGAAAATCATTTGTAGAGCAGGCACACACGCAAAACTATACATTGTGGAAAATTGGCCTTTTTTCCAAACCATTGTGGTCCCGACAATGACACCTAGGCCTATAGGCGCATACACACTAACATGCCCAAAAACACTGCTAATAGATCAGCTCTGCTATCCCAGGGTCCCTGCCCCCAACCCTGAAACATGACCAACTTACCCACATGATCAGTTGGGCCCAACCTCCCCTTCATACTTTGAAATGTTATTAATTGCCAGCTGCAATAGGACTGTGAAGAGGATGCAGGGGCTCATTTGACAGCTGCAGTGATATCCAAGTCTCTGTTGCACAGGGGCTGCATTTAAGTCATGCATCAACATGATGGCCTTGCTACAGTTAGCAAGACAGTAGCCTTGGGGATTGCCTCTCTTTGTTCCTTTGTGAGGGCAGGTAACACCCTCCCTAGAGAGACAGACAACTCCATGGGAAGCTCACCTGGGAACAGGAACGGAAGGGCATACCCATTCACAACCAGAGTAGCCTCACACCAGGATGCTGCATATCTAAAGGCCTTTGATTATATTGAAAAGAGAAGGGAGCAGGGTTAGTGTAGAGAGGGGGGCTCTTTACAGCTGGAGGAAGGTTCTGTCATCTTGTTTCTCTCTTTCCTTCCTGTCCCCTCAACTTCCTGCAGCACAAAGCACTTTGAGTGTGATGCTGGAAAGCAAAGTTCACCTGCTCTAAGAACAGGTATTGGACCCCTGAAGCAGGCTAGCTTTAGTCCATTCACCTGTGGGCTTTTGACTGTAAAGGAAGGGGTCTCCCACTCCTTCTTAGATTCACTTTTGCACAAACACTTAAACAATATTTCATTGGAACCCTATTGGGAGAATTGATCTTTCCAAAGTCCTCCGCCAGTGAGGTGAACACTGAGTGAGCATATCAAAGAGGAGTTAGTGTTGCTGCCCATTGTTAAGTTCTGTGACCAGGCCGATTCACAGGCCTGCTTCAATTAACTCTCATCAGTATGTGCCACCACCACAGATACTTTAGACAATATAAATGGGCAGATCCATGGAGCCTTTAATATTTAATTAGGATAGCCATGGGAGGAGAAAGGTGCTGCTCTTCTCCTCTGATAGTTTTTGTGCATCCCTCACTGTCACCCGTCAAATAAATGTGATGGGGGGCTGCGTCTGTAGGCTGTGTCCCTAGAGTACACTGGACTATGGGTTTGTTGCCCGGCGAGCATTAAAAATGTATGTGGATTAACTACGCACATTTTCAGAGGTTGATCTCCCATCATTCCATTTCCTAAAAAATTAAAAAAAGCCTGAGCGAATGGTCGAATCCCTCACATGCCCCAGCCTCAACATGTGACCCACCACACTACTGAGGGTCAGGTTCGTCAACAAGGTGAAAGTACCAGCTGACGCCATCTGCATTTCCATGCTGGGAGCCTGGCTTGTGCTTGATGCCCATATCTAATCCCTGTAGTGATATGGCCCAACATAAAATCTTAGGGTATTCCCCTTGCATGGCCATTAACCATCGCAGAGACCTATGGTCCATCAGGATCATGAGGTGAGACCGAAAGATGTAGAGTTTCAGCTTCTTTACAGCCCACACTACTGCACGCATATGTTTTTCTATGGCAGCCCAGTTCCTTTCCCTTTTTGTCAACCGCCTGCTCATGTAGGCGTGAGGTTGCTCTACCCCATCAGAGTTCAGCTGCGCTAAACTGCTACAATCCCAAAATCACAGGTGTCTGTCTGGATAACGAACTCCTGACCATAGTCTCGCCCTTTCTGAACTGGGGCCCTGCACAATCCATCCTTTGAATCCTGAAAGGAAGTTTGACAGGCTGGGGTCCAAGTTACCTTCTTTGGCATTTTCTTGGAGGTTACATCATTCAGGGGCATGGCAATGGTCCCATACCCTCTGATTAATGACCAGTAGTACCCAGTGAGACCAAAAAAGTCTCTCATCTGCGTCGGTGTGGTTAGTATGTCCCAATCCTTCACAGCCTGTACCTTTGCTACGAGAGGTTGTTTCTTACCTCCACCGACCAGGTAGCCTAGGTAAGTCACTGTGCCCTGCGCTATCTGGCACTTCATGGCCTTGATAGCCAGACCTGCATTCTGCAGTGCCTGAAGTCTTGTCTCTGGTGGGATAAGTGATCCTCCCAGGTGTGGCTGAAGACAGCAATGTCGTCTAAATAGGCGACACTGACGTTTTCCAGACCTGACAAAACCTGGTTAGCCATCCGCTGAAAAGTGCCAGGGGTATTCTTCAATCCGAATGGCATCATAGTGAACTGATAATGTCTTTTCGGGGCTGAGAATGCTGACCTGTCTCTCGCTCCACCTGTCAAGCTGACCTGTCAACAACCTGCCATGAGCTCAAAGGTACTCATGTACTTGGCAGAACTAAGCTTGTCAATGAGCTCATCTGTCCGAGGACTGGGGTGAGCATCTATCCTTGTGACAGAATTGAGCCTTCTGTAGACCACACAAAAGCAAACAACAGTCTTCCCCCCACTGGACTTTTTAGGGACCAGTACTGCCTGGCTAGCCCAAAGGCTGTGGGTTGGCTCTATTACTGATTGTGCCCCTGACCTTATGGGACACCCAGTGACTGTCTCCAGTGTCCACATCATGGGTGAATCAATCTGCGTGACCGGGACTCAGAGGAAACAGACCGGCAAACTGTCTCAGTAACCGGCAACAGTCTGTCAGTTGCTGTTCTGACAGGTCCGTTGCAAGGTTGACACCTGCAACTGACCACTTCAGTGTGCAAGAGGTCTGGATGGGGTTCGGTCTCCTCCTCACTCCCTCCATCAGTGACTCATGCCATGACCAAGTGTTAAGGATTTCAATCAGGCGACGCACACCTTAGTCTCGGCCCAAAATGCAGCATGCAATTAAAATGCTAAGGGTATAGATTAGGTTCAATATTGAGATGATATGCCACTCATATCACACCCACTTTTCAAATACCCCGGTCACAATGGACCATGAACCAGGCTGGTTGATAAAATATAATTTGTACTTATTTATTTTAAAATTCGAAAGAAATCATACAATTTTTAATATGGGGCAGCAATCACCAATGGGTTGATAAGAACAAAATGAATGCAAGCAATGCACTTAGTTTAACCTCCTATTGACATAACTACAAAACACCAGGAAATAGGAGCACTTTTTAATTTTAGGTAAGATAGCACTTGAGTTACAATTTCCCCCTGCAAGGTTCCCTCAACCCACAAATAATCAATTCTAAGTGGATAAACAGAATCAGCAGGTGATCAAGTATGACAACTGGAAAACAGAATTAAAATCAGACTTTCCCTCCCCAAACAAAAAAGAAAAATGGATTTTAAACCCTGGCAATGCTAAAATGACACTCAGAAATGGATGAATAAATGAATAAATGTGTATAACTGTTGAAACAAAAACAATTCTTTACTGGAGCAACACTGGAAAGATACTAGCAGTCACAAGCAATGGATTGAGCAAAAGCATACAATTCGAAATGGAATGGAAGGTTCAAAACAGTTTATAATCAAAATGACACATTGTAAAATCGAACTTTTGCAATTCCCGCCTGAATTTACCAAAATGGTTTTTAATAAAAATGGGTGAAATATGGTAAATCTCTAGCTGTTAAATTGAGTGAGTTATGCAAGATCTAGTTAGGTGCGTTTTTGAGAAAATGAAGGCGTGAAAAAGGAAAAGAAATCAATTTTGACAAAGACAGTTTTACTCAACACTAGGGCATTCAGGCTAGGCAACCAGATTGAGACACAGTAAGCCCCGGGGTTGACTCGCGAGTTCAACCCTAGCACATTCATGCCCGCCCTGGCAGACCCAGTCCTATCACTCCAAACAGGATTAATAACTCAGGATTTTACAAGACAAAATTATTAAAGATGTTGGCGCTAGCACAAGGAATCAAAAGCAGGGTTTCAAGAATGATTTTGACAATATTCCAATGATCAGGATAAGAATAGGGGGACTTAGAGAGTGGAACTAAGGACAAGGCAAGGCAAGTTAGGCTATGGTTTTCTATGGTTCCTATTGATACTCACAGTCCACTTTTAGTTTGGATTTTGACAGTCAGTGGTTCTGGTCACCACACGGATCTGGTCTAACACAGGGCAGCCAGACAAAATCTGCGGGACAGGGACAGCTGGGCAGGGACTGGATATCAAAGGATAGTTCTACTGGACTGGCAATTCTGGTTACTGGATAAGATGGGGCATCAGGAGAGCAGGATAGCAGCAGCATGCAGTGAGTGGCAAGCTAGGTTAGTTCAGGATGCTTCCCAAAACACCACAGTGTTTCTCTTGGTTATTGGGATTAATTTAGAATTGAGGCCTAGCGGAAGCAAGATCAGCAATGCTTGACCTTGTGGTTGGGATCTGGAGTTTATATGGATAGATGCAAGATGAAGACAGGAACAGACAGGAACAGGACGCCGGCGTAGGAAATCACCAATCAATGTGTCTTGTGTGTTGTCAGGGGCTCTTATTTATAATGCCAGGTGACATCATCACAGTATATGACAGGGGCAGGCTTTACTACACAAGCCCTAACAATAGGATTGGGCAAGGGTAGTTATCTCTGCCTTGCTCTCTGCTGGTTGGATTTCTAAGGGAATGATGTCAGGTTTATGAGGTGAGGTTTACAATGTCCAGAAACTCCCACGTTTACTTTACTGAAACTCTGTTTTGCCAAAAACATGCATTTATACACTTGCAATCTCTTGGCAAATTATACCCACAGGTTACATATGATGTGCATCACAGATTAGTCCAAACCTCCAGTCTGTGCTATCTTGTTTCGCCTTTCTGACACCTTTTGGTGATTTTACACTTTAAAGAGTTAGCCTTAAAATTCCACAATTTTATTCACAAATGCGAATTGTCCCCAGGTATCTATGTTCAGAATCTTATGTTTGCCACATTAGAACTTTCCTGGGAATCTGTCATATTTCGTAACTTCTGTTCCCCATGCGGCAATGAGTTCTACCAAGTTTTAAAAGATGGCCCCCAATCTTAGATTTAACACTGCAAACATTTACATTTCTGCTAATTCTTGCTACAGAAATAAGAATCTTTAAAGTTTCTTTATAACATAGTCTCTGGCACCAAAAGGCAGTCCCTTTGTTACTTGATCCTGTTTTTTTTCTTCCTTCAACTGCAAGCAGCTGTCAATTCCTTGCAGGCAAGGGGGTTTCCAGTCTTAATTTAAGATTGTATGGTCCCTTCACACTTGACAGGTGAGTGTCCCAGGACTGCTATTGTCCCAGCCTGGAGCGCAGACGAATGTCTGATGAGCATGTGAACTTTCATTGTTCTATCCCATTCAAAGTTTTTCAAGCTGGCACTTTGCACCTACGTGTCCTGGATTTAGGATGTATCTCCCTTCCTTGGAGGAGTTTCATAGCTGGCAACTGGAATAACAGGTTTTCTGAGAGCTTCCAACTCCAGCCTCTGTGTTTTAAACTGTTTAATTTCTTGTTTTGGGACTTGAATTAACCCAACTTATGACAGGAGATATCCTATGTGCGTATTGTTACCACTAACATAATTCCTTTACATGCTAAGTAAGCAGGCTTTCATTAACAATTGAGTTTTAAATAGGTCATTTTTTTCTCTTCAGTCAGCGCAACCCATTTCTCCACGTGTTTAAAACTGCTATCATTTCTTTCCTTAATTCAGTTTGTAGCTCCTCAGATTGCCACTGTCTTGGCAGCTGTAGTCATTTTCCTTGCAGCAGGACTCTTATCTAAAGTATACATACATGTATCCTTGACCTGGCTCAGAGAGTAAAAGTCTCTTTGAACTGCTGCGCATGGATACATTTTGTTAGGAAAAAACGTGTGTTCCCGTGCAAGGGAAAAATTAAGTTGCTTTTGATTTCTCTGAGAGTTGGTTTGACTAAGCCTTTTTACTCACAATGTTTTCAAAATGACAGGTGTAATTAGCACCAAAGCAGCATTTTGAAAGGGTGAAAATGTTTCATTCTGAAGGGGAATTTTTGGCTTTTGCAGCAGTGCAGTGCTGCCTGTTTCTTTTAATTTCAGTTATGTCTCAGAACACACTGGCAGACTTTTTCAGTGTGTCCCCTTGTTCCATTTTGCCTGAAGTGTGTGAGGGAAGATGGAACAGCCATTTTTATGTTGCTGCCAAAACGCAGTTTTGAGGTCCTGGTGCGCACTGGAGCCAGCGCAGCCAGGTTGCTGTTTCTTGTGTAAATGCAGCTCAGTGATGTGGGGCAATGCGTTGAGTGGGTCAATATATCCCACACAAGTCATCCCGGCTATAATGGGGTTTTAGGTGTTTGATGTGACAGACCATGCACATCTGGTTAGGTCCTTTGACGTCAATGAGATCATTCACCTCACTGACCTTTTCTAACACACAGAAAGGCCCAGTCCATTTATCCTGAAGGGCACTGGGTTTGACAGGCTCCATAATCCAAACATGTTCAGCCTGGAGAGTAGACTGTCAGTAGACTGTAGCCTTGTGGTTGTGCCAGTGCTTCATCAGCTCCTTCCTGGCCTTTCGGTTCTTTGGTGAGTCTTCCATTTGCTTTGGCATTGTAGACCGAAGTCCAAGTACATAGTCCACAAAAACAATCAGGAAACCTGATTAGAGATGACTCATACCTTAAGTGTTAGGTAAAGCCTCAGTTGTATCACACAGAAACACTTGTAAGAGCAAGAGGTTGTTCTAGCAATACTAGTTTACTTATTTCCATTTAATTTGTATGCTACCAATGTCCCTAGGTGGAAGAACACCCAATAGGGTGTCACTGTCCCTGAGTCGGTAGTGGTGCACCACCTATCTAAGAGGAAAGAGGAAGGAAATGTACTGTCCCTCCATCTACAATGTATACAGTTACAGCATTTAGAAACAGATAAAATGGTTGAATCAAGTTTGCATGTAAAAGAAATGGATGCTCATCAGACCCAGGCCAATATAGGAGAGTAGGGTGTTCTTCTGCCTAGGGACATTGGTAGCATACACATTAAATGGAAATAAGTAAACTAGCATTGCTAGCAAGTACATAGTACACCACATCTCGTAGACATAGGAAAATGTGTGAGTATTAGCCCCACATATGTTCTGAGGTTGATCTCCCATCATTCCATTTCTTACAAAATTTCAAAACAATCCCAGGCCAGTGCACACTCCCCGTGAGGAATGTCGAATTCCTCTCACATGTATCTACATTTTCAATTCAGTACCACTAACATAATGTAGCACAGCATCACTCAAAAATAATAAAATATGATAGGTAATTTACGGTTGGTTTCTCATAAGCTTATCATATTGTTATTTAGTGGGTTCATGCTGGATTTTCTCCTATTTGTAAGTTGTATTTATCATGTGCTTTTTATTACGCTATTCAAAGGTACACAGTCCACTGACCATGAAGGATAAAAAGCTATGTTGGCACCACTGGGATTCAAACCTGTGACCTGCAGTTACACATTGGATTCTGCAACGTTTGGCCTGCTCTATGTATTAGACTACAGCTCCCATCAGCTCTACCCAGCATAGCCAATGATGATGGATTCTGGGAGTTGCAGCCAGTTGTTGCACAGTTGTAGACAGGTCCAATGGAGACACTACCTGATGGAGAGTGGTAACATTTGGCCTACACATTAGGTTTGTTACTCAATATTCATCTATGCTTGACTATCGTGTGTTAAGACGGATTTCTGAACTCTGTCCTGGAGGCGCAGAGGTTCAGAAGGCCAACCTAATTACTTGGAACAGGGTAACCTCTGGACAAGCCAGACCAATCAGGGTAGCAATCGCAGCGGTCAAGACTAGGTCTCAAGAGGGGTGAGGGTGACTGAAAGCCCGCAATGAGCACACAAAGCAAGGACACTTACAAATTACTCCAAACAGGCGTTATATTAAAAATATATACACATTTATTCCAAGGCCTTTGCAACAATGACCGTAGCGAGAAATCACGATAAAACTCTAGTAAACCAACACATACCAAACCAATACAATATATATACAAATACAAACAAGTGTAAAGCGTTAGATGCACGAAATGTGTAGTCCACCTAGAAGGGGAGGAAAACAGGCAGTGCGAAATAATGATTAGACCCAGTCCGCCTTCAGAGGCACCTAACTAAAAGGGAGTCCAAGCCCTACGAAGAGTGGAGCCTTGTGCTCAAAAGTACCTGCACACGGTGGTGCCAACGGGCAAAAAGGGGAGTCTATTCGAGGGAATCAGGCAGTTCAGTTTGGTGCACAAATGAAGAAGCACAGAGTTCCGCGACTCAAGCACAACCTCCACTGTGGGCAGAAGCAGAGCGCAAGTACGGAAAGGCGTGCTGTTTGACACAGCGGGAAAAGCTATGGGCTCCTGCAGGAGGGCGACCAGCTCCTAGCTATGCTACTCACCGGACCCGATGCAAGCAGACCCAGGCTTCTCCGCGTCAGTTCAGTGCTGGCAGGTTCAGATAGGAGCAGGGGACGTCTCGTCGTCGTGTAGATTCTGCAGCAGCAGAGTTGAGTTAAAGGTGTCCCAAATGAAGTGAACATGCACAGTTTGTTACCACAGCAGGGCAACGGAGCGGACGTGTGTATCTCAGCCAAATGTACACTACACACTTCAGACCTGGGAATGCCAAGTGTACAAATCGTGTGAGAGTGACAAGGACTTGAAATACAACACAACCTGGAGGCGGTTACAGAGCAAGACTCCTGGGTAGGCTGGTCCATCTGCTGGATGGCCCAGAGACACTTCCAAAGGCTTACGTGCAGGAGATGGTAAAGATGCCGAGAATAGCTGTCCCCACTATTCCAAGGGTCGAAGTACCAGTACAGGCCTTCTGGTTCGATCAGAGGTAGAAAGGGTTTCACAAGGCGACAGCAGTGCAGAGGAGCAGTCCTTCAGCGGGTCAACAGCGATTCCTCGGTTCAGCCTCATGGTTGCAGGATACTTGGCTCCTGTATTCCCTTGTTCGTGAGAACTCAGGAGATCGACATGGTAGTGGCGTTTCCAGCCACCTCTTATCCACGGTTCCCTTTGCGCCAAAACGGAGGGGACCCAATGGGAAATCCGCTCATCAAACACTCACACCATACGGGGACCTATCACGGACCACGGTGGTCCCAGGCATTCACACCACACTAGACTCTCTGGCACCCAGGATGTGTATTGGGACCAGACATCCCAGCCCACATCCTGGAGGCACACACAAGGCCTGTAGAAGCCCGCGAAAGCATCTGTGGTTCGTGGGAAAGTACATGCTCAAATAAGGAAGGCCCCGGGTTGGCTCGACCTGTGGAAGGTGAAGGGGGCAAGATGGTCAGCGGACAGGACAAAGGAGCCTCATGGTCTGGCCATTTTGGGAGCCAGGCCACCATTTTGGCTAAGCGTGAGAAACGCGCTTAAAACGCCAAAAGGAGCTCAAAAACACAAGAAACGATCGCTGCCACCATTCCCGTCCGTGATTCACTTGCACCGATTATTTACAATCCAAACAGAGTATCTAGGGCCTGTAGAAGACTAGAGACCCAAGAGAGCAGTAATTTAGCTTACAGTGCCCTCTTGTGTCATGTTGCACGAAAGCTGCAACATGATAAAGAAACTACGGAAAACAGCGTTTCCCGGTACTGACTGTCTTAAGGGCATGTCAGTTTCCCCGTAAGAATGGAGCGAAAGCCCAGAAGAGTGCGGTAGAAGGCTGCACTTCTCTGGCAAAGTCTAGATCATGGTGAAAACAACAGCAAAAAGTTTAGGGGTTGCCACATGGAAGGAAAATTGCCCACAATTAAGAAATCTTTCCTAACATCGTGATATGACACTTTAATATTAGGGGATTTAAATATGTGCCCAATGACGTTCGTGAGGAGTGGGAGAATTGGTGGAACTTTTAAAAAACAATTTATTAGCAAAGCGGCAACATTTTGACTGTCTTTCCTTTGGCACGATATAAAAACATATTATATGATATGATATAATATCAGCATGACATAACAAGAAGTGAAGATTTAGGTTAGCTTTATTGACCTCGGCTGTTAGAAGCTATTATTGAGAACATTAAAACCTTAGCCAAAGTATGAAAACGCCATGAGAAAATGTGTGTTTAATTTTTCTGCACACATGGAAATGAACAGATCGTCTATTTGAGGTTTTTGGTAGAAAATTCCAATGTAGGGGAAAATAATAATCAAGATTAGGAGCTGCAAGGTCCAGCTTGCAAAGTAGATTGCCAGTGACCCGATGAGGACCAGGCACCAACAGCAATCAGGAATGATTTACACCAGTATATTAGCAAATATCTGAAAGCACACTGAAGGACTCCCCACTGGATCACACTGCCTGGCAAGGATCTCCACGCCCTTAAATACCGCACACATCAGCCCCATAAAGACTGTGGGTCTCATTATAAGTCATCCGTTCTTTTATTAAAGTGCCGGTATCAACAGATACCAGCACTTTTACCAGACGGGACAACTACAGGTGTGCCGGATCAAAAGCACTGCATACACCAGCACCAGTAAAAATGTATCCTGTGTAAGTGGTTTCAGCCCAGCACTCCAACTAAGTCAATGCCTAGTATGGGATGCCCAATGGAAACCCTTATTTATATATTTTTATGTCAAAAGTTCTTTTATTTCTGGATGATGTACCCTTATATAACGCCCTCTCTTTAAATCCCCTGTCTCACTGAAGCAAGAAGGAGGTTTGTTTTGCAAATTAAAACATTTATTTGATGAGTTGAACGATATATATATATCACACTTTTATGAATATGCACAATATCTAGATATCACACTATCATGAATATGAACAATGATCAGCAATGGGTAGTATCACAATATCAACAATCTCTTTAATCAATTAGGAGTAGGAATAAAAAGAATAAGCAGCAGAGAATAACCTTGTATGAGTTATGCAACACAGAAATAAAACTTGATATAAATTCAACCAAAGACAATGTGATCACTCTTTCGCCCCAATATGCAATATGAAGAGATGGAATGGGGGCACACAGGTTTCAGGAATAACAATCAACAATTGCAAGTTCAATCCTGATTCCCCTCAAGCAAGCTTAGAGAGAACAGTAATGATTTTAAACAGGTCAAATGCTTTGAAATGAGGTTTGAAATGAATGGGAAATGCCAAAACTGGTTTTAATTTGCTAAATAGGATTCAGAACTAGTAAGAGTTGCTTTGGATTGGGTCAGGTAAACACTAGCAATGATTATGTGAATGATTAGTAGATGGAAAACGAATTTCAGAAGTTGAAAGCAAGAAATAGCTGTTTTTACATGTGGTGAAATTGAGCCAAATGGGAAATCCCAGCAAACTTTTCAGCGCACGAAAAACGCGATTACAGCAAAAATTAACCTAGCACGTACGATTCAAAAATTACAGAGGTTGTAGTGAAGGTCGATTTTTCTGAAAAAGAGTCAAGATTTCAAAATGAAAGATGCGCTGTTGAAGATTTGGAACAATTATTTCTTAACACTAGGGAGTCTATGGAGCCGCAAACTACACGGACAGCAGAGCCACCGATCCAGAGCCGCCTCCGGATGGTTTCTATCTGCCTGAGACGATTGCCTTTCTCCAGAAAATATATATTAGCGCCAAGATGAGTATTAGTACAATTATTACAGGATTATGTGGATGAGAGAAAGATTTAAGATAGACAAAAGAGATTCAATAATACAGTCTGGAAATGTAGGAACGAATTGGATGGGATTACTTAATACTAAGAGATGACTATGGACAGTTCTATTCTAAATACTCACTACTATGGCTTTGGAATGGAATGGGCCCATCAAAGATCTGGTCAAAGGTTTGGACTGGACTTCGCTCACCACCGGACAGGATTCAGGGCAAGTGGACTCTGCTCTCAGCAAGGCACTCTGGTCTGCACGGCCTCTTGGACTGGATCTGATGGGTTCTGGGTTACAGCTCTGCTGGACTGATCTGGATCTTGGGTTCTAGCAAGGGTTCTTGGCCAGAAGTATCAAAACAGCTCAGCCAGGCTGTTGAATGGTTTAGGCCCTATGAAAGTTTAGGGGTTAAAATCAGGTTGGCCCACTGAGAAGGGTTCAGCTTTTTGGGTTAGGCCTCTGCTTCAGGGATCTGGAGTCTGGTTCTGGAGTTTGGTTCTTCCTGCAGAGCGCTTCGCCGGTAGATCAGTGATGAGTGAATGTGTGTGTGACTCTGGGTCCTCAAAAGTCCCTATTTATCAATCTTCCAAAGGGTTGGGGAGGCTTATTATACTATGCCCAACCCTCTAAGGATCTGATAGGTCAAAGAATCATCCCTCTACTGATTTGAGAAGGGAACAAGGTGTCATGATGTGTCATCATGCGTCAGAGTGACACAGTGTTTAGGGTCCAGAGAAAATCCCTCCCCTTTGTTCTTACCCAGGAAATCTATTTTTCCCAAAAAACATATTTCCAATATGCACAACTTGTTAATAATATATATTTCCATGATAGATTGACTAAGGTACGTTTCTGTCCAAGCCTCATCTTCCTATGAGTTTTGGATCACAAATGACAATTTTTGCACTTTTGGGTGGTTACTAAGTGTCATTTCTGTACCAATTTTTACACGTGCATACACATACCATCTGGGCATATTCCTGTCATTTTTCATGTTCCTAACATAATCACAACAGCTAGAATATGAACGTTTTTGTGGTTCAGTCTCTGAATGTCGCACAGATTCCAGATTACTTTTAAACTGTGAGCGAATTTTTCATTTTAATAATCTCTACGTTCCATATTTTTGTCAGTTCGTTACAATATTTTATAAGTCTATTCCCAAAACAATATTTTCTGGGCTCTCTGAATACACACAATGGTTTGTCTCCGCCTCCAAAGTCTTTGCTGGGCTAGACAGTCACATGGGCTTGTCTTCCCGGGCAGTTGGTGTCAGTCACGCCCGAATTAGCATTTTCTTTCAGTTCAAGGAACCCATTGTCTCTTTCCCAGAGCAGCAGAGGAAGTCTCCTCCCCTTCTCATTAGCAGCCCCATGGGATATTCTCTCCTTTTGGTGGGAATGAACAGGGTGGTGTGTTCTCAGTGGGGGAAAACCTCTTTGAAGTTTTAGCTGAATAAGGTTACCTTATGGTCAATTGTGACATTGTTCCTTGTGAAAAATGACAGTTACAAATTTAAAATAAGCAAACATATCTTCAATTCCAGTCTTTATCAACATGAAGATCAATGTGTGGCACCCTATATTGCATTTGATGGAAGTCCCTTCTTTGGCATATTTAGCTTTTGAGACACAAGTTTCACCTGACAGATTTAGAGATCACCAGCGTCTAACAGCGGTGAGTAACGGTATTGCACCCATTTTTGACATATTTATTTCCAGCAAGTATCTTTAAAAGTGGATTTTGTTCTGGTAAAATATACTTCTGCTGACATTATATTTATGTGGCTTCTTGAAGTAGAATGATGTTCAACACCCAACAAGGAGGTTGGATCTTTAGGGTGGTTTGTGAGCCATGGTTTTTGCAAATTTGACAACCAAGAAAAGTGGATTTCCACACAGCTCTGTGTTTCTTTTGCAGTCATTTTGCTCTGTGGGCAGCCAAATGATGGGTTTTGGCAGTGGTCTCCTGTGTTACCACTGACATAGGCAAAAGTTGATGGTGGCCTATTTTTCAGATTTTTCCTGCGCACTTCTGGGTAATTTTAGCATAAATAATGCTTTTCAGCGGCCATTCTGATGTTCATGATGCAAGCAGTGCACAGGAATGTTGCAGGGCTTGGACTAGTGGGGGAAAAACATCCCACAAGCCCCCGCCCTTGCGATTTGTCATTGACCGTCCATCAATGGGAATTCGCAAGACTGGGATGTCAGTTTCATCTCTTCTGATTCCACAAATGGCAAAGTTCATCCTCTTTTCCTCCATCAGGGGTGGTTCGATCGGTTCTCCTCGCCAGTCCTGATGTGAGTATTGAGCGATACTCCGGGTCCCTCGGATCTTTCCTCCTTGTCCCCGGGTAGTCCTCCTTGGTCAGTCTCCATGGATTCCAATCAAAACTATGGGTGACAAAACAAAAACATATTTGTAGACATTTCCCCACCACTATTAATGTAGTGGGGCGGACACATACATTTTGATGAATCAGGACACATTTTTATTATTTTATTTTATAGACTATATGGAATATTTTAGAGTTGGAATTTTATGGAACTGGAGTGGCCCCCTCTGGGTTTCCAGAAGACTCCTCCAGTTGCTGCAGAGTGTGCCTAGGATGTCAACACTTTAGTTGATTAATATGGACCCACTTATCTTCCCCTTCTGCCAAACTGCCTTTGGGGATGTGGATTTCATAGGCTGGCTGGTAAGCAATGTGTAGCTTCCTTTTGACCCCAAGTATCTCCCACATCTTTGTCATTACTTAGCTGGTGAAATGGATACCTCTGTCTGACTCGATCCTTTGGATTAGTCCAAAACACGAAAAGATGTGGTTGATCATCAGGGCAGCTGCTGTTTCTGCCTTGCAGTTTAGGGCTGGGAGACATTTCACCCATTTAGTAAACAAGCATGTCACTGTCAACATGTACTTGTTTCCCCTAGTGGAGCGAATCATGGGCCCAATGAAATCGACTTGTAAATCTGACCATGGCAGTGTCATTCCCCTCTTTTGGAGAGGCGCACGGTGTGTGAGGGATGTTGGCTGAAAATGTGCACACACAAGAGACCCTTTCAAGTATTGTTCGAGGTCCTACCCATGTGTGGCCAGTATGCAACCTCTCTTAAGATTTCAAGGTTTGTATCAAACCCCCTATGACCGGTTGTGGCTGCATCATGGGCGTGACTTCACATCAGGCTTCGGAATGAGGTAGGGACCACTCACTGATCATGTCCAGCTAGGGATCTCCTTACCAACAAACCGTCTTGGATTCAGAACATTTTTGGACATTTCATCAACACTCTGAGGTCCTCTTTCCCTATGTAATCGTTATCTGTCAGGGGAAAGTTCTCAGGGTCCTCAATGTGTTGATAAAACTTACCAATTATTGGATCCCCTTTTTGAGCCGTAATCAAATCAGTATCTGGGGTCTCCTTACTCCATTGTGCAGTTGAGAGATCATTGTGAGCATTTGTCTGGAACCTAGAGATAGCAGTGACCTGGATTTCCCCCAACAGGGACTGAATCTCTATTAGATCTCCTTGGATGGCCCCGGTTTTCCAGTTTTGTCTGGTCCCTCTACTTTGGAATGACCCTTGATCTTTTTCCAGTAGATGGTCATCCCATTCGAGGTGACCAGATCATCAATATTTTGAATTAATTTCCCATGTTTCAAGGGTTTGTTATTAGCACATAACATGCCTCTGGTTTTCCAGTTAACCAGGTGCTCCACGAATATGTTCCGTACATAATCCGAATTTGTGATTATGACCAATTCGTGGAGTTGATGTTGGACAGCAGTGAGGATGGCTTGATGCTCAGCCATCAACTCTGCCGCTTGACTACTTCGGGGACCTATCTTGTACCCAGCGGAGAGTTCAGGGGTCTCATTCACCCATGCATTCCCTACGCCGGCCACAAGTTATTTTTCCCTGTTGTTGTCAACATTGTAAGAGCATCCATCCACGTAGACAGTGGGCATTCCCTCACACTTGTCTTCTTCAAAGACTTTGTGTGTGGAATTGAGGTATGCCTCCATGTTGTCCTTGATTTTTAGACTCTTGTCCTCAAGACAGTTTTCTCTGGCACAATCATGCAAGTCAGCCAGACCTTGCGCGAGGGGACTCTTCTTGTTTTGGCCATATCTGACCTCCACAAGAATGCCTTGCATTGACAGAATCCAGGAAGTAATTTGGGAATTACTCACATTTCCGGCTCGGATTCTGTCACTTTGGAGATATTGCAGAGGCTGGTGTGGCGTCTCCACTATAATGTATTCCCCTGAATGAAGGGGCGGTAATTCTTCAATGTCCCCACCGTTGCCAGGAGTGCCTTCGCACAATCGTTGAATTTTTCCTCCACAGAGGATAAAGTTTTACTCGCATAGGAGATTACTTTATTGACCTTGTCATGCCTTTGGTATAATACTGCAGTCAAGCATGTATTAGAGAACCCTGTCTCCAAGAAGAACTTCTTGTTTCTGACAGGGTAAGCTAGTCAAGGCGCTTGTGAGAGGCTTCTTTTGAGTTGTCTTACTGCCTCGGCTTGTTCTGGACCCCATTCCCACTTGACCCTCCCCTTCAAAAGATGAATCAGGGGTCTTGTGATCTCTGCGTAGTCCTCAATGAACTTTCTACTGTAATTAGTCAGTCCAAGGAGGCTCCTTAGTTCCCGCAAAGTTGTGGGGTCTTTTCATTTCTGGAGTGCTTCCAATTTATTTTCCTGGGGACAGAGACCCTGAGGAGTGATCTCATGCCCCAAGAACTTTACACAGGTTCTACACCACTGTGCTTTCTGAAAGGAAAGTTTTGCTCCGGCGGCCCTCAACTGTGTCAGAACATAACAGATCTCCGCTATGTGTTCCTCCACAGATGAACTTTTGATGAGGACATCATCTACATAAGCCAGATTACCCCTCTCACCCAGGTCAGGCATGGCCTTATGTAGAGAAATGTTGAACTCATTGCCAGAGTTGATGTATCCGAAGGGAGTCCGGGTCCTTGTGTACTGCTGCCCCCCAAAGGTAAAGGCCTGCTTGTATTGGTCCTCTCTACCAACAGGTACAGTCCAGTATCCATTGGTCAGGTCTATTGCAGTGAATACCTGTGACTCCTGGATCTGGGCCAGCCCTTGGTCAATGTAGGGAAGAGGCCATCAGGAAGTATGGACCCGTTTGTTGAGCTCCCTAAGGTCGGCGCAGAGTCTCCACTGGCCGTTTGGCTTCAATATCCCCAGCACCGGATTATTGAAGGTGCTGTGGACTGGATGGATTATCCCACGGGACTCAAGGTTCTTAATTATTTCAGTAAGGGACTCCATTGATGCGAGAGGCAAGCGGTATTGCTTTCCAAACACTGGAGTCATGTCAGGGTCCATGGGAATTGTTGTTGTGTGGATGTCGGTGCGACCACAGTCATATGAGTCTACCGCAAAGAGATCTTGAAAATCCAAGAAAACTTGTTTCAACTTTTGCTTCTGCTCCAGAGTCTCACAGGCATCAACTAGGTTGACTCTCTCTTCAGCCATCTGCCTGAAGCCTGGAAAGACTTCTGGTGTTGCTATCTCAGCGGCTTCCTCCAGCTGGGTGGAGAAGTCCCTGGTCAGAGTGCTGATTTGGACTGGTGGCTTCAGGTGGGGAAGGCAGTCCCCACGGACCTGGAAAATCACCTCATGCCTCCTGAAGTCACAAGTCACATCTTCCTTACCATAAGGGCAGGAAGTATACACCAGGAAGTTCCCCCCATGCCGGGTAAAGATCCTGACTGGTGTTGTGTTGTCATCACTGTCACTGTCAAAACAGTCTTTGGGGATTGGTCCTAACAGTTCATTACCTAAATCTATGGAAACATGTTGGTCATCAACCGCCATTCCAATAATGGTGCCTGCGGCTAAGTCACTGTTATCCACCTCTATTGGAATGGTGTCATGTTCTATATTGACTAATGGTGTTGGGTTTACCCCCCACCCTTTCTGTTGGAGAGAAGCATTTAGATGAATATAAGCATCAGGGTTTTTCAATTTCTGTCCGCTTTTAACTTTCACTTCCAGGGAGAATTGTCGGGTCCTTTCTGGGATGGTGACGTCCTCTCTAATGTGAATTTCATCTGCATAAGGCAGCAGTTGAGCTGACCTAAATGCTTTCTCTGGGTCATCACAGCCCATGGGATTATCCACTAATTGGGAACAAGCTTTGAAGTTTATTAGGTCCAAACTAATGGCAAAGAGATTGAGAATGTCACTGCCTAAGTAAAAGGCGGCAGTGACATCTCGCACGACCCAACAATTATGGACTATGCTCTTGTTGCCTATGGAGATTTTGAGCATACACTTGCTTGGCAGGAGTTGTTTGGAATTGGGTGTTTCCAGATCCATTTCCCATTTGTCTATGAGTCTAAACGTGGGAATGGCTGGATCTTTTGGGAGTTGGCGGAAAATGGCTTCGCTGATGAAACTCTTACTGTTGTTCACACGCACTCGGGCGAGAAAAGAGTCCTTCCCTTCATTTAACTGAACAGGGATGAACAACTGCTCTCCAATTTGCTGAATATCAGCCAGGCTCTGAGCTGATTTCTCATCTTTCTGGACTATAGGAGTGGGAATGTCTGATTGTGGATTGGTAAAGAATTTCAGAGTGTTTCCTTCCAGCATGGAATGCCATCTTAAACTGGAAGGAAGGTTGATTTTCAGGAATAGGGAAGATCCCACCCATCACCAGTTGGTTGTCCTACTGCTATTACTGTCACGTCTGGAATTTGATCGTTCTGGAAGTGAAATTCTACTTGGTCAGATTTTTGTTCAACCATGTGGCAGGTGCCGTTTAAACTAACATGGTTGACACTTTGTTTTAAATTTATGGGTCGGCTAGTCTGGGTCCAGAGGACCTTGTTCACGCAATCTATTAGGGGTGACAACCTTCGCAGGAGTTCAGTCCCTAGTAAACAAGGGGTGCCCTCTGGAGTCACAACTATGACCGGGTGCTTCACCTTGTGTCTTCCAATTTTAATATCCAAATCCGCAGTCCCCTCGACGGGAATTTCCTTCCCGTCAAAGTTCTGAAGTTGTCCAGGAAGAGAGGTGAGAGGAATTTGGTAATTCTCCCCCTTTCCTGAATTCAGTTAATCAAAGGCCTTTTTGGACAGAAGGGTAGCTTGGGATCCAGTGTCCACCAGTGCCAAAATTGTACCCTGCCCCTGTACTTGAACCGGGGCATAGTATCTTCCCTCCTTCTCCGCAAGGGGGCACAGATAATGCACATTTTTTGGACAACTGGTGGGTTCATTTTCTAGTTTTGGACATTGAGAGAGAAGAGATTTGGGCAGAATTCTGTGGGGAGTCTTGGGAATCTGAAAGAAAAAGGTGGCAACTAGAGACGGGAGAGGATTTGAGTTCCCCTGGATCTGCTTCCGGGCCGCCCTCCTCTTTTTGGGGGCAGTTACCAGGATGGGTTTGAACCAGGGGATTTTTATGCTGTTGGTTCTGGGATTGGATGATGGGCGGCGCTAGCTCAGTCCCCACATCTACCCAGTCTGGATTTGAATCCTTTGGGGCCCATTTTTCTTTGGGAGGAGATCCCCCATCTCTGAAGTAGAAGATACTTTTCCCACGATCCTCTGAGGATCCCTCTCCTTCAAATTGGAATATCTGTACCTCCTCCACCAAATGGGTCTGCATGGGTTCTTTGTTTCTCCTACCACCTCTCTGCTCATTGGGTGGCAGACTTTCAGGGGTAGGACATTTTGGTTTTGGTTCCGGTTCCTGGGTTTCCAGGGGCTGTTTACCAGTGGGGAAGGAAGCTTCCTCCAAGGCTTTACACCCCCCTTCCCTTTGTGCCTCCTCCCTGGGAACCGGTGGGCTGTCGGGGTGCTGCCCCCGTCATTGTTCTGGAGCACCAGGTCCGGAGTTTGAGGCATTCTGTGCCGGCATGCCCATCTCAGGGTTCTGTTGAGCCCTCAGGATGCGACCCAGAACCTGTGCCATGTTTTGGACCTGGCGCTCTAGCTGTTAAACCCGCTCAGACTGATAAAGGGTTCTCATTTCTCCCCTGGGATGATCCCGGGAAGTGTAGCTATCCCTTCTCTGGTACCCCAGGTTGGGAAGATTTGGGTACCCCTCCACCCTTGGCCTCCCCTCTCCCGGATTAGGTTGTCTGAGCTCAGGAAATTGGGGAAAGAAGGATGGATGATTTTGGGGTTGGAGGTTTTGTGGATACCTGGGGAAAAAGTTCTGCCCAGGATTAGGGGAATTTCTGCCCTCCTGGGGAAGTGAGGACTGGAGGAGTCACACATAACCCAGGATGGGTCGGTTCGGTTCCCCTTGTAGTGGGGCTAATATAGTCAGGGGAGTGAGGGATCCCATTTGTGGGACTACCTCCTCGGCTCCCTGTCTCTGACTGGCCCGAGGGCATTCTGGGCTTGGGATAATTCTGTTGTGCAGGCGGGTTTTTAGGCCCCCTCTCTCCAAGTCCAAAATGGGGGCAACCTTTACCTCTGCCACCTTAGCAGCAGTAGGGGTGTTGGTTGGTTTTGGGCTTTTCTGAGCATTCTTGTTTTCTATGGGCTTTTGCACCTCATAAATTCGGGTGGCCTGTTCAATGATCCAGTCTAGTGATCATTTCTCATAAAAATCTCTCAATAGCTGGTTCATGATGTACTTTGGTAGAGCATGAAAAAAAGTATTAACAAATTCTTTGCTGTCCGTGCGCACCCTTTTGGAGGTCTGCGCGAAGGCATGCTTCAATACCTGCACAAATTCTTGTGGGGCCTGCTCCTCCCCACATTGCAAGTTGTAGGCTGCCTTGCGAGCCTCTTGGGGATTTCTGTGAACAGAAAAATGCTTCAAGATGGCCGCCCTATAAGTGGACCATCTTGAATGATTTTGGTCCTCCAGCCCAGCAAAGAAACTGGAGTATTCTGGCGAGAAGGTCGATT
The DNA here is from genome assembly GCF_040938575.1 of Ambystoma mexicanum. Lineage (NCBI taxonomy): Eukaryota > Metazoa > Chordata > Amphibia > Caudata > Ambystomatidae > Ambystoma > Ambystoma mexicanum. The sequence continues at coordinate 1,315,141,322 of NC_090924.1, forward strand.
TCATATATTGAATGCAGCTACTACTGTCTTTCAAATGTAAGGTTTCCATCATCTGCTCAAAGAGCTCTAAGTGCTCCCAAACAGAATACTTAGTGTTCTTATTATAAGGTGTGATGACGCTCTTTATTGCCTTGATTTGTTTTAAGGGATCCTTAAGCAAGGCCCTTTTTGCCTTATTGGCCTTCTTGGTTTGGGTCACCCTGGTCCAATCCTCCTCTGACTCAGAGGCACTGCTCCCAGAGGTGCCCGTCTGGTCTTCTAGGTTCTCCCGGATTCTGCGAGCCTGGGAATGGCTAGCAGAATGTGGGGACCTTGTCTGCTGTGTCCTGGGGTGCTCAGAGGAGTCTTCTGATTCCTCCCTGCTCCCAGGATTTGATGGATACCCCCCCACTGTCCTAGCTGGGCAGAGGTTTTCAAGATGCCCTTAGTGGGCCTACTCTCATGGGGTTCCCCACTAAACTTCACATTGCTTGGGTACCCATATCCAGATGCCCGCCCATCCATTCCTGGGAGGTGCTGGTCTATGAGCCTCATACTTCTGACTGGAGAGTAATCTGCCATCCCCGTGGCCCTAGGCTCATGTGCGCCAGTGGACATGGGGGTGGCAGAGTCCAGGGCCTGGGAGAGATGAAGGCCTCTGGTATCAGGGTTCCTGAGATAATGCTTAGGTGTTTCCCTTTCCCAGCAAACCACATCTCTATCAGCCCCTGCTCCTTGTTGCCATGAAAAAACCTGAGCTTTCTGTTCCTCAATCAAGGCCTTACTAGTCTCTATCTGTCTCTCTTGCATGGCTACCTGCCTGTGGAGCCTATCATTGTTCTGACAGAGAGCCTCATTTTCTCTCTGTGCTTCCTGGTTTGTCTTTGAGTACTGTGCCAGTCTTTGCTGCAGGAGGGTTATATCCTGAGTCCGGTCCATACTGGCCTGCTCCTTCCTTGCCAGAGCATCTTCCAGCCTCCTGGTGTGCTCTAACAATCTATCATGCTCTTTTTGGAGGTCACCCAGTACCTGGAGGGCTAGGTATTTTTCTTCAAGTTTCCCTTTTAAGTGACAGACTTCTAGGCCTAAGTTGTCCCTTTCCTGAGCAAGAGCCTGCCTCTGTGCCACCAGGTCGTCCCTCTGTCTTTGAAGCGCACCAGCTTTCTGGCGCTCTTCCCCAAACTCTGCCTGGGTGTCCAGGTCTTTCAGAATTAATTTGTTGCTCTCTGCCTTCTCTCTATCTAGGTGGCTTTGCAGGGTGACTATCTGCTCTGCACATGCCCTGTTGAAATCCAGTTGTTGCTCCAGCTTTTTCTGGCTCTGCAGTAGGGAGTCCACACTTTCTTGGTACTTCTTCTGCAAGGCCAGAATTCTGGTATTCTGTTCTGCCTTTTCCTGTTGCAGGATACCCATATCCTCTTTTATTTTAACTATATACAGCCTGCTTTCATTTTCTGACTCCTGGCACCTCTGCAGCCTCTGCTCAGAAGAGTACAGATCAGATTCAGCCTTTTCTAATGCCATCAGTTGCCTACTTGCCAGACCTTGGCCTTTGACATATTTGTACTGTATGGCTCCCATAGATAAATATAAATATGCCGCTATCTTGGAAATCTTATTTTGCTCATCCTTGGCCTTAGGAGCCATGTATCGCTCACTCAGGGCCACATGTAAGGGACCCTGGTCTTTCCAGGTATCTAACCCTGTTGCAGTGATCTATTGTGTGATTGCCTGCAACCACACATTCTGATCCCGCTCAGTCCCTTCACCTCTCACAAATAACTTATGTAAATGGTGTTCTATAGCCATCTTGATCTCTACCAATGTCGCCATTCTGGAAATATTGATTTCCTTCCTGACTTACAGAAGTTTATTTTATCTTTGCAAAACAGACCATTTCCTTAGAGCGTTCCCTTTTGAGGGGTGCTTTTACAGTGTAACACAGCATGGTAGCCCAACATGATTTATGTATCCTATTACTTAGCACACTCAATTAAGCTGCACAAGTGGTAGATCTAATCCAGAAATCCCAGACACAAACCCCCAATCTGTAAGTGGTTTCAACCCAGCACTCCAACTAAGTCAATGCCTAGTATGGGATGCCCAATGGAAACCCTTATTTATATATTTTTATGTCAAAAGGTCTTTTATTTCTGGATGATGTACCCTTATATAACGCCCCTCTCTTTGAATCCCCCCGGTCCCACTGAACCAAGAAGGAGGTTTGTTTTGCAAATTAAAATATTTATTTGATGAGTTGAACAATATATAAATATCACACTTTTATGAATATGCACAATATCAAAATATCACTCTATCATGAACATGAAGAATTATCAGTAATGGGTAGTATCATAATATCAACAATCTCGTTAATCAATAAGGAGTAGGAATAGGAAGAATAAGTAGCAGGGAATAACTTTGTATGAGTTCAAGGAATACAATGATAAGAAAGATTCAACATAGAAATACAACTTGATATAAATTCAACCAATGACAATGTGATCACTCTTTCCCGTCAATATGCAATATGAAGAGATGGAATGAGGGGACACAGGTTTCAGGAATAACAATCAACAATTGCAAGTTCAATCCCGATTCCCCCCCCAGCAAGCTAACAGAGAACAGTAATGATTTTAAACAGGTCAAATGCTTTGAAATGTGGTTTGGAATGAATGGGAAAATGCTATGTTAATTCACTAATTAGGATTGAGGACTAGTGAGAGTTGCTTTGGATTGGGTCAGGTAAACACTAGCAATGATTATGTTAATGATTAGTAGATGGAAAACGATTTTCAGAAGTTGAAAGCAAGAAATAGCTGTTTTTACATGTGGTGAAATTGACCCAAATGTGAAATCGCTGCAAACTTGGAATGCGGTTCTTAGTTCGTTTGGAAGCTGCAGATGTTAGCTCCCAAATTACATTTAAATTCTGTTCCTAGCACGTACGGTTCAAACGTTACAGAGGTTTTAGTGAAGGTCGATTTCTTTCTCAAAATAGTCAAGATTTCAAAATGAAAGATGCGCTGTTGAAGATTTGGAACAAAGATTTCTTAACAATAGGGAGTCTATGGAGCCGCAAACTACATGGACAGCACAGCTACTGATCCAGAGACGCCTCCGGGTGGTTTCTATCTGCTGGAGACGATTGCCTTTCTCCAGAAAATATATATTAGCGCCAGGATGATTATCACTACAATTATCACAGGATTATGTGGATGAGAGAAAGATTTAAGATAGACAAAAGAGATTCAATAATACAGTCTGGATATGTAGGAACGAGTTGGATGGGGTTACTTAATACTAAGAGATGACTATGAACAGTTCTATGCTAAATACTCACTACTATGGCTTTGGAATGGAATGGGCCCGTCAAAGATCTGGTCAAAGGTTTTGACTGGACTTCGCTCGCCAACAGACAGGATTCAGGGCATCTGGACTCTGCTCTCAGCAAGGCACTCTGGTCTGCACGGCCTCGTGGACTGGATCTGACGGGTTCTGGGTTACAGCTCTGCTGGACTGATCTGGATCTTGGGTTTTAGCAAGGGTTCTTGGCCAGAAGTAGCAAAACAGCTCAGCCAGGCTGTTGAATGGTTTAGGCCCAGTGCAAGTTTAGGGGTTAAAATCAGGTTGCAGGATTTATAAAAGCTCACTGAGAAGGGTTCAGCTTTTTGGGTTAGGCCTCTGCTTCAGGGTTCTGCAGTCTGGTTCTTCCTGCAGAGCGTTTCGCCGGTAGATCAGTGATGAGTGAATGTGTGTGGTCTCTGGGTCCTCAAAAGTCCCTATTTATCCATCTTCCAAAGGGGTGGGGAGGCTGATTATACTATGCCCAACCCTCTAAGGATCTGATAGGTCAAAGAATTTCCCCTCTCCTGATTTGAGAAGGGAACAGGGTGTCATGATGTGTCATCATGTGTCAGAGTGACACAGTGTTTAGGGTCCAGAGAAAATCCCTCCCCTTTGTTCTTACCCAGGAAATCTATTTTTCCCGAAAAACATATTTCCAATATGCACAACTTGTTAATAATATATATTTCCATGATAGATTGACTAAGGTACGTTTCTGTCCAAGCCTCATCTTCCTATGAGTTTTGGATCACAAATGACAATTTTTGCACTTTTGGGTGGTTACTCAGTGTCATTTCTGTACCAATTTTTACACGTGCATACACATACCATCTGGGCATATTCCTGTAATTTGTCATGTTCCTAATATAATCACAACAGCTAGAATATGAACGTGTTTGTGGTTCAGTCTCTGAATGTCGCACAGATTCCTGGTTAGTTTTAAACTGTGAGCTAATTTTTCATTTTAATAATCTTACGTTCCATATTTTTGTCAGTTCGGTACAATATTTCATAGGTCTTTTCCCAAAACAATATTTTCTGGGCTCTCTGAATACACACAATGGTTTGTCTCCGCCTCCAAGGTCTTGGCTGGGCTAGACAGTCACACGGGCTTGTCTTCCTGGGCAATTGGTGTCAGTCAAACCCAAATTAGCATTTTCTTTCAGTTCAAGGAACCCATTGTCTCTTTCCCAGAGCAGCAGAGGAAGTCTCCTGCCCTTCTCATTAGCACCCCATGAGATATTCTCTCCTTTTGGTATGAATGAACAGGGTGGTGTGTTCTCAGTGGGGGAAAACCTCTTTGAAGTTTTAGCTGAATCAGGTTACCTTATGGTCAATTGTGACATTGTTCCTTGTAAAAAAGTACAGTTACACATTTAAAATAAGCAAACATATCTTCAATTCCAGTCTTTTTCAACATGAAAATCAATGTGTGGCACCCTATATTATATTTGATGGAAGTCCCTTCTTTGGCATATTTAGCTTTTGAGACACAAGTTTCACCTCACAGATTTAGAGATCGCCAGCATCTGACAGAGGCGAGTAATGGTATTGCACCCATTTTTAACATATTTCTTTCCAGAAAGTATCTTTAAAAGTGGATTTTGTTCTGGTAAAATATACTTCTGCTGACATTATATTTATGTGGCTTCTTGAAGTAGAATGATGTTCAATACCCAACAAGGAGGTTGGATCTTTTGGGTGGTTTGTGAGCCATGATTTTTGCAAATTTGACAACCAAAAAAAAAAACGGATTTCCACACAGCTCTGTTTCTTTTGCAGTCATTTTGCTCTGTGGGCAGCCAAATGATGAGTTTTGGCAGTGGTCTCCTTTGTTACCACTGAAATAGGCAAAAGTGGATGGTGGCCTATTTTTCAGATTTTTCCTGCGCAATTCTGAGTAATTTAAGTGTAAATAATGCTTTCCAGCGGCCATTCTGATGTTCCTGATGCAAGCAGCACACAGGAATGTTGCAGGGCCTGGACTAGTGGGGGAAAACATCCCACACCTCTAACACAGGTGCCAGTGAAACTGGCACCGTAAATACCGGATGAACCGTAACCCGTGCTGGTAATAATGGCACAATGGAAACAATGGCACATCCCAAGACAGTCCCTTCCTGTATTATTGAGAAAAAAAAAACGCCAGTAATACAGGCAAATGCTAGCCGGAAAAACCTCACCTGAAAGCAGATTCTAAATGCCAGAAAATGTCTGCAGGTTGGGGAAATGAGGCCACAGGTGCACCCAATGTACCCAGGTGCACCCGAAGCAGCATGGAGGAGCTGAAAATGGCTGCACCTTCAACAAACGCACTTCCAAACACCACCCTGCTTCCACTGACTTCAGTCAGCATCTACATGCAGCTGCTTCAGGCCATCATAGTGCTGAAGGGGCTGGGCAATCAACAGAGGGCCCAAGAGGCAGTGGACAGGAGGATGAATATGAGGATGAGGAATGTGAGTTGGAGGCTCCGTGCAAGGCGGGCACCCATACCCCATTTTCGGGACACACCATGGACCCTCACTGAAATGCAAATCTTAACCCTGTGCTGCCTCGACAGGGAGAGCATTGAATATGTCCTCTGCATGTTCCAGGAAGGTATCATGAGCAGGAATGGCATCAGGACAGCCATACCACAACTAGTAATGCTGGTGTTGTTCCTGCACTTCCTTGCCATGGGCACATTCCAATAAACAGTGAGCCCGCTGCACAACATTTTGCAGCCTGCTTTCTCAAAACTGATGGTCAAGGTACTGGGCACGCTCCTGCTGCATGTTGGACAGCATATTGCACTCCCCACAACCATGGCACAGGTTAACACCACCACAGCAAGATTCTATGCCACTGCAGGCAGGCCCAATATGATTAGATGGGATTGCACACACGTGGAGCTGGTGGCACCCCAGGCCTCAGAGTAAGGCTACAAGAACCAGAAGCAGTACAATTCACTCAATGTCGAGGTTACCTGTGATGTGACCTCATGATCACCCACTACCATGCCCGGTTCCCTGGGTTAACCCATGATGCCATGGTCCTGCGGAACAGCACGCTGCCAGCGTACATGGAGAGGCACAGAGGCCATCGTACCTGGGAATTGGGTGAATACATGTCCCAGCACACTTAGCCTGATGCATGGGGCTGGGGTTGGGACAACAAAAATGCATGCCATGAGACAGCCACATAGACACCGGACCCACACACCCACATGAGACAAGATGGAATGCAGGCCACCATAGTAGGACATGACAAACAAAGCAGCAGCGAATTGCCCAGCCATGTGTTAAGATGGATTTCTGAACTCTGACCTGGTGGGCAGAGGTTCAGAAGACCAGCCTAGTTTCTTGGAACAGGGTAACGAGTTTGGCGGTAACCCTTAAATGTGGCGGTAAAGCTATTACCGCTGCATTTAAGGAGTTGCTAAATCAGGGCTTTGGCAGGATTTAACACCATCTCTGAGCTGGGGGCAAACCTACTGCGATTTTGCCAATTGTTGGCGCTATTACTGCTGCGCTAAAACCACTGGCGGTAGTAGCGCTGAAAATTCCCCATTGGGCCCAATGGGGAATGGGGACTTACTATTCTGCCAAACCTGTCGTCCAGCACTAATAGCGCCACGGGGTTTGGCAGTAGTGCTAATAGCCCCGACGGTAATACCACCGGGGATACCACCAAACTCCTGATGAGGTCCTAAATCTCAGAAGGGGGTGAGGGTGACGGAAATCCCACAATGAGCACACACAGTAAAGGAAACTATAAATTACTCCCAGTCAATTGTAAATCAAAAATACATATACATTTATTCAAGGCCTTTGAAATCAAACACAAAGCAATTATCAACAGTAATACTTCAAACCAATACAACACTACTATGAAACATATACAGTTACCAAGTGGCCTAAAGGACTAGTGCACAGAAGGGGTCCACAACCTATGAAGAAAGGGATCAAAGAGTGCAAATAGACTTTAAGCAGTTCTTCATCAATCAATCCCTGACTAAGAGGCAGTCCAGTCCCTACGAAGAGTGGAGCATAACGCTCAAAAGTACTTTCGGATGGAGGTGCAGACGATGGTGCAGTAGAGCGAAAATGGGGTCTCTTGTAGGGGCTGTAGTGACTCAGGAAGGTGGGTGAGGTGATGAAGAATAGGTTCCCACAATTCCATGAGGGTCTCCCCAAGAGGGCTGAACAGGTCCCAGGTGTTGGGAATAGGTGTAAAGGTGAGTGGCCCTCAGGGGACACTTGTGCGTACAAATTGATGAATGTGCTAGGGGCCACCGGTAAGAACTGCAAGTACGCACCGATCCCTGGCACACTCCAGACCAAACTTTGGCAGTCGAGTCCACTTCGGTTGCAGGTTCAAATGCGGCAATTGTGCGACTCTGTGGCTTTCAGCGGCTGAGTTACAGTGACAATTCCGTTGCAGGTCGGTGGCAATTTCTCGGCTCCTGGTGAAGGGATCAAGCCAGTTTCACTGCAGTATGATTCAGGGCACAGAGGGGCACAGCAGCAAGGCACTTGTGAAGTTTGTTGCCACAGCTGGGCGAAACGGTGAGCATGTGCACTCGGGTTCAGGCGTACCCTCCTAATTCCAGACCTATGGTGCCTAGGTGTACGAAACTCGACAGGAGAGTGCCTTTGACACAGTGCTTATGACCTTCCAGGTCTCAAGTGTCAACTCGAAATGACAGTGGTTTCAGAGCAAAGGTCCTGCAAAAGTTGGTGAGATTGCTGGTTGGCCCAGTAACACTTCCAAAGAGACTCACTTGCAGGTTAAGATGAAGGTGCCATGAATAGTTGTTCCCACTATTCAAATGGGTTGCAGACCTTCTGGTTTGATCAGATGCATAGTGGTCCAGAGGGACAACAGCGGGTCACCAACTGTTCCTCGACTCGGCTTCTTAGTTTCAGGATGCTTGGATCCTATCCTAGGTTCAGTGATAACTCAATAGATCAACCTGGTATGGGTGTTTTTAGCCTTCTCTTATCCAGAATCTCCTTTGTGCCAAAACGAAGAGGAACCAATGGGAGATTTGCTCTCATACAGGCACACCAGACATGGAACAATCACGGACCAAAGTGGTCCCAGTCATTCCCAGGCCACCACACTCTGGCACCCAGGATGTGTATTGCAACTAGACAGTCCAGCCCACATCCTGGAGGCACACACACAAGGCATGCAGAATCCTTCGAAAGCTTGGCTTTTTGCGGGAGAATGCATGACCAAATAAGGACTGACCCGGGTCTGCTCGACCTGGGGAAGGCAAAGGGACAAGATGGCCAAAGGACAGGACAAAGAACCTCGTGGCATGGACATTTTGGAACCAGGCCACCTTCCCATGCCAACTGCGGTAACTGTGATTTGCATGGCAAGAAAGGGTTAAAAATATGCTAAACTAAAAGCTGCCACCAGCCCCGTCCGAGGCACATCTGTACTTCTGCCAAAAAATCCTTTGAGTGAGTCTAAGGCCTTTGGAAACAAAGGGAAGACCCAAGCGCACTGTACTGTAAGGTACTTTGTGCACTTGTAACATGTTGCAGAAAAGTTCCAACATAGGAAAGGACTAAGGGAAACAAAGACTCCCAATCCTGACTGTCTTTAAGGGCATGTCAATTTCCCCATAACAAAGTGAGCGAAAAAACACAGCTGTGCAGCATAAGGCTGTGCTCCACTTGCAAAAGTCAGGCTAGGTTAGTCAGACAACAGCAACACGTTGGGGGGTTCACTACTGCAGGGAAAATTACATATAAGTGGGAAACTTTCCTAACACCATGCAACCCAAACAGTCCAGACACACACACTGAACCACATGTACCACAATACAAATAGAGCACCATCCCACAATATGCATGGACTACAAGAGGGGTGGGCATGGTTGACTAGGGGCATATAAAGTATGTCTACTGGGGCACCAAGGGCCATGAAGGAGGTGCAGATATGGCAGGTGACAACACACCCGATCACCAAGGTCACCGGCCACAGTAAGCAGAAGCGCATATCAAAATCATTGACAAGTCAATACATCTTCAGAATGGCATACTGGATGTTAGCAGTGCCTGCCAAGCCCCAGAAACCCATTGTGCATGCTGATGCACTGGGGTAAGGTACAGGGCCATGTCCTACCAACAGGAATCAAACACATGGGGGTAACACTGTGTCAATGACTGCATCATACTGCCAGACATGACATGTGGCCCTGATGAACTGCAACAGATGGACTCCACAGTTGTAATGGACATGGAATGTGACCAGTACACCATGCACATCAAGCCATCAAGTGATGTACACAGACGACGCGCATGTGTAAGCCAGACCACCCCATCGACCATGGGAGCAATGAACAGGCCCAATCTACATGATGCCATGTGCACCAGACCCAAACTGAGAGGCAACACCCATTTCCTACAAATGTTGGGTGTTTGCAAGAATTGGCTTGTCTGCTCCACCCCACACCCTTAAATAGTACACTCCACATGCAAAGGCCAAAATGTAAATTGGTGTGATTTGGCGTAGTGGGACAACATGTGACTTGCCATCACAGGCTGACTATCGTAAAACTGATGTAATGATGAACCCATCTGCAGTACCCAATGACATACTCTGATGTCTATACCCCTTGCAGGTGCCTCTGGATATCCACAGCATCTGGGGATGATGGCTGCTCTGAGGAATCCCCAGTTGCCACAGGAAGTGGTGAACCGGGCCCACAACAGGACTAGGGTGGCAATTGAGCATACGCTCCTGATGTCTACAGCGGACGGGGATGCATTCATGTACAGGCAGGACAAGGTGCGTAAGATAGTGCTTGCATGTGCCATGTTGCACAACATATGTATCCGGCACAACATAACCCTGCCCCCGAATAGGATGTCTGTGTGTGGCACACATTTACACACTGATCGTGCAGATGCCATGCTGGTGTGACAAGTTTGTCAGGAACTCATAGAGAACCTTGTCTCATGAGGACAACCAGTATCACTATCCATGCACCTTTTAGTAGTAATTGCACATAATAAACAAACGCACCCAGTGATGAATGTCCACTCATTGCTGCAAGTGAAAGTAGTTATCAAATTAAGTGCAACTTGTACTGCACATGATATGAACACCTGACCCTCCGCAAACTCCCATCTCAGCACACCCTCCCCGAACACCCACCCCAGCACACCCTCCCAAAACACCCAGCATAACCTCCCCACACAACCCACCCCAACTACACCCTCCCCACACAACCCACCCCAACTACACCCTGCCCACACAACACAACACAACTACACCCTATATGTGTCCATAGTTTATTTACATGGACATTTTGACTGTGGATCCCGTTCCTGAATCCTAGTGGTGAGGTGGCACAGTGAACTGCACCTTGGTGTGTTCTCAAGTGAGACCTCAGTGCGTGTTGCTGCTGTGGGGGGCTCCGATCCCTGTGCACATATACATTGCAGGGTCAACTGAATGGCCTGGTTTAGTGGCTCTGCCGATGCGTATGTTGCATCCATATGTTCACGGACCCTTTGACCCAGTGTCACCGTTGTGGCAGTGGCATGACCCAGGGAGTGTGCCATGCGCTGAGAGCATCCCTGTATGCAGCCACACATTGCCCACATTTCACCAAGCTGTTGTCCTGCAATGGTGTGTATGTCCGACTGCTGCCGCTCAACTTTCTCCAGCCGTGCCCGTATTCCCCGCTGGTTGGGATTTGCCAGTGGAAGTGGACTGTGCGGACTTGGGGGCAGGGCTGGGCTAAAGTTAAGTTTTGAGTCACTCACATACTCCTCCTCCTCATCCTCATCCTCCTCCTCTTGGCCTTCGGTGTAAGGCACATTGGCCATGCCTAACTTTGCCATGGGACGTGGTGCATGGAATGCAATGATGGTGTGCTGGTGCGAGGGGGCACTATCCACAGGCATGTGTGTGGTGTCACCATCAGTGCTGGTCTGGGACTCTACAATGGGAGCTGTTGGCGGAGGAGTCTGGGCTGCTGTAGGTGTTGGTGGGGAGACTGGGCTGCTGCACGTGTTGGTACAGGAGGCTCGTCTGCTGCAGATGCTGGTGGAGGAGGTTTGGCTACTGCAGGTGTTGGCAGGGGAGGCTTGGCTGCTGCTTGCTCCGGCTTGAGGAAGGTTTGCCCTGTGCAGGTATGAGGGCTGTTGCGGCTGCTTCGTTTGAGGGTCCAGCCTCTTTCCCGTCCATGGAGAGGGTACCTGGTGGGGAAGTGAGATAAGTTGCTAGCAATTTGGCACACATGTCGGGAGTCCTACATTCCACCCATGCACTGATGTGTGTGTCCCAGTGTTATTGGCTTTATGTGGCTCACGTGAGTGGTATTGTGCAGATGGGGGTCAAGAATCATTGTCTCTGTGCTGGTTTGTGGATCTGGAATGCCAGTCGAGGCATCTGGGATGGCTTTTGTGACTGCAGCATGACAACAGTCAGTGGCGCCGCCATCGAGTTCTAGGGCTCGACTGCCACGAAAATGTCCTTAAAAGATGGATTCTGGTTGTTGTGCACTCATCCTAGCTTCTTCGCAGGGCTTGTGTCCTCCTTTAAGGCGGATGGCCAAAAGCTGAGGAGAGTGTTTGCAGGCAACGACCTTGTCCTTTGTTCAGAGACTTTCTAGCACTTCCCATCTAGGAAGCTTGCTGGCAGAACATAACGGGGCATGCTGTATTCTGGATGAGTCCTCTGTTGGATGAGTCCTCTGTGGGTCCAGTATCTCCCTCTGTTCCCTGGGAGATGTTTAGGGGAGGGGTCCTGGCCTTCCATCACTGGCAGAAGCTCTAAGGCAGACTGTACCATTAGCCAGGGTCCAAATTAGTCCTTCTTCTTACTCCTTTCAAAGTCATTGGATGATCTGCTAAGTGACAGGATCAGCCCTCTTTTAAAGCCAAATGGCTCCTAGTGATTTGGTGCAGTCTTAGGAACCTTAAAGAACCAATCCAGGGTCCCCACCAAAAATCTTCTGTTAGGTTTGAGGTCAGGACCAGAGTGCTTTGCAACTGGAAAGGTAAGAGGTAACAACATGTGCTCCTAAATCCCAGCCATCTTCTTGTTTGTTGTAGATCAAAGTGTCTCTCTGGTTAACTAAGCCCTCTGTGGCTCTTGATCAAAGCGCAGGTCTCCATTGAAGTTTGTGGTGAGAACAGACGTATGCCTCCCTCAAATCACATACTTGGTCCCTCTGAAAGGGAGTTTACCTACTGTAAACAGTTATCCCAGACATGACATTCACTGCCCTTTCTACAGAGGGATGGGATCTAGCTTCAAGGTGACACATTGCATATCAAAGAGGTGTCAGTGTTCTTGCCGATTTTTATGTTATGTGACCAGGCCTATTTGCAGGCCTGCGTCAATTAATTCTCATCAGTATGTGCCGCCACCATAGAGAATTTAAACTATAGAACAGGGCAGATCCATGGAGCCTTTGATATTTAATTAGGCTGGCCATTGGAGGAGTAAGGTGCTGCTCTTCTCCTCTGGACTTTTTTGTGCACCCCTCACTGTCACCTGTCAAATAAATGTGAAGGGGGGACTGCGCCTGTAGGCTTTGTCCCCCAGAGCACACTGGACTATGTGTTTGTTGCCCAGCGAGCATTAGAAAATGTGTGTGGATTAGCCCCACACATATTCTGAGGTTGATCTCCCATCATTCCATTTCCTAAAAAATTAAAACAAAGCCCTGTGCGAATGGTGGAATTCCTCACATGCCCCACAGCCTCAACATGTGAACCACCACCCTACTGAGGGTCTGGTTCGTCATCAAGGCAAAAGTACCAGCTGAAGCCATCTGCATTTCCATGCTGGGAGCCTGGCTTGTGCTGGATGTCCATATCTAATCCCTGTAGGGATATGGCCCAACGCAAAAGCTTAAAGTTCTCCCCTTGCATGGCCATTAACCATCGCAGAGGCCTGTGGTCTGTTTGCATCGTAAGGTGAGACTCAAAGATCTAGGGTTTCAGCTTATTTACAGCCCATACTATTGCATACGCCTCTTTTTCTACGACAGCCCAGTTCCTTACTCTTTTGTCAACCACATGCTAATGTAGGTGAAAGGTTGCTCTACCCCTTCAGAGTTCAGCTGCGATAACACTGCTCCAATCCCAAAATCACAGGCGTCTTTCTGGATAATGAACTCCTGCCCGTAGTCTGGCACTTTCAGAACTGGGGCCCTGCACAATCCATCCTTTAGAGGTTTGACAGGCGAGGGTCCAAGTTACCTTCTTCTGCATCTTCTTGGAAGTTCCATCAATCAGGGGCATGGTAATAGTCCCATACCTCCTGATGAATGGCCACTAGTAAACTGTGAGACCTAAAAAGGTTCTCAGCTGCACCTGTGTGGTTGGGAAGTCCCACTCCTTCAGAACCTGTACCTTCACTTTGAGAGGTTGTTTCTTCCCTCCACCGACCAGGTGGCCTAGGGAAGTCACGATACCATGCGCTATCTGGTTCTTCTTAGCCTTGCTAGTCAGACTTGCATTCTGCAGCACCTGAAGCACTTGTTTGTTTCAGGTGGGATAAATTATCCTCCCAGGTGTGGCTGAACACATCAATGTCATCTAAACAGGCGACATTGAAGTTTCCCAGACCACACGAAACCTGGTTAACCATCCGCTGAAAAGTGGCAGGGGCATTCTTCAATCCGAAGGGTACTACAGTGAACTGATAATATCCTTCCAGGGTTGAAAATTACAACCTCTCTCTCGCTCCTTCTGTCTAGCAAACCTGTCAATTCCCTGATGTGAGATCAACAGTACTCATGTACTTGGCAGCGGTGAGCTTGTCAATGAGCTCATCTGCCCGAGGAATTGGGTGAGCATCTGTCTTCATGACAGAATTGAGCCCCCTGTAGTCCACACAAAAGCGAACTTCAGTCTTCCCACCACTGGTCTTTTAGGGACCTGGCCACTGTGCTAGCCCATGGGCTGCGGGATGGTTCTATCACTCCAAAGGACAGCTTCTTGGAAATGTTCTCATTGATGGTTTCCCTGACCTTATCAGACATCCGGTGAATCCTACTCTTCACCGGCTTATTATCTCCAGTGTCCACATCATGGGTGCACCAATCTGCGCAACCTGGGGTCAGAAAAATCATACCAACAAACTGTTCAAGTAACCAGCGACAGTCAGTTGCTGTTATGACAGGTCATTTGTAAGGTTGACACCATCAACTGACCGATCTGTGGCTTCAGTGTGCAAGAGGTCTGGGAGGGGATCGGTCTCCTCCTCAGTGTCCCCATCTGCCACTTATTCCACAACCAAGTCATACCGGCTCTAATGGGGTTTTAGCCGGTTGACGTTAAAGACCTGCACATCTGTTTAGGTCCTTTCCCTTCAATGAGATAATTCACTTCACTGACATTTTCCAGCACAAAGTAAGGTCCAGTCCACTTGTCCTGAAGGGCACTTGGTTTGACAGGATCCATAATCCACGCCAAATGGCCTGTAGAACAGACTGTCACTGTGGACTTCTGGTCATGCCAGTTTTTCATCAGCTCCTCACTGGCCTTTATGTTCTTTGTCGACTGTTCCATGTACTTGGCCATTCTAGACCGAAGGCCGAGTACATAGTCCACCACATCTCGTATAGGGGATGAGAGTTTGCTTCCCCATCACTCTTTCACTAGACTAAGGGGACCTCGTACAGGGTGTCCAAACAGAAGCCTAAGGGGCTAAACCCTACTCCATTCTTTGGCTCCTCCCTGTAGGTGAATAGAAGGCATGGCAGGAGAATATCCCATTGTCTCCTCAGGTGCTCTTACAAGCCACCTATCATGCCTTTCAGGGTCTTGTTCAACCGTTCAACAAGCCCATTTGTTTGTGGATGGAAGATGTAGAAAACATATAGGTGACTCCACACTCTTCCCAAATAGCCTTCATATATGCTGACATGAAGTTTGATCCCCTGTCAGAAATGACTTCCTTGGAGAATCCAACATGGGAGAATATCCCAATCATAGTCTTCACAACCATGGGGGCTTTGATGCTCCACAGAGTGAGATCCTTAAGGTATCTTGTGACGTGGTCTACCACCACCAAGGTATATCTGTGACCTGAGCTGGTTTGAGGGTCCGAAAGGCCCACAATATCCATTTCTTTTCTCTTGAAAGGCCCCTCAACCACGGGTAGTGGAATTAAGGGGGCCTTTCTGGCACAACCTGACTTGCCAGAAGCTTGACAAGTCGGGCAGGACCAGACAAATTCATTAACCTTTACGCTGAATAGCGGCCAGTAAAAGCGCACAGACAATCAGTCTGATGTCTTAGTCATTCCAAGTGACCTGCTAAAGGAATTTGGTGAGCCAAATCCAAACGGAACTTTCTGTGGCATTGGGGAATCACCAACCTCCTGGTGCCCTTGCCCTCAGAGTCTTTTGGCTTACTGTACAGGAGTCTATCCTATCAGTACACTTTGAACAGCCCAGGGGCCTCGCCCTTAGCCTGCTTCTGCAGACCCACCAGAGTGGGACACTCCTTCTGGCCTGTGAAAATGCAGTCTGATCTGGGGCCTCAGCTGAAGCGAACTCATCCAACTTGGGCAGGCCCTTAAGATCTGCCCCACCTCGTCCTCCACTGAACCAGGCAACTCAGGAGTCACTGAATGCCCTGCAACCAAAGTAGGGTCCTCAGTGGCTACTGGTCCCTCTCCTACAGGAGTAGGTAACTCAATAGTCTGTGGAACTGGACTAGGGGCTACCCGCCATGCCAGTCCCTCCAACAAGCCCTCTGGAAGCACTCTAGGCCCTAAGACTCTGACACTGTTCAATCTGGTGATCTCTTTGGCCCTCGATCAGGTAGCCACTGTGACTATCTCGGGATCAGGAAGATCATTACCCAACAAACATGGGAAAGGGATGACGTCTTTCACCGCTACATGGTGCTGGGTTTTTTCACCTCACCATCAGCACCCTACTATTGCCAAGGGGCACCTACACTTTCCATCAAACCCACTTACGCTACAATCAGGCCCATCAATATACTGGCCTGGCTGTACCCACTGCCGGGTGACAGCAGTGATGCTAGCCATGGTGTCTCGGACCTTAGGAGTTTTATGTCCGTTGATATACACATGTTCTAGATAGAGTTGAGTATTTTTGGGAACTGGGATCTCTTCTGGAGACCCGATATCATCCCCACTCAGTGTAACCAATCCACATTCGGCTGATACCAGGCCTAATGGGAAGTCCTCCTCTAAGAGGCCCGCAGTAATGATGCCCTCTTCCACAAGTCCAACATTCACTATGGCTTGCTTGGGTAAGCCCTTGCAAGCAGGATCCTATTTCCTATGGCACAGCTCCTTACAAACGAAAAAACCTTTAGGTGGTGAGAACACTGTGGTGCCTGCTCTCTTCTTTTCGGCGTGCACGGCTGAACTACAGTTTTGGGATTTCGCTTCCTTCTTTTGGGGACCTGACTTCAAATAGGATTGTGTTGGACCTTTGTCATCTTGTTTTTCTGTAGAGCTACAGATCGTAGACCCTGAGAAACAGCGATGAGCAGTGGGGTCCAGGGTCTTTCATAGGGGGCCTCTGTTTATAACTGGAAGACCACCACAAACCCTCAGGTGGCAAGATGAGGCACAAGGCTCTTGTGCAGGTTTGCATGATGCTAAAGTGCATGTGTCGAGGCAACTGGGAGGGAAGTTAATGGGTGGAAAGAAACAGAGAGTGCAGACTCGACACAGAGGGGCACTAGGGGCTGAAGGACACTGGTCTGGGGGGCTGAAGACCAATTGGTCATGCCAGGCAGCAGCAGGTGAGAGGTGCCGCCTGGAGCTGGGCAGTTGCCTGTACTGGGAGAACATGACTCCACACTCTCTGCCCTGCCTGCTATTGCTTCTCTGTCTGCTTATATTGGGGTTACCCGCGAATGCCAGTCCTGCCCGCCCAACTGCACCTGTGACCCGGGGGTGGCTGCAACCTCAGCTGTTCAGGGGCGCTTCTTCTCAGGCCCGAGTAATCCTGCTGGCTCGGGATGCCTCCCGAGGTCACCAACTGTAAGTATATCCGGGTCTCTGTCGTGGTGCATGGAGGGGAGAGGGGTTGTATGAGGGGTTATGGGCCATGGAGGGGCCTATATCACTGTGTCACAGGTTACGTGCTGTGGTGTATGAGGGCGCTTGTATAGTTTTGCGTGGGTCATTTGAGATAGCATATTACAGGGTTGTCCAACTCAAGTCCTCGAGTGCCGAATGCATGCTGGGTTTTCAGGATACCCCTCATTAATATTCATGAGATGGATTTGCATACAATGATTCTAAATGTATGCATATTTTTTCTCATGAATATTAATGAGAAATATCCTGAAAGCCAGTCAGGATTCTGGACAACCCTGGCATAGTACATGTGTACAATGCCAGGGTTGGGTGGGTCTACATCACGGCGTAGGGATAGGTAATGATTGAGGCTGTGTTCAGACCGGTTAGGGGGCGGCCTGTAATAGTGTTTGGACTGCACATTACGTGTTTAGGCAAGCTTTTTTTTTACTGGAGGTGATGTTGTGTGTCAGGAATGACGATGGGCATCAGAGTCGTGTTTTTGGAGGCAATGGCACGCTCGCTCACCTAGTGCTGAAGGGGGTGGCAGGTGCGCCTTGTTTTCAGTAACGCAACTTCCTCCTCGCCATTAGCCAAGTCTCTTGCTTTTAAGTAATCTGCGAAAAAAAATATATATCTGTGCAACTCATTTTTGTTTTAAAGAAAAGCACAGCTGTAAAGAAATGACTAATCCATAATCGCCTTATCGCTTCAATTCTTCAAATATGCTTAGCTGATGCTTAGCTGATGCTTAGCTGATGCTTACTGTCTCAGATTAGCAAGAAGCACTGCAAGTAACGACTGTTATCCCACCTCAGCCGTTCCCATTTGATCCTGTTGAAAAGGATGAAATGCTGAGTCGACCCGACCCAGTTAACCGTTTGAGCAATTAAACTTGCTTCATACGTTCACTGTTCAGCTATGCATTGAACACCCCCTATCCCATCACTCTTGCTTTGACCAAAGCGGCATACTGTACAGCGCCGCACTGTCTTGTTGAGGGAATATTGCTAGATAAGGCTCAGGGACGTCATTTGGGGGTCACCAGGGGTCACACCTGCGAAACCTGAGGTCTCCCGTGCTACCCCTGTAGTCTCCATTGTTACAACTAATAAAAAAATATACATATCATTTTTATTTTTAATTGAAGCTCCTGAGCTGTGGCAGCACTATAGCGCCATATGGTTCTTTGTTTCTGGAGTGGCTCGGTTTCTTGTTCAGGCCTCTTTAAAAAAAAGAAAAAAACAGGGGGTTCCACAAGGGCAACACTTTGAGCAGTGACCCTAAATAAGAAAGAACAGGCATAACAAATAATTTGTCTTTCTGGAATTCTATACAATAATTGCTAGACTCATTCAAGGTTTATTTCAGGCACACTTCCGAGGGCGAGTCACTGATTTAATGTGTTCATAAACACCTCAAATTCACAATGCAGACAAAACATTCAAAACAGCATTTAGAGTAGAATAAGCCTCAATTTCTGACTATGTATTTTGCTTTTCGCAAGTTGCAGTTATAGCATGTTTTTTTTCTGCTGTTGTATTTGTTACGATCATCACAAGACATTCCATCTCAGTGTCCACGGTCACGTGACACCATCCTTTTGCCTAAAATCTTGCGTACAGTGTAGAAATGTTTGACTATAGCACATAAAGTGGCCCTTGATTTAATTGTGTCACAGTTCATACTTTGTTGTAACGTGCCTATCTTTCCTTTCTCCCTGCCATGTGTAACAATGTGGACTCGTCATCAACACACCTGAGCCAGCAGGTAAGTTATATGGGTTTATTAGCTCAATAGTACAGCAGGAAAGCACCGGCACATCCTAGCCAGCCAGCTCTCTATCTCCAACTGTCCCCCATGGAACACTATTCAGATGACAACACCTTGAACACTCTGAGCACAGTGACCTCACCACATTCCATTGACATCACCACTGCAGGGAAGACACAGGAGGGGAGACACTCATTACAACACCATGCTGTTCAGGATGTCTGTTTGCATGTATGAGGTAACAAGTGCCCAGAGTATGGGATGCCATGTGAGCACGCTGAATACCCATGATATGTGTTTCGCCAATCTCTGAAGCCTGAAAACTAGATCCACGCAGGCTTGACATGTGGCCAACTTTGCACCAACCCTGCAAAGGAATTGGCCTGCTGTTAAATCTGCTACCAGTTCAACGGTATCCACTACAAAGTGTAATTTTCTTTCTGACTCTGAGAACATTCAGACATGTAATTGCTCATTTTACTATAGACGGCAGGATAACCTAGTGGGTTGAGCGCTCACTTCTGCGATGTGTGTATAACAGGGGTGTTATTAGTTGTGGAAAAGATCAGGGGCTAAGCTAATGTCGGGACTGGCGGGACTCGCGGCTTGCTTTAGCCTTTTGGGTGTAGCACTTGAGCTTCTATCCGGGGCTACAACCAAAAGACCTGGGGCTATAGCACCCCCAGCCCCCCCTCCACCCAGCAACGCCTCTGGTGTGTAATCTTCGGGTTGCAGGTTTGAATCCCGACAATGTCAACTCAGCCTTTTATTCTTCTGAGGTTGATAAACGAGTACCAACACAGATTGGGTTATATTGTATGTATATCTGTCTATATAAAGCGCGTTAGCATAAGTGCTACATAATAACACATCATTATTATTTGGCCTTGGACGTCTGCTTGCATTCCCAGTAATTTGGTGATATGGGCCAATACACACTGATATTAACGATACATATGGTGATCTAGTCTTGTATGAAATGTATATCACATTAAAGTGATATTGTAACCATAATTTTCGTAGTGTACTTAGGAACAATGCTATGTGATGCCACTCTGTTTTGTCAAGGGTGAAAGGTTATGTCTCATCGCTTCCCGTGATGTCACTTCTTGGTGGGATCAAATAACATCACTTCCTGTGATGTCATCAGATGTCAAGGGCCGTGTGATGTCACTTCTGCTACCCCTGGAATTTTGGTGAAATGACATCCCCGATATGACTGCGGCCTTTCATGGTGGCAGAGGAAGGGAAGAAGCGTTATCACACAAACTATTCTTCATTCAACGCTCTGTGCTAAAAGTCTCAATTTCATCCTTATCTGGGACCTCCCCATCTGTGATCTTGCAGGGGTCGAAATGTCAAGCTTCTTCATGGTAAGGAAATACAATAGTACTTCATTACAGAACCTTCAGGGCTAAAGCCCCCACACACCAGCCAGAGTAAAATAAGTGCTTTTTCATAGCAATTAACACACTGTACTTCTTCCTTTGGTTGAATGTTAAACATTGACATTATGGGGTATAATGCAGTTCAAAGATACACACCTGCCCCATATCATTGACCAAGACATAAGTCAATTTGGAAAATGTCAAGTCAAACGGCAGTAGTAATAATTAACACACGGGTTTGGAGCATTCTCTGTGCAAGTGCGGCAACGTGCTGAGCTATCCAATGCGTAGCAGCAATGCTGCACTGCGGCCTCTATTTCAGGCTATAGATGCTCCCCCTGTCCCCGTCTCGGAGTTAAGTTGGTTCACTGCCAGTTTTCACGAATTCTAATCATGGGGATTGTTTCTCGCCCCACCCTGTACTCTCACACCTGGAAAGGGGCACTCCGAGTAGCTGCCTCAGGTGCCTGAAGGGGAAGGCCCGAAGACAGCCGTTAAGCCCTCGGGTGCAACTTTAACGCCCCTCACACCCTCCCGGATCTTTAGTTTCTATCACCAAATCTCTCTCCATGTTTTGATAGCCTCCCTCATCCCCAGTATAAGGAAGCTCTGATTTGCTACCAATTTTCACTTGAACAGTCCTGCCGCTGGGCGTGGTGGTGGCCCAGATGTGCAGTAAGGAGGCTCCTGGTTGTTATGAAAACTGCAACCCTTCATTAAGGCTTTCAAGTCTCCCTGTCTCACTCACGCTCTCTTTTTATTGCTTACCCTCTCACTATAACCCATTCTCACTAATTTCCTCTTCCTCATCATCAATAGCACCCTTTATCAATGGCTTCCTCCATTGCTCTTTTCCCTTTCTCATTCTGCACCCTTATCACATCCTCCTTTCCAAATGTCACTCTCCTCTTTGCAACCCGATGCCTATAAATGCAAATAATAACACTACACACCAACATTTTTGGCATTTCCAGTGCTTGTTTTGAGATGCGGACAATGTGAGCTAATTCCGTTCTGGGGACGTGTAATATGATCAAATAAGCAGTTGCAGCTGGTGAATTGTTTGTTGGAAGGAGTGTGACAGGATGCCATTTGGCAAGGGTGTGAAAGCTGTGACCTTTTTATTGTTATTAATAAAATGATGCAGGTAATTCTGTTTCTCTCAGGGCGGTCTACTAATCAGACCCCCTTTAAAAAAGCTCCATGCCAAAAACATAGTATCCATGTGCACTTGCTGGACCAGTCTCCTCACATCTACTCTCCAGTAGCACAAGGTAGGCACAGAGGTCGCGTGTGAGTTCCTGGCAGCTGCTGAGACACCAAGCCCATGCAGATGGAGGAGGTATTTTAACTTTTGAAACTCTGAGCTAAAATGTCATAATTATGACTTTATCAGTCTGGTGAGAGGGTGATCTCTATGAATAATCCATACCTGGTTATGGTTTGGTGACAAATAAGAGAACACAAGTATTAAAGTCACCTCAATTCAATATCATGCAAATGTCGACCCTGTGAGCCTAGGTCAGTGATGTCAAATTAGTGTACATTCAAGGCTATCCTGGCTGTCTTCACTACTCCTCAAGAGACAATAGCCAATATGCTGCCTTCCTTTGATTCCCTCAGAGGAAGGGTATCACCTCCTCTCGAGGCACAGGAGCTCTCATCAGGAGATCAACTTGGTAACTTGCTTCAAAGGTGCACTCACATAACAAATGCCAGTCTCAGAACAGGGAATTGTATAGCAAAGTGCATTTGATGTCAACAGTATTTGAGTGGGGGTAGTGTTAGAGTAGCCAGAGAGAGAATGTGGACCATAAAAGGGGTTCCATCATCTTGGTTTCTGTTGTGACTCTCTTCCTTCTGTTCACTCCATTTCCTCCAGAAAATAGTAGCCTGTGTACGATGAAGGAAGGCAAGAGTCACTTGTGAAAGCAGCAGAGATTGGATCACTTACAGTAGAGTTGCTCAGAGCCACAACCACAACCCTGTGATGTTTTACCTTTACATGGAGGGACTCTCCTAACCCTTCTGTGATTCAACTTGGGACAGAAATAGAGGTTTTGGCAGTAGGCATAAAAGGCAGAGGAAAACTCTATCCCCTAACAATCCCCCGAATATTTGGGGTTCAACCACTTTGGACATAGTTCTGTCACTCTGCCTGCTGTACTGGAACCAGCTTTCTCACTGGTGGATAAGGAACCCATGTAGGTATTAGGCAAACTCCCGAGACTGGGAGTACAGAGCAAGAAGGATGCCAAAATCTATCTCCATTTCAAAATCTGCCCACCATTGGTCCAACCTCGAGCTTGGATCCCTCCCTACACCATCACCACACACCTCTTGGCCCGAAGCAGCCCGATCAACCAACTTAGCCTCTTCAGAATCTGCATTGTATGGCCCAGTAACACAGTGATCGGGTTCACCTTTGCCCCCCGCAAACTCACTCAGAGTTACAATGACATTGTAGCAACAATGCCAGTGTGTAATAGAATTGATGCAGCTAATTAAAGTGGATTAGTTTGAATTTGGTGTTAAGGGCCACTCTCCTCGTTTCACCGCAGCAGTAGGTCCATGTCTCGTCTGAGATTACACATCCCAGAGAGCCCTCCCATTTGTTCTGGGACATGGTTCCTCCCTTTGTCCCGGCTGTAAAACACATACCATACAACGTGGACACCACCTTACCCTCACAAGCCCTCCCAAGCATTGTGCCCAATATTGGAGCTATTTCTGGTTCCGGGGGAAATGTTGCGAAGAGCTGCTTCAAGAAGTTCCTCAATCGGAAGTATAAAAAGACTTTCAGGGGCGTGAGGTCTCCTCTATTCCTCATTGCCTCTAGTGTTAGGAACTGCCCGTCTAGGAAAAGATCCTGAAAGCAGTTGATATTAATCCACTGCATGCAGGCTATAAAGAGCCTTTCACTGGTCAGTGGGATCCCTGGTATGTACATGACAGGAAGGTTTGGGAGTAAATCACTTCTCCTTTCTTCCTCCTCTCTATATGAACCCACACTCTGCAAGTCAGCTCCACCATGTTGGTCACTTCGGAGGCCTTGTCTGGCTCTGTCAGTATGACTGAACGCAGAAGATACTGGGATGCTAGTGCTCTCTCCAACTCAACATGTCTCCTATCCGCTTGGTTCCCAAACCAGTAGAGGAGAAACCCTGCTTGGGCCACTACATAATATGTTTCAAAATATGGCAGCGCCAGTGCAGCCGCTAGCCTCTCCTAGGAGACCAGAGCTTGTTTGCCTGCCCAGACGAATTGCAGTATTGTGGACCTTAAGTCCCGGAAGTAATCCTTTAATACCACCACAGGGACATTGAGAAAAACATATAGGAAGTTAGGAAGTGGAGTAGCAGCACCATTTTCACCAGAGATATCCTCCCATACAGGTTAAGTGGAAGGTCCATCCACCTATCTACCTTCCCCTTGGTTTGCCCCAGTACACATTGATAGTTGTGTTTATATAGTTCCCAGGGGTGCAGGCTATGTTGATCTTCAGATATCACGTATATTCCCCATGCCATTGGAACCCGTGTCGGTCTAGAAAGTGCTTGTTAGCAGAAAGAGAACCGATTTCGTGGTGTTAATTCTTAACCCAGGTGAAGTCTAAAGCAACAGAACTACGGAAATAAATTCTTCCCCAACCCGATTCTGCGTAATGTTGCAAGTAGAAAGGGCCATTATATGGAGTTGAAACCCTTTGTGGCCTCAAGGAGTGCTGCCGCTATCGAATCGTTCTGCTGCACTGCAGACATTAGATCAAATATCCTGCGTAACACGTATGAAGTGGAACGACACGGTATGAATTCAGTTTGGTCTCCCTCACGAGTCTGTGCGTCAGTGGTGCCAGTCTGGATGCCAGTATTTTGGATAAAATCTTATTGTCCAGGTTCATAAGGGATATGGGGCGATAGGATGAGAAGTCATTTGTTTCTTTGCATGGCTTCAACAGAACCACCACCAACTGCCTCCCTCATGGAGTCAGGCAATCAGCCATCGCTCAAGCTACGGTGATATACCTCTAATAAGTGGAGGGTCAGCCTCTGTACAAAGTGCTTATAAAATTCTGCAGTGTACCCATCGGGGCCGGAAGCCTTCCCCAACAGTAAGGATTTAGTTGCTGCCAGGACTTCTCCCAGTTTTAGAGGGTGACCCAACCATTCCCTCTCCGCGTCTGTGCACCAATATAGCAGCACTTGGTCAAAATAGATATTCACCTCCTGTCGGGAGACTATATCTGAGTGGGTTATAGCCTACTGTAGAATTTACAGAATTCCTGAACAATGTCAGCATCCCCATATTTTTCATCCACTTTCCACTTTTTAGCTGATGTAACCCGACCACTCTATATGTCCGCCCTTGCAGCTTTTGCCAGTAATCTACCAGGGCAATTGCTCCTCCCCATACTGCCACACATCTGCCTTCCCCTTCAGAAACGTCACCTCCCTGTATGCCAATTCCCTAAACAGTTGCATCTGCTCCTTAATTTCAACTTCGTCTTGAGGTGTAGCATCAGGAGTCGTTAGCTGCACATTTTTAATGCAACCCTCGGTTTCTGCTAGTTGTCTGTGGATGTGATTTAACACCCCAGCCTCTTTCGAGATACATTCCCTTCCAATGACACATTTAAAACTCTCCAATAAGATTGCATTGGACTCTACTGACCCATCCTTGAGCTAAAAAAGGTGTCTATAGCCTTGGTCAGGTCATCGTGAAACACGCCACCTGTCCCACCCCCGCCCCGCCCGGGAACTTCCAAGGTCAACAATACCAGAGCATGATCTGACAGTGTGCGCGCCAGGGTGGACACCTCTGAGACATTCCCCACAAGTGAATCAGAAACCAAGAAATAATCCAATCAGGAGGCTGAATTATGGACCACTGAGTGAAATATATAGCCCACACTTTCGGCACACCTAATCCTCCAGATGTCCTTCAACTCCCATGCCCAACACAGATCTCATATTCTGCATGTCACCTTTGGCGATGAACGGTGGGCTCCCATTGTCCTATCCTGGTCATGATCTATGACTGCATTGAAGTCCCTTGCCCAGACAATCTCCCCGGTTGTCTAGTTGGTGATGGACCACCCACCCACCCCAGGATATCCACCGCGTCTTGATTTGGGCCGTAATAATTAATCAGAGTTAATGGTCGACCCTAGTGCCATGCACTAGGAGGCCCCTCCCTTCTTGATCCTTGTCCAGAGAGACCAGATAAAGCCCCACTAAGCTGCGCAGGAGAATGCATACCCCCCTAGACTAGAGTAGGAAGTGGCAGTGGAATCCCAGTTTCTCCCAAATGTAGCTTCCCCCCCAGGGGGTAAGTGAGTCTCCTGCAGGAACGCCACGTCCATGTGGTGATGTTGCATGTACAGTAGAACTTTACAGCATTTGGACAGGCAGTTTAGACCTCTGACGTTCCACGTCATACTCTTAAGGGACTTGGCGATGCCGGGACCGTGATATCCTTGCAGCCTCAGGGTTCCCCCAGAATTGAGGTAATGATGCTATATCAACCCACACATCAAAGGAGCAGTTCAACCCTGGAATCCACTGTGAAACTCCCACAACAACCCCCAGATTAACCCCTCTCCATCCCCACCAGCAACCGCAACTTGCCAGTTGTCCCCCTCCCACTCAACCATAACAACCAACATATGCTCACGCTTGGGGCCTCGCCAGGGCCCAATCCTCCAGGCAACCCTCCACAGTAATGTTCGCCCCATCTGCTAACAACCCTTAGGTGCATTAAGATACACTTTGTATATGACCCGTAATGCCATGTTATGGAGCATTACCCCACAAGCCATTATTCCCCCTGCAACATGGTGCTCTGGGCAAGGATTCAAGAAATGTGTTTGCCTCCTCCCAAGTATGAAAAACAAGCACCCTCCCGTCATGTTCCACTCTAAGTTTAGCTTGGAAGAGCATTTCATATTTCATGTCCCTATTTCTCTGTCTCCTCTTGATGTCATTGAATGTTTTCCTAGATGACTGTACCTTATCTGAGAAGTTTGGGAATAGGCTGATAGGTGCATCATGGTATGTCAGGGTTCCTTTTACCCTAGCCCTGCGTAATGCCAAGTATCTATCTTGGTAATTGAGTAATCGGGCTATCAGCGGCCGTGCCAGAACTCCAGGTATAAGTTTCCTGCCACTGGGTATGAAGATGGCCCTCTCCACAATAAACACTGTAGAGAACTCCTCGCCTCCCAGGACCTCCTTCAGCAAGTTCTCCACCATCCCCTCCATGTCACACTGGTCCGCCGCCTCAGGCACTCCCACAAAACCCAGATTATTCCACTGGGATTTGGATTCGAGATCATCCTGTTTGTCCGACATTTCCTTGATTGCTTTCTTAATTGTAGCCAGTTGTCTCACTGCCACGCTAGTTTCATCCATGACTGTAGACACCCGGCCCTATACCTCGTCCAGGTGATCACAGTGCTTATCTAGGTGGACATGCATGTGGTCCACCTTACATGTCAGGATGTCCATTTTGCTGTCTAGTGGTTGTATACTTGTTTGCACCTGTCCAAGCATCTTTTTAATATCGCCAAGTGTTCCACTTGGTTCCAGCATCAGGGCCTGCAAGGTCTCACCTGAGGAGCACTCCCCCATTGCTAATAGCTTGGCTGGGGTTGAGGTTTCAAAATGAGGTTTGGACTGCCGCTTGCCCGACTTCTGATATTTTGACATAGTGTGAGCCTCTGGCTCCCAATTGGCTCCTGGGCTACAACCAAACCACTGCTGGTGCCAAGAATCCACCTGCTATTCAGGATATTAATGTGATTTTCCCAGACTAGATGGGGTTCCTTTCTTGATGGGCGGGATGGCTTACTCTTCACCCACACACTGCACTCAAAGCTCAGCAACCCAGAGCTGGGTATTCCTGGGGGACTGCACACTCAATATGACTGTGCACTTCCCCCAGGGCAGCCAAGGATGTTATAGGAGCTGACCAACATGTCCTTCGCCAGGTTTTCATTCCGTGTGCCTGCCTTGCTTATATCCGGCCACTCGTCATCACTCCTCTGTGTGTCTATCCCTCCTCTTCTCTCCGCCCCAGGCACAGCAGTGCTGCCCTGGAAGTCAAAGCCGATCCTCTGCCTTTACCCAGAACAGAACCCCGAGCGAACCAAGGTCAGTTGCACCGAGCAGTGCGGTGGGAGGAAGCAGGCTCTGACTTCCAGGGCAGCACTGCCGTGCCTGGGGCGGTGAGAAGAGGAGGGAGAGACACACAGGGGATCAGGCTCCTCGCTGTGTTTCTGCTGGTGTGCAGAGGTCTCGCTGATGCCGGAGTGTCTCCCTCACTCCGCCTCCCAGCAGCCTCAGAGCGCGGCACAGGATGAGAAACAGTCCCCTGTGACCTGCCTTCCCTCAAGGTCGAGATGGGCCTGCTGTGCAGTGCATTAGTGCATGGGCTCTGTCGGTCAGCGCAGAAGGGACATGCAGTGATCACTGTCCACCGCCTTTGGCAAACCGCCGTAACACTTCCCTGACTTCAATGGTAGTTTGCTGCTCTCAGAGGCTTCGGCTGCAGCTCCGCTTGGATTCAGATCTGCATGCAGTCCCACACTTGTCTTCCGTGGTGAACCTCCAACGTATATGGGCCTCAAGGCACTTCAGGCCCCCAGACTATGTCGCAGCCATCATAGGTCCGACCCTACTTTCTCCCGCATGGGCCCACCGCGTTGCTGCGTTTCTTGGTGCTGGACACCGGTACCTCTGTGTCCAGAGCTCACCAGGCTCCACCAGGTTTATTTGTTTAGATACTGGTCGAGAGAGGGTCTCAGCATTATGAGGCGAGCAGGATGAAGACCGGACAGTTTAGGGTTGCTTGGGAGCCATCTACACAGGGCTCTCTAGCGCACCCCGTTGAACATTGCTGTTTGGGTTGCTACTTTTATCACCTCACACCGCTACTGAAAGTATAGCCTGCACTTCACCTACGTTACCTCAAAAGGCGAAGGAGGTATGCCCATTGGCTGGGGCTTTTTCACCTTTATTTATGAGATCCATGCTGGTTTAGTAGTAGTGTGGGGCTAAGAAGGTGGTTTTGCCATTACTCATCCTTTTTCTCCAGCAGAGCAGTAGTCATTTTGGCACAAATGGCATACATTTTTCCTATGAATATACGGGAGTGACCAGGCGTAGCGAGGAAGCTCAAAATAACTGAGGGTGGTTTGTGGGGTTGGACCCACGCTCCAATTAATTCTTTCTAATAACGGCCTAAAATGCTCCATTTTACAGCACTCTATCTCTGAAAAATTGGGTAAAAAGACAAACAGTTTACAATTCGTTTTGTAGAGTGACACAAGAAAAGATCCAACAGTGCCAAGTCGCCAACAGTGCACAGTAGCATTTTCCAACACATATTCATGATCCCTTTGCCCACAATATATGCCGCTAAAAAAGCATGCTGGCTAGGCCTTTACATGTCCATGCTGACTGACTGCAATATACCCACATAAGAACATGCTCATGTTTGTTTGCCTATACTGCCAGTAATGATTATATACGGAGACCAGTCCATATAAGCTCTGCCAGTACATGCCTCTGAGGGGTAAAGGAGGGGGGCAGGAATGGGGGGAAAAGTAAAGTATAATTCTATGGTATGGCCCGTGGGAGGAGGTGATGAGAAGAGTAAACAAATGGTGGAGGCATAGCTGGAAACAGGGAAACCCTAAAACACAAAAGTTATGGCTGAACTGAACTTCGTCTCTCTCAATGTACAGGGCCTAAACTCGCCAGTTAAATGCCGCTCTATTCTGACTAGACTGACATAGTTGCAAGCCTCAATTGTTTTCTTACAAGAAACGCACCTTCTCCCCGAGGATGAAAGAAGGTTGTCCCATACAGCATTTCCCAGAAAAAAAAACAAGGTGGTAGTGATACTAATAGGGTCCAAGGTGGAGTTTACAAAACGGGCAATACACATGGACTGGGAGGGTCGATACCTACTCTTTAAAGGTATGCTGGGAGAGCAGATATACACTCTAATCGCAATATACGCCCCGAATGAGAGACAAGACCTATTCTAAGGAAACATACTAAAGTCCTTGGGGGGATGGTGTGAAGGTCAGATAGTGATTGGCGCAGACTTTAATTGTGTCATGGATCCCACCTTAGACAAAACACTTCCACCCACGGCGGCAGATGGGAGGAATAGACGGGCGCTGGGGAAACTCTTCAGGGACCTGGGGTGATTGAGATGTGGAGATTCTTTCATGAGCAAAGGAAGGAGCTCACTCATTGCTCAGCAGCCCACAAAGGGTACTCGAGAATTGACATGGTGTTGGTCTCGGCCACCCAGATCCCATGGTGGAAATAGGGGTCAAATGCCTGTCCGACCACGCCCCAGTCCTAGTGCAAATTGAGTTGGTTAAAAGTAGCCAAGAAGTCCACAAGAACTGGAGGCTGAACGAAATAATACTGAGAGACCCGACTCTTAGGGCACACACGGAGAAGGTATTACATAAATACTTTCAGGAAAATTATGATGCGGAAACAAATTGGGGAGTAATCTAGGATGCAGGGAAAGCAGTGGTCCGAGGGGAATTCATATCACAGACTACAGCATACATGCGGGAAAGAGGGATCATTAAGAAGAAACTTGAACTAGCACTACTGGAATGCGAAACACACCATAAAGTTAGACAATCCCAAAAATCACTTAGATAAGTTCAGAAAGCACAGGCCCAATTAGAAACACATGTAGCAGACCGTAGGACACAACCCCTTCTTCACACCAAACAGACATATTATGTGCGGGGAGGGAAAGCTAACACAGTTTTGGTAACCAAATTCCGCAAACCAAAAACCCTGTAATTTCATTGTACAGCTTAACGACAAAAAAGGGGAGCTATGCACAAAAGAGGAAGGGAAACAGGAAATCATGGAGAGATTTCACCAGGGGTTGCTGAAACAAGAAGACCTCCAGCCACACACAAAAATAGACTGCATGACTAGGTTGGCCTGGGGAAGACAAGAGCGCTCTACAGGCCCCCAACGCTTCCGCAGTTGAGTGTTGCGCCCTCCTGGCTCCAGGGTCCGTTTATTGCCCAATCTGTTTATTTAAAAAATAATGTGTTGCTCCCCCATGCTTCCACATCATCCCCAAGTCTGTTCCTGCATCCCTCCTCCTCCCGCCTCCCATCCCGCCCACCGCCCATGATTGGCTAATACTTCCTGGTGTTGTGGGTCTAGCGACCCGTGCAAGCCTGCACACCGCCATTTCAATGCTGAGGCAGGCGAGTGTTGCGCCCTCCTGGCTCCAGGCTCAATTTCTGTCTGGCCCAATCTGTTCATTTAAAAAAGAAATCTCTGCTCCCTCATGCCTCCACATCGTCCCGGAGTCTGGTCCTGCTTCCCCCATCCTCCCACCTCGCCTCCCATCCCGCCCATGCACCCTGATTGGCCCCTCCTCTCCATCCCAAGGCAGCCCTCTGCCCGGCAGCCCCAGCGGCTAAGGGCCCCAAATCAAAGGGCTGTTAACTTTAGAGTTAGTTGTAACTGTGGGAACGTAATGGCTCACCCAGTTTCCCCCCAACACCACACAACAACTGGAGATTTCCTACCTTGTCTTCAATAGTGAGATGAGGCTATCAGGAGTTCACCTGTTACACCCTCCCTTCGCCTCTAACTCGGCAAATGAAGGATGCGGCAGGGAAACCCTTTGTAAAGGGGAAAAAACCCTGTGCCGCTAGAGAACGTTGAGTTAATGGGATTTGACAAGACTTCTGCTGCAGCCTCGAGGTGGAAATGTTTCAGCGTGCGGGTTTCTCCCGAAGGTTCTCCGATAGTTCGCCGATTGCTATGCCGATTCTCGGAGGTGGGTTTGTTGAGAGGTTCGGGACCGGCGGGAACTTTGGGAGAGGAAGAAAACAAGGTCAGTGATGTTTTAAGAGAGGACAGGTTGTAGGAATGTGTAAGGGATTTGGCTCCGGTAGTATATAAAAGAAGGTGTAAAACATGACGCACAATATATCCACAGGAATTGCACCTACACGTAAATCCGTATATTCCTTTAAAACATGTCTTTATTTAATTCATTATAACACTCTTAAAATGATCATATTACATAAAATTCATCATCCAACACACAAGATATAAAACATAAAAAAAGACTCAACTTTACAACACATAACAATCCCAAAAAATCGGGTTAAATCTGCTGATTTTTACATTGACTCCGTGTGGGACTCCACACTGAAGAAATTTCTTTTCAATATCAGTTTTATTAGTATTTCCTCAATAACCCAACTTGTACAAGTTTCTGTCCTAAGAGCACGTATTACTGTGGGACATTCATCAGGGGTACAGATGGTATGTGTTTGTATCTGAAGGTGGATTGTATCTCTTTCCTGGCACTTTCTAGTCGCTCTGGATATAGCTAAAAAATTGACACCTGTTGGATAGAAACAGCGTGTATTACTAACTTGTATGGTAGTTTTGTGTCTATTAAATAGACTACAAACATCATCACCCTGATCCAAAAAAGGGGTGTGAGGTAAATATCTTACTTGACATACCTTCTGAATTGTGGTGATAACTTCCACAAGCCTCACCAAATCGTAGATTTTGGTGACACACGACTTCCAAATGATTACAGGAGGTCGCTCACAAACTGCCTCTCAACTTCTATAAAAAGAAACACACAGATTCTTAAACTCATTTTCAACTCAGGTGAGGACTGTATATGATCTATTGTCTTTAAGTATCCAAGTCTTACTTACAGCACTTCCATGTAAATCAGGACTCCAGGTGAGGATGTGCCTCCAACTCGATAGATGGTAGGGTGGGACGGCAAAATTAAATCTCCCTGTGGAGTCAAAAGAGAACCAATGAGTTGTGGTAACCATTTGTCTCTGGACACTTTATTTAAAAAATCCCCTTATGTAAGGGAACTTCAATCAAGAATAGGGTGAAAGTTCGCCCAAACTCTTAAAACTCTAGGGTTACGACCAATACTTAAATTCCAAGTACTCTTACAACCAAATTACTACGAAAGGTGATTGTATATCGAAGCTACGAGCCACTATATATACTATCCCTCTTACCACGTGTCGCTTGGAACTCTAAAGTTACGGCAAATACGACACAAAAATTGGATACCGGAACTTTTTTATGACTGGAGTACTGCTAAAGGTAATTATATATCTAAGTTGCGAGTCTGTACACACACTCCCTCTTACCTTGAAAAACCGAGTGTGGCCTCTGGATAGATCCCAGGTAAGAATACGCCACCTAACACTGAACCCAAAGCACTTTTCAAAATATTCATGTGACTCCGTCACGTTACACGAAAAACGTGCAGACGTCACGCGTATGAAATCGCGTAGTGACGTCATCACGTGTCGCGTAGTGTCCACAAATCGCGTGTGACAATGTCTAAGAAACTGTAACCAGAGGCGGGCATACTGAAGCTCACTCCCTAACACCCAAAGCTGTGGGGTACGTAATGAGGAAGGAATAAAGAGGAAAGATCATGAGGGGAAAAAAATGAGGGAAAAAAAATAATAAGGTAAAGAACATCGCTGACCGTGCCCCATAAGGTATCAAAACAATGTATTGTCATGGTAAGCTGTGATATAGTTTGTAAACATGAGTATAATCAGTAGAATTGTCAAATAAACACAATCACACAATCACCGAATTGCCATCTATTTTTCAAAGGTACAGTCTCAGCATCTGTTCAAACCCTTTTGTCAGCAGTATACGATCCTATTACAAAATTGCAGAACAAAGCCATGACTTTTTCAAAGGTGCATCCAAAACATCTATTCCGCCCCTTGTTTCAAATATAATAATGAAAAACAACATTTGGCACGATGATGATATTACTACATTCTTAGATCAACTTCATAATCATCAATGTGAGGATCAGTAGACTTCAAACATGTATTCTAGGAAACTTCCTAACACCAATACATCTATATGTACAATTGTAAATAGAGACTAATAACAAGAATGACTGTATAGAGACGATGTCCCTTATGCATTGTGCCACTCTATATTCTCGTTTAAACCCTGGATATGGCTCTTAGTTTGGAAAATTAATTTTTGCTCCAGACTTAAAAGTTTCTTGTTAATCAAATCTTGTGTTTTACCTTTTATATGTTTCAAAATAGTCCAATAAAAGTCTGTACTTTTATGATTTTTTTCCAAAAAATGCTTCACGAGTGGTGCTTGTTCCACCTTATTTTTGATGCAACTCTTATGTTCAGTCATTCTTATTTTACATTTCCGATTGGTTTTACCAATATAGATGTATTGGCACGGGCATTTAATAACATATACAACATTCTCTGTATTACAGTTTGTATGCTCAGTAATGTTCCATTCTTTATTGAGACCTAAATCTACTTGGGTTGTTTTGGTGGTCTGTGCACACATGCTGCAATTGCCGCATGGATGATGTCCTACAACTGGAGGTAGATCCCACAGTCTTCTCTGTTGGGTTTCTCTGATTCTATTGTTTCCAATGTCGTTCCTCATCACTAGATTGCGTATCGTGGTACTCTTCTTGAATGCCACTAGTGGTTTAACCCTTTCCTTAGGCATCACCTTCTTCCAATTTTTGTTGATAATGGCTTTAATCTTATAGGATAGATTACTAAAAGTATTTACAAACACTAATGGATTCTCTTTACATGTCTTATTCTGGTGTAAATGGTGGTCAAATAGGGCTTCTCTGTTGTTATTAAATGCTCTCTTCGCTGCATCTTTAACTAGACGTTTGGGATATCCTCGGTTAGTCAGTTTCGTAATCAATTTGTTGGCACCTTCCTCATATGACTCTCTCGTACTGCTATTCCTCTTAATACGAAGAAATTGACCAAAGGGTAAATTATTCTTCACATGTTGGGCATGGTGACTAGAATAATGAAGAAGAGCATTTCTATCTGTTGCTTTGTTATAAGGTTTTATCAATAAGGTACCCTGATGATGGTATATCGAAATGTCCAGAAAATCAATCGTATCATTACTCATTTTCATAGTAAATTTAAGGTACCTATTTTGTGTGTTCAGCCATTTGTTGAATTCATTGGCTTCTTCTACACTGCCCTTCCAAATGACAAAAATGTCATCTATGTAACGCAGCCAACACACTATATTGTCTTGAAACGGGTTTAGACTGCGATATATGATGGTTTCTTCAAACATATTGACGTATAGATTAGCTAGATTAGGTGCCATAGCTGCACCCATGGCCGTCCCTTCAATTTGGACATAAAACTGTCCCATAAATTGAAAAAAATTGTTCGTCAACGCCATCTCTGTACACCACTTTATGAAAGAATTGGAAACCGGATGGTCATCTTCTCTTTTGAGGAGGGTTTCTTCTACAACCTCAAGTGTCGCTTGTTGGGGTATGTTGGTATATAAAGCCTGTATGGCCAGACATAATAATAGATTGATATCTGGATCAAACTGGCTACCCTCAATTCTCATTATGGCATCAGTGGTATCTTTTACATAGCTTCTCATGCTGGGTATGAAAGGTCGGAGATAGCAATCTGCGTATTTGGACAACGGTTCCAGCAGCGAATCGATACCAGAGACTATGGGTCTTCCGGGGGGGTTTCTTAGGTTTTTATGGATTTTGGGGAGTATGTAGAAGATTGGAATTCTACCATTCTCTCTCACAAGATATTCTCCTTCTTGTTTACTAATGAGTTTTAAATCCACTGCTTTAGTCACTTTGTCTCTAATGTTCGTAAGTAATTCATTACTGGGATCCTTATCTATTTTTTTGTAATGGTTAGTATTTGATAGTAGATTCAAACACTCTTCCACATATTGAGTTCTATCTAGAACTACTATTGCACCCCCTTTGTCAGCTTGTCGAATGATGATATTGGTATTCGACCCTAAAGATTTAAGAGTACTCTGTTCACTTTTGCTGAGGTTGGAATGTCTGGGGATGCCCATAGATTCCAATGCTCTTAACTCTTCTAATACCTTCTTTTCGAAAACAATAGATTCAGGGGAATACGAAGATGGGGGGGCACAGAAAATAGAAGGGTTTCTGAGGCCACTACAATTTTTTGAACCATTAAAGGCATTATTTTCAAAGAATTCTTTAAGGTGGACTTTTCTCATGAATTTTTGAAACTCCACTCTGAACTCAAATGGGTTATGATGTTTAGATATCACATAATTTAGACCTTTATTCAGTACACATTTTTCATGTTCAGTTAGAATGGTAGCGGAGAGATTAACTACCAACCCCTGTGACTCCGGGTCTGCATCCGGTCTGGGGCCCATTGTCTTTGTCCGCTGCCTCTTTCTAAAAAAGGCTGTCGTTGATCATTTCTACCTTGATAGTTACCCCTTGCACCCCTTCCTCTATTGGGTCTATTCTCGCTTTCCTTGCTGTTACCACTCGATCCTGTTCTACTATACTCCTCATTATCATCAGATCCTGCACTCGAACTGTATGAAGTATTTCTAAAACGTACTCTACGATTTGGCTGTTGATTACGTCCAGGTTTTGGATCTCCAAACTTATAATCTTTGTTAGTATAAATAAAAGCCTTCTCATGTGAGAAATTCTGTACATCTTTCTTCATACGTTTCACTCGTTCTGTAATTGTTTCCATTTTGAAATCCTGCATTTCTTTTAGATGTTTGTCTAGACTAGTCTTAAAAGCCTCAACTTCAAATTTCTTCTTAATCTCTTCTTCCAATGATTTTAAATCCACTTCTATTTTTTTAGCAGTTTCCTGGGTTGTTTCTATTATTAGAATAAGCCAATCTCGACCACATTTATTAGAAATGTAACTCCATTTCAATTTAAAATCTTGGTTATCCAAAAATAATCTAGGTTCATTCCTGACAATCAATCCTTGTGGTAATGCCTGGTGCTTGACGTATTCTAACATGATGATGGCATGTAACTCAGTTCTTATGAGTCTTTTTCTTAATTGTGCAAGTTCATCCCATTGATCGTCTTTAGTGAGGATATCTAGGTCTTTGTCCAAGCCCATTATTGGTAGGGATTCTATCAATTTACGTACATATTCATCATTATATGCCAGGCATTTATCTGATTGAGACGCCATCATAACCGTGGTACACGGTGAGGGTATATACTGTGTGGTTCTTTTACAGAATCAAGAGAGAGTAAGGCTGTACAAGCCACCGAGACCAATTGGTCTCTAACTATATTTTTCTCAAACGGCAAAAACCATGCATTAATGGATCACAAAACACACTCCTTACCACATGGATAAGACTGGTAGTATATAAAAGAAGGTGTAAAACATGACGCACAATATATCCACAGGAATTGCACCTACACGTAAATCCGTATATTCCTTTAAAACATGTCTTTATTTAATTCATTATAACACTCTTAAAATGATCATATTACATAAAATTCATCATCCAACACACAAGATATAAAACATAAAAAAAGACTCAACTTTACAACACATAACAATCCCAAAAAATCGGGTTAAATCTGCTGATTTTTACATTGACTCCGTGTGGGACTCCACACTGAAGAAATTTCTTTTCA
Organism: Ambystoma mexicanum; assembly: GCF_040938575.1. NCBI lineage: Eukaryota > Metazoa > Chordata > Amphibia > Caudata > Ambystomatidae > Ambystoma > Ambystoma mexicanum. The sequence continues at coordinate 1,315,178,380 of NC_090924.1, forward strand.
ATATCAGTTTTATTAGTATTTCCTCAATAACCCAACTTGTACAAGTTTCTGTCCTAAGAGCACGTATTACTGTGGGACATTCATCAGGGGTACAGATGGTATGTGTTTGTATCTGAAGGTGGATTGTATCTCTTTCCTGGCACTTTCTAGTCGCTCTGGATATAGCTAAAAAATTGACACCTGTTGGATAGAAACAGCGTGTATTACTAACTTGTATGGTAGTTTTGTGTCTATTAAATAGACTACAAACATCATCACCCTGATCCAAAAAAGGGGTGTGAGGTAAATATCTTACTTGACATACCTTCTGAATTGTGGTGATAACTTCCACAAGCCTCACCAAATCGTAGATTTTGGTGACACACGACTTCCAAATGATTACAGGAGGTCGCTCACAAACTGCCTCTCAACTTCTATAAAAAGAAACACACAGATAGAATTCTTAAACTCATTTTCAACTCAGGTGAGGACTGTATATGATCTATTGTCTTTAAGTATCCAAGTCTTACTTACAGCACTTCCATGTAAATCAGGACTCCAGGTGAGGATGTGCCTCCAACTCGATAGATGGTAGGGTGGGACGGCAAAATTAAATCTCCCTGTGGAGTCAAAAGAGAACCAATGAGTTGTGGTAACCATTTGTCTCTGGACACTTTATTTAAAAAATCCCCTTATGTAAGGGAACTTCAATCAAGAATAGGGTGAAAGTTCGCCCAAACTCTTAAAACTCTAGGGTTACGACCAATACTTAAATTCCAAGTACTCTTACAACCAAATTACTACGAAAGGTGATTGTATATCGAAGCTACGAGCCACTATATATACTATCCCTCTTACCACGTGTCGCTTGGAACTCTAAAGTTACGGCAAATACGACACAAAAATTGGATACCGGAACTTTTTTATGACTGGAGTACTGCTAAAGGTAATTATATATCTAAGTTGCGAGTCTGTACACACACTCCCTCTTACCTTGAAAAACCGAGTGTGGCCTCTGGATAGATCCCAGGTAAGAATACGCCACCTAACACTGAACCCAAAGCACTTTTCAAAATATTCATGTGACTCCGTCACGTTACACGAAAAACGTGCAGACGTCACGCGTATGAAATCGCGTAGTGACGTCATCACGTGTCGCGTAGTGTCCACAAATCGCGTGTGACAATGTCTAAGAAACTGTAACCAGAGGCGGGCATACTGAAGCTCACTCCCTAACACCCAAAGCTGTGGGGTACGTAATGAGGAAGGAATAAAGAGGAAAGATCATGAGGGGAAAAAAATGAGGGAAAAAAAATAATAAGGTAAAGAACATCGCTGACCGTGCCCCATAAGGTATCAAAACAATGTATTGTCATGGTAAGCTGTGATATAGTTTGTAAACATGAGTATAATCAGTAGAATTGGCTCCACCTACCCAGTCTGATTACGAAGGGGGATGTGAATGGAGATTCCCGGGATGAATGATGGGAGATGTAGTTTGGAGATTCCTAATGAATAGACACGAGGGGGAAACAATGAGAGGTAAGTATAGAACGGGGCTTCCTGTGTGATGAAATGTGAATCGAAGGGAGAGGGGAGGTAACCTACGGACTGTAAGCAGGTCTGAAGGCAACTTCACTGGTAACGAGCTCTTGAACGCTATGAAGTGACAGTGATTGGTCGCGGTCAGCCTGGGAAAGAGAAAAGAGGATAGACAAGCAGGTTTCAATAAAGGGAGGAGGTGGAAGGTTGGAACCAATTTGGAAACGAAATTCCAGTATTTCTCCTAAGCGAAGACTTACGGAGCGTGACCACTAACAACAGTAGCAACGCGCTGAGTCTTCCATTCCGGCGGTTTAAGTAACGTGATCAAATCACCGGGCGGAGTTTCCTCAATGGATGGAATGGGTTCTAGACCGTCCATTCGATTCCGCAATGCCATCTTGGGAGTGACGGCGTGAATAGATGGCATGAAGCGCCACCGGCGCAGAAAAGACCACCGTTGGGAACGGTTCGTAATAAGGGCAGCTCCAAACACTGTCTGCAGGTGTTGGCAGGGGAAGCCAGGTACCAGCCGTCAACTAGCATCAACCACCCAAGTAAGTGTGGCATGGATGGGGAGTAGAGCAGTTAGATGGAATAATAAATGTTAGCCTGCGTCGCTTCTAAATAGAAATGTGAATGTTATCATGTCCCACACTTAGGTAGAATTATAAATATTAGCATGTGCCACACTTAGATGGAATTGTGAATAGTAGCATGTCCCACTCTTAGATGGAATTGTAAATGTTAGCATATGCCACACTTAGAAATAATTGTGAATGGTAGCATGTCCCACTCTTAGATGGAATGGTGAATGGTAGCGTGTACCACACTTAGATGGAATTGTGAATGGTAGCATGTGAAATCGTGAACAATAGCCTGAGTCGCATCTAGATAGAAATACAATTGTCAACATGTCCCACACTTAGATGGAATTGTGAATGGTGTACCAGAATGGTATAGCATGGTGAATGGTATCATGTACCACACTTAGATGAAATTGTGAATGGTAGCATGTGCCACACTTAGAGATGAAATCGTGAACATTAGCCTGAGTCGCATCGAGATAGAAATACAATTGTCGACCTGTCCCACACTTAGATGGAAATATGAATGGTGTACCAGAATGGTATAGCATGGTGAATGGTAGCATGTACCACACTTAGATGGAATCATGACCATTAGCCTGCGTCGCAATCTGATAGAATTGTGCATGTTAATATGTCCAACACCTAGATTGAATTGTGAATTATAGCATATACCACACTCAGATGAAATCGTGAACCTTAGTCTGAGTCGCAACTAGATAGAAATGTGATTGTTAGCACGTCCAACACCTAGATGGAATTGTGAATGTTAACTTGTCCCACACTTAGATGGAATTGTGAATGCTAGCATGTGCCACACTTAAATGAAATCATGAGCATAAGCCTGAGTCACATCTGGATAGAAATGTGAATGTTAGCATGTCCCAGCATGCCCCACAGCTAGAACGAACTGTGAATGTTAGTATGTCCCACACCTAGATGGACTTGTGCATTGAAACATGTGCCTCACTTAGATGAAGTCGCAAGAATTAACCTGAGTCGCATCTAGACAGAAATGCAAATGTTAGCATGTCCCACACTTGGGTAGAGTTGTGGATTGTAGCATGTGCCACACTTGGATGAAATCGTGAACATTAGCCTGAATCGCATCTAGATAGAAATGTAAATTTTAGCATGCCCCACACGTGTTTCACTGTTCCCCATGCTGTTGCTATATATCCGTATGCCCCCTCCTGTCGCTGTAAGCCCAGCCCCCTGTCACTGTGTGTCCGTATGTTGCTGTGTTCCCTGCCATCCTGTCCACGTGCCTGCTCTCCGGCGCTTTAAAGATAACCATCACTTCACATCACTACGCTTACTCTCTACTATACTCCATCACACAACTAGAACACAGCTATCCCCCTGACAAATTTGGCCTAGTAGTTCACATAAGTATACTACCCCATGAACACCTCATCACCCTAATAAAATGCAGCTATCCGATGACATTCCGGCCTAGTTGCTCACATAAACGTCCTTCAGGCCTAACGCAGCCAACACCCAGTCTGGGTGTCCACTCTCCAAACTGCACACATCCAACTGATATCTTCAGCAACACACCTAACGCTAGGATGCAGCTACCATCCGGCAATTACATCAGCTGCACACATATCTGGCGCTCCTGCGCACCCTATGACTCTATCTCTCTCTAATGACCAGAACTGCAGTTCCTGAGGGCGTTCGACCTACCAGCGCTTTGAGATCATACCAATAATATATTAAGCAATATATAAATGCCAAGTAACATAAGATGCCAGTATCCCAGCATAAGAGTATACTTCTGTTCGCTTTGCTCAGAATGCTAGTAGAAAATGCCATTTCACTGTAAGAAAACATGCCCATACTGATTGCACCAATGTATTGTGGTAAGCGGCCGTCGTAGTGTGCGGCTTGATGGCTTAGTTGTTTGTGGGTCTCTTTCTGTAACCGCCCGCCGCCAGGGAGTGCTGTTTGTCCTGCACTCGGGTTGCTGTGTGGACCGGAGCCGATGTCTGGGCAGATTTGCAGAGCTGGCTGTGGCCGGTGTTGATCAACATGGGCGTCGTGTAGCGGTTCTGCCTGGGTTGAGCTGGTTGCTGCTCTAGGGAGAGTTCCAGGGGGGGCAGAGAGGAGAGAGGTGAGCATTTGTTTGGTGCATGGGGCATGAAGATGAGCCTGTGAGCTGGGCTTGTGGGACCTTTACTCTGCAATGACCTTCATTTGCTCCACCCAGACACCTGTGCCTTATTGGTTATGTTGGGTGTTCTGCCGACTCTACATCTCCTGGCTTTCATGTGTTTATTGTAGTGCAGGAGGCTGTAGGGATGTTGCCACGTTAGATGTACAGAGGCTGGTCTTGGTGTCAAAGTATACTGGGCACATTTGCACGAGATATCTGTTATTAAGCAGGGCACCTTAGAGGAGACTCCAACACCTAATAGGAATTGGCTAACTGAGGTTCTTGCTGTAAGTGCTGGCAGAAGAAGGCAACTCCAGGAGACAGGAACATGCCCTTTTAATGATGAGGACTTTCAATTAATAATAGAGGATCAGGCTAAACAGGGAGACCATAGTTACACACTGGATGGGAACACTGGTCTGCGGACTGCAAGTTCTGATTATTTAGCCCTGTTGCTGCCTATTCCCCTTCAGTCCAGTGTGGGAAAAAGGGAGAAAGCCATTCTCAAGCCCCTTAACAATCTTCCACGGAATCAGTGCGGATAAGTAGTGAGCAATCTGTCAATATGGAACATATCAGCTCTGCCCAATGGCACTTAGTTAAAGACAGAATCATTGCTGACTTTCATCAATGCAGAAACTTTTTATGATTTTGGTATTATTGGATAAAACTGTGCAACGGGTACTCCCTGCCAAGATAGATATTTCATGTCAAACAGACATTGAATGTTGATATGGTAAACCTCTCAGCAGGAGTTTAGTAATCTGGCATGTTTAGTTAATAATCAATCCCAGGCAGCTGACATGACTAAGTATATTTTAGGTTCTGAGGATAAAACCTGCCAGAGCGAGCTGGATGCCTCGAATATGGCTAAACCTTTGAACGCTGAAAATGTTAAGCAGCAGCACTTCCATCCCATGGCACTGGCTGCGCTTGCTGTAGCTGAAGGGCTAGTTCAATCATCGACAGCTGAGCTCCCCCCCGTAGCTGAGGAGGCAAGATTGGCATAGTTATTGGGGGACTAATGTGATGACCTTAAAATGAAATCTAGTCTTATTAGGAGATTACGAATTGGCACAACACAGATGCACCCAATTGCCGATTAGTCCCTAAGAGAAACTGTTTTGGACCACAGAAATCGTATTATCGCTAATATCATGACACCTGTAGGGTTCGAACCCAAGGAAGCCCTCAGAAACATCATGGCTTGGCTTCGACAAAGTACTGGACCAGGGATTGTAAGAACTTTGGATTTCAAGGACCTGCGGAGGATTCAGATATCGTTGGTGCACACACGCTAATAGGAACTATATACTGGTCAGTTGTGGTGGTAGTTACCTTCCACTTACCTTTAGCTAACTTTAATTACCTTATTAATCTGCCATCTGATTTGAAGCTGGTTGTAAGTGCCATTGTATGATGCCCTATAATTAGAAGATTGATCTGCAGAGACTGGTTTCCTTTGCCCTGCCTTGCTTGGTTTCTAGTTGATTTGGTCACTGTGCAGCTTGTTGATGACTGCTCTTGGAATGTTATTTTTTTCGTCGGCGTGCATTTATATTTAGTGAAGGTTCACTGCTACCCAATCCAATGTATTTCTATGTATGACTGTTATGTATTGTGTTTGTGTTATTGTTATTTATTGTTGTATTTGTATGTAATTTTATTTAGCACCCTGATGCCAACTGGCTAGTATAGCACTATATAAATGAATAAACATAAGCATAAACATAGGCCCGTATAGTCCAGACTGCCCACATAATAGCACTTATGTTGGTTTTGTCCAGCATGGAAGTACAGAAATGGCATGCCAGGTGGTCAGTCAAAATCTCGAAAACAAAATCTCGAATGACAAAAAGCACGAAACAAAAATCTCGAAGAAAAAAAAATATCGAATTTTTTATTTATTTATTTATATATGTTTTTGGGGTCAGGTAAGTAAAAAAAAGGGGTAAAATAAAAATAAAATGAAAAAAGGAGGGTTGGGGGGGAACCCCCCCATTTTGAAAAAAAACGCATTGAAAAAAAAATTCGATTTTTTTTTTTCGGCCTTTTGTTTTCGAGATTTTTGTTTTCGAGATTTTTTTATTCGGTATTATCACTATGAACCGGCATGCCAGTGTAAGAAAACGTGTCCATATTAACTGCACCAAGGTAGGCAGGTATCCCATGAAAAAACATGATTCATGTTGGCTTTGTTCATGATGCCAGTGAAACATGCCATGCCATCATATGAATACATTGATGCTTGCTTCCCAATGTAGTTCCCTTCCACCCCCTACACAAGACCTAGGGTGGCTTTACCCCTATAATTGCAATAAAGTATGTCATGTGTGACGGGTCAGAAATGTGAGGCGGACAACTTTCTAAAACGTTTTCAAATTGAGCCATTTTATTGCATAAACAGGTAGGATAAACGCCTCACTATCCCTACCCTGACGAGGATTACCCTGCCTAAGATCAACTAAAGGATACGTTGTAACAAAAGGATATCTGACCCTCACACGTGTACAACAAATAAAGCAAAAAGGCAATATATGGCAATTCAATTAAAAAATACTGTATAACATATGATCTGATTCACAATATGGATCCATTTATCTTCTCATAATCTTGGTGAGCTTCACTTCCCCAGATCAGAATCAGGGTTTTTCTCCACAGTTCAAAGGAAACAAGGAAATCTGGTTTAGCCCCAAGTTCCAATATCGTTTTTAAGGTTTGATACTTCAGTACCTAAAGTTCTGTTGCTTTGATTAAGTATCTCAGGAAATTCCCACTCTGCCTGGAATAAGAACTGGCTCCCACTTGTCTTCTCAAAGTAAGCAAAAACAATTGCCTTTCTCGGGATAATTGTCACAATGTTTGTTTTCAGAAATAAATATACTCTTCCAACTCCTCCTGGAGTAAGAACAGGTTTCACCTTTGTAGGAACAACACATGTTTTTGTCATGATGGTTCACTGCAATTATGGTTTCACAAATAATTTGCATTTTTCTTCATCAAACTCCACAAATCTTTTTCAAATGTTACAAGTCAACGTGAGTTGCTGTTTAGAACCACAGTTCAGCACGTACATCAACTACTACCTGGCTCATTTCTTTGCCAAGCTCATTTAGGCAATAATTACTTGTCTTACGGGTATACTCACCTGCCCATCAAATTCTTCAACAATGAAAACAGAAAAGTTCTTCAGGGGTAACTTACCACTTAGAATAACAACAACTTCTTTAGAGTTCTTTAGTATCAAACTTTAAACAAGTTGCTGGAAAAACAGGGAACCACATTAGTGGTCTTTAAGACTTCTTGGCAACTATGCTCCTCTCCCTCTGGATAACCTTCTCCAGAAGGGCAGCCTGTTTGCAACCTTTCTTTCCCCTTTGTGCCAACTACCAAATAATGACCAACATTTTTCCTCTATCTTGGCTTTGGCAATGTAGGTTTCTATCATCTAAAGATCTGTGTTTCATAGCACATAAGCAGTAAGTCTTACAATCTTCAAGCCTCTCAGTATTCCCTGCTTGCCTTGAATACTGTTTGTTACATTGGCATTGCTGGTTTGTAGTACACTCTTGGCTTGGGTACTGGTTGTAAGCCTATGCACTCTTTACAGCATTCCCACGGGGTATTGTGGTTTTCCACACTCTCATATGCTCATTTATACAGTCATCTCATTTCAACAAACACCCCTTTTGTTGGTTTTGTATAGTTCCATATTCAAAATTACTGCTACTGTTGCTTTCATGCACTCGTGAGTGAAGCAGCCTGCCGTGAACACATAGCCCACGTTGGAGTGATCCGGAGTCACTTGCAAGCTGTGAACTCACCAGGTAAATTGCTCGATTATGCTCTGCTCAGTGTTCACAGGTCTTCTGTACTTTCTAGTAGCCGGTTGTAGAGGCTCGTCTGGACCCCCTCCACTCTCACCACTGATGAATGGAGCCTCTTCTGCTCCGGAGACGGCCAGATGCAACCCAGCCACCTGGAACCTCCAAAGAGGGAACACTTCCCTCGCTACTGCTGCTTCCCACGGCATGAACTCTGCACAATAACATGTTTTCGAGCAAGCGTCTTCTCCTTACGCTTCCCACTGTGTGACATCTGCTACATGGATAGTGCCTGCCACGGCTTCAGGCATTTCAGTGGTCCCGGCATCTTCCCTTGCCAGAGACTTCCTCCCTCTCAGCTGCAACCATGGCCTACGCTGCCTCTTCCACTTCTCTGCTTCTTGTCTCCCTTCTTCTTCCTCCCTCTCTGATGCCTGCACCTGAGGTGGCCTTTTTAAGCCTCCCAGTGCCCTTCAGGTGTAGGTCATTTACACTAATTATGAGATCACACCCACAGTAGTGTTCCTCTGCATCCCTCCTCCTTGTCCCAGTACTGAGGGAATTGAATTCCCTGGCAACAAAGTTAGCTTTTCTAACTCTTTGTGATGTGCTGATTTGCCATCTAGTTTCTACAGCATTCTTTGAGGGAATTTTATACAATTCAATTATCAGTCTTGTTTGAAAAGAGGATAAGGTGTTCTAGGCTTTTGGTAATTATTATTCACAGACTGCTTTCTATTACTCACTTTTGAGTTAGGGAAGCATCTAGCTCTAGTTCCTTTAGAATGGGGTTTATTCACTTTTATACCACAAGAGTATTGGCTGATTGTACCCACATTTAGGTGTTCAACAAGTGGAACAGTCGTATAAATGTGGCAACAAGCAAATAGGTATTTTGGCATTTGTAACATCTCTTCCTTAGAGGAAGTTAAATACTGTGTCTCGTCCCATTGATTCTTCTCACCTCCCTGAGCCATTTCTCCTCCCAGGTGCTCCTCCGGAAGATCACCGCCCCCAAGATCAGGATCAGGAAGCGTCTGCCTTTCTCTTGAGGCAGGGATTTGATGAGGGATCCATAAGATTCATCACAGATGCCACTGTAAAAAGAAGTCCACAGTGGCTGCCATGTAGTCTTCCCTCTGCATCCCCATTCCCCACATAAGGAAACTCATCAAGTTTGTTTTTCAGATATAATGCCAGCAAAACTCTGCTGTAAAGGAACATCCATGCTGGCTGCCCCAATAGCCCGGCCTAGCCTTGCTCTGTGGGCCTGTGCACATACACGTATTCATAACCAGTCACACACAAACTCATACGCATATTCAGTCTCTCTCTCATTCTCGTGCACTCTGATGCAGAACATTCTCACTATTTTATCATTCACACCCATGGACAACATTCGCAAAGCACTCTCATTCATATGTGCACGTACTCAGGCACAACCCCTTGTATGCACTCATACATGCAGACACACATACACACCATTTTTTTCTCACCTGCTGTGCTCCAGCTCTTGGCTAGGCACCTCCTCCTCAGCTGCTCGAGACCATGCCGCGCCCACGTGCCATGTATAAAGGAACAAGAAAGCAGGGCAAGCCTTCTGATTCCTGCACATACACAGTTGAGATGGAGTGCCAGAAACGGACACCCCGCGCCCTGCAGAGAGGCACAGGAGTAGCCCTCACATGCATTTGTCCCTGCAGTAACCCCTCCTGCTTGCCCAAATATCCCATGCAAGGCTAAAGAAGAAATCACCACAGCCTTTGGTTGGGGATCAGCAAATTGCAAAGGAAAACCACTTTTTCCTCATTTTGCTGTCTCGGTGGTGACTCCTCCATAATGGGTGGCGGGTTGGTGCTGAGTAAGCGAGAAGAGGAGGGCACCACCTTTTATTCTTTGCGAATTTCTTTAGTTGGTTAGGTAATCACATTTCAGGAGCAGCCGGACTTATGTAGGGTCCTATGACACCTGGACCCAGTGTTTACACAGTATGCAAAATGAAGTTGGATAGTTCTATCCAGCTAAGTCTGGCGCTCTCATTAAGGCTCGTAATGAGCTTTGACGGTTCTGCCTGAAGTGATTATGTTCTAATGGTTTCTTTGGTTATACTCAAGCAGGATTTGAGGTGAAATGAAAATATGTAGTCTTTACGAAGTTGTTCAAAAACCAAGAAGGGTTATTATTCAAAGAAGCAAACAAGCAGAAAAATTAGCAAATATATATATATACATATATATATATATATATATATCCTACATATATCCTACACTTATCCTATATATATATATATATATATATATATATATATATATATATATATATATATATATATATATATATATATGTAGGATAAGTGCATAGTTAATTTAGTTGCCAATGCATTTTGGAGTATCACTCGATCTTCAGGGCGCCAACTACACCTAAGTATTCAAAATATAAGTAAAGCAAAATGCCAAGAGTAAAGTATATTACACACAGTGCAAAATTACACACAGTGCATTTGAACAATAATTGTTAGAGATTTAACGTGTGCATAAACCAGTTGTGTAATATGAATAAATACATACATTCCAAATATGAGCGTGCATCCAAGTGCGTTTCCCTGCCCCACAGTGCCACTGGACCTCCCAGTGATAAGAATCCCTGGCTAAGATTAACATGGCGGGTATCCTAGGTGTATAGTTTGTGTACAAGACCTGGTTGCTTGGCAAAGCCATTTCTTTAAAAACAAAACCATTGCTATTACCACTCCGATATCCAAGTGCCTAGAGTTGTGAAGAAAAGAAAAAAAGAGAGAAAAAAAAACTCAAATTGGTATAGAACAATGTGGACTCCGATATGCATCCCTGGGGTGACATTGTCACAAATACAGATTTTCAAGGGTTTAGCCAAATGGCAGTGGCTTAATTACAGGTGCAAACCAGCTGCTGGTGTAATAAAAATGTATGAACTAAGGGGGCTTTCAGCCATTTGACTTATAAGCCACTTGTGTATCCTTGCTTCATTTCCTTTGACGAGATTTCAGTTAAAACAAACATTGGCAATCCAACAGTTTTGGCTCTTTTGTAGACATGATCTAGGCATTTGCCAGGCAGTGGCACAATACCCCTAGGTACTAGCACCATTTGCCAGCTGTTGCTTTCTTATGGACATGCAGTACCATGATGGCAGTGGAAATTGCCTATCCCATGCCTATACAAAGGTCAGTGATGTCGGCTTTCCCATTGCTTGCATTAGAATGGTGTCAGATGTGGGTTGTTTTTAGGGCCCAATGTAATCCAGTAGTGCCCTCTTCGGTCCAATCTAGTTGACCAGGCGCTCTCCGCCCAAGTGCTAATACCCATGAGACAATTTCCTTTTTCTTTTTGCTCTATATAAATTAGATCATAAATATAACATGTTAATCTTGTCTATCCTGCTATTTCCTCCTCCCTTTCTCCTTCGATGTCTATTATTATTATTATTAGTATTATTATTATTATGTTTATTTCAATTATTATTAGGGTGTTTATTGAGCATGGACCTAGCACCAGGAAGCAAGATATAGCACTTTACAAGTTATAGGGGAAGTACATAGTGAGGAAAGCAGAGATGCTCGCGAGCTGAGGTTGGGCTATTTGGCAGCAATCTACAAGCAACCAGTGGAGGAAACGGGGGGAAGCAGATTGCCCAGTCTCAGATTAGGTGAGGATTGGACAGTGTGTGGATTTAGGTGTTAGGGAGGAGCCATTTCATGCAAAACATCCTCTTTTGGCTGTAATCTACAATTTCTCTGCTTGAAAGAGACTTGGCTCTCCACTTTTAATTTCTCGACTCCTGCTGTCCTTTCTACCTCTCAAACTACTCTGTCTCACTCTACTTGAACTTCGCCACCGGAGGCGGAACGGCTATACTTTACCCCTGCTGTCCTTTCTACCTCTCAAACTACTCTGTCTTACTCTACTTGAACTTCGCCACCGGAGGCGGAACGGCTATACTTTACCATTCTTCATGTCTCTCGCTCCCTCCTACCCAGTCCCTCCCTGTATATTCCTCTTCCGAGTATCATTTTACTTTTCTCTCCAAACATCATCATCTTTTTTTCTTATGTACCGTTCTCATGGCCCTTTGACTTCTTTTTGAAATGATATTGATTTCTTGCCGTCTTCTTCCTTTTCATTGCCGATTTCTTATTTTCGTCTTTATCTTTGCCTTTTTCTGGTTGTTTTCTTTCTGTAATGGATTCTTTTCACTTGACAAAGTTTCCCTCGCCCGGACTCCTATTTCTTATTCTTCTCTTGATCTGACCTTTCACCAAATATTCCTTCCTTTATCAGCTTTTCATTTCCTTTCTGATGGCCATCACTTTTTTAATTTTCCTGAAGTCTGCCACACATTCCCTTTCTTTCTCTATCCTCTTCCACCTTCTTGTTGCATACCGGCTATGTCGTTTTGGCACCTGCGATTCTTCTTTTATGTTGTTTTATTCTAATGTGGCATCTTATCTGGATGCCCGTTATCGCCTTTTGTTTATTGTCCATTCGCGAAAGAGCCCCAACCTTGTGTGTGTTTCCTTCACGTCGGACTTCTTGCAATTCTCTCCACAAACTTAAATCATTCTCCAGGTGATCTTGCTGCTCTTTCCTCTTTTGGCTCGTCTTATGATCTCAATCTGTTACATGCTGTAAACAGTACTATCAATCTCTTAGCGCGTCTCTTTTGTTTCAGCCCTGTCACTTATTTCCCTTTCTAAATAACCTGCTCATCCCATGTTCACTGGATCCCACTCATAATGTGGCATTTGATGCTTCTGGCGTTGCTTCTTATTTTACTTCCAAAATAGAGACTTTACATTCTTCATTCTCTATTCCTCCTATTCATCCTCCTGTACTTCCCTCCTCTTCCTCTTCATTTCCTCTGTTATCAGGGATTCACTTTAGCTTCTGCTCCAACAAACACATCCTCCTGCTTATTCTCCTGATTTCTTTCAATCAGCAATTATCCCTTTAGTTATTCTTATCTTCTTTCTATATAATTCTTCACTTCCATCTGGTGGTATTCCTCATTTGTGTAAGCATGCCATTGTTCTATGGATTCTTAAAAACCTACTCTAGATCCTTCCCTCACATATATTATCTCCCATCCTTTCGACACTTACTCTCCACATTTCTGAAAGTGGTTGCCCATGCCCTTCTTTGCCTTGATTCAAACTTTCTTCTCCACCCACCTCACTACGGTTTTCAACTCTCTCATGCAATTGAAACTGCTCTTCTTCACATTACCTATTTTCTTATCTGTTCTTGACAGTCCAAGCTATTTTTGCTTCTTATTCAGTTGGACCTATCCGGTGTGCTTCCCAGGGTGGGCTGCACTAATCTGTTACTCTCTCTCCTTCCTCTCTTGGAATTGATTTTACTGCGGTGTCTCGGTTCTTTGTCCTTTCTTTATGATCGTTGTTACGCTGTGTCCTATGGACATTCTAAAGCTCTGTCCTAGGGACTCTCTTATGTACTCCCTATTATATTCCTCTTTCATTCTTTTAGCCTGGATTGTCATTTTCCTGCTGGTGATTGACAGATCTTTGATTATATTTGATTATTTGTCTTCTTTTTCTGACCAACTTCACTCATATCTTTGACTGTCTGTTTGCTATAAGTCTGGGCTACCTGCTCAAACCCTCCACCTCATTCCATATAAATGTAACTCCTTTTTTACTGGTTCCTGATCTTAATTTTTCCTGCTCCTCTTTTCAATTTATTTATTTTACCTCTGACTATCGTTTGTTCTCATCCTCTGCCCTTAGAATTCATGCATTATTCCCTTCTTTCCTTTTCTCTTCACATTTCCTCTTCTGTTTGTTCCTCCGATTATCGATGATATAACATCGGCAGGATTATCATGTTCTCTGCTGCAAAGGCTCTTGTTATCACTGAAGCATTTTCTCAGCTGGACTCTATCTCTCTCTCCTTAGGTTCTTTTGGCTGGGTTCTTTTTCTGCTTGTCGTTTCATTTTCTTTGCATTGTCTTTAGATGTATTGAAGGCTTGGATCACCTTACTTTGCCTCTCGTTTTACCATTTACACTCCTTCTCCTTTCCTCTTGTCTCCTTTATTTGTTCAGCCATCCCCTAATCCCTCTGCACTCAGCCTTATTCTGGTACCTTTTCCCTTTTTGTTGGAATCTTTGGAATTCACTTCCCATCCATCTGTGTTCACCCACACTCTTGCATCATTTTATTCCTCTCTCAAAACTCTTTGTCTCTCCTCTTTGCGATACGTGTGGATTGCATTTTATCTATTCGTGAATAGTACTTCTTTTTTTTGTAACGTATGCACAGAGTATGGGGTAACAGCGTTTTATACAATCATCGCACACCGTCACCACCGCAGTGGTCCCCAGGTTCTCTGCCGGATCTGAAAACGAGGGGGTGAAAAAAGGGGTGAAAAAAGGGGTGGGTGGGTTAGTAGGGTGTTGTGGGAATGGGAAAGTGAGAGTTGTGATTTCCTGGTTGCAGCTTCAGTTCGGTTTGCACCGTTTGGTGAACTGAAGTGTAGTTTCGGGTCAGTGCGACTTCCCATGTGCTGTTGTGAGGGGTTATGTGTTGTTAGTCTGTTGTTGTAATGTGGTGAAGTGCATGCGTATTGCTGTGCAGAGATGCGGTTGTGTGGGCTTCTGTATGGGACGTTTATGCGGAAAGTTGAGGTTTTAGAGTTGGGTTAGCGGGTTTTCCTTACCTCTTCGTGTGTTTGGTGAGGTAGTTTGTCCGCTTAATTGACAGGCATATTGAGGAGTGGCGGTTTTCCTCTGTGTTACTCTAATGGTATGTTATGAATTGTCATTATAATTACTATTATCATTACTAGTAGTACTCTGACCACAGTTATCACTAGTCCTACTGCTTTTATTGCTACCACCACTACTGCTATTATAGTAATAATACTGATAATACAATATAAACTCATGAAATTACTCTGGCCCCTGGGTCAAAAAACAGTTTGAAAATAATTTCACTGTCATCTGTAACTCTTCGTTGCTTGGCATTGTAATTTTATTTGCCTGGTTTAGCTATCAATCACGCCCTAATGTCAGCATAAAATGGACGCAGGGAGGAAGTGCTCCTGGTTCTCTGGGAAACGTCTGTCATCGGAGCAGACGGCCTTCTGTTAAGCTGATTTATCCCACTCTGCTAATGCTGCTGCCAGCGTGCGCTGATTAAAGCCCAGCATGGCTGTATTCCACCCTCTGCTCGCAGTTTATCATCTCTGTCAAACATTACACACGTGTGAAACCGCCTGGAAATCGGTGCCCTCCAGCCCCTCACGTTCATGTCATGTTTCTTTTGGTGCGAAACCCTTTTATTGCATGGAAATGCACTAGTTCATGAAGCTCATTTGATTTATTTATTTATTTATTTATTGTGCATTTGTAAGGAACTTCTTTTGACCAGTGCTGTAGTGGTTGATAATTAAAACTTCTCATATCGGGACGGGTCACCATCTTCCTCCACACATAAGAGCAAAAGCTTCAGCTCTCTAGGATTGTTCTACCCATAACGCACAACAATTCTTCACAACATGCCTGCCAAAATTCCCGAATGCGAGCACATTCCCATAAGATGTGGAAGAAAGTTCTTCTTTGCACTTACAACACAGGCCGTGGGTTTCGGTGATCTTACCCTATATAAAAAGTGCTACTCTTGGGTATTATATCCGGTGTAGTATTTTCAATTGAATAAGTCGAAGCCTGGATGAAATGGCTATCTCCCTGGGGTACATCAGGGACGCAACCCATTCCTCTGATTGTATGGTGCCTACATCTCTTTCCCATTTGGCTTTCAAGCTCACAAGCTCAGTTGTAGAGAATGAGGTTATGGCTTCATACATGACCGAGGTTACCTTTTGTTTAATACGTTCTGAGATTAGATTCGTTCCATCGGGGTATATTCAGGCATGTTATTCAATGCCGGAAGGTGGGCTTGCAATACGTGTTTCAGCTGAGTGTAATGATACTATTCAGAGGGTTGGAGACAAAAAAGGGTTGCCAGAGCTTCAAACGGAACTATTTTATCCTCCTCTATTACATCGCTAACTTTCAGGATGTCCTGCTTCGCACAGTTGGGCCACCTAGGGAGCTTTTTGACCTCTGGGAGATTCCTATTATCCCACAATGGTTGTATAGGAGTCACTTTTCTATCCCATCCCATGTGCTTGTGCGTATCAGTCTATATTTGTGTCATATTTGTGAGCATGTATGGCGGGGTCGTGCGAGTTATCTAGTAGTAAAGGTATTCCAGGGGAGGTTTTGCAGGGAGATTAGTATTAACTCTTCTTATGTGCGGAAGTAACAAGTCCCCATGCAATATATCATTCACAACCGTCATCTGACTCGTCCAATAGTAGGTTTGCAGACGGGGGGGTCCAATCCCGCCTTCCTATATGGATCTCTGGAGAGTAGCGAGTGCAATGCGTGGGTGACCGCTACACCACAATAGCTTTCGAAGAATACGCTAAATTTTATGAAATTTGCTTTGTGGTATGTGCAGTGGTGCGTTCAGCAGCATATACAAGACAGGGAGAGCTATCATCTTAAAGAGTGCTGCTCTTCCTAACAAGGTTAGCGGCAGAGAGGCCCAGTGTCGAACATCTTCTGAGAATCTCATCACAACCGGATGAAGGTTCTTAGGTATATAGTCATTAAGATTGTTTGTGATTTGTATACCCAGGCATCTGAATAGTTTCGTTTCTACACGGTAGGGACAGTTAGCTGGTACTGTATCCCGTGTTCCGCATATCGGGAATAGTATGGATTTTGCCCGGTTAACACGCAGGCCGATGACGGCGCCATATTTCTCTAGTAGTTGTGTCACAGCGGTGCAGGAAGTCTTTGGGTCTTCTAAATATATTAACAGGTCGTCTGCATATAATGAGACTCTATCCTCCCAGCCCTCTGACCAGCGAAAGCTGTTCCATGTGTCTGTGTTTCTCAAAAGAACGTCGAGAGGTTTGATTGCTATTGCGAAAATCATGGCCGATAGGGGTCATCCCTGCCTTGTCCCATTCCATAGTCTGAAGGGTCGTGATAGCCATCCATTTACTCGTGTTACGGCCTGCGGGGAGCTATAAAGAAGCTTTTTCCAATTCATGAACTGTGGACCGAAGTTAATGTGATGCATTATTTCCCAAATTGCTTCCCAATACACTGAATCAAAGGCTTTCTCGAAGTCTATTGCGAGCAGGGCCAGGGGCCACTGAAGGGTGGGTGCATTTTTGAGCGCCAAATGTAGTCTGCGTATGTTCATTTGGGTAGATCTCTGCGGCATAAATCTGCATTGGTCTGGGTGGATCAATGCTGGTATAACCCGCTGTAATCAGTTTGCTAACACTTTCGCTAGTAATTTGGTTTCACTATTTATGAAGTAGATGGGCCTGTATGAGCTGCATTTGTCAGCAGGTTTATCCGCTTTGGGTATCACTATTATGGTGGCTTGTGTGAGGTCGGGCGGGTAGGCAGAACTGTTACCTCGATTTGTGGTACATCTGTAGTAGGTGTGGGGTTATCTAATTCGCACTTATTTTCTTCTATAAATCCATCGGAAAGCCATTCGGCCCCAGGGTTTTCCCGGCTGGAGTTCCGACATGGCTGTAGCCAATTCATCCTCCGTAATGTCCCCTTCAAGAAGAGATTGCTGGTCAGAGTTTAGGGTGGGAAGGGCAACCTCTCCTAGGATCGAAGTGTCAATGGGGAGGGATGGGGCTTTATAAAGCTTGGCATAGTAAGCGGAAAAGCCTTGCATTATGTCCTGATCTACAAGTAGTGGGTCAGCGTCTTCTGGGCTGATCCGTCTGACCTGACGATGGCCCTCGTCTCTATGCTCCATCCAATGCTAGTAATTTGCCAGCTTTGTCCCCTGTCTTATACACTCTGGCTCACATTGCTCTATGTGCCTGCTTAGTGCTCTCCTGAGCTATGTTTTGTAAACGTTTCTGTGCAAGTAGAAGTGCCTGGTTTGTTTTGGGTTGATCATTAGCTAGGTGAGTCTCTTCGGACTTTTTTTACCTGCCTTTCCCCCTCACAAAATGTACTCTGGTGTTTTTCTCTTTTTGTGTGCCGAGGTCCAGGAGATGAATTTTCCTCTTAGTGCCGTCTTGTAGGCTTCCCATAGCACTCCCGGGTCATCAACCATCTCTGTGTTTAAGTCAAAGTATGTTTTTGTAGACTTTTGAATTTGCTCTACGAGATCA
The DNA here is from genome assembly GCF_040938575.1 of Ambystoma mexicanum. Taxonomy (NCBI): domain Eukaryota; kingdom Metazoa; phylum Chordata; class Amphibia; order Caudata; family Ambystomatidae; genus Ambystoma; species Ambystoma mexicanum. The sequence goes on from NC_090924.1 coordinate 1,315,196,690, forward strand.
GGGAAACCCAGGAAGTAATTATTTAGTCGCCACAGGGGAGGGGGCTTCGGTCTGGTGGTTCTAAACTCTATTAAAAGGGGGGAATGATCCGAAATGCCCCTAGGTGGCAGGAGTGCTGCTCATGCCTCATGAATATCGATAGCTGGAAGAAATAAATGATCTAACCTCGAGAGTGAGGCATGTGCACCGGCGTGATGTGAGTATTCCCTCGTGTTTGGGTGAAGATCCCACCATACATCATGGAGTCCCAGAGCATCAGTGAAAGCAGCGAACTTGATGTGAGTATTGTGGTTTCTGCCACTCAGGTGTGTTCGGTCTAGTTCTATGTTCATTACCTCGTTAAAATCCCCTTCCACAATCATAGCATCCAATGTGCCCCGGCAATTATGGGTGTGATGTCACTAATTAGGGTTGCCAGTAGAGTCGGTGGTGCATAGACTGCCAACATCTTGATGGTGTGATCCCATAGTGACCCTGTTATGTATACAAATCTGTCCCCCGTATCCTATCCTGCGTAACACCAGAGAGAATGAAGGGGAGTTTTTTGTGAGTCAACATGAGTACCCCTCCTGAGCCCATGGTACGGCCGGCATTAATCACCACACGGTAGTTGGTTCATTTAAAAAAGCTACAGTTTGTGCCTGATAGGTGAGTTTCGGTGAGGAAAGCTGCGTCTGGTGTATGACCGTTCAGAAGCTGCATGACCAGACGTCTTTCAAGCCCGTTGCTGAGACCATTGGCGTTCCATGTCATGAACCGAAGGGTTCTGGGGTAATTCCTATGTGTGGCCATCACAATTTGGAGTGAAGACAACTTCTGTCAGAGTGTACGTAGTGTAATGGCTGTGGCTTTGTGGTATCGTGTTGTGCTGTGCAGTTGAGAAAAAAAATTGCGTGCTGATGGAGGACCCTGACTCTGCGGTGCCGCTGTGTGCTTTGCTGTCAGAGAGGAAAATATGTCACTGATGCTGGTCCAAAATTGAACCAAAATAGAAAACCCATTTTCCCCCCACCCTATACTCCACCCAACGTGAAGCATCTGTCGCCCGAACAACAAAAGGCAGCTGTCAAACTAGGACAGCTGTCATAAAATCGAACACTAACTAATACCAATTACTCTCGTGTCCTGAGATATCCCAGATCAGGTGCTCTAGGATGTCATTCACTCCGTCGGGTAGGGGGGCGACTTTCCCCGTGGCCACTCATTGACGAGGTATGTTAAAGTCGCTTAGGTTTCTATCGTGTTTATTCTGCTTTTATGTTCCTCACCTCCCAGCTAGCAGCAGCGAAGTGAGACAGGAGCAATTTGCTCTGGTTTTCAATCCCCACCCTCTCCTGGGCAGTCTTGCACCGGTAGCTGTGGTGGAGGCAGTCTCTGATCCGGAGGGATACGGGGGTTCCTGTTCCTATTGTTCCAGAGGGTTGTCCAATCCCCTTCTATATATTGCTCGGCCCAACGCCATGCTTCTTTGGGGTCATTGAAGTGGATCGTTGTGCTTTTGTGATATATTTTAAGTTGGGCAGGAAAGAGCAGACCATATTTGACATTTAACGATTGCAGTTGCTTCTTGAGCTGATCGAATGATTGTCTAGCCATTATATGTTATTGAGCCATTGGCGCGTGCTCTCTGGAGCAACGCATCGCGATCCCTGTAATTTAGGAGCTTGGCTATTACAGTGCGTGGGGGGATTCCAGGCACAGGTCTGCCTGTGGGCATGCGGTATGCTGTCTCTATTGAGAACAATTTAGAGAAGGCGTCCGATTCAAACATATCCATTAGCCATTGTTCCAGAAAAAGTTCCATACTGGGACCCTCCACCTTCTCTGGTAGGCCGAGTATATGAACATTATTACGCTCGATCTCCCCTCTCCTTCGTCCACTCTCTCCTCCATCAACTTCAGCCAGTTCTTGACAGTGATCAGTTGTTGTTGCAGGTCGTGTATTCCGTCTCCTGTGCCAGAAATGCGTTGTGCTGCCTCCCTGGTTCGCAACGTCAGCTTCTGTGGATCATGGCAGAGGAGGGACACGTCCATGCTTGTGCCATCCATTTTTTGTTCCATGGAGGCACGTGAGTCCGCAATAGTAGTCATAACATCTTTCAATGATAATGTGCTTTCAGCTTCAGCCATTGTTCCTGCCAGACTGTGGTTGTTTTGTGCAAAGGTTGTTGTGGTCGTATACTGAGCAATTCTATTTTGCGTGAACTGCTTTTTCCCTTTGTCCTTTCCCATGTCTGTTGCTAGCCAAAGAGGTGGTTGTCAAAGGCTCTCCACCATATTGTAGATCCCTGCAGGGTGGCCCTGCACCACGGCACCACTCGGGGTATGGATCACGGCACACTAACCCCCCTCCCGGCATTGTCAGTGGTGTCGCCCCTCTGTCGGGCTTTCCTCCGGCTACGTATGGACAGGGCTCACGGGTCACTCACCTGCCCTGGGTGCTCGCGGAGTTCCACGTGTGCCAATTCGGTTATCCAGTAGCGTCCCGCTTCGCAGCCGGGCCGGAGAGTCGTGGCATCCAGCCTCTCCGCGCAGATCCTCGTGGTGTACCATCTGAGTTCGTAGCATGATCTGTAACTGCGCTCACGACTTGCAGCTCCGGGGGTCACAGTGCTTGCAGGGATTCCGGTCACAGGCTTTTCTCCAGGCGGACAGGGCTCCGGCACGCACCTCGCAGCACCTCCGCTCTCGGGGTTACAGTTAACAACCTCTCTGTGCCAACATCTTGAATTTGCAGTTCGGGAACGTCGTCGAGTTTTGATTGCTTCTAGCTATGCCTTAGCAGATGCGGTTTGCATCCAAATTTCACTCTTTTATGCCACAGGGTGTACTGTGCTGTTTTTGCTCTTTTGGATTCAGTAGCAGATGAATTACAGGCTGGAAAAGCAGGATGTGTGCAGCGGCCACGGGAGCCGAGGAAACTCACGTCTGCTTTGCTTCTCTGCTAGCCATGCCCCCACGACTTTGCTTATATTGATACTATGGTACATGCAGAGAGCTCTGACTGGTCTCACTTATGAAGCCACCCAAGTCAGAACGTTGTATCACATAGCTGGCTGCCAAGGATTCTTCTTGCATATTAGCCAAGTGAGAAGTGGGTGATTGGCTTGATTCTTCCCCACGATACATCATTACTAATCCTAAATTGTTGAGCATGAGGAACAGAGGTCGTGGCCATGGTAAATTTCTTTATAGAACACAGGTTTCTTCAAGTAACCGCCTAATCCGCACTATGCATTTCAGTCTGGGTGTTTTGGGAAACAGTAAAGTGATCGGTAAACCCTCCAAATGGCAACATGTTATAATAGTCTTCTTTTGTTGCAACGGGGTCACATCCATTTGCGTCATCGTTCCCTGATGGTACTGGGTCACAGATGGTGTTATAAACTTCTCCCTTGGCTGCCACGAGATTTCATCCACTTGCGTCATCGTTGATTTAGAAGGATGAGGCATTGGGACTTAAGTACACGGGAGGCGGTAACCATGGCGCTATGGTTGCCGACGGTATTTTACCGAGTCCGCCATGGTGAATGGCGGAATTACTGCCCATTCCAAGGTGTGCGGGGGCGGTAATTCCCCATTCATCAAGGCACTTCCCCATTTCCATTTTTGCCCCCATAGAGCTCAATGGGAATGGGGAAAGCGGTAATTACGGTACCGTAAATTTCCATAAAAGCCTGCATAAATCCATCAAAGGTAAGTGTCAGTATACAACGACCACTACTTTCCATGGGGAAACTTCCAAGGTGCCTAAACCTTCGTACATATCATTGGAAGCAAAAACATAGTCCAGGTGAGCAGATTGTGAGCCCCTTGACCAGAGGTTTCACCTCTAATATTCCCGTTCAACAGTAATATTCAGTTCTTTTAATTCTGATACTCATAAAGGTGCTTTCTTTGATAATTTAGTTTTTGGTAATTTAAAGCCCTTACCTTCAAGACATTTGATGGTAAAGTCTCCACATATCAATGTATGGGCAGCATCATTTTCCGGATTTGTTATGTCTAGTGCACGTGTCACCAACTCTACAAACTCTTGATTCCCAATTCCTGCCGGATTCCAATACACATTAAAAAGCATTAATGTTTGAGGAATTCCATCCTTCTCCCTTGTCCAAGACAACACCAACAATTGTACAAATGGACTCAAACATTTAAACTCCAGAATCTTACACAGACCTCCCGTTTTCACCAATGTCATGAGACCAGCCAAGGGTCATCCCTGATGTTTTACCTGGGCCAGGGAGAAACAGATATCAAATCTCTCACACACCGGTTTGGATACAATCAATGTTTCCTGCATACAGATTATATCCAGGGTTTCTTAATCTAATCCCCCATCACTAAATCGATGCGTAAATTCCCTGTTATTCCATATGGCCATGGGCAGGAGCGCTTTTCTTGATGTCTGAAGTTATGAGTCAGACCTTTGCAGTAATGAGGCCGCTGACCAGCTCCAATCAGCGTTAGACTCTAGCAGTTTCCCACTCCCCTGGGAGTGCTCATCTCGCCTCTAACATTCAAATGTAACTTTCAGGTGGAACCCCCCTCCCACCAAGGATATTGACACCTTCAATGAATGTACAGCCTTTCCCAATACTGGACCCTGACCGGTCTTTCCTCCACTAGTAGGGAAGGTTTCTGTGAGGGAAATGTATTATTCAAACCTTGGGGATAATATCATCTTCCCTCTATTAACTCAAAGCGCAAAGGTAAGAAATCCATTTCAGCTTCAAGCAAACAGTCCTTCACCAGAGCTGAAGACAAATGAAGTGTCTCCCAGTCCAGTCTATCCTCTTCCACAAGCTCTAGAATCCTTATATCACCTGGGATAATAAACCTAAGTCTAGGAGAGCAATGTAGGAGTTTCAAGACATTTTTCCTGTTCATTATCAAACCGCCCCTTTCCGGTATCAATCGTTCGATGTCAACGAGCATCTTTTTTGTGTCTTCGCAATGTCTGCTAGGAGACCTCCTCTCCTAATCTTCTTTAAGTGACTGACAACTCAGTAGTCTTGGATGAACATCAGTATTAGAGAGTTGGTTTCCCTTTTCCAAGCAACATCTTTTTTGCTCCATAGTGCAGAATAGGGGAGACATCTCCCAAGAGGCCCTCCTGGGCTTGCATCGCTCCCCAGAGCTTGTTTCCTTCTCCCTTCTTCCTTGCTGTGGAATGATCTGACTTTCTTCCACTTCTTCCACATCAAATGTTACATTAGGAAGACCTTCCCCATCCATAGGAGTCTTCTCTGAATCAGTCGAGAGCTTCAATAGCAGTAGTATGTCTTCTTCCGGCACCTCTAGCTGTGACAAGCTCACTACATCCATTTCTCCTCTTTTAACTGAAGCCCAACAGACTCTCCTTGGGTTATTCACCACTCTTCGTGTGCTAGGGAGCATGAGGTTTTGCAGGAAAGCTTTCGAGCGACACGGAGGCTCGCCTGTTGAATATGGGTTTTAATTTCTCGAGAGGGCCCTTTATCCTTTTTTCAAATACATCAAAAACTTTTGGATCTTCCCCGAGTCTAGATTCGACCTCTTGAAAATAGTCTGACTCCTGTAGATTCTCAATAATGGACACTGCATCACTTTTGCAATGATCCCTCCTTAGGAAACACCTTTCCTTTAATAGCAGACGCCACTGGAACAGACCCGAACATCTTTGATCTTGTACAGGAGCTTTTTAGAGTTGAGATAGACCGACCCCAGCTGGAGGAATATCCTTAGTCTTTTCTCCCCCGGGGTTGCGCATGGGTCCATTTGGGCTTGTTCCCCTATTTCAGGTTTTAGAGGCACGGGCCTAATTTGTACATCATTCTGGTGTCTCTACCATTTGATTTTCTCTAAAATCGCACATCAATGTAGATTTCTCAGTAGTCTCTCCTTTCGCTACGTCAAACAGCCTAGCCTGCCACGCTGCTGTTAGCTCCGCCCTTTTTATCAAGTCTCACCTGGAGTGTTCCCACAAATGATTCCAAGAAAATATGTTTGGTGTGGGGCATTGCCAGGAGGGTTGCTTGATCCTTAATAGTCTCTTGTTGATTCTTGTATAATTTCATGAAGGGGTTCATGGCCAGTGCCAGAGATGCCATGATCATATTTTGCATTTGCGCCGTATCCATCCCTCCCTTCCTTGACTGAAAATCTGTCTCTAAAGTTCTTTGTCTTGAAAGTGTCTGGTTGGCCTGCAAGTCACTTGATACCGAGGATTCTGAGATCGATCTCCACGGAGAATACATGGGTGATGCCTGCAGATTCGGTGGCGTCCCCCTGGTGACCTACTTAAGTTTCTCACTTCGGGATTGACTCTCTTGAAAGGACATGTCCCCCAGTTTATTTTTAATGACAAGAAATATAAACCTCAGCCCTTTGTTTGGACTAATTGCAATGCTCGTTAGGGCGGGGAATCCAAGTTGCTTCCCCGAAGCACCAGGAGATGAAGTTGCCACTTCATTGACCTCACTGTCTCTCTGGTACGAGTGCTGTATTAAGCAATCCTGCGTCCCACGCCAATCTAGTTACTAGTGCCTTATGCTGTTGCTCTAGCCATAACACCAAGGTCAAGGAGAACTGTGGAGGTAATGGAGTCACTACTTCCTCCGAACAGGGAGGCTGGCATTGTCTGGAGAGTCTGGTCTATTGAATACATCTTCAAGTTACGAGTAATCCTCCACCCGAGGTGATTCCATCATTAAAACTGGGCCCCCCTTCTCATTGCATTTCTTATGCCCTTCTATCACCCCTTCCAATTCCTGGACCAGAGCCTGTGGTCCCACAATAGCCTGAGGTCCAGTGATTGATTCCCCGTGGGTGCTCCATCCCTGTCCCTCCGGGGAACCACCTCTCCAAATTTCATCCCCTTCACCCTGGTTGGTGTTCCCCACAATGCTGGGGATTGTGCTTCTTGTACCAGGGCATTGGCCATTGGCATTGCACTCACCCACTCATCCTCCATGCCATGGGTTCTCTCCACAACTCTCCCGCCAGCATTATTGTTTGTGGGTAACTTTGATCCCCCATTATTATGGGCCATCACTGTATCCAGTTACTCTGCCGGTTGAGCTTACATTTGAACCGGTGAAACCAATTGCAGGCTTGCCAAATCTTGTGTTGAGTCTCTCAGGTGGCCGACCTCATGGATTTGGCTCGAGTTGTTTATATTCAGATAATCTAATATTCCCTGGTGTTTAACCTATCATCTCGTACGTGGGTGAGTGTGTAACGTAATGCGTAGAAAGAATTTTCACTGTGTTGCTCTTTACCGTTTTAAGGTTTAACATGCTTCCTCTTAAACATACTCAATGGGACTCATTAAACGGACGGCGGAAACCATGGCGCTATTAGCGCCATGGTTGCCGCCGGTATTTTACCGAGTCCGCCATGGTGAATGGCAGAATTACCGCCCTATTCCAAGGTGTGTGGGGGCGGTAATTCCTCATTCACCATGGCACTTCCCCATTCCCATTTTTGCCCCCATAGGGCTCAATGGGAATGGGGAAGGCGGTAATTACGCTACCGCAAATTGCGGTACCATAATTACCTCCAAGGTCCCTTTGCGGGTCCCATCCTTAACGGCTGGTAAAACCAGGTACCGGTAAACCCTTACCGCCAATGTGCTCACATGGGTTGGTATGTGGTGCGTGAGCCGTCGTACCAGCACAAACAAGGAAGGAGAGGGTGAGAGGTCCTACCTTGAATACATACAACAGCACAGTTCCAGCTGAGTGTGAGTTCCCACCGAGTCCGAGTCCACAGAGCACATGGGCCTCCGAGGCTACGTGACTCTGATTCACTGACGACTGTGGTCTTTTAGTTCTTTGTAGATCTCTTATTAATTTGCACTTAAACTCCCAACGTCAAGATGCATAACGCTTTCCCAGTGGGGTCCTTTGATCTTAAAATTAAACCGTCTCCTTGCAGGTCATCAAGACACTAATGATAGCAGAAACAGAGGAAAGCAGGGGAAAACGGAGGCAGGGGCAGAGCAGTAACTCCACAACCTCTGTAGCCCAAGGGGCTGCCTCTCCAAGAAACAGTGCACTCTTTCAAGAGATGCCGCCCTCCCGCTGCAGCACGCCAAACACAGTGAAACACTCTCGCCTCACTCCACTCTCGCTCTGCTCCACTCTGAGTTGAGGTCGAGATAATGAAGGAATGCCTCCTCTTCTCTCAGGGATCAGCAGCCACTGGAAACAGACTACTCATTTCACAAGCACTGTGCAGAGTGACAACATGGTGAAACACTCTCGCCTCACTCTGCTCTTGCTCTGCTTGGAGTGGAGGTCAAGATAATGAAGGCATGAGTCCTCTCCTCTCGGGGTTCAGCAGCCACTGGAAACAGACTACTCGTTTCACAAGCACCCTGCAGAGTGACAACACAGTGAAACACTCTCGCCTCACTCCAATCTCGCTCTGCTCTGAGTGGCGGTCGAGATAATGAAGGCACGCCTCCTCTCCTCTCGGGGTTCAGCAGCCACAGGAAACAGACTACTCGTTTCACAAGCACCCTGCAGAGTGACAACATGGTGAAACACTCTCGCCTCACTCTGTTCTCACTCCACTCAGGGTGGAGGTCGAGATAATGAAGGCACGCCTCCTCTCCTCTCGGGGTTCAGCAGCCACTGGAAACAGACAACTGGTTTCACAAGCACCGTGCAGAGTGACAACACGGTCAAACACTATTGACTCCGAAATCGTCTATTCAGATGGAAATCGCCTTACTATGTTTGCACAGATTGGGTTGTGTACTTCAACAGCACCTTCACGTGCTTGAACCTCTACTCCCATGTAATTTATTCAGCCTAGACTTTCAAACTCCTCCATAAACTCCTGTGACAGAGGAGTATTCAAATAGAAGGGATGCCTACAGCAATCTGTGATACTCTCCGAACACAAATATGAAATAGACGGTTTCATGGGAGTCACTGGCTGATGTATGGATCCTACTTTGAATAAATTCAATTGAATGCTTGACACATTCGCACTCATGCCTAACCTCAGATTCTCTCGATCCTCAACTACTGTCAGCGATGTGAAATCAATCGATAAAGATTCCCCCGGGATTGAGGACATCCTCCCTTAAATCCAAAGCCACTCCTTGCCTGGAATATATGCGTGATCCAACTCAAAAATAGTATTCAATAAATTCAAACTAGAGTTCAAATCGACTAATTGTAACGAATGAGCCTTGGCTTCGTCATACACACACTTTATATCCGACAGTTTGAGTGAGTGAGCCAGTAGGGCTTTGCGCGCGTTTTTAACATTTCATGCACATTTTTCATGTGTGCCGATAAAAGAGACTGCGCAGAAATCACTTCTTGCACAGGCTTTAAGTCCATCAATTGTATGGTATGAAATTCGACTTCATCATGCACCTGCTGAAATACTCGTAGCAGCGAATTTTATACAAGATGTAAAACTGTTAATGAAGCGCTGCTCATGGTACGTGCTAAGGGGGATGGGGCTTCGATTGGGCTCGCAGGTAACGAGGAGTCACAAGATTCTGTAACTCGTCCTCTAATGGGGACTCGAAAAGGGCCGGTGAACTACAAGCGGTGGCTGCACCGTGGGAGAGAACCTGGGAACATTAAGGGGTGGCTGTGCCATTTGGGAAAAAAGTGACCCTAAATGGCTGTCTGGGCCTTGTGGGAAAACCTGAACACCTTAATGAGTGGCTATGCCCTGTGAAGAAACCTGGGAACCTGGCCTCTTTGAAAGAACATGAACACATTAGACAAGTGTGTGATCAGGATTTCCAAACATTATTTTCACCATAGCGAAACAGCATATGTAGCAGACAGCAACTGGTCAGGGCCTTGCAGACACAGTCACTAGTATTATTACTATCTGTTTCCCAACCACTCGCACCACGAAAGAACCCCTCCCTACTTTTCAGTGTCTGACACACATTGGGTAACAAGAGAAGCTGGAGTGTTGGCTACATAGTCTTGGCCAATTAAATGCTTGTTCATTTTTACAAACACTTGTTGTACATGTGTCACTGCAAGTCTTCTCCTGCAGTTAGAGACAATTGCCACAACTGCTCTATAAAATGTTGTCAGCATGCACAATTGTGGGCGTGGGGGAGGGGTTTAGCGATTCCACAGCAACCCACACAAGTGCCACTGGTCCGAAATGACCACCTTTTGTACCAATACTGTAATGAGTCCTCATTCTTTCCACCAGTTGAAGTGTTCAAATGATAGACATCAAGCATCTGTGCAAACGGCTGTCTATTTCCAATTCTGGATGGCCCATCTGAGTCACTGAGGAGGGTATCCAACAGATGCTCCTCCCTGTAGGCTGTTCCCGCTCTGCTCACCATGCGTTCAACAGATGTCTGTGATGTTTGGCCAGTTGATGCTGCCGTCTTCTGTGAGCTTGACATTGCCAGTCTAGTTAACACAACTTGGGCTATTTGGTGTTCTTCCTGCTGCCTGCCTGCGATCTTTCTCCATTTGATGTTGCAGGCACTGCGTCAACGCGTCCTTGCACTTTTGCAGTGCGTCCTCTCTGTGATGCTTGCGGCGAGAGAGGCAGATGAAACGCAGCCATTTTTTCTTCCTTCAGAACCTGGGTGTAAAAAGGAACCCAGCAGGTACTCAATGTAACCTTTAAATCCAACCACCCCTGGATCACACCACATGGTTCAAACCAGATTCCTCATCAGTGGTGCAGCATCCCAATGTCAAGGCACAGACCCTCACTGTGCTGGTGAGGTTGAGCTCAAGTAGGTACACCAGGGTGAGAACCTCAGGGGTGCATTGTGAAAACTGACCTGCTGGGTGGCCTCCTCGAAAGGCTGTTGCAAAGAGCAGACCTTAGACAGCAGCTGCCGCTGAGACAGTTTTGAAAATGACCCATCGGAGCTCTGCTGTGAGTAGCAGTAGTATGTGATCTTATTGGAGGCTCACATATCCTGTCCAGAATTTGCAAAGTATAGTTTCAACTGGCGGTCACTGAGGTCTTTGGGTTGTGCCGGGGCAATGTGCCGCTCACTTGCAATTGGCACAGTGCAGTTTCGGCATGGCAAACCCAGCTGAAATGGATGCCCATCTTCTGGGCCACTGCAACTTGTTTCTTTCATAGGCTTGCAATTGCTGATGAAGCGGGCCACCAAGATGTGAAGGACATGCACAAAGCAGGGAATGTACATTGTCTTTTCAATTCACAAGGCAGCAAGGACATTTGATTCACTGTCTGCTGCAACGAAGCCCCAATGCAACCCAAAGGGCCTCAGCCACTGGGCTTTTACCTTCTCCCAGAAATCAACTCCCCTGTGGTTTATGCCCTCCTAGCCTGGCATGCACAAGGAAGACTGGTGCTGAACTGCACACAACTGCTGCCCCATCAAATTACTCTGAGGCCCAACTTGGCAGATTGCGGAAGGAAAGCTCACACTGTGTGCTGTGACAGCAGCTTACTCAATGCTTAGACCTAAGATTCACATGTCCATGGTGAAGTGGACTTTCTGCCCCGCTGACTTATATTGTGCCTGTGCCACTGTAGCCATAACATCATTGTACAATTCTGAAAATGCTTTGCGAGAGAACACATGTTGTCCAGGAACGCCCCAGTAGTGACAGATTTTCCCTTAAAACAGATTGTTTCACAAATGAGTAGACCCGCATTGTGCAGGCTCTGTCTCTCATGGGGCGTGTGAAACTTTTGGCCGCACTGAAACACTTCCATAACTATTCATAGATGTAATGTGGGGTCAGTGCTATGCTCCACTTAGGTACAGGAACTAGAGCTTGCTGTCCTACTCCCAGGGGTAATTTTCAGGGGTAATTGTGCAGCCTGGTGAAGATGTGTTGCTTGTCTGATGGTACTGCGAGGAATACCTTTTGCCATGTTCCCACGTCTCTGTGTGGCGCTCTTGCATTTGAGACCGCATAAATGCGGTGCCCAAGTTCATCCCTGCCTTCCCATGCTACAATGTTTTCAGCAAGTGGCCAACATCGGTTGCTGTTCATTCTCTGCAAAGTACTGCCACGCCTTTGACTTACGTGGTGGGTAGCACACAGGCTGGGTTCATGGGGGAGATGTTGCTGGATATGGTGTTGTTCTGGATGACATATAAGGACATATAAGGACGATATGTGCTTTCTGTTTCTTAAGAAGATTGCATACAGGTGGGGGGTGCTTATGTTAATACTACAGCCTCTGCATCTATGGTGTCTTCCCCACTGCCACCTTAGTATTTCCGCTTTCAAACACCATTATCTAATCACACATGGACCCCCTTCCTCTAGCGCACACTCTTTCCCGATGCCTCCATATGTGCGTTACCCACACCGCCCAGAATCCTGCCTCCTGCCTCTCCTGCCTCTCCCTCCCACCAGAATCAGGTGAGTGTGTCTCTCCTACAAGCAGGAGGGAGATATTCCGGGCTCTTCCTATTCTTCACAGATGTCACCCAATGGCATGTGTCTCAGCTACTCACTCCGAAATACCCGACACTGATGCTCATCGCATGTTTAGTGGTGTCTTGGCGGTAAATAAACAGAGATACCACCAAACTGTTTTACCATTACTGCCAATTGGCCTGGCGGTATTACTACCAGATTACAAGTGTCAATAGGTGGTGCTAGTGCCTATTAACTGGAGTCCACTGGAGTCCATGGGGGATTTTTGGTGGAATTACCATGGTGGTAATTCCGGCGCACTAATTCTGCCGAAATCTGGTCAGAAAGCTGGCACATTTACCTCCAGGTCATAGCTGGAGGGGAATCCTTCTAATTTCCGTCAAAGTTATAGTTGGGCAGTGCGGTAATGCAGCAGTATACGATAATACTGTTGCAATTTACCCAAACCGCCCAACTTGTAATAATGCTCGTCACTAGCAGTGGCGGCTGCTTACATAGGGCGGGGGGGGCGCCGCCCCCCTCCCAGGGCCCCCAGGAGTGTGCAGAGAACATTGTTTACATTTTCACAACTTGGTTCTCTGTTGAATTCTGCAGAACAGCATGGCGGCAAATCAATGTTGCAGAGCGGCAGATTTATTATTTATTTACAACGTAAATAAATAATCTGCCACTTTGCAATGTAGTCTTCATTCAATGTGGCTGGGCCTGCCACCCTTACACAGAGGGGCGCGTCCCGTTTTACGAAGCTTTTCCCTACTGTAAAGTGCTTGGAGCTCGTAGCTCCACGCACTCTACGTAACCATCACAATCCAGGAGGCTGGCGGGGCGCTCGAGGGGTGGCCCTGCCAGCATTATAATCTCTGCGCAAACAGCGCACCAGAATCTGACCTTTCTGTAGGCTAACAGGTTTAATGAAGAATGTCATTGGCTGGTTGCCAGCCAATGACATCCATTATTGTGGGTGGGGTTGGGGTCATGGGCGCATGCGTGTGCCTTTGAAATTCTCACTTCGTGAGTTAAGTGGATTGACTCAGGGCTGCCCAGAGAACAGCAGGCCCACTTCACGTGCTGCACACTGCAGAATTAGCCCTCGCCAACTCCGGTAAGCACTGAAGATTCTGCACCCACACCTCGAAAAATGATCTTACCTTCTCCTGATGCCTAGACGCCAGAGTTCATGCACCCCTCTTACGTTCTTTAAACTCGGATATATGTGTCTGAGGCTGAGGCGACCCGCCTTCCTCCCGAGCCCTTTTCAACAAATATGGGTGATTTTTATTGACCTCCAACACCCCCCCCAGCCATTTTAAGAACTTACAATCACTATATACCAGTAGGCCTCAGTCGACAGCAAGCCTGCGTTTGTTCCGTCCCAAGCCTCCTTATCTCGGCGTTGCCCGAAAGGCCGCCTGCCTTTGCCTACTCCTTATCCCTTACCACAGCCCACCCCGTCTGCACTCACCCACACCTCAAAAAAGTATCTTATCTTCTCCTGATGCCTCATGCCCTGCTGCTTCCACACCCCCTTCATCAAAAAGACACTGTCTGGCTCTCGTCACATATGACAATGGAAGAGAGCACGTCCGTGCAGAGCCCCTGATTCCATTTCCATGCAGGACATTTGTGTTTATTTTCGAAATTAAACCAAAGACTGTGTATTAGCCGCGTGCCATGGTTTTTTTATTCAAACAATACTCTAGGACCCTGGGGTTTAGCCCTGGCATGCTTATAGCAAGAACCCCCCCCCCAGCAGGCGGCACCTACATTAAGGCCCTGCCCCTCATGATCTGCGAGTTATGACTGCTGCATCAGGTGTTATTTGTTCAACAGTAGCACACAAGTTATTAAACCCGTCAAGAGCTGAGTAAGCGCTATAGAGTTTTGACCATAGGTTCCAAATAGGTCTTTGCAACACAGAGATACGGCATAGCTAGAACGTAATGCAACAGTTCATATTTAAAAACAAAAATATGTCTGGGGTCCATTTGAAAAACTTTCGCCAATACTAAGTGTGATTTGTGAAAAAAGTAGCGTTTAAAAAAGTGAAGGTTAATTAGTATTTACAAATGTGTAAACTACCACTAAATCAAAAAACGACTCATGCCGGATTCACAAAAGACAGTCCAAATAGGAGATTTTCATAACTTTTGGCATAAATCACTGAGATTATAATCGATTATGATCGAGTATGGATGCATACCGTAAAAATAGAACAGCAAATGTAGATGTTCGGCCAGTGCAGAATTATGCAGATATGGGTTTGACAAGGGGGTGTCCGAATTTGGAATAGGACATGCACACAAACATGTAACTTAATCTGTTTTAGAATCTTAGGGAAAAGACACGAGTTACTGCACACACGTTTTTGGTGCAAGTGTTGGGTAAGACGTGTGAAAATTAATTACTTTGTATGTAAGTGTCGGGCCGGGGTTAGGGTATGCATAATGGGTCGGGGACGGGGACATTTCGAGCTTGAGTGAGGCTTTTCTGTGAATCGGGTATAGGTCACATGGATCTGGTGCAGGTGAATCTGAAGTGGAACTACTGGCCTGACCCTCTTCAGTTACTGACATAGAGGAGGTAGGGCTATATAAATGCACTGGCAATTGTCTCTCCTTGACCCGTCCCTAGACCTAGAAGAGAACTACTGGCTGGCTGGCTGTCCGGCCTGTCATGGCTAGGTATGTACCAAAGAGTAAGGGATGCATGGTCCACCCTGTCATCTTCTTGCAGAGGCCTGTCACTGCTGAGTTTGACCCCTGAAAGCAAGAAGCCTGCAGGTGGTCCCTGACCCCATAACGATACTACACACAAGAAGTAGTATCACATGATCTTTGACCCCATGGACTGGCCCACTGTTTACTTTTTAAACGTGCTATGTTGAAATCTCAGGGCTGCAGCATGTTAATAAGCGTTGAGTGATAACAGCTACAGGTAGTCTGCTTCGGAAACTACGAAGAGCAAACAGAATACTTAATTTGCATAGATTAGCCAAATTGCCTTATAATCACAGGCTTCGTGGAGAGATAGGGCTACGAGGGTGGCGTTTGCAATAGGACCCGTGAATTAAATCGATTATTGCAGAACTATAGGATTTGTGGAGGTTTCTGTGCTACTGCATGGTGTATGTTCAAAAAAAGCAAGCATCAAGTTTAACAGCACCTTTTTAAAACATCTACTGCCGTTTGTTGACTAAAGTAGATGTGCTGATTTTCGAAATCCCACATTTTTATTTGGGGAGCAAATATGCTAAATTCAAATACATCTCGACATTCATAAAACATTTCTTTTCACTTCATCTCTCTACTCACTTGTTTTTTGAGCAGCCATGGTCTGCTGGTCTCCAAACCTTGAATACATGAGAAGCTAACATCATTAGGCAGTGGGTGGAGAGGGGTCTTTGGGTAAATGCTTCGCCAGGCTTGGAACCAAGAACAGGCTGCTTCTGGTATTAGTCCTGACACAGGCGACAGCTGTGGCAAAAGAACCACCAAGCAACATCATCATAAGCCCAAGAACAAGCGCTGGCCACCAGCACCAGCTCTGGCACAAACCCCAGTCATGAAAAGCAGCCCCGGTACACAAGCATAAGTCCCATCTTCACTACCATTACTCGATATATATATATATAATGAATTTATTCATGCATACAACATAGTACCAGCTATTCACAATACAAGCTGCTGTAAAGAAAACATGATCACACTTGCACATGTAAGAAAAATGTGCCACCATTAGTATGTAAAACCTAATGCTTATTATGTTATATTTATGTGGGTTTGGACAGTAAATTGCAAATTTTGGAAGCCATTTTTCCAAACTTTTTGCGGGGCGAGAACCCACCCGCACTCCCCCTTGATATGGGTTGGCCTCGCTCGCTGCGCTCGCTCCAATATTTGCCCTGAGAAATTTACGCCCCACCACCTTTCAAAGTCACCAGCCGCCACTGGTCACTAGTGTACCAACCGTTACTGCAAATTTCTGCTTCTTCCTGCCAGCAAATCAGGTATATATGCTGCTCCCTCAAGCGACTCTCAGCGATTCCCAGCTTATCTCGTTCCTCCTCCCAAGTGTCCTTTGATATCACTCGTCCCGTCCACTCACTCCATGAGATGGACGCTGACTGGTTTGCCACCCACGAATCTGAAATCCTGCTTTTCCTTTCGAGCAAAATATGTCTGTGTGACTCTCCCAACAGGTGCCCTAAGGGATCACCAGCTTGTCCCACACCCCCTCTCATGTGTCATCTGAGGGTACGTGCCGCGTCCATTCACTTCAAGAGATGGACACTGAACCTCCTGCAAGCTGCCCTCAGGGTTTCCCAGCTCCTGCAGATCCCCCTCCCAGGGGTCACCCAATGGTGCGCGCTCATTCATTTGCTTTATAGACACTCACTGCCTCGCTGTAGCCTTCTTCCTACAACTGCTCTAATTGCATCCTGTTTATAAGTCCTTCCCTAAACATCTAGAGCCTGCCTCCAGCAGTCGCCTTGTGTCACTCTGGAACCTACCACGTAGAGTAGCTTCAGACAAACGTTTCCAAATGATTGTCCAAAGTGTGTCCTTGACGAATCAAGCAAAATTCAGCTGATTTTCATTTGTTGCAGGGACGTTCATCCAGGCCTACTAACAGGTGTTGAAAGCTTGATTGAGGAGAAAGGAAGCATGCCCATATTAGGCAGAGCAGGACGTTTCTAGTGGGCCAGGTCAACTTGGATAGTGACAGAAGATGGAAGAAGAAGAGAGCGTGAACGTGGGAGGATATGACATGATCACAGAGGAGATAGGGGAAGAACCAGAAGGGACATGCACTAGGACAGACTAAAAGGGTAATTACTTCCGCTCTCCCTGCCAGCTATTCCCATTTACCCTTCCAGTGGCAAGAATTCAAGTTAGGGTCAGTCTTTGGGTATGGAAACCTAGAAGGTCCCCATCTGCTTAGTCAGCGGAAGAAGGAATTAAAAAACCTAAGAGCTGGTAGCTCATAGATGGGAAAGATAGTGTAGAACCTCTTTTTGTTACCATACGTGAACTGGGTAGTACATTTATAGAACCACAAGACGATGGGAAAGCCCGAAATGCCTAAGGTCACCATAGAGCAATGGAGCGGCCCAGTCAAGGTTGAGGAGATACATAACCCTAACCTATTTTGATTTGATGAAGATAATGAGCCTCATTTCAAGAAAAAGTGCTGGTAATAACATTTACCGTCACTTTTACCAGACCGGCCATTTACAACTTTGCCGGTAAGGGATAAGGATATACCTCCTGCCAAGTGCTGAAGGTAAATCTGCCCCCTACCGGCAAAAACTGCCTTTATTACCTTCACGGCCGGTAATTGCGACAGAATCACACCCATGGAGTCCTACAGGACTACAGGATTCCATGTGGTGGGGATTAACTGCCCCTACCAGCACTTGTAATCTGTCGGTTATTTCGGCAGACCAAGTGCCTGTAACGGTAAGTCTGTTTGCCGGTATTCTGGCAGATTTACCACCGGTATACCGGCAACCTTTGAATGAGGCTGAATGTTTCTTTCTCCAAATAAAGGATGGAACTTGAATATATGGCTTTGGCCTGCCTATAGGACCCAGGCATCACTGTGAAAATCTCTACATTGCTCCATGCTTTGGTCGCACTGATAACTGTGTTTTGAGTTTTCCTTTTAGGGGCACTCTTTTTGCAGAGTGTCCCAGTCATGTGGCGGTGCAAGACCTCAAGCGGAGTCATAGGCTCTTACTCGGAACTGGTCTGTATGTATTTCTGAACTCTACCATGCTTGCTGTCAGAGCAGGCATGAGGCCCATGAGAAGGCTTGGTGAGGTCATTCAAGTGCTTTGACAATGTGCCTGGCCAGAGCTCCCCGACCTCTTTAAAGACCCCGTGGAATAGAAGTTGGTCATAATTCAATATTCTATCATCTAACGTTGTCTTGTCTGGGGCTGACTGAGAAAAGAACATTATATTTGGGCAAAATATCTCACAGCCTTGCCTCGCTGTCTCCAGATGAATGGTGGTATAAGCACATAAGTGGACATAGTGTGAGCCAAACCACGGCCTTGCTTAGATTTAGGGATAACATTTTCCTGGGGTTGGTCTGACAACAGAAGGGATCTCATGGTGGTACTATGGGCAGTGATCAGGGTGCCCCTGGGGACTGTCCTCCACATGGGCTGAAAGCAACTCTAAACAAGTCCTAACACACATGAGCTATAATATAAACAACAATACACACTTCGGATCAGGATGGGATGGAAGAAGCACTTTGAAATGGACAAAAGACACATGTAAACGTTTCAACTTTGCAAATTCGTGGCAAACTTTTACTATGCGATATTGGAGAAAAACGGGTCAAATACAATGTTCTGCAATGTGGTTTAGTTTTGGATGTAGCTAAGCATCTTAGGTATCAGTGAGAGTTGAAATTTCATTTCTATCTTTAAAACTGAAGAAGTTATAGACAGTGGTCGAAGTGTATGAAAAGAAGTAGTGGAACTATGTTCCCTACTGGGCTGCACCGCTCCCCACAAACCCCATCGCCACGCCCCCTCCCATGCACAATACCAACCCCAAAACACATGCTCCTGATGTTTTGGGGAACGCTCAGCGCATTGCACTAAAAGTGAACGTTTCAACTTATTCCTACACTTTTATTTTAAAACGAAACCATTCCGGAACGGTTTCTTTTTAAAATAAAAGTATAGGAACAGTAAAACTTAATTAAAAGAAGTAGAGGAGCACCGCTCCTGACCGCTCCTGCCCACTTCGACCACTGGTTATAGAGGTATAGAGGTTTTAGTGAGAGGCGTTTTTTCAAAATAGGCACGAAAATTCAAACAGAAATTTGCTTCTGAAAATGACACATGGGTTTGATTACACTATATTATGACTATGAAAAAGAGAATGCCACATATGGATCTTACAGTCATGTGGCCAGCGTAACCCGTCACGTTGTGGATACTCTACTTCTTCCTGGGATTAACTTTAGTTATTCAAAATCAGTAGGCAGTTATGGTTTTGGAACACAGGTGAGACAATCAGCGCAAGAAGGATTCTAACAATACTAGAGTTGTGAATTAAAGATGGGATGGGTTGAGATAGGGATAATACAATGCAGATATATTATGGGTCACTGTTCTTCCTATTATACTAACAGTCCTTTATAATTAAATTGGACCGTCCGGTTCTGGTCATGGGGTGGATCAGGTCTTGCGGCAGCAGGGCACCTCTGGAGGGATTTGGATCAGCGGCACAGTTCTGATCAATTTCGGACTGCGCCTCAGGCTGGTTTAGGATGGGCCCCTTCTGATAAGGGTATAAGGATATGAGTATTTCACATCAAAGTTTCCAGGCAGCAGCTTTTCAGTCCTTTGAAGTTCACTGAAAAACCTCCTCCACATCCTGCCCCTCCTTGCAGAGGTCAATGCTCAGCCTGTCCTTTGTTCTTTGGTCAGCCAGAAGACAAATGTCTAATGTGGCCCCATTGTGTTGCTTGTTGGCATGATGTGGGAACCATTTGCAGCCATTATCCTTCCTGTTCTCAAGGAAGTATCAAGCGGAGATATCAATTTTCCCAGGCCAGGCTGTCAGATCAGAATTAAATTGTGGATTGGTTCCAGACTGGGCTCTTTGACATTAAAATCTTTTCATTTCACATATAAAATATAAGCACAGTTTATCCGGGATTTAAACATTTCAAAAGAATTAGCCCTTCACAAACATGCTTGAAATAGTGGATTTTGCAATTTCTTCCAGAAAGGAAACACCTTTAAATGGGTTAGATAGCTAATTTCCTTAAGCAGCTGCCAGGCAGGGAGGCCTGGATTCCTCTGACTGCCTGGAGAATCCATGATTTCAGCACACTTTCCTTTCAATAATTCTCTGGGAAAAATGACTGAATTTAGTGCCAAAACAGCACTTTGATTAGGGAGCTGTATTTAAGGGAATTTTTGGATTTTAGCCTACATCTGTGGCATTGATTCATGTGACGGTTGACAGATGACAGATGACAGCAGTGATTCCTGTTTTTACACCAACTTTGCCTGTGTGTGCGGCATGGTGTGCAGCTCTTTTGTGGTTTATGCACCTGGCACATTTTTTCAGATTTGGCACGCACTGGGGTTATCGCCTCCATTTTTGGCAGTTTTCTTTCCCCATTGGCAAAGGGGTGCAGCATGGCGCATTGGCAAGGGTAAAAATATTCCACACGCCATCCCTGCTCTGAAGCATGGTTATTGAGCTTACACTATGGATGGGTGCAATGTTTCTGTTCCCTCTTTAAATTGTTTCCTTTCTGATTTGAAAGTCCTAGGGACATTGGCATAATGGAGCCTCGAATTAAATGACCTTCCTAAACTAATGACCTGTGTTTCAAAGAGAGGCTGTAGAACTGATTGCTGAAAGAAGCAGGTATCGCATACTGTGTGATCAATGGGATACATCATTCTGAATAATTATGGAGGGCTAATGGAGGCAATGTTGCACGTTTCATGTGGCAAGCAATGAACTTGTTGGTAGAATGTACACACTTCCCATCCCGATAGCCTCTGCTTCCCCCGGCACCAGTGATTTAAGTGGCCTTCAAACTAGGGGGCGTGGCCTGGTAGGGGTTGGTGCCACAATTAAGAAGCAACACTTACCTCACCTGAATGCTGCGTGTTAGGCCACGCCCCTTAAGAGCCCCGGCTCAATTTTGCCAAAGTGCTAGGGCCGTGGCCTAACAGGCAGCATTCAGGTAATGGTAACTGTTGCCTCTTTTGATTGTGATGCTGCCCCCTGCCAGACACCCTTTTCATTAGAGATGTGGGGATCATCACCTTCCTGCCTGGGGTGCGAGTGTGATAATCCCTGCATCTCTAATGAAAGGGGTGTACGGCAGGGGTTGGCGTGACACAATGAAAAGGCAATGCTTATTTTGCAAAACCTGAAGTTGTCCCTTGCACGCGAAAACCTCAGGCTGTAGAAAATAAAGAGGGATGTCTGGCAGGGGGTCGGTGCAGTGACATAATGAAAAGATGAGGCTTTAGAAAAAAAATGCTTAGCTTCTAGGGCCCTGGTGGGCTGGGGTTTTCTCTGACACAATTTTCGAAGCCTGCCGGGGCTCTGTCCTGGCTAGCCCTGGCTCACATAATGCACTGCCCATACCCTACTGTAACCCTGGTTATATCCCCCATGCACAGTGCTCAGTTGCTTCCCAGCTAGGTTTGTTTGTTTGTTCTGTTTGTTTGTTTGTTTATAAATCCCAAACATACAGACAGAGAGACATACATACTTTTATCCATTGATTTGCTACGGCCTTTGGTGCATCCATTCTTGAAGACGAGCAAGACAAATCTGAAGGGGAAGAATGCATCAGTGCATTCTTTACCTGTGTAGGAGCATTCTGTCTTGATATCAGTGCACACTAGACAAGTACCAATATACTGGGGGGGCCAAATGGTAGGTCAGTCTGCCCTTACCCTGTATCAATGCACTGCCACTTATTTGGCAATCCATTCTTGTGACCCTTCATTGCAACCCTCTACCAATGCATTGGTGTCCTATGTCAATGCATAATGCACATGTACATTCAAACCCTGTATCAAAGTGTGCCAGTATATTTGCATTTTTCAGCTTTTTGACCAGAAATGCCAAGCACTGAGGATGGTACATAAGCACTTAAATTTATGTTGGTGTCATGAACCATCAGTATTCTGAGCAGGCGCATCAGCTAATGGGAATGCTTGGATCACAGATTGCAACCAATGATGCAAGCTGGCCTACAGCGTATTCTCTTGGTTGACTGCACCCACTCCTTACTCTCCTTACTCTCCACTCGAGCCGCCAGCCCGCACCCAACCACCATCCTGCTACTACCTGCATCTTCTTCTTCTTCTTAAAGGTTTTGTCAGGGTGTCATCTGTGCAAGAATTTGGGCATTTGCACCCTGTATCATATGATTTCACCTTCCCCCTAAAACTTCCCCTGTTTCCCCATTTCAGCACTGTAACATAGTATGATCCGATTCTTCCAATATGGTGTTAGTAACTCGTTTCGCAGACTGTACCGGGGGGTATAGGCTGTACCGGGGGGTATAGGTCTGGCAGCCCGAGTTAAAGGCACAAGCAATGCAAGGTATTTTAACAAGGGCACCAGGATGTTTCTCCCAGTATAGCCCGAGGAGCGGCTTACTACTGCCATTAGCACCCTGCGTTGCCAATCTAGTAACCCGGGGTGCTGATAATGATGTCTTTTCTGTGAATGAATGGGACGCCTAGCAGCGTCCCGTTCATTCATAGAAAAGACTGTGTAGAGATGGCTGCAGCGGAGCTGGAAGACGGGGGTCCAAGCAGAGCCCCTCTTCTATTTCCATGGCAGCAAGAAGAAGGAAGTCAGAGAAGCAGTAGCAGCAGCAGGCCTCCGCCCGCTAGAGCCATCAGGTAAGTGGGGGTGGGAGGGACGGGGAAAATTATCTTAAGGAAAGGGAGGGTGGGATGGAATATGAAAGGGCAGGGGAAGCAACCACCAGGTTACTCTGAATATGGGCTATCGTGATATACAGCCCACGATCCGAGCAACCTGATTGGCTGCGTCCCCCGCCCCAGGTTCGTGTTGTTGCTAGCAATGAGAAGCATAGTTGGGTGAGTAGCCAAGAGGCATATTCAGGTGGGTGGAAGTGAACACATGAGGTAGAGTTCCCATTGGTGCCAGCAATGCTACACGTAGTTAGCTGAGTAGCCATGAGGCATATTTAGGTGGTAGGAGGTGAACACATGAGGCAGGGTTCGCATTGGAGCCGGCAATGCTACCTGAGGTTGCTGAGTAGCCACGAGGCATGTTCAGGTGGTAGGAGGTGAACACATGAGTCAGGGTTCGCATTGGAGCCAGCAATGCTACATGAGGTTGCTGAGTAGCCAAGAGGCATATTCAGGTGGGTGGAGGTGAACACATGAGGAAGAGTTCCCATTGGTGCTGGCAATGCTACACGTAGTTAGCTGAGTAGCCATGAAGCATATTCAGGTGGTAGGAGGTGAACACATGAGGCAGGGTTCACATTGGAGCTGGGAATACGACACGTAGTTGCTGAGTAGCCACAAGTCATACTCAAGTAGGAGGCAGTGAACACAGGAGGTAGAGTTCGTATTGGTGTCGGCAATGCTACACATAGTTGGCCGAGTAGCCACGAGGGAAATTCAGGTGGTAGGAGGTGAACACATGAGGCAGGGTTCACATTGGAGCCAACAATGCTACACGTAGTTGCTGAGTATCCATGATGCATAGTCAAGTAGGAGGCAGTGAACATATCAGGCAGGGATCGCATTGATGCCGGCAATGCTACATGTAGTTGGCCAAGTAGCCACGAGGCATATTCAGGTGGTGGGAGGTGAGCACATGAGGCAGGGTTTGCATTGGAGCCGGCAATGCTACATCTAGTTGTTGAGTAGCCAGGAGTCATATTCAAGTAGGAGGCAGTAAACACATGAGGCAGGGTTCACATTGGTGCCTGCAATGCTACACGTAGTTGGCGAGTAGCAACAAGTAATTTTCAAGTAGGAGGTGGTGAACACATGAGGCAGGGCTTGCATTGGAGCCGGCAATGCTACACGTAGTTGCTGAGTAGCTACGAGGCATATTCAAGTAGGAGGCAGTGCACACATGAGGCTGGGTTCATATTGGTGCCAGAAATGCTATACACAGTTCGCTGAGTAGCCACGAGGCATATTCAGGTGGTAAGAGGTGAACACATGAGGCAGGGTTCGCATTGGAGCCGGCAATACTACATGTAGTAGCCAAGTAGCCGCAAGGCATATTCAAGTAGGAGGCAGTGAACACATGAGGCAGGGTTCGTATTGGTGCCAGAAATGCTACACGCAGTTGGGCGAGTAGCCACAAAGAATATCCAGGTAGTGGGAAGTGAGCACATGAGGCAGGCTTTGCATTGGAGCCAGCAATGCTACATGTAGTTGCAGAGTAGCCAGGAGGCATATTCAAGTAGGAGGCAGTGAACACATGAGGCAGGGTTCACATTGGTGCCGGCAATGTGACACATAGTTGGTGAGTAACCATGAGGCATGTTCAAGTAGTAGGCAGCGAACACATGAGGCAGGGTTGGCATTGGTGTTGGCAATGCTACACATAGTTGGCCTAGTAGCCACCAGGCATATTCCGATGGTAGGAAGTGAACACATGATGTAGGGTTCGCATTGGTGTTGGCAATGCGACACCTAGTTGTCTGAGTAGCCACAAGGCATATTCAGGTGGTAGGAGGTGAACACATGAGGCAGGCTTCGCATTGGTGCCGGCAATGCTACATGTAGTTGGCCGAGTAGCCACAAGGTGTATTCAGGTGGTAGGAGATGTAGACATGAGCTAGGGTTCACATTGGAGCCGGAAATGCTACACACAGTTACTGAGAAGCCACAAGGCATATTCAAGTAGGAGGCAGGATTCACATTGGTTCAGGCAATGCTACACATAGTCTTCCTAGTAGCCACAAGGCATATTCAGGTGGTTTGAGGTGAACACTTGAGGCAGGGATCGCATTGGTATTGGCAATGCTACCCCTAGTTGGCTGAGTAGCCACAAGACATATTCAGGTGGTTTGAGGTGAACACTTGAGGCAGGGATCGCATTGGTATTGGCAATGCTACACCTAGTTGGCTGAGTAGCCACACGGCATATTCAGGTGGTTTGAGATGAACACTTGAGGCAGGGTTTGCATTGGTGTTGGCAATGCTACCCCTAGTTGGCTGAGTAGCCACAAGGCATATTCAGGTGGTTTGAGGTGAACACTTGTGGCAGGGTTCCCATTGGTGTTGGCAATGCTTCCCCTAGTTGGCTAAGTAGCCACAAGGCATATTCTGGTGGTTTGAGGTGAACACTTGAGGCAGGGTTCCCATTGGTGTTGGCAATGCTTCCCCTAGTTGGCTGAGTAGCCACAAGGCATATTCAGGTGGTTTGAGGTGAACACTTGAGGCAGGGTTTGCATTGGTGTTGGCAATGCTACCCCTAGTTGGCTGAGTAGCCACAAGGCATATTCAGGTGGTTTGAGGGGAACACTTGAGACAGGGTTTGCATTGGTGTTGGCAATGCTACCCCTGGTTGGCTGAGTAGCCACAAGGCATATTCAGGTGGTTTGAGGTGAACATATGAGGTAGAGTTTGCATTGGTGTTGGCAATGCTACACCTAGTTGGCTGAGTAGCCACAAGGTATTTTCAATTGGTTTGAGGTGAACACTTAAGGCAGGGTTCCCATTGGTGTTGGCAATGCTACACCTAGTTGGCTGGCTGAGTAGCCACAAGGCATACTCAGGTGGTTTGAGGTGAACACTTGAGGCAGGGTTTGCATTGGTTTTGGCAATGCTACCCCTAGTTGGCTGAGTAGCCACAAGGCATATTCAGGTGGTTTGAGGTGAACATATGAGGTAGAGTTTGCATTGGTGTTGGGAATGCTATACCTATTTGGCTGGCTGAGTAGCCACACTGCATATTCAGATGATTTGAGGTGAACACATGAGGTAGAGTTTGCATTGGTGTTGGTAATGCTACACCTAGTTGGCTGAGTAGCCACAAGGTATTTTCAATTGGTTTGAGGTGAACACTTAAGGCAGGGTTCCCATTGGTGTTGGCAATGCTACCCCTGGTTGGCTGAGTAGCCACAAGGCATATTCAGGTGGTTTGAGGTGAACATATGAGGTAGAGTTTGCATTGGTGTTGGCAATGCTACACCTAGTTGGCTGGCTGAGTAGCCACAAGGCATATTCAGGTGGTTTGAGGTGAACACTTGAGGCAGGGTTTGCATTGGTGTTGGCAATGCTACCCCTAGTTGGGTGAGTAGCCACAAGGCATATTCAGGTGGTTTGAGGTGAACACTTGAGGCAGGGTTTGCATTGGTGTTGGCAATGCTACTCCTAGTTGGCTGAGTAGCCACACGGCATATTCAGGTGGTTTGAGGTGAACATATGAGGTAGAGTTTGCATTGGTGTTGGCAATGCTATACCTAGTTGGCTGGCTGAGTAGCCACAAGGCATATTCAGGTGGTTTGAGGAGAACACTTGAGGCAGGGTTTGCATTGGTGTTGGCAATGCTACCCCTAGTTGGGCGAGTAGCCACAAGGCATGTTCAGGTGGTTTGAGGTGAACACTTGAGGCAGGGTTTGCATTGGTGTTGGCAATGCTACCCCTAGTTGGCTGAGTAGCCACAAGGCATATTCAGGTGGTTTGAGGTGAACACTTGAGGCAGGGTTTGCATTGGTGTTGTCAATGCTACCCCTAGTTGGCTGAGTAGCAACAAGGCATATTCAGGTGGTTTGAGGTGAACACTTGAGGCAGGGTTTGCATTGGTGTTGGCAATGCTACCCCTAGTTGGCTGAGTAGCCACAAGGCATATTCAGGTGGTTTGAGGTGAACACTTGAGGCAGGGTTCCATTTGGTGTTGGCAATGCTTCCCCTAGTTGGCTGAGTAGCCACAAGGCATATTCAGGTGGTTTGAGGTGAACACATGAGGCAGGGTTTGCATTGGTGTTGGCAATGCTACTCCTAGTTGGCTGGCTGAGTAGCCACAAGGCATATTCAGGTGGTTTGAGGAGAACACTTGAGGCAGGGTTTGCATTGGTGTTGGCAATGCTACCCCTAGTTGGGCGAGTAGCCACAAGGCATGTTCAGGTGGTTTGAGGTGAACACTTGAGGCAGGGTTTGCATTGGTGTTGGCAATGCTACCCCTAGTTGGCTGAGTAGCCACAAGGCATATTCAGGTGGTTTGAGGTGAACACTTGAGGCAGGGTTTGCATTGGTGTTGTCAATGCTACCCCTAGTTGGCTGAGTAGCAACAAGGCATATTCAGGTGGTTTGAGGTGAACACTTGAGGCAGGGTTTGCATTGGTGTTGGCAATGCTACCCCTAGTTGGCTGAGTAGCCACAAGGCATATTCAGGTGGTTTGAGGTGAACACTTGAGGCATGGTTCCCATTGGTGTTGGCAATGCTTCCCCTAGTTGGCTGAGTAGCCACAAGGCATATTCAGGTGGTTTGAGGTGAACACATGAGGTAGAGTTTGCATTGGTGTTGGCAATGCTATCCCGAGTTGGCTGAGTAGCCACAAGGCATATTCAGGTGGTTTGAGGTGAACACTTGAGGCAGGGTTCCCATTGGTGTTGGCAATGCTTCCCCTAGTTGGCTGAGTAGCCACAAGGCATATTCAGGTGGTTTGAGGTGAACATATGAGGTAGAGTTTGCATTGGTGTTGGCAATGCTATACCTAGTTGGCTGGCTGAGTAGCCACAAGGCATATTCAGGTGGTTTGAGGTGAACACTTGAGGCAGGGTTTGCATTGGTGTTGGCAATGCTACCCCTAGTTGGCTGAGTAGCCACAAGGCATATTCAGGTGGTTTGAGGTGAACACTTGAGGCAGGGTTTGCATTGGTGATGTCAATGCTACCCCTAGTTGGCTGAGTAGCAACAAGGCATATTCAGGTGGTTTGAGATGAACACTTGAGGCAGGGTTTGCATTGGTGTTGGCAATGCTACCCCTAGTTGGCTGAGTAGCCACAAGGCATATTCAGGTGGTTTGAGGTGCACACTTGAGGCATGGTTCCCATTGGTGTTGGCAATGCTTCCCCTAGTTGGCTGAGTAGCCACAAGGCATATTCAGGTGGTTTGAGGTGAACACATGAGGTAGAGTTTGCATTGGTGTTGGCAATGCTATCGCTAGTTGGCTGAGTAGCCACAAGGCATATTCAGGTGGTTTGAGGTGAACACTTGAGGCAGGGTTCCCATTGGTGTTGGCAATGCTTCCCCTAGTTGGCTGAGTAGCCACAAGGCATATTCAGGTGGTTTGAGGTGAACGCTTGAGGCAGGGTTCCCATTGGTGTTGGCAATGCTTCCCCTAGTTGGCTGAGTAGCCACAAGGCATATTCAGGTGGTTTGAGGTGAACGCTTGAGGCAGGGTTTGCATTGGTGTTGGCAATGCTACCCCTAGTTGGCTGAGTAGCCACAAGGCATATTCAGGTGGTTTGAGGTCAACACTTGAGACAGGGTTTGCATTGGTGTTGGCAATGCTACTCCTGGTTGGCTGAGTAGCCACAAGGCATATTCAGGTGGTTTGAGGTGAACATATGAGGTAGGGTTTGCATTGGTGTTGGCAATGCTACCCCTAGTTGGCTGAGTAGCCACAAGGCATATTCAGGTGGTTTGAGGTGAACACTTGAGGCAGGGTTTGCATTGGTGTTGGCAATGCTACCCCTAGTTGGCTGAGTAGCCACAAGGCATATTCAGGTGGTTTGAGGTGAACACTTGAGGCAGGGTTCCCATTGGTGTTGGCAATGCTTCCCCTAGTTGGCTGAGTAGCCACAAGGCATATTCAGGTGGTTTGAGGTGAACACTTGAGGCAGGGTTTGCATTGGTGTTGGCAATGCTACCCCTAGTTGGCTGAGTAGCCACAAGGCATGTTCAGGTGGTTTGAGGTGAACACTTGAGGCAGGGTTTGCATTGGTGTTGGCAATGCTACCCCTAGTTGGCTGAGTAGCCACAAGGCATATTCAGGTGGTTTGAGGTGAACACTTGAGGCAGGGTTTGCATTGGTGTTGTCAATGCTACCCCTAGTTGGCTGAGTAGCAACAAGGCATATTCAGGTGGTTTGAGGTGAACACTTGAGGCAGGGTTTGCATTGGTGTTAGCAATGCTACCCCTAGTTGGCTGAGTAGCCACAAGGCATATTCAGGTGGTTTGAGGTGAACACTTGAGGCATGGTTCCCATTGGTGTTGGCAATGCTTCCCCTAGTTGGCTGAGTAGCCACAAGGCATATTCAGGTGGTTTGAGGTGAACACATGAGGTAGAGTTTGCATTGGTGTTGGCAATGCTATCCCTAGTTGGCTGAGTAGCCACAAGGCATATTCAGGTGGTTTGAGGTGAACACTTGAGGCAGGGTTCCCATTGGTGTTGGCAATGCTTCCCCTAGTTGGCTGAGTAGCCACAAGGCATATTCAGGTGGTTTGAGGTGAACACTTGAGGCAGGGTTCCCATTGGTGTTGGCAATGCTTCCCCTAGTTGGCTGAGTAGCCACAAGGCATATTCAGGTGGTTTCAGGTGAACGCTTGAGGCAGGGTTTGCATTGGTGTTGGCAATGCTACCCCTGGTTGGCTGAGTAGCCACAAGGCATATTCAGGTGGTTTGAGGTGAACACTTGAGACAGGGTTTGCATTGGTGTTGGCAATGCTACTCCTGGTTGGCTGAGTAGCCACAAGGCATATTCAGGTGGTTTGAGGTGAACATATGAGGTAGAGTTTGCATTGGTGTTGGCAATGCTACCCCTAGTTGGCTGAGTAGCCACAAGGCATATTCAGGTGGTTTGAGGTGAACACTTGAGGCAGGGTTTGCATTGGTGTTGGCAATGCTACCCCTAGTTGGCTGAGTAGCCACAAGGCATATTCAGGTGGTTTGAGGTGAACACTTGAGGCAGGGTTCCCATTGGTGTTGGCAATGCTTCCCCTAGTTGGCTGAGTAGCCACAAGGCATATTCAGGTGGTTTGAGGTGAACACTTGAGGCAGGGTTTGCATTGGTGTTGGCAAAGCTACCCCTAGTTGGCTGAGTAGCCACAAGGCATATTCAGGTGGTTTGAGGTGAACACTTGAGACAGGGTTTGCATTGGTGTTGGCAATGCTACCCCTGGTTGGCTGAGTAGCCACAAGGCATATTCAGGTGGTTTGAGGTGAACATATGAGGTAGAGTTTGCATTGGTGTTGGCAATGCTACCCGTGGTTGGCTGAGTAGCCACAAGGCATATTCTGGTGGTTTGAGGTGAACACTTGAGGCAGGGTTCCCATTGGTGTTGGCAATGCTTCCCCTAGTTGGCTGAGTATCCACAAGGCATATTCAGGTGGTTTGAGGTGAACACTTGAGGCAGGGTTTGCATTGGTGTTGGCAATGCTACCCCTAGTTGGCTGAGTAGCCACAAGTCATATTCAGGTGGTTTGAGGTGAGCACTTGAGACAGGGTTTGCATTGGTGTTGGCAATGCTACCCCTAGTTGGCTGAGTAGCCACAAGGCATATTCAGGTGGTTTGAGGTGAACATATGAGGTAGAGTTTGCATTGGTGTTGGCAATGCTACCCGTGGTTGGCTGAGTAGCCACAAGGCATATTCTGGTGGTTTGAGGTGAACACTTGAGGCAGGGTTCCCATTGGTGTTGGCCATGCTTCCCCTAGTTGGCTGAGTAGCCACAAGGCATATTCAGGTGGTTTGAGGTGAACACTTGAGGCAGGGTTTGCATTGGTGTTGGCAATGCTACCCCTAGTTGGCTGAGTAGCCACAAGGCATATTCAGGTGGTTTGAGGTGAGCACTTGAGACAGGGTTTGCATTGGTGTTGGCAATGCTACCCCTGGTTGGCTGAGTAGCCACAAGGCATATTCAGGTGGTTTGAGGTGAACATATGAGGTAGAGTTTGCTTTGGTGTTGGCAATGCTACCCCTGGTTGGCTGAGTAGCCACAATGCATATTCAGGTGGTTTGAGGTGAACACTTGAGGCAGGGTTCGCATTGGAGCCAGGAATGTTACATGATGTTGGCTGAGTAGCCACGAGAGGTCTTCAAGTAGCAGGAGGGGATTCTTGATGAGAGATGTGTATGTCACCAGGATGTAGATGCCCATTGCTGCTGGATGGGCAGTTCCAGTGGAGTGGTCCTGGAAGATCAAAGGTCTGGAATCCAGAGCCAAATGGTACTGTAGGTGTGGCTTATTTGGGGTGACGGGGTGGTTGCAGGTGTCAAGGGTGATTGCTTCCGTGTGTATAGTCTGCATGACATGAAATGATTCAAAGACATGGGTGGATGCGCATTTTAACCCAGATCAGTGCATGCTGTCTCATTGCATTTTAACCCAGATCAGTGCATGCTGTCTCATTGCATTTTAACCCAAATCAGTGCATGCTGTCTCATTGCATTTTAACCCAGATCAGTGCATTTTAGCCCTGTATCTGTGCATGCGCAGACCAATACAGAATAGGTGTTGCAGGGGACTGCACCCAATATAAGTGCCTCTCAAAGGAATGAAGCAGTAACATGTGTTTTAATAGCTGTCAAAGTTCATCCCAGGCACTGACTATAGTTCCTTAATAACCCGTGGGCGACGGATTCAACAGCTGATGAATTGCGCGCGATTTATAAATTCCGTTGTGAATGAGCTGTAGGTTTGTTCGTGTTTTTCGACTTCCTGTATAGACAGGCTACATCAATTTACACCGTGCACCTTGAGTAGAAGGTGAATCTGCGGTGCGCCATGTCAAATGCATGTTTTGCTTTGAAATGACAAAGTTCTGCTGATAAAGGTGGATGTGTGTTTTGCCGAACAGCATTAACTGTCGGTTCTCTCTGAAAGAACAGCTAACACCATCTCTCTTTGGCCCAGAAACACAGCGTCAAGACAGCTCACGTGACACCCAAGACAATCCATTAGTCCTAATTGTTTTCAGAGAGCACTCAAATGGATTGAGCGAGAGTGGAAGCCTTGGGGATAAGGAAAGTGAATTGGCACCAGAGAATAGAACGTCATTTATTGCGACAACTGCCTTTCATCCGGTTCAGCACATCTGTACTCTTCCATCGCTGGATACTTACAACATGGGCACGTAGGCCAGTGTCCGTGCTACAGGAGGGGGCATGCATGCAGTGTATAACAAATATTAGGAGTGCAGGGTATCCCTCAGAGCAAGCGTGGCATATATTATGGACAAGCCCAGGGCATTTCTGGCCTATGATAGAGAAACCAATGATAGTCTTGGTAAATATCATGAACAACCCACTGTCATCCACATCTGACCATGGAGAAACCAATGATAGCCTTAATAAACATCATGGGCAACCCATGTTCATCCATGACAGGCCATGGAGAAACAAATGCTAACCATGGGAATATTCATGGACAACTCATGGTCATCCACAGCCGACCATGGAGAAACAATTGATAACTGTGGAGAATATCATGGACAATCCACGTTCAACCACAGCGGACCACTGACAAACCAATGATAGCCTTTGTAAATATCATGGGCAACCCATGTTCATACATGGCACACCACAGAGAA
Organism: Ambystoma mexicanum; assembly: GCF_040938575.1. Classification (NCBI taxonomy): domain Eukaryota; kingdom Metazoa; phylum Chordata; class Amphibia; order Caudata; family Ambystomatidae; genus Ambystoma; species Ambystoma mexicanum. The sequence continues at coordinate 1,315,229,112 of NC_090924.1, forward strand.
ACCAATGTTAACCATGGGAAATATCATGGACAACCGATGGTCATCCATGGCCAACCACGCAGAAACCAATGATAGCCTTCGTAAATATCAGGGACAACCCATGCTCATCAATGGCAGACCATGGAGAAACCAATGTTAACCATGTAAAATATCATGGACAACTCATGGTCACCCTCGGTCGATCATGGGGAAACCATTGATAATTGTGGCAAATATCATGGACAACCCATGGTCATCCACGGCCGGCCATGGAGAACCCAATGATAGCCTTTGCAAATATCATGGACAACCCATGTTCATCCATGGCAGCACAAGGAAAAACCATTGATAACTGTGGCAAATATCATGGACACATTTCATCTCCAGCTGCCCGCGCTGACAGGTGCTCTCCTCTCTTCCTCCTCTGGGTGCATGAGGCAGGACCACTATTGCATTGCCAGTAAGCCCTGCTCTCTCAAAGATGATTTAAGTGCTCTTTACCTGCACCTGCGATTTCTCGCACTGGTGAGCGGAATTTGCCCTTTAGGCCATTTCATATATAATTTGTGCTTTTTTTACCTAAGGAATAGGCATCGCTACTTGCATGTCATTTTATCACTATTTCAGCTGCCCATATCTATTGGCCTTAAAACATCTCCAAGATGAAAGTCACCATGTTTTCTTTCACCAAGGGACAAGAGTGTCACGACCCTTAACCAAAACCCCCACTGGCATGTCCACATGCCATGTAAGGTAAGGGTTCAGGGTTCCATTAGGGCCTCGGGAACATTGCACCACCTTCCAAAACTCTCTTGGAGTCAGTCTGGGGCCTTTGGCGCCAGGCTCATAGTCAGTATAAGGAACATCTTTGAAGGGGACTACTTTTCCTTGGCCCTGCAATCAACATGGAGGCACTCACACAGTCTAGTTCCCTAGAACTAGACTATGTGGTTTAGTGTTTTGGGTATGGTAGCTGGGACTACTTTACCTGGACTACTTCGCTGGGAGGCTATTTAAACCACACTCAAGCAACAGAACACGCTTCGCGTTATTCTGCAGCCTGCAACGTAACGCTCACCGTGTCCAGTGTCCTTGATACCGGCAATCATCGGAGTGATGAGCCTGCAGAGGAGAAAAAGAACATCATTAATAGACTCTTACCTGCGGACTCCATCCTTCATGCCCGACGCTCGTCCATGCTTCTGCTTATTTCGTGGTCGCCCATCCAGAAAACTGCATCTTCTGGACACCGCATACTCACCGGAACGAAGTAACCTGAAGGGAGCGAGAGAGAGAGAGAACGTTAGAAAAGGTTACTTACGGCGTAAGCCTCAGACATCACGAGAACCTCACCTGGTTGGCCACCTCTTGGTCGGCATCGTTCCAGAATACCACGCTCACCAGAGAAGACCATCACGACCTGTAAGGAGAGAAGGAACACAGGTTAGCAAGTACAAGGCGAAGCAGCACCGCGCTTAGCACGTTACTTACCGAATCGTAGTGCGCTTCTTGCGCCATCCATACCGGCAGGTGCTCAATCCAACCAGCACGGCACGCCGAATCTCCCGCTCACCTAGGGGGGAAAGAAAAGACATTAAGCACAAAGAAAGGAAGGCAAGGACAGTAACATACAAAGACTGCTCCAATAAGACACTTGAATGGGCTCGTACCAATGAAGTAACTCGGTTGCCCAAGCCCACTGAAGACTACGCACCCCTGCAAAGAAGGCAGGACGAAGAGCACACCAAATATTACAATAAGGTGAGGAGAGGGCCATAGGGTTGAACCCAGGGGAGGTGGAAGAAGACCGTACCTGATCTTGAATCCAGTCCTCCTGTGCTTTCAGGCCTGACTTCCATCGACGGCACCACCCGGGATTGGGAAGAGGGTTCCAGGTGCAAATCAATCAACTGGGGCTGAGTGGCGTCCCCATGGATACCAGGTGAGCCTAACAGAAACGTGAAGCCTCTACAACATAATTCACCTGGGTGCCATGGAGGGTTCCATGTGATTTCATCGCCTGCAGTTTTTTTTCGAAAAAATCATCACATTTTTTTGGTTTTTTTTTGGGGGGGTTTCCCCCCCCAAACCACCCATCCCCTTTAATTATTTTTATATCCCCGTACCCCAACATTCAATTTATATCATTTTTTAAACCCCCCAAAAAATGTGATGATTTGTTTTTTCGAAAAAAATATGCGGCAGAAAACCCCGCGAAAAAACTGCAGGCAATGAAATTACGTCGTACCCCATGGAGACATCAGAAATTGACCAATTGGCTCAATTATTAGGACAGTTACGTGCCAAAGTTCATTCAGCCAGGCAAGAGACTAATGCTCTTAGGGACCTAGTTGTAACCAAGGATAGCACTGAGGAAATCAGTAGGCAGTTACTACAATCACAGGCCTGACAAACTCCATTGCCTGGAAATAACCCACCGGCACAAGCAGCCACCTTATTCACTGCTCCAGTACAGATTATACTACCCGGAGCAGTTGCTTTAGCGTCACCGGAGTGATTCTCCGGCAACCCCAGGAAGTATGCTGCATTCATGAATCAATGTTGTCTTCATTTCCTCTGCAGACCAGGTGCATTCCCCAATGATCAGGCACGGGTAGCTTTTGTTTTGTCATCCCTGAGCAGAAGTGCAGCGGATTGGTTGGTCCCACTTGTGAGCCATGATGATCCATTACTATGTGACTTTGGGGGGTTCCAGAGGGAAATGGAGAATCTCTTTGCTCGTCATACCCAAGAGCTAGCAGTAGACAATGAACTCTTGTCACACCGGCAGGGGAATCAAGACTTATTAATGTGCATTGCAACCTTCAATAGGTTAGTTGCTGAAACCAGGTGACCCAAAGACAAAAGAACCACATTGTTTCATCGAGGCCTACGAGGAGAATTGAAGGACGTTCTGGCCCAGGTGGTTGATCCACCTAGAGACTGTAGCAAATTTATTAACCTGGTTGGGCAACTAGATCACCGATTACAAGACCGGAAGGTAGATCGGTCTAGGTCAGACACTTGGGCCGTGTATGTGCGGCCTAGGGATAGTGCTTCACGCATGTCTGAAAACACTGTAGAACCTATGCAAATCGGAGGTATACCAAAGCAGAAAGGGACAAGAGAAGGCAACAGCAGTTATGTTTGTACTGCGGAAAACCAGGACACTTCCTAAAGGACTGCCCAGTGAAGCCTCCAAGAAGAACCGTAGGGGCCACGGAAAAAGACGAGGGTAAGGAGTCGGAAAACTACTCAGCTCGACAAATGTAGAGGTCAGTTTGTTGAGTGAGAAGAAAGAGCCACCGACCTCACACTTTGCAATACCAGTGATTCTCATCAATCATCAACAACCGTCTAGGATGCGCGCCGTTGAGGCATACATAGACAGCAGAGCGGTTGGGAACTATATTGATCAAGAACTGGCAGCGGAGATGGGGCTTCCCTTATGTTTCAAGCCGACCACAGAAAAGGTAACCACCGTGGATGGGAGAGAAATTGCTTCTGGACCAGTAACCCAATGTACAGCAGGAGTAACCCAGCTGTGCCAGGGTGGACACCAGGAATCCATTTCCTTGGATCTCATCAAGGCGCCTCAGTTCCGGCTAATATTAGGGATGCCATGGTTAGTTGCTCACAATCCTCAGATAGATTGGCATGCAAGGAAATTGACCTTTCCCGATGACTGCGCTCCTACCTGTTATTATCATGAAGAGAAACCCAATTTCTGCATCCCTGAGATTTCTAGAACAGCGGCATCAACACTTGGTGCGACTAGCACTCTCCCGAGAGAATATCACGATTTCCAGGACGTGCTCCAGAAAGAGCAAGCTAACACACTACCGCTGCACAGACCCTATGACTGCTAGATTGACCTCATACCTGGTGCGCAAATTCCTTATGGCGGAATCTACGCACTCACAGAACCAGAAAACCTGCATTTGAAATCCTATCTAGACCAGGACTTGATAAACGGATGTATCCGCCCAACTAAATCACCGGCAGCCAGTCCATTATTCTTTGTACCAAAGAAGGAAGGGGACTTGAGGACCTGCATCAACTACCGCGCAGTAAACCCGATCACCATAAAGAATCGTTACCCCCTGCCACTCATTCCCAAAATGTCAGACCAAGTCAAGGATGCCCAGATTTATACCAAACTAGACCTCGGAGGAGCATACCACCTGGTCCAAGTTAAAAAAGGAGATGAATGGAAAACCGCCTTCCATACCAAATATGGCTTGTATTAGTACCAGGTAATGCCTTTTGGACTTTGCAACACTCCTGCAGCGTTCCAATACTTCCTGAACAATGTCCTGCGGGAATTAATCGATGTTTGCGCCTTGGTCTACATAGATCCTAGTGTATTCAGCCTCGAGACAAGATCATGTCAAGCACGTACGCTCCATTCTCACCAAACTCTGCCAACATTGACTATATGCGAAACTTGAAAAATGCTTTTTTTCACGTAACCGAAGTGGAATTCCTTGGTTTCTTCCTCATCCCGAAAGGCATCAAAATGGATGTACACAAAGTGGATGCCATTCTTAAGTGGCCTTCTCCAACTTCCTTAAAAGGGGTCCAGAGCATGCTGGGTTTTGCAAACTTCTACCGCCGGTTCATCCCAGACTTCTCTCAGATTGTACACCCGATTACATTACTACTATGAAAAAACAATAAAAAATTCTTGTGGACAAAAGAAGCAGAGAGAGCCTTTCAAGAGCTTAAGAGAAGATTCACTTCCACTCCAATCCTACAACACTCTCATCCAGACCTCCCTTACATCGCGGAAACGGTTGCCTCCAGCACGGTTATGGGGCTGTTTTTTCACAAAAGGACCCTGAAACCAGCCAGTTACACCCCGTGTCTTTCTGGTCGCGAAGGTTTTCACCTCCTGAACTCAATTATGCCATCACCGACAAGGAGCTCCTGGCCATTAAATCTGCTTTCAAAGCGTGGCAACATTATCTCTTAGGGGCCAGACATACGGTCACAGTAATCGTGGACCATCGCAACCTGCAATACTTGAAAACAGCAAAGGCTCAATCCTCGCGTCAACTACAGTGGGCCCTTATCTTCGCTGAGTATGATTATGTAATCACTTATCGACCAGGAGTAAGGAATGGGAAGGCTGACGGCTTATCTCGCATGACGAAAATGTGCATGCAACTCCAGATCCGGTAGCCATCATTCCTAAGGACAAGCTCTTAGGCCTCCTGACAGCTTTGACACAAACCGAACTCCGAAACGAGATCCAGGGTATAATAAGTCCTAATACCTTGCTGGAATGGCGTACTCGAGGAGAACAATACACCATTATGGACCAGTTGCTATATTTTGGAGAATGTCTATATGTGCCCATAAAGGAGCTACAACAGCAAATCATTTCATATTACCACGATTCCCTGATAGAGGGTTACCCCTGAATCACAAAAACCCTAGCCAAAGTGAAACGCACCTATTGGTGGCGTACTTGGCGTAAAGATATCATCCAGTATGTCCAGTCATGTGGTGTGTGTGCACAAAACAAATTGCAAAAGCAGAAATGAGCTGGCCTTCTTCAACCATTAGAAATTCCTCCCGCACCATGAGACACACTTTCTCTCGACTTCAATACAGACTTGCCTCCCAGTCAAGGATTCAACACTATTTTGGTAGTTGTAGACTCATTTTCAAAAATGGCACATTTTATCCCTTTCAAAGGCCTCCCTGATGCATCCAGTTTAGCAAAAGTGTTCCTGGAAAATATTATTAAGCTACATGGTTTCCCATCGGTCCTGGTCTCTGATCGAGGCAGCCAGTTCGTGTCCAACTTCTGGAAAAAATGCTGTTCTATGGCTCGGATGGCCAAACAGAAAGAACCAATCAGACCCTCGAGCAATACTTGCGGTGCATGCTGTATCAGGTGGAAGGGACTTGGAGAGATTTATTTGGATAGCAGAATATGCTTATAACAGTTGGTTGTATTCCAGCACGGGACAAACCCCTTTCTACACCCTATACGGCAGACACCCACGTACTTCCGAACTAGACCTTTCCCCCAGTTTGGAAATGCCAGCAGTAAAAACTCTTCATACAACCATCTCTCAGGCCTTATTCCATCAAATCTATCATCAACCCAGTAGAGGTCAAGCTAGCATTACTAGCCAATATGTGAATCCACCCGGTGTTCCACGTTTCACTCTTGAAACCGGTACAACCCGGTACACAGGTTATGCCACCACCAGAACCTGTGATAGTTGATGGGAAACCAGAGTTCGAAGTAAAAAGAATCTTGTATTCTAAATTTACCAGGTCCAAATTATATTACTTAGTCGATTGGAAAGGTTACGGATCTCAAGACAGATCCTGGGAACCCAGCAAGACTATTCATGCACCACGTTTGATTAAGGCATTTCATCTGAACTTTCCAACCAAGCCAGGACCGGGCAGAAGAACCACCATGGGAGGGGCCTTGGGGGGGTGGAGGGTGCTGTCACAACCTTCGAAGACTCTCTTGGAGTCAGTCTGGGGCCTTTGGCGCTAGGCTCATATTCAGTATAAGGAACATCTTTGAAGGGGGCTACTTTTCCTTGGCCCTGCAGTCAACATGGAGGCACTCGCACAGTCTAGTTCCCTAGAACTAGACTATGTGGTATAGTGTTTTGGGTGTGGTAGCCTGGGACTACTTTACCTGGACTACTTTGCTGGGATGCTATTTAAACCACACCCAAGCAAAAGAACACGCTTTGTCTTATTCTGCAGCCTGCAGCGTAACACTCACCGTGTCCAGGGTCCTTGATACCGGCGATCATCGGAGCGACGAGCCTGCAGAGAAGAAAAAGAACATCATTAATAGACTCTTACCTGCGAACTCCATCCTGTATCCGCCCGACGCTCGTCCATGCTTCTGCTTATTTGCGGTCGCCGATCCAAACAATCTGCATCTTCTGGACACTGCACACTCACCGGAACGAAGCAACCTGAAGGGAGAGAGAGAGAGAGAGAGAGAGACAACCTTAGAAAAGGTTACTTACGGCGTAAGCCTCAGACATCACGAGAACCTCACCTGGATGGACACCTCTTGGCTGGCATCGTTCCGGAATACCACGCTCACTGGAGAAGACCATCACGACCTGTAAGGAGAGAAGAAACACAGGTTAGCAAGTACAAGGCAAAGCAGCGCCGTGCTTAGCATGTTACTTACCGAATCGTAGTGCGCTTCTTGTGCCATCCATACCGGCAGGTGATCAATCCAACCAGCACGACATGCCGAATCTCCCGCTCACTTAGGGGGGAAAGAAAAGACATTAAACACAAAGAAAGGAAGGCAAGGACAGTAACATACAAAGACTGCTGAAATAAGACCTACCTTAAAGACACTTGAAGGGACTCGCACCAGTGAAGTAACTCGGTTGCCCAAGCCCACTGAAGACTGCGGACCCCTGCAAAGAAGTCAGGAAGGAGAACACACCAAATTCTACAATGAGGTGAGGAAAGGGCCATAGGGTTGAACCCAGGGGAGGTGGGAGAAGACCTTACCTGATCTTGAATCCAGTCCTTCTGTGCTTTCAGGCCCGACTTCCATCGAAGGCACCACCTGGGATCAGCAAGAGGGTTCCAGGCGCAAATCAATCAACCAGGGCTGACTGGCGTCCCCTTGGATACCAGGTGAGCGTAACAAAGAGTGCCTCGAAATTGGCTCCTACCATGGCGGTGATTGGCTGCCTAACACCTGAAACAGCCAATGGGTGAGCCGCCAGGCGTTAGACAGCACATTGACAAAGGCCCATTCCAAAGGCCCCCTGCCTGGCCTAGCCCGGGCAAGGGCGGCCTGGTGGAGCCCCTCAACTTTCGTCCTCCTTCAAAACATGTGGCAGCTGCTTGGTACTCCCTGCTCCCACATTACCTTGGCTTCTGGTCCTCCTCGTACCCTAGTGGATCGCGTGAGGGCTGGCGGAACACTCTATTGCCTCCTCCTCTTACACCTGAAACTTTAACTGGTGGCCTTTGCACTCTGTCACTCTAACATGCCTTCCTACTCTACTTCTCTCACTGCAGTTGAGTTATTTAAAAAAAAGAAATTGTTTTCTGTTGGTGTGCCTTTTTTACATTACTGCATCCATTTTGCATTGCATTGTGTCTGTTTAAATTCGATTCTAGGTGGTTGTGTGCCTGTTACATCACTGTATCCATTTTGCATTGAAATGTGTCTGTTCAAATTTAAATCTAGGTGGTTGGTGCCTTTTACATCACTGCACCCATTTTGCATTGCATTTTGTCTGTTTAAATTTGAATCTAGGTGGTTTGTGCCTTTTACATCACTGCCTCCATTTTTGCATTGCACTGTGCCCTGTTAAAATCATTGTTGAGGGTGTACTTCTACATCTTGCACCCTTTTTATGCACTGCACTCTTAGAACCTTTTTTTACATACATTCCTGGCAACCCACCTATTGCTATGCAGTTGTTCCCTCCTTATCTGCAATGCCTCCTATTGATTGGCCAGGACTGTGCAGTGCAGCCCCCGACCCCCATTTCTTCTACTTCCTCTTTACATCTGCAGCCGCTTCGTTATTGCCTAGTGTTCCTCTCCCTGCCACCCTTCCTCTCCTAGTACACAACTCATGCACTTACCTCTATCAGAAACTATGTCAGGCATGTATGATGGACTCATTTCCTTGTTCGTCTTACCCTACCCTCCCATCCTCCCATCTCTCCTTTTATATGTATAGCTTTTGGATTGTTTAAACGACCGTCAGGCACGTACAATAATTTATGTCATATGTTGTAACCAGTTTGTATTCCTCTTTGTTCTTTGTTGTGCCTCCAAATACAGAGCACTTGCCCGTTCTGAATGCTCCAATGCCTATTAAGAATGTCAATTTCTGTGTTGCTAACCTACTCCCTCCCTGCGTTGGAGCGCTTTGAAACGCTTGTTTAAGTGTGTAGGCGCAATGAAATCGACCAATTAAAAAAAGAAAAAAACATGGGCATCCACAGCGAGCCAGGGAGAAACCATTGTAAACCATGGGAATTATAATGGACAACTCATGGTTATCCACTTCCGACCACGGATGAACCGATGATAGCCTTGGTAAATATCATGGATAACCCATGTTCATCCATGGCCCACCATGGAGAAACCATTGATAAATGTGTCAGATATCATGGACAACCAATGGTCATCCACAGCCGACCACGGAGAAACCAATAATAGCCTTCTTAAATATCATGGACAACCCATGTTCATCCATGGCAGACTATGGAGAAACCAATGTTAACCATGGGAAATATCATGGACAACAAACACATGGTCATCCACGCCCGACCACAGAGAAACCATTGTTAAGCATGGGAAATATCATGGACAGCTCCTGGTCACCCGTGGCCAAGAATAGAGAAACCAACAATAACCATAGTAAATATCATGGACAACACATGGTCATATGTGCCCAACCATGGAGAAATCAAGAATGACCATGGTAAATGTCAGGGACAACCTAGAATCATCCAAGGCTGACAGTGCAGACGCCAATGATAACTGAACCCAATGTTGCAGAAATCAAGAATGACTATGGTAAATATCATAGGCAACCCTGGTCATCCATTGCAGACCACAGAGAAACCAATGCTAACTGTAGCAAACATCTTAGATAACCCATAGACATCCATTGCTAATCATGTAGAAACCATTTATAGCCCTGTTAAACATCATGGATAACCCATAATCATTTCTGGTGGTCAAGGCAGACACCAGTGATAACTGTGATAAATATCATGGACCACGAACGCATGACAATCGATGGCCGACGACAAAGGAACTAATGATAGCTTTGATAAATATCATGGACAACTAAGGTCATCCATCCCTAGACAACTCATTGGGAGGCATGGTCAATCAGAGAGAAACCAATGATTAATGTGGTTTCTACGTGATCCGCCATGGATGGCCTTGAGTTGCCCATAATCTTTACCAATGTTAGCTGTAACCTGTCAATGATTATGAAAATGATTACTACCTATCACATATTGCCAGCTCCCTACTGAGCTGTGCCGGCACTCTGACATTAAGGATACTGCACTCCTACAGAAAGGTGCTGGGTCTTTCCCTTTCAAATAAATGATGTGCATGCACTTAGAGGCTACTAGCCCCTGCCCACTTAAGCGCTAGTATGGTCATTTTTTATGTCTTTGCATTACTGCAAATAGATTTCATGGAACATTGAGAATGAAGCAATATTAAACGAGGCGGCGAGCTAACCCCTAGCGTTAACCACCTGCCGTCCAAGTAAAGGTCCAGAACGTAGTAAGGGTTGGTCAGCAGCTGAGTTTAATATCGCCATTAGCACCTGTGTAGTTCCCTACACGGGTGCTACGGTGTGTTTTTTTTTTTTTTTAAAGATCGAAACGTACCTTCGCGACGCTGCCTGACACCGTGCAGTGCTGTCATCCAGGCGGTCCATGTTCAATGTTGATGACTGATGTTATCAACATTGAAGAGGGACTGTCTGGACAACAGCAATGGGTGGCGCTGGTCCACACTGCAGAGGTACGTTTCTCTTTTTTGGGGAAGAAGAAAACCCACACTCTTAGCACCTGTGTAGGAAACTGTGCAGGTGCTAAGAGGTGAATGGGTTGGGGAGCGGGTAAGGGAAGTGAAGTGGGCGCTGGCTGTCCAGGCAGCTCGGAATGTAGTCTTGTACCATACAGTACAGCCTGCATTCCGAGCCTCCTAATTGGCCAGCGCACCCCCCCCCCACAGTACTAACAGTAAATATCATTTAGCCATGGGTTACTGCTGCTCTTTCTGTTTCTCAGGCAGAATAGTGTCAGTGTTTTGGGAGAATGGAGAAAAAGCGAGCCTGACCATGGCTGCTGGAAGATGTCCTCCTATAAAGTAGCACCCTACCGTGCCAACATATGTTCTAATGATGTATCGAAAATATATGCCCGGTGTGGATTGCATCATGCAAAGAGCTCTTTCTAATGTGCTCTTTGCCAATGCAGTGCTGCAACATGCCACATGTGCTGGAGGACACCAGTGGGCTCATTTTGAAAAACGTGCTAGTTTTACGGAGATGGCCACCAACATACCCACTTACCCACTTACTTGCACCTCAAGCCCCGCTGTTCAATGTTGATTGTTTGCGCTACCCATTGTAAACAAGGGATGGTAATATGAGCTGTCCTGAGTTTCTGTGCAAACAATTGGAAATGCCTACCACCATGTACGTGAATCATGGCGGGTGGCCTTTACCTGGGATGGAATGGACCAACTGATGCAAGTGCTAAAAACTGGCGGATTTCCGAAGAATCATATTCATTTCCGCCTGCATCAAAGTCAGACGCTGGTGAAAATGCATTTGATTTTGACAGGTGGAGGAAATAGACGTGGCAGAAATTTTAATTTCGTCCCATTCCTCCGCTCCACCAGACAAACATTTGAAAATCACACGGCGTGCTCTGTTGTGTTCATGCATGCTCTTGCTCCCTTACAAAAGCAACATTGGCAACATTGGCAAAGGTTTTGTGTGGTCATCTGCACATTTGTCTAATACCCAAATCACAAGCCAAAACTGTTGACTTTATAAATGCTTGAGTTTACCAGGAAGTCAGTGCAAGGAATAGATACTCAGCAAGAGGCTCAGTGAACAATTATGTAAGACATTTGTGTTGCACATTCACCTTTTACAGCTTTAGTTAAGCCAATAACACTGGCAGGCAAAGATTTGATGTTACTGCTTGATAGAGCTAGCTCGAATAGATCCACGAGGGTGTGTTTTAGGTAGCGAGTGGGAATGGCCACTGGCAGTCAAGAGCTTGGAAATAACTAAAACACCCTTATAATATTCATGTCTCCTCTGACAGCATCTTCCCTCCTAGTTGCACTTCAGTGTGTTTTGGATTGCAGTTGGCACTCAACCAAAACTGAAATACAGATAATAAGTATGCACCCGTTTGGATTAAAAAGAAAAACCTTATACATTTTGCATTTCCTTGTCACACTGTCACGGAGATCTCCCGCAAACATGCCATTACTGTTTCATCACTGCCACTCGGGTTGCAGTGAACCTCCGGTATGAGGGATTTCTTTGCATTTTGTTTTTAAATAATTATTACTGAGCATGTTAAAATACGATGAAAATATGACATGAAAAGTCTCAACTTAAATAGCGCATTATACAATTCAAATTTGATTGAACAAGTTTAAATATGTAGAAGGAAATTAAGTTATTTTTGTAAAGTGAAGGTGGACACACAGGGGAGACAAATACAGACTACAATAGGAAATAAAAGGGAAGGGGCAAATGATACCTATATATGGTGAAGTCAAAGCACATCATCATTTCTCAGTATTATTTAGGTATTGGATACAAATATTACATTTTGTGTTAAATTTGTGCAAACAATTAACTGAAAAAGAATGATACTCTTCAACATGATGGATTGAGCAGATGAAACTCCACCGAGCACTAGATGGGAAATTAGAGGTGTGCTTCCAATTAGAAGGGATTCTTTTTAAATTAGAAAAAATATCTTTATTTCCAATGCAAAAACTGCATATTTACGATAAATTGCGGTATTGATTCTCAACCTTCAAACCAAGATCCCAAAACTTTAATTTAACAAATCAACACAAACGTCAAAACAGGGCTGTTCGATTTTTAACCTTCTAAACAGGGCTGTTCGATTTTTAACCTAGAAATAGGCGAGACTATAAGTGAAGCCCCGCCCACCCCCCTCTGTCCCCACCTTAAACTGGTTTGCTCTGAAAAACGTCTCAGTGACCGCTCCCGCCACCTGCGGGCGAGAGACTCCTGTTGCTAGGCAGTGATGAGTAGGGTATTTATACTTTAAAGTAACATGTTCTTTTTATTTTACAATGCGATCTTCCATCACTGTTCAAGTTGCTGTTGAAGGTGAACTATTTCTTAATAAAATTTCATTTTGGACACCAGTGGCTCATTTGTGCAAGTCCAACTGTGTGCCTCAAGACCAATATGCACATTTAAATTCTTAAAGCAGTTCTTCAGTTAAAAGATCTATTTTCGCGTACCACTACTACAGCTTGTAGTGTAAGTTTGTAATTCTCTTTCATTTCAGTGAGAGTGTTCTCCCATCGTTATACATGGCGGGAGTTTTCTATCACTGTTTTAAAATGAAGACATCTCAGGAAGTAGGAGCACAAGAGAAGGAACTATGAGTGCAAAATGTTCTTCTGCTTTAGGTTCAAAAGTTTCTTTCATCTGTAATACATTCTTAAAAACCTTTCATGGTAAAAAGTACATTCAACAGTTAGAATTCTATTGGATGGAATTCTGTCTAAGTTCATCATAGAGACAGATTGGAACTATTGTTGCATCAATGGTCATTCCCGTGAGTGTCTACGGCCATCTTGTAAAGACATGTGTCTTCTTCCCTCAGGGTCTTCATAAACTCCTAGTAAGAGCTGGCAGGAGAGAGATAGTTGTGTCAAATTTTACAGGTTACAGAATCGTTTATCGAAATGGGTTTGAAAACCTGTGTTTGGTCTGTAATCAGTGTAATCAGGGCTCCAGGTAGGATTTGGAAGTGGGAGTATTTTGCTCCTTATTTTTTAAAGTAAAGAGTAAAATGATTTTTTAGGGAATAAAAAATGTAAGTCCAATTCCCAATGAGAGCATTTTTTAATCAAGTAAATATATGGTACGACTGTAAAACGGAAATGTTTTTGTGATAATTATTTCTTTGCACCTAGTTATTCATGCACATTAAAAGAAACATGTTTACTACTTCCAATCAGGCAGTTAAAAGAGTAGTTTCTTCCTGCGGTACTACGTGCACCACTGGTCCAAAGATATCCATGGAGGGTGAAAGCAGGGGAGCAGAATTCTACATGTCATCGCTTAGAAACCTCTGGGTATTAAGCGCATCATGCACTTCATAAGGGATTTCGTCCATGAGAATGAACTATGAATGTGAATTGGCCTGTTCATATTTTGTGTAAAGGTGTTCAGGTATTAAGATAAAGTGCAAAGAATTGTGGGTATAGACTGGAGCTAGTCTTTAGGATTGAGGGTAGGCAAGTACCTTCTCGAGATTAGTTCCTTTTCTAGGAGTTTGTTCACTTATCACCGACTTCTCTCTTTTTGAGTCTCAGTGCGTAGCTTGGCCGTAATCCTTTTCGTGTGTTGCCACGTTAGGCGCAAACAGCCAAACGCGACGTCAAACAAAGTCCAAAATAACCTACTTAAAATGCAAAAAAGCCACGGAATTAACAAAGCTGCACACTGATTAGAAACCAACCCACATGAATTTGACATGGGCATCATTCAATGAAAGAAAATGCATGCCTTTTCTGCAGTGGCCCAATGGTGCAGGTGCAGATGGCTAAATAAAGTGTAATTATAAGAAACAGGTAGATTTGCTATACTGTGGAAGGAACTCCTTTCATGAGATATTGAACATACATGAAGAAAATTGTTTGTTGTTGTCCTATATTGAAGTGTTAATCTCAATGTGATTTGTTATGTTTTTAGAGGTACTGCACCTCTCCAATCAATACGTTATGAGGACATCTGTCAGTGCTATGACAAATTTCAGCCTGTGCTGACTGAAGTTTCTTGTGAGGACATCTAGTGGTTGTTTGTAGAATTGCAACTGTTGGTTGCTTTGAACTTTCTTGTGAGGACAAAGCAGCAGTTTTTGTTTTTTTATTTTTTATATTTCTGTTATGGGTGAATTAACAACCTTTCAATAAATACATGTTGAGAAGTAAAAAGGTAGAGCAGTATCACAATAGCGCAGACAATTTGTCTACTTCTTAGTTGCATAATTTAGCAAAAATGTTTTAAAAAAAGAACAGTTTCCTTCGTTCTTTGCTAGATTATTCTATACGTTAAAATAGGCTATAATACAAGTGCAAAATTGCTCATTCATGTTGTAAAATCTCGTCTTTTGTTGCTAGATCAGGATACCTATTCACAGTACATCAGTTTCTGATTGTTTCAGTGATAACAACAATTTCATGGTTGCAATAGAAACACTTACACAACCACCATTAAAAATCTTATACCATAGCATCTCTTCTGTTAAATGTCTAATATTTTGGAAAGAGATGTTGTAAAAAGTGTTTTCTCTGTAATTGCAGACAAGGACATTGCGTGAGGAGATGTTTTAGTGTTTCTGGTTCTAGGTGGTTGTTACAAAAGCGACAGAAGTTAGCATCCCTAGTGATTACTCTCCGTTTCGCCAGAATGTCTCTCATTAGCCATAAGTTCAGTCGAAACCAAAGGAATAGGTTTCTGTACAACGGGCTCGGAAACTTGATGAGGTACGGCGCCGGTATATGAAGGCTTTTTATTTTGAAGCTCCCGTTCTTGAACTGTTGATATGTCATGCAATGTTGGCGTGTCAGAATCCAATCCAGGTACCATCATATCTGCTTTGCACGTACAGAATTAGTTTTTAACAGCACTATCGAAATATCTGCAACTTCCATTGCGACTAATACTTGCTCTTTCCACATTGCTATAGAATGATCTTTAGTTGTGTTACAAATATGAAGCTAGTTTATAAAGGAGTTAGTCTGATTCGGTCACTAATAGACATTTCCTATATAAGTTACACCTTGTCCACATATAATGAGCTCTGAGGGAGAGAATTTCCAATTCGTTTATCACAATGCACATCAGTTGGTTGGTTAGCTGGCAGAGACAACACATTCCCCCAGAAGCGGCCTTCGAGTCTGAGCCAAAAGGACACATTCCTCCAAGCCTTGGTTTCTGACCCATAGGTGACTTGTGGGACAACTTTTTTGGTTGTAGAATTTTAGCAGGGGTTCCACAGAGAATTTACCATATTGTTTTGTTTATAATACGAGCCTGCGCAGCCGCAGTTTGGATGTTCTTCTTTAGCTCTTCACAGTATGGTAAATTTGAAGGATGGTTATTGATGTTGATGCCCAAATAGCGGTACTCCTTCACCACTTCCAATGGTGATTCATACAAAAGCCATTTAAATGAACATCTTTCCATCTGGAATTTGCTTGCAAACACAATCTTTGTTTTTTCCAAATGTATTGATAGTTGGCTTTCTGTAGCATACTGTTCTAGAGCCGAGAAGAGATTTTGCAGACCTCTCTGGGTTTTTGAAAATAGGACGAGATCGTCCACATAGAGAAGCCATGGTACAGGATAATTGGCAGGTTTCGGTGAGTCAGAAATGATCTGCTACAGCTTTTTGCCAATGTCGACTATAAAGAAATTAAACAAGGATGCAGTCGATATGCAGCCCTGTTTTAATGCTCTATATGTAGGCATCGCTTCGGACAGTCTGCCATCAAGAGACAGCCAGATCAGAACTGTGGTATCTGAGTACAGTTGCAAAAGCGAGGCTTAGATGTAGGAGGGGCATGCTGCCTCTGCCAGCTTATTCCTCAGCAATTCTCTTGATACAGAGTCAAAGGCTAGCCTAAAGTCTACAAAGGCCATATAGACCGGTTGTTTTCTTTGGTGTTCGTGCATCTTGATAGCTGATATGGTTGCTAAAAACAGCAGTTTATTCAAAACCCCAAGGTGGGAAAGCACCCACCCAGCTTCTAAATAAGCTCGGCCTCTGCCTGCCACAGCGTGAAGAGTCTGCAGCAGTGGAGTAGAACCCAGAGGCTGTGCAGTGAAGGGAGCAACTGATGTCACACACAAGCAAGTCTCCGCACCTTGCAATGACAGATCACTCCACACTGCTGAAGAAGGAAACGGGAGATTTAAAACTCCTGATTTATAAAATTCACATAAAACCCACAATAATTTGATTAAACGGTGGAAAGTCGTTGAAGGTAACACATTGTGCATTTTCGTTTGCATGTGTGGAACACTGCCAGTTGCTATGCCAACCAGAAACACTGTTTTAAAAAAACCCCATCTCTTTCTCTCTTCTCTGCAGAAATGGTTTCGGCATTGTGGTGGTGCTTCACACCACCAAAATGTGCCAAACCCGAAAGAGGATGCTCTTCGCATGGAATGGGCTGGATACAGGATTGGGTACACAAAACCATCTGAGCTGGCACCTTCTAATACTGCTCAAAATATTTCTGGTAGTTTGGCACAAGGCAATTATGATTCTTGCAGTTTGCACAAATTGTTCTATGGATCCAAATAACAAAGGCATGAGGATTTGCACCCCAAAAGACAATGTGCACATACGTATACTATGTCTCTCACATATAAAGCACTAAATCATGTGGCCCCACCGGTACCTAACAGAAAAGTTTAAATCAAATCCATCTACCTGAGCCACCAGCTCATCTAATACACTTGGCCTAATAGTCCCAAAGTACAAATTACAAACATCTGGTGGGATCAGCTTCCCAGTCATGGATGCCCAGCTGTGGAACTCGCTCCCTCTATCCTTAAAAAAATCCAACTTGTTTGCTAACTTCAGAAGCAACTCCATCAAATGGCTAACCAAGTAGTATTAACTTAATACTTTCCTCTACCACGATACCACTATCCTATGACTGCAAAACGTGAATAATTTAGTATCCTTACTATTGTTTATGCTGTAATGATGTAATTATGTAATTCTTTTTTTTTTTCTCTGTAAATTCTGTTTTTTATATCATCTGTATGTATGTAACCCTGTAAGGTGTGCTATAGAAATAAATAAAACAAACAAAACAAACAAACAAACAAACAAACAAATGTAACTTGAACTGCATTTGGAAAATGTTGAAAAGACCTGCCAAGAAAGGGAGTGGGACACTGAAACACCCTATTATTTTTTATACAATTGGAAAGAGAAGATTTGTCGCTAAGGACATCCAAAGCAAATAAGGGAAATGCCAGGCAAGCCTGATTCACAAACTATATCAAATGAGTTTCTCTTTCCATCATTTTACAAAGTCTTTACTGTGTTGTTTTCGTTATTACTACCCGGCGAGGGCTTAATCAGAATGAAACAAGCATTCTGATTGGCCCTCGCTGGGGCTTTACACGGACGGGAATCCCTCGGCTGGGATTCCACAGCCATTGATCCCAGCAGGTGGCGTGGCAACCCCTCAGCCAATGAGAAGGCTCGAAGCGGGGCTATCCCCGCTCCGAGCCTCCACACGGCTGAGAAGCTGCCTTGGCCCCCCACCGGGGACTCAGGTATGTTTTTTCTTTGTATTCCCTGATACTCTCGTATGGGGAGGTTCTGCAAAATTTGACTACAGAGACTCACCTACCCCGCCTGGACCTTTCCAACATCCTCTGTGAAAGTGAAGAGACTGTGGAGGTCATTTCACAAACCTAAATTGCGCGGGAGTGGATTTCTCTGCGCAGAATGGAGTGGAAATATGAAGAGTAAAAAAGGTGCAAACTACTTTTACTCTTTTATTTTCCGATATGTTTGGAAAAAAAATGTAAATGCAGCCTGCGACTCATGCTCGCAGGCAGCATTTGCAATGCAATCCTATGGAATTAGCCTGCTTTTGCAGATGGAAGATTCATGTTGCCGGAAAACCATGATAGTCTTTGAAGGCAGAGCAGGTGAGCTTGATGGAAAAATATATCCCATTCTGTGCCTCATCTCCGCCTTCAAATTGAATGAAAATCTCCTGAATCTGAACTAGCTGGTTGCCTCCATGACCACCATTGTGGTTTCAGAGCAAGTAGAGCATAGACCAAGATAGTGTAAGTTTTCCCAAAACCCATCAGGACCCACACAGGAATGGCCAGTGGACGCTTTCCACAAACAGGTACAGCATGTGCTGGGTCATTACAAGCTTCTATAACCACCAAATAAACATACAGCATGGACAGGGCTAGTGCAAGATTCCATCTCAGATACAGCATTTATACATCAAGCAAATCTCTCTCACAAATGGTTCAGCATTGTCAAGTGTATGTTGACTTGCAAAACATGTCAATGCAGGCATCCCTCACAAACAAGTACAGGTATAGAGTGGGTAGGTCAGTGCATGCTTCCCTAACAAGTTGGTATAGGTACAAGATGGGCAAGCCTATTACATGCTTACCTAACAAATTGGTACAAGGACAGCATGGTTCGGGCCAGGCAATCTTCCCCTTCAAACAGATACAGTATGTGCAGGGTCACTGAAACCTTTCTTCACAAACAAGTACAACATGGGCAGGGCAGATCAAATCTCATAACAACAGGTTATGTCAGAGCTTTCCTGGGCCAGTGTATGTTTCCCTCACAAATACACACAAGAACAGCATTATTTATTTATTTATTTTATTTATTTCTTCGCTTGTAGAGTGCACTACAGCCCACAGGAATTGAGGTGCAAAGCAACTTATTGCAAGAGTCTGTGCACACTTCACTCACATTGATACATTTATGGCACCAAGACGGTCAGTGCAAGCTTCTTTTATACACTGGTGTAGGTAAATGATGTGCTAGGCAGTGCATGTTTACTCCTAAACTGGTACTGGTGCAGCATGATCACAGCCAGGGCAATCAGAAAACTTGGAAAGCATAGACAGTGACAGTCTACAGCCATACAACCTGCTAGCTCCCATACATGGGGAGAGCGCTTTCATTCATATGACCCTCGGACCAAATTAGCAGCTCTCCCAAGTTACTGTTTGCTGTCTGGGATAGGTACAGGGAGTGCACTGTGCCGACTTGTCTGCTTTCTGAATTCTTTGTCATTAATAGCGCATTATGAGATGTACTTGTGTGGGGTGGAATGGCTAGGTGAAGAATATGGGGTGGTAAGTACAGCTGTTGCGCGACTGCACAAAACACACCCATGCACATACACAAGCACATGACCATTGCAAAAAGTCCCCACTGCCAAGTCTGCCCAGTGTGCCCATTAGGCAAACCCAGGATGTCCAAGGTGGTGGGAGGGGATGGCCAGGGAGCAAGTCCTTAAATTACAGGGCTGCTTGGCTGGAGCATGCGTGGCCATTTGGAGCGCAAGGGCGCTGCCGGCAAAGCTCCAGTAACATCCCCTGTGTTCAATAGCACTTGCAGGGTATTATTAGTTTTTTAGGCCCTACTTTTAAATGGCACCAATTTGGATGCTCACACCTTTTTTCCAGCATCAAATTGCCAGTAAGACCTTTAAAATATTTAATATGTTTAATACTTTTCACTGTAAGTTTAATGTTTGATGAGCATTTTAACATCAAAAGACCCACATAAAACGTTGACGGGTTGAGTGCTATTCATTTGCCCTCAACATGCACATGTTCTCAGCGAGCATGCCTATCTTGGATTTATAACCTGCTCTGAATGTAAATATACTGGCAAAGATGGCATAGCTTGTCCGTTACTGTTCAGTATGTATTTGTTTGTTTGTTTGTTTCCTTATTTATCTGTAAGGCACAATGTACCCGAAGGTATCTGGACGCAGCAGTTACAAGCATACTTTCGGCATGAGATACAGGTTGCATCAAGGTACACACGACATTACACAGATAAACATTTTCATGTACATACAAAGGATTCATAATGTGCAGGCATAAACAGAAGTTCTATACATGTGCAGTTCTGTACCACATGAGGGTAGTACAACAAGGTATAGGAGGGTCAGGCAATAAGAATGGTCAGTGATCATTGGCTATGAGCCAATTAAGAGTGGTGTACCTAAATTGTAGGACGGTTTGGTCCGCTCTTAATGGTGGCGGGAGGGCATTCCATTGCTGCCAAAACAGGGAAGCTGCTTTCCCTGGCTTTTTTTTTTGTTTAAATCTGGGAACTACCAGGCAGCAGGATTAAGCTGTCCTGTTAGGGCGTACTGAGACTTTTCTGATGATTCTCTCAGCGAGGTAAAGTGGGGCAGCTTTATTGAGGCATTTATGGGTTAGTGAGACAGTTTTGAACAAGATTTTGTCTTTTATGGATAAACATTTGTTCTGTCTCCTCAGCTCTGACACATGCTCTCTCCTTGGAATGCCCTGTGCCCTTCTGAGGGCATTATTTTGGAGGATTTGGATCTTGCTGATGATGTACTTGCATGCACCCAAGTACAAGGCATTACAATAGTCCAACTTGCAGAGAATTAGGGCTTTGGCTAGGATTGTGAAGCTGAAATTGGATAGGAACGGTTTGCAGGCACTGATCAGCTTGCAAGGATTCCATGTGTTAATATCCCCGCAAAAATATCGCCATACAAAAATATTGCCACATTTTAGCGGTGATATTAAGGCATGGAACCTGCGGTTGACACCCCCGTAAACACCCTATTATTTTAAAAGGAGCGGGGGACACCCACTCAATCCCCGCTCCCAAAAAAAACTAATGTTATCCCCACTAAAAATATCGCCCATGGCTGTTCCTGATGACCATATATACCGTGATATTTCTGGTGGGGATAATATTAGCTGATACCGCTTGCAAGTGTATGCTGTGGGTGAAGCCATGGCATTGACCTGTTTGCCAAATGTGAGAGTTGAGTCGAGGTAAAAGCCTAAAATTTGTACCTCTTTTACCACTTTGATATGGTTACCATATATGTTAAATGAGGTGAATTTGGGGTTAAGTTTGTTCAGGTTGACTGAGGTGCCAAGTAAAAGGTTCTCAGTTTTATCGTCATTCAAGCACAGGCCATGGGCAGCCATCCATGCTTGAATGATTAGATACATTTTATTTACAAGGGCATTGTCCTCCTCATAGTCGCCGGTGAGGGGGTATGAGGATTTAGGTGTCATCTGCACAATTAGTGTTTGTGACACCCAGATGATCAAGAGCATCGAACAATGGCTTTGTAAATATATTATACATTGTAGGCGAGACACAGGAGCCCTGAGGCACGCCACATGTAATCGGGATTGGATCGGCCGCCGCTGATGACGAGAACACTCTCATAGTCCTGTTATTCAAAAAGGATTGCTTTGAACATTAGCACACAACATTAAAAATGAATTGGTTCACCATGCTAAGAACTTGAGCAGCTGGAGCTGGACACCAGCCTGATGACGAGCGCTGTGGGGGATGAAGTCATAAACTGAGGATGAGCGTAAACTGTTGCACATCATTCCAACTCATTGTACCCATAATCATTACCTAGAGACCGATTGTTGTGGCAATAAACGGCTTTAAACATAATACCAATAACATTTGACGTATTATGATTCCCACCAGCAGGTGTGCTGCTTGTCTTTGCTTTGTGCTTTTTCGGTACTTGAGCCATACAAAGGAAGATTGTCCCTAGCCACCAGTGTGCCAGCAGCATGACGATAGTCCCGAAGTCCATTTTCCTGGTAAATACCAGTGGGACCTTTTATGTTATCTGGCTGGTGCTGCACCCATGTGCCTGATGGCCGCTTACTTCCTGGCCCATGCCACCGCGGCCCACGAATCTCGACAACGTCCGTTGTCTGTCTATCCCTCTGATTTCTTTAAGTTGGGTGGGCGGGATTGGAAAAGAAAATGGTTTTCCGCTGAAATCCTGCCTGCTCCGTTTGGAGAGCAAGTTTCTGTCTTCTTGGCTCGGGAGCCTGTTATTTAACGGGAAAATATTGCCTGAGGCTCCACCTTTCATCTGGCCCTGGCAGCTTGATCAAAGCCTCCTGGCCATGCATTCTTTCGGCCGCCTGGGCAGGGAAAGTGGGGGGAAGTATTGATCTCTTGTGTTCCCTGCCCGGCGCCGCCACCCATTTTCCTAATGTTGTTCTCGCAGCCAGTACTGGTTCCAGGGGGTGAGTGCGTGGGGAGATGGGGTCGCCTGTCAGTCGCCCTTTTGGCCTCCAACCACCTAAAGCTCGCTCTGCTGCCCCCTGCTTAATACCTGTGCCATCGAGCTCCATGGGTGCCCACTGCCCCATTCCAAGGCCCAGGGCAAATGTAATGCAATTAAACTACCTGGATAGGCAAAGTGGGGATTAAAAGGAGCGGCTCCTGTAAACCGCGAGGCTGGCGTTAGTGATGCCGCCAGAAAATACAGCTTGTTCCAAGACAAATATTTTTTATATTAAAACATAGGGGCATGCAGCTACCCACTCCACCCACCGCAGCCCACACCCAACGTCCGAGGCTTGGGGCCCACCCACAGAATTATCAACCCTTTTATGAAAGTGAATTTTTTGTGAATGGTGAGTTTTCTTTTTTTGTTACTTTTGTTAGCCGGTCGCCTCATTTCAACCTTCACAGTAGATTTTATTTTTTCGCAGTGTAACTTTCCAGAAATGTTATACCGCCGTAGCAACCTACTGCGGACTGCTTATTTCACTGTGTCGCACGTCGCAGAAAGATGACGAGAGCTAGAGGTGGATTTCTGTGATTGTTCTTCCCTCAGTGTGTAGCCGAGAGGCTTAGCCACCAAAGCAGGGAAGCCTGAAATTGTGAAAGGTAAAGAGAGTTTAAGGGTTTCTTCTTATGCGCCTTGGTTGGTTAAGTTTGACTCCACAAGGCATGTGTGTACCGTTGTGTCGTAAATCCCTTAAATCAGAAAGTGTTCAGCTGGTTTAACCAGCGAGCAGAACTAGAAGTACCCGGTGAGAGTCTTTCCAAATAAATGAATACGAAAATAATTGTTGCGCGGCCAATTAACCTGCATTTCGGATTAAAGCCGATTTTATAGGCTAATGGAAGACTGCTCTTCAATTCACTTTGCCTGTAAGCCGTACAAGGAAAAAAGCAACTATATATTACTTGGGCTCAGTGCCCAGCTTTCCCTTGGCTTGAACACGTCAGTCGCTCATTCTCTTTTTATGGTAATTTATGTGCATGCCTGCCCCCCCCAAAAACCTATAATGGTAATTTCCATTTGGCAAATGTCACCTTGGAGTTGAGCGCCCTCACGATAGCTCTTGTCTATGTGCTGGAAAGCATGAAAAAATGTTAACACAACCAAACATTGGCGCAGTACTTGTCATCATGAAATATGTTCCTTTTTTTTGTATCAGTCATCGTGGCTTCCACACGGGGACAGGGGGCATGAGGCACCGGGGCCCATTTTAAATGAAAAAGATGAAGGGCCCTGATGCCGCCCCTGGCAGTCAACCCCAAAGTGCATTACTTCAAGCGTTTAGCCACCTGCCACAGGTGGAAACCCCTAAATGGATCCATGATGCCAATCCTGAACCGCAAGTTGTCAAAGAAGGACTTGGAGCGGAAGATCCTCTTGACTATAGTGCTAAACTCAAAAGAAGCAATGAAGTTGAGTGTTCCACTGCAGCCAGACCACGTGACGCCTCCAGCATGCAGCCTAATGAGCAGTGTGAACCAGAACTAGGCTACCACCTAAGAAGGAACTGCCAAGTGCCAGTCAATCTGAAGGACTATTGTCACAGCCATTGATGGGAGTGTCAGTGCGCTCAACACACACTCACAATTTGCCTCTAGGACATTTGCAATAATCAGAACTTTTGTCCAAGGTGTGATAAGTGCTCTCGGCACCTGATGAAGCCACAAATCCACAAACGCGCATGCCTCACGAGCAGGTGACATCTGACCTCACTGCGTGTCTACTAAAAAGAGGCTGCAGCGCTGTATTCAAGCGGGTATCCCCTGCTGGCAGCAGGGCCCGCCTTAGCAGCGGCAGCACCCCAGGCTGCAAAACCAAACTTTGGTGTCCCCTCTATCCACCGCCCACCCCTCGAGGAGTGGCGCACCAAATTTTTCAATAGGCGCTGATTAAATACGCCCGCTCATTTAATTTCAATAGAGTGCCTGCCGCACCTCCTCGCACCACGCCAGCTCGGAGGAGACCTTGAAAGACTGCCCGGATCTGGCGTGGCGGGAGGCTAATGGGGCCACGGGCGGTCGCCTGGGCAGCCCTACCCTAAGGCCGTCCCTGCATGGCAACGAGGCCGAGAAGTATTCTCCATGCCTTGATTCTTGTGGGCCTGCGGGCCGCCATCAATACAGTATGACCACATAGCAGGGGGTGGATCCGTTTAGTAATGGTAATTCAGAGGTGTGGTGGGGCAAGAGGGCGAGGCAACCTGCTTGTTGTTTTTATACAAGAATATCCTTTCAGCAGTGCGGAACGGTCAGGGGGCATGGTAAGACTGAAGGGGGGTTCCCGGAAGACATGCTGTGAACATGAGCATTTAACATGTGAAATGCCCTGACCACATATTATCTTGCCAAGCAGACCAGATGTTGACTAGTAGATGGGAGCAGAAGGCCATTTCACATGTTAAATTCACATGTCACCCACCATGCACTTGCCAGGAGTTTGTATCGGCCAGTTGACCTGGTGACAAAAATATGATGATTAATGGACATGAATTCATTTGCAGAGGCAAGTAGGATCAGCATACATTTGTCACTAGTTAACGTCAAGTTCCATCAAAGGCCTCAATAGTGTGTCTCGTTAGTAGGCGGTGGTGGGGTATACACAGAAGCCCACAGCAAAAATGTGTCAAGTGCAGAAGGCAGGGCTCAAAATTAGGACTAGACAAGCAGGAGCTAAAAGCAGCTTCTGGGTATCCAGCATTAACCAGTGAGCAGAAGCTACCACAAATCTAAGTTCCACATAAGATGCAAAAATATAATTGTGTCCATAGTTTATGACCGCTTATGTTTTCAATGTCATATAGATGTGTCCTAATGTGTATTTATAGAATGTCCGAAATGCACAGAGTTAAATTCACATAGGTGTGTTTGTTCGGCATTTGTTGGCCGGGGGAGCCAAAGGTGGATCCTTGGAGCTGTTGCTGTCAAGCCAGCCAGGCTCTTCTAGGCTACAAGCTGAAACTAAATAGCTCACAGCTCCCCTCAGTTTTGAACCCTGAAAAGGCATTATCAAAATGTGTTTTCAATAAAAAAAGCAGTGAAAGTGCAGTTATTCGATTAAATCATAAAAAGTGATATTCATGAAGCAACACAACTAAAAACGTATAAAACCGGAGCGCAGCAGAGAATCAGATGGCTTAATCCTGATTACGTTTTAATTCAATTTTTTCAAAATTGTATTTGAGCATTTGCCGGCTTTGCGCTCCCAAGGTTAGAAATCTGTCAGCGGGGAGGGCTCTGGTGCCGCTGCTTATGCTGCAATTCTAGAAGCCAAGGTTATTTCTGTCACCCTTGCGGGATCCCGCTGGTTTTAAAGAGCTTTAGGAAATTAATCTGAAAACAGAGAGAATGAGGCAAAAGGATCTATGCGTGAAATGCTTCCATATGTAGATAACATCTGTTGATATATTCAATAATCCACCTCCTGCGGTACCGAGACACGCTCCGCGCGCCGCTGTCGTACCGTTGCCCCATCGAGAATTAGGCCGCTTAACTCAGTTTTCGCACTTTGAATGTTTCTTTAATGCAGTAGTTATACCTGGGAATTTCAAAAACAAATTGCATGTGAGTAGAGCCATACATGACTGTCTTTAGTTTTGGCTCTTTACTGGCACAGCAGGCATAAGTGGTCCAACATTGCTCTAAGTGGATTTCAACGATTTGCACAGAGCGCCATTCTGTCCCTGCAAAAAAAAAGCCAGAGTGAAGCAGGCCTTCATGATGCATGTGTTACTGCAAAGAGCCACGAGCAGGATGCTCAGTGCCTTGAATCCTCACATCCACACTCCCTCTCCATCCCCACAGGTCCCTGCAATTTCCCCCCACCCTGCATGCTTTTCTGGTCTTGCAAAGTAACTGCGGTAAGAAAGTCGGGTAGGGTACACACACAGAGTCATGCGGTGGGAGAGCAGGGATAGCCTTGCCATCTCCCACTGAAAGTAACATGACAATTGATGGAAATCCATGGCTTTGGTGTGAGCACCCAGGTATTTGATGTCAATCTCTGCCAATCATGTGCATGCCTATGTACAAGATAGGAATTGCTGGCAATGGTGTGAGCACTTGGACATTCCAAGGTGTTCACTGCCTCTGGTGTGAGTATCTGCACATATGACGGCAGTCCATGGCATAAGTGTTAGAACCTGTCAATTGTATAGAAATCCTTGGCTATGATGTTAGTACCAGAACATTAAACAGCAATTGCTGGCAATGTCATGACTACCTGATGGCAGTAGATGACAAGCAATAGGAGTGATTGGACATTACTGGCAATACGGGTGGCCCTGCCCATTAGATAGTTCTATCTGGAGTTGGTGTGAGTACCTGGGCATTTCGTGGCAATACCTGACAATGTTATGAGCACTTTGGCATTTGATGGCAAGCACAGATACTGGTGGGTGTACTGGTGGGTGTACTCTTCCTCCGGCAGCTCATCTGCTGCAATGCCCCTGTTCCCATCTCCAGGTCTTCCAGGTGGTGGTTTCAACAGAGGGGGGGGTGGTCATGGCAGATGCCATTGTCAACAGGTTTTATCTCAGCTTCACAGCTCCCAAAAGGTGGCTCTTCTCTTCTGGTCTGCCAGTTGTGAATGATTATAACAAATGAGTGGGTCTCCTTGGAGGAACCATCCACTGTCTTTTCTCCTGTCAGCCAACTCGGAGGCCAAAAAGAGTGTTATATGTTATAAAACGTTCAAACAACAACAAACAATGTTTGTAGCAGATGTGGAAGGCTAAAGAGTTGATAGGATGGGCGCAAATTGGATCTTAAAATGTCCGACAAGCATGGACATCGACCACGGACACGCCATCACGCCGCATGAGCCCAGTCACATCATCACGTTCGTTGGTGTCAACCACATCATGGCATTCGTGAACGTTAGCACACCTGCGTGACATCACCCAGGTGCGTTGCGATGTCCCTAACCCTGACAATTGTGAACTAATTAAAAGTGTGTCATGCTCTTGCAGACATGTTAGTTGTTCGCGAATGTTCAAGTGGCTGGCTGACCTCATTCGGGTGCGCTATAGAGACCGTGACTACTCTCGGACGTTCGCAAACAAATAAAAAGTGTGTCACTGTCGCCACAGACATGGTGGTCTGTTCGCAAACATCAGCACGCCACGTGGAGTTACTGCATACAATGGTGCGGACACGAACATGTATATAGACTGCAGACTTCAAACTGTGATTTTAAAAAAAGCACACATTTTACATTAAGAAAGGAAGGGGGAATCACTGTGGGAAATACAGATAGGGAAATTTGGGGGTGGTATGTTCATGATTGGTGAATTAGGGATAGAAATCTCTTCAAACAATTGATCTGTAATGTCCTCTTGGAATGATTGGGGTGATTGATTGGGGAAAGGGTTACAGGTACAGGGTGGGCAATGAAAATGTATATTTCTAATCACATGACTTTTAGCATACCTACACAGTTCAGCAATTTGATGTTTCATTTTATTTGAATTAATACATAATTGGTACATTTGATTTTCCATATTCTCCAATCTAGCTTCAGAATTGTCTTTTTATTCTCATGATTTTGATTAAGTTGTTCTTCTTGTTGTTCTAGATTGTGAGGTAGAAAAGATATGTAATACTTTGAGTATAATAGTTTATATATAAGTAACAGAATTGTTTTAATTTCTATAAAATACAAAATAATGTACCATTAGTAGATTCTTCTTGTTCATGTATATCTTCTTTGGAGAAGTATAATTTTAACCATTGCTATTACATTATATAATGTTTATATTTAGTTATATAATATTTTAGCAAATGTATTACTATTATATACTGCATGTTAATAAATCAAATTAAATCAAACGGTATTGTTTAGAAATTATCCTGGTCACTGCAACCAATGCTGTGCGTCAGTGTCTGTAACCTGTTCAAGTGAATTGTTTATACAGGGTATACAGCTTTCCTAATATGTGGTACAATCTACAATAGTGTGCTATTATTTTGGAAACAGTATTTCATTTTCTAATGTTATAATGGATGTAAAAACACAGTTAGATTGATTATTTGCATTGTTGCTCTGCGTATCATTTTTCTAATAAAACAAAAAAAAATATTGTGTCCCTTTGTGATTGTGGGTAATATTGATTGTATTGTATTTTATTTGGTTATTTATATAGCACTCTTTCCCCACTTGTGTGGCCTCAATGCGCTTTTCTGGTAGGAACGCCCTTGGGGACAGTTGTCAATGTGCTAAAAAGTTCGAAGAGGTTAAGTTTAGGAGATGCGTGTGTATATTTTGCCGGTCTAGGAATTAGGGGGCTGGCTAGGCTCGACTAAGCAGCCCAAAGAGAGGCCAGGCACATGATGGGCACTGTTGGTGGAATTGCGATAGAATGCTATTGTATAGAGAGTCGATGTGTGGCCAGCTATACCGAGTTCCTTTCGGATGGTAGTCGCTGTATGCTAGTGGCAGAGGTGTTGAGGTAAGTTAGGTGTTTCAGTCTGGACGGTTATGTGTGTTTCAAGACCGGATGTGCTTAGAAATAGCAGTATTCCAAGGTGCATGGTTGCGTGGCCGTTCTTGCGGCCTATGTCCACATTAGTGGTGTGTATACGTACCAAAAGCTTGGGAGCTATTCGTCTGGAGGTTTAATGATGCAATAGGCCAAGAAAGAGATTAAACCTAAATTTGGGATTCCAAGGGCTCCAGGGCCGGACGGCCTCACTAACTTTACTATAAAGCAAAGTCCAGAGCAATGGGCAGAGTTCTGTGAAGAACTATTCGCCCGAATTAGCAGAAGATGCGCAACTCCAAACTCTTGGAAATCTGCAATAATAGTCCCCATCTTCAAAAAAGGAAATCGCCTCGAGCCCAAAAACTACCGACCAATAGCGCTTCTGGACATATTAGGCAAAGTGTATGCAACAATGCTCCAACAGAAACTGTCACAATGGATTGCAGATAGCAATCATTTTGACGTACGACAGACGGGCTTTGTAAAAGGGGTCGGCTGCGGCCTAAACCTTTTGCTAATAAATTTGCTAAAGATGGAAGCAATCAGATCTGGCAAAAAGGTCTACTTAGCCCTGGTAGACTTTTCCCATGCTTTCGATTCCATCGACCGAGAACTTCTGTGGACCAAGATGACAAACTGGGGCTGTCCGGAGAGCTTATTAGCCGCCATTAAAGAAATCCACACTGCAACCACCATCAGAGTACGCCTTGACCAACGTGGAACTCTTACAGAGGAAATTAACACCTTTTGTGGAGTTAAACAGGGCTGCCCCCTGGCGGCAATCATATTTAATTTGTTCCTCTCGGACATCGGCATTGCAATTGATGAGCCTCGATCCTTTTCCCCCAAAATACACGGCTCTGCCCTGAGCTGGATGTTGTACGCTGACGACCTAATCTTGCTAGACACCACTCCAATCGGCCTTCAGCGTAAAATGAATGCAGTAGAACGCTATGTGGAAAACAACGGTCTGTATATCAATAACACAAAAAGTGAAATTCTGACACTGCAAAACCTGCAAATGGGCCGCCACCGGAAAAACAATAAATTTAGTTGGCATCTAGGAAAAGAAAAACTAACCACGGTGGAAAGCACAAGATATCTCGGCATGCAAATTAACACAAACTTAAACGATAGCCCCTGGGTGGAGACTGCGAAAACAAAATGCCGAAACTTTGCTTCCCAAGCCCTGATCCTAAACAAAAGATATGGGAAGTTCTCGCTCAAGCCAGTGATAACCTTCTATCAACAGAAGGTTGTCCCAGCTCTCATATACGGAGCCGAAAATGCCTTTGGGTGTCCAGCGGAACTCTGGTCAACCCTAGAACACATCTTCTGGGTGAAAACCTTACATCTACCAAACAGCACTTCAACAGTGTGCTTACGATATGAGCTAGGCTTCATATCCATTGAGGCTCGGATTGCGTGGAAGGCCCTGGCTCTATTTAGGAAAATCACGCTGCCAGACGCCGCTCCACAATATAAAATATTGAGCAATCCTGGAAACGCGAACCCAGACTGTCTGTTAGCCATATGGTCAAAAAAATGTGAAGAGCTCCTGACCATGTATGAGACCAATACCAAAACGCTGCAGGACAATCCACTTTTGGTAAAGAAAAAGATCTGGGAATTACACTGGATTCAAACCAGCACAGACCGAAGGTCTTCGAAAACAATGAGAGATGCCCCTAGCGAAGCAAGAGCGCTTAACAAACTGCAAAATTACGTGGTCTTATTCCCAGACAACAGGAGGAGGGACACCTTCATGAGATTTCGCCTAAATCTGTTTAGAACAAAAGAACGAATAAAGAACTGGGCTGGAAAGGACAAGTCAGACACAGTATGCAGGTTCTGTAAAGCCTGCATTGAAACACTTAAATATCTTGTCCTATTCTGCCCTTTCCACAGATCCCCAAGAACTAAACACCTAGACCAAATGTTAAATTAATACTCACTGAGGAGTGCTGAAGAATGGTGGCACTTGATGTTTATGGGCTCCAATACAAAACTGACAAGGGTGTTGACCTTGTTTCTGCATGAGATTGAAAGGAGCCTTGAGTTATCTGATGCCGCAGTACAGGGACTTCAGGGGAGTGCTTAACATTGCGTAACCTTCAGATGAAGTACATTGGGCACTCCCCGATAAGGCTCCTTTGGTACCAAAGGCTTGATCCCTGTCAAAAGGACGGAACTTTATCTCATGCCTATGTTTTGCTTTGTCTTGTCTTGTCTTGTCTTGGCTATTGGCTATTGGGTTCTGACAAACTGACAAAAAAATGTGGGATTCCTGTATAGTTGGAGAGAGGCCCAGTTTCCATGCTTCAATAGGTTTCATAATATAATAGGCCAAGGTGGGGACTATAGCTAGATTTGAGAGACCAGTATAGTGGGAGAGAGGCCTAGGTTTCACAATGCAGTTTAAGTTTCACAATGCAGTATGAGTTCAAAATTATAAGAGACAACACACCTAGATTTGAGAGACCCGCATAGTGGGCGAGAGGCCCAAGCTTCACAACACTGCACACGGGGACTGGGGGGGTCAAAATAACAAAATGGCACCAGATCACGGCCCACCTGTCATCAGGTACGTTCGCAGACTAGTGATACTGTACATGGACCGTATAGCTATTATATGACAGGGGAGAATGTTTTTTGAGCGCAAACTTTGTGAAAAGGAATTATGATGTTGCTGGTAAATTAAGTTGCACTGGTAAAAATCTAGGAAACTCACTGAAAAACATTGTTAAGGGATATAATAGTTAAGTTATACTAATAAAAACCTATCCAATTAATTATAAAAAAAAGTTGTTAATGGGACATTATGGGTGCAGGGTAAAATCGAAAAACGTAACAAATTTGCCAGTTATGGTAAGCAGCCAAGACTCAAACCCAGGACACAAATGGCTTACCTCACCATCACCATTTCCTCCGTTTGTTTTTTATAAATACTGTATAATTTCTAGTGATTTGCCATAGCCATCTAAATCACCACAGAAAAAATATCAACATAACGTTTCAACACAGGTGTGGCTGTCCCATCACCTAAATTTCAGGTAATAGCATCATTAACATAAAAAGACACATTGTATTGTTCTTTCCTCAATATTCACTGACATATTTAAAGGACAATATTAAACATATGTGTGACACGTTCTTTCGTCTTTCTTCATTGACATAGATGAAAGACTTACATACAAAATATTTCCCTTGAATTAAAGTAACCACCCTTAGTATTAATCTCTTGGAAAATAACTGATAAACATAGTATTATCCATCAATCATATGGTGTGTTAAAAAACAGAAAAATCTTTACTTGTAATGTGTGAGTAGAATAGTCAATTTCAGAGAAACAGCCACACAAGCACAGCAATTACCTATGTGTCCCTCTTCGTCTTCCCATTACTTACTTGTTAGGCACCAGCCTTCATGACAGCACACCTTTTCTTAAAGATTTTTCTTTAGTTAGTTTCAGCCATTCCTCACTCTGGAGTATAACATCTATCATTATCCCATGATGCACTAGTTAGAGAGTGTCCTACCTTCAGGCAGGAGCCCTAGTGTGCTGCAGGGCAGGATCCTGCTACATATATCTTCTGGCTGGCAGGCTTCGGAGAGGCAATGTTGCTGATCCATGGTCAAGAAGTCAGCCAAAATGGTGGTGGACCAGCTCTCAGTCAAAGAATGTTCCTGGTTCTCCTGCTGGGTGAGGAGATGCAGTTCAGAAAGTATTAAGGACAGCTCTTTTACTGGGCTAGAAACATTCTAAGGCTGCTGAGGACTGGACAGGACATACTCCATGTGGGGAGCAGCGTGAGAATTAGAGGGGAATGTGCTACAAGGAAGGTAGGCTCAGTGCTGAAGGTAAGCAGCGCAACCTAGATAGCAGTATGCCGAGGTCTGTGCTAGCAAGCTGATTGACCCACACAAGAAGAGTTGCATTAATAAGCAGAGCAGCCCACTCGATGATAATGTGTTTCTCCTGTGGGGTCTGGTGAAGGTAAAGGCCACGTGGTAACGGTAAAGGCCACGTAAGCCAGGATATTGCCCTTCTCCACTGTGTAAGAGGATTCAATTCAGCACTACAGCCAAGTTAACGCCTAGTCTAGAATACTGAATGAAAACCCTTATTGATATATCTTTAGGTCCAGTTCATGCGTTCTGGATGACTACCCTTATATAACACCCCTCTCTTGGAATCCCCCTGACCCCACTGAGCCAAGAAGTAATTCTGTTTTGCAAGTTTAAAAGGTTTATTTGATAAATTAAAATATATATCACACTTAATCTGATATGGTAAATATTAACAACGGAGAATCTGGCACTAGCACCCTTCTTTAATCACTAATGAGTTGACATGAAATGGATAAGGTAGCACACTGGTAAATAGGAACAAAAGTATAATGTGGTAGAGGATGCTTTATGTAGGCTCAGGTGGATGCAATATTCAATGAATGCAGTACAGAAAATACGCAATATGATTTCAACCAAACAATGTAATCACTTTTCTCTGGCTACTCCCCTCCCCCCCTTGATGCAAGGCAAGGAAATGGAAGGAAAACACACAGTTCTCAGAAATGCAATCAACTGTAATTCAGTTCAATCCAGCAAGCTTAAACAGAAGTTTGAAAACACAGGCAAATGCTTTGATAGGTGCTAGCAATGAATGAGAAATATGCTGGAAACGCTCTTAATTCCCTTTTAGAGGTTCAGGATGAGTGGTATCTAGTTAATATTAGTCCAGGCTCACACTAGCAATGATGCAGGGATAGTTAGCAGGTTAAACGAATTTCTGGCAAATGAAATCAGGCAGCAGCAGTTTTTTTACATGTGAAGAAATTGCAAATCGCGGCAAAATTCGCGGATGCGCCGAGCGCTATTACAAAGGAACCGCAAGGACTATCTCTACCGTTTTGGGGTCCTAGGAAAGCCTGGGATCTCAGCTTCCAAATGAAAGTTATTGCAAGTCTCTAGCCCAAACGGTTGCGGAGATATGAGTAATTTAGTAAAGGTCGTTTTTGGTTTTGTAAATTTTAAACGCACACTTTTTCAAAATGACAAATTTTACTAGAAATGACAGGTGACAGATAGGAGGCAGTTCTACTTAGGTTAAATAGATTGAATTAGATGAATTTAAACTAAGAGATGTGTTCTGAGTTTTGCTAAGTACTCACAAGAGATTTTGAACAGGAAAGCGACTTGGTCACGATCTTCAGTCTGGTCAGGTCTTTCCGGATTCTGCTCACAGCGCCTGGTCTGGTCTCGGCTAGGCACAGCACTGCTTTCTCTCTGGTCTGGTCTCTGCTAGGCACAGCACTGCTTTCTCTCTGGTCTGGTCTCTGCTCTGGATAGATTGAAGTCTCTAGTTTGGCTTTCTGGAGTTTGATGGAGGTAAGTATGGATTTTTCCGGCAGGGCTTCCAGCGGCAGATGAAATTGAATCTCTCTATGTGTCCTGACTCTCTGCTTTTATCTGTTTCTTGAGAATGGGTGTGTGTGTTGCATCACTAGACTTGCCCCTCTCATTCGTCATTGGTCAGGCTTCCATTCCTCCGCTTGATTGGCAAACTGAACTGTGAGTCAGATTGATGTCATTTTATGATCTCTTGAAACATCCTCCCTTATCATCTGTGCACCCAAATATATATATGATCAAAATCCATACTTCAGAGTTACACAGTTGTTTGAAATTACATATACATGGTGTGGCTGAATTTAGCCATGTCTATGTCCAAATCTGCTCATTCTCGGAGCTTGCATTCAAAGAGTGTACATAATTGACTTTTTAACTGCTTTTTCAATTTCCGACATGGACCCAACTTTACATACATGTGTGCAGGGGGTAGGGACATTAACTGATGAAGTTTCAGATTTTTAACATGCACACATTTAGAGTAATATCCACTTTTCCGCTAAAACCTCCCCGAACATACCACCGGTTCCTACCACGTCTTAAACTGTGGGCAGAAAAATCACAAGAATTATGGTATCATTTATAAAATGTTCACATGTCCGCACTATGAATTATCCCCCTTTTTATAAAACCATATCCTTGCTGCAGGGGTGTGTCTTTTCAGGTCACATGGTACAGAAACCAGTCTTTCCAGTTTCTGCCAAGCCAGCTTGCTTCTCACAGGCAGTGCTCCTCCCAGCTCCTGCCAAGAGGAAGCTACAATTTACGACTGCGGTAATAAAAACCTTTGCCTGAGTGAAGAGGGCTTTGTTCACTCTCTTGCAGAGCACAGATAATTCAATTATCAGATAGATGGCATATCCTTAGCTTGGGCAGCAAAAGGAAGGTTGGCCTGGGAACATAGTTGTGACTCAAGTTTCACTCCTGATGGGATCCGTTGCTAGGCAAAATCAAGTTCCTTAAGCCAGACCTTCAGCTAACTTTTTGTTGCTTTTAAAATAACTTGTAATTTTACACATGCAGCTAGAATGCTGATTCTAAGTGCAAAACTATGACATTTCAACAGTTACAAAGGCATGTGACACCAAACCTAGGTCACTCATTTAATTTAACATTTTCGATTTTGGTGGTTTTAAATCCAGTTGCAGTTAGGCTTAAGCTGCTGACTCCATAGCATTTTTGTTATAAGCATTGTTTTTGGGCTCTTCATTTCCCAGATTTTGTAGGCACACAAAACTCCATTCTGCCAAATGTCTGCTGGTGTTCAGTGAATATTTTGCACATGTTGCAAGGTTTGAAATAGGCATTTTGCTTGCCTTCAGAAAAACACACAGTGGGTTTTAAAACGCCGGCTTTTGGATAGTGGTGAGTACTGGTACTGCACCCATTTTTGGGATTTTCTTGGATTAATGCATTCTAAACAGGAATGGTTCTTACATGGTAGTAAATCCTTGCTTAACATTGTTTTGATGGGGCTCCTTACAGTAAGATGGTTATGTGGAACCCCACAAAAAGGGTTGAATCTTTAAAGTGGTCCAATGAGTCACGATTTCAGCAACTTTTTGACATCAGTAAAAATGGATTTTGTTAACAAAGACCTTTCTTTACCCTGGTGGGTGGCAAGTTAGGTAACCATTTTGGTGTGCGCACGACTGCGCAGCTTTCCTGGATTTCGGCGCACATGTGGGTTTTCCGCCATCTTGAATTTCCTAAGCCCACAGCACCAAATGTTGTAGCAGGGTAGCTTAAACGTGGGTCAGGACACCCTACAAGCCCCCCCACGTGACTGCACTTTGAGTTTGGGTCGATGGGGAGTCGCGTGCCCAAGGGTTTTGACCCACGCACCGGTCTGTCCGCATAATCTTCTTCCTCTTCTGTAGATGGCACAGTTCAGCATCTTCTTCTCCATCCGGTCAGATCGATCAGTTCTCCTCGCCGGTCCTGATGGGAAGATTGGGCGGTACCCCGGGCCCGTTGTGTCTTTGCTCCCGGTCTCCGGATCGTCCTTCTTGGTCATCCTTCATGGTTTCATCTCTCCTAGGATGATAAAGGAAGAGCGGCAATATCTACTCATAGACGATTTTTTTTTTCCACCACTGTTGAGATAGTGGGGCAGCATATGCATTTCATCGTAACGAAATATTACATTCTTATTTTGAAAAAAAAAAAACAGCATCACTAGAGACAGTTTCATGTAAATCACAATATTTTAGAGACTAGATGTGGTAGGTTTTATGATTGGAACTGAATTAGTCTGATACAGTACCCGCCAGGATTCCAGAGGATTCCTCCAGTTGTTGCAGAGTGTGCCTGGGATGGCAACATTTCAACTGGTTTATGTGGACCCACTTGTCTTCCCCCTCTGCCGAACCACCTTTGGGGATGCGGATCTTGTAGGCCACAGGGGAGATCTTATCGACGATCTCAAAGGGTCCTTTCCATGTAGGCAAAAATTTGCGCTGCTTGGCCTGGTTCCTTTGGAAGTTGTATAGATAGACCCGGTCTCCCACCTGATATTCCTTCCTGGAAGTTTTCAGGTCATAATGGGTCTTCATGCTATCAGTCGATCTTTCTAGATTCCGCTGAGCATAAGCAAAAGCATGTTGGAGGTGTTTCCTTAAATTCTCTACATACTCATGAGTAGTGGAGGCATTTATCAGTGTCTGCTCTTGGGTCCTGTAGAGCAAATGCTGCAGAAGCACCATCTTGCGCCCAGTCATCAACTCAAATGGTGACATTTTGGTTGCAGATGAAGGGGTAGATCTGATGGCCATTAGGACCAGAGGTAATCGGATATCCCAACTTGGCCCAGAATCTGCCACAAACTTCTTTAATATGCTCACAATTGTCCGGTTATATCTCTCTACTGCCCCAGAAGAAGCTGGTCTATAAGCAATATGCAGCTTTCTCTTGACCCCCAGTATCTCCCACATCTTTGTCATTACTTCACTGGTGAAGTGGCTACCTCTGTCTGACTCAATCCTTTGAGGTAGACCAAAACGGGAAAAGATGTGGTTAATCATCAAGGCCGCTGCAGTTTCTGCCTTGCAATTTGGGGCTGGGAGACATTCCACCCACTTGGTAAACAAGCATGTCACAGTCAACATGTACTTATTCCCCCTAGCCGAGCGAATCACAGGGCCTACAAAGTCGATTTGTAAATCTGACCATGGCAGTGTCATTCCCCTCTTTTGTAAAGGCGCCCGGTGTGTGAGGGATGATGGCTGAAATTGTGCACACACAAGGCAACCCTTCAGGTACTGGTCGAGGTCCTGCCCCATGTGTGGCCAGTATGCAACCTCTCTTAAGATTTCCAATGTTGTGTGAAACCCCCTATGACCGGCAGTGGCCGCATCATGGGCGTGACTTAACATCAGGCTTCGGAATGAGGTAGGAACCACCCACTGATCGTGGCCAGCTTTGGATTTCCTTACCAACAAACCGTCTTGGATCCGGAACATTTTGGGACATTTCATCAACACTCTTAGGTCCTCTTTCCCAATGTAATCGGTATCCGTCAGGGGAAAGTTCTCAGGGTCCTCAAGGTGCTGGTAAAATTTACCAATTATTGGATCCCCCTTCTGAGCAGTAATCAAATCAGCATCAGGGGTCTCCTTACTCCATTGTGCAATTGAGAGGTCGTTGTGAGCATTTGTCTGGGACCTAGTGATGGCAGTGACCTGGATTTCCCCCAACAGGGACTCAATCTCAATTAGATCCCCTTGGATGGCCCCGGTTTTGGCCAGCTGATCAGCTAAGTCATTTCCAGTTTTGTCTGGTCCCTCTACTTTGGAATGACCCTTGATCTTCTTCCAATAGATGGTCATCCCATTCGAGGTGACCAGATCATCAATGTTTTGGATCAACTTCCCATGTTTCAAGGGTTTGTTGTTAGCACATACCATGCCTCTGGTCTTCCAATTAACCAGGTGCTCCGCGAACCCGTTCCGTACATAATCCGAATCTGTGATTATGACCAGTTCGTGGAGTTGATGCTGGACAGCAGTGAGGATGGCCTGATGCACAGCCATCAATTCTGCCACCTGACTACTTCGGGGACCAATTTTGTATCCAGCGGAGGGTTCTGGGGACTCATTCACCCATGCATTCCCTACGCCGGCCACCAGTTCTTTCTCCCCGTTGTTGTCGACATGGTAAGAGCATCCATCCACATACACAGTGGGCATTCCCTCACACTTGTCTTCTTCAAAGACTTTGTGGGGGGAATTAAGGTATGCCTCCATGTTGTCCTTTATTTTTAGACTTTCGTCCTCGAG
Organism: Ambystoma mexicanum; assembly: GCF_040938575.1. Taxonomy (NCBI): domain Eukaryota; kingdom Metazoa; phylum Chordata; class Amphibia; order Caudata; family Ambystomatidae; genus Ambystoma; species Ambystoma mexicanum. The sequence goes on from NC_090924.1 coordinate 1,315,267,917, forward strand.
ACAGTTTTCTCTGGCACAATCATGCAAGTCAGCCAGACCTTGCGCGAGGGGACTCTTCTTGTTTTGGCCATATCTGACCTCCACAGGAAAGCCTTGCATTGACAGAATCCAGGAAGTAATTCGGGAATGACTCACATTTCCGGCCCGGATTCTGTCACTTTGGAGATATTGCAGAGGCTGGTGTGGAGTCTCCACTATGATGTGTTCCCCCTGGATAAACGGGCGGTAATTCTTCAATGCCCACACCGTTGCCAGGAGTGCCTTCTCACAATCGTTGAATTTTTCCTCCACAGAGGATAAAGTTTTGCTCGCATAGGAGATTACTTTATTGACCTTGTCATGCTTTTGATATAATACTGCCGTCAAGCACGTATTAGAGAACCCCGTCTCCAGGAAGAACTCCTTGTTTCTGACAGGGTAAGCTAGGCAAGGCGCTTGTGAGAGGCTTCTTTTGAGTTGTTTTACTGCCTCGGCTTGTTCTGGACCCCATTCCCACTTGACCCCCCCCTTCAGGAGATGAATCAGGGGTCTGGTGATCTCTGCGTAGCCCTCAATGAACTTTCTGCTGTAATTAGTCAGTCCAAGGAGGCTCCTTAATTCCCGCAGAGTTGTGGGGTCTTTCAGTTTCTGAAGTGCTTCCACTTTCTTTTCCTGGGGACAGAGGCCCTGAGGAGTAATCTCATGCCCCAAGAAATTAACACGGGTTCTACACCACTGTGCTTTCTGAAAGGAAAGTTTTGCTCCGGCGGCCCTCAACTGTGTCAGAACATAACGGATCTCCGCTATGTGTTCCTCCACAGATGAACTTTTGATGAGGACATCATCTACATAAGCCAGGTTACCCCTCGCACCCAGGTCGGGCATGGCCTTATGTAGGAAAATGTTGAATTCATTGCCGGAGTTGAGGTATCCGAAGGGAGTCCGGGTCCATGTGTACTGCTGGCCCCCAAAGGTAAAAGCCAGTTTGTATTGGTCCTCCCTGCTGACAGGCACGGTCCAGTATCCATTGGTCAGGTCGATTGCGGTGAATACCTGTGACCCCTGGATCTGGGCCAGCCCTTGGTCAATGTAGGGCAGAGGCCATCGGGAAGTATGGACCCGTTTGTTGAGCTCCCTAAGGTCGGCGCAGAGTCTCCACTGGCCGTTTGGCTTCAATATTCCCAGCACCGGATTATTGAAGGTGCTGTGGACTGGACGGATTATTCACCGGGACTCAAGGTTCTTAATTATTTCAGTAAGGGACTCCATTGATGCGAGAGGCAAGCGATATTGCTTCACAAACACAGGAGTCATGCCAGGGTCCGTGGGGATTGTTGTGGTGTGGATGTCGGTGCGACCACAGTCATATGAGTCTACCGCAAAGAGATCTTGGAAATCCAAGAAAACTTGTTTCAACTTTTGCTTTTGTTCCAGAGTCACACAGGCATCAGCTAGGTTGACTCTCTCTTCCACCATCTGCCTGAAGCCTGGAAAGACTTCTGGTTTGGCTATCTCCGCGGCCTCCTCCAGCTGGGTGGAGAAGTCCCTGGTCAGAGTGCTGATTTGGACCGGAGGCTTCAGGTGGGAAAGGCAGCCCTCATGGACCTGGAAAATCACCTCATCCCTCCTGAAGTCACAGGTCACATCTTCCTTACCATAGGGGCAGGAAGTGTACACCAGGAAGTTCCCCCCATGCCGGGTAAAAATCCTGTCTGGTGTTGCGTTGTCATCACTGTCACTGTCAAAACAGTCCTTGGGGATGGGTCCTAACAGTTCATTTACAAGATCAATGGAGAAATGTCGGTCATCAACCGCCATTCCAATAATGGTGCCTGCGGCTAGAGTAATACTCTTTAAGTCGCTGTTATCCACCTCTATTAGAATGGGGTCATGTTCTATGTTGACTAATGGAGTCGGGTTTACCCCCAACCCTTGCTGTTGGAGAGAAGCATTTAGATGTATGTAAGCATCAGGGTTTTTCAACTCTTGTCCCCTTTTAACTTTCACTTCCAGGGAGAATTGTCGGGTCCTTTCTGGGATGGTGACTTCCTCTTTAACCTGAATTTCAACTGCATAAGGTAGCAATTGAGCTGACCTAAATGCTTTTTCTGGATCATCAAAGCCCATGGGATTATCCGCTAATCGGGACCAAGCTTTGAAGTTTATTAGGTCCAAACTAATGGCAAAGCGATTGAGAATGTCACTGCCTAAGTAAAAGGCGGCAGTGACGTCTCGCACGACCCAACAATTATGGACTATGCTCTTGTTGCCAATGGAGATTTTGAGCATACACCTGCTTGGCAGGAGATGTTTGGAGTCAGGTGCTTCCAGGTCCATTTCCCATTTGTCTATCAGTTTGAAGGTGGGAATGGCTGGATCTTTTGGGAGTTGGCGGAACATGGCTTCGCTGATGAAGCTCTTACCGTTGTTCACACACACTCGAGCGAGAACAGAGTCCTTCCCATCATTTAACTGAACAGGGATGAACAACTGCTCTCCAATTTGCTGAATATCAGCCAGGCTTTGAGCTGATTTCACATCTTTCTGGACTATAGGAGTGGGGGTTTCTGATTGTGGATTAGTATAGAATTTCAGAGTGTTTCCTTCCAGCGTGGAATACCACTTTAGACTGGAAGGAAGGTTGATTTTCAGAAATAGAGAGGACCCCCCATCACCAGTCTGTTGTCCTACTGCTATTACCGTCACGTCTGGAATTTGGTTGTTCTGGAAGTGAAATTCTACTTGGTCAGATTTTTGTTCAACCATGTGGCATGTGCCGTTTAAACTAACATGGTTGACACTCTGTTTTAATTTTATGGGTCGGCTAGTCTGAGTCCAGAGGACCTTGTTTACGCAATCTATTAGGGGTGACAACCTTCTCAGGAGGTCATTCCCTAGTAAACAAGGGGTGCCCTCTGGGGTCACAACTATGACCGGGTGTTTCAACTTATGTCGCCCGATCTTAATGTCCAAGTCTGCCGTCCCCTCGACGGGAATTTCCTTCCCGTCAAAGTTCTGCAGTTGTCCAGGAAGAGAGGTGAGAGGAATTTGGTAATTCTCTCCCCTTCCTGCATTCAGTTCGTCAAAGGCCCTTCTGGACAGAAGGGTAGCTTGAGATCCAGTGTCCACCAGTGCCGAGATTGTACCCTGCCCCTGTACTTGTACCGGGGCATAATATCTTCCCTCCTTCTCCTCAAGGGGGCACAGATAATGTACATTTTTGGACAACTGGTGGGCTAACTTTCTGGTTTTGGACATCGCTAGCGAAGAGATTTGGGCAGAATTCTGTGGAGAGTCTTGGGAATCTGAAAGAAAAAGTTGGCAACTGGAGATCAGAGCCATTGTGGGTTCCCCTGGCTCCGTTTCTGGGCCGCCCCCCCCTTTTTGGAGGCAGTCGCCAGGATGGGTTTGAACCAGGGGATTTTCTTGCTGTTGGTTCTGGGATGAGATGGTGGGCGGCGGTAGCTCAGTCTCCACATCTCCCCAGTCTGGATTTGCATCCCTAGGGACCCATTTTTCTTTGGGAGGAGTTCCCCCCTCTCTGAAGGAGAAGATCCTTTTCCCAGGATCCTCTGAGGATCCCTCTCCCTCAAATTGGAAGATCTGTACCTCCTCCTCAAACTGAGTCTGTTTGGGTCTTTTGTTTCTCCTACCCCCCCTCTGCTCCTTAGGAGGCAGACTTTCAGGGGCAAGAGATTTTGTTTCCGGTTCCTGGGTTTCCAGGGGCTGTTTACAAGTGAGGAAGGAAGCTTCCTCCAAGGCTTTACACCCCCCTTCCCTTTGTGCCTCCTCCCTGGGAACCGGTGATTTATCGGGGTGCTGCCCCCGTCATTGTTCTGGAGCACCAGGTCCAGAGTTGGGTGCGTTCTGCGCCGGCATGCTGATCTGAGGGTTCTGCTGTGCCCTCAGTATATGACCCATATCCCGCGCCATGTTTTGAACCTGGCGCTCTAACTGGGAAACCCGCTCAGGCTGATACGGGGCCCTGTTTTCTCCCCTGGGCTGATCCCGGGAAGGGTAGCTGTCCCTCCTCTGGTAGTACCCCTGGTTGGGAAGATTTGGGTACCCCTCCACCCTTGGCCTCCCCTCTCCCGGATTCAGTGGTCTGGGCTCAGGGAATTGGGGAAAGAAGGATGGATGGTTTTGGGGCTGAAAGTCGGGAGGATATCTGGGGAAAAAGTTCTGCCCAGGGTTTGGTAAATTTCTGCCCTCCTGTGGGAAGTTTGGAGGGAAGTTCCCTGGGTTAGGTGCTTGGCTGGATCCCCCCCCTTGGGCTGGAGGAGTCCACACATAACCCAGGATGGGTCTGTTACCTTTGTAGCGAGGACTTACATAGTCAGGAGAGCGAGGGACCCCATTTGTGGGGCTGCCTCCCTGGCTCCCTGTCTGCGACTGGCCCGAGGACCTTCTGGGCCTAGCATTATTAGGTGCAGGTAGGTTTTTAGGCCCCCCCATCTCCAAATCCAAAACGGGGGTGACCTTTACCTCTGCCACCTTGGCAGCAGCAGGGGTGCTGTTGGCTTTGGGGTTTTTCTGGGCATTGCTTTTATTTTCTATGGGCTTCTGCACCTCATAGATGCGGGTAGCCTGTTCAATGACCCAGTCTAAAGATCTTTTCTCGTGAAAATCCCTCACGAGCTGGGTCATGATATATTTGGGCAAGGCATGGAAAAACGTGTTTATAAATTCACGGCTATCCGTGCGCACCCTTCTTGTGGTCTGTGCAAAAGCCCGCTTTAACTCCTGCACAAATTCTTGTGGGGCCTGATCCTCCCCACATTGCAAATTGTAGGCTGCCTTGCGAGCCTCTTGAGGATTTCTGTGAACAGAAAAATGTTTCAGGATGGCCGCCTTATAGGTGGACCATCTTAAATGATTTTGGTCCTCCAGCCCCGCAAAGAAACTGGAGTATTCCGGGGAGAAGGTCCACTTTACATATTGAATGCAGCTTTGGCTGTCCTTCAAATGGAAAGTCTCCATCATTTGTTCAAACAACTCTAAGTGCTCCCAAACAGAATACTTAGCGTTCTTATGGTAAGGCGTGATGACGCTCCTGATCGCCTTAATCTGCTTTAAGGGGTCCTTGAGCAAGGCCCTTTTTGCCTTATTGGCCTTTTTGGTTCGGGTAACCCTTGTCCATTCTTCGTCGGACTCAGAGGCACTGCTCCCCGAGGTTCCCATCTGTTCTTCCAGGTTTTCCCGGATTCTGCGAGCCTGGGAATGGCTGGCAGAATGTGGGGACCTGGTCTCCTGTGTCCTGCGCAGTTCAGAGGAGTCTTCAGATTCCTCCTTGCTGCCAGGATTTGATGGGTACCCCCTCCACTGACCTAACTGGGCAGAGGTTTTCAGGATGCCCTTAATGGGCCTACTCTCCTGGGGTTCCCCATTGAACTGTACTGTACTTGGGTGCCCATACCCGGATGCCCACCCCTCCATTCCTGAGTGGTACTGGCCTATGAGCCCCATACTCTTAGCTGGATAGTAATCTGCCATCCCTGTGGCCCTGTGCTCATGTGCGCCAGGGGACATGGGGGTGGCAGAGTCCAGGGACTGAGAGGTATGAGGGCCTCTGGTACTAGGGCTCCTGAGGTTCTGCTCCGGAGTTTCCATTTCCCAGCGAACCTCATCTCTATCCGCCCCTGCTCCCTGTTGCAATGCAAGAGCCTGCATTTGTGCCTTCAGTTCCTCAGTTAAGGCCTTACTAGACTCTATCAGTCTCTCCTGCATCGCTACCTGTTGTTGGAGCCTATCATTGTGTTGACAGAGGGCCTCATTCTCCCTCTGTGCTTCCTGGTTGGTCCTGGAGAACTGGGCCAGTCTTTGCTGCAGGAGGTTTACCTCCTGGGCAATGTCCCTATTGGCCTGCTCCTTTCTTGTTAGAGCATCTTCCACCCTTCTGGTGTGCTCTACCAAGTTCTGGTTTTCTTTTTGGAGATCACCCAGCCCCTGGAGGGCCAGGTGATTTTCTTCCATTTTTCTTTTTAAATGGCAGACTTCCTGGCCTAAGGCGTCTCTTTCCTGACTAAGAGCCTGCATTTGTGCCGCCAGGTCGTCCCTTTGCCTTTGGAAGGCGCCGGCTTTCTGGCGCTCCTGATCAAACTCTGCCTGGGTATCCAGGTCTTTCAAAATTAGTTTGTTGCTCTCCTCTTTCTCTCTGTCTAGTTGGATTTGCAGGGTGGCTACCTGCTCTGTGCATGCCCTGTTGAAATTGATCTGTTGCTCCAGCTTTTTCTGGTTCTGCAGTAAGGAGTCCAAACTGTCTTGGTGCTCCTTCTGCAGGGCCAGAAATCGGGTATCCTGGTCTGTCTTTTCCTGTTGTAGGATGCCCATATCCTCCTTTATTTTAGTAATGTACAGTCTGCTGTCATTTTCTGACTCCTGGCTCCTCTGCAGCCTCTGCTCAGAAGAGTCCAGATCAGATTGGACCTTCTGTAATGCCATCTGTTGCCTATTTGCCAGATTTTGGCTTTCAGCACATCTATCCTGCATGTCTCCCATATATAGGTACAGGTATGCTGCTATCCTGGCGATCTTATTGTGTTCCTCTTTGGCTTTAGGAGCCATATATAGTTCACTCAGGGCCACATGTAAGGGACCCTGATCTCTATATATATCTGACCCTGTTTCAGTGACCTGTTGTGTGATGGCCTGCAACCACACATCCTGGCCCTGTTCGGTCCATTCACCTCTCACAAATAGCTTATGCAAGAGGTGCTCTCTGGCTATTTTCATGTCTACTAAGGTCATCATTCTAGAGATTGGTCTCTGTCCTGACTTACAGAAGTTAGTATTTTATTTTTGCAGAACAGAACTTTTCTTGGAGTGTCCCTTTTGAGGAATGCTTCACAGCGTAATGCAGCGTGGTGATCCGACCGGGTGTATGTATCCCGTCAGTTAGCACACTGTATTAAGCTGCACAACTGGTAAATCTAACCCAACGTCTCGGCTCGAGCCCCCACTTTGTAAGAGGATTCAATTCAGCACTACAGCCAAGTTAACGCCTAGTCTAGAATACTGAATGAAAACCCTTATTGATATATCTTTAGGTCCAGTTCATGCGTTCTGGATGACTACCCTTATATAACACCCCTCTCTTGGAATCCCCCTGACCCCACTGAGCCAAGAAGTAATTCTGTTTTGCAAGTTTAAAAGGTTTATTTGATAAATTAAAATATATATCACACTTAATCTGATATGGTAAATATTAACAACGGAGAATCTGGCACTAGCACCCTTCTTTAATCACTAATGAGTTGACATGAAATGGATAAGGTAGCACACTGGTAAATAGGAACAAAAGTATAATGTGGTAGAGGATGCTTTATGTAGGCTCAGGTGGATGCAATATTCAATGAATGCAGTACAGAAAATACGCAATATGATTTCAACCAAACAATGTAATCACTTTTCTCTGGCTACTCCCCTCCCCCCCTTGATGCAAGGCAAGGAAATGGAAGGAAAACACACAGTTCTCAGAAATGCAATCAACTGTAATTCAGTTCAATCCAGCAAGCTTAAACAGAAGTTTGAAAACACAGGCAAATGCTTTGATAGGTGCTAGCAATGAATGAGAAATATGCTGGAAACGCTCTTAATTCCCTTTTAGAGGTTCAGGATGAGTGGTATCTAGTTAATATTAGTCCAGGCTCACACTAGCAATGATGCAGGGATAGTTAGCAGGTTAAACGAATTTCTGGCAAATGAAATCAGGCAGCAGCAGTTTTTTTACATGTGAAGAAATTGCAAATCGCGGCAAAATTCGCGGATGCGCCGAGCGCTATTACAAAGGAAGACTATCTCTACCGTTTTGGGGTCCTAGGAAAGCCTGGGATCTCAGCTTCCAAATGAAAGTTATTGCAAGTCTCTAGCCCAAACGGTTGCGGAGATATGAGTAATTTAGTAAAGGTCGTTTTTGGTTTTGTAAATTTTAAACGCACACTTTTTCAAAATGACAAATTTTACTAGAAATGACAGGTGACAGATAGGAGGCAGTTCTACTTAGGTTAAATAGATTGAATTAGATGAATTTAAACTAAGAGATGTGTTCTGAGTTTTGCTAAGTACTCACAAGAGATTTTGAACAGGAAAGCGACTTGGTCACGATCTTCAGTCTGGTCAGGTCTTTCCGGATTCTGCTCACAGCGCCTGGTCTGGTCTCGGCTAGGCACAGCACTGCTTTCTCTCTGGTCTGGTCTCTGCTAGGCACAGCACTGCTTTCTCTCTGGTCTGGTCTCTGCTCTGGATAGATTGAAGTCTCTAGTTTGGCTTTCTGGAGTTTGATGGAGGTAAGTATGGATTTTTCCGGCAGGGCTTCCAGCGGCAGATGAAATTGAATCTCTCTATGTGTCCTGACTCTCTGCTTTTATCTGTTTCTTGAGAATGGGTGTGTGTGTTGCATCACTAGACTTGCCCCTCTCATTCGTCATTGGTCAGGCTTCCATTCCTCCGCTTGATTGGCAAACTGAACTGTGAGTCAGATTGATGTCATTTTATGATCTCTTGAAACATCCTCCCTTATCATCTGTGCACCCAAATATATATATGATCAAAATCCATACTTCAGAGTTACACAGTTGTTTGAAATTACATATACATGGTGTGGCTGAATTTAGCCATGTCTATGTCCAAATCTGCTCATTCTCGGAGCTTGCATTCAAAGAGTGTACATAATTGACTTTTTAACTGCTTTTTCAATTTCCGACATGGACCCAACTTTACATACATGTGTGCAGGGGGTAGGGACATTAACTGATGAAGTTTCAGATTTTTAACATGCACACATTTAGAGTAATATCCACTTTTCCGCTAAAACCTCCCCGAACATACCACCGGTTCCTACCACGTCTTAAACTGTGGGCAGAAAAATCACAAGAATTATGGTATCATTTATAAAATTTTCACATGTCCGCACTATGAATTATCCCCCTTTTTATAAAACCATATCCTTGCTGCAGGGGTGTGTCTTTTCAGGTCACATGGTACAGAAACCAGTCTTTCCAGTTTCTGCCAAGCCAGCTTGCTTCTCACAGGCAGTGCTCCTCCCAGCTCCTGCCAAGAGGAAGCTACAATTTACGACTGCGGTAATAAAAACCTTTGCCTGAGTGAAGAGGGCTTTGTTCACTCTCTTGCAGAGCACAGATAATTCAATTATCAGATAGATGGCATATCCTTAGCTTGGGCAGCAAAAGGAAGGTTGGCCTGGGAACATAGTTGTGACTCAAGTTTCACTCCTGATGGGATCCGTTGCTAGGCAAAATCAAGTTCCTTAAGCCAGACCTTCAGCTAACTTTTTGTTGCTTTTAAAATAACTTGTAATTTTACACATGCAGCTAGAATGCTGATTCTAAGTGCAAAACTATGACATTTCAACAGTTACAAAGGCATGTGACACCAAACCTAGGTCACTCATTTAATTTAACATTTTCGATTTTGGTGGTTTTAAATCCAGTTGCAGTTAGGCTTAAGCTGCTGACTCCATAGCATTTTTGTTATAAGCATTGTTTTTGGGCTCTTCATTTCCCAGATTTTGTAGGCACACAAAACTCCATTCTGCCAAATGTCTGCTGGTGTTCAGTGAATATTTTGCACATGTTGCAAGGTTTGAAATAGGCATTTTGCTTGCCTTCAGAAAAACACACAGTGGGTTTTAAAACGCCGGCTTTTGGATAGTGGTGAGTACTGGTACTGCACCCATTTTTGGGATTTTCTTGGATTAATGCATTCTAAACAGGAATGGTTCTTACATGGTAGTAAATCCTTGCTTAACATTGTTTTGATGGGGCTCCTTACAGTAAGATGGTTATGTGGAACCCCACAAAAAGGGTTGAATCTTTAAAGTGGTCCAATGAGTCACGATTTCAGCAACTTTTTGACATCAGTAAAAATGGATTTTGTTAACAAAGACCTTTCTTTACCCTGGTGGGTGGCAAGTTAGGTAACCATTTTGGTGTGCGCACGACTGCGCAGCTTTCCTGGATTTCGGCGCACATGTGGGTTTTCCGCCATCTTGAATTTCCTAAGCCCACAGCACCAAATGTTGTAGCAGGGTAGCTTAAACGTGGGTCAGGACACCCTACAACTGGCATGGGACATTTCCCAAGCCCAGTTCAGTTTACTGTATATGCAGTGAACAGCTAGCGCTTCAATAGAAAAAAAAAATGGGACAGATTTTCTTCTGTGAGGAGACTGGCGCTGAGCATATATGGTTCAGTAGGATTTTCTGCTATCAGGCCAACGGAGTGGTTTCGGATATGAGCGGCAGAAAGGTGACTTACAAAAGAAAGCACATGATGATACAGTGTCCTCATCCTCCTCTTCTTCCCTAACCTCAGCCCCAAGATATAAGAAATAGAGAAGGAAGAGGGCAAAATAAACAGACAAAAATCGGATACAATAATTTTAAAAAGCTTTAAGGGAGGAATCCCATAAGAAAAAGAACTGATTTTGGAGAGATTCCGCTTCATCTATGAGAACACTATCCTCATCTTCACCCTCAACTGATACTGAAGAAGAGAAATATAAGGAGGATAGAGCCAAAGACCTGCACAAGTTTAAGTTGTATCACAGGAGTGAATGAATGTGCGTCCAACAGGAAACTGCATCTTCAGCTAAGTGACAGGGGAAACGTCCTCTCCTCATGCAGTTTAAGCAGTCAATGAAGATGGCCTTGCCCCTAGCAGAGGAAAAGAAGTAGGAAGTCTTGGGAGAATGGGCAGAGACAAGTAGCATCACCCTCCCCAAACCCATGACAAAACTGTACCCGTTGCTAGGTGAGGAATCTTCCTTGCCATCAATGGTCCGCAAGGTCATGCCAAGCCTGGTAGGAAGATCCTCCATAGCCATGAAGAGTTTGTCGTCAAAAACATAATAAACAAGATGGAAGATTCAATGTTCAAGAAGGCTTACCCAGAAGCTCACCTTGGGCTCAGAGCAAGTACATATGCATTTTATACAGCATAGACAGCACTTGCAAAAGCCATAGATGAAGGCACAGAGTGTGCCCCTATCCTGAAAAACCTACCAACTCAGGTGGAGCTCTTATCCAATCTGGTTTACAATGGGGCCAATTCATCCTCCATCACCCCAGGTACAGTTGTGGCTGGCAGGCCTCATTGGCACCTAAGAGACTGGTAAACGTACAACCACCGGATGCCAGAGGCATTGAAACTCCTCCTAGAAGCCCATATGCTGTTTGGGGACTCCCTTCAGGACAAGGTATGCAGGGGCTTCTAGGCTGAAAAGCATGCTAACGAACCACAGAGGCACAGAGCAGCAAAACTATACAACAAGGAGCATTGAACAAAATGTGCCAGATTCAATCGGTCAGAGAAAGATTCAGGATCTCAGTGTTCAGGCAAAGGGCATCCCACCAGCAGGGAAATCCATTTACTCAACCTACCAAGCAGAAGTCCTGATGCCAGGATCATAATCTGCTGGTTCTCAAGATAATGGAGAAACCTACCCATCGAGCATTATCTGCCAAATCGAATTTTCAGCACAAATATAACCTTCAGGACTGCTCTCAACCCTGCTAGCCAAAGGAAAGAGGAGGATAGGAATGCTTGCCGGAATCCTAGATATATATGAAAAACAGGCTTTAACCTGGGTGCCTAAGAAACAGAGGTGTCCTGGATACTACTAAGTCAAATACCTTGTGCCGAAGCCGAATGGGAATTTTCGATTGGTTCTTGATCTGAAGAATCTGAATCAGTTTTTGGCCTTGAAGAAATTCAAAATAGAGGCTTTACAGAAGACAATCCCAATAATCAGATACAGAATTCCTAACATCAATAGATGACTATTTTAATGTGCCCATACACTGAAGCCATCAGATGTTCCTGAGGTTTTCAGTAGCAAGCTTTCATTGGCATTTCAGGGTATTGCCTTTTGGATGGAGATGGCCTCACATGTCTTATCCAGTGGTTGTGGCACTTCATAAAAGGGGAATTCATTTCTTCCCATATCTAGAGGACAAGATGATGCAATAAAGGATAAACTGATAGTGACATGTAATTGACATGCACATTGCTTTTTTCTGGAGAATGAATAAATCAGGTTCTACCTAAAGGACAGGGCAAGGAGGCTGATGTATCCCCTGGAGGAACTGATGCATTGAGGCCAGACTGCAGGCAGGACAATCCTACACTTGCAGGGCCATATGGCTTCCTGTGTCTTTGTGATCCCATCGGCCAGGAAGCACATGGGCCCTCTTGTCCACCATCTGCACAGACACTGGAAACTGAGAGTACAGTATTTCAAGACACAGAATCCTATTTAACAGTAGTTAAGGGACTGCCTGGTGGCTGAAAATCAAACACCTCAAGGGGGTTGCTCTCACATCCTGCACAGCTATTATGCAGTGTCCTCTTGGGGTGGGCCATTACTGTGAGAGGTTCTGTGGCAGTAGCATTGGAGCTAGCAGGAGGTGGACAGACCATACAAGTGGAAGGAGCTAATAGCAATTTTAAGGACCCTCACAGAGTGTCTGCCCAAGAACAGGGCTTATGTGAACAGGCAGGAGGGACACATAGTCACAAACTTTGAACCTGTTGCCATCAGAGATGGGCTTATGGGCAGAGAGCAATCTCCTTGCTCTGAAAGTCATTCATATGAATGTGATGGACAATGTGGAGGCAGATGCTCTGAGCCCCCTTCGATCCTCAGACTGGGAATGATTGAGGCCAGTATTTCAGGTGGTATGCAGGAGAATGGGCACACCGATTGCAGATCTGTTTCCCTCTCTGCAACATTCTCATGTACCACTGTTCTTTTCTAAATTTCAGACAGAAAGAGCTTGGGGGCCGGTTGCTGACGTCACACTCCAGTGGAATCTCAGTAGAATAACATTGTGGTTCATTTCCATGGTAGGTCTCCCTATAGTTGGGTGAGAATTACTATTCCTGATATCTGACTCAGACTGGCCTATAGACGAGTTCCTGAAATGCAAGCACTGCATGTGTGGGGCAGAGTTTTGGCCAAGGTCGGCCAGTTTCATGAGCTGAGTCACTGTGCAGGTGGTTGTTTTGACCAGTGTTACTGAAGAAATATGTTTTAAATGCACAATTTGCAAGACATTTTGCCAAAAGACTCCCCCTTGGGGATTACTCAAACAGCCTGTCAAAGGAATGAATTGCTATTTGCGAGTGTCGGACACTTTTTCATTGGTGCCAATTGTATGACCCTGTGTGATGACAACAAAAATAAACTCTATTGGTAGAAACAAATAGTTATCTTTGAAGAAGCACAACATGGGATACTAAGTAGGGCCATTTCTACGTACTGGGCTGGTAAGCCGTGACACAAATATTAGTCATAGATTATATGAATGTCTCTCATTACTTTCAGTTTCCTCTAAGCATCCATCAGTATGCAACAGAAGCATCTTGTCTAGTCTACTTTAGTCTTAGAGTCTCTTCTACTAGGGGTATCAGGGCCTTACATGAAGACTTGTTTCATTTGTTTTACCACTCATAGTTACAGCCACCTCATCTAACACGCAACATAAATGACTTGTCTTAGTCCCTTTGGACTTTGAGCTAGTACTTTGAACTCCATCTACTAAAATGCAACACTCATTACTTGTTATAGTCCCTTCAGTCTTCAATCTCACTAGATCATACCAAGCAGCATGCACGATACATGATAAATGATGGATTTCAGTTTCTGAGCTAGTACTTCTAGCATAACCACATCTACCGGAAAGCAACATAAATGACCGCATTTCCATTTGTTGAGTCAGTACACTAAATCACATCTACCAGCTTGCAACATACAATATTTATTCAAGTTCCTTCATTTGAGCTGGTACTTTTAACAACATCTATCAGCATGCAACATAATGATGTATCGGAGTTCCTTTACACTTGAAGAGAGGCAACATTGTTGATGTGTTTCACCTACATTTTGGACGGCAACTGTAAAACATCAAATTAAAGGAAAGAATCATACAAGTTTGGAGTTAATCAGTGTTCTCTCATATGTGACCATTAAGATGTCCCGAAATAACGGATCGACTTAATTCAAAACTCTTTCATACAATCTGCAATTGCTTATTATACAAACATTAAAATGCATATCAAAATGTGCTCCACAATTATAACCCAATTTAAATCACTGTGTAGTCATTGTTTGTTTGTTTATTTTATTTATAAAGCGCTCCAGACCCACGGGTATATGGGCGCTCAAGAATATGGTTACAGTGCATGGTATATACAAATGGAGCAAACATGCCACATTTATATAGTTTACAAAAATACGATTGTTACAGATAGCAAACAGAGATGTAATATGTCGCAATACATTTATAATAAGTTGCAAGGGGTAAGGAGTTTAATGTCGGGACAGGCTGGTCCCCTGCGCAAACAAACGTCTGGGGTCAGGATTTGGCCTGAGAAGAAGGATGGCAGCCCTACCTTTATCTTTGAGTTCGTCCATCTGACTTTTGAGATCAACAAGGGCCGTTTCTGTTCCATGTTGAGGACGAAAGCCTGATTGGCGGATTCCTAATAGTTGATTGGATGTAGGCCCCTCTATCTAGAATTTTTAGTAAGAAAGGGATGGTGGTGATAGGTCTATAGTTGGTAGGTATAGACAGGTCTAGTGTTGGTTTTTTTAACAGTGGTAGAATCCATGATTGTTTCAATTTGTTTGGGATTGAACTGCTGGTGAATGATAAGTTTATTAGTTTGGTGATGAACGGGGATAGATCCCTGGCTGCGTCTTTTATGATCTGAGCGGGGCAACTATCCCCTTTACAGTTCGAGGGTTTCAAGGAGGCTATAATTCTTTGTACTTCAGGTATAGTTACCTTTCTGAATGTAAAGCCTGAGTTGATAACAGTGTGCGATGGTAGGGTTGGACTGAATGTTGAGCCAGAAGTAAGTTGTTGTTTATTTTCAATTTTAGTTTGGAGCCCCGTGATTTTGTTGGCGAGGGCATTTTGGATGCCTGTGCACCAGGGTTTATCCTTGGTGCAGGTATCTGTGGGGGGATTAGGGTTTTCAAGTTCCTTTAAGATATTGAATAATTCTCTCATGCTAGAGCCTGCCTGGGTTATCCTAGAGTTGTAGGATTCTTCTTTAGCACATATTATGTAATTTTTGTAGAGAGCGGTAATGTTAGTGAGCTTAGTTCTATTTTCTGGCGAGGGAGTTGTTTTCCACAATGTTTCTAGTTTGCATTTTTGTTGTCTAAGAAGTTTGAGTTCAGGAGGGTACCAAGAGTTCAGGTGAGCTTTTGGTTTACCTTTGCGCATTTTCAGTGGGGCAATGATGTCGATAGCTTTAGACATGGATTTGTTGTAGGTGTTGACTAGCAGGTTTAAGTCATCTGTGGCTGGTAGAGCATTCAGAATGGGGACTACCAAAGGTATTAGGACTTCAGCTGTAATGTTACTCTTATTCCTAGTCAAATATATACATGCATATTGCATGCTCCTACAATAATCCCAAGACATTTAATCACATATATATCGATTTTTGATATAAGAAAAATCCAGTGGTCTGCATTTATAATCGCCCTAGATGTTTCTGTCCCAATTGTGTCACCAAATACTGGACATTACTCAGGGGCTGTAATAGTTTTGTAGGCATGTAATTGTATTCCTGATCATCTGTGATCTCACATCAATATTCTGTAAAACAGAGAGTAACAGTTGCTTAATCTCAACTGTTTTCATCTTCTTAAGTGACTCAAAACCACAGTATACTCCCCCTTAAAAACCAATCAATTAGAAGAGTACCTGGAAACGTAATCCATAGTGACTCTGTATGATCAAAGTGCGCTATACATGCCAACACACAACGTAGCGTAATGTCATCATCAAGCACCATTGCAATGATGTCATGCACCACTTCAAGTTTACGGGCATAGATTGTGCGGCATATTTTAGTTTTATGTCAACAACCAATGTAGGCTACGCTTCTGAGTTAAGGGTGATGTAGGCTGTGCGGCATATTGTAGTTTTACATGTTTCTAACCATATTCATCTTTCAAACGCTCAATCATTTATACAGCATCAACCTCGTAAAACGGAAGATCTTAGGTATCTGTGGCAAGGCAAGAACTGTCTCAATCCATTTCCAAAGGCCACAATCTGCCAATGTATAGGTGTAGAGCATAAGCTATGCTGAATTTAGTGATAACACAATGCCCTTTTTCCTGCAACCTTTCAGATACATAATAGCAAACTAATCAAAAAAAGAGAAAGGTAGGTAAGTGTGTATTTCCCTAACCAACATTTGAGTAACCAATATCTATGAAGACACTGTTCTAGTCCCCCTGCAAACATCACCATATATCTTAGGACATTGATTGGTCAAATATAGGACCTCAAAACATCCCCTGAACCTTTTAACAAACATTTCAAAACCCAAGTCTATGGAGCTACATCTCCATATATGAAAAATACAAATTCTAACGATCATTCAATCATTCTAACCGTGCATATAAAACCCCTTCTAATAGCACAGGCTCATCCAGCATGGGCCTGTAATACCAAGTTGGCAACTTTAAACCAACTATGTCAGCCTGTAACATGAATACCTGTCTCTGGGCCTCATTACGAGGTTGGCAGTACAACCGAACGGTAGCTGGCGGGTTGCCACCAATCCCGTAACATCATAGGCGGAAGTTATTTCCCATTCCGATGGAGTTCCATTGGACTTCATGGGAATGGGAATTCTGTTGCACCATTAGTAACGGTGTCAGTGCTTCAGTAAAAAGCCTGCCAGTAGGGGCTTGAACTCCCGACAGGCCTGCTGGGAGTTCTGTTCTCCTACCAGCAGACTCTTAGTTTGGCGGTCCAGAAAAGGTGCTGCTACGTTGCTCTGGCACCTTTATTTCCAGACCACCAAACTTGTAACGAGCGTCTTCGATTTGGACAGGTTACTCGAAATGATTGCTTCCAACATGTAGAAACGTTGTTCAATTGTGTTACTCTTGAGCTGCTAACTTGAATCTCTTCTGTGAGCATTCTGGGTGACTAGCTTGGATCAATTGTTTTGGACATGGACTGGGGATCACTTCTACCACAATGTATCTTGAATGATTCAGTGCCATATTCTTGGCAATCAACCTGACTCACTTCTACCAGCATGCACCAGGAATAATGTCTCTCTCTTTCAATTCTCTTTATGTTTGAGTAGGACATTAGGACCAAATATACCATCATGTAACATGATTAACGTCTCTCTCTTTCAGTTCTCTTTAGGTTTGAACAGATAATTAAGACCACATTTACCAGCATGCAATATGATAAACGCCACTCCCCTTCAGTTCTATTTAGGGTTGAGCGTTGTGATGAAATCACATTGTATGGGCTGCCTAAGGGAATAAATGGGACTCTGGCAGCTAGGGTTGACCACCAATCTATTTGGGGTGATTTACCCGGCAAAGCTATTTCGGTTGATTGTCCAGTATCCCTCTGCACCACCCAAACCTTTATGCCTCATGCCATCAGGAATTCATGCCATCCACCATTTTAAATAACCAGGAATAGGGGGAAGAAAGGGTCTGTTTGTGCCATACACAGACTCAGTCTCATTTAGATCAGCCTTCATAATAGCCTAGCATCATAAACCCATCCATACCCTTGGGTTAGAAGAAGCTCCTGAGGGCATTCACTTTTCATCGTTACAGTTAGATCTATTCCTCTCTCCCACAGGCATGCAGGGCTGCACAGGCTAGGAGTAAAAGATGCAGTATGCAATCATTCCCACATAGACTCTGCATTTCAGATGCAAGCTTCATGCTAGTTCTTACCCTGGTACACAGAAACAACTTCCCTGCAATGATGTGGCAGATTGGCTCTAGGGAGAGTGCTGGGAGAAGATGATTGCTATTCAAAGAGATGCACAATCCACTTCTGCCAGACTTCAAAATGGCAGAGCAGGGCGTTAAACCTGCAGTCACAACCAGAAAAGGGAACCATGTTACCAATTACAGGGAGGGAAATGTTGAACACCAACAGCTGAGAGGCCTGAAAAATTGTAAACATCTGGGTAAACACACGGGGAATTGAAAAAAGGTCAATAACCAAGAGAACAGGGAATGAGATAGGAAGAGCACCAATCAGAAGGCGTAGAGGATAATCACAACAATCGAGGGGACTAAAAAAGATCCAGACACTTGGAGATAGTGACAGTCATACAACTGACCTAAAAGCAGTTGGGACAAGGAAGGAGCCACACACAAAGAATGCTACAAGTTACTGGGAGCTATAACTCCCTCAGGCAGAATCAGAATCGGAAGGAGTAAAGAAAACAACAAGCCTGCTGTGCTATACCCCAGACAGTGACTGAGATCAGAACTGGAAGCAAGATGATTGCTCTGAACCTACTGATGACTAATGCTTAAACCCTATCAATAGTCCCTAGCTCCAGCCGCCCACCCACACCCTAAGCACACTGTTGTCTACTTCACGATTAGTCAACATATATACACCATCAAAAATAATCATACAACATCTCACATGGCACGACACAGAGCACAAACACCTCTCGTACACTTAAAGTAACCTTAGGCCCTAACCCTTCAGACCACATGATCTAATGCACCTGGTCCAATCCCAGAATTGATTGAGAGGCGAGAGTTGGAGGTTGGAGGGTGAGAGAGCTTGAGGAGTTTGGAGGATAAGTCGGTACCACTTGGAGGAGAGAGTTGGAGTTTGGATGAAAACATCATTTATAATGAAGGAGAGGTGGTTAGAGGAAAGATACCCAATACCATCTGGGCAGTAGGATGGAGGAAACCTATCGCAAGAGATAAAGTGCCAACACCTGAGAGTTTGGGAGGAGAGCAGATACCCGTACTAATAAGAAAATGCAGGGAGGTTATGGTTGACCTAATTCCATCACAATGCAGCATCCAACATGCTGTTCGGTCAGAGAAGATCAGTGGATCTGTGCACGTTTTACAGCCAAACAGCAAAAGAAACTGTGGAGCTCTTTGCATATCCATTCCCACTATCACATAAGAAGTCTGACATATATTGACCACCTTATAGGTGTGGCACCTTTATGGACAAAATCCCTAATCTGCCCTCGACTGCTTCGATCACCCACTCTACCAATATCTTCCTCAGAAACCTCAACATAATCACAACATTGACATCTAAAAGCACAGGCAATGCTGTCCTTAGCCTAGCAGAATAGAATGGCTGCACATAATACAACATGTGCAAAACCCAACTCACATCAGGGGTAATATCCTTGACTTTGTTCTCTGCTCTTCACCCTAATCAAATACTTTAACCTAATTCCACTCAACTGGACAGGCCACGCTGCAATCCCTTTCATCGTATTACACACTATTGCTTCCCATAAATGACAGAGCAAACAAGCCATATCTGCACATCATTCTTTCAATACTTCCTGGTGGAAGCATTGGAAATCAGCCTGACCAATCTCTATGCCATCACCAATGTAAATTCCTTAATGAAAACCTTCAACCAAACCTCAAAGGAGTTGGTCTACACACATGTTCCTTAAAAAAGAAGGTATGTCAGATTAAAAATCCTCCAAGCCCAGAAATACCAGAGTCTTTGGAGAAATTAATTGTCATCAATGACTTCTTCATTAGCAAAATCAGCACAATCAGACATCACATTCATGCCTCCAATCATCTGGGCCACCGCTATCTATCCCGCTTTGGTGCCCCTATACTGGATAGATATTAGCACCCCAACCATCAAGGATCTCATTTATGTGTTACATCACTAAAAGCAAACTCTTATACCCATTACATGATACCTCCTACCATCCTAAAAAAGATTTTGGGTCATGCTCTCATAGCCCTTCTTCAGATTGTTAATGCCTCGGCAAGCAGCGCTTTTTGCCAAATTTCTTTAAAGCAGGGCCCCATCTTCCTACTTCTTAAGAAACCCTCACAGGACCCGGAAATTCTCTTCAGCTACTGATCAATCAATCGCCTCCCATTAATTGGTACAATTATTGAGAATCTAGTGGTCAATCAACTTCACAAACAAATCAGGCAGTCAGTATTGCTCCAGGACTTTCAATCTAAGTTCTGTATTAAGTGCGGCACCAAAATAGCCACCATCCAAGTCATTGATGATGCCTCCAGATCATGGACAAAGAAAATACCTACTTCTTGGTCTTCCTGGACCCAGCCTCTGCCTTCAATACAAGGGACCATCAGATTCTGATCAACCTCCTTGCACAAAGAATGGGTTTTGCGGGATACAGTTAATTCCTGTTTCTCCTTCCACCTCTTGGACAGATAACTGGGTGTCCAGATGGATACCTTGAGATCTGAACTTTATTTTGTTAGCTGCAGAGTGCCAGTGGGTGTTAAGTTGTGTGTCCCGAGGACGGGGCGTACCTGTATCTCCAGAAGTCTTGCGTGCCGAGGTAGCCAGGTCGTGGTAGAGGTAGACACGTAGCTGATGAAGTCTTCGCAAATGAAGAGTAGCGACGCAAAGAACCAACCCCGGACCCGTCCTGTAATTCAGGATTGAACTGGGGCCAGCTCCTGACGTCACGAATGACGCTTCCCAATATTAACGTGGCGTCAGAACAGTGCAAGCACTGACTGGGAAGGTCGTAGATGTTTCTGGCAGGTACCGGCAAAGTATCCCAAGCAGCTGTCCAGGATAGTGAAGTACAAAAGTAGCCAGTACAGGTAAGCTGAGAGTACAAGGTACCAATGCCGGTAAGCAAAGAGTCTAAGGTACAGGTACAGGTAAGCAGTGAGTCCAAGGTACCAATGCAGGGGAGCCGGAGAAGCAGACCAGGACCACAGGAACTCAGCAGGAGGCGGGCAACTCAGGCAAGGATGGAAGCAGGAAGATTCCCCAAGGAAAGAGACCGGAGTACACAAGAAGACAGGTAAGGAAAGGGGAAAGGGAGCCAGACAAGGGGAGAGGCAGGGAAGGACACAGCCCAGGCACAGGATCAGGACCCAAGAACCACAGAACCAGGGAGCGAAGCGGAAGGGAACCAACCGCGTTGAGACGCGATGGGAAAACTAATTCGGATTGCTTAAGTAGCGGTCCTGTGTGAAAACGAGGCTTGAACCGCGCTGCAATGCGCATGCGCGAATGGATGTCGCCGCGCGAACGAGGTTTGGAACGCAAACACGTTCGAACAGCTGCGTGAACGACACCCGTGCCCCACACGGGCCAGGACAGAGCAAATCCGCCGGGGAAATGTGCCCGGGGCGGCGCGTCGTCTCCCCAATCTGAGACGTGGGTACAGCCGCCAGGAACCAGCACGCCCCCCAGAGCCCCGCCGCCCAGCACAGGTAGGTGTCCTAACACTATGCTCCCCACCAGAAAGACCCGGAGCACCCGGTTTCCAGGGATTCCTACGAAAAAATTCCCGTAGTAGACGGGGGGCATGAATGTTCACACAAGGTTCCCAAGTCCGATCACAAGCAGGGTAACCCTTCCAGTCCACCAGAAATTGAAGCCTACCCCGGAAGAAACGGGAGTCACAAATCTCCTGCACCTCAAATTCCAGAGTGCCTCCCACATCAATGGCCGTGGGTCGAGAATGCGAACGACCGTACGGATCAGACCGAAACGGTTTAAAGAGAGACACATGGAAGACGGGGTGAATCCGCCAAGACTGCGGCAAATCCAACTTGAATGCCACAGAGGAGATTCGTTTGATCACCCGGAAAGGTCCCAGAAAACGGGGTGCTAATTTAGTCGGGAGATTGTGTACTGGTAAATTCTTAGAAGAGAGCCATACCATGTCCCCAACCTGGAAAGCTGGCTCACTACTCCTTCTCCTATTAGCCTGTGCCTTCATACTTTCACATGCCTTGGCGAGAGCTCCTGTGGCCTGGATCTGATTCTTCTGGATGTCAGCAACCATCTGATCCGCGGAAGGAACTGTACTGGAAGGAACAGGATGAAATGGAATCAACCTGGGATGAAGACCCGAAGAACAATAGAAAGGACTCATTCCAGTGGCTGAGTGTTTAGAATTGTTATAAGCCACCTCAGCTAGATCCAGATGTTTTGCCCAGTTGGATTGAGAAGCATTGGAAAAACAGCGTAAGTATTGCTCCAAAGTCTGATTTGTCCGCTCAGTCAGGCCATTGGATTGTGGATGATAGCCGGAACTGAGAGCACGCTGGACACCCAAGTGACGGCAAAGTTGCTTCCAAAAGGCAGAAATGAACTGAGATCCACGGTCTGAAATAATCTTCTCAGGAAGTCCATGTAAGCGATAAACAGAATGTAAAAAGGCCTGAGCCATACTACCGGCTGAAGGTACCTTCCGGAATGGAATGAAATGGGCTAGCTTAGAAAAACAATCGATGACCACCATGATGCATGTATATTCTTCCGAGGGAGGGAGGTCCACAATAAAATCGGTGGCAATAGTATGCCAAGGATATGGTGCTCTCTCGGTGGGTTGGAGAAGTCCAATAGGTTTCTTTCGTGGAATCTTGACCTGGGCACACACTGGGCAACATTCCACATATTCTCTTGTCTGCCTAGCCCATCCTGGCCACCAAAATTGGCGAGAAATCAGCTCCTGAGTGGATCGAATGCCGCAATGTCCCCCAATCTTAGAATCGTGTAATGCTTGCAGGACGGCAGTCCGAAGTACCTCAGTGGGGAGGTATAACCGATTGTGAAAGAAGAGTAGGCCACCATTCTCCCTAATTGAAGGGTGTTGGAGAAGTAAGGAATACTCGGGATCCTTTTGAGTGTCCTGTAGGATGGTATCCAAGCATTGAGATATAACCAACAAGAAGTGTTTGGAAGGAAGTAATTGTTGAGCTCGATGATCTAGTTCAACGTTGTTCTCCAGGGAGCGAGAAAGAGCGTCAGCCTTCAAATTACGTGACTGAGGGATGTAGGAAATCGTGAAATCAAATTGGGAAAAGAACAAGGCCCAACGAGCCAAACGAGAAGTACGACACTGTAAGGAGCGTAGATACTGTAGGTTCCGGTGATCAGTGCGTACTTCCACTGAGAATCTTCCCCCCAGAAGATGGTGACGCCATTCCTCAAATGCATCCTTAATGGCCAATAGCTCCTTTTCAATGATTGCATAATTTCGTTCGCTGGATGTTAACTTCCGGGAAAAATAGGCAACAGGAACCTCCAACCCTGTCTGTGGATCGTCTTGAAGAAGGACAGCCCCAACAGCAAAATCGGAAGCATCTGCCTCCACGATGAATGGCCTGTTCTCATCAGGATGATGTAAAATCGGGGAAGTACTGTATGCCTCCTTCAGTCTCTTGAAAGCACTGGTTGCTGTTGCAGTCCATCTGAACGGAGTCTTGTTGCTGGTCAAATCTGACAAAGGCGCGGTTACGTCCGAATAGGCAGGTATGAAACGCCGGTAAAAATTGGCGAATCCTAAGAAACGCTGAAGAGATTTCAAATCGTAAGGTTGTCTCCACTCCTGAATCGCCCGTACCTTGGCAGGATCCATGTGTATTCCGGATTCACTAATAACATATCCAAGAAATTCGATACTACTCTGATGAAAGTGACATTTCTCGGCTTTGGCATATAAGTGATTGTGATGTAACCGACCAAGAACCTCCTTCACATGGCGTGGGTGTTCCTCTTTCTCTTTGGAGAATATCAAAATATCATCGAGATATACCCATACGGATACACCAATCAAATCCGAGAAAATGTCGTCCATTAGACGTTGAAAAACGGCTGGAGCGTTGCACAGACCAAACGGCATTACACGATACTCAAAATGCCCTGCTGGGGTCTTAAAGACCGTTTTCCATTCGTCGCCCGGCTTGATACGTACTAAATGGTATGCCCCTCGGAGATCCAATTTAGAAAATATACGGGCATTCCGCAAAGACTCCATAATGTTGCGTATCAAGGGCAACGGATATCGATCCTTTCGTGTGATGTCGTTTAATTGCCTATAGTCCACACAAGGCCGTAAAGTGCCCTCCTTCTTTTTCACAAAGAACAAAGGGAATCCCGCAGGTGACTTAGAAGGTGTTATATAACCTTTCTGAAGACAGTCATCCAAGTATTCTTGCAGGACCTCTCTCTCGTGAGGTGATAAGGAATACAATTTGCCATGAGGAATTACTGCATCGGGTAGTAGTTCTATGGCACAATCAAAGTCTCTGTGAGGTGGCAAAGGAATGGTACCAGGTTCAGAAAATACCTCATGGTAATCGTTGTAGTCGGAGGGTACCGAAGACAAGGTACACACTTGGAGCGGTCCTGATCCTTCTGTCTGAGTGGCAATAGTGGAAGATCCGGTACTAGGTCCGAAGGTGTTACACTCCCGACTACATCGATTGGAAGCGAAGGTCAGGTTTCGGGAAGCCCAATCAATAATGGGGTTATGATGTAATAGCCACGGTAACCCCAGAATTATCGGGTATGAGGGTGATTTAATCACATCAAGAGAAATCAGTTCGTGGTGTTCAGCTATCTGTAGCTGTAGCGTTCCGGTATGTTGGCGAACCGGACCGGAGGCCAAAGGGGTTCCATCAATTACCTCCACCAGGGTAGCACAACCCTTATCAAGCAGAGGTATCCCGTTCTTCTTGGAAAATTCAAAGTCCACATAATTACCTGAGGCTCCACAATCCAGAAGACCCAATACAATCACTGATTTACTATGCCAGGTAACCCGGATCTGAAGAGCCATAAGGGCCACCGGAGTCATGGGTGGATGGGTCGTCACAGGAATGGGAAGGACTGAAGAGATCGAAGGGCCTGTCACTGCCTTCCTCCGTCGCGACAGGCCTCTTAGTTTTCCACCTTCTTGATTGGTCGCAATGGACAAGTACTGAGAAAATGTCCGGCAGTACCACAATACAAACAAAGACGGAGACTTCTCCTGCGTCTTTTCTCAGCCTCCGATAATGGTCCTCTGAGTGCTCCTAGCTGCATTGGTTCTAGACCCATCTCCGAACTGATAGGTGCGCCTCCAGCCTGAGGAAGTGGTCGGGGAAGGAACCTCTCTAACCGACGTCTCTCGCCTCTTCGTTCGGCCAGGCGATGATCAATACGTAGGACCTGCTCCTGGAGTAACGGCAGAGTCTCAGGTTCGGGTATGTGAAGTAACTGGTCCTTGTATTCTTCTCTTAGGCCGCGTCTGAACAGAGTCTTTTGCGTTACTTCGGGCCATTGAGAGTCCGTAGCCAATTGACGGAACCAACTTATATAAGTGATAATATCACTGGATCCTTGTTTTAAATCCATCAACTGATTCTGTGCCGTAACTGCCAAATTGGGAGACTGAAATACCTCCAAAAATGCTTTCTCAAATGCCACAAAATCATTAAGAATGGGACTTTTAGCCGATACCAAGGGAGAAGCCCAAGCCAAGGCACTTCCTGTTAGATTTCCCAAGATGTAGCCAATCTTAGCCTTTTCTTGTGTGAAATGTGATGCCCGGAACAAAAAATGTATCCTGCAATGGTTGCAGAATTCTGCCACACGCCTAGGATCACCATCAAACTTCATGGGTGCGGTAGAAGCCATTGGTGTCTCCGCATGTGGAACAACAGGGGTTCCTTGCATGACCAGCTGGCGGAGATTGAGATTCTCCTGACGTAATACCGCCATTTCCGCTCTTAAGGCTCTAACTTCGTCATGGATCTCCTGGGATTCCTCCATCTCCATCTCAGAACTGGGGATAAGGCGTCTCAATCTGTTAAGTTGTGTGTCCCGAGGACGGGGCGTACCTGTATCTCCAGAAGTCTTGCGCGCCGAGGTAGCCAGGTCGTGGTAGAGGTAGACACGTAGCTGATGAAGTCTTCGCAAATGAAGAGTAGCGACGCAAAGAACCAACCCCGGACCCGTCCTGTAATACAGGATTGAACTGGGGCCAGCTCCTGACGCCACGAATGACGCTTCCCAATATTAACGTGGCGTCAGAACAGTGCAAGCACTGACTGGGAAGGTCGTAGATGTTTCTGGCAGGTACCGGCAAAGTATCCCAAGCAGCTGTCCAGGATAGTGAAGTACAAAAGTAGCCAGTACAGGTAAGCTGAGAGTACAAGGTACCAATGCCGGTAAGCAAAGAGTCTAAGGTACAGGTACAGGTAAGCAGTGAGTCCAAGGTACCAATGCAGGGGAGCCGGAGAAGCAGACCAGGACCACAGGAACTCAGCAGGAGGCGGGCAACTCAGGCAAGGATGGAAGCAGGAAGATTCCCCAAGGAAAGAGACCGGAGTACACAAGAAGACAGGTAAGGAAAGGGGAAAGGGAGCCAGACAAGGGGAGAGGCAGGGAAGGACACAGCCCAGGCACAGGATCAGGACCCAAGAACCACAGAACCAGGGAGCGAAGCGGAAGGGAACCAACCGCGTTGAGACGCGATGGGAAAACTAATTTGGATTGCTTAAGTAGCGGTCCTGTGTGAAAACGAGGCTTGAACCGCGCTGCAATGCGCATGCGCGAATGGATGTCGCCGCGCGAACGAGGTTTGGAACGCAAACACGTTCGAACAGCTGCGTGAACGACACCCGTGCCCCACACGGGCCAGGACAGAGCAAATCCGCCGGGGAAATGTGCCCGGGGCGGCGCGTCGTCTCCCCAATCTGAGACGTGGGTACAGCCGCCAGGAACCAGCACGCCCCCCAGAGCCCCGCCGCCCAGCACGGGTAGGTGTCCTAACAGTGGGCTAAATCCTCCCCACTCGGAACTGCTGGGATCACTCCTTGACAACCCAACATCTCACTGCACCAGTACGCAGAAGGCACCTAGCTGTATGACAAAGCAAACTGCTCCCACAACATCACTCACCTTCGGAATGACTTGCCACCCTTCAAACATGGATGACAAGTGCATATCTAAAACTCAACCTGACCAAAATGGAATTAGTGTTCCTCAACCAACCCTCCAAACAGTAAACAATCCAAGGGATGCTGAATAGATGCACCGGGATGATTAACCCCCAAACGTTCCTTGCCTTTCAAATTCCTCAGGCTTATTGTGGAAAGCAACATCTTCTTTCAATGGGATATCAACAAGAAAGACACGATCACGGTACCAGATCACATTGCACCTCAAGATTAAGCCCTTTTTCCCACCCCAGGGCTTTTAGAATGTGGTACAGGATCTCTTGATTACACGCGTTGATGAGGATAATGAGGGTGATGCCATCCTCACCAGACTATCCACAGTACTCCTGACTCCCCATGAAGTAGTCCATGACATGCAGCCCGCCTTATCACTGTTTCTAAAAAAATCAACCATATCACCCACAGAAAGCATGATCTTCACTTGCTCCTTATCCCTCCCAGCATCCTTTTCAAAACAGCCTCTGCCGCATACAAGGCAACCACTGCCCAGATGGCCGCCTTTCTTGAGGACAAAATTAACACCCCTGGCGGTTCATACTCCTCTAAGAGTAAGACCATTGTTTGGCTGAAAACTAAACTAGTCCTCAGGGAAAATACCAGGAAAGAGTCCTTCTCCTGCTTTCCCCTTTCATACTGGAACACCATCCGGGGCAACCAGGACCGCTCCGATGCTTGTGCAGATCAGGAAATTACTGAAATCCCTGTTCTTCAGGGAATTTCCACGTGTGACTTAGGTAACTCCGTCTCTGGTTCTCCCACCGTTCTTGACCTATTTTAAACTGGCTTCCTATTTTTTTATTCTTCTACAGCACAGGTGTTATGGAAACCAGCCATGCGTCCATTTAGCAGCCAATCTCACAACAAGCAGAAACACAATTATTCAGAATAATTCCTACCAAGTAACTAGAAACATAGTAGGTACAACCAATCTATTGCACTCAGAAAAACCAGTGGGGGAAGATAGCCTCTTTGCTTGGAGAGATGACGGGGCCGGCCAACGGACCACAACCTGGAGTTTTGGAGGGCACCACTAAACGGCAACCAGAACTGCGCTGAAGGCATACTTTTGAGGTACTGTCGACATTAACAATCTACTAACCATCCTCCACACTCCTGCTCCTCCAACATAATCCACACCACTTCACATGACTATGGGCTATTCACATTACACATAGACACACCTAACATTAACTAACTCTCGGACCCATCAAACTTTCAGCAACTATGGAGATAACCTCAGACGGAACATACCAGGACACATAACCCATAAATCCAATCACACAAGGGACACATGCACACCAACACAACTCCATCAAACACCTAACAAACAACTGCAACACCACCCCTTATTGATACAATAAACCAGTGTGCACGATTGTGCTTCCACCCTAGCCCCATATGACCTACACACCCAACACATGCACTAGTAAACATCGGAGGCACTGAGTCTTACCCTTATGGCTACAAGCCGTGCCGCACAACCAGCCTACACACAAGACAACACACACAGAAGCCAGTTTCTCCGGGTTCTGAACCTATCCTATCATCCTATCCTAACAGACCCTGTCCTCTTTTCTTGCAGAGCCACATGAGCTCCTGGAGACTGACCCTGTGTGGTAGCAGTGTGCAGTATATGATAGGGTATGATTTTATATGATATGGCATTTGTAACGTGCCTATACTCAAGTGTTTCAAGGCACAACGAGGCAAGGAAGAGGGAACAGATGGAGGACAGAGACACAATCTTACTAAGCCAAGTGACATTGAGATTGTGCAAGTGCAGGGGAGGGGAGAGGGGCAAAGTGCCAGGGGAAACGGGAGGGAGCAGTGCTGTACATGAGATCAAATCTATAACATGAAGTACGGCCTGCAGGTGGCAGGTGCAAGGGTAAGTGCAGACAGCAGGTGTCCAAAAGTGCAGGTAGGGGGACTGTAGGGTTACAGATACAGACCCAAGTGTAAGGGTTGCCGGGAGGCAGTGCAATTGTGCAACGGAGCGGGAAGGGACCTGGGCCTGAAATCAGAGGACAGCCAAGTGTCCAGTGCAGTATCAGACAGAAAATCAGCAGGGGAGAGGGAGAGATAAGGCAGAAGCAAAGAGGAAGGTCTTGAGGTGATTCCGGAACTGGAGATGGTTCTCCTCAAGTTTCAGAGAGGCAGGGAGGCTGTTCCAGAGGAGGCCCCAGCTGAAGAAATAGATCTACCACCAACTTGTTGCTTGGAGAAGCGACTGACACTGAGCGAATTGGAGGTGGAGGAGCGAAGAGCTTGAGTAGGAAGGTATTTACAAAGAGAGAGTTGGAGGTATTGAGGCCGCAGGCACCACAAGGACTTGTGGACAATGCAGAGGGTCTTGAACTTAATACTTGCAGCCACTGGGAGCCAATGAAGAGATTTAAGTGCTGGAGAGATACAATCCCTGGGCTTGAGGCCAGGGACAAGTCTTGCAGTTCTGTTCTGGATGAGTTACAGAGGGCGGAGAGTAGAAGCAGGCAGATTTAGAAAGAGGTGAGCTTCTGGGGGAAGGAGAGGAAAAGAAGAATACCTCTTAGGAGATGCAGTTGATAGTTTGACTTCTTAGAGACATCAGGGATGTGAGGGGAAAAGGAGAGTGTGGAGTCAAAGATGACCCCGAGGTTCTTAGCTTCACAGGTGGGAGCAGGAAGAGATCCATGGGAGGCCCACCGAGAGTGACAGGAAAGGAGGGTGCATGTGCGCCGATGAGGAGAATCTCCATTTTACTGGCATTAAGGCAGAGATCGTTGGCAGCACACCACTCATGGATAGCAGACAGAAAGTCAGAGATGAGAGAAGGAGAAGAGGTGGCAGAGGGGAGCCTGAAAATGAGCTGACTGTCATCCACATAGCACTGAATGTTGGACTAGAGAGCAGCAATGCCATGGGCGAGAGGTGCCAGGTATTGGTTGAACAGCCAGGGAGAGAGGTTAGGACCCTGGGGAACATCACAGGTAGAGAGAGAGATTGAGGAAAGGAAGGACCCAAGTTGGACCTGGGAGGGTCGATCAGAGAGGAACGAGGTCAACAAGGCCAGGGCCTGATCAGTGATACCCAGATTATCACAGAGACGATTGAGCAGGATGGCATGGTTGACCGTGTCAAAGGCAGAAGAGAGATTGAGTAAGATGAGGACAGAATCAAGGTTAGAGAGCAGGTCTTTAAGGATGTTCGGGAGAGCAGTTTCTGTGCTTCTGACTCCTCTGAAGCCAGTTTCATGGTCATGGAGACAACCAACAGATTCAGTGTGAAGATTAAGCCGGGAGATGGCCAGCTTTTCCAGGAGTTTGCCAAGGAAAGGAGTGATGGAGATCGGGTGATAGTTAGCCATGCAGGAGGGGCCGGTTGAGGGTTTCTTGAGAAGAGGATGCAGAAGAGAGTGCTTCAGGGGGTAGGGAAGGCTCCAGTGGTGAAGGAGTGGTTGCAGAAGTCAGCCAGCACAGGAGCAAGGGTGTCAATGTGGTCCTTGATGGTTTTGGAAGAACAGGAAAGAACCAGTTCTGACAAGACTTTCATAGATCAGACTTGTCTAGAAACCTTGTCAGGGGAGAGCAGAGGAAAGGAAGAGAAAGAGGGAGGAGAGATGGCCACAGGGGGCTGGAGGTAGAGGAGAGAGTAGAGGGAGGAGGAGGACAGGACAGGATGTCCTGGGTTTTAGAGATGAAATGAGAAGCCAGGGCCGTGCAGAGGGTGTGGGAGGGGACAGGAGAGGTAGAGACTGCAGCAGGATTGGCCAGCTCCTTGCAGATTTTAAAGAGTTTGGCTGAGTCGATATTTGCTGCAGAGACACAGGCTTGGTTGTGGGCTCTCTTCGTAGTGCAGACAGAGAGCTGCTATTACCTTTGGAGCAGGCAGCAGGCCAGTTTGTCAGAGGATGCACATGAAGCTAGCCATTTCCTCTCAGCCACCCTACACTTGAGTTTAAGGGTGACGAGGTCAGAGTCATACAAGGAGTTGCACTTGGCTATGGGCTTCAAGCAGATCCTCATGACTGGGGCAATAACATCAAGAATATCAGAGATAGAAGATTGGAGCATGGAAAGGGCTGTGTCAGGATGTGAGTCAGCCAGAGGAGGAGGAGGGGGAGAGAAAGTGGCGGCGAAAGCCTCAACTGACACACGCTTCATGGGTCGGATGACCGAGAAAGTAGGTGGCAGTGCTGGAGTTTGCTGTGCCTGAGGGGTAGAGAGGGAGAGATGGGAGTAAAGGAGAAAGTGATCACTCCAGGAGAGAGGAGTGGAGAGGGGGATAGAGAAGGGGAGGTTTTCAACATCTACACAACATGGCATAACACTCTCTAACTCTTGAGCATAGTTCAAGCTATATAAAATCGGCTGATCTCTTCTCACTTACCGTTCCCCCGTCCCCATGCACCTCTTCACGCTTCCGTTTGTTTCAGCTCTTGGCCCCCATACATTGGAACTCCTTACCTCTCTCTATCCGCTCCATCCTCACCTACTCCTCCTTCCGCACCTCCCTGAAATCTCTTCTTCTCCACTCCCACTAACCTCCTTCCCTACCTTCACTCCTCTCCTACTTCCCTTTGCTCCCTCCTTCCCACCTTCCTACCCTCTTGAAAATGTCTTCCTTCCCCTGACTACCTCCTGTTCTCCCTTCCTCCTCACCTCTCCCTCACCTTCTTCCATCTAGGTAAATTGTTCTACGTACTGTTTCATTGGTTTGTTTCATGATTGTAAATATGCTTGTTTCATTAGTCTTGTATCTTGTTGTTATATTGTACAGCGCTTTGGATTAAGGCGCTATATAAACCTAATAAACATAAACATAAACCACAAATACAAATACATTTAAGGGAAAACTTCAGAGGTGGGAGGAGGCAAGAGAGCTTTTGTCAGGACTAGTCAGTAATGGAGGATCCCAGGGACCAGCACCCTAAAGAAAGGAGGTGGTTAAGGGGACGCAGGATAACCCTGGTGATGAACACCGCCACTGGGCATGACCTATGTCAGTCCTACCATCAGAAAGGGTCTTCATATTTGGATGAACTTGTGCCATCTGGTTTCTGGAAGAATCTTCCCGAAGAGAAAGGCCAGGGCAATCTATCAGACTATGGATTAGGGACAAAGAGTGCCCAACTCAAGAACTGTGTAGGACTTCTTCTTTCTTTCTTTGAGCACCAGCAGACTCAAACACAGTGAAAAGGTTTTTGGGTGTATTTTCCAGAGAGGGAAACATTGAAAGAGAGTGAGAGGCCCTACTCTTGATCCCTGTTTGGTAAGGAAACCGGGAAAAGCCATAACATGTGCACTTTGCTGAACAGAATATCTGTGTTGTCCTTACCAATAAAATACCTGTTGTACCTTATACGCTTGTATCGATCCACTGAGCACATTCTATGATTCATTTTATCAGATGATTCTAGGTTGTGATCACTACATACCACCAAACACACATAGAGAAAATGTCAACATTTCCCTCAAAGTAAATGCTAACATTTCTGACTCTTACGTAAGCACCACGCGGAGGCGCTACCAGCACATCAAGCAGACTAATTCCCAAGCGATGATCTTGGAAGAAATTGGTTAAAACAACCACATATTCCCACTAAAACACGCCATATTGCTGAGTAGCTTCCCTTACAACGGCTTCCTAAAGGAATGGAGAGCCTAGAGCACACTACCTCTATCTGGAGAAATGAGAAAACCCACCTACAGTTCTCACTATGAGGTTCCAGGTGAAATCTTTGTTGGGTGGCCAAAGATGATTCAACTTATAGGGCAGGGGGGCTGAGGGTTATACCACTTTAGACAGTCGCTGTTATTCAAGGGCTTCTGTAAAGGTACAATCCGGGCGGCTTTGATAAGAGTCTGTCCTGGGTGATGTCAGTCCCAGATTTACTTCTATGTTCGGATGTATGGAGGGCACAGGAGATGTATGTGTCCTGAAAAACATAGATAGTGGAACCCATCTCTTGGGTGCAACCTCCCTCCTGAGATGCTGTAATTCCTCCATCTCCCCTGCCTGTCCAGAACCATAGAGTCTCTAGTAATTACCACTCTGGTGTGACATCTCTGTTGTCCTGGCAGGGCTTGCCACTGACACACTGGATCCTAGCTAACTCATTCAGCATTGTTTCCATTCCTTTTGGGATGCTGGCATGCCTTCCCAGAGAGAAAAAAGAGAGGTTTAGAGGGCTGGACACAAATGGCTTGTTTTGAGTGAATAGCAACCCCAGGCAGATGATGCATGCAAGGCTCTATCAGCTGAATGAATGATTAGAAAACAATCTGACAATAAAATGACACCAAAGGGCTTTGGCCTTCATAATTGTATATTTCTTCAGATCACCATATGAAACCTGATGTGGTTTATATTTATTTATTAATTTGTCATAAGGTTATACAATTATATATAATTTGGATCAAAGGTTACCCACTGATAAAGACTGCCTTTGGTTGCTGGATCTTTGTATTACAGCAGGCTGTTTGCAGTAATGCACAGGTTAGTCTGTAATTACCTTGTTGCCAAACTACAAGGCAGTAGCTGGAGTATTGGGTGTGGGTCAGTAGATGGCCCTAGTAGAGATACTTGTTTGCACTACACTTTGCAGCGCAGAGCATTATGAATGTGAGAACTGATTAGCAGATCTCACATTCTGAGATTGAATTACTCGCGTCATTATCTATTAAGAATCAAAAAGGTTCAGGGTTGTGAGCCCTCACAGATGGCATTCGGTCACACGACCCAGTCGAAAATGGTTGAGTGCCACCATTCTAAGGGTCTGACCATTCATCAAGATGAAAGTATCTTCTGAGGCCATCTGTATTGGAGTGCTCGATCCAGGGTTATACTGTATATCCATATTCAATCCTACTAAGTATATGCCCAATGCAAAAGTTTAGGATTGTCCCCTTGATGGTCATTAACAATCTGAAGGGCTAGTGGTGTGTTTCGACAGTAAAGTGAGGCCCGAAAATGTAGGGTTTCAACTTGTGCATGCCAAAAACCACAGCAATTGCCTCTTTTTCAATTATGGTCCAGTTTCTCTCTCACATTATCTGTCGCCTCTAATGTAGGCAACATGCTGTCCAACCCCCTCTGATTTTATCTGTGCTAAAACCATTCCAATGTCAAATGTACAGATGTCTATCAGGATAATACATTCCTGTCCATATTTTTCAGAACTGAGGCCCAAATGGAATCCAATTGACTTTCTTTGGAATTTTCTTGGATGTACAGTAATTTAAGGAAAGCAAGGGTTGCATATCTCTTTATAAAAGATTGGCGATATCCAGTGAGGCCCAAGGATTCCACTCTCCTGGATTTGAGTGGTAAGAATATCCCACTTCTGGACCACTTGCATTTTTTCTTAAACAGGCTGTTTTTCACAGCTAGCCACTTGATAAGTCACAGTACCCTGCGTTATCTGGCTCCTTGAAGCCTTGATAGGTAATCCATTACTCTGCGTGGCCTGTACCACCTATCGACGTGTTTTCTAGGTGCGGCTGAACACTGCAACTTCATCAAAAGGGTGAGTGCCCCTTTACTGAGGATGAACTTGTTCAAATAATGCATTCTATAGGATGTGTGCACTCAGGAGGGAAACTATTCATTTGCATTTCAGTCTGGTCCCACCCACAGGGGATGTCCAGTGACACAATGCTACGTTTCAGGTAAACCTCACTTTTTGCAAAATTTACAAAAATGTGTGAGAGCCCCAACTGCGAATGAATATGATCAAATAACCTGTCCCCGCTGGGTTTTTCACAGTGGAGAAACCTCTATTTGCATGTCAGTCTGGTCCTAGACATTAAGGCAGTCCAGCAGCAAAATGCTAGGCCCGGCTCTTCTGATCAAGAGAACCACAGGCAATCCCAGGTACGTGTTTCAGCTTGATGGCCATCATCAGCTATTAAGACTAATCCAGATGTGCATGAGAAAGAATTACCAGCATCATTTTGTATTAACAATCACAAAAGCACAGGGGAATACACCTTGACAGATGGCACTCTGTCTCACACCCCGGCAAGGCATGTGGCAGGGGCTTGTCACAGTTGGAAAAACGGATTTCCCGCCCCCTTGTAATGGCCCCTCATACTATGAGACACCTGTTGAGAGCACTCCACCCACCGCCCTCCACCTGGGGGTGGTGTACTCCAAATTATAACTTGCCCCAGTGCTGTGATACCTTTACATGTCCCTGAGTACTGAGGCACGGTGGAGGGCAAAGGTTAGCCT
The DNA here is from genome assembly GCF_040938575.1 of Ambystoma mexicanum. NCBI lineage: Eukaryota > Metazoa > Chordata > Amphibia > Caudata > Ambystomatidae > Ambystoma > Ambystoma mexicanum. The sequence continues at coordinate 1,315,302,894 of NC_090924.1, forward strand.
ATGAGGCAGAACTGCCCACAAACAGTGACGGAAGAATCGAGCTGTTCCGTGTGAGCCACCGAGCATGGGGACGGCGTGAGTCACGGAGCTTGGGGACGGCGTGAGTCACTGCGCTTGGGGACGGCGTGAGTCACTGCGCTTGGGGACCGCGTGAGACATCGAGCTTGGGGACCGCGTGAAACACCAAGCTTGGGGACTGCGTGAGGCACTGAGCTTGGGGCCCACATGAGACACTGAGCTTGGGGCCAGTGTGAGACACCGAGCTTGGGGATCGGCTAGTTTCTTATTTCCAGTTCACAAGATAGTGAATCCGGCAAGCACCGCATATCTGCAGCAACTTCTCTGTCCCGTGCATGCGTGAATTGGAAATCCATGACTCCAGGGAGTAAAGGATCAATCTGCCTGCCTCCGAAACAGGGAGATGGGGCAGAAATAATTGTTGGACGACGGCAGTTTATAGAGAAGCAGACAGTTATGATGTCAGATAAAAACTACATGCAAATGAGCTGGGTTAAAAATCGGAGGTCCCTGGAGATGGGACAAGGGATCTGCATAGGTTCGTCAGAGGGATGGTGAGCATTGGGAAACTGGCTGGGTGGAGAAGGAGCTTCTTGGAGGGAGGAAGAAAGAGTGGGGATGGAGAGGAGAGAAGGAGTCTGGGGAGCAGGTTAAGAGAAGGGAGAAAGAGAGGGACCGAGTGAAGAAAGAGAACAATTGAATAAGAGGCTGTGGAGAGAAGGTTCAGGTGAATGCCAGGGAAAGATAGTTAAACGTTACGGAGAAGGAGGAAGAGAACCATGAGATGAGGAGTATTACAGGAGGAAGAGAAGCAAAAGGACAGGAGGTGATTATAAAAGGGAGGGAAAACAGATAAAAGAGAAGAACATTGAGGAATATAAGAGAGGACCGAGACAGAGGTGATATCATAGGTTATTTATAACGCGCTTAATACCCAGACGTTTCTGAGCGCAGACCTGGGGATTGAACCTGTGGTGCTCAGTGTCATCTTGCTTCTAAGGCGAGCACGTTGCCTCTGAGCTATCCTCCCGAGACAGGTGCTGTAATACCCTAAACCTGAGGGGAGAGAGATGGAGAAGTGGTGGAAGTACAAGCACGTGGTGGAGAGGAAGTGGAATAGAGAATCAAATCTATAGAGCAGTTTAAGTGGCCCTACCCCTGGAGGAGCTTTCCTTTGGCCATATTCGACTCTCCCACCTGTAACTGACAAGGCATAAGGTCAGAAAGACTTTGAGACCAGGAAACAGGGGTTTCTGAAAACCCAAGGACGAGAAGCATGAGACCCAAATCAAAGGAACCAGAACTCAAGAAAGAGGCGAGGGGACACTTAAACCACCCGGCTGTGGGTGTCTCAGAATTGTCACATGTTCTTCTGGGATGGGAACCCAGATTGAAAGACTTTTGTGTTGAACAAGGGCCTCATCACAAGTTGGGGGAGTGGTAAAAAATCAGCGGTAACGCAATTGCTGCCGCATTACGGCTCTGCCCAACTGTGAGTGTGGCGTAAAGTTTGAGATTCACCTCCAGCTTTAAGATGGAGGTAAATCTTGCCACTTTCTGCCCCTTTAGCGCTGCAGGAATTGTACCGAAAAAGCCCCCATACAGTCCAATGGACTCTGGAAAAATGGGGATTTACAGCCTTGCCGCAATCCTGGATCCAGCGCTAATAGCGCTGCACCAAGTTGCGGTAACGTGTTTTGCGTTGTGCGGTTTCCCAGCAGATTTACTACCGGGATACCACCCAACTTGTGATGACCCCTCCAAGAAATTTGTCATTTTTCCCCAGACACTTTGCATTTCTGGAAATGTATGGAGAAGACATCCTGTATTTGTTGTACCATCCTGGCTTAACCATGTAGCCTACTTGTCACCAATAAACCTGTGTATACAAAGAGCTCTACCCTCCTCCCTTCATCTCTTCTTGATTCCTCTGGAAGTCATGACACAGGCCACTGGAAACAGTGATTCCGTATGAGGGCTCTGCGTCCCCCACATCCATCATTCTAGCTTGACACCGCCCAGTCCCAGGTTCCAAGTGCTTTTTCAAATGTTTACTTTTTTAAATCTATTTTTTGTGATTTGTTCAGATTACAACCGCAATACAGCTCTGGGAGCGAGGTCTGCAACACGTGTTAGAATTTCTCACGATAACTCCTAACTAAAGGGCCAGATCATCAAAGTTTGCACTGGTGCAAACAAGTGGAGCAAATTAATTTAGCACCGATTTTTCTGCTTAGATAATTGGGAATAGAGCAAACTGATTTCGCCCCTCATCTAAAACTGTTTTCACAAGGGCTATAAGGAAACAGACCGTTTTAATTACTATGTTTGATGAGTAACATAAAAAAAATGCGGCAAACAGATTTCTTTTTATGTTTTGCAGCAAACATGTTTTTTGATAATACGAATTGTGACAAGACCAGTTTGCTCCATTCTCAAAGCATTTGCTCATCTTTTAGCACTCGTGCAGGTGTTTGATAATCAGGCCCCTGTATCATAACGCCATATTCACACCATGCCTCCAACATTCCACTCACCTGAGCATTCATTCCCTCCTGCCCTCAACATTCTCATGACATGCACATTCCCCGTGCGGAACAAAACACAGCACGCGCTGGCTACGAGGTCAAGCGAAAGTGAGCTTAAAAGGAAGAGAATCTCAGGCTATGCAATTGATTCCATGTGTTACTATCCCTGCAAAAATACGCAATACAAGAATATTGCCATATTTTTGCGGCGATATTAACCATGGAACCTGTGGGGCACTCCCCTCAATCCCCATATATTTTTAAAGGCAGCGGGTGACATCCCTGTAACCTCTGGTACCAATTTACCCCATAAATCACCCCCACTAATAATATTGCCTATGGCCTTACGCCACGACCATATATATGGCGATATTGCTGGTGAAGATAATATTACCTGATACCGTTAAATTGTTAGAAGGAAGGATTCTGATAACTGCAATTGATGTTATTTAAATGTCTTTCTTTTTTGTGTCAATGTAGTATCACGTTGGTGGTGTCACAGCGTACACAAAGGAAAGTATTCGCCTCTACAGTTCGATTCGTTGTAAAACAGCCAGGATGGTTTCAAAGTTACAAATATCATTGTAGCTTTTTAGTGGAAGGAAAGTATTTATGTCCCAACATTGGGCAGTATCGCTTCACACCAACTAGGGGAATGATAATCCGGCTGGGATATCACACATGGCACATGTCACACATCGTAACATGCGGCGGAACAGTGAAATTCGCGCCACCTAATTGGTGCCATTTTATTGTCTCACTAAGAAAGAAGTGTGAGGGTGCCATGCTGTGATAGCGCAATGTATCAGTGTGCTCCAGTTATCCCCGCTCAGCGTCAAGAGCCATTGCAGACGATCACACAGTGAATGCGCGGTGTGATCCTCCAGGGATTCGTGGGGTGTTTCTGGCAAAACCACGGAAGATGTGTTCCAGAGGGTGTCCATGCAATCAACACAAAGCAAAGTGTGGAAGCAACACGACCCCCCCCCCCCTCTCCTGCTGCAATGACAACATCCCCCTCCCCCCTCCACTTGCAATGACAGCAAAGTTACAGCCGGCGAATGTCAAAGTGAAGATTTGGTTGTATTGTTGAGTGCTCATGGGTCACAAACTTAATGTAATGCTTGCCTATCCGTCCTGATCGCTATTGATTTTCGTGAATACCATACGTAGGTCTACCAGCCCTGTGAATGATTTGTAGGTGCGCCCCCCTACCGTTCTGACAGCACGGGTGGGGACAGGTACCAGCAACCGACACATGGAAGCCGCACGGACTCTCCAGGCTGATGCTATTCTGCTCAGGTAGCCCCGTGATCAAAGCTCGCTTTAGATGTGAAAGACTCTTGTGTTGCAGTAATGAAGCTTAATCATCAAAGCTAAGCACCATCTATTCTTTCCTTACATGGGTCAACAATAGCTCCATATACCACCCCTGTTCTTGGGATCTGGTGGGCTTGCTCTCAACCCCTGTTCTTGGGATCTTGTGTCTTGCTCTCAACGCCTGTTCTTGTGATCTGGTGGGCTTGCTCTCAACCCCTGTTCTTGGGATCTTGTGTCTTGCTCTCAACCCATGTTCTTGGGATCTGGTGAGCTTGCTCTCAACCCCTGTTCTTAGGATCTGGTGGGCTTGCTCTCAACCTCTGTTCTTGGGATCTGGGGGGCTTGCTCTCAACCCCTTTTCTTGGGATCTGGTGGGCCTGCTCTCAACCCCTGTTCTTGGGATCGGGTGGGCTTTCTCTCAACCCCTGTTCTTGAGATCTGGTGGGCATGCTCTCAACCCCTGTTCTTGGGATCTGGTGGGCTGGCCCTCAACCCCTGTTCATGGGATGTGGTGGATTTGCTCTCAACCCCTGTTCTTGGGATCTGGTGGGCTTGCTCTCAACCACTGTTTTTGGGATCTGGTGGGCTTGCTCTCAATGCCTGTTCTTGGAATCTGGTGGGCTTGCTCTCAAATAGAATTGGCTATTTCCACTGTGAGACCTTCAAGGGTCACCATCCTACTGAGTGGCGTCATCTCCCTAGTTCCAGTGATAGATGCGTTTGTGGGGCTCACACTTCTCTCCTCCCATCCGGAGAGAAATCATTAGCAGAAACCATTACTGGTAAGTACAAGTCTGCGGTTGGTGAACAATAAAAACACAACTAAAATAATTCCATTACTGCGAAAAACAAGCATTGGCAATGCCAATAGTTTGGGCTTTTGCGTAAGCATGGGAAATGCACTGGCCAGCCACATCCATAGTGGTGTTAACTACCCATTGTTGGTAGCAGGTGCAAAATGGTGTGAGTACCTGGGCATCTAACAGCAGTGCCTGGCAAAAGCTTACAACCTGTTGGCTTTGCCAATTATTTTTTTCAATAGGACTTCAGTGAAGAACGCGCAGAGTGCTTATAAATCGAGTGGCTGGGGCAGCCTGGTAAGACATTTGTATTGTAACAGTAGCATGTTTACAACTCGAATTAAGTCATTAACTCTCAGAAGACTGCTTTGGACAAACACTAGCAGGCACTTTGAATGCAAAGTTTAATTGAAGTGAGCTCAAAGACTTCCCATGAGGAGGTGTTTTGGCTGGTCAGAAGTAGGAATGAGTGAGAATTGCCATAGGGATTAGCATGACCATGGGCAGGCAAGGGGTGGGCTGGCGAATGACAAAACAACACCTGTAGACCGTGCGACCTTCCTCATGTGTCATTCTTCTATGCACCCCCTCGCCCCCCATATGCCATTATGCCATTGCTCCCTCTCTGTGCTCCAATGCAATAGCTTTGGCGCCACACTTTTAGGACCACCTCCCCTTAAATGCAAAGCAGCGCAGCATCCCCCATCTACCAGTGGCCATGGAATGCAGAGCGCAGGCGCAAGTACTGCGGGAGCTTCCGTCAACCAGCCAATGGCAGGCAGCGCTGCAACGAGTGCAAGTGAAAGAGGACTTCAAATGACTGAAGGCAGGAATAGATTGAGAGTAAGGTAGGCAGCCCCCATTACGCCTGTGTCAATAATATGCAGTGTGTGAGTGGAGGATCACTGCAATCCTCAGACAACATCCGACCGCTCAGGGTCAGGGAGTGCATCGTTTTATATTTATTTCAGCAGTTACCATCATGGGGCGCTGACTGAAGGCAGATAGAAGTGTCTGTCCCAAAGCTCCAAATGGTGCACTGTGTATTGCAGGGACTCTAAAAATATTTTGATTTTGAATTTAATGGATTTTTTTTTTACATATGCTGAGGCTTTAAAATGATGACAAGGCCTCACTGTTTTATGACCAACCGGACAGTAGAATACATTTAACATAAATGAACGCCTCATCGATTCCAGTCGCTTGCACTTATTTTCTGGGCATATTCCCTGCTGGCTGTTGCCCTATGTGCGTTGCCCTCATGTGGCCATTGAGTTTCGCGAGAGCCGTGACCCGAGCAGCCTCGCGAGACTCAGTGGCAGAGACGTGCGGAGAGAGCACCCATGCGCAAGGAGGAATGAGGAGGGTATGGCGAGTGAGTGGGGAGTGTCATACATATGGTTATCAAGTTAGAGAACAATGGTAATTGTAATTGTTTATTTATACAGCGCTTATACACAGGTGGAGTGCTTCAAAGCACTTCAAGGTGGGAAGGGAGCAGGGGAATACAGTAATCATTCTTATGCCTTGAAGTATCATGATCTAACAGAAAAACTTAAATACTAGACCTGTCGGCATTTCTACTAGTGCAAGTGCATAAAGTGTTACATATTGTGACCAGCCAGGGAAGGGGTGACAAAAAAGAGGTTGGGGGGAACAGGACAGAACAAACTTACTAGTCCTAGTACATTTAGGTCATGCATGCGTACAGACAGAGGTGCGAGGAAGGGGGAGGTGGGAGGGGCAACAAACACGTACAGTCCTGCAGGGCACTGGGTTAAGTGCAGAGACGTTGCCCTGCTCATGGAGCTTAAACTGAGTAATGCTGAACAAAGTGCAGCGGCCCGGAAGCAAGTGCAAAAATACTGACAGGGGAGCCTGGGACCTGTTAGGTTATGGAGGTGAACCAGGAAACAGTCAGCAAAAACTGAACAGAGTTAGGGAGGAGAAGGAGGAAGGAAGGTGGAGAGAAAAAGAACGGCTATTAGCAGGGGAGAGGGAGAAAGAAGGACGAGAAGAGGAAGGTCTTGAGGAGTTTACGGAAGTTAAGGTGCTCTGGTTCAAGACAGAGAGAGGCAGGGAGGCTGTTCCAGAGGGAGGCACCTGCAGAGGATAAAGATCTACCCCCAAATCTCTGTTTGGAGAAACGGCTCACCCACAGAGAGTTGGAGGAGGGCCAGCAGAGGACTCTAGAAGAAGAGTATTTAGGAAGAGAGAGTTGTAGATAGTGCGGGCCTCGGCCCCAGAAAGGCTTGTGGATTATGCAGAGGGTGTTGAACTTGGTCCTTGAAGCCACAAGGAGCCAGTGGAGGGATTTCAGCGCCAGAGAGATGCGATCCCTGGGCTTGAGCCCTAGGATAAGTCTCATGGTTCTGTTCTGGATGAGTTGTAGGGGACGGAGGGTAGAAGTAGGAAGATTGAGAAAGAGGCTGTTGCAAAAGTCTAGCCTCGAGAGAACCAGGACTCTCGAGGTGGTGAGCCTCTGGGGGAAAGTGAGAAAAGGTAGAATACCCAGGAGGTGCAGTTGGTAGTGGTGCTTTTTTGGGATGCCTGAGCTGTGAGAAGCGATGTGGAGAGTGGAGTTAAAGATGACCCCTAGATCTTTTGGCTCACTGGTAGGTGAGGACGCAGGGCAAGGCAGGCCGGCCATTGTGAAAATGGGAAAGTGGAAGCAGGGGTATCAATGAGGATGATCTCTATGTTACTGGCATTCAAGCAGAGCTCGTTAGCAGCACACCAGGACTGAATTGCAGATAGACACTCAGGATGAGCAAGGAGGAGGAGGAGGAGGAGGCTGAGGGAAGCCCAAAAGAGAGATGTGTGTCATCCGCATAACAGTGAAAGTTAGTGGTAAAGATCCTGTGGGCCAAGGGGGCCATGTAGATATTGGAGAATCAGGGGGATAGGTTAGATCCCTGGGGGACACCACAAGTAGAGAGAGTGATAGAGGAGAGAAAGGACCCAAGTTCCACCTGGCAGGGCCGGTCAGAATGAAAGGAGGTGATCCATGCCAGGGCCCGATCTGTGATGCCCAGAGTATTACGGAGACGGGTGATCAGGATGTTGTGGTTTACAATATCGAAAGCAGAAGAGAGGTCGAGAAGAATGAGGACAGAGGGAGAGTTAGAGTCAAGATTTGAGAGCAGGTCTTCACGGGTGTTCAGAAGGGCAGTTTCCGTGCCTTGAGATTCCCTGAAGCCAGACTGATGGTCATGGAGACAACTAACAGATTTAGAGTGTAGGTTAAGTTGAGTGAAAGCCAGCTCTCTAGGAGTGTCCCCAGGAAAGGGGTGATGGAGATCGGGTGATAGTTTGCCAGAATAGACGGGTCGGCAGGACATTGCAGGACTAACACTGCCATCTACTGGACAGTTTAATTGATTTTATGGACTTCCTTGTTAGCAGCGAAGCAACTGCTCATAGATCTGTTGGCTTTACAATATGGTACTCCTGCCACCATATAATTACTGCTTCCCTGCTTCATCATTTTACCACATAATTGGTGACAAGGACCAGGAGCACCCCTACATGTCCAGGATACAGGGTGTAAGACCACGCCGCCTTTCTCCAGTCTCTAGGCCTGCAATTCCATAGCCTCAATGGGAGCCACTATTCATCACTTATCTCGGTGCTGTTGGTGCAGTGACTTCCCTCCAGCCAGCAAAAGAGCCATGTTGTTGAATGCCATGGGAATGGAGGGCCAGACAATTTTTGCAGGCTTAAACCAGGAAGTGACCAAAGATGAGGATGATGAAGTGTTTAAAGAAGTGATTAGGTGCATAGTGAGGAGATTCTTCAACAAGGAAAACACTGTGCTGCATAAAATGTTACACCAGGAAGCAAGAAGCTACAGAGCTGGTGGACCACTAGGTCACAAGGATGAGGGACGTGGCGGCTTTCTGTGATGTTGGAAATCACACAGAGAGCATGATATGCAACATGCTGGTGATCCACACCAATTCGAGAAAAGTACAGGACAAGTTCAAAGTGGAAAAGGAGTTGGTACTTAACTAAGCAATCCAAATTGCCAGAGCCGTAGAGGAAACCTCAAGCGGGCACAAGGAAATGGCCAGTTGTATGCTTGCCCCTGAAGTACATGCCATGCAGTTGCAGGGGCATAAGGAAAAACAAAGGTCGGATGGCAAGGACAAGAGGTTCGGGAGTAAAGAACCATTGAAGTGCCACACGTGTGCCAGCACCTGATATCGGTTCACTTACTAGGATACATCAGAAGCACAATCGTGTTCAAAATGAGGAAAACACACACCAAAGTGTACTTCGCTGATGAAGGTCCTGCAGTGCTATGGTGGGATGACCAGGCTAAGTTAGAAATAAAACTCAACCCAAGCATGGATGATCGAGTCCTCTCGATAATAGTAGAAGGAGCGTTGGTAGCGAAAGTTGACTTCCTGATGCTTTTCTCCAAGGGCCTTGGCAGAATCAAAAACTTTGTACACAAAATTCAACTAGGCCACAATGTGGTCCCAGTCAAACACAGAGTTTGACCATTGCCAGCCACAGCATGGCAAGCTTTAAATACACAGCTGGAATGAATGGTGGAAGAAGGCACCATAGAGACTGTTGAACCGTGATAATGGCTAAGCCCAGAGGTGTTAATAAAGAAGCAAGGCTCGACTGAGCTGAAAGTATACATAGACCTATTTAGCTTGAACCTAGCAAACGTCGATGACAGCTACCCACTTCCAAGCATAAATAATCTTATCTTAATGATGAAAGAGGCAAAGATCTTCTCCGAATTAGACATGCAAGATGCATACCATCAGATCACTTTACACAAGGAGTCCATACCAGTTACTGCGTTCATCACTCCATTCAGCACCTTTCAGTATGGGCTATAATCTGCAGAGTCTGCTTTAGAACGAATGATGGATACACTGCTGATAAACCTAGATAACGTAGCCTACTTCTAGGATGATATCCTGATCTACGCAGAAGGCATAAAAACTCATGAAAAGGAGTTGAAGAAGATGTTCCATACACTACAAAATGCCAGCGTATGGGTGCGCTGTGAAAAGTGTGTTATCAGGGCGCAGGAAGTGGAGTACCTAAGGTATACCATATCAGAAAAGGCCATCTGTCCAATGAAAAACGTGCTGCAAGCCATAGTAAAGGCCCCGGCACCAGTTAACAAGGAGAAATTGAGGTCACTGCTTGACTTAGCGGCGTACTATGCGAAATTCATGCCCAACGTCTCCGAAGTGACAGCACCCCTGAGAGAACTGTTAAGGAACGGGGCAGAATATGCATGGTAGCAGATCTAAGATGGCATGTTGAAAGAAGTGAAAGAGAAAATAATTGGTGCACTGTGTCTTCGATCTTTCAATCCCCACTGGAAGACCTTCATCACGATTGACACTAGCGCGTATGATTTGGGTGTGACACTCACACAGAAACAAGGAGACACTGAGGTAGCATTCACATCGAAAGCATTGTCAGTGGCCGAAAAATTACTCTACCTTTGAAAAGGAGATGCTAGCATGTCCAGTTTGGTTGAATACTTCCAGACCTACAAAGTTCATGCTCCTAACAGACCACAAGCCACTCATATACATGTTGAGCCCAGTGGCACCAAAATGTCCACCCCCAGGTTGGCACACATAGCGGCAAAGCTACAGGAGTAGACGTACAACAGTGGGCACATGGCAGGTTGGAGGAATGCTCAAGCCGATTGCATGTCAATACTGCTTTAGTCAAGAGGATCAAAGTCGACATTCTCGCAAGATACATTTGTTGTAGCCTCCATTGGTGAGCTGATCAACAAGACCTACATGGATATGGGAGAGTACCCCTGGAGAGAAGAGTCGGCTAAGGACCCTGTTATGTGCATGATTTCAGGGTGGGCCCGGGAGGGATGGCCAGATGATGAAGAGGTCCCAAAGGGCTGAGACCATTCTGGAAAGTTGCAGATTAAGTGGATGGCCTACCCATTAGGGGAGATCAAGTTATATTTCCAGCAGACATGAGAAAAATAATCCTGTGCAGGGCCCATTCAGGACACTGTGGGATGTTCTGACCCACTAGGCTCTGCCCTGCAACATCACTGTGTGCTGCCATAATCAGAAACAACAGGATGGCCGCCAAAAAGCTCTATTTGCTAAAAATCTCTGAGAATTGTGCAGGGAAACCAGAAAAATAGGCCGCCAATCCATTTTGCCTATGTCAGTGGTAAAACAGGAGACCACACTGCCAAAACCTGTCATTGGGCTTCCCACAGAGTGAAATGGAATTACCTGAAAAGGCAGGGTTGCTTGCCATGAAAACCCAGAAGTGCTTTAAAATCTGTTTTTCCTTGGCTGTTAAAAGTGCAACATCATGGTTCCCAAACATCAGAAAAGATCCAACATCCTTGTTGGGTGTTAAATATTACTTTATTTAAAGAATCTGCCTAAGCAAAATTTTAGGAGAAGCACATTTCATCACAAAAATATCTTCATTCAAAAAGGTGCTTGCCTGAAAAAATCTTTCAGATATGGGCACAGTACCACCGCCTGCCTGTGTCAAAGCTCTCAATTACTTATACTGGCAGTTTAAAACTTGTATCTTAAAATTAAATTGTGGAAAAGGAGAGACCTGCCATCAAAAGCAATATAGATTGCTACAATTCGATGTCTATGTTTTAAAAAGACTGGAATGAAGAGGTTTGTGGGTATATTTTTTGAAAATGTAAAGTTTATTTTAGCAAAAGACAATTTTAAAAAGTGTTTTACAGTGAACTGAGGCCAGCCACACTGGACTTCAAAGGCACATTCCACAGTTTGCTCCAACAAAGGGTGCTTTTCTTTTGCTCTCTGCTCAGGAACTGTCATTGAGTTGTTAATGGGGTGGGAGGAGATTTTGGCCTGTTGCTCTAGGAGAGAGACAATAGGCTTCCTGGACTGAAAGGAAATGCAAATTAGGGTGTCAAAAGAAACTAACTGCCAGCAGAGAGAGCCCTGGACTGCTCTGGGCCCATCAAACTCTGGGGACTGGACCAGACATATTTGTGTATCTTAAATTACAAGAAAATATCTTTTTGAAAAAGACTCATAGAAAACTGTGAAAAATTTGGAAAAATCTGCAAATTAGAGGTTGTTAATATAAAAAGGCTGCTCACCGTTTGAAACTATTCTGGACTCTGTGCGATGTTCAGAGATAGGACTACCGAAATGTGGATGTTGTAGCAATTGTGATAATGCTAGAAATATGAAACTTCACAGGATTATGCAGAGATGTCATGCGCATGTATGGAGAAAAATGTGGACAGATCTGATACTGGGTACCCAACCAAAAGCGCAAAGAACTGTAAAATTGGAAGTAAAGCTCTGACCGAGATGGAACACGGACGGATACGTGCTGTACTAAATCTGTGATGTGAATATGTATTATTAGCAAGTTGGTGATATTGTAAATATGATTTATGTGAAAAACAGATTTACTTTACTGAAACAAAGGGGAGGTACTCCCTGGATTATGAAATGCAGAATCACTATCACACTAAATTTCTTGCTCAATGCAGGAGAGGGGAAATAATGTAACCAATAGGAATCCTAGAGGGTGTGCTTAGTAAAATTCAGCCTACCCACCCCTTTGGGAAATACATAAATAGGGACAGTTTAGGACCTAGACAGACCCCATCACTGCGAAGACCCTGTGAAACCAGCCCTACTGTGACAAGACCACACAGACCAAGAAGAATACACACCCACGACTACATACTCAACCCGAGAAGGTGGAGTATTGAGGCTCAAGCCTCGTTATCCAAAAATCACTGCTGATAAATAAAAATCTATCAGCAAGAAGAAGAACAAGCGCCTAGACAGACACACACAGATTCACCCATCAACTGATTTACTGGCGGGAGAACCCAGATCCAAGACTCCAGAACTTGAAAGCAGAAGAGGCCCAATTCCAAAGCTGAACCCTTCTCAGCTTGGCCTTTAAAATCTTGCAACCTTATTTTACCCCCAGACTTCCAAGGGGCACAACAAAATTGAACAACCTGGCAGTGCTGTTTCTGCTTTCTTGCTAAGAACTCTTGCTAGAAATCAGCAATCCAAACTGGTAGAGCAGAGCTGTAACCAGATAGCTGTAACCCAGAACCAACCCATCAGAACCAGTCCAGAGGCCGTGCAGAGACCAGAGTGCCGTGCTGAGTGCAGAACCGGGTGCCTGAATCCTGTCCGGTGGGCTAGCAGAATTCCAGTCCAGAAACCTTTTACCAGATCTTTGACGGTCCTTTTCCAAACCATAGTTGTGAGTATCTATAGCATAGAATTGTCCATAGCCAGTATCTTATCCTTAAGTAATCCTATCCAAACCATTCTATCATATCCAGAAATGCATTGTAGAACCTCTTTTGATTTTCCTGAATCTTTCCCTCATCCATATAGTCCTTTGTTAATTGTAGTGATAATATATTTGCTGCAGAAAGGCAAGCGTCTCGGCAGATAGAAACCATCCGGGGACGTCACTGGATGGTGGCTGTGCTGTCGTGTAGCTTGTGGCTTCATACACTCTCGTTTAAAGAAAAATCATGTTTGTAATTTCAAAAGCGCATCTTTCATTTGAAAATCTTAACTCTTTTTAAGAAAAATGGATCTCTACTAAAATCTTCATAACCTCTGAACCGTACATGCTAGAAACTAAATGTAAATGTCCTCAGCTTTCAAACGAACCCAAACCCACATTCCAATTCCTTATAGTTTTGCCACAATCGCGTTTCTTGCGCGCTGAACAGTTTGCAGCGGATTTGCATTTGGCTTGATTTCATCACGTGTAAAACAGCTATTCTTTGCATCTGACCTCAGAATTCTGTTTTCAATCTGCTAGTTAGTCAATCGTCATTGCTAGTGTTCACCTGAAACTACACAAAGCGGCTCCCACAAGTTTTGAATCCAATTTAGAGAATTAAATTCATTTTTCAGTGTTTTTCCCATTCATTCAAAACCACACTCAAAAGCATTTGACCTGTTTTGAAATCATTCCTGTTCTCTCTGCTTGCTGGGGGGAATTGGGATTGAAACTGCATTGGTTGAGATTGTATATTCCTGAAACCTGTGTTCTCTCCTTCCATATCCTCTGTATTGCATATTAGGGGGGATTGAGTAGTATCAGGGGGAAAGAGTGATTACATTGGGGGTCATTCCGAGTCGGGCGGTAAGGGTTAACGGTCACCGGTAACGAGACCGGTGCCGTTAAACCCTTACCGCCCTATTCCGAGTTCCCTTTGCGGGTTGGTACTTAACGCCTGCTTTTTGCAGGCTTTAAAAATCCAACCCGCAAAGGGACCTAGGAGCTAATTACGGCACCGTAATTTACGGTGCCGTAATTAGCGCCTTCCCCATTCCCATTGAGCCCTATGGGGCAAAAATGGGAATGGGGAAGGGCCCATGGTGAATGGGGAATTACCGCCCCCGCCAACCTTGGAATGGGGTGGTAATTCCGCCATTCACCATGGCGGAGTCGGAACCATAACGGCGTCAACCAAGGCGCTAATAGCGCCTTGGTTAACGCCAGGGTCGGAATGAGGCCCATTGCATTTGATTGAACACACACAAAAGTATTGTTTCTGTTCTGCATTAATTTCCTATCATTGCATTTGATTGAACACACAAAAGTATTATTTCTGTGCTGCATTAAATCCCTATCATTGTATTTGACTGAACCCACACAAAGTTTTATTCTATGCTACATTATTGGTGATTATTGTATAATATTAATAGTGTGATATATATAGATATATATAGATATATATATATATATATATATATAGTTCAAATTCATAAAATAACACGTTTTACTTTGCAAAACAACCTGCTTCTTGGTTCAGTGAGACCAGGGGGAATTCAAAGACAGGGGCGTGATATAAGGGTACATCATTCAGAAATAAAAGAACCTATAGACACAAATATATAATTAAGGGTTCCAGCTGTGCATCACACGCTAGGCATTGATTTAGGTGCAGTGCTGGGTTGAAATAACTTACAAAACCTAGGGAGCAGCATGACGAGACGCCGGCAGCCAGTGGAGAGTTTTAAGGAGATGCAGTCCCTGGGCTTGAGGCCAAGGAACATTTTTTCAGCCCTATTAGCTGGAGGGGTCGTAGAGATGAAGCGGGTAGATTAAGAAAAAAGCAATTGCAGTAGTCTAGCCTAGAGAGAAACAGAGCTCTAGAGACATTGAGCTTCTGGGGGAAAGTGAGGAAAAGAAGAATTCCTTTGAGGATGTAGAGTTGATAGTGGGCCCTCTTGGCAAGGTCCAAACTGTGAGGGAGGAAAGAAAGAGAGGAGTTGAAGATGTTTCCCTGGTTTCTGGCTTCTGATGAAGGAGACGGGGGAGAGCCCATAGAGGATGGACAGAGTGCAGGGACAAAAGAAGGGGCTGCAGTCATGATGGTCGATTACTTGTCCAAATGGGCTGAGACAGAATCTGTGTTGGACATCACCACTCCGACTGGCATCGAAGTATTAACAGAGGTTTTTCAAAGGGAAGGATTGCCCGAACAGATAGTTACAGACAATGGGGTCCAGCCGTTATCCAGAGAAATGGAGAGACTCTTGATGGGAAATAATATCAAGCAATGCAAAGCTGCTCTGTAGCATCCCCAAGTCAATGGATTGGTTTTAAGGACAAACAGATTAATTAAGGGACCATTGCTGCTTGCCAGAGCCTCAGTCATGGACTCATACAAGACAGTCAAAGAAGCCATTGCGGCCCATCGTCTCACTCCCAATGGGATGAAGTATTTGTTGCCATTCCAAATGCTGCGAGGAAGAAGAGCGGCATCCTCACTTGTTCCTCTGTGGTTAACAAAAGTCAGAGAAGATGAGGTGGTGGACATTGAAGAGGTCGCGTGGAGAATCAAGAACAGTAAGGGACTATGAAGAGCAGAAAAAACTAAAGGAGAGCTGCACAAAGAGCAGACGTGCAGGTGGGTGACATAGTTAACATTCACCTTCCTCAAAAGGATCAGATCACCGGATCAAGGTTCAGCAGCACAATTCAGGAAGTGGGGACAGAAGAAAATCATGTATCTATTCAAGATTGCAAACAGTGGAATCTGGAAAGGGTTTCTGTGTACCAAAGACATTGGAGGGACTGAAAGAACCATGAGTGAGAGAGTCCAGTAGGCAAGAAAGAAACGATAAACTAATGCCCAATGCTAGTGACGTGGAACCAGCAAGGGAGAGCGCTGTGGAGAGGGAAGAGCACAGGTCCATTATAGAAAGTGAAAATGTGAGCAGAGAAAAGCAGAGAAATTAGTTGGGGTAGAGAGTGAGTGGGAGAACATCAACCACAGAGTCGTCCGTTATAAAGAGTCCTGAAGGTCAGCCACATCGAAAGAACCGCAGACCTGCCAAGTATGAAGACTATGTGATGGAATGGGATATTCCAGCTCAACAAAAGGAGGTATGCGATGAGTGAGTCTCGCGAGAGCCTTGACCATGTGGCCTCTCATGACTCAATGGTAGATACGTGCCGAGAAAGCGCACATGTGCAAGGAGAAATGAGGAGTACACGGCGATTGAGCGGAGTGAGCCAGAGAAGATGGCCGGCTCCGGCGCTACTTTCATATATATAGATATCAAGTTAGAGAATCATTGTAGGACTAACGCTGCCATCTACTGTGCAGTTACATTTAGTTTATGGACTTGTAGTTATTAGTGGAACGAATGCTCATAGAACTGTTGACTTTGCAGTAAAGTACTCCTGCCACCATATAATTACTGCTGCTTCCATGTATCATTATTTTACCACACATCACTTACTGGTTCACAATAACATCACATTTAACAGGAGGTTCATGGCCCCGGCCTTGTGTATTCTGCCTCGGTCCCTGCAGGCTGCAGGGATGGTCCATGTCATCAGCACCTCGCAGAATGTTACATAAGGCAGTGCTCGCTGAACGTTGTGACTGTGCCTGCCTCTCTGCTCTGATGGGGCTCACAAAGTGGGTCACAGTGAATGCCCTTGCCTACACGCGGCATCATTGCGCACATTGTGTTGCTTCATATGAGGGGTAGCATATGTATGTTACTTATGAGGTGCATGAGTGATTGCAAAGTGCTGCCGCGCACCCCACCCACCATCTTAGACTGAGCCTCAGAGTCGGCCCAAGCAGCCAGACTACAGTCAGTACATTACACTATAATGATTACAGACACATCACTGAAAGATGAAACTCATTGTGACACATTTTACACTACAGTGCCTGAGGCGCCCTTTATTTGCTGCACCGCTGTGCGATCGCACCATCCGATCGTCCCTTGAGCCGGCTCTGACCTTACACTATGTTTACTCTTGTGCTATGTGTGAAGGCATCATGGAGCAAGACACAGACAACAGATTCAATGTTAATGATTTTGTTTCTTAAATGTCAGGATGGAGTAAGGCATAACTTGCCTGATGCTGAGGTGGGATTTCCCTATCTAAAGAAACTAGGGATAGTCTGTGTCAATAAGTTCAACTTAAAAGTCACCTTTTAAGTTTAACAATCGGGCCCCGTCCACAAGACTTTCTGGGGCCTGGGAGCGCACTACCTCCAACTCTCTCTTCTCAAGCTCTTCACTCATCCACTTCCAACTTGCTGAGGGTCAGATGCTTTTCCAAGCAGAGAGTTGGGGGCAGATCTCTCTCTTCAGTTGGGGCCTCCCTCTGGAACAGTCTCCCTGCCTCTCTCAAACTTCAGCAGAACCACCTCTGGTTCCGGAAGCAACTGAAGGCCTTCCCTTTGGCTTCCGCCAACTCTCTTCCTCTCCCCTGCTGATATCCTGACTGCTCGACGTACTGGTCACCTGGCTACCCCCAGAACCCGGTCCCAGGCTCCTGCATGTTCAGATGCCCTTGCACTGCCTCCGGGCTCCCCCAGCACCTATGGTCTGTATCTGCAACTCTACAGTCCCTTCTCTCTGCACTTATGCGACACCCACTGGCTGCAATTATTGAGTTAGCTGCACTTTTCCCCTCCCAACACCTTCAGTACTTCTCCCCTCCCACGCGATCTGACTGACACAATGGGCCTCATTCCGAGTCCGGCGCTAACCAATGGCGGTAGTAGCGCCTTGGTCGGCACCGGACCCGTACCGGCACCGCCCTGGTGGAATGGGAAATTACCGCCCTATTCCGAGTTGACCACGGCGGTAATTTCCCATTCCCCAGGGCCCTTCCACATTCCCAAATGAGCCCCCATAGGACTCAATGGGAATGGGGAAATTGCAAATAACGGTGACCGTACTTTACGGTCACCGTTATTGGCTAAAAAGCCCCTTTGTGCCCTGCTAAAAGCAGGCGTTAGGGACGAGGGCGCAAAGGGAACTCGGAATGTGGCGGTAAGGGATTACCGGCACCGGTCTCGTTAACGGTGACCGGTATCCCTTACTGCCATACTCGGAATGAGGCCCAATGGCTAGTAAGGTCGTTGTTTTTGTCCTCCCTCTGTTTCCCCCTCCTTGTCTTGTCGCACATAGAAACACCTGTGTACAGGCGTGTTATTAATGCCATATCATATCATACCTTAAAAGTCTGTCTGTGTCCAAAACCTACACTAAAGGTAAACCATTATGATTGGTTATTTATAACGCGCTTAATACCCAGAGGTTTCTAAGCGCGGAACCGGGGATCAAAACTGTGTTGCTTTGCGTCATCTTTCTACCTAGTCAAGTGCATTGCCCCTGAACTATCCTCCCATTCCAATTTGTAGGGATGTCAGCAACAAAAGAAATAGTGTTCCAAATAAATGTTGAGCTTCTTCCATCTCCTGGCTTACTTTCAACCTTCCCCCAAGTTCTAAATAGTTCCAAAACGCCTCACTGTTCTCTTCCCCAAGAGGACAACACAGTTCACAAAGTCTCAGGGTTCCCTTCCCCAAGACATCAGCTCTTTCAGCTTCAATCCAGCTTCAAGACTTACACTCAGTTCAAATCTCTTGACTTTCACAAACAGTTCCAGTTCTACTTTATAATCCTTCAGGATTTCCAATAGTTCCCACTGATTGCTCTCTTTCTCATCCATTTCAGCAATCCCGCTCCAATAGGCAGTCACTTGATCTTGATGCTCAATGGCTTTTCCAAGCAGGCTTCTCTCGTCTAGGCGCAGTTGTTGGACCAAATGGTCCACACATTACAGGTCATTAAACTGATAACCCTTGGGATCCTATTACTCTTCTGTATTCTTTAGCTTTTCTTGCTAACACAGATTTATTTCTCTGTACCTGTATCATGAGTGTTCATTCAATTGGCTTGGCAATCGCTTGGCTTTGCCATAATGTATTTTCCACACAACTCACTCCCTGGGGTTCACTCTCTTCCAACACTGTGTTTTCTCAGTACGCATAAGTGTTCATCACTTGCTTTTCACTTTGTTCATCAATATTCATCATTTGCTCTTTCACATGGTTCATAAATGCTCAGTTCATGAATGTGCATTACTTGATTTCCATACTTGGTTTTCACTTTGTTTGCAGGTTCATCATAACTTTCCTTGAGGTCAGTATTCAATATCACTTGCTTTACATTCAAATGCATTCATAACAACTTGCAGCTTGCTCGATATTCAAAACCCCTTACTTTGGGTTCCACAACCAATTATCAATTGCTTCAGTTCACAGTGCAATACAAGATGCCCATTTATAGCCCCAGGAGCGCCTCAGTATGAGTGTTCCCTTTATTTCACTCACCGGTTTGCGACCACCCCTCTGGGCATTCTTGCTCTTCTCTTCGGCTTCCTTTTGCTCCACATACACTTTTTGGGATCCCTGCAAGCAGCGCTCGCCTTCTTTGAACCTCGCTGCTTCCTGTTGGTAGCTCGGCTCTTCCCGTGTGGACGCTACAATGTCTTGTATTCCTTGGGAGCATCCAGTGCCCCAAAGTTTCAGCTTTGCGCACAAGGCAAAGGAGGTTCCAGATTTCTCGAGCCTCGCATGACCCCTCGGGCACCAGCATCGCTTTCTTCCTTCTGCAACACCCGGCATCCTTCCCGCCAGCCCCTCTCCAACCTGCTCTTCGTCAGCCGTGTCCTGACCTCCGGTCAGCCTTCTCCCATTCAGGTTACTCCCCGGCAAGTTTGTCTCTGGCATGTTGCTCTCTAGCAGATTTCTTCTCCTCTGATGACGGTCCCACCTTTTATGCACTTGTGGCCTGTTAACTGGGTTCAGGTGCAAATCCTTTGGTTTCAGTTGCCTTACCATAATTGCTCCCATTTGCTGGACATGACTGACTCTTGTAATGGTACTCCTCTGAAGTTCTCTTCCTCGTTTCAATACCAGAGTGGTGTGAATAAACGGGAGTGTGTACACCTCCTAGTCGCCTCTTCCTGGCCCCAGTACCAAAGTGTTGTGAATGAATGGAAGTAAGAGGAAATGATTGGCAATAACCTATGAAGGCAGGGGAATGGGGAGGGTGTATTCTTATAAGGGAAAGGTGGGATCCGTGTCTCACCCAAAGGCATCCTCACTCCACTCCCCAAAGTCCCTCCACCCAGGTGATCCTCCCTTGCATCTCCAACCCCAGGTTCGGGATCCAAGAGCGATGGCCTTTCCCTGGCCACCGGAGAAGAGGATCCAGGGGACTAGATGTGAGGATACCCTCAGGTTCCTCACATACGACACAGACACATTTTGATCGTTCCCTAACTTGTTTACCCAACATTCACCCTGATGAGTTCTCATCTTGAATTTCATCATAGATGCAAATATAACTTGTGTCTCCCATGGGGCTCTATGCCCCTCATGGCCAGGGCACACTATGGGCCCTATTTTCCTAGTGCATTTCTCCGTACATGGCAGTCAGAGCTCTGCTGCTTAGTGGCCGTCTGGCATTTCTAGTGTGGTACTGCTTGCCGTATGTAAGATCTTTGTTCCTCCAAGTGAGTGAATAGGATACGGTAGTGGCTCTGAAGAATGAGGGCTACAATTGACAGGACCAACTATGACCATTTGGTGAATGATACTGGGGAGTCAAACCTGAATCTACACTTGAAAGCTGCACTAGCTAGCATTGGTTGCATTAAGTGACCCCCTTGATTGGGTTGCTTCCATCTTGCTTGACTGGCTAAAACCCAGCGATTGAAGGTCTCAGGTCCCTCCAAGCCAAATTCCCCATAAAAGCTTAGGGCCAAATCCTTTTCTTTGCAGAGCATGGGAATGAGCCCTGAATTACATACCCACCTTCTAACAGTGGCACCACAGGCTTGGTGCACTCTTGTATTGACTCAGTGGACCAACCGCCTCCAAGACCTCTGTCTGCTAAAAGCTGAGATGTGAAGTTAAAAAGAAACCCACTGCACCCCATCTGCGCCATCGACCACCTTCCACCACCAGAGAGGCTCCTGCAGCAGTCAGGCCAGTTGACTTCTTTCTCCCATCTTCAGCAGATCTCCCTAGTGATTCTTCATATGCAGTGACTCCACAGCTGTCCTTCTCGGCTGAAAATACTCCGAGAGCCATTCCTTCAAAGCTACTGAAGACCAGACCATAAATAACAGCTGTAGAAGATTTCTGACCACTTCAGAACCCAAGTGCTTGCCGGACACAGTTGAAAACTGTACCAGGATACCCGACTGCAAGCTACCATCCACTTTGCTCACCATTGGCATGGCTCCTGAGCAGTCCTAAATGAAAGATTCTGTCTATAACATTTAATCATTTGCTAACGTTGGGCCTTTACTTACCATCGGCCAACCATGCAGCATTGGGATCAATAACCCACTTAGCCAATTAGAAGCCTGACATATTGGCCAATATTTCCTATGCTTGCGGTTCACCCAACCTAAATCCTGTTGTACCCCTGTGGCAACTTATTATAAATGTCTTTTTCTAAGGCCTCACTTGATCTTGGATCTTTGATCTTACCTGACTGAGTAAAAACTAAAGAAATCTCCACTGAGAGACTTGAAACTCTCTAAATCAGGATTGCTTGCCTGCTACATACACTCTTACTCATTTTCATGAGACAGAAAGCACATCTAACATATATCTTTATGAAGCCATTTTATTCTTCAAATCCTGCTCCCCTCCTGAGATCTCTCAACCACTCATACCACTAGGTAAGCCAAGGAAACTAAGGGACAGCCTTTCTGCCCTCATTTTGGAATGTAATGATGGTTCTTAACCCTCACACTGGGGATTCCTCTGAACTTCTGCGGAAGCATTGGCAAGCCAGTGACGGCTCTCAGGTGACATGTATTATGTTATCCAATAATTATGTTGCACCCATCACCACTGTAGTGGTCTTACGGCGCCTGAACCTTCTCTGAGGGGTGGTGTATTGTGACCCCACCCAGGTGTTGGGTGACTTTAGACTGTGGATAGTGAGGAAGAAGGGTGGGGTGGTAAGAGGGTATAGTCTGGTTGACAAACCACTTCCGCACAGTAGAAATATGGTGATATGGTTGGGGTAGAATTGGTGCATGTTTTAAAGGAGATTTGTTCTTGATCAGCGTGAGAAAATATCCAGACTGTGCAGTTAATTTTAAAGCAAATACTTTATTGTGATAGCAAAAACTAGACCTGGCGATGCTTGGTACAAGATGCAGTTATGCAAAAAGTCCTAGAGTCTCAATGTAGCAGAGCCAGGGACAGAATGAGAGAGCAAGGACCTTCTATAGAGAAGAGAATCCTGTGCAACATGAATGCAAAGAAGCTGTGCAATCAACCCTAGCTATGAAAGCTCAGAACAAGCAACCCGACTAAAGCTGAACCTATTGGCCAGTGTCAGCAAGCTCACGTACCACTGAAAGAATATCCAATATTTATTATCTATTGTCCTTATTTATTTTACTGTTATCCCATATACTGCACTTCCCCCTCCTCACACCCGCTGCATTTTCTCCCCTCTGCCCCTCCCCTGCACTTGCACAATCTGAATGTCACCCGGCCTAGTAGGATCGCTGTCTCCGTCTTCCCTCTGTTCCCCTCCCTTGCATCGTCGCGCCTTGAAACACTTGTCAATAGGCGCGTTATAAATGCCATATCATATCATATCATATCATGCTCTAGGGGATGTGGAAAATCATTGCGTGACCAGCCCTAAACCCGCCTCTAAGGGACCTCAGGCCCACTGATGCTTTCTTTGAAGGTCCTGAATGCGAAGCCCTTTACGAAAAGCAAGCATGTGTGGAACAGCAGAGCCCAATTGGCTGAACAAAGAGCTCTCTCAGACCTGAAGAGATTCTGGTCTCCAATGGAATAATAGAAGCCGGAAGCGGCTGAGTGCATAAAAAAGAGAAGGGTAGCTGAAGATAACTTAAATTCAAGAATCTGAGGCTAGAACCAACCAAAGCCAGTAGACCAGAGCAACAGATCAGAGGCAGACACTGGAGCAAATCCTTCCACCGCTCCCCATCACATTCAGGAGTTAGTCAGGTCATACGATGTCCTGCTGGACATCCTAGCTTGCCTGTTCTCTTTTGAATTCGCGTGCACTATGCACTGGGTGAGAAAGGCGATGGAGGCACCCTGCTTACTCAGCCACCTGAGTGGCAGTGAACCAATGCTGTAGCTGAGTGCAAACAAGAAAAAGAGCTTTAACTGTATGAACGAATCAATTCGTCTTTGGGAAGACAGCAGTCTAATATTTGCAGAGCTTTCATGACACACCCATGAAAAGGAGTTTGAGTTGGGAAATGTGGGTGACAACCTCCAGTAGTTGTATGGTTGGAACAAGGGGGACAGCTATGATAGAATATTCAACTTTATCATTTTAGAGAACACCTTAGATGATTGTTCAATGGTTGTGTGTCAGTATCTTGCTAATCCCAAGGTGCTTGTCGTACTCTTCTATCCCTGGCTGCAGACCTATAGCAAGCTTACCACGAGAATCAGAAAGTTCATGGGCTTCCAGAAAAAGAATAGGGCCACCAAAACCAGCAATCCAAAACATGAATCTTCTCCTAGGACCTCAAGATAGAAAGCATGCACAGGGGTGTGAGTCCTGATAGGTGAAGAGCCTGTGAAAAGAGGGACAATCATAGCTAAGAATGTTGCCAGGACTACAGGGATCTTGCTCACCAAATGAAATACCAACAATGCAAGGGTACGATTTTAGGCTGTAGGTTGCCAGAATAGCTTTCAACCCCCAGGAATAACTCACCGGCATCATTTGGTGTGTGGGGACACCACCCATTAATACTGAATGAGAAACCAGGAGCACTCTCTGATTTTTGGAGAGTGTCTTCATTAACAGCCAACTGACTTCCACCGTATGTGACACTGGTGCCAGAGAGGTATATTAGGCCTTAGTTTGTCCTTCTGGTATTGCCGTAGAGAGATGATATGATTTAGCTATTGCAGGTAGGGGACTTGAATGGGGTCGCCCCGGCATGCATGTTGGGCAACTATCGGACTGAGCTCGAAATCCAATCTGGGGATTGTGCCTGTGCTGCAAAGGTTGCTCGCAGTGGAAGGTCTCAGTAAGGCAGAGTTATGTAAGACAGAGAAAGAGTGTCCCACTCCTGCCAGGCCTGTTCCAATCACAAAGAGAGACCCTGCTTCACAGTGAGCCTGAAGACCAGGACTAAGATCTCACTGGAGGCTGGTGGAGGTCCGGAGCAAGGGATCGAAGAATCGGGAAAAATATAGATGTTCAGAAGGATTGTGATGAAGAACATTGTCTGACATCCAATGCCTACACTGTAACTACACTGTGTGATGTTGCTCTTGCCTCATCACGCTCCTCTACACTGCACACTGTGTCACAGGTTCATGTCTTACACTCAAGGCATGTTGCCAGATGGCAATGCTCCCCTACTATGTGTATATCACTCAATCCAAATAGTAGGGGCCAAGCCAAGCACCGTATCCTCAATACTCCAAAGTCATGATGAAAGAAGGACTTTTGGAAATCTACGTCTGCAACAGTTAAAGCTGCTCAACATTGATGTGAAGGAGGGGTGTGCTGAAATACAGGTAGAACACTGATCACATTTAAAAAGTATTATAGCAACTGTCTTCAAAATGTGTGTGATTTTGAAAAGAAGGTTAATACGATATAGTATTTAAAGTATATACCTGAAAAGTGAACTTGTGTAAGCTTCACAGAATAATGCCCCTGACATAAGGAATGCCGGAAGTATACATATGCGCACTATAATGTAATGCACACAAGGGACTTATTCGGGGCGTCGTCTAATCTTCAAGGATATGAGGAAACTGGGGGGCATCTAGCTGCTATTATGAGAATGTTAGTTCACAGTTAGAAAGGGGATACTTCATGGTCTGAGCAATAATACTAATAGGGACGAGTTGCAGGTATTCTGGAGCAGTTTATGGAGAGGCGACGATATTTAAAAAATTCAAAAGGCTTGTATATGTGGCAGAAAATTGAAATGTAACAAGGATAAAACTAAAGAATCAGGAAGAAATATAGTTGGACTGCGTGTACATGAGGTATCATACGCCGATCTAGCACACTCCATCTGTGCCTCTCTCTCTTTCTCTATGCACTCTCCTTCCCTCTTTATCTCTCTCTCTCGCCGCTCTCTTCATGTCTATCTCTCCCTCCTTCTATGTCTCTGACTCTCCATCTCTCTGTGTTGCATTGAGTTGCATTGCCAGGTGCACGTTTGCAAAAAACACCTCATCTGTTGCTAACAGCCTCAAAACCAGAGAAAAAACAGCTAAACCTTGAAGGGGGGAGGGGGGGAGTATGTTTTGTTATCGTTAAGAGTAGAGTGAGAACAGTAGTAAAAGGGGCACCCTGGTATTGAGACCAGCCTTGTATTCGGAGACATACATGTCATTCTGTGTCCCCCGCAGGAATGTCGCCATCACGCAGAGTTTGCATTGTCTGTACGGGTGGTGCTGGTTTTCTGACATACTTTGTGAGGTACCAGGCTGCACGGTCTAGCACTGTGTTTGTTATTTTCTGTTTTTAATCATTATTAGTATTTATGCAAACTGTATCAAATGTTTAGGTTCAGTAAGCAGCACTGCCAACCAATTGGAATTCAACACACACAATTGAGCATTGCCTTTGTGCTCACAGAAGATACAGGACTTTGGATGTAATATTACGTTGGCCCTTTTCAAGAAGAAAAGGCATTTAGATAGACATAATAGTGTCTATACATGGCAACAGGAACAATGTAAAAAAGGGACATTATTTATTTGCAGTAAAGTGGAAACTAATGCTTTCTAAGGATCACTTCCAGTATATATTTTAGTTATATAAGAACCATACACTTGTCTTAGTGAGCAAAGCAAATTAAAAAAAACAGAACAACCATATAAGTTATTTTCCTATAGCTTATCATTCCAAGATGGACAGTCTTCTACACTACTATTGGACTCTTTAGAAATAATCCTACTGAGAAAGGGGAGGAGGCCTAATTGCACAAATGACAGTTCATGGCTGATTTGCATAACCTCAAAGAGCATTTTGCAAGCATGGCATGATCACAAATGCCTATATTTGACAAATAACTCTGTGATAAAAGGGTTATATACTTGAATCATTAAGCACATAGTTCACAGTGGGTTTGGTGCTAATTTCAATTTTCGCAACACTCTCCCTAACATTAAACGGCTTGTAAACATGAGCCATGTAAACACTTTGGTTCCTTCTTAATATTTGAATGTGGGCATAAAATGGCTGCTTTATCGAGTCCCCCCTTAAGGTTCAAGGGGCAAACCTTTTTTCATTTCCATTGATAATGTTTGCTCTCCCAAAACATAGCAACTCGCAGAATCTTAGAAGAGGTGAGGCTGAGAGGGGAAGACAGGGTTTAAGGGTGGATGTGCACATGCCTACTGCCCGATGCACAGACATCCTTAGAAAATGTTTTCTATACGATATGGAGTTTCATGTTTAATTGTTTTTACAGTTTAGCGGACAAGCAAAAGATATTGTATAAACTATGTTACTTGGAAATAAAAAATGCAATGAAGGTGGAAATGAAAAGAATTACATAATATACCTTGTGGAGTTTCTGGAATGCAAACAGTAGCATCCCAGGAAAATCACTACGGTTACCACTGGATAAATGGTAATGTTCTCATTGCTCTGACTGCTCAGAGTAGCACCAGTGGTAGTGTTATTTCCCTGCAAACTATTTTCTGCAGGAAATGCCTCAGATGCTACACTAAGGACTTGGATTTGTAGGGAGGTTGGGATTGCTAATGCCACCACAAGAACACAGGCTTGAAATAGCACACACTAGTCCAAGCATTTTCTTGATGCTTGAGCTATATGTCCTTTACACTGGGGATAGTGCCCCTTAACACAACCTTATAAACAAGCATATCTTTTAACAAGTGCTTGGACAACTCTTGTTTTGCAATTGCCCACCCACTTTGGCATGTGTCCTCACTCCATGCAGGCACTGACACACACAAGCATGCACATAAAAGCTCACTTCACTTACTAAGTGGTCTTGCTAACCTAATTCTGTGGATGTGCGTCAATTCACTTGCCCAGTCTCAGTCACCTCACTATTCTCTCCACTGACCACACTCAGCTCACATATTCACCCTCTCACATCAATACCTCATCTGCTCACACTATTTACTCACTAGCAAGAGACTGTGCGAGTCAGATCCACGCACACAATCCCACGGTAGTGAGCATCAATAGGTGTTTGTGTTTGAGGGTGTGAGTGAACGTATGTGAGTCGGGGACCAGGTGAATGTGGACATCTGCATGTGTGGGCCAGTGTGTGTGAGAAATAGCCTCTGGATGGGTGTGGTTATGTGTTTTACAAATGCATCCATAACTCAAACATGCCAATTGGATCCTCCTTACTTGTCCATGTAGGCTGTACCAATACATGCCAGCATTACCATATAAGAACATGCCTTTGTTGGATTTAACAGTGGAAGATGCTATGATGTAGTTAGAACATATATGTAGACTAGCTGCGCCAATGTAAACTGGCTGGCCACATAATAACACTCATCATTTTATTACCCTTGTTGCCCAGTAAAAAATGCCATGCCACAGGAAGAAACTGTAACCAGACTGGCTGATGCAATGGTGGTCCGTCTATCCACATAACAGCAATTATATTTGTTTTAACCATGAAACCCAGTAAAGTATTCCATGCCAGTACAACAGTAAGATAACGTAGCCACTTAACAACACTTATTATGTTTGCTTTAACCATGATACCCAGTAAACAAATGTCAAGGAAGATGATGAAAAAATAACCAGACTGAATTCAGCAATGAAGTCCATTGTACCCGCGTAACAACACCTATCATGTTTGCTTTAACCTTGATACCCAGTAACAAATGCCATGCCACAGTGAGAAAATTTAACCATACTGGCTTCAGCAAGGTGGGTCAGTCTGACCACATAACAACTCTTATCCTGTTTGCTTTAACCTTGATTCTCAGCAAAGAATGTCATGCCATAGTCAGAAGACATAGCAAGAGTAGCTGCAGCAACCTTGGCCAGTGTAGCCACTTAACAACACTTAACATGTTTACTTTAACCTTGATGTCCAGTAGAGAATGCAATGCAGAGTCAGAAAATATAACCAAAATGGCTGCAGCAACGTAGGCAAGTGTAGCCACATAACACCACCACTTACCATACTTGCTTTAACTTTGATGCACAGTTAGTTTAGTTTAGTTTAGTTTATTTATTTGTACCGCGCACCGAACCCTGGGGTAGCTGGGCGCCGGAGACTTAAAAACAGTTACAGCATGGCAAAAATATACAGTACAGATTGTGATAAAACAACAACGGTGTTAAAATGCCATAAGTAAATGGTACCATGGCTGAAGGTCTAGAATTAATCTTAACCTCTGGCATCACTCTGGGCAACCCTGCAGGCCATCATTCTTTGCCTGCCAAGACATTACAGAAAGTGGACAGACCATATGTAAATCAGACTTGATCCCTCGCCAAAGGGGGCAGTCCAGCACAAACTGCTAGGTCACAACCCCCTTTTTGTGTGTGTATTAGTTTAATAACACCTCACACAAAATAATTGAATATCATGCAAAATAAATTAAAGCATGCAGAAGTTCAAACATCATTCAAACCTGTAAAATTAAAGCTCTAGATTATTTCTACAAAAGTACAGTACATTATTCAAAAAACATTTACCAACAAGTTACAACCTCTATATTAGTTTTCTGTAGAAGTACATTTTAGATAAATGATCACTTTAAGTTGATCAAGTTTAGTCTGTACTAAAACCTGATAATGGCAATTGTCTGTGAAATATTGTTACCAGAAATTAATCTTCCCAAAAATTCCTCAGTGTTTAGCCAATCGGAATTGTAAACACATTTAGAAAATATTTCAATCCTTAAATTTTGAAGGAAAAGACATTTTGTCATAATATGATGCAACGACTCAATTTTTCATGATGGTTTTCAGTATCTTCAAGTGTAGTTATTTCCGATGATCCATTCCTTCTAAAATGTGATGACATTTATTAATACATTCCACAATAAACACCAGACCTCAATTGTCCTACCAGACTTTAAAAGTCACAAAATAGTGAGTTATTCGGTGGAACCATAACATGTTTATAACATTAAAATATCTCCTTTGATACCAAGCATTCTTAGACTCAATTTGTGTTGAACAGTTCCAATAGGAACACAGTTTGGTAATGATAAGGCTTTGAAAGAGAAATTTATAATTTTTCTTTAAATCCTAAATGAGTGGGTCCTTTGTCCACTTATTCATTCTTATGGGCTCTATCTTTTGGAACACTGTTCTCTGTGTTTACCTTTACTACAGAGTCTACTTTCCTCCATATCTCTTCTATGTATTTTACTGTCATGACCCTTGCCCCTGGCCCTCACTGGCAAGTCAGCTTTCCAGTTAGGGCCAGGTAAAAGGCCTTAAAACCTCATCCAAGACTCTCTTGGAGTCAGTCCTGGCGCCTTTGGCGCCAGGCTCATAACCATCATGAAGACCAACTTTAGAATGAGACTATTTACTTGGGATTATTTAACTTGGGGGGGGGGGGTTCAGCCAACATGGAGGCACACACATAGCTCAGTTACAAGGAACTGAGCTATGCGGTCTAGTCTTTTGGGTGTGGCAGGCCTGGGACTACTTTACCTGGACTACTTTGGGTGTGGCAGGCTTGGGACTATTTTACCTGGACTACTTTACCTGAGACTATTTAAACCACATCCAAACAGCAGAACATGCTTTGCGATATACTGCTGTGGGCAGCGTAACGCTCACCGTGTCCAGTTTTTTTATGCCAGTTTACCTGAAACCAAGGACCTGCAGAGAGAGAAAGAACACTACGAAACTTACCTGGAACAGCATCCTGTCTTCAATCCATCGCCGACTTCAGTTCCACTCACCTGAAGGTACGAACTCCATCAACCGGCACCGCATGCATCCTGGAATACCATAACCTGGAAAGAGGAGAAAGAAAGACAGCATTAGTAAGCGTTTACTCACGTTTCCTCCCGAATGAAGAAAGCCACGCAATTCTTACCTGGATAGTCATCTCCTGGTCAGTATCATTGCTGGAACATTACGGCGCTTGGGGAGGAACATCGCAACCTGCAAGGAGAGAAAAGACACAGGTTAGCAATATAAAAAGCGAAACGGCGCTGCGCATCGCGCATTACTCACCGGACAGCATCGCGCACACCGCGCTTTCGCCTACCGGCCCATGCTCATCTTCAAACTGCATGACAACACCAAAATATCTTTCCATACCTAAAAGGAAAGAAGCAAGACATTATTATTCGAACTAAGAGGAACATAAGAACTGCATATAAAGACTGTAAAGCAGCAAACCTACAGAGTCGCAGCAGGCCTGGATTCCCACAGGGGGGCTTGCACCAGTGAAGTAACTTCGTCGCTGTTAGGGAGAATTCTGTTATAAGGCTAATTTCCCAAACCTAGTGAGTCCCCCAGCCACTTTTCTGGATTTTTGGGGTTTGTTTTGTTCTCCTGCTAAGAGTGAGACTCTTTTTCTCTCACTCGTAGGCATGATTTGAGGTATGTCTTTGACTTAGTATGTGCTTATGGGCTATGGGGTCTTTTACTCCATATGGTATCATCTGTTTTGGTAGATGTGTTACACAGAACCCTCAGTGCAGTAACACAGGGGTGTCATAGTGACCCCCAAACATAGACTCCATACCCTGGGACAGACTGCTGTCTCCCAGGGCATGTAAAGTCACCATTGGCTTTATTAGTCCAAAATTGTGAACAAAACCAGTACAAACCATCATATTGTGGAAGTACTGGAAGGGGTGAATTAGATTATCACTGGGTCTGTTTCCAAGGGGGCACTGTCCATTCCCCCCTTGTCGAGTTTCTGGCTGGTGGCAGTGGTTACCACGCGAAATATTCTATCGGAATATTTCCTGTGGGATTTTCCCATTCATTTTAAAAGCACCACTTTTTTGGTGCATTGTAAAGATACCGCTGGTTTATTTAATTAATAAAATCACTGGTTGGGTCTTTTTGCCAGACCTCTTTCGCAAAATGACGTACGTGTCCGTCTCTGTAACTCCCACCAAGGGCGGGCCCTTTGTTCCACTTTTTGGTGGGCTTCTCCACAGAAGCCTTCCAACTGGTGCCACTCTGTCTGGGATTCACAGGATGTGTGGATGGGGGAATTGGCACCCTGGACTGCGTTGCCTTAGCAACCCAAGTCGCACACTGTCTTGATTGGCCCAGTGGTGAGCCGCCCGGCTCACCACTTAGCATGTATGAGTGACAGCTAGGCTGTTCAATGGGGGTTTTTCTGCATAAAAGCAGGGCTTTTGGGACTGGAACTTCAGAAATCGCCACAGGACCTAAGAAATCCAAAGAGGGGAGAAGCTGAGCCATCTGCAACAACGACACCACCGGTGGAGCCCTGCTGCAACGACCTCACTACTTCCCCGACGACAAGAGAGGATCTTCTGCTGCAAGGGTCTTCTCCCTCTAAGCTGGTTGGGACAACCAGTTCGACATTCACCTTCCAGGACGTCCCTTGGTTGAATCGCCAGTGCCAAGCACCCCGGCGGCCGGATAGCCAAGCTTCAATCCACTGGGACCACGAATAAAAGGAGCGCACCTTTTAACCGAACAAACTCCGCGGCTCGTTTCAACCCTGGGCTGTGCAACGACTCCAAGTTTCCTCCTCTACGAGATCTTCTCTTCCCCTGGTTGAAACCACAAACTGCACCCACTGACAGGAACAACTGCCACCGCTGGAGCTTCCTCACTTTTAAAGGTACTGTGTTCTGCCTGGCCTCCCTTTCTTCGGATCGCTAAAGGTGACCCTTAAATCCTTGGCTTTCCAACTGGGTTGGCCCCCAAACCTTCTAACTTTATCTTTTGCATCGACCGACCTCTTTTGAACATTTTTGCAAAGACTTGATTGCATTTTTAAACTGTGTGATCTTGGGCACATTTCGCCTTGTTCCATTTAAAGTGGCCCTGGCCTATGAACTTTGGCTCTACAGTAGACTTTTTCTCTCCCTCTAACTTAATTATTGGAGTGCCATCTAAGTTAATCGCTCGCATCTGTTTTTACAATTAGTGGTGTTTTTACCTAGACTTGTCTAATAATTATTAAGGGATGTGTGCATACTTTATATGACTGTGTTTGAACTTGCTTTGATTTAGAGTGCTTAGTTTATTTCCTAAAGTGTGTTTTAAATAAATAATTATATACTTTTGATACCAAGCTCTGGTTAGTGTTTGTTTGCTCCACTGTGTTTTTGGCCCTATTGTGTATCCTGTGTATACTGCCCTACTCATCTTGAGAGAAGTCTGACTGCTCAGCCACAGCTACCAGGTAATTCTGGGTGGTACAGACTGCTACCAATTGGGTTTACTGCTTACTCCTGTAGTCTTAATCTCAAGGGAACTGCACAGGATTCTGCCTAACACTGGTGTACAGCGGTGGGATTTGTATTGAGTATACATTGTAGAGTGCTTCTGATACTTTGGTGCAACTAACCACAAAGCTTAGCACTAAAAAAGTTAATTTTCTAACAGGTCAACCATGGAAAGTTACAGCCAGGAGTCCCTTTCTGCAAATACAGCTGATTGTTTACGAGCCCTTTGTAGACATAAGGGTCTTTCTGTAAAAGGCAAGAAAATAGAATTGATTGAAAGATTTTTAGAAAACCAAAGTCTGGGTAGTCGTTCAGAGGAGCCTACCTCCCTATCAAATGTAGACAACAGCAATGAGGTTAATATGAATCAAAGTGTTGATAGTATTGTTGTAGATTGAGAAGAGGATGGTGAGACTAATGTAACTGTCCCCACTGGCCCCCTGCCTGCTCTACCACCTCAAGCTTTGCCTACTGGACCCTTGTCAGATCCCACACTAAGTCCTGAATTCATATAACTAGAAAAAATGAGGCTTGAATTAGAGTTCAAAAGAATTAGTGCCCAATCTGAACAAAAACACCAAGAACTAAGGCTCAGAGAAATGGAGCTCAAGCATGAGCTAGAGATGAAGAAATTGTCTGAAAAATGCTTCTCTCCCCGGATCCTCTAGGAGTTCCAGTCCCAAAAGACACCGGATGCCTAAAGAGATTGTGGGTATGTATGAACCTAAGTTGGATGTGTTAGATTGGCTGCCTATGTTTGAGTATAATCATGGGATCCAGGACATCAGAGGGAATCAGTTGCTTCCGTGGTTGTTCTCTAGGCTCCCCCCTGTTGCATCTGAGTTGGGGGAGGTGGATAGGATGGACTATGAATGTGTGAAGCTAGCTTTAATACCTAGATTTGGGTAGACCCCTTCCCAGTACATTAAGAGGTTTAGGACTCTCAAAAAGCATGATGGTACCCCTTGGGCTAGCTGGGTGAGTGAAAGTTTGAAGAACTTCGAGGGATGGATTAAGGGTTACAGAGTGAACACTTATGAGGGAATGAGAAATCTTGTTATGTTGGAGTCAATTTATGATGCCTGCTCTCCTGAGCTCAGACAGCACTTGGCTGATTCAAAGGAAATAGATCCCAAGAAACTAGCTAAGGCTGCTGACTGGTGGGTTGCCAACAGGGATACTCACAAGGATTCTGGGGTCACTCAGAAAAAGGATGAGGGAAAGCAGCCACCAAAAAGGAACCAAGAGACTTCTAATACCTCCAAACCCCAAGAGGTCCAAAAACAACAACATAACCATGGTAAGCCTCAAGGGAAACCAAATAGGGCTATTGAGTCCTCTGGTGTTCAACCAGAGAGAGGTCAGCAAAAGCCCCTATTCCAGAGAGCATTTGGAACATGCTATCTCTGTGGGGCAACTGATCATATCAAAGGAGATCCCAGATGTAAGGGTAAACCTGCAGGGATCAGCACAGTCTCCTTAGCCTTCACTCCTGAGGAGGTAGTACAAGTGGCTAGTGCTCACTTTGAATTCTTTGCTGAAGAACCCTTGGGTCTTCAAGCAACTGTATCCTTCGAGTCCATGGGTCTGGTTAGCAAACCGAATAGGGGTGTGTATGACTCCCTACCAGGAAACTCTAAAGTATATTACATGGACAGTGTTCTTGTCAATGGCCAGGATACACCTGCCAGGAGAGACACTGGGGCCAGTAGAACAGTAGTAGATGAAAGCTTTTTAAAGCCTGAGGATGTCGCTAAGGCACCCAAAGGTCCCACTAAATTTTCTGGGGATCCTGTCCAGATGGTTCCTATTCTACCAGCCCCCATTCAGTGTAATAACATGACAGTGAGGATTCCAGTCAGTGTTCAGACTGAGGTGCCTTTGAGAGTCCTGTTGGGGAATGATCTAAAAACTCTAGGAGTAGTATCCTGTACCCCCAGGCCTCCCACTATAGAAAGCAGAACCAAACCAAATTGGCTAGAGAGGCCACCTTAAGGGACCCCTCTAATCCTGTGGGAACCTCTACTGAGAACCCCAACCCAAGCCCTGGTGTTAGTAAATTGACCTCTAACCCAGGCAAATTTCAGGCTAGTATGTTAGGGAAATGGGAGCCCGAACCAAGCTCCATCATTGTTCCCTGTTGTGATCTTGATGGTCGTGTAGATGAAGATACCTCCGTCCCCAAGTACCACACTGGTAAGAATAATATCACTACTAATGCAATTCTTGAGGCCACAGGTGTGGAGTGCCGTCAAGCTGGAACCAGGAACACCGGAAGGACCCCCTGACCACTGTAAGGCAATAAATGATTAAGGCAGACAGTCACAATGATCACAATGCAGTATGGTGGAAGAAGCTAAAGGGCTTATCCAAATGTGCTGGTCAGGATACCTCAAAGGGTTAGGGGAAACAGAAGGGTCCTTGTGGGCAATCTTGATGGAGTACACCTGTAGGTCAGGTAGCCAGTGGATTATCCATAAACAATCCATTATCAGTCCAGGGTCGAAAGCCAAGAAAACAATAGCCAAGGTCCAATATCCAAAGTTCAAAAGTTTGTGCAAAGCCAAAGGTCGTGAAGCCTGAAGATTAAAGTTCGCCTGAGCCTGAGGAAGAGACCAAAAGCAATCCGTGAAACGTTCCGTGGTCAAAGAAATCCGAATTCTAAACGAGATCTGAAAACGCCGTGCAGCACTCCGAAAAGCAGCTGTGAAGCGTTTGTACCGCGTTTCCCCTGTCCTTTTGACTGTTTGAATTAATCACGTGATACAGTCACGAGGGAAACGCGGATCCACGTCACGTGACCCTCGACGCTGCACAGGGAGTCTGCCGGCGATTGGCCACCTGTTGCCGGCGTTTGGTCACCTGATCGGAAGCACTTCGTGCGCTGGATCGTAGTCTCCGGGCACCCGTGGACGGGTGCCGTCCCGCAGAGAAGCGCCATGGCAGATTCCAATGTAGGAAAGGTCGTAGCCGTCCTTGGTAATTCAGTTGCTGGGTGCGATGCATGTTATGGGGAACACGCCGGATGAAGCGTGCATGGTTAGGGGTGGTGGACGTGAATCCGGAAGGTTGTCTGGCAATGGTGTGGCAGGGAGGAGGCGTGACAGAGTCCCTCCCAACGGCCCACGACCCCGTGGGCTTGAAGGATGGTCCCAATGAAAACGAGCAACCAAAAGCGGGGCCTGTACATCCCGAGAGGAAACCCAAGAGCGATCCTCAGGCCCATACCCCAGCCAGTCCACCAGGTACTGCAACTGACCCCTACAGAGACGGGAACCCAAGATGGCACTGACCTCAAACACGTCAGGGGATGACACTGAAACAGGAGCAGGCGGTGTAATGATACGGTTAGGAACAGGGCAGGGCTTGAGCAGGGAAGAGTGAAACACTGGGTGGATCCGCCATGAGGCGGGAACGGAGAGGCGAAAAGCCACTGAGTTAATGACTTTGGAGATCCGGTAAGGACCGACAAAGCGAGGGAGCAGCTTACGGGAACCAGGAATGTGTAAATGCCGGGAAGATAACCACACCCGATCCCCCACCCGATACTCCGGAGCAACCAACAGTTTCTTGTCGGCCGCTTTCTTCATGGAGACTTGAGATTCCCGCAAATGGACGAGGGTTTGGGCGTGAACAGTGACTAGATCGCGAGCACAGGCATTGGCAGCAGGGGTGGCCGTAGGCGTGAAATCTGGGAAAGGAAGGGTACGTGGATGTTGGTCATAAAGGGAATAGAAAGGGGAGAAGCCTGTTGAAGAGTGTAGAGCGTTGTTATAGGCGAATTCCGCCAGGTGCAAGAGATTTAGCCATGTGTACTGATATTGGAGGGTAAGGCATCGCAAGTACTGTTCTAGGGATTGGTTCACCCTTTCTGTCTGACCATCACTCTCAGGGTGGTAAGCGAAAGAGAAATGCACATCAATACCCAGCAACTTGGTCAAAGCCCGCCAAAAACGAGAAGTGAACTGGGTACCCCGGTCAGACACTATAACCTGTGGCAGGCCAAAGAGACAGAAGATGGATTTGAATAACAATTGGGCCAGTGTTGGTGCTGTGGGAATCCCTGTGCAGGGCACGAAATGGGCCATCTTGGTATAAGAGTCCACCACCACCCAAATGGTGTCGTACCCCTGTACGGGGGGTAAGTCCGTAATCAGGTCCATCGAAACCGAGTGCCATGGCTTCGGGGGTATGGGTAGTGGTTGAAGTAGACCTAGAGGACGACCCCTTCGGGATTTACATTGGGCACATACTGAGCAGGTATTCACGTAACTTTCTACATCCCGTCTCATCGATGGCCACCAACACCACCGTTTCAATAGATCCAGAGTACGGCGTTGTCCCGGATGGCCATTGAGCGCAGCGTCATGCGCCCAGTTCAGATCCTGGGTGCACGTGTCACTTGTGGGCAAGAATAGTTTCCCATGTATAAACGGCAAGCCGTCCTGAACTATAAAATCCCATTCACTGACTGCATGACTATTGTGAACAACCCAGTGGCGTATGGTGGTTAACATGGACGGTGAAGGTGTGCAGGCACAGATAACATGGCCTTCTCCTAGCAAGGTATCTGGGAACAAAGGAAGGGATTCCCCCCCTGGGGAGCGGGACAGAGCATCTGCTTTACCATGAACCACCCCGGGTCGGTGCTTTATTACAAAATCGTATGCAGCAAAAAACAGATGCCAGCGTACTTGACAGCTATTCATGCATTTCAGGGAAGCCAGATCCTGTAGGTTCTTGTGGTCGGAATAAATGGTGGTTTGGTGTTTAGCCCCTAGAAGATGATGCCGCCATGTCTGCATAGCGTCTTTAATGGCCAATAGTTCCTTCTCCGTCACGGTATAGTGCACTTCCGTGAATGGAAAGCCACCGGGTGCAGTCGACCCGTGGTAGGGCAGGTTTGAGAGAGAACTGCACCTAATGCAAACGATGAAGTGTCTGCTTCCAAAACAAAAGGGCGTTCAGGATCGGGGTGCTGAAGAACAGGGGCAGTGGTGAACCTCTCCTTCAAGGTATCAAACGCCGTTTGATGTTCCGGTGTCCAGTGATAGTGGACCAGAGGGCTGGTTAGTGCAGTCAAAGGCGCAACAATGGAGGAGAAACCAGCGATAAAACGCTGATAGAAGTTCGCGAAACCAAGAAAAGACGGCAGCTGTTTGAGTGTAACAGGGACGGGCCAGTCCGTGATAGCGCAGACCTTAGATTGGTTCATGGGGAGACCCCCGGGTGTTATATGAAATCCTAAGAACTCAACTTCGGTGGCTTGAAACATACATTTTTCAGGTTTAGCAAAGAGTGTGTTCTTTTTGAGGAGGGACAGGACTTCTCTGACGTGAATGACATGCTCTTCCAGAGTGGGGGAGAAGATCAGGATATCGTCTAGATAGACCACTACATATACATCTAGAATATCACTGAACAAATCGTTTACGAAATGTTGGAAGGTGGCTGGGGCAATGCAAAGCCCAAAGGGCATCACCGTATATTCATACAGTCCTTGTCAGGAGCAGAATGCCATCTTCCACTCGTCCCCTTCTCGCATACGGATCAGATTGTAAGCACCACGTAAGTCTAGTTTTGTATAGATAGATGCGTGAGACAGTCTGTCCAACAACGTTGAAATGGGCGGGATGGGGTATCTGTTCTTAATGGTGATGGAATTTAGCCACCGATAATCGACGCAAGGGCGCAGATCACCTTCTTTCTTCGGAACAAAGAAAATGGGACTTGCTGCTGGGGAAGAAGAGGGGCGGATGTGACCTAACCGTAAGGCCTGTTGGATGTAATCCTTCAGTGGCACCTGAATCGATAACAATGTGAACAGAATGCACGCGTTCCCGGGCTGGGATCAGCATAGCCTGGACCACCACTGGTTTAATGGGACCAAAAGCGATATCAGAGGGGGTTAGTGGAATGCTCGCCCGTACCCCCGATCTCAGGGGCGAGCCTTCTGAAAACCTGGATTTTTGTTTTTGGGTCGGCGAGGACATTCTTTTATGTAGTGGCCGCTGATGCCGCAGTAGAAACAAGCATTATCAGTACGTCTACGTTCCCGTTCAGTATGAGTAATGGGGCTACGGATCCCGCCTACTTGCATGGGTTCTGGGGTTTGATCAGTTGAGGGGGAAGTGTGATGACCGGAAAAACCTGTTTCTGCCCTTCGCTCAGTCCTTCGGGCATCCACCTGTAAAACCAGAGCAACCAGGTCTGAATAGATAGCCGGAAGGGATGGGACGACTGAGAGGGCATCCTTCAAGGCGCTACTCAGACCCCTATAGAATACAACCGCCTTTTTGTTTTCAGGCCAAGACGTCTCCGCAGACAGCTGGTTAAAGCGGGTTATGTACTCTATAAGCGTCTGTCTGCCCTGAGTGAGGTCTAAAAGCTCCAAGTCCTGGGATTGTGCCCTATATCTGGTGTCGAAGACTTTTGCCATTTCATTAACCAAGAGGTCGAAGTTGTATAGGGCAGGATGGTCACTTTCTAAAAAAGGGTTTGCCCAAGTGGCTGCCACTCCTGACAAATGCGAGAGTAGAAAGGCTGCCTTAGTGACGGAGTCAGGAAATGCCAAAGGCCGGCACAAGAAATGGAGCTTGCACTGATTTAAGAAAGTGCGATATTTCCTAGGGTCTCCATGGAACCTTTCGGGGGCTGCCAGGGGAATGGGGCTAGGGAGTACCACAGGAGGGGGCAGAGAGGGAGCCGGAGGAGCTGTGGGAGGAACATGGTTCTGGGGGGCAGCGTCCCCAAATTCCGCATCAACGGGTAAAGGATTTTGGACGCTGTTTAAGGCGTCTAATCTATGGTGAATAGCGGTGGTAGCTGTGGCCATATCAGTCCTAAGGGCTGTGACTGCTTGCATTAAAGCGGCCACTGGGTCCCCGGCAGAAGTATCCATCTGGACGACCAAAAGGCTTCACAGTCTGTTGTGATCTTGATGGTCGTGTAGATGAAGATACCTCCGTCCCCAAGTACCACACTGGTAAGAATAATATCACTACCAATGCAATTCTTGAGGCCACAGGTGTGGAGTGCCGTCAAGCTGGAACCAGGAACACCGGAAGGACCCCCTGACCACTGTAAGGCAATAAATGATTAAGGCAGACAGTCACAATGATCACAATGCAGTATGGTGGAAGAAGCTAAAGGGCTTACTCAAATGTGCTGGTCAGGTTACCTCAAAGGGTTAGGGGAAACAGAAGGGTCCTTGTGGGCACTCTTGATGGAGTACACCTGTAGGTCAGGTAGCCAGTGGATGATCCGTAAACAATCCGTTAACAGTCCAGGGTCGAAAGCCAAGAAAACAATAGCCAACGTCCAATATCCAAAGTTCAAAAGTTTGTGCAAAGCCAAAGGTCGTGAAGCCTGAAGATTAAAGTTCGCCTGAGGAAGAGACCAAAAGCAATCCGTGACACGTTCCGTGGTCAAAGAAATCCGAATTCTAAACGAGATCCAAAAACAACGTGCAGCACTCCGAAAAGCAGCTGTGAAGCGTTTGTTCCGCGTTTCCCCTGTCCTTTTGACTGTTTGAATTAATCACGTGATACAGTCACGAGGGAAACGCGGATCCACGTCATGTGACCCTCGACGCTGCACGGGGAGTCTGCCGGCGATTGGCCGCCTGTTGCCGGCGTTTGGTCACCTGATCGGAAGCACTTCATGCGCTGGATCGTAGTCTCCGGGCGCCCGTGGACGGGTGCCGTCCCGGAGAGAAGCGCCATGGCAGATTCCATTGTAGGAAAGGTCGTAGCTGTCCTTGGTAATTCAGTTGCTGAGTGCGATGCATGTTATGGGGAACACGCCAGATGAAGCGTGCATGGTTAGGGGTGGTGGACGTGAATCCCGAAGGTTGTCTGGCAATGGTGTGGCAGGGAGGAGGCGTGACATTCCCCCAGTTTTAGAGTCTCTGACTCCCCCTGCTTCTGAGGAAGAGGTGGATAGACCAACTGGACCCCTCTCTAGGCCTAAGAGAACTGGTAATTCTCAGTACTGGTGGAAAACCAGAAAAGAGAAGTCCAAGGCCAAAAACCTTCAGACTGTTGGACCTTCTACTGAAGACTCCAACTCAAATCCTAGTATTGGGAGGGAAACACCTAGAGTAGGTAAGGTTAGATCTAAGAGGAATGGGAAGCAGGTACATTGCCTAACCCCAACCCCTCCACCCAAGAGGCCTGAGACCCAACCTGCTCCCAACAGAGAAGTGGTGAGGAAGCCTGGAGGCCCCTCTAGATCTAAGGGAATCCTTTCTAAGGACCCCTTGAAAAAGCCTATTACAGGTTCAGGAGTTGTACCAACTTCTGAGGGACTGGTCAACCAGATCCCCTATAGAATTAAAAAGAAATATGTTCCTCAAAGGGTTTGTAGGTCATATAGCTTACAAAGGAAAACCTTTGATTTTACCATTGAGCACAGGTCAGGGTGTCACCACCAAAATGCTGATGGTCTCTCTAGGATGGTTGTAACCGACTAGAGGTAGGAGATTCATCCAGGAGTGGATTCAATCCTCCTGTCCCTTAGTCTGGGGGGGGGGGGCGAGTGTTAGGGAGAATTCTCTTATAAGGCTAATTTCCCAAACCTAGTGAGTCCCCCCGCAGCTTTGCTGGATTTTTTTGGGTTTGTTTTTTTCTCCTGCTAAGAGTGAGATTCTTTTTCTCCCACTCTTAGGCATGATTTGAGGTATGTCTTTGACTTCATATATGCTTATAGGCTATGGGGTATTTTACTCCATAGGGTATCATCTGTTTTGGTAGATATGTTACACAGCACCCTCACTGCAGTAACACCGGGGTGTCATAATGACCCCCAGACAGACTCCATACCCTGGGACTGACTACTGTCTCCCAGGGCATGTAAAGTCACCATTGGCTTTATTAGTCCAAAATTGTGAACAGAACCAGTACAAAGCATCATATTGTGGAAGTACTGGAAGGGGTTAATTAGATTACCCCTGGTTCTGTTTCCAAGGGGGCACTGTCCAGTCCCCCCTTGTCAAGTTTTTGGCTGGTGGCAGTGGTTACCACGCAAAATATTCCCCCGGAATATTTCTTAGGGGATTTTCCCATTAATTTTAAACACACCAATTTTTTGGTGCATTGTAAAGATACCTCCGGTTTATTTAATTAATATAAAATCACTGGTTGGGTCTTTTGGCCAGAACTCTTTTGCAAAATGGCGTACGTGTCCATCTCTGTAACTCCAACCAAGGTCGGGCCCTTTGTTCCACTTTTTGACGGGCTTCTCCACAGAAGCCCTCCAACTGGTGCCACTCTGTCTGGGATTCACAGGATGTGTGGGTGGGGGAATTGGCACCCTGGACTGCGTTGCCTTAGCAACCCAAGTCACACTCTGTCTTGATTGGCCAGTGGTGAGCCGCCCGGCTCACCACTTAGCATGTATGAGTGACAGCTAGGTTGTTGAATGGGGGTTTTTCTGCATAAAAGCAGGGCTTTTGGGACTGGAACTTCAGAAGTTGCCACAGGACCTAAGAAATCCGAAGAGGGGAGAAGCTGAGCCATCTGCAACAACGACACCATTGGTGGAGCCCTGCTGCAACGACCTCACCACTTCCCACGACGACAAGAGAGGATCTTCTCCTGCAAGAGTCTTCTCCCTCTGAGCTGGTGGGGACAACTAGTTCGACATTCGCCTTCCA
Organism: Ambystoma mexicanum; assembly: GCF_040938575.1. Taxonomy (NCBI): domain Eukaryota; kingdom Metazoa; phylum Chordata; class Amphibia; order Caudata; family Ambystomatidae; genus Ambystoma; species Ambystoma mexicanum. The sequence goes on from NC_090924.1 coordinate 1,315,344,972, forward strand.
GGACGTCCCTTGGTCGAATCACCAGTGCCAAGCACCCCGGTGGTCGGATAGCCAAGCTTCAGTCCACTGGAACCGCGAATAAAAGGAGCGCACCTTTTAACCGAACGAACTCTGCGGCTGGTTTCATCCCTGGGCAGTGCAACGACTCCAAGTTTCCTCCTCGACGAGATCTTGTCTTCCCCTGATCGAAACCATGAACCGCACCCACTGCCACGAACAACTGCCACCGCTGGAGCTTCCTCACTTTTAAAGGTACTGTGTTCCGCCTGACCTCCCTTTCTTCGGATCGCTAAAGGTGACCCTTAAATCCTTGGCTTTCAAACTGGGTTGGACCCCAGACCTTCTAACTTTATCTTTCGCATTGAACCAACCTCTTTTGAACATTTTTGCAAAGACTTGAGTGCATTTTTAAACTGTGTGATCTTGGGCACAATTTGCCTTGTTCCATTTAAAGTGGCCCTGGCCTATGAACTTTGGCTCTACAGTAGACTCTGCCTTTGCTACTTGCTGTGGTCTTAGAAAAGTGTTGGGAACTGTTTATTTTCATGACCTGCCTTTTTCTCTCCCTCTAACTTAATTATTGGAGTGCCATCTAAGTTAAGTGCTCGCATCTGTTTTTACAACTAGTGGTGTTTTTAACCTAGACTTGTCTAATAATTATTAAGGGAGGTGTGTATACTTTATATGACTGTGTTTGAACTTGCTTTGATTTAGAGTGCTTAGTGTATTTCCTAAAGTGTGTTTTAAATAAATAATTATATACTTTTGATACCAAGCTCTGGTCAGTGTTCGTTTGCTCCACTGTGTTTTTGGCCCTATTGTGTATCCTCTGTATAATGCCCTACTCATCTTGAGAGAAGTCTGGCTGCTCAGCCACAGCTACCAGGTAAATCTGGGTGGTACAGACTGCTACCAATTGGGTTTACTGCTTACTCCTGTAGTCTTAATCTTTTTGCAGTGTTCCCCAAGGGAACTCCACAGAATTCTGCCTAACAGTCGCTGCTCACCCCCCCACATCTATGTGCCCCTGCCACGAGGAGCAGGACGGAGAATCCACCTTTTACAATATTAGGACCCATCTTTAACCAGAGGCCTTACCAAGGGACCGGGAGAGGGTTCGAGAGTGCAAATCATCCAACCAGGGATGGGCGGCGTCCCCGTGGATACCAGGTGAGCGTAACATTTACTTTTGCAGCACACAGCTCCTTATGGGCAGTGTTACTGGTAACCCATTAGGTTCTCCTCTGAGATTCTTTTTTTATCCTTGCGTTCTACTGTTCTTAAGGATAGAGAGATACTTTGTATCTCTCCTAAAACTTTATATTATGAGAGAGTGTGAAACACCACCTTATGTGGAGTGCCAAGGGGATTCTTAGTATCCCCCTTCACTCTGCTCATGTTATTTTTTTGTCACATAGACAACCTTCTACTTATGGCTGGTGGCAGTAGACATGTTCTACCGACTATTGTGCTATATTCTTCCCCGCAGACTAAATTCACAGTCTAGGTTGTTCACAATTGGGTCGCCTAAGAACTTACTTGGTAGCTCCTTTCTTATTTCACCGTTTCTAGCATGCTTGTTCTTTGTTAGCCCTTCTTCTCCCATTCTGGGAGGGGGAGATTTGTGTGTGTATTTTGCCTTTGGGGGGAACTCTTGGGTGTCCACACCTAGGCTCCAGTGTATCTGGGCAGGCAGGAAGTAGGGGATGAGTTTTTCACTCACCTGCTCTTTGTCTGCCTGAGTGCCTGAATGGAACCAGCTCCCACTGGGGGTCTGGCTGTCCTGATTGGAAAGCCACCTACTCCTTTCTGTAAACTGCTGAGAGTGATTGCAGAGGAGTGTGTACTAAAACTGAATAAAATGTGAGGTTCCTGAGGTGAAAGGCAAGTTGACCACTGGAAACTGAAGTAACCGAAGAAGAAGATAACCAGAGATGCCTGCAGACCCTTTGCAACACAGTGAAGCGACCACTGCTGCCCTAACCCCGTTTTCTATGCGACAGAGGAACTCTGAAGAGGATGACTCCTTCCCTTTGGCTGGTGGGACAAACTAGCTCTGTGAAAAACTACAATCTGAGCCATCTCCCGAGGTGCTGTGGCGTTCCAGAGCTGCAAAGCGTGAATAGCAGGTGACCTCTGACCCAATCGTAGTGCATTGTCTTGCCAAGGCTGAATCCATCCAAATCTTTGCTGAGTTCCAGGTGAACCTCCAAAGACACAATCCAACTCATCCAAGTCCCCTCACCAGAGTGCAAGACGCTAGGAATCGAAGAAGATTCAGCAGACAAATTGTGTCTTTTGTTGGTGCTGCAGAAAAGGTGCCAAAACAGCAGATTGACCAGAGAAGCTGATGAAATCCATGCCAGAGGTCCCCTCTTGAGACTGCTGATGAGAGATCCAGTCCTTTGCCCTGCCACTCATCACCAGACCAAGGGATCCGGAGGTCGGTCCAGTGCTGCCACATCGAGGAGAGTCCAGCCAGGAAAATATCTACTAACCAAAGGTACTTTGGGGAGAAAAAGGTATTGCTTACTTTTATCCAAGAAGTCACTCCAGAACATTGGAGGGCATGTAGAGGTGTCTAGGGTGTCCACGCTTACCACTGACCCAAGCTGCTGCTTGTGTCCGTTTTGAGAGTCCTTTAACAGGGTGTCCACCATTGAGTTATTCTTCTAGTATCCTTACCTAGAGACTGAAAGTATCCACAGGAACTTTTGCTATTTTGCAGCTTCGTAAGACTTTGAGCCCTCTCTGAACTGCCTTTTCGATAGGGTTGCAAATTGGACTTTAAAAGCCTTAGTGCGTGAAGAAGCTGCATCTAGAACCTTAAGCTCTGCTACTGTTTCACTAACCAACTATTTTCCTTCCAAAAATACTTTTTCTTCTTTGGTTTTGCTAACTAAAAATAATTACAGTATATCTTTGTGGGTGCGCGATTGTGCGTTAGTAGCGATAATACGATAGAATTGTCATTGGTGTCAAAAGCTGTAACAATCGTAACCGCGAGCAACTACAAATTAAGCAGTGGCCTTTGAAAAGTATCTACAAGATATCTTATGTGTTTTGGTTTAATGTGCTAAGTAGTTTAGTGTAAATACAATAGATATGTATTTTATATACATGTATTGTGTAAGTGTTTCTTTGACTTGCATTACTGACTGGGTTCAGTGTACTTACCTACAGCTCACATCTTCCTCTTACGATATGCCTGACTGCTCTGCTACTCTACCAAGGTTCCATGAGTAGCGCAGACTGATAGTGAGAGTTTGAGACCTATATACCAAGTGGGATAGTTTTATGAAGTCTTACTTCAAGTGGACCTCAGGAAAACTCCCTAACAGGCTTTGCGCCAAATCTTCCCTTCAGTTATCCCAAAATTAACTGTTTCTGCTCGATGGGAAAAGTCCAAGCCATGAATGATTCATGGTAAGACTTCGGTTCTATAGTAATTGATGAGTGGAATTGTCAAGAATCTGCCATACTTTCGATTAATGTAATTCTTATGCATTCCAAACTGTCCTACTTTATTTTTTAATCTTGTGAGTATAGAAAGTTTGCAGGGTCTACGAAAAACCCAAATATGTAAGATCATTAACAATCTGTAGTTTCTCCTGTCCTAATTTCCATTTTAATCCATATTGTTATTAATTCTGGAGAATCTAGTTTAGTTTTATTTGGATTGTCAATTGTCAATGGTGTACTGTTTGAAAGCACCCATAACACACTTCAGTATGTGATGAGGGGGGAGTGGAAGCCTCCCAACCAATCAGGAGGCTCAAAACAGGGCCTTTACAGCATGGTAAAGCCCCTGCTCTGAGCCTTCTCGTACGTGGGAGGCCTCCATCTTCCCTGCTGGTACTTAGCCCAGCACCCTGTTCCCCTGCTTCCCCACCACTGCTCCAATTTCCACATCCCCCACCCGCTTCCAACCCCTCCCCATTTACCTTCCGCTGCTTCATCCCTAGCCAGTGCAGGGAACACTCTGTGTTCCCGGGGCAACACAGTTGCGGCAACGGTCGCCATGGAACTACATGTAGTTTCCTTCTCCCTGATACATCTTGTTTTGTATTTTTTTTTTACTTGAGAAATGGAAAACACGCCATTTCTCAATAAAAAAAAAAAAACTATTAGTATCCTGGTACAACGTGCCAGGAAATTAATAGCAATACACCCCTTGGGTGACCGTAATGCCCCTCCAGCTTGGGAAATATTGCTTATGTAGGCCTAATTAAGTGTTATCCAAGAGAATGACATAATCAGCCTACGTAATCCAGCAGATTTTAAACCCTTCTAAATGTGGAGCTAAAAAGGCCACGTTCCCCAGATATTCCCCCATATCAGATACTTACAAATTAAATAAACACGGTGACAAAACACATTCTTATCTTAATCCCTTTTAGAAGATTGGATTCAATCAAGAGATCACCCTGTAAATTTAGTCTGACTTGAAGTTTAGCATCTGAACAGAGAAAGATATGAATTTTAAGTACTCTGTCTGGAATTTGCCACTTCCACAATTTATGCCAAAGACGTGAACAGTTGACTCTATCAAAGGCAAGAGATAAATGAATGCATGAGGCAAACAGGGGCAGGGCATTTTGTCCCCATACTTTTTGTTGAAAGGCATCACTTATGAAGCCAATTCATGTGGTGCCAACCCCCTTCCAGAAGCCCGTTTGGAATTTTGAATAGCCCAGGTTTCTAAGTCCTTCAGTATTAAGGATGAAAAGATGTTTCTCTCTGCATCTAAGAGTGCAATGGGGCGATAGTTTTCTGGATTGTTCCTAACCCCGTTTATAAATTTGGATGATGCATGAAGTCTCCCAGGTTTGTGTCATGATCTCTGCTTCCAAAAGGTCAGGGTTTTCCCAACTCCCTTGGAAGCAGATCCATAACCCAGGTTCCGAGTGCCAACCAGTCCCAATTGGGACCTTTTGGACCCAGTCCTGGCGCCAGTGGCACCAGGCTCATAAATATGCCCAGTCCCAGCGCTGGAAGCGCCGGGCTCATAATGCTTGGGTGGACTTACCTTCAGCAGACCATGCTGCTTACTTGCCTGCCAGTTGAGCCTCTGATCCTCTTCTGTTTGGAACTACTTTTCCTGTTGGGTGGGGCTGGAGCCACTCCCTAGATTCAGAACACTGGAACTCTTCTGGAAGGCAGGAACTCTTTTCTTACCAGGAACTCTTTTCTTACTTAGGCGTGGCTGTGGAAGGAGACACCTAAGCACTACAGGAGGCTATTTAAACCACACCCGGTGGATGAATCTTGCTTTGCGTTATTCTGCAACCTCTGCAGCAGAACGCTCATCGTGTCTTCTGCATCCGGTCCTGGGCCTAAGGAAAAAGGCTTACCATCCTGAATCCAGTCTTCAGCAACACCTATAAAGACAAGAAAGAACAGGTTAGCATTCCGGCATCTGAAAGGCAAAGGCTTACCATCCTGAATCCAGTCTTCAGCAACACCTATAAAGACAAGAAAGAACAGGTTAGCATTCCGGCATCTGAAAGGCAAAGGCTTACCTACTCTTCGTGCGCTCCGGAGGTCTTCACACTGCATTCCGGCATCTGAAAGACAAAAGTTTACCAACTCTTCGCACGCTCCGGAGGCCTTCGGCGCTGCATCCCGCATCTGAAAGACAAAACAAGGTGCGTTTAAAGACATTGGGGAACTTTAATACTCACGTGCCATTACTCCTTTCCACATCTAATCCAGTGGGTATTCCGGCACCCTGCAGCCGCTCCGAACTCGTACCTGCAAAATAAAAAGACAGTTAGAGCGCATAGTGAAGCAGGCAACAAGCGCTTACTTACGTGCTTCCAGGCGCTTCTATTCATCACACGGGCTCCATCTTCAACTCACTTCAGCCCGTCATCCGCCATCGCCGGAACCCTGCAAAACAAGAGACATCATTACTAAAGACTTTAAAGACATTTGAATGACTCGAAACTTACCGTTCGTGCAGTAAACGACGGACAGCAGTCCTCTGAAGTCAAGAGGCCTGCGCTACCTATCCAGTGAAGAAACTGGTTACAGCACCCTGCCCCGAGGCAGATGGAGAGCTCGGCATTCACTTACCTAAGGTGAGAGCGTTAACCTTTGGGGGTCTACAGGAGAGGAGAAGAGGAAAGAGATAGGGACACCCCAGCAACCCCAGTTCATTAACCCCATATTTTCTATCTGCAGACATCTTACTCTACACGTCAGGCATACAGTGCACAGAGGTCCAGCCCAAAGAGCCAACCGGGTGCTACACATCACCTTTGAAGATACGGTAGTCGCCCAGTCAAGACCGGCGCCTCTGCGAGAATCAGGTGAGCGTTACAGAACGCAAAGCCTACCGCAAAACTCTCGCCCAGGCGCTATGGAAACCTCGGATACTGACCCCCTAGCCCGGTTACTTGGGGAACTAAGGGCAGAAGTGCATGCAGCTCGTCAGGAAACGAATGCTCTAAGAAGGGAACTAATTATTTCCAAGGAGAGAACAGACAATCTTGCTAGACAAGTGCTACAGTCACAAGCCGGACAGACCCCGTTACCCGCATCAGGGGCAAATCTTCCTTCAACATCCTCTATGAATCCAGTGCAGATCAACCTACCTGGGAATGTACCTCTGGCTCCGCCCGAACGATTTTCTGGTGACCCAAAGAGGTTTGCAGTATTTATCAATCAGTGCCGGTTGCACTTCTTATGCCGGCCAGCAGCCTTTCCAACTGATCAAGCAAAAGTAGCTTTTGTACTTTCGTACCTTAGTGGCAATGCGGCAGACTGGTCGATCCCTCTAGTTAATCAAGATGATCCGGTTCTCCATGATTTTCAAGCCTTTCAGCTTAGTATGGAAAAACTGTTCGCAAGACATTCACAGGGGCAGGCCTTGGACAATGAGCTTCTTTCGTTGCGACAGGGTAATCAAGACCTTTTGGCTTATATTGCATCTTTCAATAGACTAATAGTGGAAACTCAATGGCCTGAGGACAAAAGGATTACGCTGTTTTATAGAGGTCTACGTGGAGAGCTCAAAGACGTTTTAGCCCAAGTAGTGAATCCCCCACAAGACTGTTCGGATTATATAGACTTGGTCGTTCAAATAGATCACAGGCTGCAGAACAGGAAGGCCGATCGTTCCAAGTTTGATGCTCGAGTATTTTCCAAACCGCCAACTCCTTCCAAAGGAGTAGACTCCGGGGAACCCATGCAAATAGGGGGTCTGAAAGGTCCTCTAACACAAAGGGAGCGGGAAAGGAGGAAACAGTTGCAATTATGCCTATATTGCGGAAACTCAGGGCACTTTCTTCGAGACTGTCCGGTGAAACATGCCAAGAAGGCAGTAGGAGCTGCAGTTACCAAAGTTACAAACTCTGAGCAGGGAAACGACCTCGCCCGACAAGAATAGAGGTCCTCTTGCCGAGCGTGAAAACCAGTTCCGTGACCTCGCATTTCGTGATACCTATGGTCCTCATTAGCCCTGATAATCCGGATCGATTACATGCAATTGAAGCTTACGTCGACAGCGGTGCCATCTGCAATTATGTGGATCATGAAATGGTTTTGAGGATGAATCTAACTCTTTGTCCCAAGGCTGTAAAGGACGTCATTACTACGGTGGATGGTACGGAGATAGCCTCCGGGCCAGTAACGCATACCACTCAAGAGGTGACGCTAGTAAGTCAAGATGGACACCATGAGAAGATCGTGTTCGATGTGATCAAGGCCCCTCAGTTTCAGATTATTCTAGGAATACCTTGGTTAGAGAAACACAATCCTCTGATCGATTGGCGAGCAAGAACGGTCCAGTTTCCAGAATGTGTCTCTACTTGTCACCCTCCACCTGGTGTTGCACTGGCCGCAATTTCTTCAGAGACTCCCCAGTTACCTCCCGAATACCTAGAATACCAAGATGTTTTCCGGAAGGATCAGGCTAACTCTCTACCTCCTCATAGGTCTTATGACTGCCAGATAGACCTGATACCTGGATCTACTCCTCCTTGTAGTAGAATTTATGCCCTCACCGAGCCTGAGAACCTTCACCTTCGACAATACCTGGATCAATACCTGGCAAATGGGTTTATTCGTCCTTCCAAGTCCCCTGCTTCTTCAGCTTTGTTCTTCGTTCCAAAAAAGGAAGGAGACCTTAGAACTTGTATCGATTATCGCTCCCTGAACCAGATCACCGTTAAGAATAGATATCCGTTACCTTTGATCCCTGAACTCCTGGACCAAGTCAGAAAAGCATGCATATATACAAAGCTGGATCTTAGAGGAGCTTACCACTTGGTACGAGTAAAAGAGGGCGATGAATGGAAGACGGCCTTCCGCACCAAGTATGGGCTATTTGAATATCAGGTCATGCCCTTCGGACTTTGCAATGCCCCGGCCGCCTTTCAATATTTTATGAACGATGTCCTCAGAGAGCTCATAGATGTATGTGTTGTTGTTTACATTGACGACATCCTCGTTTATTCTTCATCGGAATCTGAACATCGGAAACACGTGAAAATGGTCCTCGAAAGATTGCGTCAACACAAACTTTTCGCTAAGTTGGAAAAATGTGTTTTCAACGTGACTGAAGTTGAATTCTTGGGATTCATATTATCACCTGGCGGAGTGCGTATGGATTCAAAGAAGGTCGATGCAGTTCTCAAATGGCCATCACCATCCTCCGTAAAAGGTGTGCAAAGCATGTTAGGCTTCGCTAACTTTTACCGCAGGTTTATCCCCGAATTCTCTCGAATAGTCCAGCCCATCACTGCCTTGTTAAAGAAAAACAAACGTTTTGAATGGTCTACCGAGGCGGAACAAGCTTTCCAGGATTTGAAGACTAAATTTATCTCTGCACCAATCTTAAAACACCCTCGCCCCGAACTCCCCTACATCGTGGAAACTGATGCTTCAAGCCTTGCCATGGGGGCAGTTCTATCACAAAAGGACCCGGTAACCAATCAGTTGCATCCCGTGGCATTTTGGTCCCGCAAATTCTCGCCTCCTGAAATCAATTACACGATTACTGACAAGGAACTTCTGGCTATCAAGTCTGCCTTTAAGGCTTGGCGGCATTATCTGCTGGGGGCCCGACACACCGTTACTGTGATTACGGATCACCGAAACCTGCAATATTTGAAGACCGCAAAAGCCCAATCCTCTAGACAACTCCGTTGGGCATTATTCTTTGCCGAGTTTGACTTCATAATTACCTATCGACCTGGTACAAAGAACGGTAAAGCCGATGCCCTTTCTCGGATGGGAGTGGAAGAACACTTGGTCAACCCTAAACCTGTACCAATCATTCCCGAACAAAGAATTCTGGGTGTAATCGCCACAGAATCCATAGAGGAAGTTAAGGATAAAGCCAGGCAACTTGTAACTCCAGCAGACATACAGAATTGGCATCTGCAGGGAAAGGACTTTGCAGTAAAGGACAACTTATTGTATTTCCAAGAACGATTATACCTACCCAGCACAGATTTACAGAAAAAAGTAATCTCTTGTTATCACGACTCTTTAATGGAAGGTCATCCCGGTATAGCCAAGACCTCAGAAAAGATCAAGCGCTACTTCTGGTGGCCGTCTTGGAAAAAAGATATCAGAGACTTTATAATGTCCTGTGGAGTATGCGCCCAAAACAAGAGTCAAAAGGAAAGACCAGCAGGCCTCTTACGCCCTATTGACATCCCACCTCGCCCTTGGCATACGCTTTCTATGGACTTCATCACCGATCTACCTCCATGCTCCGGATACAATACGATTCTAGTAATCGTGGACTTATTCTCCAAGATGGCGCATTTCATTCCGCTCAAAGGCTTGCCAACAGCAGCAACTCTGGCCCGAGAATTTCTCGAAAACATCGTCCGACTGCACGGTTTTCCTTCGGTTCTAATTTCGGATCGAGGTAGTCAATTTATTTCTCATTTTTGGCGAAGTTGCTGTCGGTCGGCTCAAATTGATGTGAGACTATCGACCAGTCACCACCCTCAGACCGACGGACAAACCGAGAGGACCAATCAAACTCTGGAACAGTATTTACGCTGCATGCTGCAACAAACTGAAAAAACTTGGAAAGATATCCTTTGGATAGCCGAGTATGCCTACAATAACTCTGTCCATTCGGGAACTGGGAAAACCCCGTTTTTTCTTTTGTACGGCAGTCACCCTCGAACCTCGGAGTTGGATCCCCTCCAAGATCTTGAAACACCAGCAGTAGACTACCTGCATTCTACAATCACCCAAGCCTTTAAGGAAGCTGTTTCTCACCTTCAAAGGGCTAAAGAGCAATACAAGAAAGGAGCAGATCAACATCGGAAGGAAGCCCCTCACTATCAAGTAGGGGATCAAGTCTGGTTATCCACCAAATATCTATCTCTAAAAGGGCCACGCACATTCAACCCAAGATACCTTGGTCCCTATTCCATCACTACCATAGTAAACCCAGTAGCGGTCAAGTTGGACTTGCCCCCGCACATGAAGATACATCCGGTCTTCCACGTCTCTCTATTAAAACCCGTGCAACCTCAAACCCGACTAACCAAATCTCCAAAACCTATCCTGGTGGATGGAGAACTCGAGTTTGAAGTCAAAAGCATTCTGGACTCCAAGATCTCCAAATCTAAACTATTCTACCTAATTGACTGGAAAGGCTACGGCCCCCAAGAGAGATCCTGGGAACCTGCTGAATATGTCCACGCTCCTCGCCTAATCAAAAGATTTCACCGAACATTTCCTGACAAGCCAAAACCCCCGGAGAAGCCCGGTTTGGGAGGGGCCTTGAGGGGGGGTACTGTCATGATCTCTGCTTCCAAAAGGTCAGGGTTTTCCCAACACCCTTGAAAGCAGATCCATAACCCAGGTTCCGAGTGCCAACCAGTCCCAATTGGGACCTTTTGGACCCAGTCCTGGCGCCAGTGGCACCAGGCTCATAAATATGCCCAGTCCCAGCGCTGGAAGCGCCGGGCTCATAATGCTTGGGTGGACTTACCTTCAGCAGACCATGCTGCTTACTTGCCTGCCAGTTGAGCCTCTGATCCTCTTCTGTTTGGAACTACTTTTCCTGTTGGGTGGGGCTGGAGCCACTCCCTAGATTCAGAACACTGGAACTCTTCTGGAAGGCAGGAACTCTTTTCTTACCAGGAACTCTTTTCTTACTTAGGCGTGGCTGTGGAAGGAGACACCTAAGCACTACAGGAGGCTATTTAAACCACACCCGGTGGATGAATCTTGCTTTGCGTTATTCTGCAACCTCTGCAGCAGAACGCTCATCGTGTCTTCTGCATCCGGTCCTGGGCCTAAGGAAAAAGGCTTACCATCCTGAATCCAGTCTTCAGCAACACCTATAAAGACAAGAAAGAACAGGTTAGCATTCCGGCATCTGAAAGGCAAAGGCTTACCATCCTGAATCCAGTCTTCAGCAACACCTATAAAGACAAGAAAGAACAGGTTAGCATTCCGGCATCTGAAAGGCAAAGGCTTACCATCCTGAATCCAGTCTTCAGCAACACCTATAAAGACAAGAAAGAACAGGTTAGCATTCCGGCATCTGAAAGGCAAAGGCTTACCTACTCTTCGTGCGCTCCGGAGGTCTTCAACTGCATTCCGGCATCTGAAAGACAAAAGTTTACCAACTCTTCGCACGCTCCGGAGGCCTTCGGCGCTGCATCCCGCATCTGAAAGACAAAACAAGGTGCGTTTAAAGACATTGGGGAACTTTAATACTCACGTGCCATTACTCCTTTCCACATCTAATCCAGTGGGTATTCCGGCACCCTGCAGCCGCTCCGAACTCGTACCTGCAAAATAAAAAGACAGTTAGAGCGCATAGTGAAGCAGGCAACAAGCGCTTACTTACGTGCTTCCAGGCGCTTCTATTCATCACACGGGCTCCATCTTCAACTCACTTCAGCCCGTCAACCGCCATCGCCGGAACCCTGCAAAACAAGAGACATCATTACTAAAGACTTTAAAGACATTTGAATGACTCGAAACTTACCGTTCGTGCAGTAAACGACGGACAGCAGTCCTCTGAAGTCAAGAGGCCTGCGCTACCTATCCAGTGAAGAAACTGGTTACAGCACCCTGCCCCGAGGCAGATGGAGAGCTCGGCATTCACTTACCTAAGGTGAGAGCGTTAACCTTTGGGGGTCTACAGGAGAGGAGAAGAGGAAAGAGATAGGGACACCCCAGCAACCCCAGTTCATTAACCCCATATTTTCTATCTGCAGACATCTTACTCTACACGTCAGGCATACAGTGCACAGAGGTCCAGCCCAAAGAGCCAACCGGGTGCTACACATCACCTTTGAAGATACGGTAGTCGCCCAGTCAAGACCGGCGCCTCTGCGAGAATCAGGTGAGCGTTACAGTTTGGGAGAACTTCTTGTTTTCAAGATGTCATTAAAGAACACTATTAAAAATGAAACCCACAAATCCAGCGCACTCTTGAAAATTGTATTGGAAAGGCCATTGGAAGACGGCGTCCTGGAGTTCAATGATTTCCTAATGATTTCTAAAATAGCTGCGATATTAAAATTAAAATTCCAGTGAACTGCTTTTATTGGGACTTGGTAAGCATACTTCAAAAATGTATATAAGGAGCCAAAATAGGTAACCCCAATGTCCCCAGAAATAGGAGAATGTTCAAGATTGTGAATGAGGGTCCAAAAATTGGCACAGTGTTTACTAATAATAGTGTCTAGCATATGCTTGTCATCTCTTTTAAGTAATGTATAATGATGGCACTTAAGCCGGTTTTTATATTGTTGTCAAAATATTAATTTTCCCTACTTCCAAATTCAGGGATATGTTTTCTCTCTTTTTCTGCTTAACATTGTTTTGCAATTCTCTTTTTTTCAGATTGAACAACTTCATCATATGCATGTGCTTGAGGTTTAATTTTAATATAATTACCAGGTAATGTGTTGATTTTATTCATAACAAAATTGAAAAGTTGTAAGCATTTTTCACTCTCCTTATTATTCAATTTTGTTTTTATGTTGAGTGATGAACAGGTTAAAGCAGAATTCTGGGGTTGTGTCAAATAAAAAGTCATTCTAGTGGTTAACATGTTGAGGTCACTTAATTCTGTTTCGTTTACGTGAAAGTTCAGTCATTTATTAAAAAGAGATGAAGTAACAAAAACATAATCTATGCAAGATTACAAGGGACCTCTATGCCACGCGCCCTTACTTGGGATATCACTTATTGCATTTCCATTAAGCACATGAAGGCCCCAATCATGATAAAATCTTTTCCACCTCTGACCAAATCATCTTTTGTTGCTAGATTGAGTGTTATCAGCAGACATTGATAGCTCCTTTTCTTCTGGTAATGATAAACATATCACCAGCTATTATTATGTCCCAAGATTGCAAAGCACATATAAGCCTCGAATATTATGAATTTACCTCGGCCATGATCTCAAATGCAGGGGATCCGATATATGTCGATCTGGAGTATATTTCTTTTAGTGGAGCCATCTAAGATTTTTCATTTTTGCTGTATCTCTAAATTTGTCTGAGATTTTCTCGATTTCAATTGATAAACTATTCTGAATGGCAATTATCAGGCCACCAGATGGTCTACCATCGTTTTTGCAAGTTTATAGTTGTTGAATCCTGTGGTAACCATCCAAGAATAGAAGGTGACATTAACCATACTTCTTAGAAAAAAGATATTGAATAAGAACTGAGTTGCAGGAAAAGTTTTCTATTAGTTAATAGATTATTATGACTCCTCGTATTGAAGGATAAAATTGACCAATGATCATGGGCATCAAAAACAATTTCGGCCTCCAATGAGTGTCTGGCTATAAGACGATGAAGCAGATGGGAGCCAAGATCAATCACAATCAGCAACCAAAGTGAAGTTTGTTGTTCCGAAGAGTTCAAATGTGCGATTTACATTTCGACCATCTTAGCAATGTATCTTTAGTCCTTCCTTGTTCACAGATTTAAGATGTTGAAGGGAGCATGGTAGTTGGGATGTACAGCAGTTTTTTCCCAGACTCTGCTAAGGAACCAGGCAATATCGCATCTGCCTTCTGAACGAGATGACAAGCAGGTAAGCCCACCGTGGCTAAGGGCGATGCTGTGTGTGCTGTCTCCAGGCTCCAGAATCCATTGGTCTGCTTTAGCTCCCCCTTTTTTGCTGTGATTTTGAGAAAGAGGAAGAGGAGGGGTATAAAACTCCCAGCGGGCCACCCTTGTGGTGTAAGCCTGCCGTGGCTTAGGGTGCCGCTGTCTGTGCTGTCTCCAGGCTGCAGAATCCGTTGGTCTTCTTTGGCTCTGCCCCCTTTTTGCCGCGATTTTGAGAAAGAGGAAGAGGAGGGGTATAAAACCCCCAGCGGGCCACCCTTGTGGTGTAATCCCGCTGTAGCTAATGGCGCAGCTGTCTGTGCTGTCCGTGTCTGGCTGTACTGGGGTGTGCCGCTGAATGAGAAAGGGACTGCAAGCCACCGACCCAAGGTATCTTGTGAGATGAAGGATATGACACTGGCATTGACACTGAGCATATAACATTATTTGATCTCTCACATCACGCCCTACAACTTTAGTGATCTTAACCTTTGGTCTGCTTGGTTTGCCTCTAACTAATCCAAATTAATCCTGACCGGATCTTCATCTTGGTGGGAGGGCCCGATATGGCAAATTCACTTTTGACATTGGATTTGATAACCAGAAAAGCTATGGTCAATTCCAGTCTGGGGTAGGGCGGAGGGGAGAGACGGACTACGCAGCTCCTTAAGCTGTTGGGCGTTCCCTGCCTCCCAGTGTGCTACTGCTCCACGTTCTGAGAAAAAAGCTAAAAGCTCCTTTAAGCAACAGTGAAAAAGAAGCAGTTTGGCGGAGCACTTGAATTTGGTGGCTCCCCATTAGGGACGTCATTTCACCAAAATGCCTGGGGTAGTGGAAGTGACATCACATAAACCGTGAAGTGATGTCATTTGACCACGCCGCCATGTGACATCACGGGAAGCGATGAAACACAACATTTCACCCCTTCACAAATTAGAAAGTGGCATCATATAGCATTGTTCCTAAATACAGTATGAAAAATATGGTCACAATATCACTATAATGTGACATACATTTCATACAAGAATGGATCACCATATGTATCTTTAATATCAGTGTGTATAGGCCCATCTTACCAAATTACTGTGAATGCAAGCAGACGTCCAAGGCCAAATCATAATTATGTGTTATTATATAGCACTTACGCTTAAGCGATTTATATAGAACAAATATACATACAATATCACCCAACCTGTGGTGGTACTCATTTATCGACCTCAGAAGGATTAAAGGCTGAGTTGAGGTGTTTAAGAACAGACTAAATCAGTGACTCACCCCCTGAAGTGTGCATGGAAAAATAATCCTTTAATGAGTCTAGCAATTATCGTATTGAATTCCAGAAAGACAAATTATGTGTTATTCCTATTCTTACTTATTTAGAGTCACTGCTCAAAGTTTTACAGTTGTGGAACCCCCTATTTTTATAAGAGGCCTGACAAGAAAGCCAGCCACTCCAGAAACAAAAAGCCACATAGTGCTGGCCACAGCCCAGGAGGTAGACCTAAAACAAATTCTTTAAAAAAAATACTTTTTTGAAAGTTTTTTTTTAGGGGTAGCAATGGCGAGCACAGGGGAAGCAGGGGAGACCCCTGGCGACCAACTGGCAAATCTTCCACCTGGAGCCCCCGAGGGCTGTGAGCTTGCTCTCCCTCAGTGTGGTCTGCTGGTGGCTAGCTGGGTATTGTGGCTTGGTGGATTGTATGAAAATCTTTGTGTACTCTGAATCCGGGTCACCTGGAAAAGATATCTTAATTTTAACTATTGATTTTACACAACAACATCATCAGTTTTTAAATCATGAATTGGTTCAATACATTTTTGTAACCATTTTGAAATTACTCTTGTATTGATTACTAATTTCATTTGACCCTTTTCATTGTATAACCTGAAAGTTGGGAATGAGAAGGGGATCCTGATCCACGACCACAGGTGAAAAATCAAATTCTACTAACCTGTCAGGGGGCGGGGAGACTGACTATGGCAGCCGCATAAGCCAGTCGCGCGCACCCCTGATATATATTGAGAGATGCTGACACTACTGCTGATTTGTTCTGGGCATATGATAAACTCTGGGTACTTTTTATTACTAGAACCTTCTAATTTTCCTATTTTGTCATTACATGTCGTTCCTCTCATAATTGGACTCCTTACTGGCCTCTTGTGGACTGATTTGGTAATTCCCAGAGGCAGAGTGATCGACATGTGGTAAATCAAGGTTGCCACAGGACCGGCAGAGGAGTGCAACAGCTTGTGGCCTAGAGGGTGCGAATAATGGTGAAACAAGCCTTTTGGCAACCCAGGGTCTGAAGAAAGTTAGAAAAAGTAAGGAAAAGAAAAATCCACCTCTGCTGGAGAATATTGTGGCACTAGCAGAGGGTGTGCCCTGGGTGTTGCAGGGTTCTAAGGGGCGATCGGGGGGGCTGGACTCTTATCTAGAAAATGTCATACGACTTGATGGGCAGATCAGGGTGGCAGAGCTGGCAATCTCCTCCACGTGGAGTTGGGCGTAAATCTGTCTCACCAGGTACTCAAGAGACACCCGGAACAGTACTCGGGATGAGAGAATGCCTATGCCCATTGGCTGTCTCGAGCCCGACGCCTGGCCTGGATGTTGTATCAGCAACCCCTTCTGCTCTGCCAGTAATGGGTGTCCATGACCAGGCTGACCCGCCTAATGTTGCTCAACAGGGTAAGGATATCTCTCACTTATTGGCAGTCGACTCACAGAGTATACCTAGAAGGCTGGGGGCCAAGGAACCAAATAATGAACTGTTGCTACCCCTGATGAATTTTCTGACAAATTTTAGAACAGGCATTATGAATACCTTACTGATCCTAGACGATCAGGTGAGGTCGTTGAAAAAAGAGGTTGAGGTACTAAGCACCCAGATTAGACAACGCCTGGACTATGACACACTGGGGAATGGGTCGGGCCAGGGAGTAGTAGTATTACCCGTTGGGCAGTCTGCTAACCCAGGAAGAGGTACGGGGTAAAGGGGAAGAAGGTTACGAATCAAGAACTAGTGGTTCCCGTTGAAATACATGCTCCTTCTAACAACCCTAGAAGCCAGGACATGCTCGCAACGATGTTAGAAAGACCCCTGTCTCTAGCCCAACTCTTGAGACTGCTAGGAACACAATGTGAGTCTTCATCCATAACAAGAGGGGTGCCCTTGCCAGTACAGGATAAGGCGGACTTAAGGTGTCAACCCCTCCAGCTGCCCCCGTAGGCTCTAACATTAGTGGGTGAAATAATGAATGCACCAACCCTGGGAAATGGGTGTACTGAAGACTGTGGGGCCCTGATTAATAAATCTTCTCAGTGGGTGAATTCAAATATTCAGGGTAACTTCAAAGACCCTTGTTTAATCCTTAAGGCCCTCAGAGTGCCGTGGGTGGGCTCCATGACCAAATCAATACCCGGGGACTGTGTGGGGGTAACCTTTAAAAATGCACAAGTGACCCAGTACCTGGTAGAGTCTAACCTGGGCACCCCAAGCCATAATCAGAGGACATGGTTGGTCCTGTTAGATTGTTCTACCTCCAGGACAGGAAGAACAGCACCCAGGGACATGGGCGGTGCTCACTCAAAAGTACTCCCGTGTCCATGTCAGACTCCCTCCCAAGCGACCCATATCATAGATGGTTTTGGTCGCAGGGTGGAAGGCTTGATTGGTCTGGAGGCTTGGATATTGGACTCAGTGTTTGCCCGGAATCAATTTGCCTGTCTGACCAATATGGACGACTTCGAATGATGCCAATCCCGCGGGGTGGCCCTGGAACAGCAGCAAGAGATGGTACCAAGTGCTGTACTGGGTTCCCCCAATGTGGGAGAGGAGAGGGCTAATCTGCCATTACTGTCTTGGAACATGGCCAGAATAAGAACTAGGCAGGCATGTTCAGTGACACAGATCACATTTAGTGAAGTAGATGTGATATTGCTCCATGAAGCAGGTTAGTGTTGATGGTTTTGTCTCTTACCTGAGGTTGACAGAGAGGACCAAGCGAGGGAGAAGCTATGGTGGGCTATGTACTCTGGTTAAAATGCACCTGGAGAGTGTGCAGGTGACATTGACAAACCCGGTGCCATATATATTGGCGGTCAAAATCTTTAGACCAGGCCAGGTGGACCTTTAAGTAGTTAATTTCTACAATAGTCCACACAAAGGGCATGGGAAAAACTGTCTGGAATTGCTGGCCAATGTCCTGGAGGAGCTATCCGCCGGCCTCTCTCTGGGTAATGTGCGTCTGGTATTGGGAGGAGACTTTAATGCAAGATTGGGATGTGGGCCGGTATCCATTTTGGATTATAATACTGAAAATGCTGTGGCAGGGATTTCTGCCCCTGTCATGCTGGACACCAGGCTCTGGGGGAAGGGTTGCGCCTTTGGGACTACCTTCATGAGTGGGGATTGCGGAAGGTAAATGGGCGATTAGGTGGCGACATTCCTGGCACTGTCTCGTCCGCAATGGGTAGCTCAACAATCGATTACTTTTGTTTACCAGTTGAGCACTTGGGACTCATAGGGTTTGGGGTGCTAGATAACATCTGTGGCAATCATTTTCTCATCAACCTTGAGATCAAGTCAGCTCCAAGGGTGGAAAAGTTGATTCAAGTGTATCCCCTGGAAGTATCTCTAGACACTTGCCGGCAAAGGCTCAAATGGAGGGAGAACAAGAAGAACAATTTATTAAGAATGGCCAACCTATCAAGCTCACGTGAACTGGAGAATTTGCTCTCGGGGAATCTGGAAAGTGAAACTATCCTGGAGGAGTTTGGAACCATGTCAAACAAACTCTCCCAGGTGTTTTCCTGTCCACCAGGCGAACGAGGAGGCAAGAAAACTGGTGGGTGGTTTAAGTCCGAGTGCACCAAAGCCAGGAAGATTCTTCTACTAGCCATGAGTAGTCATGGAACTCCCAAAACTGATCCCATTACAAGAAACCTTGGGCCACCAGAAAAAGGGAAATTAAGGGAGAAGCATGGGAAACCTGGGTGGTAGCCACGAGGGATAACAACTCCAAATTGTTCTGGGAGATCGACCAGAGGGGTCCCTATTATAAATTTAAGATTAATAATGTACCAGATAAGGCTTGGGTGGTACATTTCTCAGCCCTTCATGGTGCAGTGAGTGGGGTCGATGAAGATGGGCAGGTGACATGGGGCAGTCAGGAATGCAGTGAAGGGATGGGCACTGAAGCAAGCGTTCTGTTCTCTGTAGATCAAATTTAAAAAAAGGCTATTGGTTGTCAGCGCTGTAATCAAGCTCCCGGCCTGAAAAATGTCCCGGCTGATTTGTTCATTATAGCTCCGGATCTCTGGGCACCAGCACTGACATAAGGGTTTAATGCAATATGTGCGGGAGGGGCCATCCCACCGTCATGGTTCATGGCGGTCATTCAGCAAATAAACAAGAAGGGATCCCAGACTTCCCCGGCTTCGTACAGACCCATATCTCTCTTGGACTCTCTGTACTAGGTCGTGCCATTTTGGCCTGACTAGAGGATTGGGTTGTGAACATTGGGGTCCTCTCGCAGTCAGGGCTGGGCACAACTGAAGAGGTACTCAACCTTTATTTGGTAATGGCGCACTGACTCGATCTGAAAGAGGAGCCAATTCACCTGGCATTCATGGATATGAGCACAGCATTTGACAAAGTCAATCATGCCAAGTTATGGGACATGCTCAGGTCTGTGAATTGCCCGGGCCCTTGGTAAATCTTCTAGCCAGGTTGCAAGGCGCCACGCAAGCATGTGTCAGGAGAGGCACAAACGGGCACTGTAGGAGTTCTTTCCCAGTAGAATTGGGGGTACGCCAGGGATGCATTTTGGTGCCCCTACTGTTCTGCCTATATATAAATTGCCTACATAATCATCTCCTAAAATCCTCTCCAGATGTACCAAAATTGGGTGGCTGGTCCTAGTGTATGCAGATGACTCTGTCCTGATGGCCCACACACCCAGAACTATGCAGGCCCTTATTTCAGAATATGGCAACTTTATGGAGGGGCTGTACTTGGTGGTAAATGCAGCAAAGTCGGCAGTGGTGGCCTGTTGGAAGGGGAGGCGTACGATTAACGTCAGGGCTATGTACTAGAGGAAAAGTGTTATCCCCAGGGTCGACTCCTTTGACTACGTGGGGGTGATATTCTCTGCTAATGTTGGCCCCATGTCCCATATAACCAAACAGGCTCTGCAGTTCAAGCAGGTTCTGAGTGGGGTTACTAGGACCATGTCCATGTTAGAGCTAAACCAATCTCCCCATTGCTGTAACTGTATAAGGGCAAAGCGGCTTCCGTTGCCAGATTTGTGATGGAACTGTTGGGTTATTCAAACGTTAAAGAGGTTCAGACCATGGAAAATCAATTCCTCAAGAATCTGTTGGGGCTGCCAGCCTCGGCTCCAAATTTTAGAGTACATTTGGAATTGGGTTGTACACCAGTTGAGGATGTGGTCTCCCTGCAGCCAGTACTGCACTGGCTCAGGTTATGGGGCAAAGATAAAGCATCTCTTACTCACGAATGAATCACCTTTAGATAGGGATGTGGGAAGTAAGGTCCAATGGCTGTCCCATATTAAGAAACAGCTGAAGGTGATTAACACTTCGCATTTGTACCCTCCCAGTAGCATGTTGTCTCGGAGAGAGATAAACTGGTGGACAGCTTGCTTGTATGAGTCTGTGACAATGGAAAGAGTAAACACAGAAATATTGAAGTCAAAGAACCGTGGGTTGATGACAATTATGTCCCTGGGCGTCCAGCGCTATTTGCTATGAGTGGAGTTCCCTGTGGATCGTGTACTTTTAACAAGGGCAAGGTTTAACTGTATCCACCTAAGGGCTGTTGTGGCAGCATGTTCCGGGGCAGGTGCAGACGGATCTTGCCTGATGTGTGATGTATCTTACGAAGACCTGGGGCATCTGATCTTTTATTGCCCTACCCATGCACAAGCCAGAGGATAGCTTATACAACCTCTATTACAGGAATTGGGTTTTGTACAGTATAGGCCTGCGATAATATATCTGTCATGGGTGGACTCACCATGTGTGGGCTGGTCCTTTCTTACATATTTGAAAATTGCACTTTCTCTCAGGAAGTGACTGGTACGTACTTTATCCTAAACATTTATTTTATATACACGTTTTATGAATTGTATCTGTGAATTTTCCCAAAAGCTATTTTTGATGAGGATTGCAAGATCATTTGTTTTATTGTGCTGCAATTGGCATGTATTTTTGTATTTGTATTGTTTTTATGGATTGGTTTTATGCATATCCAAAATAAACATGATGATGACAGGCCACCCCAGACACATTTTGGCCTCATGGGCGATATCACTGAGGTGTAGCCTGGTTATATAGGGCCAGTAAGCACAGGATCCACGTCTGACCATACCTGTCCCACTGAGGGTGACAAACGTAAAAGGTCAATTCAGCCGCATAATACAACCTATTATACTTGCTTTAACCATGTTTCCCAGTAGAAAATGCCATGCCAGATGCAGAAAAATAACCAGGCATGATGCAGCAATGCAGGCAAGTCTAGCGACATAACAACACCTATCATGCTTGCTTTAACCTTGATGTCCAGTAAAAATAAATACCATGCCAGAGTCATAAAATGTAACCAGACTGGCATGCAACAAAATAAGCCAGTCTAGCCATATAGGTACAGTTATCAGGTTTGCTTTAACTTTGATTCCCAGTAAAAAAACTGTCATGCCACAGTAAGAAAACTTAACCTGTACTAAAAACGTACTGTATGCATCAATGCAGACCAGTCTATAATGTTTGCCTTAACATTGATGCGCAGTACAAATGCCATACAATTTGGCTGCAGCAATGTTGTCCAGGCCAGCCACGTAGTAACACACGTAGTAACACATATCATGTTTGCCTTAAACCTAATGCTCAGTAATAAATGCTATAGCACTCAGGGCAGTTTTAATGGAAACCCTCTCAGTAAATTCTCCATCTGCAGTCAACAGTGTAACTGAGAATTCAACTGTTTTGGAATTGGAATTGTCATCTCAAAGCCCTGTGACTCCATGACTCAGTGACTGCTCAGGAGTGACAGCAGTGGCCTCATGTGTAGCCTGGCCCATGGTACCAAAAGCAAATAGGATGACATGCGCCCCATAATCAGTAGAAATAATCCTGTTGCCTGCTGAAACCCTGTCAATGCCTACCACCGGATTACAAGTGGTGGTGATAGTGTAAGTCCATGTTCCAAATCCCTAACGCTGGTACACAAGTGTCTCTTTGGTGAGGCACCAAAATATCTAATGAAAAAGATAATGTGTTATCACCCAAATCGTGCCCTGAGATCCGAGTCATTGGGCAGGTTCAAAATGTCACCATATAGACGAGCAACAGGGCTGGGCAGAGCCTTCCCTGCCCGGGCAACAAGGGAATGGAATAATCTCCCTCCAGCTCTTAGACCCGAGCCTAATCACATGGCCTTCAGAAGGAGCCTAGAAACACACATCTTTAAGTAAATTGGGATCGTGAGTAGAGAGAACAGATATCAGTAGAGGTAGTTTTGTGTCTGTTTGTAGTAATCCAGATTTATGTGATGCGGCCCGATGCCTGCGGGCTTTCGGCACTTTATGAGTAAGTAAATAAATAAATAAATAAATAAATAAATAAATAAATTGGAGGGCATAGGACTCCATGGGGGATTTTGGCAGAATTACTGCTACAGTAATTCTGCCAAAATGTGTCTGAAAGGTGGCAGCTCTACCTCCAGCTCACATCTGGAGGTGAATACACCAACTTTAGGCCAAACTCATAGTTGGGTGGTGCAGTAATGCAGTGGTATATGGTAATACTGCCACATTTTACCCTCACCGCCCAACGTGTAATGAGGCCCTTAGTCTTGTGATGGCTGCCGCTATCACCAACGCTGCTGATTTTACATCTGCTGATATGTCACATCTGAGAAGAACTCAGTTTGACTTCTCCTGAACTAAGGCTGCACAATCAGCACATACATTCAGCACATTTGATAGTGTATTTACTGCCCCAATGCTGTCACCGCCATGTAGGAGGAGCATGCGGTGGCCCTCAATGACAAATGGGAGCCTGTGTGCACCCTCTACAGGCTTGAGTCCATACTATCCCGTACCGCTTCCTCTGGATACATTGATGATCTCCCCACTAGGAGGGTAAAATCGTATCAATGTGAACAGATCAGGGAAGATGGTTTCCTTCCCCGCTAATGGGTATATCTTTGATTTGAACCTTGGAATATTGACCCTTTCTGGGTCCCTCCAGCTTCATCTTTAGCTTCCTCTATCAGAGGATGACCTACTTTCACGGTATGTTTAAATTGTGGTGCAGAGGACGCTCCCTGCTTCTCCCCCATGGCTGCCAGCCCTGTTCCTAAAAGCCCACACAATCAAAACCCTTTAACAACATCAGGGCTGCATCCCGGCATTTTAATTTTGGGCCCCCCTCTTCTTTGTTCTCCCGAAGAGGATGATTGTGAAGAATTTGACCCTCCGCATGGTGGGCGTGTGCTCGCCTAGGCTTCTTACATATTACCATTTTTTAAATAAATGGTGTGATGTTAGACTGGCCTCAGGAAAATGAGTGAGGCAAATCCACACACATTTTCCTATGCTCACACCACAGCAAAAGTATAAACTTGTGTGCTCTAGCATGAATACAGCCTACAGGCACAGTCCGCCCTGTCATATTTAGTTGCAATGTGACAGCAAAGGAGGGAACAATGTCATCCAAAGGAGGGGGAGGACAAAACTTCCCCCTGCCATGTGCATCCTGATTAACTGATAAATGCTCCATGGGACTGCCCTGCTCTTTTGTTAGGTCCTGAAGCTGGTGGCAGCGATTAACATAGCAATATAGGGTACTTCAAACAGGCCCACAGGGAGCCTAGCTGCAGTGGATAACAAAGGAGACAGGAAACTCAACAAACCTTTGATATGTATCTATGCTAACCTGAAGCTAGCTTCCGCCTCTCAGTATTAATGACAGTGAACAGACATGCCTGAGTCAATATTTAGTAGACAATCCCCCACTGGGGCGACCCCATTCATAAGATACACAAATGTGGTCTATCAGCATCTTCAAGGGAGACCTGCCGCTTTAACAGAAACCACAGAGGGGGGACCATTAACCAGATAGACTCTTTGATCACAACAGACAGGAAGATGGGTAGGTTTTAGTAACACAAGGGAGTGAGCCCTGAGCTCTTTCTTTTGAGTGACAGCTTCCACCATATTAGTTCTGGGACATTCCTTGTTTCTGTTTTCACCCCTTTACCTTTTTTTGTTGCAAAGCACTCTGGTTATGACCTCACGCATATAGACAATTGTTGGTAGGGATCCTTGCATTTGTTTACTAAGGTAGGCTTAGCCTACACCAACAAGTGTGGCCCACTTGGCTTTAAAAGAGTGCTGAGCCCCTCTTTTAGAAGATCATCTGAAGACTTCACAAGAAGTAAGAAAGAAGAACTCAACTTTGGACCCTGGCTGAAGGTACAGTCTTTTTTACATATTTTGCCAGTGAAGGAAGTCCAGGATATCCAAATAGGGAAGCAAGATACCGTCCCTAAACGTCTCCCAGGGAACAGAGGGAAAAGAAATTCAGCTGATCCTCCAGTCGCTCCAGAATCAGTACCCAGCCAGCACACAGCATGCCCTGCTAGGCTCTGGAGCAAGCTTCCTAGACAGGGTCTGAACCTATAACCAAGGACAATGCAGCTGCCTGAAACACACTCCCGAGCTTTGGGCTGTCTGCCTCGAATGATACAAGCCCATTGAAGAAGCTGGGAGAAGTGCCTCGATGAGCATCTACCACAGTTTGCAGTAAAAGGACCTTTTCTAGCCCTCCCCTTTCCCCTGACACTTTTTCCCTCCCCCTCCCCTGCACTTGCACAATCTCAATGTCACCTGGCCTAGTAAGATAATTGTCTCTGTCCTCCCTCTGTTCCCCCTTCCTTGCCTCGTCGCACCTTGAAACACTTGTGTATAGGCGTATTACAAATGCCATATCATATCATATCATAAAGTGAGTCAAAGGAAATATTCTTTGGCAACAGCCTGGTAAAAGAGCTTGCCAAATTTGTGTCTACTTTCATGACCCTAAACAGAGCCCAGACCTCTCTGAAGAAGTTATCTGAACTGTGGCTTTCAACCCGTGTGAGTCGTGCCAGTTGTTGCACAGCAGGACGACCACGGCCATCTTATGAAGCAATTATAGACCCCCTCCACAAACCATAATTCCCTAGAGGTCTACTAGCAGTCACAGAGCAGGAACACAGGCTTCATAAAATGTTGAGCAAACTTGCCTTTTCCTTCAATGCACATTCCGTCGGGTAGGAGAATTCAATACTTTTTCCAAAATTTGCTTTGGGTATTCAGGGATCCCTAGTTTATCACACAGAGTTTCTCAAGATGCCTTGTCAAACATACCCACACCCTCTTTTCAGATTCAGCCGAGCGCAATGTAGAGCGGTACATCAGGAGATTGTGCAGATATTTTTGAAGAGGGCAATAGTGGTTCCCGGCCCGAGCTCTCCCATATGCCTCAGTAACATTTTCCTAATTCAGTCGAAGGACTGGTCATTCCATCCTGCGAGCCCTCAATCAGTTTGTTCTCTATCATCACTTCACGACGGGGATGATTGCATTGATGACGTATTGCGGCCAGGCAACTGGTTAGCTCATTTGGATCTCAAGGATCCATGCCTCCTCATCCCTATTGTGCCGGAACACAGCAGGTTCTCATGCGTCCAGCGGTGCCAACAAATGTTCTGCTCCACCACCTGCCCTTCAGATTATCCTCAGCTATTTGGTACTTTTCCAAGTTATTATAGCCGGTCGTGAGTTATTTGAAGAGCAGAGGGGTCAGGTTAACAATGTACCTGGATAATATTTTCATCAAGGGGATGCCTCAGAATTTGTTGCAAAGCATCTACACTCCATGATCAATCTGTAGACTGTGTTAGGTTTTCGCATCAACTGGGTTAAATTGGAAACCTGACTGACCCAGAGATTTTCTTCTTGGGGTTCACAATGGACGGTGTAGCCTCTATCCTTCATATGTCCGTCCCGGGAATGGATCTGGGGTATCAAGTAGGAATTGAGTTGAGCTTAAGGGTCTCTTGGCCAGCTAGCAAAGTTTTAGGCCTCTTTTCGGCATCAATTCAGTGATTTTCCCAGCTCCTTTTTGCTATGGAGCCCTTCAAAGGTTGAAAAATCAGAAGCTGCAACAAGGTACAGACTATGACGCGTGGGTGCAACTTTCTTTAGAAGTGCACAGCGAGTTGCAAGGGTGGAGCCATCACATAGATGACTGGAATGGCAGGGTAATTTTTGGTACTGGCCAAAGTCTTAGAATACGATGCCAGCCTCAGCATGTGGGGCCTCACCGTGGTAGGGTTTCCATTGTAGGTCAGTGATCTCCTGAGTAGTTGCAGCAGTACATCGCTTGTTTGGAGGTGCATGCACAGGCCTTTGCTGTCTGGAACTTTGAGAAAGACCGGTGGTAGTGCGCCATCACTCTGCGAATGGACAGTCAGTCGGCTTTCCAACATATCAACAAACTAGAGGGCACGAAGTCCAAGGGTCTTTCAGATCTGGCAAAAACAGTTCTGGGACTGTTGCCTCTATCATCAGTTAAATGTACAGGCAGTCTTCGTCCCTAGAGTTTCCAACGCGATTGCAGGTTGGTGCTCCCAGCATTGGTGTGAACTAGCAGATTGACAATTTGGTGGCAAGAGTTGTTCGATGCCTTTTTGGGGTATGGCGGGAAGGCCCATCATCTCCTCAAGGAAGGATTCCTTCCTCTGATAGCATGTGTGATTTCTGTGAACACTGGGTCCCATGTTGCACTTCTCTCCCAACTGTGGCATTTATCAAGCAGTCCTGGGTGCGTAGTACCCTGCAATCCGATAAATCAGCATGGGCTGCCTAGTTTGTCTAGTTGTTATTGAATTGCATTGCATTGAATTTTCTGATGGAACGGGCAGGATCCGCCTCACGCCGCACAGTGAATCTTTATCGATCAGGAATCTCTGCTTATCATAAATTGGTGGAAGGGTTTCCAGTGGATGAACATCCATTAGTGTGATGACTATTGACAAGGGTTTGTAATTTGGCACCCCCTTCCTCACATTATGTCCCACTTTGCGATGTCATTTTGGTGCTTACGTTATTGAGAAATGGCCACACAATAGCCGGTTGCTCTGAAATAGCTTTCGGCTAAAATGGTCACATTGATATGTCTGGTTGTCTTCCGTTGTGTTGCAGATGTACCTGCATTGTATCATAAAGTATTCATCAACTTTGTTGTGTCATTTTAGCTATATAAGCACCCTAAAACTGGCTCTGAAGTCATTGATTTTTCAGCTTTTCCTAATAATCCTCAGTTGTGTGTAGTGCAATGCCTAAAACAGGACATGGGTAGCTTGAAAAGATCCTAAGTGGCCTTATTCTTCTCTTTCAAAGGTTCTTTCATTCAGATTATCACCCACTCTAGCTAGAAGGGTTAAGCAAGACATCAGGGAGGCCAGGGAGGAGTGTGGGCATGGAGTGTTTTGAAGCCCACTTGGTTACAGGGGCCATGTCTTCTAAAGCCTTATGGGCAGGGGCTCTACAGGAAAATATTCTCAGGTCAGTCGGCTGGGCTAATGCACCCACTTTTTTTCTGTTTATTGTAAACCCAGTTGCAGCTAGTATGTAATCATTGTGACTATTCCTATGCATTTCACAAAATTAGCTGTCTCTTGGTTTATCTGATAGCAAATTCGTTTAATGTAACTTACCATGATGCACAAGATTTTTTCTATTCTCACTTTCAGCCAAATGAATACATATGCAAATTAGTTGCCCTGTACGTCTTTGTGGCTTGCGGCCTTGAAATCCTTATAACCTGCTCTGAAAGCAGCCAAACAGAGCTTCCTTATTTCAAAGCCAATTACAAGCAATCTTTCCGTGGACCTTTCCAAAACAGTCCCTGAGGAGGGGTGTGGCGTCTGAATGGGAAGGGTGGTTTTTATGACCTGAAATGTATCCATCCCGATACAGGGTCAAAGGTGGAAACAGGCGAACGAGGGGTATCCACCTTAATCTGACCACTGATTGAAGGCCTAAGGTGGAAACAGTGGAGGGAGAACTGTCCCACTTAACCAAACCACTGAGAGTGTGAAACACCCCACACATAAAGGAATAAGGTTAGACGCAGATTCCTGGCAGCGCACAGGTTGACCACGAGGCAAAGGGAACACACTTCCCTAGAACGAAAGGATGGGGCGGTAATTGCTGGATTCTAGAATGATTGACCGGGAAAAGGGATAGGAATCGCGCTTAGTCAGGACAGCAGGGATAGGCAATGTACTGCCACTAGCATAACCGTACAAAAAATTCACCCTTCTGCATTCACTTCTCAAACTCTCAACTAAACACAACCATACCTCTACGGCACCACAAACCAGACGTACTTCACAACACGGAAACAAACCACAGATGTCTCGCCCAACACCACATGGCGGCTACCAACCAAAAAACACTAAAACTAAGGACTCTGTGTGGGTGAAGGACCATGTGGTGTGCGCTATGTCCTATCTCTAATACTTATGGTAAATGCCAAGCTGCGTCGCCACAGTCACGTAGTTGGTGCACTCATAAACACCTACGAATTATACTTTTGTAGTAGATGTATGAAAGGCGAATCTCGCTTTAGCCCTTAGATCCTAAATAGTTCGATAAGAAAAGGTTGAAATCCTAATAAGTTACAATACAGGTGAAATTAGAGAAACATCAGTGTCTTTATTCCAAAGGATGTCAGCCAGGCTGTCAACCGAAAAACACACCTACCCTCAGTGAACAACGTCACCAAACTGAAGCTGCCAACAGCACTTCACAGTTCTCTTGCTCTTTTTCCTGCTCAGTCCTACTAACCTACCAACCTCCCTCCTTGCTTTACAGATCCACCAGAGTACCAAGAGACCACGCAGGTGGCAACAGCGTGCGGTGTAAAAACCTTTGACATAACATAGAACATTTTCTGAGTCCCCAATGTGTTAAAATCGCTGTACAAACCAGGTGTTAAAGGTTAAATGCTGGTTGTGCACCTGTTTTCAGATGTCAAAGCATTTTCAATTTTGTGCGGCCAGAGCTGGGACATTGTACACAATTATGGGTTCTGCATGCCCTATTCGCTTCAACCGCTAAAAACATGCATTAACACAAGCATCTCATTTTGATGCTGGCCTTACTACATGGGATCCCCGTGGATTCTGCCAGCTTTTGTCAGGAGTGAAAAGCTGTCGAATTCCATAGGACACCATTTTAAATGCCTCCTGCCTTGTGTTTATGATGGGAGTCAGTTACATTTTCTAAGTATGATGTGCATAAAGACAGGACCCCTGGCATTGCATTGCATTTGGTAGTTCAGACATGCATGTAAGTGCACACGTGTGCACGATACCAGCCTTATAAGACAAAGACACTTTTCTCAAATGGGGCTGAAATGTAAATTGTTTCGCTCATTTACATATCCACTATGAACTGTTCAGTGGCTCATAATTGGAGGTGAACTTCTAGGTATGGCTACAGTGTAGTGCTGTAGCATTCATGCTTGTTAGCTCAAATGGTCGTTTGCAATCTTACTTTTCAGGTACAAGGTTTTTTCAGACACATTTTTTAAACTAACATTAACTTTGCTGGTGTTTGGTAAACATACCCCAATGGTCCAATCAGAGAGGGGTCAGACATCACAGAGCTGAACCCGTGAAACTAACTCTACTGTGGCAAAATAAGACAGTTCAAGAAACAACCCAAACCGCGATTGCACTTTCAACCAGAGAATTTAAAGTCAGGAGTAGGGACGGATCGTCCATAAAGGGAGGGGGGGGGGTGTCGACCTACCGGGTCTTGGACCACTCTCACCAAAGTTTCCCTTTAACAGCCGTGCAAGCTCAATGAGCCATGCAAGGCTGGGTGCGTTTGCTTCCCCAGCCTAGCATGGATCATTGGAAATGCTGGCCGGTGTACTGCATGACTGTATGTGCAAGGGGCTGCTCCTGCACCTCCTCGCACATACAGACGGAGCAAACTGGAGTGGGGCATCTCATCACCCACGCCCAGGCCTCTCTACGCATGTGCAGAATCCAGGAAGCTGCCTGATTCCTGCTCATGCTAGCAGAGGCCTGAGCGCTGGAGCCAAAAAAGACACACGCCAGAAGGTAAGTTTGTTTATGTTCTCTTTTTTTAATTTAAATTATGTGTAGGAATGCCTGTGCCAGGCTTGTGTTGTTAGGTGAATGAATATATGATGATGGATGCTGGTGTGCATGCGAGTGTGATTGCTGTGTGGCTGTTGTGTAAATGCGTGTGTTTGTATGTTCATTTATTTATGCTTGTGTTAGGAGTGAGTGCATGACGGGTGCTCTTGTGAATGAGTCAGAGTGCTTGCAGTGTGTATCTTGTGTAAATGTGTGCATTTGTATGTTCATTTATTTATTTAAACATGTGTATAGTTGTGTGTATGCTTGTGTTACGAGTGAGTGCATTATGGGTGCTCCTGTGAATGAGACAGAGAGTGCTTGCTGTGTGTATATTGTGTAAATGTTTGTGTTTGTATGTTTATATATAATTTAAATATGTGTATAGATGCGTGTATGCTTGTGTTATGAGTGAGTGCATGATGGGTGCTTGTGTGAATGTGACAAAGAGTGTTTCATGTGTGTGTCTGTGTGTGTGTGTGTGTGTGTGTGTGTGTGTGCGCGCGCTAGTCCAAGATGATTTTGGCAAGTGGGGGTAAGAGGTTTGTACAACAGCCATTTTGTACTGGGCATCTATGATAGATGGGGCAGGGATGGTATTTTTTTACTGGGCATCTATGATAGATGGCCAGTAAAACAATACCATCCCTGCCACCTGAACCCTAGTGTCTGGCATACACATATAAGCACATTGATTGTGTGTATGTGAGGTTTCAGGACCCAGGGGACAGGTGTGTCATTTATTTTTACTGGGTATATGTGATAGATGTCCAGATAAACAAAAAACATGCATTACCCCAATGTCCCCCAGCGC
Source organism: Ambystoma mexicanum (assembly GCF_040938575.1). NCBI lineage: Eukaryota > Metazoa > Chordata > Amphibia > Caudata > Ambystomatidae > Ambystoma > Ambystoma mexicanum. The sequence goes on from NC_090924.1 coordinate 1,315,376,096, forward strand.
TTCGCATACACACAATTACATTCATTGTGTGCGTATGAGCCACTGGGGCCCAGGTGGCAGGTATGTCATTTTTTTACTAGATATGGCCAGTAAATAATGCCAGTCCAGACTGCTGGAATACCTAGTGCCTTACATGTAATGTCAAGCATAACCGTTAAGCCCCCCAGTGCCTTGCATGTACACACAATTGATTATCTGTGCATGTGAGGTGCTGGAGGGCAATGAGGGAAGGAAGGCCATTTATTAATGGGCATATTATAGAGGCCCAGTAACAAATACCATGAATGGGCCCCCCAGCACCTCGCATGCACACAATTAATGTTTGCCTGTGAAGCATATGGGGCCTCAAGAGGCAGGCATGGCAGTTTTTCCTTGTGGCATGACAGTTTGTATTACGCATCTTTGGTAAAACAAGCAAACGTCTTATTATGTAGCTAGACTGCCATTTCAATGCAGCCAGTCTAGTCATATCCTATTGTGGCATGACATTTTGTATTGAGCATCTTTGATAAAGTAAGCATGATATGTGTTATTATGTAGCTCGACTGGCATTTTAGTACAGCCAGTTTTGCATTGTGCTCATAATTTGACGTGCATTTTTAATGCACTCTTATGTGCGGATAACGCCCTACATTGGCAGAACAAACATGGACATGTTTTCTTAAAGTATAATTACTGGTATTATTCACAAAGCAAACATGGGTATTTTCTTATATGGGAATAATAGGGTATAATGTTGCAGTCAGCATGGAAATGTATGGGCACAGACAGCGGGAACATGTTTTATACTGGCACATTTTGTGGGAAAAGGCATCATGAAAATGTGTTGGAGAAATGCCAATGTGTTGGTGACATGTATCTGTTAGATTTCTTTCATGAGTTACCCTACAAAACCCAATTGTAAACTGTTTGGCTTTTTACCCAATTTTTCTAAAAACTGTGCTCTAGAAATGCACCATTTTCACCCATTTTTTTAAAAGAATTCTCAGGGGAGAACCCCCATTAAACCCCCCTTGGTGGGAGTGGAGTGGGGTCTCTCGGGCATATCTGGGACAGATATTTATGCGCCTCCAGTTAAAAAATTCACCAGCAGCCACTGGTCATGAGACTCAGCTTCAGTATCCAAAATACCACGGACAGAACACAACTGTCAAAGGAGGAGGGATGTGAGACTGCACCACACTGATGAGCCCCAATACATTTCATATGTGTTCGCCTGCATGTCTGAGCTCTGTCTGTCTTGGGTAGGTAAAGTTATGTGCAAGATGGTGCTGTCCTATATACTTTTGAGCCAACTTTCCTACCCGCAATGCATTACCCCTAGGTCCATAACTGGAGGGGATTGTCCGAGGTTGGCTACTCGGTGGCACTGTGGCACGTGGACTATTCTAATATAACAAAATATGCTGGAAATGATAGAAGAGCCAGGTAAGCTGATCAAGACTCTTTATTTGATATGATAGGTTATTTATAGGGCGCTTAAAACCCAGAGGTTTCTAACCGCAGACCCGGGGACCGAACCTGTGTTGCTCTGCATCCTCTTGCTTCCAAGGAGAGCGTGTTGCCCCTGAGGTATCCTGCCGAGCCACATGTCACAGCTAACGGCCCAGCGGCTTCACTAGCAGCTCACAATTCCTTCTCTAACTGCTCCTCCTTTCTGCACCTTTCCTACACATTTCCACACTCCCCATTCTGCATTCTTCAGTACATCATACAGAATGTTACAATGCCCGGGTCTCTTCCTCTGACCTCTAGCTGCCCGACAGGGTTAGGAACAGGAATAAACAAGGAAGCCAGGTCAATGCCTGGTGCACGGAATTATTCTTAAGAGGCAGCACCTACCTTGTTCTTCCTTCTTTAATACATCCGTCAAAGTTTTGTATGCATTCGTTTTTTGTCCAGTCAGTAGCCTGCTTGTGTTTTCTATCCTACATTCACCTGAAATGCTCCAGAGACCGCCACCTTCCCCTGGCTCTAATCTTGCCCACAAGTTACCCAACACACATCAGGCACCAAATTATATGGAATAATTTTCCAGAAACTCATCCCTTCCCCCGCCCCGCCCCTGAGCACAGTTAATCACCGAAAGAGCTCAGACTCTATCAACTGTTTAATTAAAAAGTCATATGATTAGCAGGCTTCATTATGCGCCTTCATATTAAGAAAGGCTATTTATAGTAAGTGGGGCTTTGCCAATCTGTCCCACGATGGCAACGCACATCCCAGCCCTTAGAGATGTGCCTTCCCAGCTGGAGGGGGAGGACTAGGGAACAGCCTGAGGAACGGCAGTACTCAAAACAGAAATACAAAAATACCATTCAGTTAATGATTTCTTGGCAAAGTGCTGTTTCTGCGCCCGGGAGCAGTGTGTATGAGTGGCGAAGCAGCAGCAGCTGGCAGTTGGTGGAGATGAAACATTTATAGAACTCAATATTTAAAATCGTAGTCATAAGAAACAGAGAACATTTGTGTCACTGACTTATTGGGGTGAAATAGAATAGCCTCCACATATGGCCAGTGGCGTAACACAAAATGTGGGGTCCCCCCTGCTAGCCATGCTGAGGGGACCCCCCAACTCAGCAACAAATCACTGGTCACGCCAGACTCTGGGCCGCCATAAATCATCACGCTTGTGCAATACCCATGAATGTGCTGCTGAAGGTATATGCTGCACACTGCACTAGCAGAACGATATAAATATGTGTTTTAATGCACACACCCTCGCTCCAGCATTGGCCGATTTCTGTAATCACACTTTCACCATTGGCACGTTCCCCTCTCCGCTTAAGCACTCCCTTATGCATCCACTCCTCAAGAAGCTGTCTGCCGATCCTGCCCGCCTGGCAATCTATCGCCCAATCTCCATCACCCCTTTCCTGGGCAAACTGTTGGAAAAGTGCCCATCTCCCAGCTTACTCTCCACACGGAATCTGTTGGTTGTGCTGCATGACCTTCATTCTGGCTTCAGAGCTGCCAGAGTCACGGAAACTGCTCTCCTGAACACCTGTCAAGATCTGCTCTCTAACCTTGATTCCAGCATTCCTTCTGTCCTCATCCTTGATCTTTCCTCTGCTTTCGACCTGGTCAACCACGCCATCCTGATTAATCTTGATCAATCGACTCCATGAGAACATGGGCATCACAGATCAGACCCTGGAGTGGCTGCCCTTCTTCCTCTTGGACAGCCCCTCCCAGGTCCAACTTGGTCCTTTTTCTCTGCTCCATCCTCTCACCCTGGTTTTTAAACCTCTACTTGGCCCCTTTGGCCCACCTGATTTCTACCTTTGCCTCTAACTTTCAGTGTTATGCGGATAACACTCCGCTTTCCTTCAGGCTCCCCTCAGACTCCACTCCTCTCTCGCTCATTCCTGACTGTCTATCTGAGATTCAGGATTGGTGTGCCTCTAATGATCTCTGCCTTAATGTCAGTAAGATGGAGATCTTTCTCATTTGGACTCCTGCCCCTGCTTTCCCTCTCTCACTCTGGCCGCCTGACTTGGGCCCTCTTCCTTCGACATTCTGTGAGGCAAACAACCTTGGTATCATCTTTGACTCCACTCTCTCATTCTCTCCTCACATCTCAGACGTCGCCAGGAAGTCCCACTACCAGCTGCTCCTCCTCAAAGGTACTCTTCCCTTTCTCACTTTCCCCCAGAAGCTCACTGTCTCCAGAACCTTGGTTCTCTCTAGGCTGGACAACTGCAACAGCCTCTTTCTCAATCTGACTTCCTCTACTCTCCACCCTCTGCAACTAAGCCAGAACATGACTCAAGCCCAGGGAATTGTATCTCTCCCGCCCTGAAATCTCTCCACTGGCTCCCAGTTGCTGCAAGGATCAAGTTCAAGACCCTTTGCATTGTCCACAAGGCTTTCTGGGCCGGGGGCCCACACTACATCCAACGCTCTCTTCCAAAATATCTTCCTTCTTAAGCCCTTTCCTCTGTTACCTCCAACTCTCTAAGGGTTAAACACTTTTCCAGGCAGATAGTGGGTGGCAGATCTCTCTCCTCTGCAGGCACCTCCCTCTGGAATAGCCTCCCTGCCCCTCTCAAACTTGAGCCGGACCACCTGAAGTTCCGGAAGCAGCTCAAACATTTCCTCTTCTCTTCTGCTTTCTCTCTCTCCCTCCCCTGCTGGCCTACCTGACCTACCTGTCTGCTGTACCGACTGGTTGCTTGGCTACCCTCAGAGTCTCACTGAGTCCAGGCTCTTTCTTGACAGTCACCCTTGCACTGCCTCTGGGCCTAACACGAATTTAGGGACTGTAACTGTAACCCTACTGTCCCTTGTTCTCTTTGCACTACCCAGAGCCGCACTGCACTTACTCAGAGCATTGCTGTCCTGTTTTTCCCTCTCCTCTCCCTTGCACTTCCCCCCTCGCTTTCCCCTTGCAATTCTCATTCTTACACTTGCACGATCTGAATGACACAAGGCCTAGTAAGATTTTTTGTCTTGTCCTCCCTCTATTTTCCCGCCCTTTTCTTGTAGCGCCTATAAACACTTGTGTACAGGCGCGTTATAAATGACTTACATCATATCATTTGATCACAGATGCCCAGAAAAATATACAAAGCCGCATTAAGAAGCGGCTAGACTGGCAGCACCCAAATGGCAGTCTAGCCAGGTAATTCACTTAGCAGGACTGCTTTATTAGAAATGCCCAGTTAAAAAAATGTCATATCAAACTGAGGAATGACTAGAGTGGCTACACCAAAATGCCTCTCTAGCCACTAATACCACATATCATGCCTGATTAGCCTGGACATGGACAGCCTTTATGATTTGTTGCACAAGCCTGCACCTCCCACACATCCCTTCTCCCTCCCAACCCTACCCCAACCTCCAAACTCAGCTTCTGTGCCCAGAATTACCTCCACGTCCCTCTTCCTTGTCCCAGAGCTTATGGATGAGGCTCTTTGCCTCATAGGTAAGTACTGGGATGGGGAAAAGTGGGACTAGGAGTAATGATGATTACAGGTAGTTAAGTCAGGCATTACCTACATGTACCTCTACATCATCCAGAGCTAGGAGTAATGAGTAATCAAGGAATTAAACGCAAGTATTGGTGCAACACCATTGAGTTGACTGGGATTCAGCACTCTCTCCCCCTTCCCCCTGAAATTTTGGGCTATGATGACTCAACTTGGTCGACCTTTACAGCAGTTGCCAGACAGAACAGTACACAGATCTTAAATGGCACCTGGGTTTTGCTGTTAACAAGCAATTACTAACATAAAGCATTTCACTGTTAGCACCTGCATTCAAATGTCACACTTTTTAGGCAATTGAAATCGTGATGTAGGTTTAATACTTGCATGCCAGCGCAGTGATTGGAAGGGTAGGAAGGCAGCAGGAGACCGCTCATTCTCCCAGCAGTCCATAAGTTGGTGCTTTCAAACTTAAAGGAGAGAGTTAACTGCTTGTAACATTGAAGCTGCACTAGAATAGTCTCATTAAAATGCGTAAAGAAATGAGATGCCCCAAACAAATAAGTTTGCCCCTCCCTCACCACCCATGAATTTAGTGCCCCTCCTAACATTTGAAGGGTTAGCCCCCCAAAATGTAGATTTGCTGAGCCCCTGAACGCAAGCACACACACCATATACACACACACGCACCCAGCAATCCATATATTTAAGTGTGCATTCTTTCACCATACAGGGACTACCAAGCAGCTATCCATACATTTAAATGTGCACCCTTTCACCATACATGCACACCCATGCAGCCACCCGTACATTTAAGTGTGCACCCTTTCACCATAGAGGCACACACTACCAGCCACCCACCCATACATTTAAGTGTGCACCCTTTCACCATATGCTCACACAGGCAGCCACCTATACATTTAAGTGTGCCCCCTTTTACCATACAGGCACACCCAGGCAGCCACCCATACATTAAAGTGTGCACCCTTTCACCATACACTCACACAGGCAGCCACCGATACATTTAATTGTGCAGCCTTTCACCATACACTCACACACACACACACACGTCATGGGGTTGAGGGGAACCCTAATACTTCACAAAAAATTGGGCCTCATTACAACTATGCCAGTCCGGAAACAACGGTGCTGTAATCTTACCGGCACCGTTGTTTCTGGGCCGGTATATTGCAGCTCTGCGGGCGCTTACTATCCCGCCCAGCAGGTTAGACCAGACCTGCCAGGTGGAACGACACCCACCCGCAGAGTTTTCATGGAAGCACTGGCACCATTATTAATGGTGCCAGTGCTTCTGTGGACCCCATTCCCATGGAGTCCAATGGAAATGGGGACTTATCATTTGCCAGCACCTGACTCCCCAGACTGACGGGCTTGTAATCTCCCTGTGTTCCCGGGAAGTCGGGCACCGGTAAATCATTACGGGTCCGGCGGCAACCTACCGGTAGCACCGGCACAGTTACCGCCAAACCCGTAATGAGACCCATTGTTTCTTTTTGAAGTCACTAACTTCATAAAGAAATTATTTCCGTTAAGGACCAAACCATAACGGCAGTAATTTCTTTGGGAAGGCAGAGTGACTTCAAAAATAAACTATTTATTTTTTAAGTCATAGGGCTCCCCCCACCCCATGACACGGAGGCCTCCAGCCTAGGGTCAGCCATGACATGGGGGGGCGGAGCTCTCAGACTTAAAAAAGAACATTTCTTTTTGTAGTCACTGCCTTAAAAAAATTGGAAAAAAAATATTTTTCTTTTTTTATCCAGGGGGCCCCCCCCCCCACACAACATGTGCTGGTGGGGGCCCCCTGCACCGCGGGGGCTGTGGGGGCCGCTGTTACGCCAGTGCATATGGCGCTGGGATGTGCTGAATGCTGCAGACATAAATGCAAGAAAATGGACTGAACTATGAAAAATACTTTGACATTGTGGCACATGAGCATAAAACGTGACGTGACTTGTAACAGATCTGCAACCTTTGAACCTCCAGATGTTTATGGACAACAATTCCCATGGGGCCTAGTTAGCAGAGTTCATGGTGAGGGATCATGGGAGTTGAAGTCCTAAATGTCTAGATATCATCAGCTTGCACATCCCTGTGAGTTGATCTTATATGAGTAACACAGGATCTGCATTTAAAAATGATGTTTCAGTCTTGGAACAGTGTAAGCAAAAGGTGTAGGGAAAACAACTGTAGTGTGGGGAGAGTAGTGTCTTACTTTCTCCCTTGTCTCTGTGTTGTGAGAATGGGTGCTTTGGAATGCGTTTGGAATGCCTGCCTATGGAATGTGGAGAGAGTGTTTGTGTGTCAGTGTTCCTTAAGAGGCAATTGGAAGTAAGCTTCTGGACTGAGAGGGTTTCTATACTTAAAGATCCTACGGTACTTACCTGACACCTGCCATCCTGGGAATGTATATCTTAGTAAAGAAGTTACCTACCTCTGCACGGTCTCCCTGTGTCTTCACTGAAGAAGCCATCTTAACATTAGCGAGGAGCTACCTGATGTTTCATTCGTCCGTCCTGCTCCCCCCAATACTAGTGCTCATCTAGCTCCCTCACACCGTCTCAGGCATTCCAGGCACTCAGCACTCGACACTTGGACACAAATAATACGCAAAGCCAGAGGTTTGGGTGTAAAAACTGTAATGTTAACACACCCACCAGGCTCTGGAGGGCTGCATCGACTCTTACCCCCCCAGGCCTAGCTCATACTTATGTACAATGCAAAGCTACATATTAATCTCCTCCCATTAGCCATACGTATTCATAACAACAGGTAATTTTGCTGAAGAGAGCGAATAAAGTACATTTCGGATTGTCTTTGCAAAGCAGGCTCTTATCGACCATGGGACTTCAGCCAGCAGCTTGAGCTTCAGAGCTGCGTACTTCTCAGAAGGGAGGGCTATTGATGCCAATCTTTCGAGGCCTGGCTGGCATATATTCCACAGCTAGCTCGGCTGGTTGTGCTCTGGTGGTTCTCTGCAACTGCTTTCATTGTTTAGATGTTTCAGGCCAGTCCTTATGTCAAATCATTAGGCCAGTCTTCCTGCTTCATATGTGATGTACCTCAACCAAAAGAAAGTGCAGAATCAGAAATGTGCCAGGTAACACCTGAGCGCTCAGGGGGCCTGAAGGTACGAGAGACAATTGAAGAGGCATGCACCGACCCTGGCCGTTTTTGTGAGGCGGCTGCAGTTACAGCCCTGGGAGAGAGGCAGCTGTCGTAATAGCCTGAGGGAGAGGAGGCTGCCATGACTGCTTGGTACAGAGGCAGCTGCATGACGGCCTGGGAGAGAGGCGGCTGCCATGACAGCCTCAGAGAGTGGAGGCTGCCATGACAGCTTGGTACAATACCAGCCTAGTGGAGGGACGGCTGCCATGACAGCCTGAGAGAGAGGTGGCTGCCATGGCAGCCTGGGAGAGAGGTTGCTGCCGTTACAGCCTGGGACAGAGGGGGCTGTTGGGCCTATGCATTCGGTCTGCCACTGGCCATTGGGGCGGACTGTCATTGGCTTTTGGACCTGTGTATGTGGAATATCACTGGCAGTAGGGCTGGGTGTGTGGTCAGTTAATGGCCGTTGGGGCTGGGTGTGTGGACTGTTTCTCGGAGGATGCTGCCACCGGTAAGGGGGAGTGGCCTATTCAGTTTGAGCATTGGGGTCTAACCTGATCCAATTTGGCGGCGAGCAGCTGCACCTGCTGAAGGATGCATGTCACATCATCTCTGTGATACCCGTTGGGATTCGTGGCAGCGGGAGAGCTCTGGTTGGGTCAGGATTCCGATCTGGAATGATGACATTGTGGTGGCAGCAGCCAATGGCCAAGGAGGATGTGACGCGGCCAATGGGAGAGGCTGCCATGTCATGTGTTACAAAGGGGGGCAACAATCTGTCAGTATACTTTTCTAAGGGTGTGAAGAGAGAGACGGACGAGGAAGTCTGGCCTTATGGTAATGCTCCTAAGAAGCGGTGAGTTACAACCAGTATGGGCACCCAGCTTGGAGAGCGGTTGGAGCTGGACACCATGTCTGGAGAACTGTTAGGGTATACCGTATAGTCAGCATGGAGAACAGCTGGTGCCTGATCAGGTCAAACCGGAAGTAATGGAGAGGATCTACGTTGAAAAACTGAATCACAAAAGCTTGAGTTACAAAATTGAAAAGCCCATTTGTATGCATGTTGTAACTCGAGATTTTGGGATTTTTGGTTGTTTATCCCACACTGTGAATTTGATGTATGTGGGGGACACCTCTGGAGCCCCTGCAGCCCATCATACCGAAATAGGGGAACGCTGGGCAACCCCTGCTCCCCTTGTTCGGTATTATGGGCTTCAGTCTTTTTTACCATGCCGAATGCGCACCAAATGTGCATTCAGCTTTTTTATTCTGAACTTTTCGACCGAAACAAATGGAGTTCAGACCTAGTGTACGTTGGGATCAGACCCTCAGGCCCTAGTTTGACAAATGCAGCAGCTGTGGATGGGATGGCGTTGTGTGCAGACTGCATCTTGGGAAATTAGGAGCTATTTGCTCCCTGGGAAGAGCTGTGGGGTATCTGCCGTGGGTGTAGGTCAGCATTAGATGATCCAAGAAATCAGTGTATGACTGTTCTACAGGAACTGAATCCAGACTTTTTGTCGTTCTCTAGGGAGCTGTCCATGCAGTTTAACTGTGAATTTTGGTTAATTGTGCAATGTGATGTGACTCCTGTTACTCATGTTACTCTCCTTCCCCCAGAAGCTCACTGTCTCTCGAGCCCTGGTTCTCTCTAGGTTGGATTATTGCAACAGCCTCTTTCTAAATCTACCTGCTTCTACTCTCGCCCTTTTCCATTTATCCAGAACAGGACTGCAAGACTTGTGATCATATCTCTCCAGACCTGAAATCTCTCCACTGGCTCCCAGTGGCTGCACAAATTAAATTCAAGACCCTTTGCATTGCCCAAAAGGCTTTCTGGGGCCTAGGTCCAAAATACCTTCAGCTGTCCCTCCATAAATACCTTCCCTCCCAAGCTCTTCTCTCCTCCACCTCTAACTCCCTCAGGGTTAGTTGGTTTTCAAAGAAACAAGCTGGGGGTAGATCTCTGTCTTCGGCTGGGGCCCTGCCACTCTGAAACTTGAGGAGATCCGTCTCCGGTTCCGGAAGCACCTCAAGACCTTCTTCTTTGCTTCTGCCTTCCTCCTCCTCTCCCCTGCTGATCTGTTCTGTCTCGGCATTGTGCACCTGGCTACCCTCTGACTTTCGGGCCCAGGTACCTGCTTACCCTGCCACCCACCTGCACTGCCTTCTGGCAATCCCTTGCACTGGGGTCTGTATCTGTAACCCTACAGTCCCACTTATCAGACACACCCTGTCTGTTGCTTTAAACTTAGCACATGCCACTTGCTAGCTGCACTACCACTGTTTGTTGCTTTTTATTGTTTATGTATGTATTTATTTTTTAAATAATTTGTATTCCTTTGCTCAGCACTTTCCACTTCTCCCCCCTCTCGTGCACTTTCCCCTTTTCCTCTCCCATGCACTTGCACATTCTCAACGTCAGTGGGCCCAGTAAGATCGATGTTTTGTTCTCTCTGGTTCCCCTCTAGAGCAATACAAATATTATATCAATGTTGGTACACTATTGAGTGTGGGTCAGGGTTGTGACGGGTGTATTGCTGTGGCCTCTGTTGGCTGAAGAATATAAAAGTAACATTTGCTTTCTTGCATGTTTTAGGTTTTAGGTAACCTGTCCTTGATTTTGATGGATTCTGATGCAACGTGATTTCTAGTTGTAACCAGATTACCGAAATCAATCAATGTTGGAAATAAGTAATTTATGATGTATGTTTTTCTTCCACATATTTACATATGAGGAGCAGGGTGGTAACCTGAATGAACATTTGGTTAATCTTTGGTTAGAACAGAGGTCTATAATCTACAAAGCATGTCATTTAGCTCCAATACAATGCAACAACAACTACAGGTTAGAAACGGGCGGCGAGGTAACTGTCAGTTTGTTGGGGCGGGGTAGTGGTGGGGTAGGAGCTAAAGTCTTCTCAAATTAATAAAGTTGCATGTAAAAAGAAGCACCCTGCTTTGGTGCTCACTGTTGATGAAAAGGGGTGCTTCAGCAGGAGCTTGCCATATCTTCTACCCCTATATCTTCTACCCCTGAGAGCAGATAGGGTTTAAACAATCGCTAACCAGCAGCAGCAACAAAGACAGTGGCGGATGCCCAAAGTTGTCCATGCCCATGTCAATATATCACCCCATGAAGAAGCCAAAGTCTTAAGTGATCTGCTCAGCTTTTAGATGGTCACCCCTCCCAATACTTTGGATCTCATTACAAATCTAAATATCCTCAAAACTGGGGCAGACAATGGATGTCATTGGCCAAAGGAAGGTATAGGGCCTCATTACGAGACAGGCGTTAAGGGGTTAACGGCGCCGTAAACGGCGCCGACCCTTAACGCCTGATTCCGAGGTCCCTTTGCGGGATGGTGTTTTTAACGCCTGCTTTTTGCAGGCATTAAAAACCATGCCGCAAAGGGACCTTGGCGATAATTACGGCAACCGTAATTTACGGTGCCGTAATTATCGCCTTCCCCATTCCCATTATGCCCTATGGGGCAAAAATGGGAATGGGGAAGGGGCCATTGGTGAATGGGGAATTACCGCCCCACTCACCTTGGAATGGGGCGGTAATTCCACCATCCACCATGGCAAAGTTGGGACCTTAGCAGCATGGACCATGGTGCTAATAGCGCCATGGTCCTCTGCCAAGGTCGTAATGAGGCCCATAGTGTATATGTGTGCACATGCCCTGCCCCAATAAAACCCTTAGAGATATATATATAGATATATATATATATATATATATATATATATATATATTCACTGAAAACACTTTGTTAAAGGAACATTATGGTTAAGTTGCACTAATAAAAACCTATGAAATTCAATGTGACACTGAAATGTTGTCAGGCCTGGTACGATAGTCGCTTGGTTTGTTCCTCCGCTCCCTTTCTGCACCCCTCTCGCTCATCTTTTGTTTTCTCCGGATCTACCAGAAATGTCATCAGGCCCAGTACAGTAGTCGCCTGTCTGTTTCCATTTCCTTCCCACTCTCCCCCTCCCTTCCTCATCTATGTTTTAGCTTAAATGTCGTCAGACTGAGTACGATAGTTAATTTGACATCCTTACTGTTTATGGCCTGTAAGAAGGTCACTGTATTTTCCCTTGTTCCCTCCCTTGCCTTGAAGCACTTTGAAACACATTGTGTATAGGCGCTATGTAAATAAACTATCATATATCATATCATATCAAGACTTACTACACACTTGTGCTAGTATAAACAATACATATGAAGACCCACAATGCATACAAATCAGGGCATATACAGGGAAACTTAAGTAAGGAAGAAAGAAATAGCATCATCAGAAAATGTAAATAGCATTAAAGTTTATCTTCATGTATACAAATGAATTGTGTGTTTGAGGCCTGCCTATTGCCCCATGTATGTGCACAATAATCCAAGACCAAACCCTAAGAAAACTACTTTAAGAACATACAAGAAGATTAACAAGGTTTTTCGGATTTACTTGTAATCATAACGTCTCTTTAACAAAGTTTTTTCAAGTAAATAGACACCCTATAGTTAAGGGGTGTCAGAGAAACATAGAAAGCCCTCAACATTCTATTATTAATAACTTTTGATTAAAGCAACAGATTTGGCTGAGATTTCGAATGTGATTAAAAGTCTGCGGTGCCCCACCTCCCGCGACTGTAAAGTTTTGTAAAGATTTGTTAAGAAATCAAAAAGTTATTAAGCGTCCAAAAGTGCTCCCTACTTCCCATTTATTTTCCCATAGACAAAAAAGGTCAATTCTTGCCAAAACGCAAAGCCCAAACCACTCGGCAGATTTTGACTAGGCACGAAACAACTTTGGCACGAAGCATTGACTCACGATCCAGGCATGGTTTGGGGTTATTCTGTGCTGTGGTCATTTTAAAATTTGACGGAGAAGGGTGTGCCCTCTTCTCCAAAAATGATAGTTATATCTCCCATGGTGCATTGCATGATCAGGGTTTTCAGAAATGAAATGACCACCATCTTGTTTTTCTCTCGATACAAGGGATAATCGTAGCTGTAGCAGAGGTTATGGGAAAATGAAACGCAGTAAAAAGCAATTTGCGGGTTAAAAAAAAATACAAATGCCGTCAGGGTACAGGTGGGGGAATGGCTAGAAAGCATTATGTGAAATTTGGGAATTGCAGGAGGTCCAGGGACCAAGTTTGCAACGCAAAGCTTTCTGTAGCCTCGGCTATACCCTTGAGTAGCTGACATCTGAAAGCAAACTGTGTCACAGAAGAAGAGTGTGATCTGGGATGAAAGGGAGATGGCAGCAGAGGTGAGGAGGCCAACTGGGGATTTGGTGGAGCTTACACAGATGAGGGGGGCATATGGTGAGGTGCAGGGGGGGGCATTTTTTCCCAGCAGTGTTCCTGATATTCGCACATATATCTGAGGCTTCAAAAGACTGCAGATAGCCAAGAGTATGTGTAGTACAGTAGTCGCGTCTATGTACTTTGAGGTGTCGTGTTTTATATATTTTTTAAAGTACTTTGTTTAGGCATAGAAACAATGGGTATGAAAAATCACTGGCCATGCTTAAATGCTATTATCAGTGACCTGGTAGGTATTAGAGTCTTTTTTACTTTGGAGGTGTCTTTTCAGACTTTTGAGTATGTGAGACTTTGGAGAAAGATAGAAGAAAATAATTTAACAAAATGAATATAAAACAGAGAAATTGTACTCTAGTTTTAGATGTGCCATACAATGTATTTCAGGTTGTGTATGTTCACTTATGTTATTATGTTGTGTGGGTGTGCAATGTTTATTGTTATGTATTTTTTATGAATCTTATTTTGCAGTTATTTGGCATAAATACATCACTAGTGTTCTTCTGTATTTATCATTTAAGTTGGATTGTACTATGAAACTTGAAATCAGTCCCCCCCGTTAACTGACTTTTTGTAGCCACGGATACGGTAAAAATCAATGAAATGTAGTCGCAGGTATAATAAAACATGATTTTGGGTTATTATTATTTTTTTGTATTTCTGTATATATGTATGATGAGTATGTGATGCTGGAAATGCATTGGAGGGACGGGTCCTCCCTGTCCTTGTGCTGTAGTCCTTTTTCATTTGTGTTCTGTATTGTTTTCTGCCTAGGAGTCCATGTGGGACTCGTGGCAGTGCAGCACTTCCTGTTTTTGGTTTGGTGTACAGACCCATGGGATACCCTTATGGCACCCATCGGTGGGGGTACAACCCAGTGTCCCTAGTGTACGTTTTTGGGCACCTGTGTGTGGCCTACAGAGCAGGATATGTGCTGGTGGCAGCTCCATGCTGAATTTGACAGGTGCTCTGAGTTCCCTCCATTTTGGGATACCCAGGACCTGCCATTGGAATATGTTGATTCCTGATAGGAAACAAGATGGCCCCTGTGGCCTTTTGCTTTCTATTGCCTGTTACCTTGTTTTCCCAAAGTCCTGGGAAGCCTTGACTCTGTCCCTTCCCCCTGACTGGCTGTTGGGTGGAAGTTCCATATATGCTGTTGTTGTGAAGTCCAGGCCAGACAGGCTGGAGCCTTCCCTGTGACTGTGTGTGTGGGACCTGGGTGAATGGAGTGTGCGACCAAAATGCACTTCTTTTTGTGGATGTCTTGTGTCTGGTGTTTGACACAATGACTGAGACAGCCCTGCCCAAAACTGGTATGAATGCAGTGTGTAGTGTTGAATGGCTGGGTACTTGTCCCAATACACATTTTTTGTTGTGAGTGTCTGAGAGGAAAGAGTATGGCCTGAATGCACTGCATGCCTGATTGTCTGACTGACTGCTGAATGCCCTTCTGAGTGATTGGTTGCCTGAGTGTGACCCAGCAGAATGAATGAGAGATCAACTGGTATATCTAGGGGCCTCTCACTGCTAGAATTCGTTCAGTAGCTGAAGTTGAAACTGACGCTTAATCGCCGAGACTGAAGAAGAAGGTTGACTGCTGTCTCCCTTCGCCGAAATCCGAAAGCCGCCGAGACTGATCCAAGAGAGGACCTGGTTAGGCGCCCTCTTCCCATGCTCCGAGGGACCATCGAGCAATGCTAACCTTCACCGAAGCTCCCTAAAAGTTAGACCCTCGAAAGGCTGCCAACTGGAGACGGGGACCGCCGAGGAGAACGAAGATAAGCAACGGACATTCCGTCCACCATCGTTGACCAGGGTTCGCAAGTCTGCTGTTACCGCTGGAGTCCCGTCAAAGTCGTGTTGCCCAGAAATGGGGGCCGCTTGATGCCATGCCATCGACTACCGGAGCCACACGCTCCTTTGCCTAAGACTTTTGCCACCCGCCTTATCCTGCCGGAGAAGACAAGGCCGTCGACGCGCGAGGAGCATCCGCCGGTGGGTTTCCCGCCACCCAAAGAACGGACGACTCGACCCCCTTGCTGGACCACAGTTCTTCACAAACTCTTTGCAGTGCTGAGCTCTCGACATCGAGGTACCCCGCACGCCTCTTTCCCATGTATTGTTTTATCATTAAAGGAAGGGTCACCCCTCGTACATGCCCAAAATCATGCCTCCACAATGAATTAGTATGACGCCTGGGTGCCCTGTACTTCTCAGTCTTAACAATTTTGGAAACACCCGCAACTAATGCAATCCAAACCATATAATGGGAAACTCTCTCAAACCTAGGTCCATGTTAATATGACAAAAAGCGAGCAAACAAAACAGCCAACTGTCTCAAATCAGCCACACAGTTTTCAAACCAGCCCTGGTATCTGCAGTATTTCTCTGTTTCCAGGAAAAAGTTTCCTAGTTTGAATTTCTAGTAGTTTGGATGAGCATGGTATGTATGTGGTGTGTGTTGTACTTTCTAATTGGTCGAAGTTGCTACACCTCCCCAAGAGCAAGTGCCACGTTGTGTGTTTGTGGACATGTGGTAGTCGCGTCTACTCGGAATTTTGGGTGGGCTGGCATCTTATATATATATTGATTGTTTTGCGAGACAAGAGACCTAGGGGGGTGGAGGAGGACTATGAGGAGTGGAGGGGGACTGGTAGGTGTGTTGGGGACAGTTTGTGGAGTTTCTTGCAGTGGAAATGCAATTTTGAATTCTAACTTTTTGCCAATAGCCGCGGCTACCAGCAGGCGTGTAGTAGGAGCTCTTGTATAGTCGTGTCTATAAAAGGTATGTGCGTTGGCACGTCAATACTATCCTGTGTTTCAATAGTTATGGAAGGAGCCGCAGCTAACTGCAGCAATGACCGGGGGGTGTCCCAGGCATGATTTCGATGGCGTAGAATGATTGGATATTTTGGTAGCAACCTCTAAAGATGTTTTTAAAAAATGTATTGGGTATAATGTTTGCAAACAGTTACTGTAACATTTGAAATACTTTTTAATAAATAATAATGCATATAGGTGCACATACTTCAAAAGGGTTATTTGGGAGGGGATGTGGTTGTGGGTTTTCTTTCAGTTTTAGTAATAATACATGGTATATCTTGTTATGTAGCCACATTTTCTGCATTTTAACTCTCCTTGATTAGTTTTAAATGTTCAATGCCCTTTTGCATTGCTTGCATGTCTTTTTGTATATTCATCATTATTTCTTTTAATTCTTTCAAGGAATCCATAATCAGATTGGTGGGTCCTTGTTGTGGTGCTTCCTTTCTGAATCTTCTGGACACTTGAATCACTTTCTGTTTGAAAATATTTGAAATATTTTGAAACAATTGAAGATATAATACACTTTCAAAATATGTGGGTTGTTGTATACACATTTGATACACATTTGATAGTTTGACAATAGGTAGATAAATTATATGTGTTGGGTGACGGATATTATCTTAATTTAAATGTAATTGTTAGTCACATTTTAAATGAATATATAGAATGTACTTACACAATCCTGATTGTGGTGTGATTGTTTTGAGTGTCTTCTTTTTTTTTTAAACTCTTTTTATTAGTGGTTACAAAAGACACATGGCACTTAACACTTCACATTTCACATACTCTACAATGATATGTCACATAGATCATTAATAAGTTAAATATTACAGAGACTCGTCATCATCAGAAACCATGTTGCATAAATACATTCTGAAGGTGCCCCATATGTCTTTGGGCCTTCTTGTAACAGGCTGGGTCAGGACAAATCGTTCTTCCGACATTAACATATGTTAGTTCCCAAAGAAAATGATTCATGCTCGGTGGACCTGTGCTTTTCCATGTTTGTAAGATGCATTTCTTGGCCACCGCGCATGAGATGTTGAACAATCTGTTAATGTTTTCGGAGCACTTGCCAATGTCCACAAACAGGTATTTTTAAGGGGTTAGTTCAGTGGGAGCCTGTGTAATCTCTTCCAACATCACCGCCACATCCCTCCAGAATCCCGCCACCACCGGACACTCCCAGTACATGTTATGTTATGTTATGTTATTTTGCATTTATATAGCGCCTTATATACCATTGGTATGGTCTGAAGGCGCTGGTAGGTTGAACGCCCTCGGGGACCGTTCGGGTCAGTAGAGAGAGAAGAGAGAGTCAAAAGTGCGTGTGTGCACCAGGTATGTGTGCAGCTGGTGCGGAATTCAGGTGGTAGCTGCTTCTTAGCGGTAGGCGTGGTGGTTGAGAGATCAGGAGTATGTGTTCGCTCTGGCTGGCATTATCCAGGACGAGTGTGGCTGCGTTAGGCCTGAGGAGAACGCCTGGCTGGGGGTGTGAAACCAGCAGTGTTTACTTAGAGTGTTGTGGAGTAAGCAGGAGATGTAGATATGAGAACAGTTATACCGAATGGTGTCATAGTATCTCTGTGTTCTAGTTGAGTGGTGATGTAAGGGAGAGAGTAGGCGTGAGGTGTGTTATGATAAGTACTCTTTCAAATGTTCACTGCATTCCAAACCATATTAAGTATGTCACGCAGTTCCGAGCGGGCAGGTCCGTTCTATTCATTTTGTTCATTTCAGGCGTTCGGGATTGTACTACACATTCATGCTTGCTTGACCTATTCTTCTCCAGTGTGCCTCACGCATGCTCTCATGTGTTCCATAAGTGTGCACTCCTGTCTTTCTTGTGCATGCACTCCAGTCTACCCAGCGCATGAACTCCTGACTGCCTACGCACTCATCCGCTTTGTATACTCAAACGCTTTCTATACACTCATCCGCCCTCTACATTCATCCGCACTCCACACTCATCCGCTCCCCGCACTCATCGGTCCTCCAATTTCTCCGCTCCCACATTCATCCGCTCCCCACACTCATCCGCTCCCCAACACTCATCCG
Organism: Ambystoma mexicanum; assembly: GCF_040938575.1. NCBI lineage: Eukaryota > Metazoa > Chordata > Amphibia > Caudata > Ambystomatidae > Ambystoma > Ambystoma mexicanum. The sequence goes on from NC_090924.1 coordinate 1,315,394,371, forward strand.
CTCTCCACACTCATCCGCTCTCCACACTCATCCGCTCTCCACACTTGCTCTGTGCTTTCCACATTCAGTCGCTCTCCACGCTCCTCCGTTCTCCATGCTCCTCCGCTCTCCACACTCATCCGCTCTCCACCCTCATCCGCTCTCCACCCTCATCCGCTCTCCACCCTCATCCGCTCTCCACACTCATCCGCTCTCCACACTCATCCGCTCTCCACACTCATCCGCTCTCCACGCTTATCTGCTTTCCACGTTTCCCACCCATCCGTTCTCCATACTCATCGATTTCCACGCTCATCCGCTCTCCATGCTCATCCGTTCTCGGCGTTCATCCGCCCTCCTTGCTCGTCTTTTCAACATGCTCGTTCACTCTTACACTTTCGTCTAGTTAAACGTCGTCCGTTCCGCACATTCGTCCGCTCCGCACATTCGTCCCGTCTACACACTCGTCCCGTCTATACATTCCGCCCGTTTACACAGTCATCCCGTGTGCACACTCGTCCCGTCTAGACACTCGTACAGTCTTGATACTCGATCACCCGGACCACCCGCACATCAGCAAAACATACTACTCGTTGGCCTGATAATATTACTTGTCTGTTCTGCGTGACTATCCGTTCCAGACACTCATCTGCACTGTGTATTTGTTCGCTCTACACATTCATCTGTTTCACAACTTTCATCCGCACCACACATTCATCCACTTCACATACTCGTCCGCTCCACACACTCGTCCGCTCCACACATTCGTCCGTTCTGCACACTCGTCCGCTCCACACTATTCGTCCGCACCACAACGCTCATCCATTCCACACACAACATCCGTTTCACACACTCACCCGACACCACACATTCGTCTTTTCGCACAGTCGTCCGCTTTATCAGCTCATCTGCGCCGCTCCTACGTCCGCTCCACGTATTCGTTTGTTTCGGAACACTCATCCGCTCTCCGCACTCATCCGCTTTCCACACTCATCCGCTCTCCACACTCATCCGCTCTCCACACTCATCCGCTCTCTACACTCATCCGCTCTCCACACTCATCCGCTCTCTACATTCATCCGCTCTCGCACTCATCCGCTCTCCACCGTCATCTGCTCTCCAGGCTCACTGCATCCTACGCTTCTGCGCTCTTCACTCAGTCGTTTTCCACACTCGCTCTGTGCTTTCCACACTCATCTGCTCTCTACACTCATCCGCTCTCACACTCATCCGCTCTCCACCGCCATCCGCTCTCCAGGCTCAACTGCATCCTACGCTTCTGCGCTCTTCACTCAGTCGTTCTCCACACTCGCTCTGTGCTTTCTACATTCAGTCGTTCTCCACGGTACTGCGCTCCTCACACTCATCCGCTCTCCACACTCATCCGCTCTCCTCACTCATCCGCTTTCTACACTCATCCGCTCTCATACTCATCCGCTCTCACACTCATCCGCTCTCGCGGCTCAACTGTATCTTATGCTTCTGCGCTCTCCACTCAGTCGTTTTCCACATTCGCTCTGTGCTTTTCCACATTCAGTCGTTCTCCACACTCCTCCACTCTTCATGCTCCTCCGCTCTTCATATTCATCCGCTCTCCACACTCATCCGCTCTCCACACTCATTTGTTCTCCACACTCATCCGCTCTCCACACTCATCCGCTCTCCACACTCATCCGCTCTCCACACTCATCCGCTCTCCACACTCATCCGCTCTCCACGCTCATTCGCTCTCCACGCTCCACACTCACCTGCTCTCCATACTCATCCGATTTCCACGTTCGTCAGCTCTCCATGTTCGTCCGTTCTCGACGTTCATCCGCCCTCTTCGCTCGTCCCCTCTAGATCCTCATTCACTCTAACACTTTCGTCTGGTCAAGCGTCCATCTAGATCTCCTAGTTTCCTGATGATTTATTCATATTATCCACTTCACTGTTTTGATCTACAATATTCGTTTGGTATTGTTTGTCTTATGGTTTACATTCGATTTTATTTATTTATTTATTTATTTATTTATTTATTTATTTATTATTTAGTTGTACATGTCTTGCTTCCGGTCAAATTGCTGGTTAGTTTTAGGGGAAGAGCCAGGTTTTCAGTAGTTTGCGGAAGGCCGTTAAGTCTTCAGTTTGGCGGATGTGGGGTGGGAGCGAGTTCCATAGGGTTGGGGCTAGCGTTGAGAATGATGATCCGCCTAACCTGGTTGAGTTTGTCTTAGGGATTACTAGGAGGCCGGCTGAGCTTGATCTTAGGGTGCGAGTGGGGTGATAAGGTATTAGCTTGTCTTGAAGATATTGCGATCCGGTTTTATGTAGTGCTCGATGGGAGAGGCATAAGGTTTTGAAAGCTACCCTACGGGCTACTGGAAGCCAGTGCAGTGTCTTAAGGGCTGGGGATACGTGGTCTCTTGGAACGAGCGCGAGTAGCATTTTGGCTGCCGCGTTTTGTGCTCTTTGGAGTTTGTTTAGTTGGTAGGCATGAATTCCGAGGTATAGGGAGTTTCCGTAGTCCAGTCTTGATATGACAATTGATTGGACCGCGGAGACTCTGTTGGGAAATGAGAGATATGGAAGGATGCGCCTAAGATTTTTGAGGTGGTAGTGGCAGGATTTTGAGACATTGTTGACTTGGCGCGAGAGTGTTAGGTCGGAGTCTAGGGTGCATCCAAGATTTTTCACTGTGTTGGAGGGTGTCGGTGAGTTGCCCATGGCGGGTGGCCAGGGTAGTGGGTGCGGAAGAAGATCGAGCTTGCCGCAAATCATGATTTCTGTTTTGGAGGGGTTTAACAGGAGGTGGCTTTGGGTCATCCAGAGTTCTATGTTAAGGAGGCAGGATGCCAGGTCGGGTCGGGAGTCGGGTTTCGAGTTCGGGATTTTTAGAATTAGTTGAGTGTCGTCGGCGTAGTTGTAACACAGGATGTTGTGTGAACGAATTATTGGTGGGAGGGTGATCAGGTAAAGATTGAACAGGAGGGCGGATAGACATGCTCCTTGAGGGACTCCCGTGTCGACAGGTCGGGGTTGTGAGGTAAAGCTGGAGAGTGTCGTTATTTGGTGCCTGTCTTTGAGGAATGAAGCTATCCATTTAAGGGCGGTTCCACAGATTCCTATGGAGTGGAGTCGGTCTAGGAGGATTGAGTGATTGATCTTGTCAAAGGCGGCCGATAGGTCGAGGAGGATTAGTGCGGCGCATCCGGCGGAGTCTGCTGTCATTTTAAGGTCATCCCAGATCGAGGTTAGGGTGGTTTCAGTTCCGTGACGTGATCTGAAGCCTGATTGGGCTGGGTCTAGGAGGTTGTTGGTTTCGACAAAGGAGTTTAGTTGGGAGTAGGCGGTTCGGTCAATGAGTTTGGCAAGGAACCTAGTGTTTGAGATTGGGCGGTAGTTTTTGGGCTCGAGTGGATCGAGCAATGGTTTTTTAATTAGAGGTTTGACGTGCACCGTTTTGAATGCGTCGGGAAAGATACCGGAGGAGAGGGAGGAATTTATGATAGATCTTGCGTATTCTCCTGCGCAGGTTGAGGCAAACATTTCTTTAAGGGTTGTGGCTGGGCAGGGGTCCAGTGGTGAACCAGAAGGTTTGCGGGCAGATAGCAGTTTGAGAAACTGTTCTGGCGATAATGGACTAAAGGATTCAAATGTTGGTTGCGTGGAGGTTGCGGTTGCAGGGCTGGGCGGTATGGGCGGAGGATAGCCCGGTGGCTGTAGTTGAGCCATCTTGGTGTTTAGAGTTTTTGTTCTTTCGATAGCCGTGTTGTGAAAGTGGAGGGAGAGTGAGTCGCACAGTGATTGTGTGGCGGTCGGGCTGGTTGTATTGCAAGCAGGATTGGTGAATTATGAGATGATTTTGTGGAGTTCTTTGCTTGGGTTTTTGCAGTTTAGGATTCGGGTGTTGTAGTGGGCTTTTTTTGCTTTCCGGATTTCGGCCTTATATTGATGGAGGTGACGGGCCAAGGTGGTCCTGTTTTCGTGGGTTTTCTCTTTCTGCCATTTGCGTTCTAGGTATTTGTAAAGTCGTTTAGTGGTCTTCAACTCAGGAGTGAACCATCTCGGGAAAGGGGCGCAGCGGGTTGATGGTTTGCATGGGGGGGTGAGTCGTAAAAGAGGTGCGTTGAGCCATGAGTCAAAGGCCTCAGGTGTTAATTTGTTGTCGGGAAGGCAGGTGGGTGGTGGAGATTGGAGGAGTGCCTCGGCTAGGTCCGGGGTGATCGTTAATTTTTTCCAGCATTTGCGTAAAATCGGAGGTTCGGATGCAAGTACGGGAAGGGGGTCAGGTGAGCGGATGACGAACGAGAGAATGAAGTGATCGGACCAGATGATTGGGGTGGGGGGCTTTAAATGAATCAGGGTGTTGGAGCTAAAGATGGCATCGAGAGTGTGTCCTTTGTAGTGAGTCGGGCCGTTTATGTGGGGTTGGAGATTAATTGCATCTAAACCGTCAACCAGGGAGTGTGTCATAGGGTTGGTGGGGATGTCGAGCCATATGTTGAAGTCACCAAGGAGGGTGAGGTTGGGATGGTTTAGTTGCATGGTGGCGATTGAGTCGCAAAGGTTGTTTGCGAATTGTCTATCGTAACCAGGGGGCCTGTAGATTATTAAGAAACTGTGAGAGCGCGATGGGGAGAGGGAAAGTTTAACGAGGAGAGATTCGCAGGAAGGGATGGAGGGTTGGTTGTCGATGATCGAGGCGCGGATGAGAGATTTGAAGACGAATGCTACCCCACCTCCTCTAGATGGACGGTTCAGTGGGATGAGGGAGTAGTCAGGGGGAAAGGCTTCACTAGCGATTGGTTTGAAGTCATTGGAGAACCAGGTTTCGGTGATGAAAACTAGGTCTGGTTTGACAGAGGTGAGGAGGTCATAGATGCAATGTCTGTTTTTTGCTACGGAACGGGCGTTAAATAGGATACAGTTCACCTCAGCAGGCAAGTTAGGTCTAGGTGCTGGACCGGGGTGTGGCGGTGGCGGAGAGAGCTGAGGAGGGGGGTTAAGGTCGGTGATGCTAGAAGGGAAAAGTGGGCGGGCTGAAAACTTGGCAGGTTCCTGGCGGGGCTGGGTGGCTTGGTGTGATAGGATGATTGGATTTGGGTTGGGGGAGTTGAGGGAGGGGTGTGGGCGGGGGGAGTTTCAGTTGCAGTTGATGAGAAATCGAGGGAGAGGGGTTTCAGGAAGGGGGAGGCCACGGGGAAGGCGGAGAATGCGGGAGAGAGGGGGTGGGTCGGGACAGGGGAGGCGAGGAGTGCTGAGAGATTGAGGGGGACCAGGCGCGTTTCCTCTTTAGTTTCTTTGCTGTGACTGGTGTGTGGGAGAGGGTAGGGGTTCAGAGGGGGAGAGGGATGCACCCGCCTGAGGAGCCCTGCATTTGGGGCATTCGCCCGAACTGTCTGCTCTAAATGTAGCTATTTTAGCCGGTGTGTAATGCAGTCTGTTTAGAATCTCAAATTGAATTAAGTGTAGGCCAGCATTTAAAGATACATTTTTAGTGAGCGAGCAGTACCTATCCCATATCCTTTCATCAATGGGGATCTGTAGATCTCTTTCCCACTTGTCTTTGACCTGATTTATTGTGGGGGTATGGGCCTGCACCGCTACATATAGTTTAGAGATTCCCAAGCCATCCCTAGCCGTGACCAACTGTGTACATGGATATGTAGGGGGTTCATCCGGGAAGAGCAGCCACCGCTTTTGAAAAGCTGATCTCATGCGGTAGCATTGAAGTGCCTTAAGTGGTCCCCCGCCCAGTGTCCTCAAAAAGTCACTTAAGGCTACGAATTTCCCATTGATAAACATGTCTCCCAGTTTCATTTCTCTATTTTGGTCCCAGGATTCCTGTAAGTTGCTATCATGTGTTGGGGGTATGCCGGGTAATTCCATAGGGATACCTCTGAGTTATAGGGAGTTTCCAATCCCAGTCTTTTGTATATAGCTTCCCATGCCCTGACCGTGCAGCTCACCGGGTTATACTCGCGTGTATCTTTGTATTGTGGATCGAAAATTACAGACTGTATGTACATGGGGTGTGTGGTGTATTGCTCTATCCATGTGTGGTGCGGACCATTGGAATCACCATACCAATATTTTGCAAATTGTGCTTGGGCAACATAGTAGTACAACTCAAAGTCGGGTGCCGCTATGCCACCCAAGGAGTATGGTTCAGTCATTTTTTCCCACTCTCCTTGCTGTTATGTCATTCCACAGAAAAGTTACAATCATAGATCGGAGCCTGGCAAAGAAGGGCCATCCCGGCCTTATTGGGACAGTCACAAAAAAATACAATAACTTGGGTAAGATTATCATTTTAAGAATAGCGACTCTGCCATATAGCGAGATTGGAAGGGGCCCCCATATCTGTAATTTAGTATTTAATGATTGTAGTGCGCTTTTATGATTGTCTGAGTATAATGTAAGCCTGTCCCTGGAAACAAGTATCCCCAAATATCTGATAGTTTGTTCAGACCACTTGAGTCCGCACATCGTGTCTGGGCACTTGGTTGTTGGTGTAAGTGGGAATATTTCGGATTTGGCATTGGTTACAGTGTACCCAGAGTACACTGCAAACTCCTGTATCTCCGCCATGATGGGTGCAATGTTCCTCTCTGGCTGACGGACATATAGCAGCGTATCATCCGTGTATAGGGAGATTAGTTGGGTGGAGCCTTTCATCTTTATCTTCCTGTCTGAATGTTTCAGTCTAACCGCGATTGCCATTGGCTCTATGGTTACCGCAAATAGTATAGGCGAGAATGGCCATCCCTGCCTTGTGCCTCTTCCTAGTGGGAACTATTCGGAGATGGATCAATTAGTTAGTACTCTAGTGCAGGGTTCCGTGTATAACAATTTCACTTATCTAATAAAATTGGAACCCATCCCAAACGCCTCCAGCACAGCCAACAGATAAGCCCACGAAACCGAGTCAAAGGCTTTTTCGGCGTCGAGAGATATAGCCACTGTGCTTCTCCCCAGGTCTATCGGCGCCATTATTCCAAAAAGTCTACGAAGATTTAGGGACGTGGATCTCGTGGGGATAAACCGTTTTGGTCAGGATGGATCAGAGTCGGGACTGCTGGCAGAAGTCGAGTGGCCAGCACTTTTGCAAATATCTTGGCGTCAGTGTTTATAAGTGAAAGGGGTCTATAGGATGATACATCTTGGGGCGGTCGACGAGGTTTAGGGAGCACAGTTATCACAGCCTCCCTCATCATCGGGGGTAGTATATTGGTTTCAAGGGCTTCCTCCCATACCTGCATTAGTATTGGTACCAACTCCTAGTGGAAATCCTTATAGAATTCAGCGCCTATTCCGTCTGACCCTGGAGCTTTGCCCGACGATAGCGCTTTAATTGCTTCCATGATTTCCTCAGCAGATACAGGTTGCTCCATTGCCAGGCGGTCCTCATCTGAGAGTTTTGGCAGGGAAAGTGCTGCAAGATATGATTTAATTTCAATAACTGCTTTAGTGTCTTTGTTCGTATATAATTCTTTGTAGAATTTAGCAAATTACCCGTTTATCCCCTCTTGCCTCAGGAGCACCTCCCCTAGTGGCGTTTGTATGCTCATAATCTGATTCGGTTGTTTATCTTGTTTAAGCAGATTTATTTAGTGTTTTCCCAGCTTTATTCCCATCCCTGTATCTACGAGCCTGTACAGGTACCGCTATATAGCGCATTTCTCTAGTGGCCAAATTACCAAACTCCTGGAGGTGTGTATGTATTTCAGCTAGTATTGCTCTGTCTTGTGTGCGAGTATAAGTCTCCTCTAGTTCTCCCAGTTTACGGTCAGTTTCAGTTAGCCCAGCTCGTACACCTTTTAGGAGACCTACGGATTTAGATATCAAGACTCCCCTGGTCCAAACCTTAAAGGACTCCCACACAGTGGAATACCTATCAACTGTTCCCACATTATTAGTGAAAAACACTGCTATTTCGATGTGTTGTGCCTCCACTACTCCGGGGTCACCCAGTATTCCGCCTGGCATCCTCCATCTTTTTACAGGCTTGGCGGCATCGTGAAGCGCTACCTCTAGCAACACTGGGGAATGATCGGATAGCGTGCGGGGTAATATCTCACACATCCTCAGCACAGCAGTTACAGTAGGGGAAACAAACCAATAATCGATTCTAGACTCAGAGTTATGAACCGAGGAGTAATAAGTGTATCTCCTACTGTCAGGATGTTTTTCATGCCAGGCATCTACCAGTGACAGCTGTGGTAGAATGTGAGCCAAGGTTAGGACTGTCTTATTCGGTGCCCTGATAGAAGTAGAAGTCTTAGATCTATCAAGCCTGGGGTCCAGGGCCACATTGAAATCCCCTCCCCATATTATAGTGGTCATATTGATTGAGGTAATTAACTGTTACATATTCATATAGAAGGCAGGGACATCAATATTAGGTCCATATGTGTTAACCAGCAATAGTTGTTGGCCAGCAATCTCACCCCACACCATAACATATCTGCGGAGTTGATCAACCTTTTGGCCTTCTAGTTTGAACCCCACGCTTGGATGAATAAGGGTGATGACACCTCTGGACTGGGATGAATAATTAGTATGGAACCTTAATTTTCCCCATTTAGGCAGTATGTTCAAATTGCTCGCACCCATTGTGTGTGTTTCTTGCAGCATCAGGATCTGAGGGCCATGCCTGGTGATATAATTGCCTACTTTCTTAGCTTTTATCTTGTTATTTAGTCCCATGACATTCCACAACAGACGTTTTACCCTCAGCCTGTCACCAATGTTTCATGGAGAAATGTTCCGACGTTGTCTCGTCTCTTAGGGTTATGATACTTGTATACGGGCAGTGCCAGTATCCGTGCAACTACAGATTTAACCATCAACAAACATTCTGCCTCCTTCACCCTCTCACCGGGAGGAGGCACCTTCCAGTGGGGACCAATTGACATTTTACACCTTGACAAGAGTGTCTTCTTTTCTAATCTCTTATTCTGTAGGGTAATTCTTCTCCAGCCATTCTATGTATTGTTCTATTGTTCTAGTGGTATGGAGAAATACTTCTTGTCAGTTCAGAGTTAGAATTTGGAATGGAGGAAGAGTAATGAGGATAGAAGATGGCATGTTTGTGTTCGCTTTGTGATTGGTTGTTCATTGGTTGTGTGGTAGGTGGCTGCCAATAGGATTTCAAGTACCCCAAATGCTGTTGAATTGTATAGTGCCTTTGAGAGAAAGTATTGTTTTGAGTGATGTAAACAGTGCTGTTTTTGGGGTATATTTATTGTTGTATTTGATATTTGAAACATGGAGTCAATTCCAGAAGGAGAGGAATCTCCTTGTTCAGAAGATTGTGGTAACTTTTTGAGAATGGGGTTAATAGTAATGTTGCGAACATAGGTGAGGAGTTCTCAAAGAATTGGCTTACAAGGTCTTTTTGGTTTTATAATATTATATTAGATGGAGTGTTTGAAATGAGAGTTATATGCTGCGATTGTGGAGAAATATTTTTGACAGGGAGCACAGGTTTTTTCTCTATTTGGAAAAAGAAAATGAATTAATCATCTAAGGAAAGAGCACAGACAAGTTTTTCAAATCATAGAGGTGAATCGTTTAGTATACATGTCTTGTATTTTTGGTAGGTACAGCCGAGGCTATACTGTCGCACCCTAGCCGCTGATATGAACGCAACAATTACATGTTGCGGTCTTTGCTAGCCATGGGTACAAGCGGGCAAATGGCATATCATTCATTTTTGGCGGGTGCAACTGCGACTATCGCTATTGCGTCGCTATACCCGCGACTACTGCCGGTTGTATTTTGGAGCACTGATCATATTATATTTTGAATGTTTTGCTTGATTTGTGTTTCTGTTTGGATAGATGGATAACCTAAAGGTATTGTGAATTGATTTTGAAATGTATCTGATATGTGTTTTTGAGTGCTTTAGAACATTTTTCGCGACTATAGGTGGGTTTTCGTCATGTAACTGGGTTTATAGCTGCGGGTATGTTATTGGGAAAAATTTGAAAGAAAATAAGTATTTTTTTTATATACAGGGTAATTCATAGAATTTCGCACAAAAGTGGCGCACGCGGCTGGCGCTCAGTGTCCCCGTGCGATACACTGCGTCAGCGCGTGCGATAAAATCCATTTTATCGCACAGCGTATTCATGGATTTTAGCCTCCAAAACCAGCCGTGGCACAGAGTGGCGCAGCGACCCTGCAGCAGCGCCAGTTACGCCCCCAAGAACGCCTTCGCGCAAGGAAAATCCATCAAAATCCCCAATTCATCGCAAATGTCTGCGCTAACCCTGGACCAGTTCACAGGGCTGCCAAACAGCAAACGCCAAGCGGGGAACGTGTATTCCAGGGGTTCGCGGGAAGTTTCATACGCGATCCCAACAGGGTATGTGTATTTCAGGGGTGCGCGTGAAGTTTCACACGCAATTCCATCAGGGCACGTGTATTTCAGGGGTGCGCAGGAAGTTCCACACGCGATTGTCCGGGGTACGTGTATTCCAGGGGTGCGCGTGAAGTTTCACACGCGATTCCATCAGGGCACGTGTATTTCAGGGGTGCGCGGGAAGTTCCACACGCGATTGTCCTGGGTATGTGTATTTCTGGGTGCGCGTTAAGTTTCACACGCAATTCCATCAGGGCACGTGTATTTCAGGGGTGCGCAGGAAGTTCCACACGCGATTGTCCTGGGTACGTGTATTCCAGGGGTGCGTGTGAAGTTTCACATGCGATTCCATCAGGGCACCTGTATTTCAGGGGTGCGCGGGAAGTTCCACACACAATTGTCCTGGGTACGTGTATTTCTGGGTGCGCGTGAAGTTTCACACGTGAATCCTGCGGGGTACGTGTATTTCGGGGTGCGCGGGAAGTTTCACATGCGAATTCAGCAGGGTACGTGTATTTCAGGGGTGCACGGGAAGTTCCACACGCGATTGTCCTGGGTACGTGTATTCCAGAGGTGCGCGTGAAATTTCACACGCGATTCCATCAGGGCACCTGTATATCAGGGGTGCGCGGGAAGTTCCACACGCGATTGTCCTGGGTACGTGTATTTCGGGGTGCGCGTGAAGTTTCACACGCGAATCCTTCAGGGTACGTGTATTTCGGGGTGCGCGGGAAGTTTCACAAGAGAATTCAGCAGGGTACGTGTATTTCAGGGGTGCGTGGGAAGTTCCACATGCAAATGTCCTGGGTACGTGTATTTCGGGTGCGCAGGAAGTCTCACATGCGATTTCAGCAGGGTACGTGTATTTCAAGGGTTCCGGGGAGTACTACACATGAATTGGCCGTGTGGGTCCTCCCAGGTGTTCCCTCTACACCCTCCACAGCCCCTGCAGGCAGCCCACACCACAGGAGACTACCCTGCACCCCTGCTCATGTCCCGCAGGCAGCCCATCCACCATGGGCATGCCCCCCAACCAAGCCACATGTCACCTTGCACTACTGATCAACAACACATGTCTCCCAGCACCCCCACCCCCCAGCACTGTGGGGCACCTGCCAGCAGGCCCCCACTCATGTCCCCTGCACCACCCCCCCAGCATCCAGGGGCACCCTCCACCAGGCCCCCACTCATGTCTCCCAGCACCCCCACCCCCCAGCAGTGCAGGGCACCCTCCACCAGGCCCCACTCATGTCCAACTCATGTCCCCCTGCACCCCCACTGCCCCACCATTGCGGGGCACCCTCCACCAGGCCCCCACTCATGTCCCCCTGGACCCCCACCCCCCAGCAGTGCAGGGCACCCTCCACCAAGCCCCCACACATGTCCCCCTGCACCACCACCCCCCAGCAGTGCAGGGCACCCTCCACCAGTCCCCCACACATGTCCCCCTGCACCACCACCCCCCAGCAGTGCAGGGCACCTGCCAGCAGGCCCCCATACATGCCCCCCCAACACCTCATGACGATCCATAATCATGGCCCCCATGCCCCCTCAATACAACAGTCCGAACACACCACCAGGTATGACATCCACCCCACAAAGAAATCACCAGCACATGATGCATCCCAAATGGCTAGTCTGCACATCAACATATATCCGTCAAACCCACACAATGACAGCATGTGAATGATAAAACACACATTGCGACATGCATGAAACCAAAGAGAGAATACCACACATTGAAGTACCAAATGATAATGTATTAAACAGAAAAGCAAGGCAATGAAATGGAACAGAAGAAAATGGAAATGATAAATGAAATACAGCATGTCCAATAAATGAAAAAGATGAAATCCAAATGAAAAGCAATCCAAAAGCAAGTCTCCAAAGTGTCAGTCTGAGAAAATAAATCCAAGGTACAAAAATAATAAAAAACCATTGATCCATGGAAAAAAATAATCAACAATCCAAATCCATTGTCAAACTATGTACAAAGTGAACATCCAGGGTCCATGTGCCCAATCCTTTAAATGAAAAGTATAAAATAAAATCCTACCTAATGAAGAACTATATACAAGAAGTTGGGGCATCGTCCAAGTGCCCCAAAAAAAAAAAAAACGAAAGGAAACTTAACACTAAATAACTATTTACAAGGGCAGCGGGCTAGTCCGACGGCTCACTTCTGGATGTTCCGGGGCAGGGCATCATCGAACTCCTGCTCAATGTCCCGGAGGCGGTCCTCTTCCATGGCCCCGAGGGTCCGCAGGGATGACGACATGTTCACCTCCAACTCCATGCGGATTGCCTCGAGGCACTCGGCCCGCCTCAGGGCCCTCCGCATGGAGTTCTCCGCCCTGACCATCGTGAGCCGCGCCTCTTCCGCCCGCTGCTGCTCCGCATCTATGGCATGGCCCAACCGCTGCCACACGGAAGACACTTCCCGTCCTGGGTCCTCCTGCCCTCCGGCCGATGCCTGCCCCTCCGATGTCGAAGGCCCCGAGCCATCATGGGTCCCACCTCATTGCTGCTGCTGCTGTGCCTGTGCCCGTGCCCTGGCTCCTGCTGCCTGCACATCCTCCACCGGCCGGGGTGCAGTCGTTGATGTGGCCACCCCTGCTGGACGTCCGAATCCCGACTGTGGCAGGGATGTGTCCTCCACCAGCCTGGCCGCGCCGTCAGAGGCAGCTCCACAGGGCACCCAGGTGACAAATGGGTGGAAAGATGGCACGTAGGACGACTGGCGCATAGGGTGTTCAGTTGAGGAGGGGGTCGGAACAAGCTCCAGCAAACGGAGGAATCCGGCCTGGGTGACCTGTCCCAGTAGGCCGACGCTGTCAACGAGCCATTCGAGATAACGTGCAGTCTCCCCATGAAAGACTGCAGGTCACCTCGCATGGCCCGTTGATGCAAAGCTACACCAGTCAGGACAGGCTCAACCCGTACCTGGATAGCCACGTCTGCAGGCAGAGGAAGGCCAGTTGTTGTAAGCACATCCCCTGCCTGAAAATGGATCTGGACGTAGGCATCCCTGCTGGTGCAAGATGATGCAGTGACAGGATCAGGGACAGGATTGCACACAGGCACCTCCGCAGCGGCCTGTGCTGCCTCCTGTCCCTGGTCCTGCACTGCACCACTAGCACCAGTGAAATCCCCACCCACAGACCCCGTCTCTGTCGCTTGCATGGCCTCCTCCTCCACCAAACCCCCCACCAACCTGGATGACTCCGTGCCATCTTCCCCCGTTGGTCCCTGTGGGGTCCCAGCTGCCCCTTCTGCTGCCGAGGAGTCCAACTCCGGCCTCCGCCTCTTGGACCTCCCCCCGGCAGCTGCGGCCTGGGATGTGGCACCGGACTCCTCACTCCCCAACGAGATGACAACCTGGGAGGGGAGCCGGGCCTTGCGTCTCCGGCTGGTGGTGCATTCCCTGCCGCTGTGCTCCACAGCACCTTCTCCACCCTCTTCATCAGTTGATGCTGCAGACTGGGAGAAATAAAACACAGGCATAAGGGCACTGTACAATGGACACATACACACATGACAGTTGTACATGAGTGGCATTGGCAAACCTCAGACATGGCATCACAATCGCCAAAACACATGTCATTTCAACTCGCACACATGAGCCATACCACAGCCATATCGCAACAGCCAGCACCATCCATACACATACAACAGCATGAGCAGGCAAAGGTGAGCCAGACATCACATGCAACACAGGGAGTGCACTACACATGCACATACACCACCACACTTGCATGCATGTGTACACCTCTGCCAACTGTTGCAGTGTTGAGATCGGCATCCATGTCACATCTGCCCATCATTCTTCCACATCCCGGTGTCACATGCATCCATGTTGCATCACTGTTGCCCCCTTGTCAAATACACACACATGCACATGTACACAGTGCAGATACATGTAGCTGAAACCAACATTCATGTGTGACATCACGAGCATGCCTACTTACATACACATTCATTCAAACATGTGTGCCCACACATCTGCATTTGGCATGCAAGCCTACAGACACAAGCACCATCCATGTCTCACACATGAGAGCCCTCCCATGTGTTAGCCTCACGGCCCTGTACACCCCCTCTACTTGGCCCCATTAAAACACATGTGCAACCTGCACACTACTGGCACGCCACCACACGCACAGCTTACAATCAGGATGCATGTACACTTACCGCTCGACTCCAGACGGGTCTGCCTCTCAAGGACCTGGATGTGGAGCGCTGGGGATATGCGTTCCAGGACCCTCATCTGATCTTCCGACAAGTGGCCCCAGCGCCCCTTAGCATCCGCTGCCTTCAAGAGGCGCCGGGCCTTGTTGAGGGTCCTGGACCTGAAGTCCTCCCAAAGCTTCTTGACATGATGGAATAGTCGGACTGCCACCCCCTCCGCATTGATGGCAGTCACGATGTCCGTCCAGATCCGAGTCCGTCCTTCCTTGTCGGCGCTCAAACTTCCGAAGAGGGCATCATACTGCCCCAGGACTTGCTCCACCAGGACACCAACTTCGGTGACAGTGAAGCTGGTGCCCCTCTGCCTCTCTGGCCGGGGGTTGCCAGTGGTGCCAGATGTTGCAGTGCCCGACATGACAACCCCAGAGGCAGGAGTGGGTGGGCAACTGGGTCCTGGGGCTGGTCTGTGGAGCGATGGAATCCCAGTCGGGAGTCTTCGGTTCCAGCAGGGGTGGTCACAGCAACAGCACCACTGGCTGATGTGCAGGCAGCAAATGGCAGGGCACGTGGGCAGTAGGCAATCAGGCAGCAGCAGATGGCAGGTGGGAGCGTGCTCAGGGCTCTGGGGGGCAGTAATTTGGCCTTCTGGGCAGGAGTGTGGTCTTCCGTGTGCTTACGCGTGGCCAGCTTGATACAGAGTGATTTGACACGTGAAAATCCAGCATGTCTGCATGTAATTCGAGGAAAGGGCTTTAGCGCGTAAGCGCGTCCGCACACGTACGCGAATTCATTGGCCCAAAGGCCCCCAGCGTGTAGGCGCATCTATGACGTTACGCGCACGTGCGTTTTCCATGGCGCGTAGAAAAAATAAGCACGTCAGAGTGTCATAGCTTGTAATTGGTGGAAAGGGCCTCAGCGCGTATGCGCGTCTGTGACGTGCGTGCGCGGGCGTTTCCCTGTACACGGGTGCATGTTACACGTCCAATGACTGCACGTCAGAGTGTCAGCTCGTGTAATTGGGGGATAGGGCCTTAGCGCGTACACGCGGAAGTGACGCTGGACGTGTGGGCATGTTTAAAAGGTACGTGTAGAACGCCATTTCCTTGTACGTGCTTTTCGTGGAGAGCGAGTGGGTGAAATCTGTACTTCTTGTCGGTGCACACGCGATTTACTTCACGGCGTTCCAAGTTCGTACTCCCTGTTACCTCTGACAGCTTTTTCTCTTTTTGTCTTTTTCCTGGGCCTGTTTCCTCACACAGCGTTCACTTCTTCTGTTGTCCTGTCTCCTCAGACAGCGTACAATTCTTCTTTTGGCGGGGGTGTTGCCAACGCGCACACGCGCGTCTTTTTCACGCTATTTTTCCAGGCAGACGGTGAGTCGCGCACGTATTTAACATCTGTGCTTGCCCCGTGTGTCGCGTACCCCTTCAGAGGTCATTCTAGGCTGTGTGTGACACGCATACGTTCATTTTTGTGTTTCTGGGTGCCACAGCGTAGTGCAGGTTTATTTTTCCATGCACATGGTCTAGGAGGGGTTGCGTGCACATTATCTCCCTTTTTTGCAGTGCCTGTGTGTTGCGTGACCCGTCATCTTCCCCCAGGGGTCACATACAGCCTTGCTAGACCACTAGGGTATGAATTCCATCTAGTACCCTACCCCTTGGACCCCCAATTGCCCAGGACAATAGTTTACTGCAACTCCCATACGCACAACAACATCAGTGCCATGGTTGGGAGGCGAGCACGCGGTAAGGGTGGCAAAGGTGGCCGAGCCTCAAGAGGTGGGCGTGGTGGATATGGTAGGGGACGTGGCCGGGACTTGCAAGGTGCCCCTAGCCCTCCATGTGTGGGTGACCAGTCAGGGACACCCATGCCCCCCCCCCGGTTGAGGGTAACGTGGCTGACACCATCCCTGCTCAGCCCTTGTTGGACCAGCCCATTGTGGCACCAGACCTGGCACAGGGTGACTCCATGGCTGACTTCCAGGTCAGCAGGTCTAGGCCACGTGTGGCGGTGCACGTTGGTGTCACCAGGCCACGTGGATCAGGGCCAGCTATGTCATCTGCTGCCCCGAGTAGGCAGGGTGGGGAGGCTGCAGGGGCAGCTGCGGCTCCATCCACCCCAGCTCTGAGTCTCCCAGCCAGGACAGTGTCGGTCCCAGTCCATCTTGCTGACGTTCCCCCTGACTACATCACACTTCAGCAAATGCTTGCACCAAGTCCCATGGTGAGTGTTCATTCCCACCCTCCTAGTCCACAGTCCACCGGGGCTCCTGCCCCTAGTGTCCAGAGCGGCGTAGGACACTCAGGATCCCCACCACCTTCCAAGCAGAAGAGGAAGAGTGCTCGTCCAGTACAGGCTGATGCCCCAGACACGGCTACACAGTCCGCGCCGCCAAGGAAGCCCAGCTTCAATCAGGCCGAACTTGATGCACTTGTGGAGTATGTGTCCGCACATGACAGCGAAATGGTGATTACTGCAGGATGCAAGACCACACCTGCACAACGTCTGGCACACTGGCAGACCATCGCGGACATCATAAGTGCCCTTGGATTCGTGAGGCGCACAGCTAATGATTGCTACAAGCGCTGGAATGACCTGAAGCGCAGGGCATAGAAAAAGCTGGCCTCAAGTCATGCCGCTACTCTAGTGACTGGAGGTGGGTCACCAGCAGAGGACATTGAACTCACTCCACATGAGTATGATGCTGGGACCTACGTCACGGAGGGACAGATCCAAGGCGTGGGAGACCTGCCAGATTACGAGGCATTTTCCGGTGAGTGCACATGCATGTGTGTGTCATCCATGTGCATGGTGTGTGTGTGAGGGCTTCTGATTGAGTGCCAGGTGACGGTCTGTGTGCCTGAGTGGTTTGGATCACCCATGTGCTTCATCCAATACATTCTGCGCACCAGGATTTGGGTATTGCAGTATCCCTTCTGGCAACAGTAGACATTTAGCCCAACCTCACGCCAGTTGCCCTTGAAGTGTCATATTGCCACAACATTGTTGCGTATTATTCTGTGTTCATTCAGGCTGATTGTTTGCATTCCACCACTTTCACTAGGCATTTCTCAGTCCTATTGTCACATGTGTGACATGGCTATGGTACATGCCATCTGTGTGATGGCATGTGTCATGTATGTGTATTGGACATGCCAATCACAGGCCAATGTGTGATGGCACTGCTAGCCAGCATGCAACAAATGTGTTGGTCTTCCATCTTGGTGTCATCAATGTGTGCCATTTGCCTCCCCTTCATACGCAGTGACGGTGCATGCATGGGAGGGTTATAGTCATGTGGGACATGTGTCAATGAAGTACTGGTTCTGTTGCTTCTCAGCCCTAATTGTGTGCCATGGTGCTAATGCCTGTTCCCATTTCTTTTCTTTCATGTCTTTGCAGGGGATGACGCACTTGATACTGCTGGGGTTGTGGAGATGGTGCCCGACCGGGCACCAGTGAGGGACGTGGTGTGGTGGTGGGTGAGAACCCACACTTGCTGCAGACCATTATCTCAAGGGGTGTCTCTGGGTGCACTTCCCCCGAGCTCTATTCAGGTGTCAATTCGAATGATGAGACCTATGTGCGGTCGCAGGTAAGTGTTTCTGGGAGGGATTCTGTACTGTCCAACTCACCTGCACCATGGGTAGAACCCTCAACGGGGATGTCAGTGTTAGTAGGTCCGCCTTTGGTGGTTATGGATGCAGGGTCACACTCCGCAACATCTGATCCTGTTCCTGGGCCAGCAGATCAGAGGGGGAATGCAGACCTGCAGCCTCAGGCAGTGCCGGCACAGCAAGGCGCAGTTCACCTGGCCCCAGACAGGTGTGGTGCCCGCCGACGCGGTGGCCGTACGCCACCTGGCAATACCGCATGGGAGCAATCCATATACGGTATGGCAAACCAACAGGCAGCATCATCTGAGATGATGGCTCAGGCCATGGATAGGGTGGCCACTTCCATTGTCCCTCAAGAAAGGCTGATGGAACAACTACAGCAGGCAACAGACTCCATTTGCCAGTCACACAGGGAGGACATGTTGGCGTCCAACAGGGACAGACGGGCGGCACTGGATACTCTGCGGGAAGCCATTTCTATTGAGTCCCAGGGCCACAGGGAAGCCCTGAGGGTGGAACTCCGTCAGCTCAGGGTGACTCTTGTTGAGCTTGAGGCTTCAACTGACACGAGGACAGAACAGCAGCTGGAGCGGCTCACACGTAAGCTCTCAGCTGAGATGCAGGCAACTAGGGAGGAGGTCCGGGCATCCCGTGAGTTGTTGCATGGGGACCTCCGCACGATTATCCTCCAGAACCAGACTTTCCACACCCGCATGCTTGCTGCCATGGAGTACCAGACTAGGGCTTTGCGTGGGCTGCCTACCATAGTGCCACCACCTCCTGATGCAGCTGCAGAGGGTGAGGAGACCGACAGCAGTGATTCTCTCACAATAGGGTAGCCGTGCAGGCCATGAGCCCATGGAGGTGTTTTTTTTTCCCCAAAATCCACACAGGTGGGTTTTGGTGTACACCCTGTCTCGGACCTCCTGGGTGGCCTCCCCCGCCCCCCTGGCCCATGCATGGCCTTTTTGATTTTTGATTTTTGATTTTTGATTTGTGATTTTTTTTACAGTGTGTTGCCTTGTGTGGCTCCCGTGGGCATAAGCTGTATTGTGGCTGGGCACATGCAGGCTTGTCCTGAATTTGGGTTAGATGCTTGGGTTTGTGTGACACACACCCCTCCTGCTTCCCGTTTCCATGGGCTTGCAAAGGGTGTGCCCAAGTGACATTGACTTACACAGTGACGTTGGACTCCCATTTGCTGTGTGGGCAGTCTGTAGTCAATACTGTGTATACATTCCTATTGCATATTGTTGTTGTATTGTACACTGCATGGTGTATTGATATGTGCCTCTGCATCCATCTCATCCTCCTAATTTGCAGGTCCATTCCTCATGTCTTCACAAGGCGGTCTACTTTGGAAATGGAGTCCATTTTGTAAGCAGTGGACCTACACTTTTACGTGGCGCTAACACTGTACAGTTGGAAGTGGTCCAAGTGCTGGCATTATCAGGTAGTGAGACTACCAATTTTTTAAATCCGTACTGTCATGTTTATGGTAGGTTGGAGGTTGTGTAGGTGATTAGTATTATTGCTAAATATTTGGTAATGTGTGTTGTTGGTCCTGCATTACTGTGAGCATTTCATGTGTGGCCAGTTTCCATTAGGGACACTGTACTTTGTGACACTTGTGTCATGTTGTGGGGATTAATTTGTTTGCTCTTACATAGCATGACTTGCCATGGTGTGTTGTGTGGCGGTGCCGGGGAGGGGTTGGGTGACATGGCACTGTTCTCATGTTGTATTTTGCAAGTGGGTATTCATTTTTGCTGCATAGAAGTATGTCTTTTGATGACACTACATTGGTGGTGTTTGTGTAGGTAGGGATGCACACATTGTGACATTTCCAGGTGAACAATCTCAGGCTGCTATGGTTCTGACAGTTGGCTGTCCCTTTATTCATCATAATTGTCAGATTGAGTCATCATTGAATGTCAGATGGTATGTGCCAGGGCTGTGTGCACTCCACAGGGGTGTGATTTCTATGTGAAGTAATTAGCCACCAGCTGCGTACGGGCTGCCTCACCCCGTGCCCTTTCCCCTCCCATGCGCAGCGGCCGTACATGTGGTTGGGGATGTGGGGCACCACCATGTCCACAGCCAGGCCCCGGCGTGTTGCAATATTGTGCAGTACACATGCTGCCACTATGATCCTGCACACTACTGGGGGAGCGTATAACAGCTGCCCGCCAGAACGGTCAAGGGAGCGAAAGCGTAACTTGAGCACTCCGAATGTGCGCTCCACTATGCCCCGGGTTGCAATACGGGCTGTGTTGTATCTTACCTCGGGAGGCGTGATGGGGTTCCGAATTGGCGTCATCATGTGGGTGCTCAGAGGGTAGGCACTGTCCCCTGGGGAGGTGGTGATGGGGATCATTAGTGGGGTAGTGACATTACTCTGTATCTGTCATGCATGCGTGTGCTGTGGCATTTATACTCACCAAGCAGCCATGCATCGCCATGCCGCCCAGCTTCCATTTCCCGGTTTAGGGTTGACATCCTGTAAATGAAGCTGTCGTGGGTGGACCCTGGATAGTTGGCATATACTGAGGTGATGATTCCCTTGGCATCACATACTACCTGGACGTTGATGGAATGCCAGTGCTTGCGGTTTCTATAGATGTGCTCAGATGCCCTGGGGGGGACGTAGAGCCACATGAGTGCAATCAATGGCACCTAGCACTTTGGGGAATTGTGCCACCCCATAGAAATCCTGGCTGACAGCCTGCCTTTCCGCAGGTGTTCTGGACAGGTATATGTGCCTGCGGACTGATGGGCGTGCAGTGATGATGGCCAACACCTGGTGTAGGCACCGTTACTGCGTGGCCTGTGACACCCCCCCCCACTATGGTCCGCTGAAATGATCCGGTAGCCAAGAAGTGCAGTACATTGAGGACCTTCTCCAGGGGGCTGAGTGCTTGGGAGCACAGGGTGGGTGATGTGAGGTCATCCTCCCACTCACTGGCCAGGTCGAGTATTATATGAGGTGGAAACCTGTACCTCCCATATACCTGGTCATCAGGCATACCAAAAAGGCTGGTTCTGGGTGTAAAGTTTCTGGCCCTGACTATCCTAATCCTCCCCCTGCGGTATCCCACAGCCACTGCTGCTAGGAACGGTATATTCATCCTGGCGTCTGAGCTTGTTTGTTGTTTGCGCACACTTTTATGCTGCGCGGGACGTGCGCCTGCTTCATGCTGGCTGAAGTGTTTCCGGATTGGACCTTTTTTTTTGGCGCATTGTAGGCGACCGTGTAAATCTTCCCGCCCACCCCAGGAATACACGTAACACGCTCTCCCAGGCCCAGTCGCGTGTAAATATTCCCGCCCACCCCAGGAATACACGTACCCCACTCTCCCAGGCCCAGTCGCATGTGGAAGTTCACCTGAACCCCATAATACACGTACCCTGCTGATATCGCGTGTGGAAGTTCACGCGGACCCGTAATACACGTACCCTGCTGAAATCGCGTGTAAGACTACCCGCGCACCCCTGAAATACATGTACCCAGGCCAATCGCACTGCAGGGGGGTGGGGGTGCTGGGAGACATGAGTTGGACATGAGTGGGGGCCTGGTGGAGGGTGCCCCACAGTGCTGGGGGCTGGGGGTGCAGGGGGACATGAGTTGGACATGAGTGGGGGCCTGGTGGAGGGTGCCCCTGACTGCTGGGGGGGTGGGGGTGCAGGGAGACATGAGTTGGAAATGAGTGGGGGCCTGGTGGAGGGTGCCCCTGGATGCTGGGGGGTGGGGGTGCTGGGAGACATGAGTGGGGGCCTGGTGGAGGGTGCCCTTGACTGCTGGGGGGTGGGGGTGCAGGGAGACATGAGTTGGACATGAGTGGGGGCCTGGTGGAGGGTGCCCCTGACTGCTGGGGGGTGGGGGTGCAGGGAGACATGAGTTGGACATGAGTGGGGGCCTGGTGTAGGGTGCCCCTGGATGCTGGGGGGTGGGGGTCCTGGGAGACATGAGTGGGGGCCTGGTGGAGGGTGCCCCTGGATGCTGGGGGGTGGGGGTGCTGGGAGACATGAGTTGGGGCCTGGTGGAGGGTGCCCCTGGATGCTGGGGGGTGGGGGTGCAGGGAGACATGAGTGGGGGCCTGGTGGAGGGTACCCCTGACTGCTGGGGGATTAGGGGGGTGGGAGACATGAGTGGGGTCCTGGTGGAGGGTGCCCCACAGTGCTGAGGGGTGGGGGTGCAGGGGGACATGAGTGGGGGCCTGGTGGAGGGAGCCCCTGGATGCTGGGGGGTGGGGGTGCAGGGAGACATGCGTTGGACATGAGTGGGGGCCTGGTGGAGGGTGCCCCTGGATGCTGGGGGGTGGGGGTACTAGGAGACATGAGTGGGGGCCTGGTGGAGGGTGCCCCTGGATGCTGGGGGGTGGGGGTGCAGGGAGACATGAGTGGGGGCCTGGTGGAGGGTACCCCTGGATGCTGGGAGGTGGGGGTGCTGGGAGACATGTGTTGGTGGGCAGTAGTGCAAGGTGACATGTGGGTTGGCTGGGGGGCATGGCCATGGTGGATGGGCTGCCTGCGGGACATGTGCAGGGGTGCAGGGTAGTCCCCTGTGGTGTGGGCCGCCTGCAGGGGCTGTGGAGGGTGCAGAGGGAACACCTGGGAGGACCCACACGGCCAATTCACGTGTAGTACTCCCCGGCACCCCCAAAATACACGTAGGCTGCTGGATTCGCGTGTGGAACTTCCCGTGCACCCGGAGTACACGTACCCTGCTGAAATCGCGTGTGGAACTTCACGCGCACCCTGAAATACACTTACCTCTGCAAATTCGCGTGTGAAACTTCTCGCGCACCTTGGAATACACGTACCCTGCTGAAATCGCGTGTGAAACTTCACATGCTCCCTGAAATACACGTACCAAGGACAATCGCGTGTGGAACTTCCCGCGCACCCCGAAATACACGTACCCAGGCCAATCGCGTGTGGAACTTCCCGCGCACCCCGAAATACACGCACACGCTATTTTTCACACAGCGGGTTTCCATGTTTCTCGGTACCCCTTTACACCTCATTTGTCCTAGAGCGGCCACAGTATGGTTCATTCATCATAGCTGTATATAGGTGCTTTTTGTGAGCACACATTTTGGCGCACATTTATTTCAGGCGCAGGTACGCTACCGCCTGCTTTCTTGTGGCGGACTTGTTTGGCCCTGTGCGCGTCTTTGCCCGTGCGCTGGTTTGCCCTATTCGATTCCATGAATACGAGTTGTAGGCGAGCGTGTGGGCGTTCCGCGCACTTGCCTCCTGTACTTCCCCCGTGACGCCCATATTTTCATGCGTTGTTCCCCATTCCGAGTGTTACGCCCCGCACTTTTTCAGTGCACATCCAATATTTTTCTCGCGCACCGACTTCCATGAATCGATGTGCGCTGGTTTCCCTGCGATTTTCGCACTTGCACTGCGATTCGCACGTTTTGGCACCTCTGCGCCAGAATTTTCGGCGCACATTAATTCCATGAATCGGCCTGTCAGTGTGTAAATATTGTATCAACTATTCTTTGAAGGATTGTGTTGGGGTTTATTGAGTGATATAGCTTGTGAAAGAAATGTGTTTGTCATTTTACTTGTTTGCTTTTCACAGTCCTCTTTTTGTGCTATTGAATTGTGAAAGCTATGAAAGTGACATTTGTGTGAACTTTTGACTGTATGATTTTAGAACTCGGAGTGTGCACATGTTCTGTGGTTGGCTCTTATGAAGATCTATTCATTATTTGGAGCAGCTGAAGGTGAGTAATAGTGTATTTTTATATACTTTATGAACAGTTTAAATTATTGTATTTGTAAGATAGATGAAGCATGTTAAGGTGTCTAATTAGGTCAAGTTTATAAGTATTGTTTGCAAAGTGGGATTTTCTACATTTTACTTCAGTGCTTTTAGGAGAGTGATGAAGCAGTATGACCTGGTATGCTAAGCTTATGTTTGCAAGAAAGTATATTTGCAAATAAAGGTTGTTTCTCAGTGACATTGAAAATGTTATATGAATGAGGGATATGAATGAGGGCACATACAACATCCTAGTGTGAACCAAGCAGTATAACTCTACCCTTGACAACTATTGTGGCTGTGTGTGTGCTTTGTAGTTGGATATTAAGCTGTTTGTTTGTGACCCTATATTGGTGATTTTCTACTGTGTTACAATTTTGGAAGTGTGAAATTACGAAGTGAAGAAAGTGAAGTTATAGTGGCAAAGTGGGTAGGGTTTCATAGTATATGGGACATTTATTGATACTACAGGATGTTCACTGTCATGTAGTTGTTGGTAGTAATTTAGAATGATGTCCAATCATATTTGGCATTTTTTCAATTTGCGTGCAAACGGTGTGCTTTGGTAGTACAGGAATTTATTTGGACTCCATGCTATGTAATGCAATATGTTGTTATGCAATGCACTGGCATATAGAGATGTAAAATGAATATGGGCTGCATAGTGGGTTGGGGGAAACAGTATTATGGATGAGATTTGGTAACATGGTTTTCTGAGTCTGCTTAGGTGACATGGCTATTGAAGTTTAGTGCAGTGGGGATGGGGACTGAAGGGAGGACATACATGTTGATATGTTTTGTTGAGTAGTAATAGTAGTGATTAGTGTGTAGGTGAAATGTAGGATAGTGGGTCTGGCTATTGGCCCAACGATAGTTGAATAGATAGAAACAGGTGAGGCATTTGACTTTGCATGTTATTGGACGAGGATGACTTAGATGGACTGATTACATGGGTGTTAGGAGGATGAAGGTTGTGACAGAGCACAGTTATGTCAGTAGCAGTAAAGTGAATTTTGTCTACCTGGAGTGGACCTACAGTCTTTAAGTAGAAGGTTGTTAGGTGTGAAAACTGGAGCTGGGTGGAGTAACTCAGTGCTAACGCATTATTTTGCAGCTTTTTTTCTCTTGATATCTTTGTCATGAATGGTTTATGTATATATTGTTTATGTTATGTGTATGCTTTATTAAGAATTGTTATGTTATGTAAGAAACTGGCAGTGTGGTGTATAAGAGTAGCTGAATTTTCATTTAGGTTTATCATAGAAAAATGTATGGTTTCAAGTGCATTTATATTAGAAGTTGCAAAGTTAATGGCCAGTTGTACCTCTGTTTCCTTTTAGAGCATGTGGCCGTCATGCCTACCTCCTTAGAGGTGGAGATAATTTTGGTGGTTTTATGTTTAGTATTTGGCATTGCAGGTAGACCAAATGGTTGATATTCCAGCATCTGTTGTGTCCGGTTATCTACATCCTGTTTTTTCTAAATCCTGTTTTCTCTGGTATGCTGTGTAATGGGTTTTGACATATCACACCCGTATTTCTGAATGTGGTGTGGATGTCGAATTGTTATGGTATCTAAGAAATGGGTAATGTAGTGTATAAGATGTCACATTAATGGGGTTCCATACTAGGTTGGGGAAAACAGTATTATTGATGAGGGGCGTTAAGGTTTTCTGGGGCTGGTTAGGGCATATGGCCATTGAAACATTAGTATAGTTGGAATGGACAGTGAAGGGAGGACATACTTGCTGATATCTTTTTGTTAATTAGCCGTGGTAGTTATTAGTGTGCAGGGGAAAGGCAGGATAGAGCATTAGGCTACTATGTTATTATGCTGAGATGGGTGGAATCAGGTGAGGTAGTTAATAATTGTGTATGCATTTTGTTGAGGAGGGCTAAGGAGGAGTAATTAAATGGGTGCTGGGAGAAACATAGGGTGTGGTAGGGTCTAACATGTTGTACAAGCAAAACCTTCTTTGTACTGTATTTGTTAATGTGGAACATGGGTGTGTTTGAGGTTTTAACCCTAAATGTTATCCTAAAGAGTTCTTGCTTAATGTACACTTGCTAATCACAGGCATCTAAGCATACCATCCTGACAAATTGGTGCCTTTCTCTGGCTGTTATTATTGATGGATTGAACTCCTATGCTGGCTGCCCTCTGAGTTGTTTACTTCAGCATTTGTGGTGTTTCTGCTTTTGGTATGAGCATTACTGGAAGAAATGATACATTACTGGTTTTCCTGACTGCAATGTGGTTGTTTTTGTATATGCAGTAATTTCTATTACTGCATGTGTGGGGGCAAAGGTCTAATCATCCAGTACAAGTCTCTGTACCACATATGGTATTAGTATTTATCGGATTGATTTTCTGCAGACATTTTATCAGTATCATCTTTGAGTAAGGCACTGAGTACATTGTTTTCACCTCTCTTAATGAACAGGTGACAACATTCCTGAGAATAATTCCAGTGTAGTTGAAAGAGGATAAGCAGTTAGTAGTGTCCTTGCACTACCTAGAGCCGCACTGCCCTGGCTGCACTTACTCAGAGCATTTGTGTCCTGTTTCCCCTCTCCTCTCCCTTGCACTTCCTCCCTCCTTTTCTGTTTGCACTTTTCATTCTTGAGCTTGTATGGTCTGAATGAAAGGCCTAGTAAGATTGTGTGTCTTGTCGTCCCTCTATCTTCCCTCCCTTGTGTTGTTGCACCTAGAAGTACTTGTATACAGGTGAATTATAAATGACTTATCATATCATATAATTTGGGATGTTCTTGGGGATATATTTGATAATTGTAGGTTATGTGATAACTGTCCACTTCCAATCAGACTTGTACCATCACCCTCAATGTCACAGGTAGTGCGATTTGAACCCTCTACTTAATTGGCACTCAGTGTTGAACCTCTGAGTCACTCTCTTGTCACTCTGTATGTTTCAGTTACAAAGAGACATGCCAGCTGTCCCATGTGTGTGGCCATCAATGCATCCAGGGTACTGCTTTACAGTACCATGACGTCCTGTGTGGATCTAGAGATCCTGGTGAAACAGGTTGTGCAGGGCATGTCTGCATCACTTGTAATCTGTACATCTTGGGTTTGCTATTTTTTACAGTTCTGAACATGCTTCCTCCCAATTGGTGACACACATGGCATATCACTCATGTGTGCAGTTCAGGAAACCACTGGTGTTTGTGAACTGGTCACAATCATCTTTTTATATTATGTGTTGCCCCTGGGATTTTCGGTAGCTATTTGTGTTGTTGAATGGTGTAGGGGAGCTATCACCACCTCTGTAAGTATGTGTGAATTTAAACATTTCAATTTTTTATACAGCTTTTTTTGTAAGATGCCATCAAGAAAACCACAAAGAACTATAAGAAAGGGTTGCCTGCAGGGAATTAGAGTTTAACAGTAGCATGTTTTTAAAAGTAGTGTTTTTAAATCTGTAGATACAAATCCAGTATATAATGCAACATTTTCAAGTGTTTAGGATAGTTTTAGAAATGTTGAAGTTGAAATAAGAGATATGCCAACAAAATGTTTTGCTGGAACCGATAATGTTTTTATTGAAACGTAAAAAAAAGAAAAACATTTTCAAATGTGCTACCAGCTAGTACAAGAAAAGAAAGATTTTTTGAAAAAAGGTAGAGAATGTGCTATCAGTTTGAAACAAAGGAATAGGGATATATATAGGAGAATTTCTCACTCCCAAGTTTTTACCAATCTTTGGAGAAGTGTGAAACCAAAATCTAGATATGTGGTAAAATGTTTTTGCCAAAGAAAAAAGCAGAAGTAATCATGAAGAAAGCTTTTGACAAGAAAATAAAATTGTTCATTTTCGTATTAAATAAACTTAACAAATTACTTAAGGATACTACACCATTCTATACAAATATACAAACAGCTCATGTGTTTACACATAACAACTTTTGGGACATCTTTGGTGGAGAGTGGAAACACACTTCTCATTTAATGGGGAGAGTTAGATTCAAGGAAAGAATTTTCCACTAGCCATTGAAGAGAGTGGACATAGCTATGAAGTCTGAAATGGTGTGATTTCTAAAAAAGTAGAAATCATACAGTGTAATAATACGGAAATGGAAACTGTAGTAAATGAAAGAAGGATTGTGAGGGATAGACATGCAATTTTTTGTGAGATATTGATACGTTTTCTTGTAAGGTTTTAAAGAGATTTTTACAAGTATTGCACACAAATGATAATGTTCAAAGACAAATCAAGATGCTACAAAGAATAGATGATTGTGAAATTCATGAAAAAACAGGACTTTTGGGTAACTCTCTAGCGTGTCTTGATAAAAGTAGATGTAATTCATCATATACGGATGCTGGCTGCACGTCATACTAAAATGAGATACCTTCTAGGTAAACTTATGAGTGCAAAACACCAAGTATGTCTCTTGCAGTTTGACTGGAACTGTAGAAGTTTTAATTTCTACAATGCAAATGATAAATATGATGCATTTAAATGAGTATGTGTTTATAGATGAAACACTTACAGGAAGTGGAAATGATGATCCTATGCTTTCAAAGGATCAGATGTTTCAACAGTATAAAAGAAGTATTGCAATGTTTGAGTTGTCTTCTAGTGAAACACTTGACATTGTTTATGTCTCTTGTTGACACACTTTTTATAAGTCTCAAATGCAACTAGTGTATGTTGAGAACAAAATTAAACACACTGTAGAAGATGTTTGTAAAGAAATGTATCTGTATTTGTTTGTAGAAGAACTCGTTGACAAAAGTGAGGCACTTTATGTTTGTAGACACTGGGCTTATTACGAGTATGGCGGTAAGGCAACAACGGCACCGGTATTGCTACCGGCACCGTTGCTACCGTACCGCCAAACTATGAGTTCTGCTCGCTGGTGCCCTTGCAGCCACCAGGTTTTACCGGGTGGCCATACCTGCACCCGCAAGCAGAACTTGATGGTAGCAACGGTACCGTTAATAACGGTACCGTTGCTTCCACCCTCCCCATTCTCATTGAGTCCTGTGGGGCTCAATTGGGAATGGGGAATAATTTTTTCCAGTGCCCAGAAAGGGGCAATTACCGGGTCCGCCAAGGTCGTAATGACCCGGTAATTGCCCTTTTCTGGACGCTGGATAAAAATCAATACCGACGGCAGCCCTGCCTGTACTACAGGTACGCCTACCGCCAGCCTCGTAATGAGGCCCACTGTGTTGGACTTTATAATCAAACACATATTCCGCCAAGAAGTGTTTAAAACAATATGGTAGTGTCTGAGATCCCTCTTGTGCTTCAGAAAATTAACATGTTTGAAGTGATTGCATTGCAAACTGTTAATCTTTTTTAAGTTATTGTTTGACTGCAAACAAAGATGTCAAATCTGACTAAGAAGTCATTAGTGCAAGATGTGAAAGGCAAAGTTGTGTATTTACCCCTGTATTTAGAAGAACATGTTAATACTCTAGAAGTGAAGCATGACATTACAGATTCTTTGTTTGTTTTATTAAATGGTGTTGCCAATAAAAATAGGATTTGGCAACAGTTTATCGATATTGGAAAAGTGAAAAATGCTTTGGGGTTTCAATTGGAGCGCAATGATTTATACAAAGGCAGTCTATGCTTGAAGTTGAGGCAACAAACAAGAGCAGTAAAGGTCAGTTTCAGCGTCTATCTGTTGCAGAAGGGAATGGTTTGGAGGAACATTGCACTATTCATTCTCTACACTCACATGAAGTCATGGGTAACAGTTTAGAATGATATCAAATGAAAGTAACCAAAGGTGCACCAATTAGTATCTGCGAAAATACATTAGAAGCCTATTGTTTCCTTATGCTTTTTCCATCTGGTACTGGAGGGAGATTGCATGATCGGAAGTTGTGAATCTCTGCTTCAGAATATGGTTGTACAAGAATGTATTCAGAAGATGCACCCATGTTGAATATTTTTTTCACTTGTATGAAGGTGAATTTTCAACATTATGTTATGCTGTAGCTCATACACTTCAGACCGGAGTTAGATTTAAACATCTTTCGGCATGTGAGATGTTTCAACAAGTGAAAGAAAAAAAATGAATTCATAGAGGGCAAACTTACCAATATTCTTGCTACCATGCGAGGAACTAAAGAATATTGGTATAGGAGATACTCCGAGGTTAGATGCATGATCAGAAACTTGGGATCTCCAACCTGGCTTGGGACTTTAAGTTGTGCTGAGTACGGTTGGGATGATCTTGTAGACTGGATTCGAGAAAGTAATGCAGAGAAAGACAACATAGAACACATGACTGCGGGGGAATTGTGTTCTATGGACCCTCTAAGTGTATTGCATTTTTTTCATCACAGATTTTTAGCCATGTTACACTTCATATGTAATAAAGAAAATGGTCCACAAGGCCCTGTAGAGCATTTCATTTGGAGGAAAGAGTACCAAGCATGTGGGGATCCACATATACTTATGCTGTTGTATATTAAAGATGCTCCTCAGTTTGGTAAGAAAAGTGATGGCTGTGTGATGGTGTGCATTGAAAAATATGTTACTTGTTCTATTCCAGCTCAGCACGTGAATGCTGATCTACGGATCAAGGTGGAAAGGTTTTAAAAGCATTAATGTGGAAAGCACTGTCAAAGTAAATGCAAATACTACACTCAGTGCAGATTTGGCTTTCCAAGGCTTGTGACACCAGTTGCTCGAGTGCATAGTCATATGTTCGACACCATCTTACTGGTAAATCTCTGAGAAATACCCATCATTTCTAAAGAAATAAGGAATGCCAATGTATTAATGATTACAATGCTGTCATTGCTCAGCTATGGAATGCAAATACTGATAGGCAGTTTACTGCTGATGTTTCAACAGCTGTTGCTAGTTATGTTACAGCATACATGACAAAAGCAGAAAAAAGCAATGCAGCTTAAGTATGGGCAGATTTATCGTCAGATAAAAGTCTCAGTCAGAAACTTGTAAGCTGTGGTTTGAAGATGCTTTCACATAGAAGTGTAGAAGCTATGAAGCTGCAGATTGGCTAACTATAGTTGGCCTCTGTATGGACGTAGCGTTAATGTAGTTTAGTTAAGTCTTGGACCAGCAAGTACTAGAAATCGGGTATTGAAGCCTTTTTACTGAAATTGAGCAGTTAGCTGAATCAGCACCTGACATTACAGAAATTTTGAAAACCAACTTGATTGATACATATTTTCTGAATCTATCGGAATTGTTGGAAGATCTTTGTTTATATGAAGTAGCACAACGCTACTCATATCGAAATATTGAAGCTAACAGTGCCAGCGGACGGTTTAAAGTACATGGATTTAGTGGTTGTCTAGTGAGACATAAAAAACTCTCATTAACCACATGAAACTGTCTTGCCAAAGTGCAGAGAAAAAGGAATTATTTTATTTTTGTATTTTGCAGTTGTTCTTCCCATGAGTGCCGAGAGTGATTTACTTGGAAGGTCTGAAACATTTGAAAAATAATTTTTTGCTACAAAATGCTTAGTTACATATCCAAAATGTTAGCAGTATTTAGACTAAAGGAGAAATAACTACGACAAGAATAACTTTTGGCAGCAAACTGGCAAAAGAGATTCCTGGGGGCAGTCAAGAAGCTGCAGCAGGAAGTCAAAACATTTGTGGTGAGTCAATTATTCAAACTGATGTTGAGCTTGCTATGGAGGAATTAGGAATTGCAATGGTACAAAGTAAAGTTGCAGATGTCAATTGTGATGAAATTGTTAGTAAACTTAATATAGAGCAAAAACAAGTTTAAAATAAAATTAAAGATAGGTTCTTACCAAGTTTACTGCATGACCAGCATGAATGCTCTTTTGTGCAATACAAATCTGTTTTGTTGTATATTAGTGGACTATCAGGAACAGGTACATCTTTTTTAATGAATGCAATGAGAGCTATGATCCAAAATGTAAAAGATTCCTCTTTGTCATGTATTGTAACTGCTACAACAGGTTTAGCAGCATTTAATTTAGGAGG
Organism: Ambystoma mexicanum; assembly: GCF_040938575.1. Taxonomy (NCBI): domain Eukaryota; kingdom Metazoa; phylum Chordata; class Amphibia; order Caudata; family Ambystomatidae; genus Ambystoma; species Ambystoma mexicanum. Next base: position 1,315,426,259 of record NC_090924.1, read on the forward strand.
TGTCACTTTACATCGCCTGTTAATGTTACCAGTGGAGCATCACAACAAACTAGAATATCGGAAACTTGTATCAAGTGCAGCACATCAAGTAGGAAAGGTTCTTAGAAAATCAAATACCTTTATTGTAGATGAAGTAAGTATGGTGCCTAATTTGATGCTAGCTTTCATTCATTTGCGAATGCAAGAGGTTTTGAAGACTGACTACAACATTTTGTTTGGAGGTAAACATGTACCAGTTTTGGAGACTTGTTACAATTAGCTCCTGTGAAAGGTCAACCAATTTTTAGAATGCTGCAATCCAAGCATGCTCAAAAAAGTATAGGAAGTATTGGTCATTTTAACCTTCGGAATTGTTTTGAATTCCAGGAACTTACCAGTAATATGAGGCAATCTGGAGACTTAGAGTATGCAGAAATGCTTAATAAGATTTGTATAAGTGTTCTGGAGGAAAATGTGAAAGCAGCCTTAAAGAGAAGACTGATTTTTCATATGTTTCATGTAGATTGCAGTCCGTCTGATATCATGTTAATTCTTAAAGAAAGAAACTTTTCTTGTGTTGCTTTGATGTGCACACTTGCAGAGTATAACAAGTTTAACTCTACAATGCTACTGTCACAGAAGCAAAATATTGTAGAGATAAAACCATGTGTTGTTTTAGATGGTCATGTTATGCCTTTAGAGTTGGATAAGAGAAAGCTTGATTAGGACAACTACAGAATTACATTTCTAAAACTGCAGGCCTAGAAGGAGTTTTTAAAACTGTGCATCAATGCACGAGTAATGTTGAAGAGGAATTTGAATGTAGAAATTGGTCACGTCAATGGAGCGATGGGAAGAGTGATTGCATTTTACACTTTTACTCAGAGTACAAGTATTGAATATTGTAAAAGTTAAGTTTCATCATGTCTAAGGAACTCACAAGATTTCTCGGAGCTCTGCCCATTCATGCTTTTTAAGGATACCTTTGTGAAAAGAGCACCGTTTCCATTGTGCTTTGCTTATGCAATAACTATTCAAATTACAAGGGTTGACTTTAGAAGCAGTACCTATTGGCATTGGTCATACAGTGTTTAAAGGAGGAATGTAATATGTAGCTTTGTCACATGTGAAAAATGTAGGTTTATTTTTTATAAACTTTGATGAAAGCAAAGAGACAGCTGACATGTCATGCATTGAAGAATATTATAGGTTAATTGTGTGTACTGTATGCTGCTCTCCTGAACCTTATACCTGTACCTGTGAAGCAGTCATCGAGGAAACAAAAGGAGTCAGTGAAAGCACATTCGAATGAAATCAGTGCTTGTAAGACTAAAAAACAATGGAATTTAATGGAGTAGGAGAGTTGTTCAACTGTAACATACTGTCATTGCAGATTTAGTAATAAAACAGGAGTTGAATGAAATTGTAATGCAGTGTTGTGTATGTTGTTTCAAATGACTCAATTGATGCAAGGAATAGCTTCAACAGCAGAGAAGCAGCTATGTGTTGAACTTCCATTTCGTAAAATTTCTGTAGATGGAAATCCACACAGTTTACATTTTGCAATGTCAATCCGAAATGTAGCTATTGCAAGTGGAAATTACCAATTTTCTCAAAAATACACAGGAGGATAGTGAAGAATTTTGTATTAATGTCTTTTAGATATTAGTGAAATAAACTTAAAACCTTGCATGCTAAAATGTTTAATTTTTAAACCCAATGCTCCTCCTTCATATACATCATGGGAAGTATATAAGGGTTTTTGGGGACCAGTGGAATTGAGGAATTCCCAACTAACCAAAAAAGGTTCCCTTTCCTGTGATTTACTCTGCCAATAAAATATATTTTAAAAGAAGTCTGCTTGGCGGTATGGGCAGGTTCACCTGAGCATCTGATGTGCTTTTTCCTTATCAGAAAACCAATGCAAAATGCAAAAAAAACACAACTTCTTTGGGACTTTATGACGTGAGCTATTAGACGGAATTGCACCAAACATTCACAATATGTTTTGAGACTAGACTGATCACATTTTCTAGGATGTGGCATGCTGATTCGTCAAAACATCTAATGTTATTGGCAATGTAATTTGGCAAAAAGTCTATCTCTGAAGGTTCCATCTACCTCTAGCGGGGTGGCTGTCAGTGGGCTGCCAAGAACCTGCAGACAGCTGTTCTGGTCTGCAAGTAATACTGCAGGTCCAAGAGTCTGGTGTTGCCCATCACCATGATCTTGTCCAAACATTGTATTTTCGTTTCACTTTATGGGGACATATGTGTAGCCCCCTACGGGCACCCTTGCCTTTTCTATGCCAAGGAGACTCTAAGAATACTGCAGTATGTGACTTGCAACATGTTTGCGACATGGCTCTGGCCAGTTCCTGCAAAAACATTAGCCCCCTCACAAAATATCCAACCCCGCCTCCCTGGTCAACTACCCAGATGGGCTCTCTTTTGGAGAGCCAAACTTGTTGCCCCCGACAGGTTCGGCAGAACCAGGTCCTATATTCTCTGCAAGCGGGCCATGGAGCCAGACTGACTGGGTAACACAAGAGTGATCCATGGGTCGAGGAATGTACCCGGTGAATCCAGATAGCACTAGCTGTTTTTGCACACTTTGGGCACTTTGAGCACAGTGCCCCAAATCCTGAAAAGATTGCAACGTGGGTCAGAAAGGTTAGGAGTGGATCCGTCCAGAGGTTCGGGTTGTAGATGAGAGCAAACATCTGTTCACAGAGAGTAAAGGGGAAAACCCTTCTATGCCCTTCTGGTGGGCCAGCAGTGCCACTGTTAGAGAGGGTAGGCATAAGGGAAGGGAAGCAGATATAATCCTAAAAATACCTGGTCTATTGCCACTCTCGCTCACCACACTTGAGTGGCTCCTTCCTCAATCCTAGCAGGTTTAGCCAAGAATCAAAAAATGGTGATCCTGCTAAAACACCTGTGCATAGTGTGGGGGTCGCTGTGTGATGTGGCATGCCAGAACAGCAGGTTGGGCCCTGGGGAAAAGATTATGGGCATTGCCCCGAGGTCACACCCTCTCTACCACACTTCTGACAGCACCCCAAAAATGAAAATAGTACCTGGCCCCCTCCCACACCCTTCCGCTTACTCCCACCCTCGTCACCACGTCCCCAAAAGGAAAGACATGGCTTCCTGACACTATCCTGCAACTCGCTCATCTTTCCCTCTTTCTGTGCCTAAGGACAATGGTTGAACGCAGTGCTGCTCTTATCAGCAGGCGATGTGTCTGTTGCATTTCACTGCCCACGTCCAGCCCACAGCTGCCACATTGTCACAAAGCACTTCAGCACTCTATGATCACTGGATTCCCTCGGCAGTTGGTCGCTTACCTTCAGAAGCCTGCTCTTGAGTGCTCTGCCGGCAGATGGCTCCACCTCCTCTGCTTCTCTCGGGGGTGAGTAGACCCGGGGGACGTAGAAGAATGATATTTCACGCTGGTGGAATATCACAGATGGAAAACACAACATTTAGAGAGCTTTATTGTTGATTTAGGCTTACAAATGATGTCATACACAGCAAGAGAAGAGGACATAATACTGTCAAAAGACTGCTTGTTCATCTGCAATGGCAACTGAAAGTGCTATTGCCTGGCCCAAAAACACAGATATAATGGTAAACAATGAGACATGCGATGACACTGGGCAGTAACAAACTGCCTCATTCCAAGTTTGCCGGTAATTCTGCAATAAATCTGCAGAATTACCACCAAAATCGGTTACTGTTACTGCCACTCTGTCCAGTGAACCTACCACAGAATTACAAGTGGTAATATGGCAGTCTTAGTCCCCATTTTGCATTTTTGCTGAATTATCAAATCCATTTTGTCTGAATTACCAGATGCAGTAATTTCGCCACAGTAAATCCACCGATTTTTGCCATTAAAGTGGAGGATTTGCCTCCAGCATGAGGCTGGACGTGAATCCCCCACTTCAAGGCCAAACTAGTAGTTTGGTGGTGTGATGAATGTGGCATTGACTCTGTTATCCCCAAAAAAGTGGCTGCAATGGAATAACCACCACTGTTCTACTGTACCATCAAATCTGTAACGAGGCCGGTGTTGTACACAGGTGGCACAATCTGGTGGAGCAGAGGAGATGAGATGGATAGAGGCAGCAGCATCTCTGGAGAAAATGAGATGGAAAGGGAACACAGTGGGGGAGGTCGAGAGGACATGTGATGAACAGGGGAAGCTGTGGGGGAGGTCGAGAGGAGATCAGACGGATAGGGGAAGCAGCGGGGGAAGTCGAGAGAAACTGAGATGGATAGGGGAAGAAGGGGGAGGGCGAGAGGAAATTAGATAGGGGAAGACGTGGGTGAGGTCGAGAGGAGATGAGATGGATAGGGGAAGCAGTGGGGGAGGTCGAGAGGAGATCAGATGGATAGGGGGAAGCAGTGGGGGAAGTTGAGAGGGGATTAGATGGATAGGAGAAGCAGTGGGGAAAGTCGAGAGGGGATGACATAGATAGGAGAAGCAGTGGGGAAGTCAAGAGGGAGAGCAGTTGGATAGGGGAAGCAGTGGGGTTCGTCGAGAGGAGATGAGATGGATAGGGGAATCAGTGGGGGAAGTCGAGAGGAGATGAGATGGATAGAGGAAGAAGTGGGGGAAGTCAAGAAGAGATGAGATGGATAGGAGAAGCAATAGGGGAGGCCAAGAGGAGATGATATGGATAGGGGAAGCAGTGGGCGAAGTTTAAGAGAGGATGAGATGGATAGGGGAAGCAGTGGGGGCAGACGAGAACGATGACATGGAAAGCGGAAGCAGTGAGGGAAGTCGAGAGGAGAGCAGCTGGATAGGGGAAGCAGTGGGGGAAGTCAAGAGGAGATGAGATGGATAGGGGTGCAAAAGGAGATGAGATGGATAGGGGAATCAGTGGGGGAAGTCGAGAGGAGATGAGATGGATAGAGGAAGAAGCGGGGGAAGTTAAGAGGAGATGAGATGGATAGGAGAAGCAATAGGGGAGGCCAAGAGGAGATGAAATGGTAGGGGAAGCAGTGGGCGAAGTTTAAGAGAGGATGAGATGGATAGGGGAGCAGTGGGGGCAGACAAGAACGATGACATGGATAGCGGAACCAGTGAGGGAAGTCGAGAGGAGAGCAGATGGATAGGGGAAGCAGTGGGGGAAGTCAAAAGGAGATGAGATGGATAGGGGTAGCAAGAGGAGATGAGATGGATAGGGGAAGCAGTGGGGTAAGTTTGAGAGGGGATGAGATGGATAGGGGGGGCAGTCGAGAGGGGTGACATGGTAAGCGGAAGCAGTGGGGGAAGTCGAGAGGAGAGCAGATGGATAGGGGAAGCAGGGTGGAAGTCAAGAGGCGATAAGATGGATAGGGGTAGCTATGGGGAAGTCGAGAGGAAATTAGATGGATAGGAGAAGCAGTGGGGGAAGTTGAGAGGGGTTGACATAGATAGGAGAAGCTGTGGGGCAAGTCAAGAGGGAGAGCAGATGGATAGGGGAAGCATTGGGGAAAGTTGAGAGGAGATGAGATGTATAGGGGATACAATGGGGGAGGTCAAAAGGAGATGAGATGGATAGGGGAAGCAGTGGGGGCAATCGAGAGGAATGACATGGATAGCGGAAGCAGTGGGGGAAGTTGAGAGGAGAGTAGATGGGTAGGGGAAGCAGTGGGGGAAGTCAAGAGGAGATGAGATGGATAGGGGTAGCAATGGGGAGACTGGGAAGAGATGGGATGAATAGGGGAAGCAGTGGGGAAGTTTGCAAGGGGATGAGATGAGATGAATAGCGGAAGCAGTGGGGGAAATCGAGAGGAGAGCAGATGGATAGGGAAAGCAGTGAGGGAAGTCAAGAGGAGATGAGATGGGTAGGGATAGCAATGGGGGAGGCCGACAGGAGATGAGAGGAGATGAGATGGATAGGGGAAGCAGTGGGGGAAGTTTGCGAGGGGATGAGATGAGATGGGTAGGGGAAGCAGTGGTTGCAGTTGAGACCAATGACATGGATAGCAGAAGCAGTGCGGGAAGTTGGGAGGAGAGCAGATGGAAAGGGGAAGCAGTGGGGGAATTCAAGAGGAGATGAGAAGAGTAGGGGTAGCTATGTGGAAGTCGAGAGGAGATGAGATGGATAGGAGTGGCAGTGGGGGAAGTTTAGAGAAGAGCAGATGGATTGGATAAGCACTGGGGAAAGCTGAGAGGAGATGAGATAGGGGAAGAGGGGGTGAGAAGCAGTGGGTGGAGTCGGGATAAGATGGATAGGGAAAGCAGTGGAGGAAGCCTAGAGGAGAAGAGATGAGATGGATAGGGGAAGCAGTAGGGGCAGTCGAGAGGAGATGAGATGTATTGGGGAAGCAGTGGGGGAAGTCGAGAGGAGATGAGATGGATAGTGAAAGCAGTGGGGGAAGTCAAGAGGAGATGAGATGGATAGTGGAAACAGTGGGGGAAGTCGAGAGGTGATGAGATGGATAGGGAAAGCAGTGGGGAAGTCGAGAGGAGATGAGATGGATAGTGGAAACAGTGGGGGAAGTCAAGAGGTGGTGATGAGATGGATAGGGAAAGCAGTGGGGAAGTCGAGAGGAGATGAGATGGATAGGGGAAACAGTGGGGGAAGTCGAGAGGTGATGAGATGGATAGGGGAAGCAGCGGGTATGTCGAGAGGAGATTAGATGGATAGGGGAAGCAGTAGGGGAAGTCGAGGGGGGAGAATGAGTGTGAAGGGAGTGGTTAGCGAGTAATGGCAGAGAGCGACAGGTGGAGAAATTCTGAAACTAAGTCATAATAGAGCAGACCGGGTTGAACCGCACATAACGATGGTGCTCAGGGTAAAGAGAGAGATCTCTGATCGTGCAGAAAACATGTGATGACACAGAAAGTGAGATGTAATAGCTAGACGATAGTGACAGATAGAAAGAGAGGTGGGGGCATTCTGAAAATAAGTAGTGCTAGAATAGAGCGATATAACGATAGAGAACAAAGCGCTAAGAACACTGAAAGAGGGAAGTGATGGTGCAGAAAGAGGGATGTGATTGTGCAGAAAGAGGGATGTGATGTGCGGAAAGAGGGATGTGATGGTGCAGAAAGAGGGATGCGATGGTGCAGAAAGAGGGATGTGATGGTGCAGAAAGAGGGATGTGATGTGCGGAAAGATGGATGTGATGGTGCAGAAAGAGGGATGCGATGGTGCAGAAAGAGGGATGCGATGGTGCAGAAAAAGGGATGCGATGGTGCAGAAAGTGGGATGCAATGGTGCAGAAAGAGGGATGCGATGGTGCAGAAAGATGGATGTGATGGTGCAGAAAGAGGGATGCGATGGTGCAGAAAGCGGGATGTGATGGTGCAGAAAGATGGATGTGATGGTGCAGAAAGAGGGATGTGATGGTGCACAAAGAGGGATGCGATGGTGCAGAAAGAGGGATGCGATGTGATGGTGCAGAAAGAGGAATGTGATGGTGCAGAAAGAGGGATGTTTTTTAAAAGCAAAGAAAAAGAGAGATGTAATTGTACAGAAAAACGTCACTAAATTGGTTTACAAGCTTTTCTGCAAGTCATTGTGTTGGGCTTGAGTCTCGCCAGAGTGAAAGAGTTACACGTGGCACATTGCCTCGTGTCATTCCGCCGTCGCTCTTGCGTGGCCATCACATTACGGCGTGTGATTGCCTCAGTCAGCAGCCATGTAGCACAGCTCGGATTTGTGTGATGACAACAGCTCTCCGAAATGTGGCACTCCAGCCGAGACATCAATCGGGACTGATATTTCAGTTTGTAGTGTGCTACTGTCAAACGGCGCACAATACAGCTGGAATACACGCACAGGAGATTGCAAGTGTGGGTGTCAAACGCGAATCAAAGGATGTGGAACACAGACAGGGTTTCTTGGCAGTCGGGAAGAGGCAGCGCTTTTTTTGTAAATTACGCAACCTTATGAGAAGCGGCTCTGGAGAATCGTCCTAATATGAAACGCAGGGATCCTTCAAGGCACATCTCTGGATCTTGGGACCAACTCAAGAGCAGAAGGTCGGCCTGAACTACAGCAGTAGCAGCCAGCCTCCTCTGCCCATAAAATGGGCGTCATTATCCCCCCGTCCTTCTTCCTCTCCAGGAGTCGAGTCCTACAAAAAAAGTAGGGGGGGCTCATTAACATACTGATTGAATGTGTTGCCAACAGAAATTAGCATGTCAAGGTGCACTCTGGAGCAAGTGGGGGGACTCAATCCACCCACGTGTACCCTCGACTCGACCCTGCGAGTCATTAATCTCTTTGCTCCATGAAATGAGTCCTCACCCGGGAGGCAGGTGCTTCACAAGCTACCTAAAAATCACAACCTTTTTCTCTTCCCACACTTTTAACCCCTCCCCTGAGATGGATATTTTGTCAGTCTATGCTGGAGGCAGGTTCACGTGTGCTTCTTCTCCAAGATGTCATAGGTAAGTAGTGTTGCACTATTTACACATGGCTTTGGATAAATCACTGTGGTAACCATGCTGGCTGGTGTGGTGTTGTAACTATGGGTCCTGGTTTATCAGATGTACTGGCCATTTGAGCCAGAGGATTGGGCTTAATAAGCAACTCAAGTTGGTGCAGTGATCGTGCTACTGACTCCACCACTATTCTCAAGTGGGCCTGGGCGTCCTTGTAGTTCACTTCAGTGCACCGTGGTCGTTGCGCCTGTTTTTGGGCACAACGAGCGCAATGCAGAAATCTTGGCAGCATTTTTGCAAAATAATGACATAATCGTTATTTTACAAAAGTGCTGCCGAGAATCAGGGTTTGATAGCACAGTGAGTAGAGCGCTCGCTTTGACATCTGTGCAGACCCTGCTGACGCAGGTTCAAATCCCGACAGGACCAAACTTAGCCTTTCATCCTTCTGAGGTCAATAAATGAGCACCACACACCGTGGATAAGTGCGCTCAGATACCTGAGAGCTCGTAGCGCTATATAAATGCTAAATTATTATTACTAAGGGTGTGCATGAACATGTTAGTCAAATAACAACATATTTGTTATTTGACGAAAGTGCTGCCGAGAACATACGTACCTATTGTGATGTTGCAAGAAAATGTGTTTAATATTTCATGGTGCTTATTATTTATGCTGCTCCCACCCCGTCAACTACACTAAACCAAGCTACTGGAATAATTAATGCTCACCCTAACAGCAGCTTCAATGTTGTATCCTGCCCTGACACAGGATACAACGTTGTAGCTGCTTCCTTTACTGGTTTTCCCACCCACCTGCACTGCGACCGGCTTCTTGTGGCACTCCTCCACAATACCAGCACCGAAATGGTACTGTATATGTGTGCCACTTTAGCGCACTTTTAAAAGTGGAGGTGTGCCACAAGAATACCTGCTTTAAGTGGCAGGTAACGAATGTGGCGGTTGCTAGATTGGTGTCCCACCCATTCTAGCAACCGCCACATATATTCCAAAAGTGGCGAATTCATACTGACTTTGGAAGAATGCGCCACCTTCAGAATAGGTTTTAAGTACCGAAAAGGTTGTTAACACTTTTAACGGCCTTTCGGTACTTAACACCCGCTTGAGAATCGGGCCCTCAGGCATGGGTGACTCAAAATGGCAGAAATTATCTTTTTTCTAAAAATAGGCAATAGGTTTCTGAGGTTTCTGTTGGGTTGGCATTGTGAACATGGGATCCAGCATATATATTCTGAAGAAGCCCAGAAGGGTGAAACACGTCAATCATGACATTTTTGACTGAATAAAGGATATATATTTCTAAATGGATATGGAAGTGTGTGATATTTTCAAGAACCAGCAACCATTCACTATCCAGGAGAGTGCATTCTGAAAGTGCCATTTTAATTTCGTGGAAGATTTATATATATATATCCAAAGAAAAAACTTTGTTAAAAGGACGTTACGGTTAAGTTGCACTAACAAAAACCTATGAAAATCAATGAAAACACTTTGTTAAAGGGACATTATGGTTACAAGTAAAACTGAAAAACCTCAGAAATTTGCCAGTTATAGTAAGCTAGGCAACAGGGTAAAAGGCTGCGCGTCAGTTACATCTAAGGTAGGGGGCAGTGTTTCTCATGCTCCTTGATTACAGCTTCAAAATGTAAGGAAGGCATGGCATCAATAGTAAGACAGACACAGGTGTCCACAGTTCAAGGGTGTTTATTTAACTTTAACAAGGGTGTGATAAACTCCTATATAATCCTAAATCTACAGATGGTAGCAAGCTACGACCCTCAAATTATGATAATCCAGGCCTAGTGGAGTCTCATCAAAATAAAAGGGCCCATACTAAAAAATAACTATTGCCAACCCTTACCGCTAAATACAAATAGTGTGGGGTAGTGTTCATGAAAAAGAAAGACGTGTACATAATATGTCTGGATGTTGCCGTTGGCCTCCCTTGCCACGTTTTCAGCACGGGACAAAGCAGTTAACTCGAGCAAAGAACATACTCAGGCTTCTTCAGCAGAAGGATACAGTTCCATCACCAACATCAGGGCCTTCCTTTGCCCAAGTCTCTTTACTCATCAACGTCTTTTGATTCAGAGGGCCTGTTGTGTCAAAACAAAATACAAAGTTCTTTTCCTCGCACAAGTATTACATTTGGATAATTTACTCTTCGCCCTGGATCCCACTCAGCCGGGATCAGATCCCTTTTAACAATGCTCGTTGCTTTGGATACCCCTCTTCTGGGCTCAGGTCCCCCTTTTCAATGTTCTGAAAATATTCTTTCTCGGGTGGCTCGCGGTTCACCCCGGATCCCCCTCAGCCAGGCTCAGACCCTTTCTTTTATACAATCAGTCTCCCTCAGCCTGGCACGGACAAATTGCAGTTCATATTGCCTTTTGAAGACCTTCGAATATGCAAAGGCTTTACCTTGACCCATTGCAGGACCACTTCGATTTCATCATTCACATTTCACATTTGCCACCTTTCAGCTGGATACTGTGAGAAACTCATGGTGGCACAAGTAAGACAGACACAAGTGATCACAGTTCAAGGGTGTTTATTGAACAATGAATTCTGTATGCAGGTTGGAGAAATGCCTATTCTAAACCTAAATCTAAGACGGGAGCAAGCGTCAACCATCAAATGAAAATAAGACTGTCCTAGTGGCGTCATGTCACAATAAAAGGGCCTACACTAAGAAACCTATTGCCAAACCTCACAACTATTACAAAAAAGGGATGTGGGATTATTCTCAAGAAAAGAAAGAAGAGTTCTCAAATAATATGCCAGGAGGCGGTAGCCTGGGTCTCCCTTCCACACATTTTGTGTATGGGGTAAGATGGGAACTTGGAGCACAGTACCATGTCTGGCTTCTGCAGCATGAGACAACAGTTCCAATGGCAGTTCTCAGGACCGTCAATGGCCAAGTCTCACTTCCTTTAAGAGTCTCTTGCCTTCGGGGGCCTGACGTGTTCAAATAACAAAAACAAAATGTTCCAAATGAAAGTTTGTTAGAGGGATAATGATTCACCCCTTGAGACCCCCTCTTCTGGGTGCTGCCCCTTCTCAATTGTAATCCACAGTTCAGAAAGGGTGATGATTTCACCCCTGGATCCGACTCTTCTGGACGCTGACCCTTCACGTATCATATTCCTCAATTCTATATGTCAGTTCTTTTCTGGATTGAAGTTTGGATGATAGCTTCACCCCTGGATCTCCCTCTGCTGGGCTCAGATCCCTCTTGACTGTCAGTACTCGGGTAATGGCTTCACCCCTGGATCTCCCTCTTCCGGGTTTGGACCTCTCTTGACTGCTGGTACTTGGGTTATAGCTTCATCTTTGGATCTCCCTCTGCCGGGCTCGGACCCTTCTTCTCTGGCATTCCTCCTTCGGGTTCACTCTTGCCTTCACTTGGCTTTTGCTTTCACTTTCCATGTTAGGGTGACAACTTTTCACCCTTGGATCCCCTGTGACGGGCTCTGACCCATCTCAATTCTTAGCCTCCTTCACTGGGTTTACTGTAGCTCTCAATCAGGGTGTTAGTGGCTAACCCTTGGGTCCCCCTCTTTAATGCCATCTCTTAGATTTTGCTTTCACTTTAAATCTTGGGATGACAACCTTTTACCCATGGATCCCGCTCTGCCGGGCTCCAACCTCTCTCGGTTCTTAGCCTCCCTTCACCCGTTTTACTGTGGCTCTCGATCAGGGCGTTCACCCCTCTTTACTTTCAATGTTCCCTTCCCTTGCTTTTTAATGGTTTGTAGATCAAAGTCTTTCGATTGTACGGGCATTTTGCTTGACCCTCTGCATGACCACTTTGACCTATTTTGCTGACCCTCCTACTGCCTTCTGGTATCTGTAGTTTCTCTCATATGGGGCTCGACCAGAGTCTCTCAAGTTAGCACCAATGTGGTGCTGGTTTCCCCCTGAAGCTGGTCTCCCCTTAACACTTTGCAGTTCCTTCAACGTTCCTCGAACTTGGTTCAAAACTTGCCACTTTGCGATTATCAATGAACACAGCCATTTCTTATCAGCTCTCCCCTCAACTCATCAGCTGTGATGAACCGCTTAGCTATCCTCTTCATTGGAGTCAAGGCTGGTACCACAGTCGAAGGATCTTCCCCCGCTCCTGCTTAACGGCGTGGGCTTGCACCGGGTACCGTTGACATCTGCTGCAAGACACTCGTGCTATTGTTTGCAGTCTTAGGCATTCTTCCTTGAAGGTTCTGTGGGACTGGGACGAAAAGGCCAAGATCACTTCTCTCCTCGCCACCCTCTCCATTCCTGCCGTCTTTCTCCTCCGTTTGAACTGCCACGCCTGATTAGTGGTTTCGTTGTGCTGTCTGCCGTTCTCGCCTTGCTCGTATTGTGCTCTCTTGCTCCACCTTTTATCCCTGTGGAGAAAAGGAAGAGCCATCAGGTGTGTGTGATTTGAGTAAATTGCCTGACTTTGCCTGACCCTTGTGTCGAGACATGTCAGGTACAGAGTTTAATTGCAAGTCTATTGTGCAAAGGGGATTGTGTCGGAAAAAGAGGATGGTAGACTTTCCAAATATCCTACAAGGTCGGAAGGAAAAAAGGTGGGGGAGCTGCTGAGCAGCCAGCAAAATGGCTGCTTAACTCTGGAGGTCCGCTAACGGGCCGACATATATCATAAGCAGTGTTGGTAATCCTTGAAGGCGAGGGCTCCAATTTGGAGCATTGGTGCCCGTCATCGAGGGGAGCAACTGACCCCAAAGTTGAGAAAAACCAGACATTAGACTGCCTGTAGTGACCTGCTAAACTCTTGCCTGATACTGAAAGGGAGGGGCTCTGGTGTCGCAGGTGCGCTGGGATGCCATTGTAGGACTGCACACCGCTGAAGCTAGCATAGACGCAGTGGCGTTTGGAGCCTGGTGCCCGGGACGGGGCGCCATCAATAGAAACTGGGACACGCTATGTCCAGACCCGATACGACCGGGAGGTGGAGAATTAGCCCGTAGGCAACCTGACTCTGTATCCGGGCCACGTAGCGGCTGGATTGACAACCTGGGGGTGGAGATATCCAACATCTAATGGAAACACATATGTGCACATACCAAGCAGGTATCACTAAACTTTAGTTTCTGATGTATCCAATATGAATTGTTGAATAGGCTGTACTACACCCTCCTAAAACTTACCAGAATCTCTCAAGGCACAGAACCCCTCTGCCCCAGAAGTTGCTCTAGCTCAGCTGACCATCTACATATGTTCTGGTCATGTGTCCAGCTTGAATCCTTTTGGGACAATGAACTGCATACCCTCTTGGCGGTAGTGAATATCCCTCTTGATCGCTCCCCTCTGGGAGCCCTGTTCGGTATCTGGAACAACATTCCAAACAAAAGCTCACAAGCGTTTGTAAATATGGGTTGTATGATTGCTAAGAGATGCTTGCTACAAAAATGGAAACATGCCTCTCCTCTCCTCCCAATGACAAAGAATGGTTATCCGCACTAACCTGTCCCAGGGATGTGAGGAACAGTACATGAGGTCATTGCCCCCCGTGTCACGTCTCAGGAAAATATGAACTGAGTTTCAGGCTTATCTGTCTAACCTTACCCAAGATTAAAAGCGACTGCATAATGGACACAAAAGCATGCCATTAACTGTAAGCTTCTAATACGAAAACAAGTATATATGCTAGTTACCCCACAACCGAAAGCTGATTTGTAACTATTCTACCTGTCTTATTGATTACTTTGTAAACTGTAAGTAACCCAATGTACAATGCATTGTTTGCCAATAAATACAAGTTTTTTTTTTTTTTTTAAAGGAAGGGAAAGAGGTGATACATGGAATTATAACCCTATGATTAGAGTTTGTGGTGACCTCAGGAGGATAGGTTTTGGAGGGATTGTTAAATGGACAAGAATGACCAGGATGATGAACAGAACAGGGAGGGATTGTGGAAACAGTAGTGTTCTGTCATAGTGGTCAATGTTTTCGTGCTTTGGGTGAGTAATATCAGTCTGTGTGCTCAACCCCTGGTTTGGTTAGTTGGGTACGTTTTATAACTGACCTGTCCATGTCAATTGGAGGTCAGTGGCTGCATGGCTCAATAGGGACCGATATTCACCAGTCGGTCTGACTGTTACAAAGGATGGACGTTTGTTTCTATTGAGCCTTTGTGCTTAAGTTTTGTGGCATCCCCACAGTTTTCTAATGAATGCAATTAATTGTGAGGTATACATTTGTTAGTGTCTAAACATAGGTTGCACACTTTATTTCATATATTTTCCATTCACATATTCCACAAAAATTAAGTCACTTTGTGCTTATTTGATTTTTGTTTCGCAGGTATCACTATTTCATAAGTTCATTCACTTTGTGTAATCATTCGTGCCATAAGTTGTGACTTTTCTGGCGATTGGTGTGAAAATCCTTGGTTTATATACAAATAACATTTGTGCCAACATTTCTCTGAACGTGCTACTGTTTCACTTTTACTTGGGCCTTCTCAAGGCACATTCTTTACTTATGTTGATCATAGGGACGTGGAGAAAAATGTCTGGGAATGTTCTGTCATGGTCATGAAGTCAGGGGCACAGGCATGCAGAGGTCGCATGCACAGGAGACCTGGGTGGACACTGTACTGGCGCCTTTGGCGCCAGGCTCATCAACAAAAGTAAACAAGAACATCCATTTAACACCAAAAAGCTTTTATTATGGACATAGCACTTCAGATGCATTAATCTTGAACATTCCATCCATTAAGCACTTCGGATGCATTAACCTTGAGCATTCCATCCATTAAGCACTTCAGATGCATTAACCTTGAACATTCCATCCATTAACCAGCCCCAAGTGTATTAATGGGTATGGCTGGTAATGGATTCACAGCTATATAAGCTGCCCTGATCCTCAAGACAGACGATTCGCGTTATTCTGCACTTACCAGCAGCGTAACGCTTACTGTCGCCTGAGGTCAGACCTGCTTACCTTTGAAGACCCTGCTTCCTGGACATCCGGCTTCCTGCCAGCATACTTACCAACTGGGGAAGCTGTTCTTACCTGTACATGTCTTCGGCGAACCGAGCATTCATCTTTGCACTTTCCGGAACGCCGTAATTTTCATCTTGGCACCGCAGCACGACACACTCCATCGTCGACAGCAGCGCCTGCAAGGAAAAACAGAAGACAAGGTTAGACATCAAAAAAACAGTTTAAGGTCGTGCTTCGCATACTTCACGCTTTTCCTTAATCCATCACTTACCTGCTGTCGGACATTGCGGTAGCATCAATCTTCCATCCGGCCGCGTCTCGCGTCTCACAGCTGCATTGAGGCTGCATTTCCATCTAAGGAAAGAAAACAGAAGAGAGACATTATTTCAGGCATAAATAGGAGAAACATATAAAGACAATAAACAGAACGAACAGCATCACAAGAGCTCAAGAAAGACTTACCAATCATAAGGAGAAGCATAGTCACAGCTGGACTGGACTCATCCATATCAGGGATCAGTGAAGGAACTAGATCCCATTCAACGCGCCCCTGCCAGAAGTAGTAACAGAGAGCTTTCCTTCCATAATTCACAGGTGAGCTTTATGGGCCAAGGTATGCTCACAGAAACTGTACTTTGGGGAGAAGGTCTCAAGAGGTACAACAATCACAGATTGGCACACTCACACACTTTTATCTCCACGCATCAGCAGTATCACCACGTACCCGCGCTCAGAGCTTTTCTACCGAGGCAGAGGCCTGAAGGGGGTGATTCCAGTTCAGGGAGGGCTGCAACTGTGCCCCAACGCCTCTGCAGAGACCAGGTGAGCGTAACATGTTCAGGACGGACGCAGGAAAACAGACATTCTGGGGGAGATATGTTTTGGATATAACAGGGTATTGGTTCAGTACGGAGGGATCATTGAATCCGGGCAGGAGAGATTGAATGGAAGGAAATGGGGCCGATGTATAATAGCTTATAAAGATCTTAGAGATTTCACCCTTCTCCCCTTCTCCCTGGATTGTGCCATACCGCGTCTCCCTTGGGTTATTCCCTTGAGCATAATCCCAGGATTCCACATCCTGGTGAGCATTTCTGGCTCTTTTACATCTAGGGTTGGGATCTGAGTGAATCAGGCCTGCATTGTCCACCTGAATGAGAGTCTCTTGAGATTCGCTGTGTGAGATACCCTGAGGTATTTCACAATACCCAACAGAGACCTTCGAATGAGCACACATGCGGTGCCGGACCACTCTGTATATGGTATCTATCTTGGCTTGAAAAATGTTCAGTCACTCCTTGGATGTTCAATTATATTTACATCACTCATCACATACACTTTGTATGTTATTCTCTTCAAAAGCCTTCATAAAATGTTGCCGCTTACAATCTTGGTGCTACCACAGTCCAGTCTCGTATCAGTCTCTCTAGCTCACCGGCTGTGCCGACTCTACTGGCGCTGCTTTGTTGTAGGAGCCAAGGACAGCACCCTAGCATCAATCGCTCCTCCCCACCTTGGCTATCAAAGCGGGAGAGCCCTCTGTACCTCTGACACACAACTTAGCTTTCTTCCGCTTTAATTCCAGGTCTTATGTTCCTTAATCTCGAGGACTCATGAAAGTAGCACATTTTCTCCGAAAAGGTCAAGGGTACTTCCCTCCATGCAAACCTCTCTGGTCTTGCCGTCTTTTTCCTCGTATTAAACTGCCATCTCGAAACTGCTGCTTCCTTGTGTGTTTTACCTTACTCAGAATGTGCTTTTGTGCTCCGCCTTTTATCCATGTGGGGAAGTGGGATGGAAGTCAGGTTTGTGTAATAATCAGTAACACTCTGCCTGACCCTTTTGTTAGGATATGTCAGGTATACGCAAACCTCTCTGGTCTTGCCGTCTTTTTCCTCGTATTAAACTGCCATCTCGAAACTGCTGCTTCCTTGTGTGTTTTACCTTACTCAGAATGTGCTTTTGTGCTCCGCCTTTTATCCATGTGGGGAAGTGGGATGGAAGTCAGGTTTGTGTAATAATCAGTAACACTCTGCCTGACCCTTTTGTTAGGATATGTCAGGTATACGGCTGGGGTGTTAATACGTTTTCTCTCACAGTGAGCTGTCCGTGAGAAACTGTTGTTGTCGGGAAAGAGGGGGTTGAGTTCCCAAGTATTCTACCATGTAGGATGGGGATAAGGTGCTACCCGGAAGGGGATACTGCTCCTCCCATCCAGGTAATCATCCCGCACTGGTCCACCCCCAGGAACAGGATCCAAAAGTGATGGCCATGTCCTGGCCACCTGGATGGCAGATCTCCAGGGACTAGTGAGTGAGATACCTTCTGATTTCTCACACAAAGCACAAAGCACTTCTCCATTGTTGCCCTCCCTTGCTTTGTCGCGCTCTGAAACACATGTGTATTAGCGCGATATAAATAAATTATCAATATCAATATCAAAAAGCACTTCATAATTGCTCCCCCTCTGCAGAGAGGTGTGTTGCAGTATAAACAGAGTACAGTTGTCTTCCAAAGTTATGGATCAACAGCCTCTTTTATCGCTTGCAAGGTAGCTGGTAGGATTTTGTTTCCCACAGAAGTAGGCTGTGTGGTTAAAGTATTGGTTGAGGAAGATGAGGAGGAGGAAGACAGCCTACTACTTGCTAAGAAAAGAACAACCTTTATGAGTGCATTACAGTATTTGTATTTGGTCTGGCGGCACATGGAAGTGGTCCCGTACGAGTACTGTCCAGGTAGTCTGCGACTGAGTACAACTCAGTGCATTTCACTTTGGTAGCTTTAGCCTTTGGTACATTCCCAACAGTGGTAAAGAACTTCCACACCAAATGATTCTCTGTGGGTGCTAGAGCGAGACACTTCCTGTACCTAATCTTCTTGGTTCTCTTCATTGTCTTTTGAAGTACTGTGTTTTTTTTGTTGTGTAGGTCCTCCAGCTGGTGGTGGTCATGGCTCTTGGGAGAGGAGGGATGGCAATAGCTGATGCCATTTTTTAGATAAATAGCAGTTTTGCTAATATTCTTCCAAAAATGTGCTCTGTGCTAGATTGTTAATGGATTTCAAGGCCAGAGGAGTTGGGGGGTGGGCTTCCAGAGGCCAAAGGAGTTGGGAAGCCGGCTTCCAGAGAACGCTCATTCCACACGAAAGCGCCGAACCCGGCTCACGAAAGGCTACTCAGCCATCCTGGCGCCCTTGCCTGGATGGCTGAGTACTCCTTTGTATAGTATAGTGAGCATGGTGTTGTGGGGGACACCCCTGCAGCCCCTGTCTTTTTTTTGTTTCTCGGTTGAGCTTCAGGGGTGTCCTCCGCAACCCCTGCCCACTATACTGTATAGGGAGGACCAGTCCACAGCATCCTGAAGCCCACCCCCCAACTCCTTTGGCCTTGAAGTGAGCGGGGTGTTGCGTGGGAGGTGTCACCCGCAACCCCCACCCACTATACTGTATAGTATAGTTAGCGGGCTGTTGCGGGCCTACCTCAGCAGCCCCCGGCTTTTTTTTCTGGTGGTGGGCTGGGGGGTGTCCCCTGCAGCCCCTGCTCACTGTAGTGAGTGGGGGTTGCAGGGGACAACCCCCAGCCCCATACCGACCCCACCAAAACACCTAAACACATACCATAGTTCAAACTTTTGGTAGTTATAGTTAGAACTTTTCGTGGTGTGTGTTTTAGGTCTTTTGGTGGGGCCAGACGTTTAGATGTGGTAATTTCGTCCTATACATATATATATATATATATATATATAGATATATATATATATATATATATATATATATTCATTGAAACTTTGTTAAAGGGACGTTATGGTTAAGTTGCACAAATAAAAACCTATGCAATTCAATGACGAAACATTGTTAAAGGGACGTTATGGTTACAAGTAAAACCAAAAAACCCCAGAAATTCACCAGTTATGGTATGCTAAGCACCCTTAAATCGCGCCACCACCGTGCACTGCTAAGACTAACACCCAAGACTAACACTCTTCTCCGATTAACGAGTTGGGGGCAGACCTCTTTCTTCAGCTGGCTCCTCCCTCTGGAACAGCCTCCCTGCCTCTATGAAACTTGAGCAGAACCATCTCTGGAAGCACCTCAAGACCTCCCACCTTGCTTCTGCCTTCTCTCTCCATCTCCCCTGTTGATCTCCTGTCTGCTCCTGCACTGGTCACCTGGCCAACCTCGTAATGTTGGCCCAGGTGTCTTCCCATCCAGTTGCACACCGGCACTGCCTCCTGGCATCCTTTGCAGTTGTGGTCTGTATCTGTAGCCCTACGGTCCCCTTTCCTGCACTTATAAGACACTTGCTGTCTGCACCTTTATCACTCGCACTTGCCACCCCTACTGTTACAAAGTGACTTTCAGCCTTCTAAGGATTACTTGTAAGGTGTATTACCAGCTTCTTAAGGTACTTTACAAGCAGGTTACATGGATACAAGTAAGATACATAGAGTAGGACAAAAACTGGCTTCCATCATCCAGGCAGAGGGCTTCCAACTGCCTGTGCTAGAACCCTCACCACCCATACATTCTATCATTCACAGGACAACAGTCCACATGACATCATAGCCTTCCTTCATGCCTAAGGAAGCACTACACGACATTGACACAACACACACACTGACAAGCTTCACAACACATCTCCCTTCTCACACACACCACACACACCGACTTGGATCACACATGGCGCATGCACAACACGTGTGCTCTTCCTTCATACATACACACTCGAAATACTGGCCAGGCACATCGCATACATCATCCATCAAATCGATACCAGTGCTTCACCCTGCGGAAGGTGGCTGGAGTCATAACCTAGACACAAAGCACCCACCCACAAGGCAGTGGGTGGGTACAAACAAACAATATAGGTGTGGTAAACACCACTAGCTAGATGCATACATATTTTGACCTTGCATGACTTACAACCACAGCCACGCCCACACTTAAGTTGGGGGCGCTACCACCCAGACACACAGCTGCCTTAACCAACCGATAACCCTACGTAATTCGCACACCCCAGTCACACCACAAACTACACCTGGGGTCGCTACCACCCAGACAACTAAACTAAACGTATATATCCATTGACCTTGCGTGACTCATAAACCACAGTCACACTGAGACACACAAAGCTTCCCTAACCAGACTACCGTTACCAAACTGTTTACCTGGCATGACAAATACATACCATCCGTGCTGACCTGGTATCTCACATAGCATCAGACCAACCACTGTTTATCTCGTATGACTAAACATACCATATTTTCTGACCTGATAATACACTTACCATCAGCCCGACCACACTTTTATTTCAGGCACGACACACACATGCCTTACGTACTGACCTTATAGCGCACATACCATCAGACCAACCAAACTCAATTATCTGGCATAACACCTACGCATGCCTTACATACTGACCTGGTATTTCACATACCATCAGATCAACCAAACTCTTTCTTCAGGCATGTCGCATGCACACCATAAATACTCCCATACCATTTCTGCAACACCATATCCTCACATTAAATGCATTGACAGTTCACAATGTAAAAGCATACAATGTGTTACATTAACCATAAACCCCTACCACTGGTTATGGCGGTTACTCTGAAAGTCCATAGCCTCAAACAGGCACTAACAATGCTTGCAGTCTCTAAACCGACATGTCCACGTTGCATCCTTGCAATGATACCCTTCAAAGTTTCAAGAAGGTTATATCTAACACATAGAGGCTTAATGATTCCTGAACCACTTGCACCATACCAAAACTGACCTGGCTGCTAAAATACCATGGGCCTCATTAGGACCCTGGCGGAAAGGGATTTACGCCGGCGTAGAGCATGGCGTACCTTTCCGCCTGACTACGAGTTCCCGTAGCGCCATGGTGATATTTTACGCCTGCTTTTTGCAGGCGGAAAAATCCATGGCGCTACGGGACTTGTTGTTAATTACGCCACCGTAATTTACGGTGGCGTAATTAACGCCTTCCCCACTCCCATTATGCCCTATGGGCCAAGAATGGGAATGGGGAAGGGCAAAATGGGGATTGGGGACTTACCGCCCCGCCAAGGTCGGGATGGGGCGGTAAGTCCGCCAACCACCATGGCGGAATTGGCAGCTTAGCGCCATGGACCATGGTGCAAATTGCACCATGGTTCTCCGCCAGGGTCGTAATGAGGCCCCATGTTGCATTATAGCAACCTAAAGGCTGCAAATCCTCAAAAAGTGTTATATCTAGTCTCCTCACATGACTAACATATGCCTAAGCCATCCTTCCGGACTCACACTTGCAGTCCATCCACATTCAAATGTTCATATGCTGTGCAGCATTTATACCATACTCTTAGCTAATACAATGTAACCCCAAACACTTTTAGGCATTACCACCCTGGAATTACCAGCCCCATATCTAAATTGCCAATATGTTGCCTAAAAAGCCCACAGTCCACTAGCCCTGCAAATACTCAAAATCATGCATCCCTACTGGTATGTAAAATAATAATGCAACAGCATCATTCTCATGCCCTGCTTGCGGATCACTAAGCGTCCACACCACAATAGTACCTCTGTACCCCACTGTGGTTCAGTGGAGTGCATTCCCAGACTTCACAGCCTCGCTGCACAGACCATTGAATGTGTCCCACTATTGGGCGGATGGCACCATCCACGACGCTCAGGCACACCAGCGGTGCCTCAGCGTGGCAATCCATACTTTTCCAGCAAAGTTACCGAAGTGACACAGTCTTCCGTGTATTCCCAACTAGTCAGAATTATCTTGTAAACAAATGATCTCACAGCATTAACGCAGCATCCCTCGTCCTTGCCTGAAAGGAAACTGCTTCCTGATCACGTAGCCATAAAATCCTCTCCATTTCTCACACACATGACCCGCTATGCCTACATTGTTTGAACCTCTCCTGAGCATTCGGCTATCTCACCAACTCCCTTCACGGTTCCAGCTACGTCACCAGTAGCATACTTGATGCAGGGCAATAAAGATCTCTCCAATCCAACCGTCAACCCCTGCTCAGTTCACCTTCACCCGCTGACATTGCACTATAACGAGTGACAAATGCTTCCAATCAGCAAAGCATATTTCTTCACGCAAGGGTTTTCAAACTCCGAATGCAACACATGCAAAACTATGCAATACAGTACTCATTTACCATATATGAGCACATGACCCCCACGCAAATGTCCCTCCAACACGTACCTGCTGGCATCCTTTAAAGCCAAGGATTACAGTCCACCCTTTCTCTGAAAGCAGGAAACATCCATTTATATGAGACCCTATCATTCACTTTTAGGAAACTCCTGCCCTTTCCCTTTCTCTGTGCCAGGGACCAACTCTCCAACCAGATTAAATATGGGCAGCTCTGTCCTGAAGTCCTCCCCTCCTATGCCCTGGGTGATGGGTCTTACTTGATTTGGGAGAATTGTGGAAATGACAAACTTGGGACAAAAATGGGCGCTGGTAGGATAAAATGGTCCAGTGGTTGCTGTTTAGGTAAATTGATCAGATATATGGTCGAGTCAGGTCTTTGTCATTATTCAGGGTGTTTATTTCATGGTTAGTTAGCACCAATGAAACCATCATTGCAGAAAAGAATGACAAAGTTTGACATTGTAACTTGCTACACAGCCGACGCATGTTTCGACCCAAGTCTTTTTCAAGGCCAAAGGAGTTGGGGGGTGGGCTTCAGGATGCTGTGGACTGGTCCTCCCTATACAGTATAGTGGGCAGGGGTTGCGGAGGACACCCCTGAAGCTCAACCGAGAAACAAAAAAAAGACAGGGGCTGCGGGGGTGTCCCCCACAACACCATGCTCACTATACTATACAGTATAGTGGGCGGGGGTTGTGGTGGACACCCCCACAGCTCACCCAAGCAAAAGTAAAAATAAAAAATAAAAAAAGGACCCTGTGGCGCCTGTTCCCGATTACAGAAGTGAAAGGGAACAGGTGTTGCAGGGGCACAGCGCGTCTGAAAGAAAGGTAAGTAGAGGGGGTGGGGGTGCACTGGGGGTGTGAGTGTGGGTGTGAGTGAGAGTGTGTGTGAGGGTGTGTGTTTGAATCTGCGTGATTTGTAATGGAAATGTCTGCATGGGAAATGTACGAACATTTTGTATTGCATACATTTCCCATGCAAATATTTCCGTCGCGGAAAATGAGCCGCGGATTAATCACGCAGATCCATATAGATCACTGACAAAAAACATTGTTAAAGGGATGTTATGGTTAAGCTGCACTACTAAAAAACCTGTGAAATTCAATGGACAAACGTTACAGGATCGTTATGGTTACAGGTAAAACCCCGCAATTCGACAGTTATGGTAAGCTAAGCAACCATAACTCGTGCCACCAGTGTGCACTGCAAGGACTAACACCCATGACATCAAAGAAACAGCAGAATATGCAAAGTGCAAACAATCTTACTGGTGGTTAGAAAAGCGCTGTATGCGCATGGGTTGCACAGAACAAATGCCTTTGTGGCATACATAAAGAAGCTGTGGTTGGCGTTGTTGTAAACATTCTTGTATTCCAGAATGTATGTATATCCGTGAATGGTGTCGCTAACAGTAATGGTGTAGCATAAAGCGTGTGTAATGCATGTGACGACAACTGAAATCGAAGGACAAAGGAGTGGTGGGCCGACTACCGCCTTTGAAAGAATGATGTTGGGTACTTTCATGTACAACATTTGGCACATCTGCTGTGGGCAACAAGAGGGGCACTCCTGTAGGGCAGCAGAGCTGCAAAACAACCTTTCTAAAGCATATGCTGTGCTTCAGACCCAAACCCGGCAAAGGGCATTGTATTGTACATGTAGTGCAATGCGCTACTGAGCACAGGGAAGGTACTTGGAATTCCTTTGAACTGTTGTTACAGGAGCATTATAACAAGTGTTGCCTATATAGGTGATGGCTATCCAATAATTCCGTCTTCCAGCACATCCCCTATAGTATCTAGGCAGGTGCTGCCCCTTCTGTACCAGACTTTTCCTGGTTTTCCTTCTGTGGCATGTGTGGGAACACGATAATAAATAAAAAGGCACTTGGGAATGGAAAAAGGTTAAAAAAGAAAGCACCTTTCACAGATGAACAACAGAATTGCCAATGCACGCATGCAGGCGGGAGCCGTGGCATTGTGCAGAACACTGTAGTGCAGTCGTTTACAAAGGAGTGCACTGTACAAAGAGGATTCTTTACATGTTGCAGAGTGTTTTGAAGACAGTCACAGCGCAACACTTACTACAAGAAAATATCACTACTTGTAAGAAACACACCAAGCCAATTTGTAAGTGGTGTGCAGAACTCGAGATAGCTGGCACAGTAACACAAACGTTGTAGGTAGGGACAAATATTCGTGCTGTGAAACGTCATAATTCCATGGGCGAACGTATGCCATTGGCACATGACAAAGAAGTGCACAAATACACGTTTTAGCTACGTACCGAGCTGTCTCCATTGACATACCCAATAGAAAATGATGCTGCCACATCGGTAGCTGTATACTGCGATAGAAAGTTATGCAAGAGATCGGAAAGAAACGCATGAACTGGGCAAGTGCCTCCTTCATCACAAAGGGCACTGAAACTTGTGTAACATGCTGTGCAATCTTACCTGCACAATGAACAACAGTAATTTCGTCATAATTGCATATCCCACACACAACCCAAAATCAGGCACTTCATTGTACCTAGTCCATAGCACTACACATGTACATCATAGATTGGTAAATGTCCGGTCCTGAAAACTCGTCTGCGGAAGCTGCTGAGTCCCACAGTCTCCCAAGAAGGTGTGAGCAACAACTGAACTGACTAACAACTGAAGTTCCAACCCTTTAAAGGGAAAGGGGAAGTGGAGAAAATAAAAATGGCAAAGATCACTTTCTTCAGTCAGGCATCTATCTGTAGAGAAATAAATGAACATAAATTACTCAAAGAAAATGTCTTATATTTCCCTTTCAATCCCTGCAATTATTCTCTTTACCTGTGCATCCTCTGCCATTTGATGAGAGGATCAGTAATCTTCAGGTCAGAGATTTCTTGTTCCCTTTGAAATCTCTTTCAACCTCTTAAAGATTCAAAAAAGTCTTTGCTTAGGGTTCTCTTTTGGATTTCCAATTTTTTGTTATAAATGGATGAACTGTAGTTCATTTTTGAGAGTTCCTCTTCATACAAAGTTGAGATGTGACTTCATTTGATGACTTGAAGACTTGACTTAAAGTTCTTTAATTTTACTTGAGTTAAAGATTTAAACTTCTTAATAATTCTAAATGCTTCTTTTAAATATTCACTTAGTTATTGTGCTTAAATTGTCTTTTTCTTATTTTTCCAGTGCTTTTGTGAATTGTCTGGAATAAACTACCAATAACAGTAGAACGAATAACAATTAAATCTACCCTCTACATAAGACTAAATATATTAACTATTTCTCCAGAGCACTAAGTATTAAAACAGAAACTATAGCGTGTTGATTGTACTCAAAGAGACACTACACTATACTTTAGTTTAGCACACACGCATATTGAATCTGATACTGCCAGACCTTTAATGACTAATTTTCACTGCGCATGCGCTACACCTTAACAGCCAGTTTCGCGCACGTGCATAAACGAATCAACTTGAAATCAATTGCTGCCTGACTTTAAAAGACAATTTTCTACTGCGCATGCGTTACATAAAAGCAGCTCAATCATGCGCGCAATGGGTAAAGTTAGCATCTTCCCTTAACATATTCTTCTATGACTGTGTGAAGACAAATCATGCTGTTCACTTTATACTGTCAATCTATTTGTGCGCATTCACTCCTCACACTAAAAAGAAACAAATCATTTACAATCAAGCTTGAAACTCGAGAATGCACACAAGCTACAATTCTGTTCTTTCTGAACAAACTCTAATTATACTCCTACACACTAACACTTCGGAGGAACGACTCCTTCAACCATTAACACACGTATAAGGTTCCAAACTATTCCTAAAGCTGGCGCTCATTAAATCATTAGTTTGTCAGAAAGCACTTGTCTAAAACTAAAGTTTTAAATTACTGTATTGAATTCTGATGAATGGTTCAGGACTGTTTCTTATCTTGACATGAAACTAATACCTAACTAAATACCTAAACTAAAACTCAATACTAGTTCTCCTAATACTCTTCTTAATTAACACAGATTTCCAATTGAAGATTTCTTCACAAGATTAAATAACAAAACTCTCCCACCAGGAGCAACTGGCTGCCTTGTCCCACACTGATACTTCTCAAGTTCTCTCTTCAGGGAATGGAATCAGGAAAATGGTTTTAACTAAACTTAATCACTTTTAAATAGGAGAACATTAAATACAGGACCTTTCTGGTTCAGACTGTATGATGAAAAGCAGTTTAGAACGTTGGTAAATCCATCAGGTGACTACCTGGACCAATCAGGTCTCTGCCCATCTCCTCCACGTTGAATTGGGTTATTTTCTCACTGGACATTGTAGTTAAGGCAGAATAAAAACTCCTTAAAACTAACAGATTTCATCATCCAAGAACAGATTCCCACACACACCCACACTCATCACAGAGCCAGAACTGACAGTAAATGAGTAGTGAGTGCACAGTGTTTGCTTTCATTTTCACTGAATGTATGTCGGCATACCCTAAAATCTGCTTGCTGTGCCTTGTAAAACACACACCCATAACGGCACCCTCTCTATTTCTGTGAACCAATGCACAGTGTAGCTCCTTCGGTCTGTACACACAACACCCACAAACTTCGTAAAATTACTAGACAACTCTTCTTCATTCACGCGCAGATCTTCCACAAAGTAATCACCCACGATGAAAACTGTGCACCTTGCCATGGTTGCCAGCCGCAGTACCCTAAGTTCTGGAAAAGTGAATGCCTCCCTTTCTTGTGACAGACACCCAGAGCACCTCATTGGCCAAAGGGCATAGTCACATTTCTATTGGCCAGCATGCTCAGAAACGCAGAATGTGGCACATGCCTTTCTCCAAGTACCGTCAGGGGTGTGCCCCAGTAAAGCCGGAGGAGTTCTTCTTCCTATTGGAACGCTTTATTTTGACACACACCCTGAGCAGCAGTCCCATTTCCATAGGCCAACATGGTGACGAGCGTCGAATCTAGCACGTGCGGGTACCCAAGTAAGCCGAGGGCCGGTCCTCAGTGCAGCAGGAGTCCCTCTTCCTATGGCCTCACATCTTAAGCAACTCATTGGACAATCCCCACAGTTGCATTTTCGTGGCTGCCACCCACAAATTTCCGGCATGTGACATTCGTGCTGCGTGCGGGCGTGGGCGAATAACTTGCAACCAGGGCAGGGTGAGTTCGTAGTAAGGGGCGTCTCTTAAAAGAGTCTGTTTTTTTATGTTTTTGTGTAGCTCCTTCTACAAAACCACCTGTTTTGTCTGTTTGCTGTAGCTTTTGTGTTTTTCTTCTACGTACCTTAGTTCAGTAAACTCTTCACCACATCCTGTAGACGAGGAAACAAAACTTCTTTGGTAATGGATGTCAACAAAATGCCTTTTTCTTGAAAACACTGAACAAGTCCACAACTAATAAGGTCATTTTTGCAGAAGAACATTCCACGAGTGGACATAAAAGTGTACATGCTTCTGTTGAGGAGACACCTTTCTTCGCCTGGCTTGGAACAATATCCATGAGCAGGAGGCAATACTCTTCACAGTATTATAGATGAGAGAAGCACATTGGCGGTGGGAAAAAAAGTCCTCACGACACCCAGCAACTGTTACGCTCACCTGGTATCCACGGGGACGCAACCCAGCCCTGGTTGGATGATTTGCACTCTCGAACCC
The DNA here is from genome assembly GCF_040938575.1 of Ambystoma mexicanum. Taxonomy (NCBI): domain Eukaryota; kingdom Metazoa; phylum Chordata; class Amphibia; order Caudata; family Ambystomatidae; genus Ambystoma; species Ambystoma mexicanum. The sequence continues at coordinate 1,315,454,427 of NC_090924.1, forward strand.
TCTCCCGATCTCTTGGTAAGACCTCTTAATATTGTAAAAGGTGGATTCTCCATCCTGCTCCTCATGGCAGGGGCGTGTAGATGTGGGGGGCGAGCAGCGACCATGTTACTTCACTGGTGCAAGCCCCCTGTGGGAATCGAGGCCTGCTGCGACTCCGTAGGTTTGCTGCTTTACAGTCTTTATATGCAGTTCTTATGTTCCTCTTAGTTCGAATAATAATGTCTTGCTTCTTTCCTTTTAGGTATGGAAAGGTATTTTGGTGTTGTCATGCAGTTTGAAGATGAGCATGGGCTGGTAGGCGAAAGCGGTGTGTGTGCGCGATGCTGCCCGGTGAGTAATGCGCAATGCGCGGCGCTGTTTCGCCATTTATATTGCTAACCTGTGTCTTTTCTCTCCTTGCAGGTCGCGATGTCCCTTGCCGAACGCTGTGATGTTCCAGCAATGATACTGACCACGAGATGAATACCCAGGTAAGAATTGTGTGGCTTTCTTCGTTCGGGAGGAAACGTGAGTAAACGCTTATTAATGCTGTCTTTCTTCCTCCTCTTTCCATGTTATGGTATTCCAGGATGTTTGCGGTGCCGAATGATGGAGTTTGTACCTTCAGGTGAGTTGAACTGAATTCAGCGATGGATTGAAGACAGGATACTATTCCAGGTAAGTTTTGTAGTGTTCTTTCTCTCTCTGCAGGTCCTTGGTTTCAGGTAAGATGGCATCAAAGAACTGGACACGGTGAGCATTACGCTGCCCACAGCAGAATAACACATAGCATGTTCTGCTGTTTGGGTGTGGTTTAAATAGTCTCAGGTAAAGTAGTCCTGGTAAAGTAGTCCCAGGCCTGCCACACCCAAAGTAGTCCAGGTAAAGAGTCCCAGGTCTGCCACACCCAAATGACTAGACCGCATAGATCAGTTCCTTGTAACTGAGCTATGTGTGTGCCTCCATGTTGGCTTAACCCCCCAAGTTAAATAGTCCCATTCTAATGTTGGTCTTCATGATGGTTAGGACCCTGGCGCCAAAGGTGCCAGGACTGACTCCAAGAGAGTCTTGAATAAGGTTTTAAAGCCTTTGACCTGGCCCTAACTGGAAGGCTGACTTGCCAGTGAGGGCCAGGGTTAAGGGTCATAACAGCAACCTCCTCAGTCTACGGGACAAATGTAAGCAAGGCAGGTAACCCATATGCATGCCACCTTAATAAATTACGATAACATCTACTATTGCAAACGTGGAAAGGTATTTGCAAAGTGCATGCATATTGACGAAATAGCACTCATGCACAGCGTTCATCAATGCGTGCACTCCTTCCAAAGCAAAATTGCGTCAAAGTTTCTTTGCAGAACACAGTTATGCGCATGTATTTCAAAGGGAGCACCTACAGGCAACACAATACGTTTCGTAAACTGTATCTAGATGGGTTTCCCCTAAGCCGTGGACCAGAGGAACAAATTAACTCACAAAGTGTGAAGGGGTAGTCACACAGGGAAAAAAACAAAATTCAAGGAAATGCAATCGATTCAAAGAAGTGCAAGGGAGAATAGTCAGTCACCCTCAGTAAGCAGAGTATAATGTGCAGCCGTTTCACCTCCCCTTCCTGTTAACCCCACCCACACTACCTGATTGGCTACTCCCCCCACTGCAATGGCAATTGGGCAAGGTTGTGTAAAGGGTAGATTTTGCCCCCGCACTCCTGTAAAACTGGAAAAGTCATTTTTCCCTTTGCACTTTCTTCTCTGCAGCTCACCAATCGCATTAAAGCTGCCATCATCGAACACTGGCACTCCTGAGCTACACTTGAAATGTACCGTTACACATGCACAGCACAAATGTGGTGCCATTCCAAAGCACGTCCACTACAAAGTTCAATGAGAGTATGCACGATTTCTCCATTTGTGTTTGTATTTTATTGAATTTTATTGAAGTTATATTGAAGTTATGTAGCCCTTTAATCCAAAGTGCTTTACATAAGAACAGGCAAAATACAACAAGCATAAGATGGTAATTGAAACATAACACGAAAACAGTTTAAAGAACAATTTACAACATTGTAGAGATGAGGAGGGAGTTAGGGAGGGGCAGGGTGAGCGAGGGAAAGGAAGGAGTTAGTGGGGGTAGGAGCGGGAGAAGAGGGAATGTAAGAGTGAATGAGGAAGAGGAGAGGTAAGAGGTGAGGAATGAAGGTGAGGGAGAAGAACGAGAGGAAACGAAGGGTGCTAGGGAGGTGAGTGAAAAAGGTAAGATTTGAGGGAAGAGCGAAAGAAAGGGAAGGAGGGGGAAGAGCGGATGTGAAGGGGGAGGCAGTTCCAGTGGAAAGGAGCAAGGAGTTGAAAGATCGGAAGCGGGAGGGAGCACAGGGAGGAGGAGAGAGTAGGAAAAGATTAGCAGAACGGAGAGAATGAGAAGGGGAATAGAAAGTTAGAAGGGAGGAGAGATGGCGGGGCAAGACCATAGAGGGATTTGAAGACAAAACAGAGGAACTTGAATTTGAGATGGGAGTGAAACGGTAGCCAACCTAAAGATGAGAGAGAAGAGGAGATTGAACCAAGAGGTGAGAGAAGGCAGAGGGAGCGGATGGCAGAGTGGTAGATGGATTTGAGTGGGGAGAGATGAGAGGAGGGGAGTCCAAAGAGAAGGGAGGAACAGTAGAAGAGTCTGGAAAAGATGAGGGACCTATTTAAAAGTTTAGTAGCATGAAAGGTAAGGAGGGGTCGAATTTTACGTATGTTGTAGAGGTGACAGCGACAATATTTGGCAGTAAGAGAAATGTGGTGGGATAGAGAGAGGTGAGAGATGCCAAAGGAGGAGATAATAGGAGCTGAGAAGGAAGTGTAGAGAGAGAAGAGAAAGGGGCCCAGGACAGAACCTTGGGGAACTCAGTGGTTAAGAGGATAGAAGGGGGAGGAAGAGCCACCCCAGGAGACTGAAAAAGAGCAGTTGGAGAGATAAGAGGAGAGCCAGTTAAGAACAGAGTCCTTGAAGCCAAATGAGGAGAGGGACTTGAGAAGAAGAGGATGGTCAACAGTATCAAAAGCAACGGAAAGATCAAGGAGAATAATAATGGAGGAGTGTTTTGAGTAACGTGCAGAGAGGAGAAAGTTAAGAACAGATGTGAGAGCAGTTTCAGTGGAGTGCAGTGGGCGGAAGCCAGATTGGGTAGCAAGAAGGAGGGAGTGGTCCATCTGCATACATACACATAGCCACCCAGGATGTGGCACGTGCCATCCTGAAAGTATTGCGTAATCCACTACCTTTTTGTGATAGTGAAGGAGGTGGGTGGGGGTGGGGTGGGTGGTAAACATTATGAAACTAGGCAGGGTTTCTGTCTTCCTGTGTATATGTATATTTTCTTTTTTCTTTTTTTTCTTCTTTTCTTTTCTTCTTTTTTTTACGTGTGTGCAAGCACATTATTTTCTATTTTCTGTTTGTATTCGTTTCTGTTTGCCTGTCCTCACATTTTTACAAGATTCTGGTCAATGCTTCTTGCACAGTGTGAAAGAAAACGGCATTGCCAATGGCGCTCAAAGAAATGCTATGTCTACGGAACCACTGCATATTTTGAGACCTCATGATCTCATAGTGGGTGGAGAACATGCCAGCAGTCTGCATAAACTGATGCATAATTCTGTTTACAGCACACCTTCCAACCTCTGGCTGGGGACAAAGGATACTGTCATGGACCCATAGTGTTCTTGGTGTTATGCATGAGAAAATGACCTTGGAAGTAGAGAAAATATGCATAACTACGGTCAGCAACCTCACCAGTATACGGAATAATCAACCACATGACATGTAACCCAAATATGCACTTCCATAGTGCACCACGACACAGTCCCCGTTTGTGACGGATGCCAAATATCTGCAATGGCAAACCATCCCGCCGAAACTGCAGTCACCCTGACAGGCCCAGAACGCGTCCACTCCTTCCAACCCGAAATTACCAGCAATGCCTCTTTGCATGCAACACCTGTGCAGATGGTGCACAAAGATATCACCGACGATAAGCACTGCCTATCTCTCCATCTCGACTACCCTCACAACACAGTATTGTGACAAAATGGTAACGCCCCTTCCTATGAACCACGCCCTAAACTCCTAATTGTCTATTTCCCACAATTCCATTTCCATTTCCACCCTGCTCATAATGGGAGGATGTGCACGTACGCTTTCCCATCTACAATGAGGGCCACGGCCCAATGAAGATGTGACAATACATCTTCCCTTTGCACGGTCACTTTTTGCAGCACTCCCCAAATTGGGTGCTGTCACATTTCAAAGCACGCATGCACCAATCGCATACAAAACCTCTGCATTGTACACTGTAATTTCTATACACCGCTCCTTTTTTACCGTTAAACACTCTCAGTATACGTTCTGTTCGTTTGCAAAGGCCCTCCACCAGAAATGTCTGCTAAAGAAGGCACTAATGCAGCTTCCACGTACATCCTAACACGCCCCAGCACACTTTTAGGTATGCACACAACATTGCAACCCTTTCCACACCCACCCCAAAACTACACATTCCAGCAAGCGACCATGTGAGCACTTACCATTATACACAAGCGTTACATACGTGGCACCAGTTGTACCCAGCTCCCCAAACTATAAAACACCCATTCAGTAAAACATGTCACACTTAGCAGAAGCCACAAACATAGCGGAGCCTGCACCACCCCTACCCACTGCCATTGACACAACTGCCAACCTACGAACACCAGCTTCACAACATTGGGCCTACTTCAATAAATGTGCAGACAGCAGAGTAACCAACCACATATAAGTTGCCCTTCAATTATGCCCACTTCCATACTCACATTACGTACACATTGCACCCTGCAGCCACACTACCCAACCTCCCACTCCACCATCTCCTGCTACGTACCAAATACTTTGGCATGTTCCAGCTATCACTGGAAGGCAATATAGGCATGCATGCTAACATTTCCAATGGTTCTTGGCCGTCTACACATGCGTATACGTACAGTGAAGAAGCAAACCAAAACAGCATTTGCACACCTACTTCAAACTAGTGGCCACACTGTTACGGTCAGATGCCATTGCCATGCACACAAGGCAGTAAGGCCTTTGGAAGCATTACATAGTACACCGACTTCTAATATCCTCATTGTATCTCCAAGGCACTCCCCATCCTCTATACAGTCTGCCTACAGTGACCAACATATCATACTTTCCTGTGCAACTACCCACCAATCCAGTGTATGTCAATAGCTGCGAGATTGGTGCATATCTCGACAGTGTGCTGGCAAACAATCCTTCTTTTTCTCTGTGTCGTTATGCACTCCCTTGCAGCAATGGTGTTAGCATACTTGCTCACCTACGTAATCGCTAAGTGCCTCTCCCAATCATTCAGCCCTTACAATAAATTATAGTCGCCTCCACAACTGCCCACCAACTATGTGTGAGTACCTCCAAACAAATTCCTTCCATCTGCCAATGTCAATCTGCCTTCCCTAAAGGAAGGCTACGGCCAAGCCCTAGCCAACCTATGCACAGCACCTTCACAACATTGGGCCTACTTCAATAAATGTGCACACAGCAGAGTAACCAACCACATGTAAACTGCCCTTCAACCATACACATCTCCATACTCACATTACGTACACACTGCACTCTGTGGGCACAGTACCCAACTCCTCACTGCACCATCTCCTGCTGCACACCAAATACTGTGGCATGTTCCAACTATCACTGGAAGGCAATACAGGGATGCATGCTAACATTTTCAACGGGTCTTGGCTGCCTACACGTACATATACGTACAGTAAAGGAGTGGACCAAAACCGCATTTACACACCTACTTCCAACCAGTGGCCACACCCTTACGGCCAGAGGCCATTGCCATGCACACAATGCAGAAGGGATTTTGGAGGCACAACACAACATAGTACACCGACTGCTTATATCCTCATATTAATTCCAAGGCACTCCCCAACCGCTATACAGTCTGCCTACAGTGACCAACATATCATACTTCCCTGTGCAACTACCCACCAATCCAGTGTATGTCAATAGCTGCAGGATTGGTTCATATATGGACAGTGTGCTGGCAATCAATCCTTCTTTTTCTCTGTGTCTTTATGCACTCCCTTGCAGCAATGGTGTAAGCAAACTCAGCCGCCTACCAAATCGCTAAGTGCCTCTCCCATACATTCTGCCCTTACATTAAATGCTAGTCACCTTCACATCTGCCCACCAAACCTGCCCTCCCTATAGGTAGCCTAGCCTCTTGGGTACATAGGCAGAGCTACGGCCACCGCCCATGCAGCCAATTCCCTAGCCCTACTACACACCCACTGGAAGGCAATACAGGCATGCATGCTAACATTTACAATGGTGCTTACCTGCCTACATGTCTGTGTACGTGCAGTCAAGGAGCAAACCAAAACAGCAATCACACACCTACTATCAACCAGTTGCCACACTGTTACGGCCAGAGGCCATTGCCATGCACACAAGGCAGTGGCTGCGGGATTGGTGCATATCTGGACAGTGTGCTGCCAGACAATCCTTCTTTTTCTCTGTGTCGTTATGCACTCCCTTCCAGCAATGGTGTAAGCAAACTCGCCCGCCTACCTAATCGCTGTGTGCCTCTCCCATATGTTCTGCCCTTAGATTAGGGGGGTTGTACCCAAGCCGTACACGCGTTCTACATGTCATGCCCATGCAGTGAAAAGCATACGCCATACCCAGAACCACAACAAACCAAGTAAAAGAAGCAGGTTAATATTCCTCACAAACCTGCCGCAAAAAACAGGTCAAACGCACAACCTCAACTTAACCACTAGTAGCCGTAGCCCACAACACAAAACATTGGCAATATCTTTGCTTCCCCCTCTTTCACCCAGCCGATCCTGCAAAGCAGTCTTTCCTACGCCTTTCGGCACACCACTATCCTCCGATACAACATGGCGGCGTCTCCCAAAAACTGTGACGCACAGCACACTTCTCTCCAGCCAACCACCGGCCGCGTCCACTGATCGCCGACAGCATGGCGTACCGTGACCCAATCACACATCAGTCTGCGGGGCGAACTGGGAAATGGGTCAACTGAGCGGAGCCAGATATCACTAATTTTTTGGGACAAAATAATTCAGTGTTTTGCAAAAAATGTACCAGTCCGATTTCCACTGAACACATAAAAGCACGCTTTCTGGGCCAAGCCCTGTAACGCTCACCTGATTCCCACAGAGGCGCAGGTCTGGCTTCGAGTGCTGATGCTTCTTCAATGATGAAGCGCAGGACTCTGAAGATGGACAGGAAGGGCCCTCTACTCTGGCTTCTCCAGCTCGCAGGAACATTCCCCTGTGCATGAAAAGGGAGTATTACCTACTGACTGAGTTATGCTCAAGCCTCCCACTCTCTTCCAGGCCTCCACGATACCCTTCCATGATTCCCCGTGAAGTCTCACCTTAGGGTCAGGAAGGATGAGCTCTCCATCCTGCTTCTGATGCAGGGGCGCGTTGAAACCCAGTTACTTCACTGGATTGAGGATTGTTGGGAGTTCAGGTAAGCTTGACTATTCAGGTAAGGCTCTGTAAAAGTTCTGTTGCAAGTTCAAAAGTCCAAGCTTAATAATAATGTTCATTGTCTTTTTGCAGCAAGTGCTAATGCTTATGTCTTTTTTCCCCTTAGGGGCCAGGGTTCGAAATGTCGGAGATATGGCGCCGACCCGAAGTGAAACGTGCAGTTCCAGTTCCAGTAAATGGCCGGTTAGTTCTGGATGAGCGCTCGGGTAATGTCTTTGCATACGCTCATTCAATGTCTTTGTCTTTTTTCCCCATAGGGGCCGGTGTCCGGAAAATGCCTGGAAGTGGCAAGACCCGAAATGAAATGGGAATGACCCAACAGGTAAGTCTTATTCCCTTCTTTCTCTCACCTCTTATTCTTGTCTTTTTCTCTAGGCTCTGGGAAGTGGCTGTGTATCCGGATGATCGCTGCTGAAGATGGAGGAACCCAGGAAAGGTGAGTGAAATGCAGCGCTGCAGCGATTGTAACGAAATGCTTTTAAAAATGATGTCTTCCCTTTCAGGATCGTCGGTGATGTCTCCGTGGTGCAGATTTAGCTGGTAGGTCTCTTGTCTCCCTTTGCAGGTGACCCAGGATGCTGACAGGCGTGGCTGAAGTACAGATGCAGGAGCTGACACGGTGAGCGTCCAGCTGCGAGGAGCAGAACAACGCGAAGCGTGAGTTGCTGATCGGTGTGGTTTAAATAGCTTTGGAAGAAGTTCCAAGTGTGTATCCTTCCTCCAATCAGGTATGTATCCTTCCCCGACCACACCCGGGTGGAAAGTAGTCCCACAGGTAAAGTAGTTCCATTCAGGCCTCAAGAGGGCCTGGATGTGGCAGCATGGTCTGCATCAGGTAAGTGCACATTAAAACACTTGAACACATGTCTAGCTTTATGAGCCTGGCGCCCAAGGCGCCAGGACAGAGGTCCAACATGAGCCTGGCGCCTAAGGTGCCAGGACTGCGTCCTAAGGGCCCCAGCTTGGGCCCGCTGGCACTCCCCTGGGGGAAATGATGCCTGCCTCTGGGGTTGCTGGGTCGGACCTGGCTCCTTGGAGGTAGGCATCATGAAAGTCCCCGCTCCTGGCGCTAATTTTGTGAAAATCCGTCCAGCCATTCAACCTGTTTTTTCCCATTCAGTCGATGGGAAAAAAAAACATTTTGGACCCCCCCTATAACCCCTCACAACTTGGCAAAAAAATTTCAGAGCCGCCCATATAAGTTTTTTCCAAAGTTTGGTGAGGATTCATCCAAGGGGAGCGAAGTTAAAAGCCGCCGAAATAGTGCTCTTCCTATGAGTCTAGCAACTTAACCATAACTTAACCATAACTTAACCATAACTACACAGCCGTGGGCCATGTAATATATATATCTATATCTATATTCAGTAAAAAAACTTTGTTAAAGGGACTTTATGGTTCAAAGTAAAACCGAAAAACCCCTGAAATTCGGCAGTTATGGTAAGATAAACAACCATAACTCGCGCCACAGTGCACTGCTAACACTAACACCCAGGACATCAAAGATGACATCACACATGTCATTGATGACATCACTGATGACATCACATGTGCATTTATTTTTCATGAAAACTCTGTAGGAGGGATTCTTATAATGTTGACCAAAAAGTGTGAAGGATCATTTCAATAAATATCATGAGCTAATTAGTGCATTAAGCAATGCATTGATATAAATAACATTCTATTATGAAGTTCTATCCAGTATACTAAGCAACTCATGCAGAAACATAGGCAGTGTGTGCAGTATACATGATGAAGGTGCAATATTCCCATGTGTGTAATGTCACTTCCGCTACCCCTGGCATTTAGGTGAATCAACGCCCCTGGTATTAAGATGAGAAAGGTCAGCAGTATAGGCTCATATTATGTAGTTTCTGGGCATAACCCAGTAAAGACAATCTTGTGATCATAATTGATGATTGTAGACCTACAGGAGGGTTGACACAAGGCCAGAACAAGTAAAGACGTGAGTCATGTAAAAAAAGACACTAGGTATAGTGCGCCTGCTCATATTTAAAGTTGTGACAAAACTTCCAGCACACAATTGGGCTAAATACAAAATGTGCTCGACAGACAGTGCTAGACAGTTTCTGATGATCTTTTCCTTCATAAACATGTCATACTTGAAACCAACCTCATTTATGTTCAAAGTGTCTGCTATGAGATTGAAAAGGTAACACAGGGTAGAAAAAAACAGACTTGGTCACCGAACATCTGAATTCAATTCTTAAATGTAGAGGTCCTTAGAGGGGAGCCTGATGAACAGATGCACTTCGACTGTTGATAGGTTATAATAGTAACCAGAGAGAACGTAACTTCACAAGGCAAGCCATTTGGGCCAGAGTTCACGGAAAGCAGTGTTTTCCTGATGCAGGGAACTCCATTCCTCATGCAAGTGCAACGAAGAGACCCTACAACCAGATCCTGGATGTAAAAATCTGGTGGGGAGGGACCGAGGTAAAGCCTTCAAGTCAGTCTGCTGTCTTGTAGGCTCTTTTTACAGCATACATATATTATATGCATATCAACTCTCTGAGAACGTCACTTCCCATATATATATACATATATATATAGACATATATTACATGGACGCAGTAGCGTCCATGTAGTTATGGTTAAGTTGGTGTCTTATAACTTCGCTCCCTCTGGACGAATCCTCATCAAACTTTGCAAAAAAAGTATATGGCCCACTCTGAATTCGTTTGCAAAGTTTGGAGAGGGTTGGTCCAGGGGGGGCAAAGTTATAGGTGGGGTCCCAAAACTTTTGTTTTTTCCCATAGACATAATGGGAAAAAACTTTGCACACGCCTATAGCCCAAACCGCTGGACGGATTTAAACCAAATTTGCGGCAGGAGCGGGGGCTTGGTCCCGAAAGCGGGCTTTTGCAAATTTGGTGTAAGACAAAAAAATGTGTGATATCTCTGTTCGATCCGCGGACGGACTTCCCTGTTCGCTCCGCGGGCAGCGCCCTTATTGGCCAAGCAGCTTGCGTGATGTCCGCGGACATGCGACGTGTTCGCTGATTGGACGGCGTGGTGCGTGAAGTGCGTAAAATATTTTGTGGCGCCCACCATCTTGCATTCGCCGACAACCGCGGACAGCGCGGTGAAACTTGGATTAAAAATTGTATTTAGTGGAGTGTGTTGGTGTGTAAGAGTGTTTGGGGAGGGTGGGGGAGTATGAGATAGGATCAATGTTCTGTTTTTTTATGTGCTAGATGCTTTTTTTGTGTTCGATTGGTCTGCGGACAACACGGCTGTTCTGAAATTTTCTATATAAACTAAATGGTGAGGTGTTCTGAGGACAGAGTATGTGTCCGTTTTGTTTGCAAGCAAGCTAAAATTGAGCTAAGAACACTCACGGTGTCCTTAAATGTTCGTACACAAACAAAACTGGCGTGTCCTGAGGACGCTGTCCGTATTGTACTCTGGCAATTTGAATGTGTTCTAAGAACACTTGCGGTGTCCTGAAATGTTTGCAATTAAACAAAATGGGGGTGTTCTGAGAACGCTGTTCGTATTGTTCGTTGTCAGGTTGAAAGTGTTCTAAGAACCCTCCTTATGTCCACTGACATTACAATTTCCTATGGGCCTTACCTGACTTTTTGTCCACTAAACAAACGATAAATCAGGCTGCTGTGCATCGACATTATGTGATAATCCTATCACTTGCCCCATCGACCTGGCTGACCTGTTTTTGCGACACTAAATCATATCTCCCGCCCCTAAGCCTGACATTATCAAAGCATTCATATTCCCCGTCTCTCTCCGTGACGTTACAGGGTGCATAGCCAAATGCGCCCAGTCGTCTCCAGTCCTACGTGGCTTTACACAGAACCCAGAAAACAACACACATCATCTCACAACACAGCACGCCACAATTCGGAATATGAAAATGTGATTTAAAAGCAAACAGCAACATTGTACATTTCGTAAAGTACATTTATTTGACATCAAATGTTTAGAGAATATTCAGCGATTAGCATTTGTCTTTGCTGTCGATCCGCAAAAGTTCATCTTGAGTCACGCGGTGTTCCTTTGCGCTACACAGGGTGTTGGTTTATGATAAAAGAAGCACTATGGTCGCACTGATAATCGGAAGGCTGTTCCAACAACGAGGCATTATGGATTATAAAATACTAGCATATTAAAAATGGCAATACACGTTTAAGAAGCGACAACAGAACAACCTAATCATTGTGGGGTTTATTTAAATACTACTGCATTTGCATGTGAATGTATGCATATGGATGTAATGAGTTTGCATCTGTGCATTCACAACTTTCATTACAAAATAGGGGTGAGCTCAAGAGAAGCTATAACAACCATGCCCTCGGCAATCACCCATCATGCACCTGGTGAATTATGCAAATTAGGTTATGACGTCATTTAGCTAATTCTAGCTACTTTTATGACGGCCAATAGCTACTTTTCTTACTAAGGAGTTGCCAACACTGCTCCTACGCGGCTTCATAGAGAATCCGGAAAACAACACAGATCATCTCACAACACAGCACGTCACAATTTGGAATATGAAACTGTGATTTAAAAGCAAACAGCAAGATTGTAAATTTCATAAAGTTCATTTATTTGACATCAAATGTTTAGAGAATATTCAGCGATTTGCATTTGTCTTTGCTGTCGATCCTCAAAAGTTCATCTTTAGTCACGCGCTGTTGCTTTGCGCTACACAGGGTGTTGGTTTATGATAAAAGAAGGACTGTGGTTGCACTGATAATCGGAAGGCTGTTCCAACAACGAGGCATTAGACCACCATAACGGTTGGTATGTTGCTTCTAGCACTAGTACCGCGTAAGGGCATATTGGTCCTTGGAGATTGTCCCATAAAATGGTGAGGGTCATGAAGTTGTTTACTAGGAGCTGCACCTGGCAGTAAAAAATCCGTCGGCCGGGGTCTGAAAATCGTGGCATTGACAGTAGGGGAGGATGTACCTGTTTTAAAAACATAAATTAGTCTCACCAGCCGATCTTCATTAAAAATATTAATTTTATTTACTAGGGCGTGAAACTATTTGCTAGCGAGGATAGTGCAATGGAGTATGTTAACTTATTCCCATTAACCCACCCTCTCTCCTCTGCCTTTTTCAGAGCCGTCTGAGCGCCAAGGGACCACTTCGGCTGTGATAGTGCGCGGTACAAAACAATAAGCCACATTGAACGAACAAGTACAACTTAACCGGGCTTTAATGCCACGCTATTGTTATTATATTCCGGTATAAAATAATATAAAGGGTTACTTACATTATATTGGCTTTTTCCATTGTCTACGCGTAATGCAGTCCCTAAATACGACTCTGTCTGTGCCAACGATCTTTCTCATAGTGATATAATATATAAAAGCGGTTTCGTTTCAGAAATTTCTTCCTTATCGTCTCTTACGTTACTGCACCCCTACTTCAAAAGAAGTCTTTTGGCACAATCCCTGTCTGTCAAGGTCAAAAAACAATAGAACCTTATAGTGTGAGTCGTGGGCCACTCCGGCCTGCGAGAAAAAAATGGAAGCAACTGACCTTCACTGTGAACAAGCATAAATTGTTACTTTGCAACATTCTGTGAAAAGCCATCCCTGAGAAGTAGCTTTTTACACTCCATCTTTGTATATTGTCTGCGTGATAATGAAAAAAGTTTGTTAAAGCGAGGTTATGGTTAAGTTGCGCAACTAAAAACCTATGACATTCAGTAAAGAAACTTTGTTAAAGGGACGTTATGGTTAAGTTGCGCTACTAAAAACCTATGAAATTCTTGGAACCATAACATCCCTTTAACAAAGTTTTTTCACTGAATATATATATATGTTATGGTTAAGTTGCTGTTTCCATAGGAAGAGCACTTTTTGGGCGGCTTATAACTCAGCTCCCCATGGACGAATCCTTACCAAAGTTTGCAAAAAAAGTATATGGACCCAAAATTTGGTAAGGATTCGTCAAGGGGGGGCCAAAGTTATAGGGGGGGTCCCAAAACGTTTTTTTTCCCCATAGACTGAATGGGGCAAAAACTTTGCGCACGGCTACAGGCCAAACCACAGGACAGATTGTCATCAATTTTGCAGTAGGGGCAGGGGCTTGTTCCCCAAAGCGTGCTTTTGTAAATTTTGTGAGAAATCTTATTGTAGTTTCCTTTAAAATGATTTTTAAAAAAACACTCTAAGAATTAGTGAAATCTATGTCTGCTCCGCGGTCCCACTACCCTGTTCACTCAGTGGAGAATATTTCAATTGGCTAATCCATGGCATGCTGTACGTCAAGATGTTGCGCTTTCACCGATTGTGTCTGCCGCAGTGTCAAGTGCGTAGCATTCTTTTGATACGGCCGCCATGGTCACTTAATTTTTGAGTTGTACGCCGAAATCACCGCAAACAAACCCTTATGGAACCTTGTGTCAAAAGGTAAGGATTACTTATAAATGGCAGTAGAAATTGAAACAGTACTTTATTCTTGTTACCACTATCGTACTGTGCACTACAACTTGGTAGACAATGTACTATAATTCTTTACTGCGTCTATGTAAGAAGCCAACACCAAAATTACTACGGTTAGACAGGGTCCTACATTTTGGAATGTGAGGCAGCCACCTGCACGGTTTCATAAACAGAGCGTGTCTGCACCTGGTCGGGAGTAACGGTTCTCATGAGTGACTGCTGATATGTAGTAGCAAAAAGAGAATTTATTTGCGTTCGGAGTGAAGGTCAGTTCATCTCATTTCATTTTTTCAGTAGGCGCTCAGTATGGTCGCGCACACACCAAACCTCATAAGGGTCAATTGTTTTTTGACCTTGACGTACATGGAACAGAGACAGAAAGAATGTAGGGAGTCACAGTTTGTGAAACATTCCCTTTGATAACTTATGGTTCAAAAAGTTTTGTGAGGCACATGAAATATCAGTTCCCATGGAAGTCTTCTAGCAAAGAACTACTGTGTGACTGCGGAAGTCGAAATGGAGCCGGTGCGTATCATGTAAGCTTATTTTAGAGGCATGTACACCAACCTGCCATTATTTACTTAGTCTGAAAAAAATAAAACTGTATTACTAGTAATGCTTTTGGAAGTTTGTGCGCTGTTAAAATTTCATATTGCACATTACCTTCTTTTTGGAAGTTTGTGTGCCATTCAAATTTCATATCGCACATTGGCGCTGTCTGTACAATGTCACTACGATTTCCAATATTACCTACAACATTCATGTGACAATCATATTTTTTAACTACTAAGCAGATTGTACATTGTCGCATTCACTAAAGAGTCAATACATTTGCCCATATAAAAATAATTGTTTATAGAAATGTAATGTGTTACCCTTTTTTATTTCCGCAAAGGCTTTGTATTCATAAATTTTTTTTTGTCATTTTACCCTCAGCTACTTCCTTCCATACTGGGAATGTCATGGACTTCAGCGTCCGACTGACGGTTTCTTTAATTGTCAAGTGCAGCTTTTCGTCACCGGTTGTATGTGCGTCATCATTGAATGGGATGACCGCATCGGACCTCTATGTCTGTACGCGGTTGTAGCAGTAAGAAGCAACATACCATCCTTTCGGGTGTCATAGTTCGCAGCCATTCATGTCGCCTTGTAAATCATTGTGACAGGAATATGCCTTCTGTGTCAACAACGCATAATTTCAGTGTGGTTAAACAACAATGTCACCATTGCCAGTTACATTATAAGTAACATACCATACTTTCTGATGGACTACATCACAGCGATTGACGCCGTCTCCACAATGAATGTGAGAGGAAACCGACTACTGTGTCGCCACTGCATACTGTGTATGTGTTAAAACGGTGGCGCCAACGCATGGTGACTGTGTGGGAAAAAATCTACGTGACCGTCAAAACTAACATTTTAATTGTGCAGCAGAGACACAAACTTCCAATTTGTTTGCAACTGAGAACAGGGCGATGATTTAACACTGTGCATTGTGAAATAAAACTCCCTTACTACTGCTCACATGTTAGTGTGTTTTTTAACCATTTCATGTTCCCCTTCATAATCTGCCATGCTACGTTGCAGGTGGTAGTATGTTCTTTCATAGGTGGCGTATCACGCTACGCAAGCCTTTATAGAATCATTTCTTTACGCTGCCAAGGTACATTATCCAGAGCGCTATTGGACAGCACTTGCTTTGGCAACGTAATGCTCAGGGCCATCTATTATGCTTTTGTGCCGTTAGGAAACTTTCTGAAACCCAGATGCCCCAATTACCAAGATCAGTTCTGCATGAAGACGCTATGTTGTCAGATTTGCTATCTTTCTATAAGTGTAAAAATGAGATCAGGTGTAGTGAAAGTGTTTGCTGTACAGAAACGTTTCAAAAGCAATGCTTCCTTATACCTTCTCAGTACACCCATTTCACCTTGTGACACTTACACAAAAATGTGTGCACAGGTCAGTGGTAATGGTGTTGCTTGCAATATTTCTGCCATTAGTGCATTTTTGCCAAACATAATCCTTGTATTTTTCACACATTTATGTAAAGGTCATTGCGCACAAAGTTTGAGGACACAAGTATTTACTTCTCGCCAGGTTTGTGTGAAATAGAGTTACTCATCACTCTTTGATCATACTGACTTTAAACGAAAGCAGAAGTTAAATCACCCAACGTGTCATTGCCCTGGGGCAAAGCCCAGTAAATAATTCGAATCACTCACCTAAAGCACTAGATAGCATAGGTTATCCATGTAGGCTGCACATTTCTCGGCCACGGCTAAATGACAAACATGACCACATCGTCTTAGCGTCCAAATCGGGTACGCCTGCCACAAACAACAAAGGACACTCTATTGGTGACCCAACCTATAAACAACAATTTGATCACTCTTAAATCTGCATTCCGGGGCTTATTTAAAGCTCACCATTTTATGGACAGGTAAACTCATGATGTCAAAAATGCTCATGTACCCTTAAACAAAATTAGGTTACTGAACACACCGGGTATACATGAAGCTTACCGTTCTACAACTCACTCCCACTTAAATTATTTTCTGGATACAGATATCATAACAAATCAGTCTAGCTTTCCCAATAAAAGGCCTCTTTGAGGAGCATTGGTGCAATCAACAAGAAATTGTGGAAAGAACGATGGGGACATTATTTCAATGTTCTTATCTATATTACTATTTTCCACCAATGCCACACCTTCTTGAAAAAAAAAACTTATCTCCAACATTTCCAACCAGTTTGTGTCCCTTATTATGGACAACTAGGCCAGCATAATTTCCGTTCATTGTTGTTTTTACAAAATGACTAAAAGTGCCTTTCGGTGGACAGGGATGGATCTGTGATTTCTCCATTGTTACAAATAGTTCACCATTTTTAAAGAGTGTCCGACTGAGCACTAGGTAGTCCAAATGGCCATTCACTTGATTTCCTTACTATGTGGGTTTAGGTAGAACACCTCTCCCCCCACCCCTATGCTTTATTTAATATTAACCATGTGCAAATTACACGTGTTTATAAAATGTTGCTATTGTTTTTAATGGAATGAACTTGGAGCCATGCCCCAGAACCCTCCTAAGCACTGCGTGTGCCCACTGAACATGGTCTACAGTAATTCCCCATTATCCTGCCTGAGTCCCTATGTGGTCACTGGGCATGGACTGTGGCCCTATCCAGTGATCGTTTTGCCTGTGGCTTGGACAACAACCAACACCCTGAAACCCTGAGAGACACACCATCCGCCTACTCTGGAAGGTCTGCAGTAGACATTCTGCTTGAAACCATGCCCAGGACACCTCCTACACACCCAACATACCTGCTGGCCAATGCATTTGGCCATGCCCCTTGGCCATTTTGCTCAGGGCATGCCCTTCAGCCACACCCCAGCAGCCCCGAGATGGGGTTTAGGTCGATTTTACTGCGAACAAATGGTCGTACCAAAAGTTCTAAAAATGCTACCACCAAAGATTCGAACACCAAAAGTTTGTACCTTTAGTGGTAGCATTGCAGGTAAGTAAAATTAAAAAAAAGACTCAGAGGGCTGCGGGGCGGGGGGGTGGTATAATGAGCGGGGTATTGCGAGGGACACCCCTGCCGCACTCCCGTAAAAAAGAAAAATGAAAAAAAACGGGGGCTGCGGGGGTGTCACCCGCAACACCCTGCTCACTATACACATTATAGTGTAGTGAGCAGGAGTTGCGGTGGACACCCCCTGCAGCCCCCGTCGTACGTGTGTTCGAATGAGAAAGGTGCGAACATTTGGTATTTCGCACCTTTCTCATGCGAACGTTCCAATCGCGGCCAAATCAGCCGCGGTCGGATCACTCGGATTCCCGAGATGGCAGATGTAGCCACTGGACATTCCCTGCAGCCATTCTCAGTGGCCACTTGTGGTTGGTAACCAGTTCTGCTGGGTAGTGATAGTCTGCAGAACAGCCATGGCTAATGTTGTTGTGCAGTGTGCAGGGAATGTGTGGAGGATATGCCCTACAAAATGTCAACTGTACATGAATGGCTGCATGGATTTTCGCAATTTTTGGATGTATAAAAACCCATTGATGGATTTGCACCAAATACGCAATGCACGGAATGCAAGCTTGGTGCGAATACGTCGAGTGGTTCTTACGATCAGTGAATGCAAACATTGCCCTCAAATAAATTGACTAGAAAGTACGTTGGCCGCCTCCACCCCCGTAACCACGGCAGAAACTTGTGTGCAAAGAATGTTGACCTGAGCTTGATAACTGGCAATGTTGGGGTCCGAGAAGATATGTAATTGCACCATGATTGAGGGGGAGTTTGGCACTGTCCAGCCTCTTGACTCCATCATATGCAGCCTAGATTTCAGCAGTGTCTGTCATACATCTGGGATTGAAATCTGAATGGTAAAACATTAATCTGTACAATGCTGCCGGTTGACTGTACATGCGTGTGCGGCAGCATATCTCACAATGCATAAGCATGTTTTGGCTTGGGGTTAAAACTAGGTACCTATGGGAAATGTCACCGTTCAGTATTTAAATACATCCTTACAGATGGCACATACCATGGCACACCATGGTGCAACTAGAGCGTCCCCTCCCTAGGAGATAACAACGAGAGCAGACAGCCGCAACGGAGAACACTCTCCAAGGGGAAGGATGTCGAGGTGCGATAGCAAGGAGTTTAGTACCAAAAATGCTTGGGGGGCATCTGCTAATGTATCCCAATATATTTCCTGCAGGATCCACACACCTTGGGAGCCTGTGATCCCCATACTAGCCCCTGACCCTGAGAGCATGACCATTCCTGTGTATGTGGGTTGAAACAAGCATAATGTCATTGACCCTCTGTCTCAGCCGGGATAAGCAGCTGAATGAAGGGCTCAAAGGGGCATCCAAATTGCAGAAGAGGTGGTTCGATGAGGAGGTATATATGACATACCCAAAGGTGGGTGTGGCCAAGCCTCTCAAAAGACAGACCCAGATATTGCTTGGCAAATGTTGCTTGGGAGTAGTTTACTCAATGCCAATGATGCTGGAGGCTATCTTGAGCCACTACATTTCAGGCCTCCTTGCCAGACCCCAGCCCTACACAGCACTTTCTTTTTTTCTGGAAGAGGGGTCGCAGGTTGACAAAGAAGGAATGTAAATGCCTGCAATGGCTACCATTGTGGTGGTGACTCTCCTACATGTGGCATTTTTATGCAACCTTTTTTCTGATAAAGAACCAGGCAGAAACCGCATGCACCCTCTATTTCATTTAAGACCCCCTAAACATATTTATGTTCATAGTGCCATTTCAAGATGGAGGGGCCTTTTTTACTCAGGGGTATGGCTTTTTTACATTCCTGGGGAATGGCTTGCAAAGCACAACTTCAAGGATGCATATTTACAATCATTCTCTGGGAATCCATTTTGAATCATCCGTAGTGTCTATGGACCTTTAAGAAATGGCGGTTCACCTGGCTTCCCTGTAGTGGTTCATCTTTGCTTAATGCTGTCGCAAAGATACTTTGTCCAATGTGGTATTTCTTCATGCAATGGCTGATGACACGTCCCAATTGTGTTTGCATATGATCAGCGCTATGTCTCTCCTGCCTGCTCACTACTTCATTGTCATGAGAGGTCACCACAATTCTGCCTGAATTCGCGAAGCTTTGGCTTCGGGGCTCATCAATGGCAGACTCGTGATCCTTTCAGGTTTTTTGTGGGTTTGGAAGAAGGTTACAGCTCTCTTGGACGGTCCAGATCCCACTTCAGATCAGCTCGCTTATGTTATTGGACTAGACTGGCCATATGCAATTTTGACAGTGAATAGAGGTAATTATTTTAATCAAGGCACCCTCTACCACCCTTTATTATCCCTCCTTTGAGCAAGGTGAATAGGGAGATGGTCGTTGAGGTGGTTGACACGTTTCCCGAAGAGGGTTAGTATTGGACTGTTCTATGGCTTGGTTGGGAAGTCTCCGTATGTGAGGGATGTATTGGTTTCCCGGGTGGCAACCTCCTTGAGCAGTGTTTAAGTATAGCATCTTATAGGATGTACACTGTGGGCGAAAGAAATGTACAGGTCTTCACGTGCTCTTCAATGGTAAAGGGCTATATGGTTTACATTTTGGGAATCCATGCAGTGGAACGGATATTGATCCTCGCTAGGGAGTTTCCTTCTATGTTTAAATCAACTTTGTTCATCGTTGTCTCGGGAGGATAGCTCACGGGCAACGTGCTCGCCTTGGAAACAAGACAGCAGGGAGCAACACAGGTTCGATCCCCGGCACCGTGCTTAGAAACCTCTGGGTATTAAGCGTTATAAATAACCTATCACATCATATATCATATGAGGATATTTGGAAGGGCCAGGGAGATGGAGAATCGGAGTGAAACTTAAGAGTGCTTTCACATTCCAACTGAACAAGCCTGATCTTTGCAATCTGGAACTCATGGACATTAGGAAGACTAGTACAGGTCAGTGGGAGCGCAATGGTTGGTGGATCGATTTATGGTTGCCTACGGCTGTCACTACGAGAAAAAGTCAGCTCACAAGACTTTAAACAAGTTACAAAAAACAAGGCTTGTTTCTAAAAGATCAACTCACTTATATGGCAGTGTTCTTATTTTAAACAAAATGGCCGATTGTTTTCATCGGGCCACACAGACTCGGAGAAGATCTCGAAGACAATAATGCAGAAGGAGTCTAATAGGTCACCAAGGGATATCTCAGGGGATGCTATTAGAAGTCACAGATGATCCGCTGCGCCCCATCAAGGCATCCTTGGGGAGCCTGCGAGATCACAATCTTGGCCATTGTGAGCAGTGGCCGCATTTTACAGATATCTTCAAAGGACAGTTGCTATGAGGGAAGCAGACCACGATAAGCTCTGCTGCTTTCCCAGAACCACCGTTCACATCCCTGCAACCTAATGAGTAGGGATTTGCTCTCTAATGAAGGCAGCCTGAACGGCGGGAACGTTGGCAGTCATAATTACAGCCCGCTTTCTTTCTCTGCATGGTGAAGTCTCGTGACGCAAGCAGCTAATGTACGGTCATATTAAAGCATGGTGATGTCTGGGAAAGTATTTCTTTACAAAAAGTAGACAGTCTCTTTCAGAAAATGTGCTGTGTTTTGTCTAAACAGGAGAATTGCAATATAAAAAAGATGCATAGACGTGTTGTTATGTAAATCACAGAATATTAAGGAAGGGGTAGAGTAGGGGACCTCTGCCAAAGTAGGTGGTGCGGACTACGGAGTGGAAGACGAGACGAGGAGAGCGTGGTCAGATAGCACACAATAGAACAACAATGCCTTTGGGACAGTACAACACAGGTGTAAGCGTGCCTGAGTAGGTTAATTGGACTGCTGTTTGGATAGCTGTTTCCCGCTTGTGCTCGCGTAGGTAAGTGGTTTTGCCACTTATCGCATCAAGAAGGCACATCATGTTAAATTAGCACAATCGTGCTAGAAAAAGATAAAATAAATAAATACATTATAGCACTGAAAAAATGTGGCAGAGTTTATTTTGAATTTTTTCAGTGGAACCATGTTGTGGTTTAATCATGTTGTCATCTAACATTTGCAGGTGTATCCACGTAGAATATAACGTAATGTTCAACTGGAAAAGTTGTTCACAAATCACAAAAACACATTATTTGAGTAATGTTGTTATAGTTCAATAGAAGACAAATATATATGTCTTTTTCTATGTTTCGGTTGTACAAAAAAAATAAACAAATAACTGCATCCGCAGTATTGTTATTTGTACTTTGCAACTGGAATATAAATATATTGGTCATTTGCTTTTGGTTTGCTCTACAAATGTCTATCCGTCTTTAGAAAGACCCTATAGATCGAAACACCTGTTGGCTGTTCTAGACAAATGCACATATACATTTATCTTCTATTGACCTATAACTACATCTTCGAATTACTCAAATATTTCTTCTTGTTATTTGTAAAGAGCAACTTTTGTCAGTTGAAGACTATATTTTATACTCTAGGCGTATTCACTTGCAAATGTTAGGGCAACATGAATTAAATGCAATATGCTTCCACTAATAACATAAAAAGTAGAAACGCAATCCTGCTAATGTAACATGGCGCACAAGAGAGCCTGATAGTAAGGGCGTGAATGTGGTTAGAGCGTATGCCTCGCCTGGGGTTGTTCATGTACCTTTAACTAGTGCCCGGTGTTTACACATTACAAAGGGAAGGTTGGAATGCAGCCTTTACAGGCAGTTAGGGACTCCATTTCAAGCCTCCTGATTGGTTAGAGAGATGGACGCGGTGAGAATGAAAAAAGAGAAGCATGGAATGAAAGCTTCCATTGTGGTTAGACTCTGGAGTCCACACTTTCCGATTGTTTAAAGCAGGGTTCTGCAACCTGCAGATCTCCAGATGTTCTGGACTAGGATTCCAATGATCCCCCACCATGGGTACTCTTATGATGTGGCTTGCAAGCCACATGTTAATGGGATGTGTCTGGGTCCATGTATAATACTGCTGATGCTGGCATGTTTCTAGGTCATCAGCTATGATTACTGTTCTAAATGTGATGCACACTGATGATGTACTTGTTTATTTTCTATTGAAGTTCCATTGGTGTTAGCTTTCCTTGGTAGTGCTGTGCTGGCATTGCTGGGAGTCTTATCCGAGTTATTATCTTAATATAAGCATATAATGCTTCCATGAGTCTGTGGATTCCTTACACTTAACATTGGTGATGAGGATCTTGTGGAGCAGACCCCCAGCGAAGCAGGAAGAGCGAAGGAGGAAAAGTGGCGAGAGAAATTACCACTACCAGCTGTTTCCCAACCCCACGAGCAACGGGTGCTGCTCCACTAAGTCTAGCGCGGTAGCAGCCATATGATAGTGAGCCACTGGGAGCCACTGGGAGTTTGTTGCCAGCACGACAAGAAAGCCACTCCATCTTTTTGGGCGTCGCGGTGGCCAACGTATAATAGAAGGTAACGATGCGCTTACCTTGCGTTTTCCCCATTGTGAGCACGATCATCCTCCTCCAGAACCGGAGTCACTCGGAGGCCCCTCTCTCTTCATTTCAGCACCCATCCGGAGCCCGAGCATTTCTCCCCGCAACCAAAGCAACCAGAGGTTTCCCTTCCTCAACGCCGCTCGCCATGCCCATAAACCATAATACAGGGTATAGCTGCCCACATGCCCACTCGCCTGCAACAAAAAGGCATTGCATTACATTGTATAGTGGTGTAACCAAGAAAGGGGAATTATACTGTGACTCAGAAGAAAGCTTGCACCGTACCTGTGAAAAAGGGGTGAAGGGCAGAAGAAGTAAAGCGAAGGAAAGAAGGGGGTGAAGAAGTGCAGGAGAAGAGGAACGAGAGAGAAGCTGAAGTGCAGGAGGAGTGGAGAGAAGAAGAATAATAGAAACAGGTGCAGAAGATAAAAGGAAGAGCAGAATAACAGAAACAGGTGCAGAAGATAAAAGGAAGAGCAGAATAACAGAAACAAAGAGAGAAGGAGATTCCAGTAAAGTGTAATAATGCTTTGAATAGAAAAGCAACCACTTATTGAAGGACTGTCAAAGGAGAAACCAATTGCTACCCAGCAAAATGACTATGTCAAATGTGAGTGGTCCACCAATGTTCATGGCTGCCCCTGGACCAATAAAAATTAAGTGGGCACAGTGGAAGAAAGGATTTTTCCATTACCTAAAAGCAGCAGGTGGAAATTCCTTTTCCAATGACAGGAAACCTGCCCTTTTAATGCATCACCTAGGATACGAGGGCAAAGGATTTTTTAGACTCTTCCTGTGATTCCCAGTGAAGGGGGGGGGGGCGATGCCATGAGTGAACTAGAAAGTGCTTTTGCCAAATTGGATGCTCACTTTAACCCCATAACAAGCACCATTCTGGAGCGTTATAATTTCCAGATGATAGTACAGGATCTGGGAGGAAGAGTATGTGACTGCTCTTCATCAATTAGCGTCATCTTGCAAATTTCAGGGATCCTATGATGAACATTTGAGAGACCAATTTATGACTCATTGTAGCTCGGACCAAATACAAGAAGAGCTGTGACTTAAGGATGAGCCAAGCTTAGATGAGGTTTTGAACATTGCTCGCAGAGTAGAACACTCTTTAGCGTGTATAGCAAACCTGTCAAAGAAAGAGACTAACAAGCCAAAGACAGAAGTGTTGAGTGTGAGTGACCCCAAAAACAAGAGGAAGGTTAAAGACAAGGAAGAGCAAATGCCTCGCAGTAACATGGACATGAAAATGGTCCAAGAGAAGAGCGAGAAGGGTGGAAGAGAGGAGCACTTGTGCTATTGCTGTGCAAGTAGCACCCATTTTGCTGCATCTTTCACATGTACGGGAGAAAAATAATGTGTTCAAAGTGCAAGAGGAGAGGACATTTTGCCAATTGTTGCGAAAATTATCCATTTAACCAGAGGAAGGTTTTATCTGTAAATGAGGAAGAAGCTCGAAGGTAGTCGGATGAAGAAGTTGATTATCCTGTGGAGAACATTACTGTTAACACCATAAATGTTATATGCGGGAATGATGATGAGGAATGCGAACATCCCTATGCAAATGTGAAAATCAATGAAAGGGAAGTGTGGAGGATGGCAGACTCTGGATCAAAGATTACTTTGATGTCTAGATAAGTATTTGAGAGGGATATGAGAGGTGACGTCGAGAGCTTGTTGAAACCAGACATCAGCCCGGGGGGGTATAATCAGGATGTTATTGAGTTGTTGGGATATGTGATAGGGCAGTTTGAATTTAAAGGCTGCAAGTGTGAGGGGAAAGTATACATAACCAAGAAGGGCCTTACATTACTGGGAT
The DNA here is from genome assembly GCF_040938575.1 of Ambystoma mexicanum. Classification (NCBI taxonomy): domain Eukaryota; kingdom Metazoa; phylum Chordata; class Amphibia; order Caudata; family Ambystomatidae; genus Ambystoma; species Ambystoma mexicanum. Next base: position 1,315,479,221 of record NC_090924.1, read on the forward strand.
GGAGAGAGCAAAGGAACCTGGAGATCAGGTTGGATCCTAATGAAGTAGAGCAAGTACTGCAAATTGGGAGTGGTGTCGTGAATAGTCACCCGAAAGTCTTTAGAGAAGGAGTTGGCAAGATTAAAGGCATTCAACACCAGATCATACTGAGAAAAGGGAGTGTGCCCGTTGTGGCCAAATTGAGACCTGTACCCCTGGCAGTGAGGGAAGGTGTTAAAAGGGAGCTTGACAAACTATTAGAATATGGAATTATTGAAAGAGCAGGTGGAGTAGATTGGTCTTCTCCCTTGGTTGTGGTCAAGAAGAACTATGTTTGTGTGTCAACCTACGCCAACTCAATAAGTTTGTGTTAGTGGACCGCCATCCTCTACCCAACATGGGAGAAATGCTAGCAAGGGCAGGTCGGGAGAGAGTATTTTCCAAACTGGACATGGTGTCAGCATACCACCAGGTGGAATTAGAAGAGAAGTCTCACAAGCTGACGGCATCCATTAGCCATGTAGGGGTGTTTCAGTTTAGGCGAATTCCGCTTGGACTTGTGTCAGCGTCAGCAGTACTTCTAAAGGTCATGGATAGATTGGTAGGTGGAATGAGTGGGATATTTTGTTTTCAGGATGATGTGCTGGTGTGCGGAAGGACGAAAGAGGAGCATGATGAAAGACTAGGAAAGGTGTTTTTGAGAAGAATAGCATTATACTGAGAGAAGAGAATTGCGAGTTTAGTGTCACCAAGGTGGAATATTTGGAGCATGAGATATCTGCAAATGGTGTAAAACCGAAGGAAAGCCTAGTAAATGCCATAAAGGAGATCAAGACTCTGGAGGATAAAGTACAATTGAGGTCATTTCTCGGGATGACGGAGTTCTATCAGAAATTTGTGTGTAATTATGCCAGTAAAATAGTAGAATTATGGAAGTTGTTGAGGAAGGGATGTGATTTTGTGTGGTCTGCTAAGTGTGAAGAAGAGTTTGTGAGTCTGATAGATCTTGCCCAAACCCTGGGACATTTTGACACAAGACGCCAGAGTAGGATCACAGTAGATGCTTCAGAAAGAGGCCTTCGCGCTGTCTTGTCTCAGGTAGATGAAGGGATTGTAGAGAATATTATTGCTCACGCCTCTCGGGGCTTGAGGGGTGCTGAAGCTTGTTATTCAGTTTTGGAGACGGAGGCTCTGGCTTGTTATTGGGCAATGGAAACGTTTACAAATGTTGTGTGGGGAACCAATTTTCAGCCTGATTCATGGAATTATTTGCATGAAAAACACAGATTTGCACGCTTTCTGCCCGAAAATCCCCATACTTCAAACAGGGATTTCCGGGCAGAGAGGCACGCAAATCTGCGTTTTTTAAGGCAAATAATTCCATGAATCAGGGGATTTGTCTTATGCACAGATCACAAACCTCTGAAGGAAATATTGGAGAATAAAGGATTAGACAAGGTGTCGAGGAGGGCAGCTGGATAGATTACGCGGATACAGTGCCATAGTTTTGTAGTTGACATTGTTCCGGGTAAGGAAAATATTCTAGCCGATAGTCTATCCAGACTGAGAGTGAGGAATGACACTGATTGCAAAGGTAAAGAGGTGGAAATGGTATTTGTGAATATGGATGGGATTGTAACTAAAGAGGAGTGGTTAGAAGAGTTTAGTAAGGACTCGATTTTGGAGTTAGTTAAGGCATATGTGGAGTCAGGTACGTGGCCAAGAAGGGCGGATGTTTGTCAGGAGGTCAAACAGTTTTGGGAAGTGAGGAATGAGCTCTGTGTGGTGGACAGTGTTATATTTAGATGGGAATGAGGTGTGGTCCTGAATAGGATACTCAATAGGGTATAGATTTAACTCGTGGAAGCCACATAAGGATTAGCAAAACCAAGGGTGTTTTTCGAAATGACTACTGGTGGCCTGGTTTTGACAGGGATGTTGAAAGGAGGTTATTAGGGTGTCAAATGTGCAGCAAAATAGGTAAGGGAGAAGAAGCGAGAAATTAACCTATAGTAGAGGTTGGTGTGACAATAGGGGTGTGGAAAGAGTTGCTATGGATATTCGTGTCCCAGTAGATTTGGGATATGGAAGAGGAACATTTGTTGTGGTTATTATGGATTTATTTTCTCGTTGGTGTGAATTTAGTATTGTGAGGGAGATATCAGGTGAAGTTATAGCGATGGAGATTCAGGAAGTGTTCTCGAGAGAAGGCATTCCTGAAAGCATCTTGACAGACAATGGTCCCCAATTCACTGGTGGATGTTTTGGGAAGTATTTAAAGAAGTTTGATGTAAGACATAAGAGGATGTCGCTTTATCATCCTGAATCGAATGGGTGCGTCGAAAGAGTAAATAGATGCATTATGGGAAGCATGCGGATGGCCATGAAATCAGGATGCGACAAAAAGGAGGCAATTCAGCAAAGGTTGCTTGCAGCGCGAATGTCTCTGCATGCTACTACAGGTAAAAGCCCATTTGAGCTAATGAGAGGTTGAAAGCCCAATACTGTAGTTAGACTGCCATGGTTGGGCACGAGCAGGGAAAGTGACTATGTGGTGAATGGTGTGAGAAGAGAATTGAAGAAGAAGAAGAGAGAGTGGGTGGTCCGTGAGAATGTGAGAAGAGGTAAGAAAGAGTTGAGGGTTGAATGTGGGGACATGGTGAGAATAAAGAAGGGAGCAATAAAGAAAAAGGGGGAGTTGTTATACGCGGACCCTGTGAGGTTGGTAGCAGTGATGCGTGGTGCTGTTTGTGTGGTAGGAGGCCAGGTGTGGAGTAAGGATAGAATAGCGGTTGTGAAAAGAGGTTGTGGGTTGATGTGCTGTATGTTGTATGTTCTGAAGATTCTCTGAATAAATGAACAGAGGGAGATGTGTTATGATGTGGCTTGCAAGCTAAATGTTAATGGGATGTGTCTGGGTCCATGTATAATACTGCTGATGCTGGAATGTTTCTAGGTCATCAGCTAGTGTTACTGTTCTAAATGTGATGCACAGTGATGATGTACTTGTTTATTTTCTATTGAAGTTCCATTGGTGTTAGCTTTCCTTGATAGTGCTGTACTGGCATTGCTGGGGGCCTTATTTACAGTTATTTTCTTAATAAAAGCATATAATGCTTCCACAAGTGTGTGGATTCCTTCCACTTAACAGGAACTGTAGTCCAAAACATCTGGTGAGCCAAAGGTTGCATACCTGTGGTCTCAAAAGAAGAAAACACACTCTAATGACACTTAAAGAATGAATAATTAGGAATGTGATTGGCTCTCACACTCTGAACATTCCAATGAAGTGCTTCTCTATCACTGGGGTAAATATTATGGGACATGATCATGAGATGAATGACTATCACCCAAGTTACAGGTCCTGAGCAGTGTTAGGGGGAACATTAATTATCTTATGTTAATTGCATGTGCAATGTTCAGTAATGCTATTAGAATGTACTTGATGGGAGCAGCAACATGCCTTCATTTTAAAATAACCATTTTATTTTTGTGTAATGTACAATGTAGGCACTGTTATTTTTCATGCAGTGAAGAATGTGATTGGCTGCAACACTTTTAACCTTCAAATAAATATGAAAATGCTCTTCATTATTACTTTTATTTACACTGTGACATACTTGTTTGTTGGGTTATTTTAAGTTGTTGAACTTTGAAGGGGATCTAATACAAATTAGCCCGTTGTTTATATTTTTGGCCTCTTCTCGCCCAATCAGATAGACCGGAATGCATCCAATAGCTACTGGCATTGGCTGCCTTGCAACTACTCTGACAGGAGCAGCAGCATCACAGGCCGAAAATGTCAAGTGGTCGCTGCTGCTTTTTGGGGAAAGGCACACTGACAGCACTAATGGTGAAACAAACATGGTAGCGAAGATGTTTATTTTGCCAATATTCTACAGATTGAGCACAAAATATCGCTTCCTCAGAAATTCCAAGCTTGGACACCGTGAAAGAAGAATGCCTCCGGGGGCCATTGCATTTGGCCTGCAAGAGGCAGGGAGTTTGTGTGATGGAAGGGAGATGGCCAGAGGAGGAGAGGGGTGTTATCAACTCTGATCCTAGATTTTGTTTGGGTTTCTTTGAGGCTCACCGGAGGCAGTCTGAGACTGGCCTACAGACTGGCCTAACAGCTAAACACCCATGCCAAGTGAGGTCGCAGAGCAGAGCTGCGGAATGTGTGATGCCTCAGGCTGGCGATACCAGTTCAGGCTGATGTTGTAAATGTACACAGCGACGACGCTGATGGCTGAAATCCCATGGTCAGAGGCTGCCTGGAGATATGGCACTGAAAGCCTTTCACAACTGCAGGCGTCCTTCCTCCGGTTCTCCGAAATGTACCTTTCTGTTGTTATACGTGCTTATACATAATGTTTCATGTTTCATGGGTGGGGAATGGATTTAGCCACTCAGTTTGTATATAAGGATGAGCCAGGCATGGGAGGGGCAGACCAAAAAGCAGCCCCCCCATGCACTGGTGTGTTTGCATTACAGCTCATTTCCCTCTACTTCTGGTCTCCTGTGTAGTATTTGTGTCAAGTGCCTGAAGTGCGTGGGGTGTTGGTATCCTGGGGAGCAGGATGAGCCTGTAACAGAATGATGCCGAAGTCTGGGAGCTCCCCTTCCTGACATGCATGACTAGAATTTACAAATATACAATGGGTATGTTTTTCGCTGTACCTGTTGAATGCTTGACTAGGGGACTCTGGAGTCTTCATGGACTCTAGGAATAATACAGAGACGGTGTCTGAGAGTACTGCATTGGTACAGTACAGGGGGTTGAAAAGGCAACTAAAGGACTACATCTGGTATCCTGTGTATTTTTTGTGTCAAGTGCCTGAAGTGCTAGAGGTGTTGGGGCGCACTGGTATCTTGGGGAGCAGGATGAGCCTGTAACAAGGGCGGCACCACACGCCAGTGTAGTGGACACTGGACTGATGAAGTCAGCACACTGGCATCCTGCCTCATCAGTGGGGAATGCCAGGCTCCCTCACAAGGAGCTGCCCCGGGACAGAGGAGTCCTCCGAACTGATGAGCAGCTGTTTGTGGCACAGCTGTTGCTTTTCTTTGTACCCACTGTAGGCACTGGAACACAATTTTTTTGTGTGTAATCTACAAGCTAGCCACAGGTTACATGAAGAAAGGGGATTTGGGAAGACCACCACAGAAATGAGGACCAAAATGACAATTTATAGTGGCCCACTAGGATTGAATGAATAGGGGTCTTAGGGGGAACAGAGAAGAATGGCAGGCCTGACCTGTACACAACCAGGGAACTGGGAAGAGTAGTGTTTGGTTTTACCTGCATTTTATTTACTTTGTCCTGCATTCTACTATATTTTACCACCCCTTATCATATTTTACCACCTTTTACCACTTTTGTCTACATTTGTCACTGTTATGGAAGCATGTACACTGTTTTTCTCGCTGTTAGGTGGTTGATCTTGGGCACAATTTCCACTATTTAGCATGAATCTCATGTTTTGCAGTGACTACATTGCTTTCCACCCATATAGTTTCGGTCAGCACTTATTCGACGGGTGGGCCGCATTGATTATTGGAACAGTCAGGTTCGAATAGCTTTTGTTGACTCATAATTGTAACGGTGGCTGTTTGGGGCGGTGATTAGGTGTTCACTGATTGGCTGTGTCCCCAACAGCAAATGGCTCCTACCAAATAAGGCCTGAACTGCATACCTTTCCTCCTGACCCTGGGGAGTGGGTTCCAGCAATAGGGAGAGTGTTACTGTGCTGCTCTCGAAGGTGATGGGTGAACTAAAATTAGAGTCCATGCAGGTGAGACAGGTGACAGCGCAGCTGGAGAAAAAAGTGTCAGGCAGATATGGAGTGGGAAAGAGAGGACGGTAAAGGGTAGGCAGGAGAGAGAGAAGAGAGGGAGACAGGCCAGGCCCTTCAAAGTACCCAATCATTGGCCAGGAACCTAAGCCGGGTCAACGGGAATAGTGGGAGGAAATACCGGCAGGGATTCCCCTCGAGTGGTATAACCTTGGACAGATATTATTATTATTATTATTATTATTATTATCGTTATTGTATTTATTGAGCACGGGCCGAGAAGCAACAACGTGCTTTACAGAGGTATATAACAGTACAGATGCATAACAGAGCGCTTTTCAGAGGTAACAACAGAACAGATATACAGCGGGGGTAAACAAAGGGGCACAGAGGAGCGGTACAGCTGTACTGGGTGGTGAGTAGGAGAGGGAAGAATGGTGTCTAGCGAGTCAGGTGGTGCGAGGGGGAGGTACAAGGACATGTGAGAGAGCAGAGAACAGAGAGGGTGAGAGGGAAGAAGTGGAGGAAGGCCATGCAGTTCGGGGAGGGTAAGGAACATGTAGGGGGAAAGCAAGTGCAGAAAGATAGAGTTGAAGGGGAGAGTCCACCCGGGAGCAGAAGCGACAAGCAAAGCATGGCTAAGTAAGGGGAAGAGAAATAATGAGACGGGGAAGAGGGGTATTGAAGACTTTGGGAGATGCCCTCCAGATAAAAGTGGGTTTTTGCTTAAACCGTGCAGAAAACAGGAATTAATCTGATAATGAGGCAGGGGAGAGTGCTGAACAGGGTCATCAAGGAATTTTCAGAGAGAGAGCAAGTGGCAGGTGAGACAGTCCCTGACCAGCCGGTGCATTTGCCTACCAGTGTCGCAAGCCATTTCCATGCCTCCCCTCCCAGTCTTGCAGGCAGTGGCCACACCATCTCCCGGTGCTGCCGGTGGTGCACGTTCCTCCTCTCCTCGTGTTGGACGCAATGTCCAGGCTCTCCTTCCAATGATGCAAGAAGAGGCCATGGCTACCCTCCTAGTGTTGCAAGCAATGTTCATGCCTCCCCGCCCAGTATTTCAGGTGAAGTCATCACATCCCCACCCAGTGTGGCAGGCGATGACTGTTGTCTAGGGATTGCCACGCATGTTGTGGTACAACATCCACAGCAGACACCACTAAGCAAGGGGAGGTCACTGTCAACAATAGGCCTGGGAATATGGATTTTGCAAAACCCTATAAAACAAAATGGCGACCGCAATGGGCTCGGCAAGCAGGATAGTGAGGAAACAATTGCAGCAATGTGTTTAGAGAGCTCAAAAACCAGGTGGTGGCGATGATGTTTTTAACATGTTCTCACTTCTATCGTGGGAAGGACAGGAAAAAACAATTATTAGATGTGTGAAACTTAGACTGACCCAGAAACAATGCTTCCCTGGCATACCTTTCCATGCACTACAGCGAACTGGAGGTCGGCTGTGGGGGTCGTGGCGACAATCCTATGGGAAGAAGCAACTTACCTTATGAAAGGGCTGTGGGAGAATCAGGAGGTGATACACTGCCTGCATGACAGGCATCGGAATGGGGTGGTGTTGTATGATCTTTGCTTCTGCCAGCAAAAGGAAGTGCCCATCCCATGGTGTCATAAAATGCACCATGACATGTATCAACAAGTGGTGGACAGACCACTCACAGGGCATTTTCTGTCCAGCCCCTTGCGAGCAGGATGGTCTGGGATAGAAGAGAGAGGGTTTTCAACAAAACGGATCTGCTTGAAGTATCATATGGGGATGTAATTTGAAGGGTCTCTCTTCATGATTGAGCACATGTGGAGGGGCTCATGACAGACAGAGATTTCAGTCACTGAACACTGTCAGGACATCATGGGATGGAAGACCCAGTTGCCAGTTGGTAGTGCCTGCAGGGGAAAATGAAGTCTCCCTCCCTTTCCAGGGGATCAGTGGCAGAGAAGTGAATATCGAGGAAGAGTAAAGGCAGGTTAGCAGATGGTAGATGAGAAGCTTCTCACTCCAGTAAAACTGCCAGGATTGAGGGAGACAAAGGAGAGATACAGAAGAAAGACTCTGGAAAACCCTTCGCAGTACCTCGTACACACAAAACAATTTCCTAATTTACTTGATAATGTTCAAATGTTCATACTATCAAATTAATAAACAAAGTACCAGTGTCAGCCAAAAGCTGGGGCTTTAATTAGATTTTCACTCAAAGGAAGCTGAACCAGTTACGCCTGGTGTTGCCAATGCATTTCGGACTGCTGTCCGTCATCAGGACAATTAAGTACTGAAAAGTCATACATTTGTAGAGGAGCAGCCGAATGCCTCTGCAGGAAGTCCCGCCCCCCTCTCACATGTATGTTGGAGGCCTGAGATTGTGCCATGCTTGACACCAGCAGTTGTGACTATTCCACCGAGAATATTCGAAAGATTACTCCCTTTGAGAAACCCTATCAGATGTACTCCCGAAGAGATGACAATCTAATGGAGGAAATCCCCGAAGGAATATAAAAAAGAACAAGAAAAGGAGCGTGTGACATCACAAGAAGCGAACATGATGCCCAGAAAACACTGGCTGAAGAAGATGTATGACCCTTATAGAAACTGATGATGAAATAAAGAATCGAGTAAACTTTAATATGCGAAGAAAAGAGTGCACGTGTGAAAAGCACTGCAGAAAATACAAGCTTTTTAATAACTGTACAGATGCAGCAGCGCAAGTAGACTGAGTGATCTTAGAAGCTGGCTATATGTAGTGAATAGACTGCTGGCGGAGCCGCCATTGTATAGAAGCTGGACATCAGTGTCATAATTTTAGTGAGCTCAGACCCATGGAGAAAGAAGATCAAGGGCTGTGTTGAAGTAACAATTAGCTGAGATTGCGGAATTGAATGATGAAGCTGTTTGGCCTGGTATCAAAGTTGAAGCAAGCCAAGGCCGGTTATCTATTCTCAAGGCAGCAAACATGCCAAGCAGAATCATTCCTTGTTAAGGTGCAAAGAAAGAACACCATGCATGCCAAGTTTTATTCATTTAAGGCAATTAAATGCAGCAAAATGGTACAAATCGTGGTCTCCTGTCACGTGAGCCAAGGATGGAAATAGAATTGGGCTTGGAGTTGTAGAATAAGCGATAGTGCATGCTTGCACTCCCTTATATTCCCAGAGACAAAAATACACTGCAAGGCCAAGTTCAAAGACAATCTTCATGGCAGAAGACATGGGTGATGAGAGACATTAGGCTAATTGGGTGGGGAGGTAAAGTCGAGACCACCTCCTGGCCCCTGGGTACAAGCTTACACGCTGCTGGGTGAACCTAATATTCCAGACATGACACAAGCATGCAAACCAATTGCAGAAGGCCATATAATGAAGGGCCTTATAGTTTGAGAGCCAATGATATACCGTGTACTTAATAAAGTTGAGGATGACTTGCACTAGAGGTAGGCACCTCTGCTGTATATTTCAAAATACTCTAGACAGAGCTTTCAGATTGGCAACATACTCAAAAAGAATTGGGGTATCCTACAACATGATCCGACACTATTTGTAACGCTCACCTGATTCCCGCAGAGGCGCCGGTCTTGACTGGGTGAATGCCGTATCTTCAAAGGTGATGTGTAACACACGGTTGGCTCTTTGGGCTGGACCTCTGTGCACTGTATGTCTGACTCGAAGAGTAAGATGTCTGCAGATAGAAAATATGGGATTAATGAACTGGGTTATTGGGTGCCTCTCTCCTCTTCCCTTTCTCTTCTCCTGTAGAACCCCAAAGGTTAACACCCTCACCTTAGGTAAGTGAACGCCGAGCTCTCCATCTGCCTCGGGGCAGGGTGCCGTAACCAGTTTCTTCACTGGATAAGGGTGCAGGCCTCTTGACCTCAGAGGACTGCTGTCCGTCGTTAACTGCACGAACGGTAAGTTCTGGGCACTTCAAATGTCTTAAAAGTCTTTTGTAACGATATCTCTTGTTTTGCAGGGTTCCGGCGATGGCGGATGGTGGGCTGATGAGAGTTGAGGATCGAACCCGCGTGAGGAATAGAAGCGCCTGGAAGCACGTAAGTAAGCGCTTGTAGCCTGCTTCACGATGCGCACTAACTGTCCCTTTTATCTTGCAGGTACAAGTTCGGAGTTTTAGAGAAGCTGAAGGGTGCTGGAATACCCACTGGATTCAGCGTGGGAAGGAGTAATGGCACATGAGTAATAAAGTTGCCCAATGTCTTTAAACGCACCTTCTTTTGTCTTTCAGATGCGGGATGCAGCGCCGAAGGCCTCCGGAGCGTGCGAAGAGCTGGTAAGCTTTTGTCTTTGAGTTGCCGGAATGCAGTGCGAAGACCTCCGGAGCATGCGAAGAGTAGGTAAGCCTTTGTCTTTCAGATGCCGGAATGCAGCGCGAGGAGTTGGTGACAGCTGATGGACCAGGTAAGAGATGCGCTGCCACTGAAGACCGTAGTGCTAACCTGTTCTTTCTTTGTCTTTACAGGTGCTGCTGAAGACTGGATTCCAGGATGGTAAGCCTTTGTTCCCTTAGGCCCAGGATCAGAAGCAGAAGACACGATGAGCGTTCTGCTGCAGAGAATGCAGAATAACGCAAAGCAAGATTCATCCATCGGGTGTGGTTTAAATAGCCTCCTGTAGTGCTTAGGTGTCTCCTTCCACAGCCACGCCTAGGTAAGAAAAGAGTTCCTGCTTTCCAGAAGAGTTCCAGTGTTCTGAACCTAGGGAGTGGCTCCTGCCCCACCCAACAGGAAAAGTAGTCCCAAACAGAAGAGGATCAGGGGTTCAACTGGCAGGTAAGTAAGCAGCATGGTCTGCTGCAGGTAAGTCCACCCAAGCATTATGAGCCCGGCGCTTCCAGTGCTGGGACTGGGCATCTTTATGAGCCTGGTGCCACTGGCGCCAGGACAGGGTCCAAAAGGTCCCAATTGGGACTGGCTGGCACTCGGAACCGGGGTTATGGGTCTGCTTCCAAGGGAGTCGGGCAAGTCCTGATCTTTTGGAAGCAGAGATCATGACACTATTACAATTATTTCCAACACCACCAATGATGGCCTACAAGTGTGGCACCAGCTTACATGACAAAAGGGAACGTGCTGAGAGACCACAAAGAGATAGACAATCAGGGTTACGGACAGGAAAGAAGGGCATATTCCACTGTCTCACATGTAACCATTGAAATAACATGTTAAAGAGCATTTGACATCACCAGACAGGGAAGCAAATAATTCTCCATGACTATGCTACCTGCAGGACATCATGTGTTATCTACAAACAGACAACAACACATACAACACAATTTCATAATACAATGCTATTTGGATGAATGCATTACTTAATGCACTACGTCACCTCATGATATGTATTCCAATGATCCTTGACACTTTTTTATTGACATTACAATAACAATCCCTTGTACAGACTTTTCATGAAAGGTAAATGCTCATGTGATGTCATCAGTGATGTCATCAATGACATTTGTGATGTCATCTTTGATGTCCTGGGTGTTAGTCTTAGCAATGCATGTAGGTGGCGCGAGTTATGGTTGCTTAGCTTACCATAATTAGCGAATGGCAAGTGTTTTTCGGTTTTACTGTGAACCATAACGTCCCTTTAAGAAAGTTTTTTTTTTACTGAATATAAATATACATATATATATTTATGGCAGTGAACAAAAACAAAGGGGCTACACATGTGATATCATCACTGATGTCATCAATGACTTTTGTGATGCCATCTTTCATGTCCTGGGTGTTGGAGTTAGCAGTGCACAGTGGTGGGGGCAGGTATGGTTGCTTAGCCTACCATAACTGGCGAATTTCAGGGTTTTTTTGGTTTTACTTTGAACCATAATGGCACGTTTGTAAAGTTTTTTTTGTGAATTGCACAGGTTTTTAGTAGGGCAACGTAACCATAACGTCCCCTTAACAATGTATTTTTTTGTGAATTTTACGCGTTTTTAGTAAGGCATCTTAACCATAATGGCCCTTTAACAAAGTTTTTTTTTACTGAATTTCACAGGTTTTTAGAAGAGGAACTTAATCATAACATCTTGTTAATAAAGTTTTTTTGCTGAATATACACTTTCATCATGTGATTTTGGGAGATATGTAGTATAATTTCCTTAGTTTATATACATGTAACATAGAACATACTGAACCCCCTCGCTATTGATATTTGAAAGGCACGGACAGAGCGCCTGTCTGCGGACGGGCGCGGACGAGGTCAACAGTACCCAAACAGTCAGGGGATATCTGAAATTGTACTATTGTGTTACATTAAAAATGCACAACTTTGAAAAAGGACACACAAAGACATTATAAGTACTAATAAATAAATAGGTAAACTTAAACGTCTGAAACAATAACCATGCATTTAATGACCATGTAGAATGAAATGGATTATACCATAACAAAAAAAAGTATGCCTGCAACGTAATTACCTTACAGAAATTGTGCAGCCAGGAGTGATAGTAGACGCACACAGTACAAGGAAGACAAATTACAACAAAATAGTAAGTGAACTTCATTTTTCTTATATGTGTGTACTTTTTTGTATGAGGGGCAGAAAAAATAATTTCTTTCTGTTGTTTTGACACAGAAATGTGCAGTACTTTGGAGTGGCTGGAGGAGAATTGTCCGCATGGGGAAATGTCCGAAGATAGCGATAATAATGGTACACACTACTCTGCATAAGAAAATTAATGGTCAGTATTGTATGGGCATTTAACATATATATATTTATTTTTAACAGACCAGGAAAAAAAAAGAGAAAGGCCAACAAACGACACAGAGGAAGACAGGCAGAAAAGGATAGAAGTGAAAATGGACACACTAAATGACAATTTTAACAGTTTAAGGCAATTTGTGGAGGAATTTGTGAGAGGAAAAATATGTTTTCACTGTCCCACCTCTACCTGCCCCCCTTCTCCATTTCCTAGTGAACCATCCCCAAACCTTCAAGAAGAAAATAAACGTTTTGATGAAACATCCATCCCTCATCCCCACACAAATCATCCCCTCACAACCAGCCCGTGTTAAACCCTAATTACCCTATATTTGTTTCATTATCTGCATCCCCCTGTATTTCTCTTGATTGATGTGTGTGTGTGTATTGAAAGTTTTTTTTATATTAGTTGTAGTGGAAGGGTTTGAGGAAAACATTTTATTTAAAAGAGATCAAATGTCCATGACAGTGCGCCTGTTCGGGCTAGCCGTAAGCAATAGAATATGGATGTTCTAACACCAATACACCTGCCCGTACCAATGGCAACCAAGATGGAACTGATCTTAGAGCGCACCATCTGTTCAAGTTGTGTGTAAATGAACAGAATGGGGCGTCCTAGACATTATACCTCTCTGTGCCGCTCACAAATGAGATAAAACATGTTCTTAGAATACACCAGGTGTCCGGGATGTCTGTAAATGAGCAAAATGGGAGTGTCCTAAGGACACTATACCTGTCCGTACCGTCCGCAGCCAAGATGGAACCGTCCGTAGAACAGGCACGTTGGCCGGTATGTCCGTAGTCAAACAAAATGGAGGGGTCCTAAGGACACTTTACCTGGCCGTACAGTCAGCAGATCATGTACCCACATGCGCAGTACACCCATAAGTACTGCGAACATCGCACCTGTCCCTAACTGTCTGTCTCACTTGTGTCGCACTTTTAATTAGTTTCAGGATCCGAACATGCGTACGTCCGTTACTCTACATTTCCTGTCCAGCGGGCACCCATTTCCCTCGCGGATGTGTTCAGGACGTCATCATGTGACCCACCCACGCTGATCATGCGGACTAATTTGTGCAGTTTTTCTGCTTCCGCAACATTGCAAAAGAACTTATACAAACATAGGAAATTATTTTACAGTATAAAATCACCATTTCACATCTCCCATACAATGGCTCTACCTTTGAACGAATTGTTTAGAATTTTTTCAACGCTTTTGAGTGATCAATATGGTCATGAGCTGCACCCCTCCACCCCTATAAATGGCCACACTCCCGAGCTCATCTTCATTGTGCTTCTGGCTATAGCAGATTGAGATGTGCTGCCTTTACTGCTGTAGCGACCATTAGCCAAGTAATCCTTATGGCATCCATGGCTACTGTTGCTTCATTAGCCTCAGCACCACCGCCAAACGGTCCACTGCCACCACCTCCCCAAGGGCCTGCAGAGGGAAATACGGGTGAGGATGTAGAGATTGAGGAAGAAGAGGAAAAAGAGAATGAGGTGGAGGAACTCCGCACTACAAGCACTCGCTGGGAGTCGTGGATTTGGCGGTTGTTTTCCGTTTTTGGGAACGTACCGAAAGCACATGCAAACCTGGTCAGGCATAACCAGTGCCAGTTGGTGCTGAGTCGCGGGAGACCTGGTGCATACAGCTTTGGTACGACAACCATGAAGTGACAACTAACTTCGTTCCACAGTGCGGACATTCGCAAGGTGGTGCCATGTGAAGAACGTAGTAAATTGAGTTCCTCCACAGCATCCTCCGTGTCCGATCCTCTCACCACAACAGACACTCCTGTGGGGAAGCGCATCCCTCCAGCTGCCTCACAAGCCATTCTCGATGCTGTTGACCCTTACCTTTCGAGGGTCACAATATTGTGTATGTACTGAGACGCTGTAATCTGCAGGGGGGAGAGTCTTCGAAGTGCTTTTGAGGCTACGGTCACGGAGCACCAGAAGAACTGCCCCCTATCTAAGTAAAGTCCACCCTACATCTTTCTCTATCCATCTGCCATTTCTTATCCCCGTGGTTGGTGTCCCTTCCTTACCCTCCTTTGCCCTCCTCTCCTAGTGTGTCGTGTGCTCAAAAGCAGTAAACAGGAAAACAACAAAAATTACAAAAAAGGCTCTTTTCAGAGCCGTCTTTCTCAGTTTAACAATAGAACTATCAAGTGACCGTTGTAGGCCCCCGCGCAGTTTTCAAAAAGTCAGCGGACAGTCGTAAGACACACAAAAATGGAGGGTGCAAGCGTAGCAAAACCAATGGACTTTTCGCTGGGAGTAAGTGACGGCTCTGAAAAGAGCCTTTCGGTGGTGTTTTGTGTGTTTCAAAAACTGTAAATTGGAAAAAACAGATTGTCAAATAGGTGACTATGAATCCAAAAAAGGTTGCAATGCATTTTGCACATTGCAAAGAAAAATCTGATTGCCAGCATATGTGAGATGGACTCCATCTCTGCGAAAAATGAAAGTGCTGCGAAACAAAATGTTTCATTGTGTAATGAGGACATGCCAACATCTCTTAGAAAGGCACAAACAGCCTTATTGACATTGTGCCTCGCTTTCTCCATTTGTGGACCAAATGCAGAAGAACGCAGCCATATTTGTCTTTGTGCAATACGGGAAAAAACTATTTGGCAATTTGGAAACATGTCCAGGACCTTCGCAAGTCCTTCCTTCATTGCAAATTGCAAATAAATTCCAGAGACATGGCCTAAACTGTTTCCTCCGGAATGATTAAGTATAAGAGGATGACGCTCTGTCTGTAAAGTAGCACAGAGAGGTACCAAGTCCAGCCACCTCATTCCACGCACGCCATGCCAGTGCACTTCCACATGAGGAAATCCAAGATCTGCACATAGACCGCAACTTTTTGCATGCACCTTCAACCAATGTATCCATGAGTCTCCCAAAATCCAGATAATCTGTTTTCAAGCACACAGAGCCATGGCTGTCTGGTCTCCTGTCAGGGAAAAGACCTTCTCACTAAATTTCTCCATTCAGAACACACCCACTGAACTTTACTGACCAATCCCTACCTTCGCACATTCTCATTTGCATGCATCTCCACCCCAGAATCCCCATTGGTAATACGCTCTACCTGCAAACTACCACCATGTACACGTAGAGGATCAGAGCATGACGACTGCATGACGACTGTACATTTAAATATTATTCCCCTTTTCCCCTTGGTGGGCTCTGAAAAGAGCTGATTTTTTTTTTTGGGCAGATGTTTTACAGACACCTGTTATTTTGTTTTTTAAAATATTTTTTCTTCTTACTTTACTCCTACAACCATTACAACCATTACAGAACCTTCTCCAAAGCAAGCCTTACATTCCAAAAGAACATGACATTTCCCAAAGAAGATAACGCAACACCATCTGCTTCAAAATAAGCTGCATTACTGGGAACAATGTTCGTGGCTGCAGAAAAACATACCAGCATGTAACATGAAAGCACGCATGCCGCGATTGATGTGACAACTCCCAATACTTTGATCAGGACAGAAAACAGAACTGTTGTCCCATTTTCCTCTAGGGAGTAAACCAGAAAAAATACTTTCGCAGTTGGAAAGATGTTCATAACTGCTTCAACCAACTGTTCCAAATCGTCCAACAAAGTACGTGAACTCACGTAGCCCGAATGGCAAGCACAGTAGTGCAAAAATACCACATGAGGAGTGGTCATCGTACGCATGTCTCTGCAAACTTGGAGAATTGCTGCAACATTGCGATCAGTCTCAGTGCCCCACACCACCTCTACTCCTCTCACATTGAAATTGTGTGCCACATGCCTACTTTCGGCATAGTGCTGTAAACCATGGACAAAAATATCTCCAAGCACCAACACCCTGACCCTCTCCACCTCTGCCATCTTCAGTATACGCACCGTCTTTTGACACAAAAGAGCAATGTGAACAGCTGATTGGCTGATGCCTACAGTCCCCTTTCCATGCTGGATTTGCTGTAGAACCCCGTATGTGACACGCCCAACCCGCGGATATGCCTTGTGTACGTGCGGCACGTAACTCTTAGCCAGTCCTTCTACCCTTTCCACATCACTCGCAAATCCATTCCCTCATTGGACACAGCTACGCAGTCACACAACCATCCACCAATCACATTCAACATCACTACATCTAACTCCGTCATCAGAATTTTGCCCTTCAAATGTACTATTGATCACTCTGAATGCAAGTTGCATATCATTGCAAAGCACTTACTTCAAAAACTACTGTGCAAGTGTCGCGGATTTCTACGTACAGCTCCATGCATGCGCACATGCATGAGTATAAAGTACAGGTATGCATATTTTCATCAGAGAACATGTGCAACCCTTATGATTTCATTTAAACAAATTAATGCCATTAAATCTGCATAGCCAATACATACCAGCGCTCCCTCTTTAAGTGCAAGATGTCCAATTTTTCATTGACAATCCGCACTACTTCTTACTGTCTCCCGCATAACCTATACATACGTTACAACCCTCCCTATTTAGCGTGAAACTCGATTTTCCATTAGAAAATGTCACAATTTTTTACTCTGTACCGCCTACATTAATGCTACTTCCAATTTGATCGTATGAGAAAAATAAATGCTCCCGATTGCTGTGGTGACATCTCCCTCTGAGGGTCTCCCGATTTTTCGGATTTGTACTTATAATATGAAAGTAGTTGAAATTTTTCCCATCTACTATAATGACCTATCACTTACAAACCTCTCTGCCATGGAGAACACAGCTTAAAAAAAACAAGGCATTTTCATAACCTAAAAATTGTACTCATTTCTGAACCACGTGCAACTAACATACTGCAAATAACATACAAAGGTAGCACATAGTGAAGTGAAATGCACACATGCACTGTGTTGAAATATCAAAGGAGAATACTCTGACGAAAGATGCAAAATTAACATGTACAGTAACATCACAAGTTTACTAACTTCTTCTTTTACCAATCGCAGTGAAGACAACTCTCATGAAAATCAACATCATCTACACTGCAAACGACATAGCCAAAGAAACCTGGTCATTCCGCAAAAAAAGTAAGTACAGTACTACCTTTATATTCTAACTATTCCTCAAAGAGACTGTGTGGGTTATTTATTTAATTTGCGCACCAAAATAAACATTAATTTCTGAACCATTCTACCCACAAATCCCCATTTATTAAACAAAGAATAACAGACAGAATGCCTCACAAATCTCTGTGTTTTTGGAACTCAAATAGCATCTAGAAGCCTTAGAATGTTAGTACTAGAAAACAAAAAGCTGTTTCAATTTTCTACCATTACGTTTACTATTAATGCTTCTCCTCACCACTAGCTCACTTTGTACTCTCATCTGAAGCACATTGTAGTAGTATACAAACAGAAAAATAGCCTTCCCAAATCATTGTAAGAGGCCAATGCACATTCACACACCACCACAAAGAGCTTCCCCTTCAGACTCATGCACGCATGCACACAGCACACACACATTGTACAACAGACCAAACCATGCCTTCTTTTTTTCAACGGACCCCAAAGAATGCCTACCAAAAAGCAAGTCCGTAGAAAGGAACGCAGAAATAGAGCAAATAAAAATATAAGTTTCCAACCTAAGCATCCATCTGTAGCAGTTTGTAGAGAACGTTGGGACAAAACAGCTAATACAGTCGTTTAGCGACACAAAGGAAGCTCCAACTACCAAAACTTTACCTCCTCCATCAAAATGTGGCACGAAACACAAAACTCTTCACAAAAAATCGGCTTCCAGTATTCCTAACAATGCTCCTATTAATCCTGATATAGCAAAAAGAACCCAAAGTAAAAAAAGTATTTTAGCAAAAATGTTTCACCACAGAGTCCTTCAGATTCTAATAAAAAGAGGACCGAAATCATCCTCAACCCTTAAAACCTACCGTAGAAAATTAATCCTACAAGCTCTCGTGGACACTGCAATCCTTCTCAAAAGGAAGCTGTTTATATTAGTGGTAAATAGGATGAAACCACTAACAAAACTAAGTATCAAACTACAAAAGAAACTTATCAATAAACGGAATGTGAACAAAAATAACTTCTTGCATATTTGTGGAGGTGAATGGAGTCACACAACAACCACAGAACCATATTTTAATGAAGAAGCATACAAACAAAATCAAACAAACACAATTGCCATCCATAGCAGTGGACAAGGGTATGAAAAAATCAATAATACCATCATGGAACAAGCAACACTGCTTAGAAAAGTATCCCCTGAAAACTCAGAATTATCTCTCGATTCGACTAAACCAGACCGTCCAGTATACAAATGGCCGTGCATGTTAATGTGTGCCATTCCTAACAAATCTTTCAAATCTTTACGTCAGTTCCTTAATCAGTATGTGAAAGGTAAAGACAAAATTAAAATGAAAATGCTGCAAAATATGGATATCTGTCCAGTGCGCAAATACACAGGACTACAAGGACATTCATTAGCCTGCATTTCAGGACCTATTTGTAAAAGCACCTTCCATGATATCAAAAGGATATCAATACATCATTCAAATGTAAGAAATCTAGGGTATAAAATATAGTATGCTAAAAGTCCAGCTTCAGAATTAGCCAATTTAAATAACACTCTTCTGCATGGTACACCCAAATACCTACAAGAAGAAATCGACCGTATCCAGAGAAAATATTTTGGAAGTGAAAGCCACTTACAAAATGCAATAGTTTTAGAACAGACTAGCAACAATTCTGCACATAGCAACCTTCTATTACACACATGCAAAAAAGAAATACTAACATTTAAAAGTGCATCGGCAGAAGTACCAAACCATGTGTGTGTGTGTTGCCGCAGAACGTTTTACAAAAGATAAACAAAAAATATAGACATAGCATACAAAATAGAAGACAATGAAGATTCCAAATGGTTTGAATTAGCTCTCTACCTTTTAGCAGAAAATAAATACCAAATAAGTGAACCCCTAATATGTTGCAGTTACTGCACTACAAAACTGGACAACAACCAAACTCCTTCACGTGCTATCACAAATAATTTGGAATTGTTCCCACTACTAAAAACCCTGCAACAACTCAATTTGTATGAGAGCATCATAATTCAAATAGTTCACCCATTTCAAGCAATTATACGCCTTCAATCAAAAACAGCAAAATGACCTCCCTCTGAATTGGTGAAACATTTGTGGCAAAGTAGTTTATTTGCCATTAGATCTAACAGAAAATGTACACACTCTAGGAGTGCAACGTTCAATAGAGCATTCTTTAATTGCCTTGGTAAATGGTGTACCAACAAAAGACCAAAAAATTTGGCAACAACTGATGAACTTACATAAAGTTAGACAAACCTTGCAATATCTAAAAGACAATAATGAATACTACAAGGAAATACTTATTGAAGAAAGCTTAAGGGAAACAACTGAAATAATTCAAGAGTCATCAGAAACTGGACAATTTGAACTTCTGGATCCTACTGCAGTATCCACTCTTTTGGACCATTACACAATTCATCCATTGCATTCCAATGAAAGCATAGATGATGCACTACAAACTTACCAAATGTGACAAACCAAAGGGTCACGAATGAGCATATGGGAAAAAAGTATAGAAGCACGTGCCTTTCCACTGCTATTTCCTACTGGCAAAGGTGGAAGATACGATGATAGACCCACTCAGATTACAGCATCAGAATACCGCTCATTACGAATGTATTCGCAAGATCCCAGATTTAGACAAAATGTGGAATACATATTCCACCTACCCTTTGAAAGTGAACTAGCAACCCTATGTTACGGAGTTGCACACATTTTGAAATCTGGAACCCACTTTCAAAATATGTCAGCTACGCAATTAATACAAAAAGTACAAGAAAAAGATGAGGTTTTACAATCAAGTATAACAAATCTGTTTGCAAACATGCGCGGTACAAAAGAATACTGGTTCTGATGGCACGGAGACTTCCGTTGTGTGATCAGAAACCTTGGACCACCGACTTGGTTTGTTACGCTAAGTTGTGCAGAATATGCATGAGAAGATTTACATGAGTTCCTACGCATATCAAACAACAACATACCAACATAGATATATTAACACCTGGAGAACTTTGCTCTCTAGATCCAGTTAATGTGTCAAGATATTTCCATCATCGTTTCATTGCTATGCTACACTTTATTTACAATAAAAATCTTCCTCCCCTCGGAGAAGTGCAACACTTCTTTTGGAGAAAAGAATACCAAGCGAGAGGAGCACCACATATTCACATGCTTTTATGGATCAAGGGTGCACCTAAATTCGGTCACGACACTAATGCCACTGTTTTGCAGTTCATCCAAAAATATGTCACTTGTGAAATCCCTTCACAAAAGACACATAGTGACCTGCATGGGCAGATTTTACAATTTCAAAGACACAAATGTGTCAAATATTTTCGTCGCAAATACAAAAAAAAAGGGAAATACTACACCAAATGCTGCTTTGGTTTCCCTAGACCAGTTACAGAAACAGGTGAAGTGAACAACTTCTTGTCTTCAGTTCGACATAGTGTTAAAGGTAAATCACCTAAGAACACGTATTTCATAAAAAGAACAGAAGAATCAAAATATATCAATGATTACAATGCAATCATTGCCCTCTTATGGAATGCAAACATAGATGTGCAGTACATTGCAGACAATTCCACTGCTGTTGCACAATATGTTATAGCCTACTTAACAAAAGCAGCAAAACAGAGCTTCAAGACCTCTGGGATGACCAATTATCAGACAAACCATTATCTCAGAAATTGTATAGACTAAGCATAAAAATGCTCTCTCATAGAGAATGTGGCACCTATGAAGTGGCAGATCGTTTAACCGGTACTGCTTTGTATGGAAAATCAGACAACATGGTATGGCTAAGTCTTGTTCCTGATAAATCTAGAAAAAGAGTTCTGAAATCATATGAGGACATAGAAACAATTGCCAGAAATGATACCAACAACCAAGACAGTTTAAAAAATAAATGTACTGGACACATACTATCTGAACAGGAGTAGCACTTTGGAAAGCATGTGTTTATACCACATAGCAAAAAACTTTGCATACAAAAATAATATAACACCCGATGGAAGCAAAGGTAGATATAGAATGACAGATTGTGAAGGCAGCTTAGTGAAACTTACCAAACGAAACTTAATCATGTTAAATTGTCATTAAAAGCTCCTCAACAGAAAGAACTATATTACATGTCTCTGCTACAACTTTTCAAACTATGGAAAAAAGAGGAAGAGATACTAGATAACTATGACTTCTACGAAGATGCTTTCAAAGCAAATGAAAGCGCTATCACTGATGTAAACTTTACGCAGTACAAAACAATGTTGCACAATGAACAGCAACAGGAAGAAGAACTTCAGGCCCAACTAGATAAGGACTCTTCCGACAGTTGTCAACCTTCTGTAACAGGAAGCCAATAACCACTACGACAGCCACTCATAGCAAATGAGGCAGAATTAGCTATGACAGAAGTGGAAAACACCATGGGGGTAATTCATAGAATTCAGCGCACAAGTGGCGCACGCCAGACGCGTGCGCTAAAATCCAATTATGCGCACAGCGTATTCATGGATTTTAACATCCAAAACCAGCCGTGGCGCAGAGTGGCGCATCGACCCTGCAGCAGCGCCAGTTACGCCCCCAACCCCTCTCTGTGCACCATGTACAGCGCACAAATCCCATACATGGCGCACAGGCTCACAACCTCGAAAACGCCTGTAAAACTCCCCGCAAACCCTTCCGAATGCACGTACCCCGCTGCGCGTTGTGATCTATGTTGAGGAGGCAGGAAGTGAGGTTGGGTATGCAGTTGGGTTTTGAGTCCAGGAGTTTTAGAATTAGTTGAGTGTCATTGGCGTAGTTGTAGCACAGGATATTATGCAAATTGTTTGTGGGAGGGTGGACATATAGAAGTTAAACAGGAGGGCTGATAGGCATGCTCCTTGTGGAACTCCAGTGTTGACTGGGCGGGCGTGGGAAGCCTAGGCGCAGAGAAGGGTTATTTGGTTCCTATTGTTGAGGAAGGATGCTATCCATTTGAGAGCGTTTCCACGGATTCCCAGGGAGTGAAGGCGGTCAAGGAGGATTGAGTGGTTGATTGTGTCAAAGGCGGCGGATAGGTCAAGAAGGATTACTGCGGCGCATCCCGCAGAATCAGCTGTGTTTTTAAGGTCATCCCTTAAAAGATTGCATTTCGGGTGGTTTTGGTTCTGTGGCGGGCTCTGAAACCTGATTGTGCGAGGTCTAGGAGATTGTTGGCTTCGACAAAGGCATTTAGTTGGCAGTAGGCAGTTCGGTCAATGAGTTTGGCAAGGAACCTGGTGTTTGAAATGGGGAGGTAGTTTTTGGGCTTGAGAGGGTCGAGGGAAGTTTTTTTTAGAAGAGGCTTGACATGAGCAGTTTTTAACGCGTCAGGAAAAATTCCTGAGGAGAGGGATTCGTTTAGGATGGTTCTTGCATGTTCTCCTGCGCAGGTAGATGCAAAAATGTCTTTGAGGGTTGTGGCTGGGCAGGGGTCGAGCGGGGAGACGGATTGTTTGTGGGAAGAGAGAAGTTTGAGGAATTGGTCAGTTGAAATTGGAGTGAAGGAGTCGAAAGTCGGTTGGGTAGCGGTCGCAGGCGGCGAGATGGCAGGTAGGGTGGGTGGATTGCATGGTCGGTGTATGAGAGCTAGTTTGTTGGTTAGAGAGTTTGTTCTTTCGAGATCTGTGGTGTAAAAGTGTAGAGAGAGTGAGTAGCACAGAGATTGTGAGGGGGTGGGAAGGGTGGTCATACATGATGGTTTGGTGAATTCGGTGATGATTTTGTGAAGTTCTTTGCTGGGTTTTTTACAGTTTAGGATTCGGGAGTTGTAGGGCTTCTTTAGCTTTCCGGATTTTGGCCTTGTAGTGGTGATGGTGCCGGGCCAGGGAGGATCTGCTCAGGGCGGTTTTGTCTTTCCACCATTTGCGTTCCAGGGATTTATATAGCTGTTTAGTGGTCTTCAATTCTGGTGTGAACCATCTAGGAAAAAGGCCATGGTGAGCTGATGGTTTACAAGAGGGGGTGAGGGAGATTAGTGAGGTGTTGAGCCATGAGTCAAAGGCATCGGAGGTTAGGGGTTCGTTGGGTAGGCGGATAGGGCGTGGAGACTGAAGGAGTGCATTGGCTAGGTCGGGAAGGATTCTTAGTTTCTTCCAGCCTTTGCGTAGATTCTGAGGTTCTGATTCGGGTATTGGGAGCGGGTCAGGTGAGCGAATGGTGAAAGAAACAATGAAGTGATCTGACCACATGATAGGGGTGAGGGGGTTTAGATGTATCAGGTTGTGGGAGCTGAAGATGGCATCAA
This sequence comes from Ambystoma mexicanum, assembly GCF_040938575.1. Taxonomy (NCBI): domain Eukaryota; kingdom Metazoa; phylum Chordata; class Amphibia; order Caudata; family Ambystomatidae; genus Ambystoma; species Ambystoma mexicanum. The sequence continues at coordinate 1,315,503,066 of NC_090924.1, forward strand.
ATGAATGTCCTTTATAGTGAGACGGCCCGTTTATGTGGGTGTGGAGGTTAATTGCGTCTAGGCTGTCAGCCAGAGAGTGGGTCACAGGGTTGGTGGGGATGTCAAGCCATATGTTGAAGTCTCCTAGAAGGGTGAGGGTGGGATGGTTTAGTTGGAGGGTGGCAATATAGCCACAGAGTTTGTTTGAGAATTGTATATCGTAGCCAGGGGGTCTGTAGATGATTAGGAAGCTGTGGGAGAGCGAAGGTGGGAGGGATAGTTTTCTGAGGAGTGATTCGCAGGAAGGAATGGATGGCTAGTTGTCGATGGTTGAGGCGTAGACGTGAAACTTGAAGGCGATTGCTATTCCTCCTCCTCTAGAGGGACGGTTCAGTCGGATTAGGGAGTAGTCTTGGGGGAAGGCTTCATTGGCGATAGGGGCGAAGTCGTCAGAGAACCAGGTTTCCGTGATAAAGACCATGTCTGGTTTGTCAGAGGTGAGGAGGTCAAAGATGCTGTGTCTGTTTTTTGCAACAGATCGGGCATTGAAAAATCTCACAATACTACCAGGGATCATCCGTGCGCACAACCTCACCTGCTACAACTACGCTAACTATACCCAAGTTAACCTGATATTTCCCAAAACAAGCCTCAAACCCCCCCCCCACATGACCCGACCTTGAAGCTTGCCTAAGAGACATTGACCCATGGATGACAAGAAACCAACTCCTTCTGAACCCTGAAAAAACTGAGATCATGGTGAGCTGCAACTCTGCCCTTCTCCCGCAACCACCCTGTCCCCTACTTCCGAAGTAACCAAAAACTTTGGCTGCACCGTGGGCTTGGACCTAACCCTCTCCCATCAGATCAATAATGTATCAAAATTATGTCACTACCATCTCAAGCTCCTAAGGCACATTTTCCCATACCTCACCTACCCCAACAGACTTGCTGCTATTATGTCCACTGTTATGTTGAGACTGGACTACACCAACTCCTTATTTCTGGGTACTCCGGGATACCAACTTAACTACAAAGAGCCCAAAACGCTGCCGCCAGACTCCTTCTTGCACTGGGACAGGGGGATCACATCTCCCCCGCTCTCCATTCTCTTCACTGGCTGCCCGTTGAAGGAAGGACCACATCCAAAATTCTATGCATTACCCAGCGAACAGTGCACAAAACCGGCCAGCATCCCTACAAGAGAAGATTATACCCTAGGCCCATCACGCACCCAAAGGTCAAGCACTGCCCTCTGACCAGTGATTCCAACTTCCAAATCAACCAGAATTGGAGGGTCCGCCTACTCATCCCTGGCTCCAACTCTGTGGAACTCACTCCCTCCTCACAAAATATTTTCTTTAAATGTATAAAGCGCACAGCAGCCCCGAGGTATCGTGGCGCTGTTACAGAAGATTCACTTGGTTACAGATTTACAAGGAAAGTTCGACACACCCAAGACTACATGGCCGTCCGTAAAGCTCTAAAAACCTGCCTTTTTCTTAAACCATGACTCATGGCAGCCGGAACTCAACACAATTATAGGATCATGGGTCTAATGAAAATAGGCTCTCCGACACTTTATGCTGACCCTGAGAATAATGCCCCTCTGATCGTGCAAATCGTAACATACCCTGGTCCAACCTGTGAATCTACCTCGAGTACCCCTATCACGAAACATGAGAACGATCACGGCCACCTCATCCTGTCCCACAAAGTAACCAGTGGCCTCCAAAGAGTACACATCCACTACCGAGACCCACCACTCCTGCCACTATGCTCACACTACAGCAACAAATTGCAGCTATAACCCTCGATCAATTTCAGCCTTGCTGCATACATACGAACAATTCTCCATGAACACCCCACCAAAATGCTAGAACGCAGCTATACTCCATGGAAAAAATAAATAGGCCTAGCCGCACACAAACTTCCTACACAGCCCTAATGCCGCCAGAAAGCAATCTGAGACCAATCGCCTGACTGCGCACATTTGACTGATCTCTTATTACCTCCAGAGCTAGTGTTAGGATGCCACCACCATCACACAAATCGCACCAGCTGCACATATACTGAGTGCACCCAAGCACTGTATTGTACCCTACTCTCACGACTGACCTGGACTGCGGTACCCAAGGGCGTTCAACCTACAAGCGCTTTGAGATTATACCGATGATATATAGGGCACTATATAAATGGCAAATAACTAGCACATGTATTTAACTAAGAAGTTATTTGTAGGGGAGCATTCCTTTACGCTCAGAATCGATCGTGCAAAGGTCTGCACATTTACTACTCTTAGAATTAGGAAGATTAGCTAGTGGTTACTTGGAGGTCATTGTGTGGGTTAGCACAGGCATCACACTTAGTAGAAATGTAGATATGTCCATTACCTCTTTGTACCTAAATAAACAGATTTCAAGGCTAGCAATTTGGGAATCACATAAATTAACAGCGGGTTGATTAACTGTCAAGGCTGTCACCTGTACTGCACTTAGAAGACCGGTATTATGTAGACGGTCCCAAGGGTCACCAGTGTGTTGCATTAGATTGACCTGTGAATGGACATTTGTGCTGAGCCTTTAATGTTAATCCGCCCTTTACGCTCAAGATCTATGCTGGTAAACTTTACATTGCACTTAAAGATCCTTAGTTAGCCCTGGTATCCAGATATCGTAGTTGGTAGCGGTTACAGAACTTGGAAGATATTAATAGGACTATAAAAGATAACCAGTCTAAGGCGCTTTGTGAATCCTAGACTTTATAGTAGCCTGCCTGTCACGCCAAGGAGATCAACTAGTGCAGGCACTCCAGTGACTTCCCTTATAGACTTGAGGGTAGCCTCTTCATAATGTCTAACAAACTCTACGAGGGTAGCTGTTTTTCCCCACACATGATCTGATGACAGCGATATCAAAGATGTGCTCCATCTGAGCTCTAGGTAGGTACATACACACCACTTCAGTGGCTATCTGCCGCAAGCATGACTATCCATCCACACATTTGAAATCTAATCCGAAATCTTAGCCAAAAGCACACACACATTCCAAGACCCTGATAATCCCCCTCCCCTATTTATTTTATTTTTATAACGCGCCTAATATGATACCAGAGTTCAGACCAGCGCGTTGCTCCTGTGCTATGCTCCATTCACATACCTGGACTACGGTCCCCGAGGGAATTCCCACCACCAGCGTGTAGAGATTATGGTAAAAGGCACTATATAAATGACAATTTCAAATAGCATCACTTTGAAACGTGATACACATAAGGTATATTCCCCTTATAATCTTAGTTTATATGGTTCATAACCCAATATAATATAATCATTTGAGCGTACTACAATACCCATGTATAAAAGTACTTACAATATCAGAGATTGCTCCCAGTTTTAATACTACGCCCTCCCACTTTTCCCCCCATATTTACATTTTGTGCTCCTTCCTACAAGGGATTTTCTACCCCAGTAATAGATGTTCACTTTTACAATTTAACATGCATTTTCAAACTACATGTTTACCTACGCAACAAATTTTCTTTAAAAAATGTATGCCGCCGCATTACGGTTTCATATAATGATGTCATCGCGCATTGGTAGGCAATAGCATCACAATTTAGTCACCTAATTTCGTCCATTTTAGAATATATTTACCAAAAACCGCTATGAGAAGCCTGAAGGAGTCTCCCTAGCTTGTCCCCAGGGATCTGCCATCCTGGTGGCCAGGACACAGGCATCGCTATTGGTTCCAGTTCCTGAGGGTGGACCAGTGAGTTAGTATCACCTGGATTGGGGGGTCCTCAAAGAGCAAGGGAAGCTCCTGCACCTGTGGTACCGGTCTTGACTTCCAGAAAGCCAGAAACCAAGTGGTTAATCACAGTCGAAGGGAGAATCTATAAGAACATGGCTGTGTTTAGTGAGAGAATTGCAAATTGGCAAGTTTGAACCAAGTTCAAGGAACTGTGAATGAATTGTAAAAGTGTTAAGGGGAGACAAGCTGCAGAGAGAATCCGGCACCATGTGGGTGCTAACGCAAGAGACTCTGGTCGATCCCCATCTGAGAGAAACGACAGATATCAGCAGGCCATAGGAGAGCCCGCAGAATAGGTCAAAGTGGTCATACTGAGGATCACGCAAAATCCCCATACAATTGAAAGAATCGATCTGCAATCTAGGTGAAAATAAGGGAAGTAAATTCCACATTGAGAGAAACCAAGGGACATAAATCCAGCATTGAGAAAAAGGGAAGCGAATCCCGTAACACAAGAGTAAAGCGGGGGACCCAGGGGTGAATCCATCACCCAATGAATATTGTAAACAAACTTTCATTGTTAGCTGAACACGCCAGGCCCTCGAAGGCATGAGACCTTCAAGTGAAACAAGACTTGGCCCTCGACGGCCCAGCAAGCCGCCATTGGAATGGTTGTCTCGTGCTGAAGAAGCCATAGACTGTATGCTGCTCCAAGCTCCCATCTTACCCCATGGTCAAAACATGGGGAAGGGAGACCAAGGCTACCGCATCCAGACATATTATTTTGAGAACACTTATTTTCTTGAGAAATATCCCACACCCTTTCTTTTGTATTAGTTGTGAGGTTAGTATAGGCCCTTCTTATTTTGACACAACGCAACTAAGACTGCCTTACTTTTCATTTGATGGTCGACACTTGCTCCCATCTTCGATTTAAGTTTAGAATAGGCATTTTTTCCAACCTGCATACAGAATTCATTTTTCAATAAACACCCTTGAATTGTGATCACTTGTGTCGGTCTTACTTGTTGTCACAGTGAGTTCCTCAACGCGCGCACACAGGGTACCACCTTTTGCCAGATAGGCCTTCACATAATCTAAGTAAGCAACTGTTGGTTTTAGCTTTGCCCATGCCCTTCAGATTTTGGGCCCTTCATCTTTGATACTTGTTAGAATCCCATTACATATGGTTTATTCTTTCCTCAGAAAAAATACCTCAGCACTTAAGAACATTCTAACATATCTGACTTATATGCATGTAATCTTTTGTTTCCCACCCGCCCCAGCCACATCAATTTAAACTATACATCTAGTTTAATTGGTGTTTGGGATTTAATGTTTTGTTCTCCCCGTCACTTACTAGATAGGGTTCTTACTGGTTAGTCATTTGGCTCAAGTATGATTAAATCTGCTTTATGATTTTGGAATAACTTTACTTGAATGACCATACATTTTCTATACTTGTCCAGTTTTTGAGGAACACCCATTGTTCATAAGATTAGAGTGGGGCACATGATATACCTTTGAAGACTACAATGGCTTAAATATGCTCATGTGCAATAACTACAGTTACTTGTGTTATCTTCTATTGAGGCTTGTTACTCGATTATCTGGCACAAACTTTGATTATGCACATTTGAAATGGTTATGAATTCAAGTTTTTGGGCATTTACTGTTCCTCTCCTAATAATTACTACTAAACACATTTACTTATGTAATACAAGAAGCCCAGGACCGGCCCGACGTAAGTGTCCCCGAATCTAATGTGGCTTCTTTTGGGGGGAAGGCCTCTCCTGTTGCTAGCAACCCCCCAAGCAGAAAACCCGGTTGGCTAGTTCCGCAATACAGCCAATGCCTTTACTTAGTTATTTTATTTTTCTGCATCAGAATCATGTCTGTTGAAACAAAACATCTCATCTAGGTTTTCACACAACACCCCCTGACATTCCTAGGCAAGGAAAGGGCTTTATTCAACATTGTACTTTTAAAATAAGCATTTTTATTCATTTGCAAAAACACATTTTGACACGTGGTGAATGCTGCTGGGATTTCCCTTTCAAATTCGTTTTTTCTCTCTCATTTGGATTCCAAACATTCTGTTGCAACCCTAGTTAGTATCATTGATACAGCAATCATTTCAAGACACATGTCCACTGAAATTGATATATGCCCTTAGAGCTAGGGTTTCTTCAGAAGCAGTGATTTTTGACATTTTGTTGTCCAAAAATCAAGCGTGTTTCTGTGCGGCTGAAAGTAAAGCTTCTGTGGATTTCCTGGATCTGATCTGACACAGCCTGCCATTCAGGAATAAGGCTCTCTTCTGCTGGAGCATAATCGGAATATGGATGAGCATGGCAGGGCCTCACTGATAAAAGCAGAGTAATGTACAACAGTACAACAGATGAAAAGAGCATCAAAGCGGCATCATTTTAAATGTAAAATATTTCCCTTTTTCAAAGGGAAACTTTGGGCTAGCAGCAAAGCAGCGCTGCTTTTTCACTCCACTTCTATAGTACACACCAGAACACACCCTGGCAGCCTTTGTTGGTGTGCTCCCGGTTCCAAGTAGCCCAATGGTGCTTAGAAAAACAGTGCAGCCATCCTTTTGAAGCTGCAAAATGCAGTTTTGAAGCGAGTCAGTGCTGCTCAAAGGTGCCGGCGCAGCCATTTTGCTGTTAACTGCTGAAGTGCAGCTGAGTTATAGATGGGAATTCTGCTGTGTGGGTCAATGTATCCCACAAATACCCCCTCACTCTTCTGAAACTTCTTGTCGAGGGAGAGTAGGGCAAAGTGGGATTCATCAGTTCAGCAAAGTGGGGTTCATCAGGTGTCCTTCCTCCAGCAGGGAGGGGTACGCCACGATGCTCCCCTTGTCTCTCGTTGGAGTGTGGATTGACACCCACTGCTTTTCCTTAGGTCTTTCTTTGTGGTGTGAAGTGACACCCACAGCTTTTCCTCCAGCCTTTCTTTTCCAGATCCCTGGGGATGTCCTCATTGGTCTAGAACATGTACAAATCTAGTAAATAAATAAGAACCGGTTACAACATTTTCCCGCTGACTGCCTTCCCGGAAGGTTGACATCAGTGTGACACACATACATTATGATCATTACAGTATGGAGATAATCACAACACATAATCTTTCACAAGACACAGATCATTATTGATGTTTACTAAAATTTCTGGTGATATGAAAACAAATATATACTCCCAGTTAGATAAATATCTCTATGAACCTACCTGTTCCCTTCTGGTTCTTCTTTTTCTGGTTCTCATTCTCCAGATGTCTCCTCTGTTTGATTTTCTCTGGGCTCCTCAATTAGCTGCAAAGAGTGCCTGGGGTGACAGCTCTTTTGCTGATTAATATGAACCCATTTCTCTTTTGCCAACTCTCCTTTGGGGATGAGGATACTATAGGCAACAGGTGAAATTTTGTCTACAATTTCAAAAGGACCGCGCCAGCTCTGTAGAAATTTCTGATCCTTGGTCTGTATCCTTCGGAAATTGTACAAGTAGACCCTGTCTCCTACTTGGTATTCCTTTTTGGAGGTTTTTTAGTCATATTGAGTCTTCATCCCTTCTGCAGATTTTTCCAGATTCCGCTGAGCATATACGCAAAAGCATGTTGAATGTGTTTTCTTAGATTCTCAACATACTCATGTGTTGTGGAGGCATTTATTAGTGTCTGCTCTTCTGTTCTGTATAGCAAATGCTGAGGTAGCACCATCCGTCGCCCAGTCATTAGCTCAAATTGAGACATCTTGATCAAAAAAGAAGGTGTAGATCTGATGGCCATCAAGACAAGTGGTAATTGGATGTCCCAATTTGGCCCAGAATCTGCCACAAACTTTTTTTAGAATGCTCACAATGGTTTTATTGTACCTCTCAACTCCCCCACTAAAGGACTGGTGGTATGCAATGTGAAGTTTCCTTTTAACCCACAGTATCTCCTACATCTTTGTCATCGCTTCGCTGGTGAAGGGACTACCTCGGTCTGACTCAATCCTTTAGGGTAGGCCAAAACGCAAGAAGATGTGGTTGATCATCAGGGCAGCTGCTGTTTCTGCCTTGCAATTTGGGGCCGGGAGACATTCCACCCATTTGGTCAACAAGCATGTTACTGTTAACATGTACATGTTCCCCCTAGAGGACTGAATCATGAGCCCGATGAAATCTACTTGTAAATCTGACCAAGGCAGTGTCATCCTCCTCTTCTGGAGTGGAGCTCGATGTATGAGTGAAGTTGGCTGAAATTGTGCACATACAAAGCACCCCTTCAAGTATTTCATGTGTGGCCAGTATGCAAACTCCCGCAAGAATTCAAGAATAGTGTGAAACCCTTGATGAATGGTTGTGGCCGCATCATGGGCGTGACCTAGCATCTTGCTTCGGAATGAGGTAGGTACCACCCACCGGTCACACCCAGAGATGGATCTCCTTACCAACAAACCTTCTTGAATTCAGAACATTTCGGGAACACCCTGAGGTCCTCTTTCCCAATGTAATCGGTATCCGTCAGAGGAAAGTTTTCAGGGTCCTCAATGTGTTGATACAATTTCCCAATAATCGGATCCCCTTGTTGTGCCATGATTAAATCAGCATCTGGGGTCTCCTTACTCCACCTGGCAGTTGAGAGTTCATTGTGAGCATTTGTCTGTGACCTAGTGACAGCCGTGACTTGGAGGGACTCAATCTCAAGGAGATCCCCCTGGATGGCTCTGGTTTTGGCCAGCTAATCGGCTAGGTTGTTTCCAGTTTTGTCTGGCCCCTCTATTCTGGAATGACCCTTGTTCTTCTTCCAATAGATGGTCATCCCATTAGAGGTGACCAGATCATCAATATTTTGTATTAGCTTGCCTTGTTTAAGCGGTTTGTTAGTAGCACATAGCATGCCTCTGGTTTTCCAATTAACCAGGTGCTCCACGAACCCGTTCCAGACATAAACTGAATAAGTGATTATGACCAGTTCGTGGAGTTGGTGTTGGACAGCAATGAGGATGACTTGATGAACTGCCATTAACTCCGCCACCAGACTACTACGGGGACCGATTTTGTACCCAGCCGAGGGATCCGGGGCATCATTCAACCAGGCATTCCCAATGCCGGCCACCAATTCCTTTTCCCCATTGTGGTCAACATGGTAGAAGCACCTGTCCACATAAACTGTGGACATTTTCCTGGCACCTGACTTCGACTCCTTGCATAGGAGATCACTTTATTGACCTTGTCATGCTTTTGATATAATACTGCTGTCAAGCATGTATTTGAGAACGCTGCCTCCAAGAAGAACTCCTTGTTTTTGACAGGGTAAGCTAGACAAGGCGTAGTGAGAGACTTCCTTTGAGTTGCTTTACTGCCTCGGCTTGTTCATGACCCGACTCCCACTTGACCCCCCTTCAACAGATGGATCAGGGGTATTATGATCTCTGCATAATCCTCAATGAACTTCCTACTGTAATTAGTCAGTCCAAGGAGGCTTCTTAGCTCACGCAAAGTTGTGGGGTCTTTCAGTTTTAGGAGTGCTTCCACTTTCTTCTCCTGGGGCCAGAGACCCTCAGGAGTTATTTCATGTCCCAAGAAGTTGACACGGGTCCTGCACTCTTGTGACTTTTTGAAGGACAGTTTTGCTCCAGCCACCCTCAACTGGGTCAGAACATAACAGATTTCCACTATGTGTTCCTCGACAGTTTAGCTTTTTATCAAGACATCATCCACATAGGCCAGGTTACCCCTTTCACCCAAGTCGGGAATGGCTTTATGTAGGAAGATGTTGAATTTGTTGCCGGAATTTATGTATCCGAAGGGAGTCTGGGTCCACGTGTACTGCTGCCCCACCGAAGGTAAAGGCCAACTTGTATTGGTCCTCCCTACTGACGGGCATGGTCCAGTACCCTTTTGTCAGGTCAATGGCACTGTATACCTTTGACCCCTGGACCTGGGCCAGCCCCTGGTCAATGTAGCAGAGAGGCCATCGGGACATGTGGACCCGTTTATTTAGCTCCTTAAGGTCTGCGCAGAGTCTCCATTGGCCATTTGGTTTTAAAATCCCCAGCACTGGATTATTAAAGGTGCTGTGGACTGGACGAATTATCCCACGGGACTCAAGGTTTTTGATGATCTCTGTAGGGACTCCATGGATGCGAGAGGCAAACGAAATAGCTTCACAAACACGGGAGTCATTCCAGGGTCCGTGGGAATTGTAGTATGGATCTTGGTGCGACCACAGTCGTGCGAGTCCACAGAAAAGATATCTTGGAAATCTAAGAACATCTTCTTCAACTTTTGCTTTTGCTCCAGAGTCTCACAGGCATCAGCTAGGTGGACTCGCTCTTCAACCGTTTGCCTGAAGCCTGGAAAAACTTCAGTTTTTTAAAATTCAAGTGGGAATAGTCGTGTCCGTCCCGGGATGGTGACCTCCTCTCCAATTTGAACATCAACTGCATACGGCAGCAATTGGGCTGACCAAAATGCTTTTTCAGAATCATCAAAGCACATGGGATTGCTCCCTAATCGGGACCAGGCCTTGTAATTTATCAGTTCCAAATTAATTGCAAACCGATTGAGAATGTCACTGCCTAAATAGAATGCAGCAGGGACATCTCGCATGACCCAACAATTATGTTCTATGCTATGTCACCTATAGAAATTTGGAGCATACACCTCAGGTGAAAACAGACTCCTTCCCCTTATTTAACTGAATAGAGAGGAACAATTGTTCTCTAATTTTCTGAATGTCAAATAAACATTGAGCTGGTTTCTCATCACTTTTGACTATAGAATTGGGATTTTCAGATTGTGAATCAGTATAAAATTTCAAAATATTTCCTTCCAGTGTGGAATGCCACTTAAAACTGGAAGGAATGATCTTCAGGAATGGAGAGGAGTTCCCATCACCAGTTTGTTGTCCTACAGCAATTACTGTCACATCAGGTAATGTTTATTCTGGAAATGAATGTCAATATGATCAGATTTTTGTTCAACCATGTGGCATGTGACATTTAAACTAACATGGTTGATACTCTGTTTTAATTTTATTGGCCTGTTAGTCTGAGCCCAGAGTACCTTATTAACGCAGTCTATTAGGGGACACAACCTGCAGAGGATGTCATTCCCTAGTAGACAAGGTGTTCCTTCTGTAGTCACCACTATGACTGGGTGTTTTACCTTGTGTCGCACAACTTTTATTTCCAAATCCGCTGTCCCATCGACAGGAATTTCAATCCCGTCAAAGTTCTGGAGTTGTCCAGAAAGAAGGGTGAGAGTGATCTGGTGTCTCTCGCCCCTTCCTGAATTTAGCTGCTCAAAAGCCCTTTTTGATAAAAGAGTGGCTTGGGATCCAGAGTCCACCAGTGCTGAAATTGTACATTGCCCTTGCACTTGAACAGGGGCATAGAATCTCCCCTCCTACTCCTCAAGTAGGCAAAGGTAATGGGAATATTGGGCGAGCTGGGTGGTAAACTTCTTTATTTTGGACTCTGACACGGTGGCGTTTTGGACAGTTTTCTGTGCCATAGTCTTGGGATGTGTAATAAGAATTTGACATGTTGAAATAGATTGGATATTGGAATTCCCTTTTTCCCCTAGTTCTGTGCTGCCCCTTTTTACCTGGAGGCAGTCACTAGGACCAGTTTGCGGGGAGTATCCCTCCTTTACTATTTTACTCTCAGAATGGCAATTCTGGGGTTCAGGGATGGGTGACTCTGAATCAGTCCCCACACCCACCCAGTCTTCATTCGTATCTCTCGGGACCCATTTTTCTTTGGGAGGAATTCCCCCGTCCCTGAAGGAAAAGATTGTTTTCCCAGAATCCTTTAAGGATTCTTCCCCTTCAAATTGGAGGACACTAACTTCCTCCCCAAAATGGGCCTTTTTGAGGTCTTTATTTCTTCTACCCACCCTCTGTTCCCTGGGTTGCAGATTTTCAGGGGCAGGAGATTGTATTTCTGGTTCTGGGGTGTCCAGGGGCTATGCGGCCCACTTTCCCCTGTGCCTTCTCCTCGGTAACCTGTGAATTATTGGGGTGCTCTCCCCGTCATTGTTTTGGGGTGCCAGACCCTGGGTTTGCAGGGTTCTGAGCCGTGTTGTTCATCTGAGGGTTCTGCTGAGCCCTCAACATGCGACCCATATCCTGTCTGAAGTCCTGGACCTGGCGCTCCAGTTGGGACACTCGGGGGTCTTTGTTCGTACCTATAGGTTTCACGGGAAGGGTAACTATCCTTTCTCCCAGAGGACCCTGGGTACTGGGGATTTTGATAACCCTCCACCCTTGGCCTCCCCTCTCCGGGATTGGGTTGCCTGGGCTCCTGCAGGTTGGGGTTTTGTGGATACCGGGGAAAGACACTTAGGCCAAGATTTGGGGGATTACTGCCCTCCTGAGGGAAGTTAATAGGGATGTTTCCTGGGGGGGGGTCCATACATACTCCGTGATAGGTTGGTTGCCTTTGTATCTGGGACTTACATAATCAGGAGAGTTAAGGGTCCATTGGGTGGATTACCTCCCTGACTGCACCCTGTTTCTGATTGGCCAGAAGGCCTTCTTGGCCTCTGATTTTGCAGGTTTTGTGTAGGTACATTTTTAAGCCCCCCCCCATTTCTAGGTCTAAAATGGTGCAACCTTTACCTCTGCCACCTTAGCAGCAGCTGGGGTGTTGGCTGGTTTGGAGCTTTTGGTCTGGTTTTTATTTTCTGCAGCTTTTTGGACTTTTGCGGGTAGCCTGCTCTATTACCCAGTCCAGAGATCTTTTATCATGGAATTCCCTCACCAGTTGGCTCATGATATATTTTTGGAGCGTATGAAAGTAGGTAGTGATAAACACTCTGCAATCCGTGCGCACCCTCTTAGTGGTTTGGGCAAAGGCATGTTTTGGCTCCTGCACAAATTCTCGTGAGGCCTGATCTTCTCCGCATTGCAGATTATAGGCTGCTTTGCGAGCCTCTTGGGGGTTTCTGTAGGCGGAAGAGTGTTTCAAAATGGCCATCCTGTAGGTGGACCATCTTCAATTTTTTTGGTCTTCCAGTCAAGCAAAGAAGCTGGAGTACTCTGGAGTGTACGTCCATTTAGCATACTCTATGCAGTTCCGGCTGTCTTTAAGGTGAAACGTGTCCACCATTTGTTCATAGAGTTCCAAATGCTCCCAAACAGAATACTTTGCGTTTTTGTGGTACGTGGTTATGAAATTCCTAATGGCCTTGATCTGCCTAATGGGGTCTTTTGCCATAACTCTCTTTAGTTTATTTGCTTTCTTTGGCCACGTCACCTGAGTCCACCCACCCTCAGACTCAGAGGCGCTACTGTTGGAGGACCCCTCCTTATCTTCTAGGCTCTCCCTGATCTTGTGAGCTTGGGAGGGGCTCGCAGAATGGTGGGGCCTAGTTTCATCTCCCCTGTGGTGCACAGGAGAGTAGTCTTTTGACTCTTCCCTGCTTCCACGGTTGGCAGAGGATCCCCCCACTGCCCTGATTGGGTGGAGGTCTTTAGAATGCTGTTTTTGGGCCTCATTTCATTCTGTCTTTCTACGAATTGAACCAACTGGTCCCTTTGGAGGTAGTAATTCTGCAGATCTAATTCCCTGACTTTCTCCTCATAGGGGACTCCATTATCAGAGACATCAGTCTTAATATTTCGGTAGCTGTACAGGGACGCCCGTCCATCACTTTCTGGGGGGTGCTGACCTGCCAGCTCCATTTTGCTCTGCCTATTTAATTCTACCGGCCTCATGGTTTCTGGCTCATGTGAACCAATAGACATGAAGTCAGCAGTGTACACAGTATTAAAGGGGTTTGAGTCCCTTCGTATAGAGGTCATCATACTATGATGAGGGTTGCCCTATCCCTCTCTACCTGTTCGGAGTCCCTCCAGTTCGTATTAAATCTAGCACCCTCTTTCTCCAACCTCGCTAGTTTCTCCTTCCCAGCCCCTACCTCTTGATAATAGTGAAAGTTCTGAGCCTTTGCTTAGCGATCAGGGCTTTACTGGACTCTATGACCCGCTATTGAGCTACCACCTGCTGGTGGAGCCCCTCTTTCTCCTCACAGAGGGCCTCATTATCTTTTTGTGCTGCCTGTATAGTTTGGGAACACTGAGACAATTTCTGTTACAGAAGGTGAACCTCCTTTTTCTGCATGTTTAGAGTCTCTATGGCCTGCTCTAACTCAAGTTGCATGTGTCTCCTATGTCCCATTAATTTTTCACATTCTTCTTTTATGCCAGTCAGTACCTGAAGGTCTGACTCCCTTCTCTCCAGGTTAGTTTCGCACTGCACATTTCCTGTTATGGGGTCCGTTTCTCCTGATACAGAGTGCCCCTATGTTCAGCCAGGTCGCCCCTTTTTTGTGTAATGGAGCCTAATTTCTGGTGCTCTTCATCAAATTCTGATTGAGAGTGGAGGTCTCTCATAATTAATTTATTATTTTCCTCTTCCATTGTTTTTATCTACTCTTGCAGCATGGTTATTTGTCTTGAGCAAACCCTATTATATGAACATTGTTGGGACTATTTGCATCTGGGATTCAGCCCTGTTATTATTTTTTGAACTGTGTTGGGATTCAACCCTGTTATTACTTACATCAGGATTAAATGACTTGGAACCAGAGTGCGCGTCTGACCTTCTTTTTCTACTTAATATTACAGGAGACCCGGGCTCCAGAGGCAGCAGCACTGGGGCTATTATGCCCCCACTTTGGAGAGCCATATTCATGGTTTCCTCCCCTCCCCAAATTGTGGGTAAGATTTGTGTTTGGAGGGGAGTTGGTTCCTGGTCTCCTGAATGAAACACTTGTGCCATCACTACAATAACCAGAATCCTTTGAGACTGAAATTGAATTAAATTGAAAAAAGTAATTAGCAACACCTGAAAAGGAACACAGCTAACACAGGCTCCCTGATGAGAGTTTGAGACTTGAAAGTACTTGGAGGAGTAGAACTAACTATTGTGCTTTGGAACTGTAGCAGTTGGGATTTAACCCTGGTAATTTTTGAACATTGTTGGGACTATTTGCATCTGGGATTCAGCCCTGTTATTATTTTTTTAACTGTGTTGGGATTCAGCCCTGTTATTACTTACATCAGGATTAAATGACTTGGAACCAGAGTGCGCGCCTGACCTTCTTTTTCTACTTGATGTTACAGGAGACCCGGGCTCCAGAGGCAGCAGCACCGGGGCTATTATGCCCCCACTTTGGAGAGCCATATTCATGGTTTTCCCCCCTCCCCCAATTGTGGGTAAGATTTGTGTTTGGAGGGGAGTTGGTTCCTGGTCTCCTGAATGAAACACTTGTGCCATCACTACAATAACCAGAATCCTTTGAGACTGAAATTGAATGAAATTGAAAAAAGTAATTAGCAACACCTGAAAAGGAACACAGCTAACACAGCCTCCCTGATGAGAGTTTGAGACTTGAAAGTACTTGGAGGAGTAGAACTAACTATTGTGCTTTGGAACTGTAGCAGTTGGGATTTAACCCTGGTAATTTTTGAACATTGTTGGGACTATTTGCATCTGGGATTCAGCCCTGTTATTATTTTTTGAACTGTGTTGGGATTCAGCCCTGTTATTGCTTACATCAGGATTAAATGACTTGGAACCAGAGTGCGCGCCTGACCTTCTTTTTCTACTATATGTTAATTGTAGACTCAGCTTCTGTTGACTCTCTTCCAGAGAGTCAACCTTTTCCCTACACTCCTCTTTCAATGCATCTAATTGGGCTGCTTGATCTGCATTATTTTGCTGTTGCAGAGCCAAGTACTCTTTTAACTGTTTGATATAGATTCCAGATTCTGTCTCAGAATCTTGGTTCTATTGCAATTTTTGTTCCACTAATTTTAGTTCAGTCTGGATTTTAGTTAAGAGTTCCGATTGATTTTGCGCAAGAGTTGTATTTTCCTCATGCTTTTCCCTCATCACTCCCATATGGAGATAAATGTAGGCCGTGATTCTAACACGTTTAATCTGCTCCTCTTTAATATTCGGACTCATGTACAACTCGCTCTAAGCTTCATGTAATAGGCCACCGTCCTGCCACATGTCCATGTCCATGGTGGTGACCTGTTGCATAATTTCTTCTAGCCAGACTTTTTCATCTTGCTCTGCCCATTCCCCTCTGACAAATAGCTTGTGCAGAAGGTGCTCCCTAGCTATATTGATCTATACTGTGGCCATTTTGGAAAGTGTCCTTTCTTTATTAATTTATTTATGCAAGTGTAATCTGTATTCTGTTGCTTTTTGTCTTGTTTTTGGGGTTGATTTAGCTTTAGTTTTATACACAGGCACGGTACTAAGGATTTTTGTTTTGGCGAGGCGCTTCAACAGCGTAACACAGTGTTCCAACCACGCAAAGCATCACTACCTTGAAGGTTAGCTTGCTTTGTTAAGCTGTCACGGGTGAATATTCAAACCCAATCTCCGGCACGAGCCGCCAATTTGTAAAGTATTCTAACCGGGCGTCAAACACCGGATCAGGACTTTTGACCTTAGCCTAGGATGTAGAACTCATTTAGAATACTTTCTCTTTATTTTCTGCGAATTCAAATTGAGCTGGTACGCAACCCGTCGCACACCCCCTTTTACAAATGCCCCGGGTCACAATGGACCATGAGCCAGGACGGTTGGTGGGAATAAAATATTTATTTTAATTTCAAAGGAAATCACACAATTTTTATGTTGGTCAGCAATCAGCAATGGGGTGATAATTACAATGAAAACTACTGAAATACACTTGGGTAACCTTCTACAAGAACATATCCAAAGCACACATGAATAAGAGCACCTTTTCAATTAGGGTAGATAGCACCGGAGTTAAGATTTCCCCGTGCAATGTTCCCTCAAATCCCTGAGTGGGTAGAAAGAAGCAGCAGGGTATCAGGCATATGAGGCGGCAAACAGAATTAAAATCCGACCTTCCCTCACAAAATAAAAGGCAAAAAACCCTTTGCAATGGCCTAAAATGACACTCAGATTTTGACAAATAATTAATATGTGTGTATAAATAATAATGTAAATATGTTTGATCACAGTGTCAGGGATGTTATATCATAAGCAATAATAAAGTAATGGAATCACAAAAGGCATACAGTTCAAAAAGCAACTTGAAATGAAAACACAGTGCAGCCAAATTCACACATTGAAAAGTTGCAATTTACACATTTGCAGTTTTAAATGTCAACAAGTTTCTTTAAAAAAAACAGGTGAAAAACACAGAATCGGAAAGCGGTTTTTAGGCACGTGAAAGATGCACATCACAAGGCCAATATAAAAGTGAAAGAGTGACTATAGCTGGATAATTGGATGAGATTTTCAAGGTAAAAAGCAGATTCGGTTTTGGTAAAATAAAACAATTAAGGTGAGAAAATCGGTTTTAAAGAAAAGACACATTTCACTTACACTAGATTTAATGTCTAGAAAAGAGGAACGCCATCCATGAATATAAAAGTTACGCTGCAGTTCTAACCCTTCACGCAGTATACCCCTTTACTTTATGGAAAATGAATTTATTTAATCAAAATATTGCTAAGGACTTACGATCTATGCAAGACAGAAATGAAGAGAAAAGTGGCGCTAATGCTTGGAGATCAAGGACAGGGTGCACAGAGAATTCTAACAGTTTTAAACAAGTTATCAGGGTATGAATAGAATTACTTAGAGAGTAGGACAAAGAAAAAGGGTCCAGATGGGATAGGCTATGTGTTTAAATGGGATGGGGAAATACTCACACTCTGCACTTGAGTTAGGGATTTGGGACAGTCAACCGGGTTCTGGACTTAAAAACTCAGTTCACAACACAGCGGGCACCCCTCACAGCAAACAGCTGGGCCAGTCTGGTCACTGGATGACAAGGGTACAGCGGGCATGCTGGTAGTTGGCAAGAAGCTGGTCTGGTCACAGGATGCTCTCCAAAAGGGTACCACAGCCTTTCCCCTTTGTTTTTGGGATTTTTAGTGGGGTTTCTGGATCAATGGCCTTGCTGGGATAGGGTCAGCAATGCTTTGGCCTGGCAGTAGGGTCTGGAATCTTGCAAAGGTGGATCTGGAAAGGTCTGGATACACAGGCACTGGAAATTCAAGTGAGAGTGTCCCTGTGAGCTCTCACCCTTTATATAAAAGCGGGTGACATCACCGGGTGTTTTGATGGGCAGAACTGAGCTAGACCTACCCCCAAGAACCGGATAGGTCAGCCAATGTTGGTTGCCTCCTTGCCTCCTTTTGGAGGGGACTCAGTTTATGGGTTTGTGTTTTTATGAGGTGCAAAGCCTTCCCACAGTTCTTTTTGCCAAAAATCAATCTTAACATAAAATACACATTTGTACAGTTGTGGCACGTTCGCAAATTACATAGGCAGATTACATATTTAATACAGAGCATGGTGTTCCCACTCCCAGGTATGTACGTCATTGTTTCGCCCTTTTAATGTTTTTTTGCGATTTTAGTGAGAAGTGCTTCACCCAAAATCCCACAATTCTAGGTGTGTGTGAATATTATAATAGGGCATATTTCTATTAATTTGTACTTTTACCATTATTCATATTTTCCTGAGGTTTGCGTCCCATACATGATATGGACGGCCACAATATCTTGTTTAGAAGCCACAAAAATCACTTTTAAACTGTACAACCTTTACATTACTGTGATGTCCGGTTACAGAATTAACAGTCTTAAGTTTATTAATCAAATAGTATTTTGAGCCAAATGGGGCTGGCCTTTATCCTTCAACTGGTACCATTTTTTCAGGCTACCAGCAAATGTCAACTTAGTCCAGGGATATCATGGAGTGTTTCTTTGGAGCTCCTTGGTTTGAGTGGATGATTGTTGTCACTTCCAGAAGTCACACGTAGGTGTCCCAGATCTACTGTCTCAAGCTGAAGCCCAGACAGAAGTCTGGCGAGCGTGGGATGTTTCTTTCTCTTGGCCTATTCAGAGTTTTAAAGGGCATAATTAGCCTGTAAGTGTCCCCGAATCTAGTGTGGCTTCTTTTGGGGGGAAGGCCTCTCCTGTTGCTAGCAACCACCCAAGCAGAAAACCTGTTTGGCTAGTTCCACAATGCAGCCAATGCCTATTGTTCTGCATGAGAATCATTTCTGTTGAAACAAAACATCCCATCTATGTTTTCACACAAGACCCCCCTGACATTCCTAGTCAAGAAAAGGGCATTATTCAACATTGTACTTTTAAAACAGGCATTTTTCTTGGTTTGCAAAAACACATTTTGTCACGTGGTGCATGCTGCTGGGATTTCCCTTTCAAATTCAGTTTTTCTCTGTCATCTGGACTCCAAACATTGTTTTGCAGCCCTAGCTAGTTTCATTGATACAGCAATCTGTTCAAGACATATGTCCACTTAAATTGACATATGCCCTTAGAGCTAGGGTTTCTTCTGAAGCAGTGATTTCTGACATTGTGTAGCCCAAATGTCAAGCGTATTTCCGTACGGCTGAAAGTAAAGCTTCTATTGATTTCCTGGATCTGGTCTGACACAGCCTGCCATTCAGGAATAAGGCTCTCTTCTGCTGGAGCACAATCTGAATATGGATGGGCATGGCAGGGCCTCACTGATAAAAGCAGAGTAATGTAGAACAGATGCAAAGAGCATCAAAGCGGCATCATTTTAAATGTAAAATATTTCCCCTTTTCAATGGGAAACTTTGGGCTAACAGCAAAGCAGCGCTGCTTTTTCACTCCACTTCTATAGTACACACCAGAACACACCCTGGCAGCCTTTCTTGGTGTGCTCCCGGTTCCAGCTTGCCCAAAGATACTTAGCAAAACAGTAGAGCCATCCTTTTGTAGCTGCAAAACGCAGTTTCGAAGAGAGGCAGTGGTGCTCAAAGAAGCCTGCGCAGCCATTTTGCTGTTAACTGCTGAAGTGCAGCTTGGTTTTGGATGGGAATTCTGCTGAGTGTGTCAATGTATCCCACAATACATGGGAATGGGACTTGAGTATAGCAGTCCATACTGCAAAAACGTATATTTTTTGCAGTTGGGTTTCCCCGAAAAAGAATACTGGTGTAATAACTGTTTTTGAAGCAGTAAGGTAGACATTCAGGAATTTATTGAAATACCACCTTTTGGGGTGATGACATGTTGGATTGATTATTTCCAACCATTTCCCTGGTATCACCAATGTTTAGGGGTGCCACAGTTTCACAAGTGCACCAGGGACACTAACGAATGATTACAGTGTATTAGACTTAAAATCAAAAGTGATCCACTCATATGGAATCCCGGGTTATATATTGAAAACAGGTGGACTAAGTACACATACATACACCAATATTTAGTCTGTAAACTCAGTGGCATGGTGATTAGGGAAAATGGTGGTGGATTCAGCATTTTGTATGTAAGTGAAAAATTGGATAATCTATATGTTTTTTGTCTGCAGAAGTCCGCTCCTGAAGAAGGAAACGCGTAGATCATGAAGGTTTTATATTTGAACATGCGCAAGAACATTTTACAAAAAGATTATTGGACGATTCGTATGGAATTCAAAAATATGCTCTCTGATTTGGAATTGTAAAATTGTATGTTAAACTCTTGTAATTTTTCTAAGAAGAAACTAAGTTTTTGGCAGCATTAAGGTTTGCAGAGGACAGGAGTGTCCACAGTGTGGACACTATATATTGATATTCTTGCGAATTTTCAAATGGGGTGCAGATCCGCGAAGAAGGTCAAGGACAGGAGGAAAGGGATTCTGGGGTACACATTGCAGAACAGCATGGGTGGCCTGCTTTTCTGGTGTGCATTCCTGCTGGATTTCTATGGAGCAATCTGTGTGAGTGAGCTTGCAGTAAAGGGAGGAATAGGGCAAGCTAGTAATGGCAATGGTGCAGTGGAGGAATTTTCTGTTGGAGCAGGACAGAATGTGCTTCAAAATCCCAAGATCAAAGAGAGACCAATGTGGCCAAGGTGCTAGGAACAGCACTGGTTAAGTGTGTTATTAGTGCAAGTCACCAGGCTAGAGGTGGGCAAGAGGGGAGTGCGCTCATTTACTGGTATGGTTTGCCAGTTCAGCAGCATCATGGGAGATGTCTGATGGTAGCAGGGCTGCATGCCAAAGAGTACCGCATACACACTTGGGATTGGTGTAGCATCAATGGCAGTTTTCACCCAGGACGTGATCATGAAGTAGGAGTGTTGGAAATCGAAAGGGGTTTACGACTTTGTGGGTCCCAGCGACAGAGATGCCACAGAAAATCCCTCTGCTGGGCATTGACCTACAAAGCAGCCTCGATTCTTAGGTCTCTGGGGGCCCAGGGGAAGTTTCCCTCCACTCTGTTCCCATGCCACAAGCAAAGGGCTGTGTTGCCTTGAGGAGGGGGCTTTTGACCCTAGCAGGGCTGGGGATGTGCAATAGGAACAAATGGAAAGGCCACAAGAGTGTAAAGGAGCACCTGCTCCCAGATAATTTTTCCACCATCTGTAATTGTTTTATGGCACAGGGGAGCAACATGTGACTCAGCCAGCATGGCCACCCTGCATCAGAGGCAATAGCATGAAGCTGACATTCCAACAGAGCAGAATAGGCACTTAGGGCAGCATGAAGATGTGTGTGGTTGGATAGCATGCTAAGGTTACTACTGCTACATGCAGGTCCGTAGTGTTGATGGGAGGGCAACAGCCGACGGCCATGGAGTGGCAGTTCCTGATGTCTCACCTCATTAAACCAATTCATCCACCTCCAGTTTGGAGTCTGCTCGTCACATGGTGGAGCCAGGCAGGACACCCTTGGAGGGTTTGACTGTGCAAGGGCTGACATGTAGTTCTGGTCAGCTGACATTTCCGGAGGTTGGCAGGCGGGAGGGCTGAGGACGGGGTCAGCTAGCATGCAGGGTGAGGTGGCAGCTCTCTCCTCCAGAATCCAGCCTCCTGGCAATGCCTAATAGGAGTCACCACCTTGGTGACAGGTGGGCACAGGTAGCAGTCAAAGGAATCGTTACCTGATTAGTTGGTCCTCTTAACATTGAGTTAGTTTGCTGACTTATTTAACCCAAAACCTATGTGAAGTGCCTTTATTGCCACTTGTGTTTTCTATATATGTATGTATCCGCAATAAAAAAGAGGGTGGTCTTCCCACCAAACCAGCACAAAGTAATGGTAGAGGGGGAAGAGCTTGAACACATTGCCTGGGCCAATGTAACCAGCAAAACAATGAAGAGGGCAGAAGGCAAGGGAGCAGCACCCATAATCCAGTCACCTACTGTAGGCGAGGGCAGCCAAGGGAAGGTGTACAAGAAGCGTTCATGGGCAGGAATGCCAAGAACAAGCTGGAGAGGCTCACTGTGAAATGAGTAACAAACCATGTAAGATGTGCCAGGAGCAAGGATCACAGATTCCCTCAAAATGAGAGAAGTACTCTCTCTCTATCTCTCTCTCTCTCTCTATAGATATGTATATATATATATATATATATATATATATATCATTAGGAGTTCTTGGTGGAAAAATGGAAACTGGATTTTATTGGATTGGAAGAATAGTGTCTCAATCAGAATGTTGAAATGTTCATGCCCAAGTACACCTTATGTGGCATGGAGAATAGTGTTTTTCTGGTGGAAGTGAGAGTGACAACATTGCTTATGGACACTTCCAGAGCAGGGAGTCGATGCAGGGTGTACGGTCAGCATTCATCAGCCTGTATGGTCAGCATTCATCAGCCAGTAACACCCAACTAGTCCTCACTAGTGGATGTCTTCTGCCTCAAAGACTGTCTAGAGTTGATCAAGTCTTGGATGATGGCTGCTACATTAAAATGTAATTCAGTAAAGACTGAGATTGTCCTCTACTCCTCTGGTGTGGAAAACGGTACTCTTCAATACTGGTTGTCTATTCTGTTCATGGATCATGGGTGGTTTTCCCCAATTCCATTACCCTCAACTCATTTTTTTGGGACCTGCCTAGTCCCTGCTCCCAGATCTCTGCATTCCAGTAGAGCTAGAAATCACTCTAGTGTTGTCCATAATATGTCACTTACACCAGCAACAACATATCTTGCCTCACTTTCTCTAGAGCCCTGTTAATCATGACAACATATTCAGTTTCTAGACCTCAAGGTGAAGGAATTCACCTCTGGCATTGGGTCCACACCTCCCACACAATTTGAATAGTAACTTTCCCGTTGCAATCATGGCTCGATTGCCAGTATTGCACTGCGCTGCAATAATGATCAGGCCCTGCTTATTCGACCAGCCAGGATACCGAGCCCCGCTTTGCCATCCCATTCCCCACTTGACTGAGGCCACCTACAACATACCGAAGGCCGCAACAAGCTACCTTAAAAATGACCAATTTGTTTTGACTTTGGAGAGATGTCCTGTGTGCCACCTATCTTCCTACTGCTCCACAGTGATTGGCCTCTGATGTCCACTAAGAGCCAGTAGCAAGGCCAACAGGCGTAAGCTGGCCCATGCATATGAAGGACTCATTCCAAGGCCACTGTCTTTTCCTGTCCGTGGCTGCAGGAGCTGCGAGCCTACGGTGTCTGCTTGCATTACCTCAATGTAAAATCAGTAAGAACAGTAAGAACCTGCATGCACTACAGCAAGAAGACATGACACCTAGTCATTGACCACCGTTATGCATATGAACATACTTTCCTGTGTCCTTGCATGGTGTCATAACCCCAACTTATCATGCAGCTCCGACTACCACTCACACGTGCATGTGTGTGCTGTATCCTGTTGTTGTTCCATATTCAAGAAGTACCCCTGCTCACTGGCATCCAGTTTCCTTACACTGCTCCCCTCTAAAAGTCACGCTCCACTGCTCTACGCTGTCACCTACATGATCAGCACTTAGAAGTGCCAATGTTGCAGTATTTATTTGTTGCCCACCCCCTGATCATTATCTTAAAGTATCTTTACTGTATTTAGTCAACCCTACTCCTCCTGTACTTCAAATTGCCTTGCTGTATTGCTGGCTGTTGCCCCAATTGATTCACATCTAAATGTGCCAGTATTGTATTGATTTTTGCCCCTCATTTAGATATGTATCTTAAAGTGATTATACTGTACTGCCCCAGTGGCCCCCTATTTGATTAGCACAATGGCACCAGTACCTAACTCGTGTTCAAGCGGGCATGAGTTGGTCCGCACTTAGCTATCCACTACCTGACTTGCATTAAAATGCCTGTGAGGTACTACACGCTGTAGCATAAACTGTAATGCCCTTTGACTTGCAGATTTACTCATAGATGGGCCTTTCATGCAATTGATCTCTCTTTTGTGTCCCCTTAGACAAGTCACATTTAGACTAACAAGACTGCATAGGAGTCCCTATCCACTGCACCTTGTAAACCGCCTTACAGAATACTGTTACTATGCACCGCTACACCACTAGTCCCAGTTCTACCACAGCCTGGCTGTATCTGGAGATGGATAACCAGAAACCAATGACCTGCTCCACTACCTCCTCTCACTAGGACAGACCTACCACTAAACTCCCTGTAACTCTAAAAATGTCTATTAACCAGATGTGCATACAATCCCGCCCACACGCTTCCTTCCTTACACGCAGCACCAAAACCTCATAGCCCATAGACAACCTAAGCACCCACCCATTCCTAGCCAACTCAAGCCCCTGATCACCCAGATCACCACCTTCTCAAGCATGCCTAGCACTAATCATCCATGCAAACTGGTCACTGGGAACCTCAGACTGTTACGCTCACCTGGTCTCTGCGGGGACGTTGAGGCACGGTTGGCGCACTCCCTGGATTTGGCTTCCCTGGATATTGCTTTACCCCCAGCTGCGGCGATTTGGTCTAGTCAGGTTGCTGGAAATGCCCTGTTATTTAGCAAAAATGCTTCTCTTCAGCAGGGGCACTATAGACGGACTCAGTTGCTTCACTGACCTGTATTCACAATGGCCCAGACCGGCTGCGATCAATCCTCATGGAAGCTGAGTGTTGATAACAATGATTATTGTCTGTATGCTTCTATAAAGTCTTTGCCAATGATTATTGTCTGTATCCTTAATAATGTCTTTCTTTTCCCCAATAGGTGTTGAAGATGGCTCTGCTGAGTCGCGTTGCTGACAGTGTACCCACGCGGTGTCAGAAAAGAATAGAGCAGACCCCACTAGAAGGTAAGTAGGGTTTCTAAATGAAACGCAAGGCTTAGGTGTTGCATAGCCAAGCGTTAAATATTTATGCGATTTCTAACCTTGTACCGCAAGGATGCCTGACGAGAAGGAGACTTCTGTGTGGATGAAGACTCCGACAGGTGAGGAAGATGCGCACAACAGAAGATGGATTTGAAGACAGGTAAGTTGCGCGCTGGAGATACTGGCGTGGAGCTCGTAGTACTTCAAGCGGTGGTATGGCTGGTTTCAGGTGAGGTGTTCGTTGAAGATGTACAGCTGGAATCAGGTAAGTGCGCACCGAAGATGTGAAGCTGGAATCAGGTAGGTGTGTGCCGAAGATGTGAAGCTGGAATCAGAAGATGCAGAGCTGGAGATAGGTAAGAGCTTCAGACGGCAGTAAGCGTTACGCTGCATACAGCAGATTAACGCAAAGCCTCAACATGCGGGTGGGGCCGGCTTAAATAGTCTGGCCTTAGCCACTCCCCTTTAGCTCCTCCTTGTTGCCCCACCTCACCACTCCCATAGCTGATTGCACGTGCCTTCCAATGCTTTCTAAAGACCACGCCCGGCCTGGATACACGTGTCTTGGATCCAAAGTGTGCAGAGCACACTTTCTTATGAGCCTGGCACCTTTGGCCAAAGGCGCTAGGACAGGGTCCATTTGGACCCTTTTAAAGGAGGAAATAAGGGCCCTTGGTTAGTGGCCATGACACAGACTAAGGTCTCAACTAGCCATATGCCAGCAACTGCCTTCAACTATGACTCAAGCCACCACCTGGAAAAATACACACCCTAATTTAAGAGCCTACCACCACAACACTAGGAATGATCGTCAACTTCCCATACCAATCACTCATTGCAGCATGAAGGTCACTACCCCTAACCTAAAGGCCACTAGCGGTAGCCATCATGATACTACATCTAAGTCCACTGATACCTTCAAGGTACGAAACCTCCCGGCACAATTTCTCTTGAAGCCCAATCCCATTATCTCATCTCCATCAAAACTAACTACACTGTCTGCCTTAGCCATAATACCTAACTCTACCAGCCTTGATGCACATTCCAAACTCTGAAATTAATCTGCCCCTTAGAGAGAACGTGAACCCCGAAACATCCACAATTAAGGGTGGTCTCTTAAATGCTTGATCGCTCCCAGCACATGCTTTTGATATTGCTGACCACATCAACCTAGACTTCTTAGCTAGAACCGAAATCTGGCTCCACGCAGCAGCTGGCCCAGCACTCTCCATGGCCATCCCTGAAAATTACACTAACTTCAGGACAGATAGTGAAGGCTCCAAGGGAGGAGGAGTAGCATTGATTGCTAAAAACCATCTGTGCATAAGAGAAATACCTAATCAGTCGTTCCTTTCGGGTGAACTACTCTCCATTGAACTGTCACTTACCACTACCCTCACCTTGACCCTCCACCTCATTTATAGTCCACCAGAACCAACACTCTCCTTCGAGGAAGATATTGCACAACTCCTCACATGGAATACCAAGCCATGCTTGCAAATTTTATTGTTGGGTGATCTAAATCTAGGTCTCAGCGATCCCTCCCACAACAGCACCCTAGCTGTAGCCAACACTATTACAGCGCTAAACGTCTCTCACCATGTCAACAACCACACCCACATCAAAGGTAGAACTTTGGACTGGCTGGCAGATCTTAACTGTAACATTAAGATCCCTCTAAGACATCATGTCCATGGACCGACCATCACGTCATTTCCTTCACCATCCAGCAGAACCTCATCATAGACATCTCCTCAACCCAAGCACTACCCCCCCTCACTAGAAATAAATGCAACATCACAGCTGAGAAACTACTACCCTTGATGCACACTATCACTGATTTCATATATACCTCTAGCATTGACCCATCCACTATGGTAGAGCTATATCACCAAACCCTCCTAGAGGCCATTGACAAAGTAGCACCTATGAGCATGCACAAAGCCAAACCACTTGCCCACCTAAACTCATGGTACACCCCTAACCTCAAAACCATGTGCAGCAACAAGAGAATAGCTGAGACAAACTGGAAACAATAGCCCACTCATTCCAACAAAGAGAGCTTTAATTTCACCTCTAAAAACTACAAACAGGCCATCCTCCAAACCAAATGTTCCACCTACAATGAGAGAATTACCAAAGCCAACTCTGGAACTAAAGAACTTTTCACTATTTTATGAGAATTAGAATCACCAGTGCCACCACAAGAATCTTGCCTCAAAGACATGACCAGGTGCACAGCCATTCAAAAAGCCCTCCTGGACAAAATCACCTTTTTACAATAAAAAATCGAATTAAAAAGGCAGAATCTAACACCTGGCCTATCCATTCAGATGCCTACTTATACCCCTCAAAACTCCAATACTAAATTCGAATTTTCCCCAGTCTCCATGCTTGAAGTATCAAAAATCATCACAAGCCTCAAACCATCAAGATGTCAAGGCGACATCTGCCCAGCCGCACTCATTAAAGACACACTAATAAATGCCTTATTTGAAACAAGTACTATTCAAACCAACCTTAAAGATGCGTGGGTCCTTCCGATGCTCAAAAAATCCATTTTAGATCTGAGAATCCTGACAAACTATCGTCCTATAAGTACAGTACTGTTCCTACTCAAAATATTGGACTTGGCAGCTCACTCGCAAATCCAAAACCACCTAGAAACCAACAACCTCCTTGGCCTTCACCAATTAGGCCCCCGGCCAGGATATGACTCTGAATCAACCCTTCTAGATCTAAAAATTCAAATGGATGAGATTAAAGACAAGGGCAATTTAGCTCTCCTCCTCTTACTAGACCTCTTTCATGGTCATGAGGTCAGGGGCACAGGCATGCAGGGGTCGCATGCACAGGAGACCTGGGTGGACACTGTCCTGGCGCCTTTGGCGCCAGGCTCATTAACAATAGTAAACAAGAACATCCATTTAATACCAAAATACTTTTATTATGGACATAGCACTTCAGATGCATGAACATTCCATCCATTAAGCAGGATGCATTAACCTTGAACATTCCATCCATTAAGCAGCTCCAAGTGTATTCTTGGGTGTGGCTGCTAATGGATTGCCTTTGCATGCCTAATCGGTGTGCCCACGATCTCAGCTATATAAGCTGACCCGATCCAAAAGACAGACGCTTCGCGTTATTTTGCACTTGCAAGCAACGTAACGCTCACCGTCGTCTGAGGTCAGACTTACCTTTGAAGATCCTGCTTCCTGGACATCCTTCTTCCTTCCAGCATACTTACCAACTGGGGGAAGCTGTCCTTACCTGTACATCTCTCCAGTGAACCAAGTATTCATCTTTACACTTTCCGGAATGCCGCAATCTTCATCTTGGCACCGCAGCACGACACGCTCCATCATCGACAGCAGCGCATGAAAGGAAAAACAGAAGACAATCTTAGACATCGAAGAAACAGTCATTTTAAGGTTGCGCCTCCGCAGAGACCAGTTGAACGTAACAACTCTCAGCTGTCTTCGACCTAGTCAACCACAATATACGCTGCAAACATCTTGCTTCGGCAGCCCACTGTTCAACCAAAGCTATTCTATGGATGCAGTCCTTCCTATCCAACAGAACTATAAGGGTCTTCGCCCCTACCGCAGCAGCAGAGCCTGCCCCAGTCTCCTAAAGAGTTCCACAAGGATCCTGCGTTTCCCCTACACTTTATAATATCTTAACAAAACCTCTATTTGACCATCTGGATGACCTGGGTGTCACATACACTAACTATGCCGATGACACCCAAATCCTCATACCTATTACAGGCACCTACGACATAGACACTAAACTACTAAACGAAACTTACCAAACTATCCAGGTTAAAATGGCTACGCATGGCTCATGCCTAAATGACAAAGAAAACAAACTACTCCTCATAGGCTCACAAAACCACCTAAATAAACTAGACGACCACTTCAAATCTGCCTAAATAAACTAGACAACCACTTCAAATCCTTCGCTATTGATGGCATTACTATTAAAGTCTCCAAGGTGTGGAAACAGAGAAATTGACATGAGGCAGGGAAGCCCAAAAGGAAACACACCAACACAGGTTACAAAGGACATACAAAGCGCTTTATTTCAAAGTTACAAAGTTACCAAAGTCAATTGACATGCGAATAGCTATTCGGCTCTCTGACTAACACACGAACCTTCAACGTTAGGTTCGCACTGAAAGTGGGAGAGACCGATCATCGGGATGCTTGGGTTTTTATACATTTAGTACTGCATTGGCCAGCCCTCTTACAAGTTAACCATTTCTGGAACCATGGCTAGGGTTCGTAGCCAGGTCGAACACACAATTTCCATACATTAGATCAGTTCCGCTGATACGGTTACATATTTACACATAGGTTAAACAGAGGACAGGGTCTTAGTTCATGACCCTAACAAGTAGCCTGCGGACATATTATTCATTCACGTGTGCGAAGGTCACCATGGCCGAAGTCTTACTCGAAATGTCATTCGGCCTCCATTTTGTGATTCAGGGTGACTTCCACACTGCAAGAGTACCTAAAATGGCGGCTAGATCCAAGATGGCGGCTTACACGATACATTAAGGTCAAGACCTTGCCGCGGAACCTATGTACATAGTATCCTTTAGACAGCTTGGCGTAGGCCAACATACATTTAAATGATGCGATTGGGGTTATAATATTATATCGATTTCCACAGACCCTCCTTTTGGACTATGCCAAGTGCTAAAACATTATTTCCTAATACTTTTGAAAATACTTAAGGGCATTAGCATCCATAGGTTCCGCATCATTGTCTGAAATGTCAATAGCCATAAAGTTGTTCATAAGAACTTCTTGCAACATGAATTCTTTAGATGCTGTCTTCGGGGTATATATTCTACGCCCTATTGCTTGTTGGTTTGTTTGTTTGTTTATTTATTTATTGTGCGCACCAGACCCTAGGGTAGCAGGGCGCAAGAGAACAAGGAGGTTTACAGCTTAGTTAACGTTTACAGGTTACAGATTAGTTAACGTTACAGGTTACAGGCATAGTGGACATTTCGAATCTGCAGGGTAGGGCAAGTGCAAGTGCAGATAAGGCGTAGCTAAACAGTCAAATCTATGGCGATCAAACAATAAAAGCAGGTTAGTACAAACATTATAAGAAGACGTTACGTATAAAGTGACATACGCTATGTCGCATTCTCAATAAGCCATTTTATGGTGTTCTTTCTGAAGTTATTGAAGGTTTGGTCAGATCTGAGTGCAAGGGGTAGGGAGTTCCATAACTGTGCTGCCTTAACTGGGAAGCTGGAACCTCCAATGGAGGCTAGTTTGAATCTGGGCACTAGGAGGCAGTTGGGGCTGGCTGTCCTTGTGAGTCTCGTTGGATTTTTCCTGTTGAAGCGTTCTGAGAGGTATCGGGGAGCTTTGTTGTTTAGGCATTTGTGGATAAGGGACGCAGATTTAAGGTTGATTTTTTCTTGGGTGGAAAGCCATTTGTGTTTTCGTCTTATTTCTGAAATGTGTGCACTTCTGGGGATACTTAGGGCCGCTCTAAGTGCATTGTTTTGGAGCACTTGGATTCTGTGGATGATTTGTTTGGTAGTCCCTATGTAGAGGGCGTTGCAATAATCTAATTTCGATAAAATGAGGGCTCTAGCTAGAATAAGACAGCTGTCCTCTGAAAGGAATGGTTTCCCAGCTCGTATTAACTTGCATGTATAGGCAGTGGATGATGACAGTGAGTTCACCTGTTTGGTGAAAGATAGTGTCGCATCAAGGTAAAAACCTAGGGTTTTTACTTCTCTGGCGACCTTGATAGTGTTACCATCGATGATGAAGGCGGAGTAGTTTTGGTTAAGTTTGGAGATACGGGCTGCCGTGCCCAGGATGATGAGCTCTGTTTTGTCATCGTTCAAGCATAGGCCATGGTTGGCCATCCATGCTTGAACGATGCTATAGACTCTATTCACCAGAGCCAGATCTTCGACGTAATCCCCAGTAAGTGGTAAGAGAATCTGAGTATCATCTGCATAGTTAGTGTAGGTGATACCCAGATTATCAAGATCGTCAAAGAGTGGCTTGGTGAAGATGTTATAGAGTGTCGGCGAGACGCAGGATCCCTGGGGCACTCCGCAAGTGATTGGGATAGGGTCTGCTGCCGCTGCGGGGGAGAACACCCTCATAGTCCTGTCACTAAGAAATGATTGAATCCAGACTATAGCCTCCTCTGAGAAGTGGGCAGCCGAGTCCAAGTGATTACATAGGACTTTATGGTCCACCAGATCAAAGGCGGCTGAAAGGTCTAGAAGGAGGAGGAGAGCTAGTTTTCCCTCGTCTCTGAGTGAGTCTATTTGGGCTTTTAGGTCGATAAGGGCAGTCTCTGTGCCGTATTGCGGACGGAAACCGGATTGGCGGGTGCCGAGGAGATGGTTCATCTCAAGGAAGTTCTGGATTTGGGTGTATGCTACCTTGTCTAATATTTTTAGTAGGAAGGGAACCGTGGTGATGGGCCTGTAGTTGGTAGGAATGTTGGGGTCCAATGTTTGCTTTTTTAGGAGGGGGAGTACCCAAGATTCCTTTAGGTTGCGGGGGATGGTGCCCGTAGTAAAGGAGGCATTGATAAGTTTTGTGATAAAGGGGGCTAAATCCCTAGCCGCATCCTTGATCAGTTGTGCGGGGCATTGGTCGCCTTTGCAATTAGAAGGTTTGAGAGTCAAAATGGTCTTCTCTACCTCAATTACTGAGACCTTGGAGAAACGGAATTGGGTGGATTCTGGATTGCGCTCATAACTTGGGCACAACATCCCCCTATCATTCCGCATATACTCGGGAGGCATTGAAAACAGCAGCAAAGGAATAACAGAGTCCCAAAAATACCTAAAATAACAGAAAGCACCTTCCACCCCCAAGATCGTAGAGAATCCCAAAACCAAGTACTAAGGCTCCAGTCTCCTACAGGGATATGGACTTCAGAACTAAGAGTGTGTAAATTCTGAATTGCTTTGAATATTGTTGGTGAAGAATCTGGTACGAAAACACAGCAAGCGGACCCCACTAATTTACATACTCCACCTCGTTCAGCTAAAATGACATCTAATGCCATTCGATTTTGGAGTGCTACCAATCTTATCGCCTCTTGCTCTAAGGTCATATTGTAAAGTATGTCCGTGGTCCGGTTGATTGTTTTCTCCAACACCCTCGCTAATCCCCTGATGTTTTCTGAATTTGCTATTTGTCCCCAGAAGGGAACTACTGATTTGGCTATATCCCCGAACACTTGTCCAGGGGTATCTCCATCATTATCCCGTCGCGGGCGAGCCTTAGATATCTCTAAGGTACTGGCTATAAATACACCTGGTAACAATATCCCTAAATAACAAGTCCCCTGCCAATCCTTGGGCAACCAGGGAAAAGCTAAACTACCACACACAAAATAAACCGGTCCCCCTACATACAAAGGCCTATTTTCCCCAGTCAAATTTACAATATTTATACAAGGCTCGAAATCTCCCATTGGCCTAGTGCCGTTTCTTTGTACACAGAAAGGGACAGAATCAGGACTGTGATTTACAGAATAAGAAGGAGGCATGGCATCCTTATTGCCTATCGGAGCCATCTTGAAAGAAACTAGATTTTGAAAAGGAAAAGAAAGTTTATCAGACGGCCTAATAGAAGCGATATTAGGTCTACTCCTATTTGCGAAAAGCGAGCATCCCAGGGGAGTCAATTCACGTTTTTCAAATTCATTCAAATTAGTCCCATCGAAGTTCCCTGAGATGCTATCATTCCATCGGCCAAAAAAGAGTGCTCTAAGAGAGGCATAGCAAGAGGTTGTTAGAGGTAAGGGATGTATATACCATCCCAGTCCCTTGTTCCCATGTTGTGGTAAGTGAGTGCAGACCCAACAATTACTCCTATTAAAAATAGCATGCGTAGCATTCATCACTATCATCAAAGTGTTATTATAATATTTCTGTCTATGCCGAGAGTCCCTAGGGGACAGAGTGTGAAGGTGTACAGAGGGAGTCAAAACAGTTGGTACAATTTTGGTCGGTAACAGAGGCTTCAAAGGATAAATTTCTTCAAAGTACCAAAGTCCCACAGCAGCAGTTGCAAAACTAACAATAATCAAAACGAGAACACAACAGTACGTTTTCGGGGCCCAGGCACATTGTCCATTGTTCGAATTGGTCACCTCTTTATCTAATAGTTCAATACGAGGAGCAGCGGTGAAGGCGGCAGGCATCATGGTTATCCCGATCGACGGCCCCAATGTTCGTTGCTGGCGGCACTTCGGCCGCGCGACTTCTTAGTCCTTCCCAACCCTGGCCAACAGAACCCCCCCTTTTCTTTGTTCCAAAAAAAGGGAAGACGATAGTATTTCAATCACTCCTTTTTCTTCCAGATGCACGATACTCGTGCAGCGATTTTATTTGCGTGGTCGAAGGTTGTACCGGATGGTACCCAAGTTTGTTGAATCCAAAAGCAAAGTATCGTCGCTCCCTGAGGGGAGCGTCGTATCAGTAGCGACGGAAGTCGCAGAGCTCGAAACAAGGTTTTCCGGAAGTGATTGATCAAGGGAGTGCGGAGACAAAATGGACGGCTCCCCGAGCTCCTCAGGCTCAGAGAACTTTTCCGGCGCACTCACAACGCTGCCTGCTACTCCGAGATCAGAGAGTGTAGCACCAGCGAGGGGTTCTGTTTCTTCTGTAACGTGTGGCGTCGGGTGAGGGATCTTCTTGATCTGTGTTGCATGTATCCAGTTCTTCTTTCCTGCCACCCGCACTGCCGTCCTGGTGACCAATAAAACCTGGTAGGGTCCCCGCCAGCGAGGCGCGAGACAGGAAGAACTTTCGTAGGTCTTCACCAGGACCCAGCTGCCGGGCAATATATCGTGTCCTGGGCCCGTAAACCGTACAGGTAAGGCAACATTCACCAAGATCTTTGCGGTGGTCATGGCGGTAGCATCTTTGACGGGGAAAGCCTCGACCCATTTGCTAAAAGCACAAATGATAACAAGAACATATTTCAAGTTATTACATCGCTCCATTTCAATAAAATCAAGGTGAATGGTTTCAAAGGGGACAGAGGGGGGCCCGAAACTTCCCCTTGGAGTCACTGTCCCTTTACCCACATTATGCTGCAGGCAAATCATGCAGTTCTGAACGAGTCTTTTTGCAGTTTCCAAAATTTTATCATTCACCCAAACCTGCTGTAATATCTTCGCAATTTGCTGGGCACACACATGTGTTGGACCGTGTGCCATCGTGACCATTGCTAATACATAAGAATCAGGAAGCAACCATTTCCCGTCAGATGCGTCCACCCAACACCCTTCGTCATCCAATTTCCCCATGCCTTCAGCCCATTTCCTAGGTTCTTCAACAGAGGCATCAGTCTGAATATCTCGCACAGACCCAATGCCTTCATCTATTATACAACCATCTCTCACTTCCCCTGAGGTGTACATGTCTGTGCTAAGGTCTGTAGCTGTTTGTCTAGCTATCAAATCTGCAAAAGCATTTCCTCTTCCCACATTGTCTATGACCTTGCGATGTGCTGCACATTTCATGATTGCTAATTGTTCAGGGAGTGAGAGCGCTAAAAGTAGTTGTACTATTAAGGGACCATGCTGAATCTTGGTCCCGTGTGAGGTCAGAAACCCTCTTTCCGACCACAGTTTTCCGAAATTGTGAGCCACCCCAAAGGCGTACTGACTATCCGTATAAATGTTAACTCTATGCCCTTGGGAGAGCTCACAAGCGCGGGTCAACGCTATAATCTCTGCGGCCTGCGCGGAGTTATGCGGAATCCTTTTTGTTTCTACGATCTTGTTCAAGGTAGTAACTGCATAAGCAGCTGTAGACGTGCCATTCGGAAGTTTAAAACAGGAGCCATCACAAAACAGCTCCCCTTCCGCATTCTCCAAAGGAGTATCTGAGAGGTCTATTCTGCCCTTTGTTTCTTGTTCGGTGGCATACAGGCAGTCATGTGATCCGTCATCGCCGCAAGCAGTAGTTTGCGGGAGAGGCAAAAGTTCAGCCGGATTGAGAACACAACACCTTTTAATTTGGATATGAGGAGCAAATAGAACTAATTCGTACCTGGTCAACCGGGCAGAAGTAAGGTGTTGTGTTTGAGTTTTATTCAATAGAATATCGACAGAGTGAGGTACCATCAAAATTAAATCGTGGCCTAGGACCATCCCCTCACTCTGTTTTACAGACGCAGCAGCAGCAGCAACAGCGCGCAGACATCGCGGCAAAGCGCATGCAACAGGATCGAGGGCCGAGGAATAATAGCCGCACCGCCTATTCTTCCCTCCATGTTCCTGTGTTAACACAGACAAAGCACATCCATTACATTCATGCACAAACGACACAAAGGCCTTATCGTAATTTGGTGTACCCAGAACCGGTGCTGAACACAGCGCGGCTTTGAGAAGCTCAAATGATCGTTGATGTTCCGATTCCCATGGCAATGGCAGAGAAATGCCCTTCTTCGTCAAAGCCAACATTGGTTTTACCACTAGGGCAAAGTTCGGGATCCACAGTCTACAGTAGGACGCCATCCCTATCAGGGCTCTGACTTCCTTCTGTGTTTTTGGGACAGACATGCCAGAAATGTGTTTTATTCGTTCAATTGTCAATCTTCTCCCCTCCTTTGACAGGAGGTAGCCTAGATAGGCAACCTCCTGACAACAATATTGAAATTTCTTAAGTGAAGCTTTGCGACCATTTTCAGCTAAATGAACAAGCAACAATATAGTGCCTTCTTTACAAGCTTTCTCAGAGTCTGCAGCCAGGAGCAAATCGTCTA
Source organism: Ambystoma mexicanum (assembly GCF_040938575.1). NCBI lineage: Eukaryota > Metazoa > Chordata > Amphibia > Caudata > Ambystomatidae > Ambystoma > Ambystoma mexicanum. The sequence continues at coordinate 1,315,538,671 of NC_090924.1, forward strand.
CGTATTGAAGCAGCGTGCAAGTAGATGGTAATTCAAGGGTGTCGAGCTGCTCTTTTAAGGCTCTACTATAGATACTAGTACTTTCAGTATACCCTTGAGGTGCCCTTGTGAATGTAAACGAGCGTCCCCCCAAGGTGAACGCAAACAAATACCTGCTCTCCTCATGTATCGGAATACTAAAGAAGGCGTTTTTTAAATCTACGACACTAAAGTGTGTAGCCGTAGCAGGGATCATTGTTAAGATCGTTGTTACATCAGGCACGATTGGAAATTGTGGGGCTACCACCCGGTTAATAGCACGAAGATCTATTATAAACCGGTACGGAATTGCATTGTCGCCTTTCTTATATACTGGCAAGATCGGGCTATTACATAAGCTACCTGTAATCTCTTCGATCACTCCACGATGTACAAAATCGGAGACAATGCATTTCAGAGCGCGCTCTCCTTCAATTGAAATTTTATATTGCGGAATGCGCGGTAGCTTAACCCCATGTTTCAATATTATCTTAACAGGATCGATGTGCAATATCCCGACATCATTATCGTCTATTGCCCACAAACATTCTGGGACAATGTCAAATTCGGGAGGTAGAGGTCGGGTCAAGTATTGGGAGTTAAAGGGTTGCTGTGGTGAAACTGTTAATCTTATTCCATCAGGGGAACAATGAATCACTGCATTCAGTTTATTCAACAAATTCAACCCCAGCAAATTTTCTCCCCAGTTTGAAGTAAGAAGAAAAGGGCACTGGTATGTAAAAGGACCCAAAGAAACGGATACCGGCGCAGAAACCGGACAAACAGTTGGTATGCCAGAGAACCCTATAGAGACGTTTGTTTGCCCTGACAGTGGGATGTTTGGAACCCTCGAATGGTCGATGGAGCACTTTTGTGCTCCAGTGTCGATCAAGAACTGATGTTTCCTATTCCCCACCAATAATTCAACATAGGGGCCCTTCTGAATAACGGGAATAGGTAAAGGTTCCAAACGCTGCTTCGGGCAATCCTAGTAAGGCAGAACTTCATCAAAGGGAAGTTCCTCAGAAAGATAGGCGGCAGAAGGGTGATCAAATATATTTCTCGAGTCCATAATGTTGAAAGTACATCAGTTTGATCACCTTTTTCCATGCAATGTTTAGCCCAAGCAAATAGTTCCTGTTTCCTGCCCGCAGGAACAGTACTACGAGTCACAATTTTCGACCCTGCACCGGGATCTGATTTAGTGAACACGGGACTCCCCAGAATCGGAGGTGTAGGTGAACCTAACAAGGGTGCAGGGGAAAGAGGTAATGTAATAGACAAAATAGACAGAGGAGCGACAACCAAAGAACTAGGGGCAGTAGGCTGCGCAGGAGGAGTAGGAATAACGATAGGAGCAATAGCAGGAACGGGCAAGGTGCCCACAACGGGAGCATACGGAGGTGGCGCTGAAGAATCAGGCCTCCGTTCGTTTAATATTTTCTCAATAAACTCCTCGGAAACATGGAAATCTTTAGAGGGGTAAATTTTCTGGACCCCGAGCGAGAAAGCTCTATCCATCTTCTGGGTTTCATCTAATCGTTTTTCCTTGTCATACAACAATGCCTTTTCGGCATTCGTTTTATGACGTCGTGCATGTTTATCCCTACTTTTAAGCTGCTGTAATGCTTCCTTTTTCCAATTTTGTAACACATCAAAGGCTGCTGGCCTAGCCTTCTTTTTAAGCAAGATCGACTCTAAGTATTCAATACGGGGGATCTCAAAGCTACCATTGATTGGCCACTGAAATTCGGAGGCATTTCTGGTCTGTCTGTGCCAAATGTCATTAAATACAATACTACCAATGCCATACTTACAGTACATAGTACACGCCGGCGACCCCTCCTGTGGTGCCGGACGGCTAAATTCCAAAGATTGTCGATCGCTGCGGAACAGAACCCTAAAGCAGCTAGACAATTTCCCAGGCATTTCTCAAAAAATTGGTGTTACCTGGTCCAATAATTGTGTCTGCAGATACAATACGCCAAATTCAAATTGTCAGGGTTAAATTAAGAGCCGGGTCACGACTGCACCTGACCAAACCTAAGGAGGACCGTACGGTTTACAAAGGACTTCAACTAACAAATTTTACCTGCGTTCGGTGGTTTCGGCAAATCTGCCCGCCTCGGAATTGGACCCTCGTCAAGATGCCGTGTCAGACCGCACGACTATCGCCCAAGGATCGGATCGTGCAGCGCTGCCGAGGTATCGCGTCTCGATCGGTCGGGCCCGCAGAATCACACCGTCCGATCCCGATTCGATAGTCTGCGTCAACCTTCAATGATCCGGCATCAATCTTGAGGGTCCCTATTCGGGCACCAACTGTGGAAACAGAGAAATTGACATGAGGCCGGGAAGCCCAAAAGGAAACACACCAACACAGGTTACAAAGGACATACAAAGCGCTTTATTTCAAAGTTACAAAGTTACCAAAGTCAATTGACATGCGAATAGCTGTTCGGCTCTCTGACTAACACACAAACCTTCAACGTTAGGTTCGCACTGAAAGTGGGAGAGACCGATCATCGGGATGCTTGGGTTTTTATACATTTAGTACTGCATTGGCCAGCCCTCTTACAAGTTAACCATTTCTGGAACCATGGCTAGGGTTCGTAGCCAGGTCGAACACACAATTTCCATACATTAGATCAGTTCCGCTGATACGGTTACATATTTACACATAGGTTAAACAGAGGACAGGGTCTTAGTTCATGACCCTAACAAGTAGCCTGCGGACATATTATTCATTCACGTGTGCGAAGGTCACCATGGCCGAAGTCTTACTCGAAATGTCATTCGGCCTCCATTTTGTGATTCAGGGTGACTTCCACACTGCAAGAGTACCTAAAATGGCGGCTAGATCCAAGATGGCGGCTTACACGATACATTAAGGTCAAGACCTTGCCGCGGAACCTATGTACATAGTATCCTTTAGACAGCTTGGCGTAGGCCAACATACATTTAAACGATGCGATTGGGGTTATAATATTATATCGATTTCCACAAAGGAAGTGAAAACCTTAGGCATTTACCTCGACTCTGCTCTCACGTTAACTAGACAAGTCAACGCTATGGCATCAGTGGCAGCTTAAACCTCTAAGCTCATTAATGCCTGCAGACTCTTCCTATCATCTGACAGCTGCATCACCTTGCCAGAGCCATTATATTTTCCAGACTAGACTACTGTAATGTCTCTTACGCAGGCATTAACAACCACAACCAAAGAAAACTCCACGCGATTCAAAACAACGCCTTAAGAGCAGCCCTTAAAATCCCCCAAACAATCTCATCATTACGGCAAGAGGGAACGCCCAATGGCTGCCAGTGCAGGATCGAATCTCATTCAAAACCCTTTCCCTGACACACAAATGCCTGTCCAACTCAGCTCCCCAGTATTTGGCTAACAAATTCACTAAAAGCCAAACTAACAGACCACCGCGCTCAGCCCATAAGCATCTACTCACTATTCCTAGATACAAACGACAGAAAGCAGGGGGCAGCAGCTTCCCAGTGGTAGCCGCCAAACTATGGAACTTTCTACCTCTGTCATTAAGTGCCAACCCTTCCTTCTGGACCTTCAGAACAAATCTGAAAGCATAGCTTTTCACACAAGAGCAGTAAACGCACTTCCCATCGTTTTCTAAAAATACATGGCCCTTGACACCCTATGTATACCTTACTCTTAGAATTGTTATGTCTTTCCCATTACATTTATACTTGCATATCTTATCTATGATGTAACTACATTTACCTAACCTTTGCTTGTAAAATCTCACCATACATGTCAATTATTGCGATCAGATGCCTCAGGGTTAGGCGTGCTATACGTTGAGAACTGTTAGCTCTTTCCTATTACAATTGTACTTGCATATCTTATCTATGATGTAACTGCATTTACCTTACCACTGCTATTTAAATCTCACTGTACCTGTCACTAATTGCACCCAGATGCCTCAGGGTTAGGAGCGCTATACAAATGTATAAATAAGTAAATTAATAAATAAATGGTACAGCCAGGTCCAGTCTTCATTCACTGAGATAGCAGTAATGTCAATCTATCACCGCAATGGAGAGGCCTGGAATGTATTCTGCTGTACCAACTATCTTTCTGTGGGTAGTAACATCAAAAGTAATTCGCCAACTCTTACACTATTTATTTCTTGGACCTCTGATGCAGCTCATGTAACCCACTGCCAGAATAATATGTCTATCTTGAGGAAAATGCAGGGCATCTCACTGACCCCACTTAGAGCTCTGATCATGAAAAACCTTGCTATGAGATCCAGACAATTCATAGGAAAGGTCCAGCTCATTCCCGCCCTGGTCCTCTGGAATCTGATTTATGAACAAATCTGAGGTCCATCTGAAGTCGAGGAACTCGCTCTATCGGTCTAAACGATCTAAACACAACTGAAGCTTTGTCGGTGCTTCTATGTTCTGTGGAACCAAGCGATGGTCAGTCTGACCTCTAATGGGGTGGCACATATGCACTCGTCAAATTACCCTGTAGTGAAGGGTCCTCAGGAAAGTAGTCTGTAGAAAAAAGTTAAGCAGTCCTACCAGCCTGATCAGTACTCTGGGAAACCTATGTTTAAATAATTTGAACAGATTGCAGAATACCTGTATTAAACAAATCCATGTGTGTATACTATCCTTTCCATACAGTAAAATACTCCAGTGTGGTGTACCACGCTATGTTCATCAGGCAGGTGAACCAGTTTTTTGTTAAACATATTGATAAAAGATAAATAGGTCCATTCAGAAAATCCCCACTCTGTGACTAATGCGTTGGAAAAAACACTCATCTCTTATTCATACTGCATCAACCCATTTGAAGCACGTGCATGTATAACCTTGGCATAACAACAGTTTTTCACCAAATTAATTTTATTTATTAGAGCTTGCAATCATTGTATATTATTTATGGGAATGTTGAGATTGTGCTTAAGGAAACTTATATCCAGTGGTGGCTAATGAATTTCTTTACTAGAGGGGCTAAACATTTGCCACACATATGCCAGTTCGACCAAATGTAGTGAAGGTGCCATAACTACCCAAGGCAAACCTTGAGAACATTTATTTGAATAATGGGTTAACATTTTACAGCACACTTTATGTGAAAAAGCCTAAGAGTTTGCAATCGGTGTTGTAGGGTAACTCATGAAAACATCCAATAGACGTAAGTCAAAAACAGTGCATAGGAGTATTTCTCAATTCATTTTTATGATGCCTTTGTCCACAAAATATGTCAGTATAAAAACATTTCAATGCTGGCTGCACCAAGCCATGCCAAAGAAACAGCTAGACGTGCTGAACCAAAATCCCGCCTAGCCACGTAATAACGCTTATCATGCTTACTTCATTATAGAATCCAGTAAAAAATGCCATGACAAAGAAATAGCTCGAATAGCTGCACAAAAATGCCAGTTTTGGCCATGTAATAACGCACCATGCTTTCCTTATTTTAGGCGCCCAGTAAGAAAGTGCCATGTCAAAGAAATCGCTTGATTGCCTGCTCCAAAATCCCCCTCTAGGCATGTAATGACACATATTCTTACTTTAATTTAGATGTTCAGTGAAAAAATGCCATGCCAAAGAAAAAAGCTGGACTGGCTTCACCAAAATGCCTGTCTAGCCATGTAATATCATTTACCATGCTTGCTTTATTATAAATGGGCAGTATGCCTTGCCAAAGAAATAGCAAACTGGCTGAACCCAAATGCCAGTCGAGCCATGTAATTGCAATTATCATGCTTGCTTTATCAAAGATGCTGAGTAAAAAAATGTCAGCCACACTAAGAAATGGCTAGATCCGCTGCATAAAAATACCAGTCTAGCCAGGCTGAAAATACTTATCATGCTTGCTATATTATAGATGCCCATTAAATAAATACCAGGCCTAAGAAATATCTTGACTGACTGCGCCAAAATGCCATGCAATAACACTTCTCATGCTGTCTTTATTTTAAATGGGCGGTAAAAAATGCCCTGGCAAAGAAATACCTAGACTGGCTGAATCATAATGCCATTCTAGCCATGTAACAACACATACCATGCTTGATTTATCAAAACCCAAACTACTCCTCACTGATGAGGCCCAATGAGGCAGAAACATGTTTGGGGATGCTTGTGGTCTCGTGCAGAAGGGATGTGACCAATCAGTTCGGGCTGAACTGTCCTATTTGGCGTGGGGCCAAGGCTGATTTGCATATGGTCTTTTCCCTTTGTTAATGGCTTGGCAGGCAAAGAACGATGGTCTGAAGGGTTGCCCAGAGCCAGGCCAGAGGTTAAGAAAAATTCTAAACCTTCCAGCCATCACCTCTTTTGTTTTGCTTCATCAAATATGCCCAAATAAAAATGGCATGCCACAGTAAGAAAAAAAAAGGGCAGTTTGTTATGTTATGTGGATTTGTAGAGCGCACAAATGCCCAAAGGCACCATGACGCAAAAAATGTGAACTGAGAACCTGAACCTAGAATACAGAAGTATTTAGTAGACGATGAAAGATGAGGTGCTCAGTCACCTCAGTCTTGAGGTGATCAGCGGTGGCAATTGAGAAGGCACGACCGCCAGTGCGCATCAATCTGAAGCAGGGTACCACAACGAGTTTAGCCACATAACACTTATAATGCAAGGATGCCCAGTAAAAGCAGCCATGCCAGAGAAAAGAATGGCTAGACTTGCTGCAGTAAAATGCCTGTCTAGAGACGTAATACAATTTTTTCATGCTTTATCAGAGATGCCAAGTAAAAAATCCCAACCTTCCTTCTCACTCCATCTGCCAAAAAAATTGTTCCGACCCAGCAAACACAAACACAGGAACAAACATGACCGCAACATTAATTTGCGCATTCACACATTCACCCACACACAATGTTCTCGTTCATTCAGACACGCACTGGTCAACATTCGCTTATTCATTACACAAGCAGGCAAGCATACATACACACACTGAAACCTTTGAAGTTATTCTTAACTTCTGCCCAGATGCTTCTCACTACTGGTGCTTACCTGATAGCAATTCAGCTCCCACAGAATGAACAGAACCAGGGGTTCCTGCACATGCATGCAGGAGCTGCAGTGCTGCTGACACATCTCCCCACACACACTGTCTGAATGTGCAAGGATGCTTGGGAGCACCCCCTATTCACATTCAGAAGTGCAGTACCACAGCCTGCATTGCCACTGCTCCGGAAGGCAATATACCCCCAACATTGCATAGTCCAATGGACATAAAGGCTGGGGAACAGAAACTTTCAAAAGAAAAGTACATTTCCCTTTGACAGTTTAAGCTGCGGATCTTTCATATGGGCCAATGTACTGGTTAGCCGTGTATGGAAGGGCCTTTAATCTCCTTAACACAAACCCACCAAGTGAGTACATGGTTGTACATTAAGCAAGTTCATTGCACATTTCTCCAAGGAGCAGTTAGATGGTGCTGCAGGACCAAACTAACCCAAGTCTGAATAACCCACATTAGCTCACATCTTTTATACAGTTTTCCAACAGTTAGAAAACTCCCAAATACTCTATTGCAATCCACCCCCAAACATGTTTGGACAAGCCCTCTTCAAAGAAATCCCATCCATCGTTCACCAATTCCTATGTTTTCAAAGGCCAATTTTATCTTAATAGTCATCTTCAGATCATGTTTGTAACACTCCTCTTTTAAGGATTTGTCCAGAGTAGGTCATGGCGTCAGCACATGGTTAAACATCGATATTGAAACATAATGTATTACTGGCTATAACTGGCCTAAGCAATTTAAACCCTAACTCTTGATTTGCACATGGCTCGCATGAATATTCCCCACAATATGATGAAGGCTGGGTGAATGATTGCTCTTTGACTAAGTGATGCTATCTCATACCCCAGGTCACCCACCGTTCCATTGAAACTTTCCAGTCTACAAAACTCCCAGTTCATTGCACAATTGAAATTCCTGAACAACCTTAGGCACTGGCTTACCGCGTGTTTCACTACTGATCAAAATAAATTACGAAACTCCTTCTGTCACGCTGTCAGGAATCAGTAGCTTACATCTACTATCTACGATACTTATCAGACCATAAAAACTTGTGGATATTTTTCTGCAGTTATACTGACCGCAAAGGTTGAAGTTACTCATTCACCTGCCTTCTGCCTTCTGAAAACCTGCCAAAGTGAGTATAAAAGTCAAAGCACATTCTGCAAAAAATGTCCCACCTACTGTGTTTCTGATTCATTTGTGAGAGTCATGAATTCCGCCAGTATTTATATTATTGTATATGTATGATTTTACATTTGGTGGGTTTACCATTTTATCTTTCTGCATGCATGCAAGCTAAAATGTATCAATTTCTAGAGCAACAGAAACACTAAAGTAACAAATCCCATTCATATTTAACTACACGTTGACACCTATGAAATTGCAACATGGCGCCCAGTTCACCACCACCCCCAGTTAGCTATACGTTGCACGCAACATAAACCCCTCGTAATCACACGGACCTTTCCTGACCACCCCAACAGTCAGCACCTCCTTGACCATTATGGATGAGCAACCCCTGCATGTATCCAACATAGTTCTCCAGAATGGTTAGCCCTTTTGCACATAGTCCTTAATAGGATATTCATGAGTTAACCTTGGGAGTGTGTGTATGATCTAATAAAGAGTTAAACCTGTAAGAAGACCATGTACAATAACTGCTAAGTGTGGTGTTCATTTTATGGAAATCAAACGTCTGTGAAAACCAAAACAGAAGCACTGGACATTACCTAGTATTGTTTCGCAAATGTATTCTGGACCAAACTAATATTGGATGGGGAGGGAAAATGTTCAAGGGCTAATCCTGAGGAGGGTAACCAATGATTTCATTGAAGAGTATTCATCACCACGAAATTCACCTAATTTTAAAAAGGTCCACATCATAAGTTTGGGAAAGTGGATAATGCATATTTAGGGTTGGGGATCAGTTGGGGGTTTAGGGTTGGCTGTATGGATTCTTTCCGCATTTTGCTACTGCTCTGAAATTTAAAACTGTGAAATAAAAAATTAAACATTTGGGGATGAAAAATAATAGGTAAAAATATATGGAACCCTGTAAAGAGTAGAAATTTAAGTATCAGACTGGTACTATAGCTTATAGTAAGAAACCTTTTCTTACCTAGGGTGCCAGGCAAAGAAGTCCCGTTCAAGATCTATGTCCAATGGCAAATGCATAGATGTGCTTATACGCAGACTGAAAAGGGGGAGGGCAATTTCCTAATCCTGATGGTTTAGTTCTTGTATGGAAGTGTATGGAAGTACTTAAGGCAAAAGTTGTGGAGTACCTGGGAGTTAATGGTTCAGGAATTCAAAATCTGGGGCCTTCTGGGAAGACTGGGTCCCTGTGGATGGAGCAATATAAAAATAAATAGGGACACTTACCTAGTTAAAATTCCTGAAAGGATCACTACTTCTGCAAGTTTTGTGGTGCTTTGATGAACCTCCATTTTGTTTTCAGAATATAGATATAGGACTTTTTCAGGAGAGCCTGACGTCTGGGATTTGTCTCTTTTGTACTTTTTTAATATCGCCAGAGTGCTACTGCCTCCTTTGGACTGCCAGTCAGCCAGCTTTGTTTTTCAATATATATATATATATATATATATATATATATATATAATATATATATCAAATAAAAGTGATATATACATACATATATATATATATATATATATATATATATATATATATATATATATATTCAGTATATATATATATATATATATATTCAGTAAAAAACTTTGTTAAAGGGACGTTATGGTTCAGTTGCGCTACTAAAAACCTATGAAATTCAGTGAAAAAACTTTGTTAAAGGGACGTTATGGTTCAAAGTAAAACCAAAAAAACCCCTGAAATTCGTCAGTTATGGCAACATAAGCAACCATAACTCGCGCCACCGTGCACTGCTAACACTAACACCCAGGACATCAAAGTGACATCACAAATGTACATTTGCGATGTCATCTTTGATGTCCTGGGTGTTAGTCTTAGCAGTGCACAGTGGTGGCGCGAGTTATTTTTCATAGCTTACCATAACTTGCGATTTTCGGGGTCTTTCGGCTGTACTTATATAATGTATAATGTCTCTTAAACAAACTTTTTTTAATATCACGCAAACAATATACAAGCATGGCGTGCAAAAAACAACTTCTACAGATGGCTTTACACAGAATGTTGCAAAGTAAGAATTTATGCTCGTTCACAGTGAAGGTCAGCTGCTTCCATTTTTTTCTCGGGCCACGGAGAGGCTCACAAAGCGGACTATAAGGTTGTATTGTGTTTTGACCTTGACAGACAGAGATTGTGATGAAAGACTTCTCTTGAAGGAGTGTTGCTAAAACGTAAGAGAAGATAAAGATGAAATTTCTGAAACGAAACCACTTTTATATATTATATCAGTATGCAAAATATCGTTCGCACATGCCGAGTCGTATTTTGGGACTGCACCACTCGTAGACAATGGAAATTGCAATTGTTCTGTAAGTAACCCTTTAGATTATTTTATACCAAATATAATTACAATAGCGTAGCATTAAAGACCGCTCAAGCTGAACTTGTTCGTTGAAAGTGGCATAATGTTTTCTACCGCGCACTATCACTGCCGAATTGATCCCATGTCGTTTAGAGGGTTCTGAAAAAGGCAGACGACACAGGGTGGGTTAATAGAAATAATTTAACCGGTCTATAGGCGGTCAGGCGCTCTACTCGCTGTGCCACTTCACTGTAGCCTGTCAAGTGGCACAGCGAGTACAACGCTCGCTTTGACATCCGTGCACAGCTTGCTAACGCAAGTTCGAATCCCGGCAAGGCCAAACTCAGCCTTTCATCCTTCCGTGGTCGATAAATGAGCACCACACACCGTGGTTAATAATAAGCAGCGCTTAGATACCTCACGGTTCTTAGCGCTATATGAATGGGAAAATATTATTATTTTATTATTAACATACTCCGCTGCACTATCTTCAATAGCAAATAGTTTCACGCCCTAATAAATAAAATGATGATTTTTAATGAAGATCGGCTGGTGAGACTAATTTATGTTTTTTAAAACAGGTATGTGGCCCCATTTTGCCTATGTCACGATTTACAGACTCCAGCGGATGGGGTCTTCAACTGCCAGGTGCAGGTCCAAATATGCAACTTCATGACCCTCACCATTTTATGGGACAATCGCCAAGGACCAATATGCCCTTACGCAGTACTAGCAGCTACAAACAACATACCAACCAATAGGGTGGTCTAATGGCTCGTTGTTGGAGCAACCTTCTGATTATCAGAGCGACCATTTACTGCTTTTATCATAAACCAACAGCCTATCTACTGCAAAGGAACAACGCGTGGCTCCAAATAAACTTTTGCTGATCGACAGCAGAGACAATAGCAAATCGCTGAATATTCACTAAACATTTCATGTGAAATAAATGTACTTTACCAAATGTACAATCCTGCTGTTTACTTTTAAACCACAGTTTCATATTCTGAATTGTGGCGCACTGAGTTGTAAGCTGATCTAACACCCTCTGTACCGCAAAGGAACATCGCGTGCCTCAACATGAACTTTTGCGGATCGACAACAAAGACAAATTGCTGAATATTCTCTAAACATTTGATGTCAAATATATGTACTTTACAAAATTTACAATCTTGCTGTTTGCTTTTAAATCACTGTTTCATATTCCTAATTGTGGCGGGCTGTGTTGTGACATAATATGTGTTGTCTTCTGGGTTCTGTGTAAAGTCACTTAGGACTGCAGAGAACTGGGCGCGTTTGATGACGCACCCTGTAACGTCATGGAGAGAGGCGGGGAATATGAATGCTTTGATAATATCAGGCTTAGGGGCGGGAGATATGATTTAGTGTCGCAAAAGCAAATCAGCCAGGTCAATAGCGCCAGTAATAGGATTATCACATAATGTCGGCGCACACCAGCCGGATTTATCGTTTCTTTAGTGGACAAAAAGTCAGTTGACGCCCATAGGAAATTGTACTTTTAGCGGACAAAAGGAGTGGTCTTAAAACACTTTCACCCTGACAACGAACAATACAAACAACGTTCTCAGAACACCCCCATTTTGTGTAATTGCAACCATTTCAGGACACCGCGAGTGTTCTTAGAACACATTAATCTAGACAGATTACAATACGCACAGCGTCCTGAGGACACCCCCAGTTTGTGTATTTACGAACAATTAAGTACTCTGCGAGTGTTCATAGCTCATTTTTACCTTCCTTGCGAACAAAAATGACACATACTCCGTCCTCTAAACAACCCACCATTTAGTTTATTTACAAAATGTCAGAACAGCTGTGTTCTCCGCGGACAAATCGAGCGCAACAAAAACGTCTAGCACATAAAAAAACAAAACATTGAACCTATCTCATACTCCCCCACCCTCCCCAAACACTCTTACACACCAACACACGGCACTAAATACAGTTTTTTTCCACGTTTCACTGCGCTGTACGCGGTCAACGGCGAATACAAGATGGCGGGCGCCACAGAAAATCTGACGCGCTCCACGCCCCTCGCCGTCCAATCAGCGAACACGTCGCATGTCCGCGGACATGACGCAATCAGGGTGCTGTCCGCGGAGCGAACAGGGAAGTCCGTCCGTGAAGCGAACACAAATATCACTAATTTTTTTGCCTTACATTTTGGTCATTTTTTAAAAAAAACTACTGGACAGATTTACACCAAATTTGCAAAAGCACGCTTTCGGGACCAGGCCGCCGCTCCTGCTGCAAATTTGGTGTAAATCCGTCCAGCGGTTCGGGCTGTAGCCGCGCGCACATTTTTTTCCCATTCTGTCTATGGTGAAAAAAAAGTTTTGGGACCCCCCTATAACTTTTCCCCCCCCTGGATGAATCCTCACCAAACTTTGCAAAAAATTTCAGAGTGGGCCATATACTTTTTTTGCAAAGTTTGGTGAGGATTCGTCCAGGGGGAGCGAAGTTATAAACCGCCCAAAAAGTGCTCTTCCTATGGAAACAGCAACTTAACCATAACTACACAGCCACTAACGTGGCTGTGTAATATAGATATATATATATATTACTTTTGTGGATATTGCTAGACAGGCACTCACTAAGATACATTCACCATTTTAGGATTTGAAAGAAATATCTGTGCAGTGAGTATGAAATACTTGGTGAAGACCAGTCCCACCCGTCATCTTGGAATAAAATATGTCCAAATGTGGGTGTAACGCAGGGCAAGAACCATTGTTGGTTTACATAAGAACATCAGGTGTTGTTTGTTTGTTTATTGATTTATTTATAGAGCACCAAATCCCACAAGCATCAGGGTGCTTACAAGAACACACAAGACCAAGAGAAATGACAGGACAGAACATACATCATCACATACAGCAATTACCAAGAATGGAAGCTAAGGGACAGAGGAGCAGCCTGGGGAAAAGATTATTCAAATAGGAACGTTTTTAAACATTTCGTAAAGGCAAGATACCCTGGTTCCAGGTGCAAGTCGATAGGCAGCCTGTTCCAAGCTTGTACCACCAGGACAGGAAAGTATCGCCCGAGGCTCTAGCTCTTTTGCATCTTGGTACGGTTAAGTATCCACAAGTAGAGTGATCTTAGGGGGGCATATAGGATTGATTGTTCCTTGAGATAAACAGGTGTTCTACCATTGATACATTTGTGGATCAAAGATGAGCCTTGAAATGTATTCTTGCTGACACATTCCGCCAATGGAGGTTTCTTCAAGCATGAGAGATGTGCTCCCTCCTTTGCTTCATTCTGGGTTATTTGGAGCCTAATTAATGGCGTTTTTGCTGCCCCCAAGCAAGAGTGAATTGCAATAATCCAAGGGGGGCATGACAATGGCTCTAACCAGGGTGTGCCGATTGTTAAGAGACAAGAGACATTTGGCTAGCCTCAGCATCTTTAGGTGGTAACTTGTTCCGCTGACCACTCTGTCCATGTGAGAATCAGAGCCAAGAGAAGCTTCAGCATACACCCCCAGCGTCTTGACTTTATCCATGACGGCAATGCAATTACCTTCAATGTACATGTGAGAGTACTCTCCGTCTTGGCACTGTTTAGACACATCCAATTACTGGACATCCAACTTTTTATCAGGTCATAGGTATGAGCAAGTCTGATTGAGTCGATCTTGTAGTCACCACTCACCTCCATCAGGAGTTCAGTTTCATCCGCATAGTCTGTAAATTGGAGACCCTGAAAAGCTAGGGGATCGCAGAGGGGCTTTATGTAAAGATTGAACAGAGTCAGTGACAAACAGGCCCCCTGTGGAACACCATAGAATAGTGACTCAGTTTCAGACAAGCCCACACACCATAATACCCCTGAGTTCCTATCCCTCAGGAAGATAAGTTTGACTCTGTGGTGATCAGTAACTTCCTGGCATTATGGTTATTAAGGGGACTATATTCCACTCAAAAATATGTGGCAAAACAGTACATACCACTTCTGCCCACCATCCTGGAAATGATGAGTGCACATTGGTGTTTCTATGTGGAGGATTAGGTGTAAATGCAGACGACAATCACATTCCTACCTTGTTTTATGTAGGTATATTTAAATTTATTGTTTTTGTTTTTATGATTGTGTTGTTTATTGTTTGTTGTAAATTTGTTTGTATTCACGCCCATTTGCCTATGGGCCTAGGGAGATATATAAAATAATAAGTAAATAAATAATTAAAGACCAGCACCAATAATCCTTTTAGAACATCATGCAGTGAACAATCAACTGATCGCTGATCGCTGCCCCTCCCATACTGCCTTTACTGTTGCTGTCCACTGTGCACCCACACACATCGCAGACATTGCAAAGACAAGGAAAAATCACCTTTCTGGGGCCCTGTATTTCTCCACTCCTACCCTCCATTCCTTCGAAAAAAGGTCAACAAAAGTTTTTAAAAGTTCATCAATGCTGAACTAATTACCTAATTACTTCTAAAACAGTTAATGAGTATTTACCAATGTTTTAGTATGAAATGCATGCAAGGTTCACAGATCAGACTAAAGGCTCCAGGCTGTGCCAGTCACAAGCGAAAGACAAGCATTGGCAACGCCAATAGTTGGGGCTTTCGTTTTGTTATGTGATCAGCATTTTCTAGGCTCTGATAATACGGCACTAGCTGGCCACAAGATCGCAACAGCTGGAAATAGGGCTGATTACCTGGATATATGATTGCAGCGCTTGGCAAATGCCTATTTTATTTATGTATATAAGTCCCAACTGCTGGCTTAGTCAATGCTTGTTTTTAACAGGAGGAGATAATAATCAAGTGGTTGAAGCAACACTTGGTCAGACATGTTCATTACACCATTAGCCTTTAACTGCTGCAATTAAGCTTTTAACTCACAGCAGACTGCTTACAAATAACTCTGACAGGCAAAAGTTTGATTGTACTGCTTGATACCGTAAGCTTAAAGAGTTCCCAGGATTATGTGTTTTAGGCGGGCAGGGGCAGGTAGTGGGTGAGAATGGAATGGCCATAGGGATTATCATGGCCATGGCAACAATGGGTAGGTAAATAACTAAACAACACCTTCAAGGTTTCTGTCCCTCCACACATGTCACCATCTCCCAACTAGCTGTACTGTAATGCAATCGCTTTGGCTTACAGGTGGCATTTACGCGCCCCCTAATAGCCCAAACTGAGAAAGTGGAAGTGGCGAACTGTCTACTTTGATTGCTTCATGCAGTGGATCCCTTGTTTTACTCTATCCTCCTTTTTTCCTGGAAGTAATTGGTTTGTGAGAAGGGATTTCAGCAAACATTGGGCCTCATTACAAGTTTGGCGGTAGCTTTGCCGGTAAAACTGGCATGTTGCTGGCAAACTTGCACATTTTTCTGGCCCCTTGCCATGAGTAAATACAGGGCCATTACAACCTTGGTGGACTCTGTATTTCCCCATTGCCAGGGGCCAGAAACTTTTACTCCCCATTCCCATTGAGCCCGATAGGGCTCAATGGGAATGGGAAGGTCGGATGCACCGGCACCATTCAGAATGGTGCCGGTGCATCCGACATGATTTGCTCGCGGGTGCCTTCCGCCCGCCAAGTCCAACCTGGCAGGTTAAAAGGCACCCGCAAGCAGAACTTGCAGTTTGCCGGTCTTGTATCTATGGTACGGGCAAGCTTACTGGCACAGTATTTACCGGAACGGCAAACTTGTATTGAGGCCTATTGTCTTCTATAGGAAAATGCAGCACCTCCAGAGGGGCCTTCATCATGCTAATAATCACATATGGGTGCCTATGTGCCTGTAAAAAATGATTTACACAAATTAAATGGTGCTGGTGAAAAACCTTGCAGTACAAGTCACCATGTGTGTGACTGGGAGTCCCACTGATTTGCAAATTTCTGCTTCTAATGTGCAAGGATCTTCTGTCCACTCCATTAAGCAGATCCCACGGGACCCATATGAACCTCTCTGAAGCTTTGGGCACAGCCCCCGAAAGGAAAACGTTTGAAAATGAGTTTCTTTGACTAATGAATTAATTTAATTCTCACTTCTACCTGACGCCTATTACAGGTTCTATTATAACATATTAGCTATGTTGTTAATAAAAGTAACTTTACCATGTTGATGTTAAAATAGAGCTACTGTTAGATGTCTAATCTAAACTATGCTGCACTAAGTCTAAGATTGACGAAGCTACAGTTCACCCTTTCTACTAAAAAGGCCACCAGAGCAATCATCGATAGAACATATCTACTATTCACCATCTGACAAAAATGTATGAAACATTTATAAAAAAATTGTTCCCATGATGGTCTTTGAACTGGAGTATCAGTATTGTGGGCGATTTGAAGAATGTTCACATGTGGTGTGTTAGTTGTCAGTTCTACTAAAGGATTTAGGACATCATTGCCATTTGGGTGGATTATATTTGCAGGAATGCATCAGAGAATCAACAGTACTGCCAGTGTTAGTCCTGAAAATCCACTGATTTGCAACTTGCCCAATGGCTATTCCGAACGTTAGTGGTATTACTGTAATACCACTGGAGGAATTCCAGAAATACCACTTTCTATTTTTTCTATCAATTTTCACCCTCATTTTGAGGGTGTAAAAGGATAATTCACATTAGTGGTTCATATCACTGCTGTCCTTTTTTAATGAATGAAAGTGACAATTCTGACCTTTTTACACATTGGGCCTCATTAGGAGTTTGGAGGTAGCCATGCCGTTTTTAGCGGCATGGCTGCTCCCAAACCGGGTACCGGGTCTGGGTCCCAAAAATAGGGAATTACCGACTTTAGCGGGCTCGGTAGTTCCCATACTCGGGACCCGGTACATCCTCATTCCCATTTGAGCCCCCATAGGGCTCACATGGGAATGGGGAGGATGCTAACAACGGGCCCGTTAATGACGGGCCCGTTGTTAGCATCCTGGTCTGCTAGCTGGTCCCGCTCTGCATGTCTGGTCTGGCCAGGCGTCCAGAGCGGGACCGCTTCAGGACCCCTAATGTAGCAGCCCGGAATGAACGGTGCTGGTCCCTTACCGGCACCGCTCATTCCGTGGCCGCCACACTCCTAATGAGGCCCATTGTATGGGCAACATAGTGAGGGAGTGGGCATCAGAAATTACAATTTATTTAGCCCCTTCCAATGTCTCCTTTCAAATAGTTACTTTATGTATTGAAGGGAAGCACTTATACTTCCATCTTGTAAAGAAAAAGGGTTTTGAGGAGGAAGTTTTTACAATGCTCACTTCCACCTCTGAGGTGTAGCTAAATATCGGTGTGCTTTCAAGGCAGTGTTAAATATCTTCATACTTGTACATTTTAGGCGTTATTTAGTGTCATTTGCAAACTTGTGGTGATGCCCTTACTGAGTTTCAGAAACCAAACCTTTACAGTACGAAGTGTCAAACTTCCACCTAACGCACACTGTTTTCTTGCTGTTGTTCCTCTTTAGGTCTCACTCATTGAAAGGAAAAAGCTTCATGAAAGGATAGTTAATAGAACAGTTACCGTCTGGATTTTGCAAATTTCTAATGCAAACAGGAAGGAACTGGGAATGCTCATCATAGATAACAAGAAGGGGAGTGCAAAGATGTTTTCCTGACTTCACAACTATGTGTAAATAGTGAGACCCAGAGAGTGCATGCCCAGAGAGTGCTCTTTGGACTGTAGACTTTGTTGCCGACTACAAGGAATATTGCTGGAGAACCAGGTGGCTATAGGGGATAATATCTGCTTTCTTTGTGGACTTTGCCGGCACAGACTTTGGCCCCGCCCCTTTCCTGTCGGAAAATGATTTAAACCCACGGGCGTGCACAACAATGCACGCGCACTAGTGCGTGCGCGCCTAGTGATTGCCCAGAGAGTGCTGTTTGGGCTGTGGACTTTGCTGCCGACTACAATGAGCTAATGTGGAACGTTGCAGTAGAACCAGGTGGCCATAGGGGATAATATCTGCATTTCTTTGTGGACACTGCCGCAACAGACTTTGGCCCCACCCCTTCCCGCCAGAAAAAAAATTATACCCAGGGGCACGCCCACTGAGTGAATGCCCAGAGAGTGCTATTTGGGCTGTTTGGCGGGGTGTTGGCATATTGTTGTGATGGCACACTGATAAGAAGGAGGCAAACATGATTGATCTTGCCATATAGGGATTCCTGGTGTTCCCTGGAGTGTATATGATCCAAAGGTGCCAATATTCTGGGTCCCTCATGGGGAGCAGCTAAAGCACCTGTGTATACTCTAGCCTGGTAGCTAGTAAGGAGATAACTTCGACCAGAGAGTGTGTGATTTTTACAAACATAGGTGGTTATAACCCTGGTTTCATGTTAATATCGGGCTAATAACCCCCCTGATCTGTTTGGTTAGCCTCTGGGAAGATGCCCCAATTAGTAAAAATACAAATTTAGGAGTGCAGTGAGATCGGCCTGCAGATTAGCCTGTGGTCCTTCCGTGGATAAAGGCAGAAAAATTATCCGGAAAAAAGGAGACGTAAAAAATGATCTGCTTGAAAAAGGTCACTAAGGTAACTGAGATTGGAGTCATTGAAGCAGTCTGGGATAAGAGGGGCAGGCCGTTAAAGGGACAGGAAAAAATGATGCATCAATTATTTCTATCACAACAGAAAGGACTCAATTATATTCTTAATGTAGGCATATTTGCCATTCAAGAGACCTGCCTAATGAAAGCGTTCAAATTGGATGGGTACACTGTTATCCAGAAAGGCACCATAAGGAATGATAGAGGTAGACTGTTTGAGGGCTTAGCCCTTAGATCAAAGAATCATTTGAAACTTAAAAGATATGAGATTGATTGTGATCAGCATAATATATTGGCAGGCACTGTGGAAATTGAAGTTGCGGATAAGACAAAAAGTTTGCTAATATTAATGTCTATAACCCACCGAACATTGTATATGGAGCTGAGATTATTGAGGAGCTTGTAGTAATCCTAGAGTGCTGGAGGGATGTAAACACTGAATCACTGTATTCGATAATGAGAGATCTGAATTGCCAGCACCTGAGAAAATACTTTAGGCGAGGAGATAAGAATATTGCATGCTCAAAACATAAACAAGGGGCCACTATAATCCATTTCACGCAGGAGGATTCTATACCTCAAGGTATGTGGACTTCCTTAATTGATATGAATAGCCTGTATCAATAGTTTATTGATACAGATAAGCCTAACTCACTTCAGCATACATGGTCAGTGGGTTTGAAGTCCTCATGGATTGTTTCCATGCTCTATGTTTCAGCTCTTAGGAGAGCTAACACTAACTCCTACGGATGTTAGCAATCATGTTGTGAAACAATTTTATCTGAATGCAATGTCTACTTGTCCAAAGACTATTGCTGGTCAAACTAAAATCACTTCAGGGGGCAATAAAATAGTCTGGTCCTGAAAAAATATGAATAAGTATACTTTGGTTTTCCAAGATCTGCTAGAGTCAGTGTTTCAAGATGCATTTCAGGAACTAAGGAATTTGAATGTTTATCTGTTATTGCCAAACAAATAGCACAGACCCCATGGGAAAAACATTTTCTAAAAGTACATTTAAAGAGAAAACCTATGATAAAATATTGGCGACACCTAAAAAAACACATATAAAGAAATACGAAACATCTGATATAATTGTTATGATATAGTGGCACAAGAAAAAGATTACCAACATCAAAACGAAGTACAGAAATATTGTTAGGGGCCATACAGCCTCGATATTTGCCAAGAACTGGCTCTGAATGTTTAACCTAATAAGGGATTGGGACTCAATGCATTTCAAGTACATGCTGGTATGCAAGACAGTGAGTAACTGTATCATGGAACAATCCTGGAGTTCATACATTGCTAAAGTGTACCATAAGAAATCGGACAACTATAAGTGGTCAGATTTTCAATTGTGTACTGATATCTTAACGTGGGATATTGAGGATCTACATGGGATCATAACTAAGCTGAAGAAATTGCGGGTCGCTGGCCCTAAGGGGATACAAAATTTGATCTAGTAGAGGGATTGAGAATATTGGGCCGAATCTCTGGACAAAATATGTGTGACCATAAATGAAACAGGTATAATACCAAGCAGCTGGAAAGAATCAATGTTCATCCCCATTTTTTTTTTTAAAGTGCCAGAAATAATCCACGCAAATACAGATTACTTGCCGTGTTCTTGAACCATCAGGCTGGCTTTAGACATGGAACTGGGGTTTCTGCTAATCTTTGGGCTCTGCCCATTTTATCCACAAATGTTGGAATGAAAAGGAAGGTGCTCTGTATATCTGCTTTGTAGATTATAAGGGTGCATTTGACACAGTGGATATGGAACTGTTATGGCTGAAATGGCAATGCTGGGATATAAATCCAATGCTGCTCCACTTTATTAGAGAACTGTATTCATATACTAAAGGGCAGATAAGATTAAACCAGGAGGGGTCCCTGAGTGATTTTATTAATACTAATTATGGGCTGAAACAAGGGTGCCCTTTGGCGCAGACATGTATAACCTATATGTCTCTGACATGGGCCAATCATTGGGAAGGTGCATATCTTTATGCCCAAAATAGGTATAATAGCCTGGCTGGGTTATGCAGACGATACTTTGCTAAGCAATAAGACTCCCATGGGATTGCAAAGAAATATGAATTCATTGGTTGATTATTCAGAAAAGAATAAACTAATGATCGATTTTCAGGAAACAAAATTCTGGAAATCAGAAGACGGAACAAAATAAAAAAGGGTGGACACAACTGGAAAAGGACAATGGGTTCGTAAAAAATGTAAGTTGTCAACTCTTATGTCTACTTAGGCTTTCTAATCGCGAATAAGCTATGTGCGATACAAATCCAAGAATATATAATGCTAAAGCTAGAGCGTAGATTTAGAGCAATCAAATGTTTTATCAGACACAGAGGTGGATACTCGATTGAAGGCTTTCTTAAGCTATACAATACCTGTTTGAAGCTATGTATATGTTATGGTATGGAAATCTGTACAAATAAAGAAGTTATTTGGCTAAAAAAACGATTCAAAAATGTTGAAGAATATATTGGGTCCTCCAAGTTGTGTACCAATGGAGGCAATAAATCGGGAGCTCTGACTCATATCATTGATGACGCAAAGAAGCATAGCCATGGGCACTTTATTTATACGTATTTTAGATACATTTAATCATTCAGAGTTTATATATTGTAATTTTAAGAATGTGCCCATGGACGTTCTTCCTGATAAGGCTTTGGCAGAATGGTTGAAGGATGTGAGAGATTTTTTTGCCAAAATTGGATTTAACATCTCAGAGAATAGAAATATTACCGAGAACGAAAAGAAGCTGAAAGAATGTGCATATACGGAATTGCTAATTTAGTATCAGTAAACTGAGAACATTTAGAGCTTATCAGTACTATAGCTCTCAGATATTCTCTAAAGACGCACCCTGTTACTATCTGGTTAACCTTTTCAATTACAAAGTTAGGAGATTTGTTTTATTATTGAGACTGGAGATGCTCCCTGTACTCTCGAGGGTAGGGGCTTTGTCCAAAATCGAATATGAATATAGACCATGTAGGAAATTGAGACTGCTAGGAATCTCCTAACAAATTGTGTCTTATTAAGTACGGTATATAACAGAAGCTATCTGAATCTGATTGTCAACTATCCATCTGATCAAATGTGGGAGTATTTCTTTGCAGGTAACTGTACGCTGGTTAACTTTGCACTATACCATGTTTGGGTTATGGCTGAAAAAAGGTTAACGGGTCTCCCTCTTGTGAAGCCTTGATGTACACATGATGCGCTGATATTATTTTCTGGTGCTTTTATGGATGAAATGTTTTATAACTATGATTATTGAATTTGTATTTTGTATGTTGATGTATTTGATATGATAAGAATTATTTTAAGTGGATGAATAAGTAGGTCTATATTGCATTATTGTTTTTATGGGATGCATATTTATATATATGCTTTTAACGTGTTTAAAGGTTTAATTAACCATAAATAAACACACATAAAAACTATGTGAACATGTGAAGTTTCCAAATTTTTCTGAGTGCACCGGCTGCTTTACTGCATGCACCATTCATTTATCACATCAGGTCTATTAACAATTTACATTACAGCTAAAAATCATCTAACACACACATGCACACGTACAATTTGTCATGAAGTTCATATGCTTGACGGTCATGAAAATACAGCTGTTCAGAATTGGGAGCTTTATTACTAGCTAAAGTAGATTAAGTGGAAAACAAAACAAGCCTCATCACATTTGCTGAAGTTTAATACTGCTAAAGTACATTTAGAGGAAAGGAAAACACGCCTAACCACATTTGCATCCCATTTGCACATTTCCATCCCTCTAAAAAAAATGTAAACGCCACTAAATGAAGTAATTAGTTCTAATAAATGTAATTGTAATTGCTTTCGTTTTAGTATGAAAACACGAGATGATCAAACGGCAGAACACAGGATGCATACAGATCCTTCCAGTGACAAGGAGGTAATAAAATATCTTTTCCAGGGCAGTCATGAAGGAAAAACAGGAAGTGGATGTCTTCTACTGTGTACCCTGATGCCTGCAGTGCATGTCATGCTTAACCCTATCATTCTTTTTTGACCTGGAAGTAATTGGTTTGTGGGAACTAATGTCAGCAAAAAGTGTTTTGTTGGTATATTTCTCAGCATCCTCTTTTTCTTCGTTCATTGGGTATATGGTAGAGGAATTAGATTTTTGTTTGCAGCTGTTTTAAGAGGTAAAGAAAACACCATGTAGTGTGCTAATCATCACAGAGATATAAATGCTTGCAAAATCCAATATGCAGGCACTTAATGGTGCCTGCAAAAAATGTCTTTAAGCTTTGCAAACTGTGTGCCAAGGTGAAGTCCTGCATCTTTGCACTGCTGTGTTGAGATCACCTGCAATGTGTTATGAGAAAACCATGAGACAATTGGAGATAATGGAGCCGAACACATCATCAAACTCACAACTCTAATTGCCAATCCAATAGAGTCTCCTTTCTTCTGTGCAGCTACATTTAGACCACTAAAGCTGAATTTGCCAAAAGAAATGGGCATCAAACTATTGGCAGCTTTCGGTTGAAATGTCACTGGGAAGCCATTTCAAAAGTCTGCAACATCTGGGTAAAATCAGAGGTGCAATACATGAGCCAGTTTACGCAGCCAGACAGATAGCGCAGTGATGTTCCAGTCGTACTGTTCCAATATCAGTGCTAAAGCATTTCAGGCTATATTAATTGACTCAGTTCTTATTAATGAGTCCGTTACTTTGGTAACATATTATCTCAAATGTTCCAAGCCTAAACACTGCCAGTCGGAAATGACCCAGAATAGCCCTATCAGACATCCCTGAGTAGAGCAGGGATGCACTCATGGCGGTTTAATCCCATGTCCCAAAACAACGCACCAGCCATTTGCACCTGGGTGCACTTTACCCTTAACCTCTGAGAAATAAGGGAATCCAGTTGTATTACCTTTAAGCCGGGCAACAACATTTAAAACTCTTAATGGTCCCTCTTCCCCCTTCCTAAACAGGTCTGCCAATGGAAGCGTACAGTGGACTCTGGCAATAGCATTGCTAGCCTATGCGTCAATTATTCCGTTCACATTAGCAGCTGGACCAAGCTTTGACTGTCTGAGCTCATTTTTCTCCTTTTTGCGCTGCGGTGTGACTAGCGGCAGGATGCCTTGTCCAGCTGGCCATCTATGACTGCTAATGGGAAATGGTGTAAGTCTTTGAATGGCAGCTCAGGACAATGTTGGTGTGTGAATGCTCTGAATGTGTGAGTTGAGGACTGAACTCGGTGGCATTTTGATGGCCAGTGGGGGACCTCACTTGTCTCTGGAGGATAGCTCAGGGGTAAGGTGCTCGCCTTGGAAGCATGAGGAAACGGCGCAACACAGGTTCGATCCACGGGTCCGCGCTTAGAAACCTCTGGGTATTAAGCACATTATAAATATCATATCATATCATATAGTTGGAAACTAACTAGGACCTGCATACATTGAAACAAGCTACATAGACATTTCTAACTAAGGAGAATATAGACTCTAGAGGGGCATCAATCCCCTCCTTGAAAACACTACAGACGGCCATCCTGCCTATGGATTGTACTTCTATAGCATAAGCACATGCTATGGAATATGACTGCATTAACCAATTGTCTAGATGAAGTGGTTCTGCCCACAATAGGCCCCTCACAAATTATCAGTCAGTGTGTGCATATTATAAATACATAACTACACAGACCTATAGAACTCAGGTTCTACAGAATGTAGTAGATGAACAAGCCAAGGCAAGCCTCTGGATAGTGAATGATTCAAGGATGTGAACGAGCAGACACACCCTCGCCTTGTCCCCCCTTACCTTGACCTTTCAAAGTCCCCTACTCTTTGCCCCTTCCACTGGGGCACCAAGTAGCGACTTATACAGTAAGATTTAATGAAATAGATATATGCTTATGGTCTGGCCAGCACATGTGACTGTATCCTTATTTTACAGAGATGCGCTTCCATTGCTGAATCTCCTTACCCGGTGTGCCATCTACAGGCCTGTTCTGACCAGATGCAGGCCAGTTGATGGGAAAGGCCCAGATAGGTCTAATTGTAATACCCCTTTGCTGCCTGTATCTCTGCTATCATGGCCCCTCAGAAACCTGCTTTGACAACAATTATTGATAGTGTTAAACACAGGGAGGCACTACTGTCCCAGAGGTACCACCATGATGGTAGCAGGTTCTGAGACCGTGTGGGACCCACCATAACCAAGAGAGTGATGGATAGAAGGTTTTGAATTAATCTTAACCACTGGCAGTGCTCTGGGCAACCTTCCACACCGTTCTTATTTAGCCCGTCTGCATCATTGCAGAAGATGACCAGCATGTACAAATCATTCTGATACTGTGACCTCTAGGAGTGACCGATTATGGAGAAATAATTCTGAAATGGCACATCGGCGAGAACAGGAAGTCATAAATGAGTGGAGATCAGGAGGTAAATGTTGGGAGGAACCTGGGAGAGAGAAGTCATGGGACAGGAAGCTAAAATAACTAGAAATTAGAAGAGTGAGGGCATATTCAATACAAGCTCAAGACTGCAGAGAAAGATACTCTCTGTGGAGAGTGCGGGGAACAGTCCAGTGTCAGGTTTCAGAAGTCAGCAAGAGAGGTGAAAAAGCTTTCTGCCTTCTGGAGAACATTCACACTTATTTGCTCACTCACTCACTGGACCATTCACTCGTTCCCGAACCACTAGTTTACACACTCCCCTCAATCATCCATTCAGTCTCTCCCACAATAATTCACTCATTCACTTACTCACTCAGCTCAATCACCTTCACAATAGCTCACTCACTCCGATCACTCAATCACCCACTTACTCATTAATCAAATTGCTGCTATGAAATCAGTTACAGAAAACAATTAATCAATCAATTACCTCGGAGAATCACCAGGCCTTGAAAGGGATTGCTATGCAGAACCTACCATCCCACTCTATTTTGCTAAATAGTCCTCCTTAGAAAGTGCTGTACTGACGCCTCCTCCAGTTCAAGAAGTCACTTAAACCTCTGGACTTCTAATTCATATGACCCCCCCCCCAGTCCAGAAAACCTACCATGGGCTGGAAACAGTTTCATCTCTATACTAAGGAGGGATTGTCAGCCTGCATATCTTTTGGCCAATGGTTTCCATGATACCCTGGGCACTAGGGCTGATGGGATTTGTAGGCCAAAACATTAGGACATAGACAGGTTGCTTGCCCCTGCTAACCAATACAATTGCTGCTCCAAAGCCCAGCATTGCCCTATCTGCCCAGGCAGAGCAGTCCCTCTTAGACCCTCACTATGCAGAACATTATCCCTCCTGGCATCATTTCACTGGCATGTCCTGCCTACAATATCATAACCAAATATGTCTTCACCCACTTGATTTTTAAGCAACACATGTGTCATCTCATCTATTCCTGGCATTGAATTCCTTTTCAAAATAAGCACTAGAAAAGTGAATGCTTGTGTATCCCTTTTATAGGCATCCAATAGCCCTTTGCCAAGCACTGCAATCACATGCCAGGTACTCGCGTTATTTGCTATCTGTTGCCATTTTATGGCCAGGTAGTACCAATATGGCAGTGCTAACCCATACCTACCCAAAAGCCAAAACAATTGGCTTTTCCATAGCTTGTTACCGTTGTACATGCAAAGCACCTTTAGACGTTCAGGGAAACATTTTGAGATGTAACTTTCATCCATCACCCTGCGACAGAGCGTTTTTTTTATGCAGTGGTGGAAGTCTTTCTTCTGTGGCAGTGCTTTTTAGTGACTGACACCTGCAGGGGAATATATTAAGAGTTTCGGAAATGGGTTACAGTCTCGTATGCCGTGGCCGGTGGGTTGCAGTCTCGTATGCCGTGGCCGGTGGGTTGCAGTCTCGTATGCCGTGGCCGGTGGGTTTCAGTCTCCTATGCCATGGCCGGTGGGTTGCAGTCTCGTATGCCGTGGCCGGTGGGTTGCAGTCTCGTATGCCGTGGCCGGTGGGTTGCAGTCTCGTATGCCGTGGCCGGTGGGTTGCAGTCTCGTATGCCGTGGCCGGTGGGTTGCAGTCTCGTATGCTGTGGCCGGTGGGTTGCAGTCTCGTATGCCGTGGCCGGTGGGTTGCAGTCTCGTATGCCGTGGCCGGTGGGTTGCAGTCTCGTATGCCGTGGCCGGTGGGTTGCAGTCTCCTATGCCGTGGCCGGTGGGTTGCAGTCTCGTATGCTGTGGCCGGTGGGTTGCAGTCTTGTATGCCATGGCCGGTGGGTTGCAGTCTCCTATGCCGTGGCCGGTGGGTTGCAGTCTCGTATGCCGTGGCCGGTGGGTTGCAGTCTCGTATGCTGTGGCCGGTGGGTTGCAGTCTCGTATGCCATGGCCGGTGGGTTGCAGTCTCCTATGCCGTGGCCGGTGGGTTGCAGTCTCGTATGCCGTGGCCGGTGGGTTGCAGTCTCGTATGCCGTGGCCGGTGGGTTGCAGTCTCGTATGCCGTGGCCGGTGGGTTGCAGTCTTGTATGCCGTGGCCGGTGGGTTGCAGTCTCGTATGCCGTGGCCGGTGGGTTGCAGTCTCGTATGCCGTGGCCGGTGGGTTGCAGTCTCGTATGCCGTGGCCGGTGGGTTGCAGTCTCCTATGCCGTGGCCGGTGGGTTGCAGTCTCCTATGCCGTGGCCGGTGGGTTGCAGTCTCGTATGCTGTGGCCGGTGGGTTGCAGTCTCGTATGCCGTGGCCGGTGGGTTGCAGTCTCCTATGCCGTGGCCGGTGGGTTGCAGTCTCCTATGCCGTGGCCGGTGGGTTGCAGTCTCCTATGCCGTGGCCGGTGGGTTGCAGTCTCGTATGCTGTGGCCGGTGGGTTGCAGTCTCGTATGCCGTGGCCGGTGGGTTGCAGTCTCGTATGCCGTGGCCGGTGGGTTGCAGTCTCGTATGCCGTGGCCGGTGGGTTGCAGTCTCCTATGCCGTGGCCGGTGGGTTGCAGTCTCCTATGCCGTGGCCGGTGGGTTGCAGTCTCGTATGCCGTGGCCGGTGGGTTGCAGTCTCCTATGCCGTGGCCGGTGGGTTGCAGTCTCCTATGCCGTGGCCGGTGGGTTGCAGTCTCGTATGCTGTGGCCGGTGGGTTGCAGTCTCGTATGCCATGGCCGGTGGGTTGCAGTCTCGTATGCCGTGGCCGGTGGGTTGCAGTCTCCTATGCCGTGGCCGGTGGGTTGCAGTCTCCTATGCCATGGCCGGTGTTCGTGGAATGGGGAGAAGTGTTGCACCTCCTTATGTGCCACACAGGGGGTTCCACTACACAAGCTTGAGGTGGTGCTTAGAGATGGTTGAGGGTTATGTTCTGATCCTGACAAGGCATCTGCACTGGGTCCTATTGGCAGATGCTTATTCTATCTGAGTGTACCCCTCCTCGTCATATTTACTACTACTTTGTTGGATGTCTATATCCTTTAACAATCACCCTCATACGCCTCCGTTTGAGCACAGGAAGCACGCCTCTCATACTATATATTAGTTCCTAATCCTAATCCTAAAACCGTCCTCTTTTGTTTTTGGTCTCCTTCGAGCCCCCCAGGCGGTAATGAGAATATATTCTCTCAGGAAAAAGTACAGATTCTACTCCAGCAGGGGGCAGTGTTTTTCTGGGTCCTCTTTTGCATCCCAAACACTGAGTCCGAGGAGAGAAAGCTAGCCCTTACTATACGAGGATGTGTGTCCTGAGGGGATGTGTAGGTGCCCAGCGGCGTGGAGGCACTCTGGTGCCAGTGGGCAGAGTTCAGGGGAGCGGCTTCTTGCAGGGTGGCGCCGCAGGGCCTTATTCGCCTTGGTAAGTGTGAGCTAACTCATGCCGTAAGACAATTCACTGCTGGAGTTGTAACTTTGCACCATTGCTGTTGACTTATTGAAGTCTGAGACAATCCTTTCCAAAAGAAAGCAGTTTTAGTCATCCCTATAGAGGGCCCTATAGACGCAGGTGTTTCCAAGATGCAGGTAAAACATGTTATGCACGTTCTTCCCGCAGCTAGAAGAAGAGGCCTTGCAGTAAGTATGGTCCCCTGTTTCATCCTGCCCTTCTTCCTCTGCCATATCGCACAATGTAGATCAGGCCGGCCCTGAAGAGGTGTGGGGGATTTATGACATGATATGATATGGCATTTATAACGCACCTAGAAACAAGTGTTTCAAGGCGCGACGAGGCAAGGGAAGACAGACAACTATCTTACTAGGCCAGCTGATATTGAGATTGTGCAAGTGCAGGGGACGGGGGAGTGGAGAAGTGCAAGGGGAAAAGAGGAGGGGGCAGCCCAGTACATAAGATAACCGTAAAAAATAAATAAGATAAATAAATAAAATAAATAAACACAAACACAAAGACAATAAAAGGTGTGGCCAGCTGGTGGCAAGTGCAAGGGTAAGGGCAGACAACAGGTGTCAAGTGCTGAAACTGTACCAGAGCGCAAGGGTTGCCAGGGGGGGAGTGCATGTGTGCAACTGGCGGGAGGGGACATGGGCCCGAGATCAGAGGGTAGCCAGGTAAACCAGAGCAATTTCAATTTCAACCAGGAGATCAGCAGGGGAGCAGAGGAGAGAGAGCAGAAGCAAAGAGGAATGTTTTGAGGTGCTTCCGGAACCGGAGATGGTTCACCTTAAGTTTCAGAGAGGCAGGCAGGCTGTCCCAGTGGGAGGCCCCAGCAGAAGAAAGAGATTACCACCAACGTGTTGCTTCGAGAAGCAACAGACCCTGAGGGAGTTGGAGGTGGATGAGCGAAGAGCTCGAGAAGGAAGATATTTAGGAAGAGGGAGTTGAAGGTATTGAGGCCCCAAGCCCCAGAAGGCCTTATGTACAATGCAGAGGATTTTGAAGTTAATCCTCGCCGCCACAGGGAGCCAGTGCAGTGATGTCAGTCCTGGAGAGCTATGATCACTGGGCTTGAGGCCAAGGACAATTCTTGCAGTCAGGTTTTGGATGAGTTGCAGAGGGCAGGGAATAGAGGCAGGCAGATTTAGAAAGAGGCAGTTAAAGTAGTCCAGCCTAGAGAAAACCAGAGCTCTGGAGACAGTGAGCTTCTGGGGGAAGGAGAGGAAAGGAAGAATACCTCTGAGGAGATGCAGCTGGTAGTTTGTCTTCTTAGAGACATCAGAGATGTGAGGAAAGAAGGAGAGGGTGAAGGTGAAGAGGACCGCAAGGTTTCTAGCCTCCCAGGTGGGAGCAGGAAGATGGCCGGGAGAGGCCAGCCAGAGAGTAACAGGAAAGGAGGGAGCAGGTGTGCTGATGAGGAGAATCTCAGTCTTACTGGCATTGAGACAAAGATCATAGGTGGCATACCACTCCTGGATAGCAGACAGACAGTCAGAGATGAGAGAAGGACAAGAGGTGGCGGAAGGGAGCCTGAAAATGAGTTGACTGCCATCTGCATAGCACTGAAAATTGGGGCAGGGAGTGGCAATGAAGTGGGCAAAAAGTGCTAGGTATTGGTTGAATAGCCAGGGAGAGAGGTTAGACCCATGGGGAACACCAGAGGTAGATATAGGGATAGAGGAGAGGAAGGACCCAAGTTGGACCTGGGAGAGTCGATCAGAGAGGAAATAAGTAGCCAATTTAGGGCCTGATCAGTGATACCCAGGTTATCAATGATACGGTTGAGCAGGATGGTGTGATTGACCTTGTCAAAGGCAGAAGAGAGATCAAGTAAGATGAGGATGCAGGGGGTGTTGGAATCAAGGTTGGAGAGCAGGTCTTCACGGATGTTCAGGAGAGCAGTTTCCGTGTTTCTGGCAGCTCTGAAGCCAGACTGATGGTCATGGAGACAACCAACAGATTTAGTATGAAGATTAAGTATGAAGATTAAGCTGGGAGATGGCCAGATGTTCCAGGTGGATGCCCAGGAAAGGAATGATGGAGATTGGGCGATAGTTGGCTGGGCAGGAAGAGTCGGCAGAGGGTTTCTTAAGAATAGGTTGCACAAGGGAGTGCCACAGGGGGGAAAGGAAGACTCCAGTGACAAATGAGTGGTTTCAGAAGTTGGCGAGAGCATGAGCCAGGGAGTAAATGTGGTCCTTGATGGTTTTGGAAGAACAGTGGTGAATCTGTTTTGACAAGACTTTCATAGATCGCACTTGTCTGGAAACCTCGTCTGGTGAGAACAGGGGAAAGCCAAAGAATGAGGGCAGATAGGTGGCCAAAGAAGGGGCAGAGGTAGAGGGAGTAGAGGGAGGAGGAGGAGAGGAAGAGAGAGAGAGAGAGTACAGGATGTCCTGAGTTTTAGAGATGAAATGAGAAGCCAGGGCCAGGCAGAGGGCCTTGGAGGGGACAGGAGAGGTAGAGACTGAAGCAGGATTGGCCACCTCATTGCAGATTTTAAAGTGTTCAGCCGAGTTGTTAGATGCCGCAGAGATGCAGGCTTGGATGAGGGCTCTCTTATTGGTACAGACCGAGAGCCAATATTACCTTTGGAGTTGGTGGCAGGCCAGTTTGTCAGAGGATGTACCGGAAGTCTGCCATTTCCTCTTTGCCACCCTGCACTTCTGTTTAAGGGTGACAAAGTCAGAATCATACCAAGAGTTGCACTTGGCTTTGGGCTTCAAGCAGATCCTCATGATAGGGGGAAGAACATCAAGTGTATCAGAGATAGCAGAGTGGAGCATGGAAAGGGCTGAGTCAGGGTGTGAGTCAGCGAAGGAGGTGGGGGGGTTTAAAGTGGTGGCGAAAGCCTGAATTGACACATGATTCATGGGTCGGATAACCAAGAAGTTAGGTGGCAGTGCTGCAGTTGGTTTGGCCTGCGGGGTGGACAGGGTGAGCTGGGGGGAAAGGAGAAAGTGATCACTCCAGGAGAGAGGAGTGGTGAGTGGGATAGAAAGGGGGAGGTCTAAAGAGACCAGAGCCTCCAGAGTGAGCCCTGCAGAGTGAGACGGGCCAGATGGGAGAATAGAGGGTGAGAGAGAATCAGAGAGGTCGCGAAAGAGTCCAGAGGAAGGACAGGAAGCATCCAGGTGGATGTTAAAGTCTGCAAGAAGGAGGAGTTGAGTGGTTGAGACCAGGAGCGAAGAGGAGAGGTCCGCCCACTCAGAGAGGAAGGAGGGGATTTGACCAGGTGGCTGATGGATGGTAGCCACAGTAAGGGAATGGTCAGGAGAGAGAGAGCCTGCAGACGAGGCATTCGAAAGATGAGTAGGCCCGCCTAGGAATGACAGAGGCAGGAATCCATTCAGGGAAGATCAGGGCTACACCCCCTCCAGAACGGTTGGACCTGGACGCTGAGAGGATCTTGTAGCCATCGGGGACGAGAGTGTCAAAGCTCGTGACAGAGCTGGCGATGAACCATGTCTCAGTGAGACAGAGGACATCGAAGTCAAGATCCTCCAGGAGGCTGCAGATGTCGGAGGAGTGTTTGACAACTGAGCGAGAGTTTAGGGTGGCAATATGGAGAAGGCTGCTGTCCTTCTCCAAGGAGATGTGAATGATCTAATTGGTCACTTTAGAGGGAACATTTCAAAGCAATGTGAGGATTGTGGTGCTGAAAGTGCAAGATGATTTCCAAAAATATTCCTTCCCTAGATCTTGTTCAGACAATCTTATGTATTATGGATGTATTTAAATCCTTGTCTGGACTCTCACTGACTGGGTGTTCGCCTTCACCTTCTTACAGGAAGGATTAGACTCTAATACGGCCACACCACGCCCTATCATCCTGCAGCATTAATGCTCCCTACACAACCATCGCTTTGCTTCGATCCAGCGATCCTGCTTTCGAAAGTCTGAAAAGAGGTCTAGATTGTTACTCACAATTTTAACATGGAACTGCTTCCAGACGGACTTGGAAATATAATCCGCAACCTTGTGACCTACAATCTCTCTGGCATCCTGAGTAAAGTACGGACAGATTTAATCGTATAGGAGTGCATATCTTTCTGTATATCTATGTGTTCGCTCTGTTAGCCCCTGTTTGCCTCTAGGTGCTGTAAATCCTAAATATGGCCTGCACACCAGTCACCCATTTTGAAGTACCAGGAACATACACACCGAGAGATGTGATGTATGATGAGCAAATGAACCAGCAGAGAGCCACACTAGGCCTCTGCCCAGCGCCAATCAAAAGAGCAATACCTATTGAAGCGCCAATAATCAGACAACAATGGACAGTAAGATATCATTGAGGCAACCTTACCAGCAAATGACACGAAATGAAGACTACTTAAACACTGTCCAAGAGGAAACTCCAAGGGCCTTAATGGAAGACGGATGATGACATCACCAGGGCCCAGACAGACGTTTAGATGAACGAAACGACAACCAAAAGACGATACACAAAGACGAAATGATATGAATAAGGATGTAATGAACATAGAAGAAGAGTAGATGTTGAAATATTAAGAAACGTAACTGTAAAGCAGGATGAAAGTATTCAACCAGCTAACGTCTGTACATAGGCTTGTAATGCAAGAAGCTAAGAAAACAGTGCTGCTTGCTATGCTTAGTAGAAGAATAGAGCGGCAAGCGCCAACCATATATCTACCACAACAAAGCACATTGTATAAGTGCAGTCCACTTTATATAAAAGCAGAATTAACCCAGGTTACAAAGGGTCAAACAGGCCATGATTCTTCTTCTAGCTAAAACAAGAAGAGAGACAGCGGAATCGAAACTCAGCAAGGAGCAGGCCGTTCCTGGGAAATCGAGGTCAAACCAAGAGAGGGAGGCGCACAGTAACTTCGGAGAATCGAAACTTAAGCGCAGAGCAGTCTGCCCCGTGAAGGTCGAGATAAGGGGGCCCATGCAGGTTGCGGCCGAGAAGGAGAATTAAATGCACAAATAGAAGGAAAACTAAGCCAATTCACGGTGTCCTAACACGTAACCGAGCGCGAAGAGGTACCAACGTCTGATGTCACCCAAAGCAGGAGATATCATAACTTTTCCTGACAAGAAGCTACAGTTTCAAGGCCAACCTCAGCCAAATAATTGACAAGTAGCCCTAAAGTACTGATTGATGGAAGAGAGGCAGGGTGAATCTTGAGGCATACTGCATCTGGGTGGCTATTCTGCATGCTGCTAATTAAAGTGGAAATTTATGCTCAGGGTTGTAGCCAGCCCAATCACAGAGGGCCAAATAATCTAAGGTCCTATAGATAGAAGAACCAATTAGACGTCGTACTTTTAGTGATGTTTTGCACAACTAATGTAGAGGGAAGGGCATAGACGCCCACCCAATAAGAGTTATCCAATCCCCTCTCCCAATTACCATATACAGATATTGCACCTATATTAAAGTTACCTTTTCTAACCAATAGAATTCCATGACAAACTTTGGAGTGTTACACGTCAATGATGACAAATTTTTACTATAACTATTGCTGTTTGAATGAAGATTGTTGGGAGTTGAAGCGAGACCGACCATCGCAGCCTTGTTGATCTCCATGTTTCCCCGTTTTTTGTACTTGTCATTAAACGGACTCCCCTTTGCCAAACCATTGAGTTGTCCTTATTGATTGGTGTTGGAGTAAGAGAATCCTGCACCCCATCCACCTCAAGTTGCAGCTATCTCGTCTTTAAGTACTCGAGGGTGAGCTCTGATTCTATGAGCCAGTCAGAGGTCACCCCCCCTCGTGTTCAGTGCTATAAACCTAACACATAAAAGCACACAGATTCCAGCAACAAACACATCAATCTCCAGCACAGCTCCATTCAGAAAACTATTTACATACACATGCATACTCCTCAACTACCACTCTGGACATATGCACACTCATTAAACCATCACCGTACACCCCTGTCATGTTCTTTTATCCTACACTACATCATCCACCACAGAGATCACACACACGACCTCACCCAACACAGAGACCACAGGCACAAAACAGATGCCACAATTGCCATCTCACTCACACTCTACATTCACCTCATGTATCACCCATCAACAAATCCAAGCTTCTGAATGGTGTAACTTCACTACAAACAACCGCAGCTCACCTTGCACTAACATCTTGCATTTGCATGAGGACTTCTACCGGATCTATGTGATCACTGAGACCACACATAATTGCGACGGCCGAAAATGCTGACTTTTTTTTTTATTAAACCCTCTTTGCATCACATA
Source organism: Ambystoma mexicanum (assembly GCF_040938575.1). Lineage (NCBI taxonomy): Eukaryota > Metazoa > Chordata > Amphibia > Caudata > Ambystomatidae > Ambystoma > Ambystoma mexicanum. Next base: position 1,315,573,792 of record NC_090924.1, read on the forward strand.
GATATGCGGGGAGAGACCCCTCGCAGCCGCCATATTACTATAATATCCCATACCCCCCCACATATATATGTGGTGAAACGGAGGTATAAAAATAAAAGTCAGCATTTTCGACCGTTGCAATTCTCAGGTCGACATTCTTGTACGATTCCCTTCTACCCAGGTGGTCCCATCCAGACATCTACCTCACACACATCACTGCCAACAACCTTGAACTCCTGATTTCTTCAATAAAAGTCATTTGTGTTCAGAATTGAATCTGGGTATCACAGGCAGACCACTTTACTCTAACTCACCCAAACCCACCACATATCCTTGTCCCGTCAGCCAGGCAAATCAAACACACCACAAACACCTCACCTTACACTTCACTAATTACAACACCACCATCACACAATCACCCATCCAAATACCCTCCCTCAAAAAAACAGATAACCTCAACCCATTGTTCAATGACTCCCATCTCAGCATCAAACAGAAAGCCAGATGCCTAGAAAGAGTATGGCAAAAGAACCCAGGCCCCTCCACCTGGAAAGCCCTCAGAGACTGTTGAACTAAAAACAAGCAAACACATACAATGTCAAAGCTTGCGACTACCTCCAAGAACCCCACTCCCCAATGCACACAGAAACATGTCAGATTCATAAGGTGCTTCTATGTTCTTTCATCGCCAGTTTTTGTTCCAATGAGTTTTATATTTGGGGGTTTATCCCCAAGTCCCCCCCTATTATTTCATCCCTATCCACAATACCCCCTTATCCTTTATATCCCCTTACCCCTCACACGCTATATTTTACGATGATTTTTATTGTTGAAAATGTTTTGGTAAACAACTCATGAAAGAAACCTGGCAATGAACCAGCATCATACCAATTAATGTGCTCTCAAACCCATCATCCACCCCTTGCGCACCCATCCACCTCAGCATGCAACTCCCTCATGGACCACTTCAACTCTAAAAAACACATCAGAAAAGCCAGCACCTGCCCAGATCCATTTCCCCTACTCTCAAAGCCACCAACACATAGAGCACATACAACCCCATCAACCAAGATACCCTCCTCACCTTCACAGCCAAAATAAAACCAGAACACTTCCTAGACAATGCTTGCCTGGCTCAGCTCACATCTAACTGCATCACCACCCTGGCCACACACTGGGTCAACGCGATCATCTCCTGTCTCTCACACACCACCACTCACTTACACACACCCAAAAGAGATAGGTAAGCAGGGGACCCCTTTGTACGGGATGTTTATTAAGTGTATTTGCTTTTATACTGTGGCAAATCACCATCATATTCGTTTCAAAGTGCCAGGCCTGTCCATGGAGTATGGCACTGTGCCCCCGTCAAAGCTATCCAGACCTTGGTCAACTGGAGGAAAGAGAATGACTAAGGGGAAGATAAGAGGATGGGAAGTAGTGGCGACATACAAATAGATATGGGAATTCAGTGGGAGGAGAAAGTTTTGTGATAGCATGAGTGCATGTTAGTACTCATAGGTGGATCATAGTTCTATAAAGGAGAGGAGGATACATCCTTAAGTGCTGTGATAACTGGGTTGTGTTTTCAGGACAGATTTGGAGAATCCCAAATTTGTACACAATGTAATAGTGGATTCAGGAGAGATGAAATGAGAAGCCAGGGCCAGGCAGAGGGCCTTGGAGGGGACAGGAGAGGTAGAGACTGCAGCAGGATTGGCCACCTCATTGCAGATTTTAAAGTGTTCAGCCGAGTTGTTAGATGCCGCAGAGATGCGGGCTTGGATGAGGGCTCTCTTATTGGTACAGACAGAGAGCCAATATTGCCTTTGGAGTAGGTGGCAGGCCAGTTTGTCAGAGGATGTACCGGAAGTCTGCCATTTCCTCTCAGCCACCCTGCACTTCTGTTTAAGGGTGACAAAGTCAGAATCATACCAAGAGTTGCACTTGGCTTTGGGCTTCAAGCAGATCCTCATGATAGGGGGAAGAACATCAAGTGTATCAGAGATAGCAGAGTGGAGCATGGAAAGGGCTGAGTCGGGGTGTGAGTCAGCGAAGGGAGGGCCAGGGGGGTTTAAAGTGGTGGCGAAAGCTTGAATTGACACATGCTTCATGGGTCGGATAACCAAGAAGTTAGGTGGCAGTGCTGCAGTTGGTTTGGCCTGCGGGGTGGACAGGGTGAGCTGGGAGGAAAGGAGAAAGTGATCACTCCAGGAGAGAGGAGTGGTGAGTGGGATAGAAAGGGGGAGGTCTAAAGAGACCAGAGCCTCCAGAGTGTGCCCTGCACAGTGAGACGGGCCAGATGGGAGAATAGAGGGTGAGAGAGAATCAGAGAGGTCGCGAAAGAGTCCAGAGGAAGGACAGGAAGCATCCAGGTGGATGTTAAAGTCTGCAAGAAGGAGGAGTTGAGTGGTTGAGACCAGGAGCGAAGAGGAGAGGTCCGCCCACTCAGAGAGGAAGGAGGGGATCTGACCAGGTGGCTGATGGATGGTAGCCACAGTAAGGGAATGGTCAGGAGAGAGAGAGCCTGCAGACGAGGCATTCGAAAGATGAGTAGGCCTGCCTAGGAATGACAGAGGCAGGAATCCACTCAGGGAAGATCAGGGCTACACCCCCTCTGGAACGGTTGGATCTGGGCGCTGAGAGGATCTTGTAGCCATCGGGGACGAGAGTGTCAAAGCTTGTGACAGAGCTGGCCATGAACCATGTCTCAGTGAGACAGAGGACATCGAAGTCAAGATCCTCCAGGAGGCGGCAGATGTCGGAGGAGTGTTTGACAACTGAGCGAGAGTTTAGGGTGGCAATATGGAGAAGGCTGCTGTCCTTCTCCAAGGAGATGTGAATGATCTAATTGGTCACTTTAGGGGGAACATTTCAAAGCAATGTGAGGATTGTGGTGCTGAAAGTGCAAGATGATCTCCAAAAAGATTCCTTCCCTAGATTTTGTTCAGACAATCTTATGTATTATGGATGTATTTAAATCCTTGTCTGGACTCTCACTGACTGGGTGTTCGCCTTCACCTTCTTACAGGAAGGATTAGAATCTAATACGGCCACACCACGCCCTATCATCCTGCAGCATTAATGCTCCCTACACAACCATCGCTTTGCTTCTATCCAGCGATCCTGCTTTCGAAAGTCTGAAAAGAGGTCTGGATTGTTACTCACAATTTTAACATGGAACTGTTTCCAGGCGAACTTGGAAATATAATCCGCAACATTATGACCTACAATCTCTCTGGCATCCTGAGTAAAGTACGGACAGATTTAATCGTATAGGAGTGCATATCTTTCTGTATATCTATGTGTTCGCTCTGTTAGCCCCTGTTTGCCTCTAGGTGCTATAAATCCTAAATATGGCCTGCACACCAGTCGCCCATTTTGAAGTACCAGGAACATACACACCGAGAGATGTGAGGTATGGTGAGCAAATGAACCAGCAGAGAGCCACACTAGGCCTCTGCCCAGTGCCAATCAAAAGAGCAATACCTATTGAAGCGCCAATAATCAGACAACAATGGACAGTAAGATATCCATTGAGGCAACCTTACCAGCAAATGACACGAAATGAAGACTACTTAAACACTGTCCCAGAAGAAACTCCAAGGGCCTTAATGGAAGACGGATGATGACATCACAAGGGCCCGGACAGACGTTTAGATGAACGAAACAACAACCAAAAGACGATACACAAAGACGAAATGATATGAATAAGGATGTAATGAACATAGAAGAAGAGTAGATGTTGAAATATTAAGAAACGTAACTGTAAAGCAGGATGAAAGTATTCAACCAGCTAACGTCTGTACATAGGCTTGTAACGCAAGAAGCTAAGAAAACAGTGCTGCTTGCTATGCTTAGTAGAAGAATAGAGCGGCAAGCGCCAACCATATATCTACCACAACAAAGCACATTGTATAAGTGCAGTTCACTTTATATAAAAGCAGAATTAACCCAGGTTACTAAGGGTCAAACAGGCCAGGATTCTTCTTCTATCTAAAACAAGAAGAGAGACGGCGGAATCGAAACTCAGCAAGGAGCAGGCCGTGCCTGGGAAATCGAGGTCAAACCAAGAGTGGGAGGCGCATAGTAACTTCGGAGAATCGAAACTTAAGCGCAGAGCAGTCTGCCCCGTGAAGGTCGAGATAAGGGGGCACATGCAGGTTGCGGCCGAGAAGGAGAATTAAATGCACAAATAGAAGGAAAACTAAGCCAATTCACGGTGTCCTAATACGTGACAGCCGAGCGCGAAGAGGTACCAACGTCTGATGTCACCCAAAGCAGGAGATATCATAACTTTTCCTGACAAGAAGCTACAGTTTCAAGGCCAACCTCAGCCAAATAATTGACACGTAGCCCTAAAGTACTGATTGATGGAAGAGAGGCAGGGTGAATCTTGAGGCATCCTGCATCTGGGTGGCCATTCTGCATGCTGCTAATTAAAGTGGAAATGTATGCTCAGGGTTGTAGCCAGCCCAATCACAGAGGGCCAAATAATCTAAGGTCCTATAGATAGAGAACCAATTAGACGTCGTACTTTTAGTGATGTTTTGCATGACTAATGTAGAGGGAAGGGCGTAGACGCCCACCCAATAAGAGTTATCCAATCCCCTCTCCCCGTTACCATATACAGATATTGCACCTATATTAAAGTTACCTTTTCTAACCAATACAATTCCATGACAAACTTTGGAGTGTTACACGTCAATGATGACAAATTTTTACTATAACTATTGCTGTTTGAATGAAGATTGTTGGGAGTTGAAGCGAGACGGACCATCGCAGCCTTGTTGATCTCCATGTTTCCCCGTTGTTTGTACTTGTCATTAAACGGACTCCCCTTTGCCAAACCATTGAGTTGTCCTTATTGATTGGTGTTGGAGTAAGAGAATCCTGCACCCCATCCACCTCAAGTTGCAGCTATCTCGTCTTTAAGTACTTGAGGGTGAGCTCTGATTTTATGAGCCAGTCAGAGGTCACTCCCCCTCGTGTTCAGTGCTATAAACCTAACACATAAAAGCACACAGATTCCAGCAACAAACACATCAATCTCCAGCACAGCTCCATTCAGAAAACTATTTACATACACATGCATACTCCTCAACTACCACTCTGGACATATGCACACTCATTAAACCATCACCGTACACCCCTGTCATGTTCTTTTATCCTACACTACATCATCCACCACAGAGATCACACACACGACCTCACCCAACACAGAGACCACAGGCACAAAACAGATGCCACAATTGCCATCTCACTCACACTCTACATTCACCTCATGTATCACCCATCAACAAATCCAAGCTTCTGAATGGTGTAACTTCACTACAAACAACCGCAGCTCACCTTGCACTAACATCTTGCATTTGCATGAGACTTCTACCGGATCTATGTGATCACTGAGACCACACATAATTGCGATGGCCGAAAATGCTGACTTTTTTTCTTCTTAAACCCTCTTTCCCTCTCATAGATATGCGGGGAGAGACCCCCCGCAGCCGCCATATTACTATAATATCCCATACCCCCCACATATATAGGTGGTGAAAGGGAGGTATAAAAAAAAAAGTCAGCATTTTCGGCCGTTGCAATTCTCAGGTCGACATTCTTGTACGATTCCCTTCTACCCAGGTGGTCCCATCCAGACATCTACCTCACACACATCACTGCCAACAACCTTGAACTCCTGATTTCTTGAATAAAAGTGATTTGTATTCAGAATTGAATCTGGGTATCACAGGCAGACCACTTTACTCTAACTCACCCAAACCCACCACATATCCTCGTCCCGTCAGCCAGGCAAATCAAACACACCACAAACACAGCTCTCAGACAACTCAAACTACCCCCCTGACACCGACCTCACCTTACACTTCACTAATTACAACACCACCATCACACAATCACCCATCCAAATACCCTCCCTCAAAAAAACAGATAACCTCAACCCATTGTTCAATGACTCCCATCTCAGCATCAAACAGAAAGCCAGATGCCTAGAAAGAGTATGGCAAAAGAACCCAGGTCCCTCCACCTGGAAAGCCCTCAGAGACTGTTGAATTGAAAACAAGAAAACACATACAATGTCAAAGCTTGCGACTACCTCCAAGAACCCCACTCCTCAATGCACACAGAAACATATCAGATTCATAAGGTGCTTCTATGTTCTTTCATCGCCAGTTTTTGTTCCAATGAGTTTTATATTTGGGGGTTTATCCCCAAGTCCCCCCCCCTATTATTTCATCCCTATCCACAATACCCCCTTACCCTTTATATCCCCTTACCCCACACACGCTATATTTTCCGATGATTTTTATCGTTGAAAATGTTTTGGTAAACAACTCATTAAAGAAACCTGGCAATGAACCAGCATCATACCAATTAATGTGCTCTCAAACCCATCATCCACCCCTTGCACACCCATCCACCTGAGCATGCAACTCCCTCATGGACCACTTCAACTCTAAAAAACACATCAGAAAAGCCAGCACCTGCCCAGATCCATTTCCCCTACTCTTAAAGCCAGCAACACATAGAGCACATACAACCCCATCAACCAAGATACCCTCCTCACCTTCACAGCCAAAATAAAACCAGAACACTTCCTAGACAATGCATGCCTGGCTCAGCTCACCTCTAACTGCATCACCACCCTGGCCACACACTGGGTCAACGCGATCATCTCCTGTCTCTCACACACCACCACTCACTTACACACACCCAAAAGAGATAGGTAAGCAGGGGACCCCTTTGTACGGGATGTTTATTAAGTTTATTTGCTTTTATACTTGGTCAACTGGAGGAAAGAGAATGACTAAGGGGAAGATAAGAGGATGGGAATTCAGTGGGAGGAGAAAGTTTTGTGATAGCATGAGAGCATGTTAGTACTCATAGGTGGATCATAGTTATAGAAAGGAGAGGAGGATACATCCTTAAGTGCTGTGATAACTGGGTTGTGTTTTCAGGACAGATTTGGAGAATCCCAAATTTGTACACAATGTAATAGTGGATTCAGGAGCAGCTGGAGAGAGTGTTCAGGAAAGCCTGAATGCTTGGTTTCTTATTTGCCCGTAATCTCCAACACCAGAATATATATTATGGCACTGCCAAGTCTGAACCAAGTGTAGCTTGAAAAGAATAGACTCTCTATAAATGTGAATATTGTTTCCTCACAGAAGGTAAAGGAATTAAGTGATCAGGCTAATATTAGTTTCAAAAAGATTATTATTCAAAGTTTGTTCTATGTCATGCCATGCAAGACTTTATTTTAGTTTACAGTAAGATAGTCTGCTGCCTTGCTGGGGAGTAGGCTATCAAAATAATAATAATAATATGTAACAACCTATTGTCAGGAAATGTACCCTGCACTGCCTATACATGCTGTGTTAATTAGACTGCATGAAAGGAAGATGTATAACACACGGGGTATGTGCGAAGAGGGGAGCCAGTTGTCTTTCTTCCTCTGCAGAGACTGTTTTGCATCCTTTTGTTTGAAATTATGATGTATGACTATGGCTCAGGGGTTGCCATGTGTTTAAGCTGCAAACACCTGCATCTCATCACCAAAGCTGAGCAGAAATAGGTCAGGAAATGTGCATAGTACTGTTCTCAAAATAGAGGGCCCTGAGCACAGAAACCTCTAGATTTGTATATAGTTTTAAACCATGATCATTTTATAGAAATACCGTAGTATACATATATACATATATACATATACATATATATATATGTAGTCTGTTACATTAACAGTGGACTTCCTACCAGTACATCCTAGGGACATGGTTTTACAGGACCATCTGAGCCCTATGAAATACCAAAACTGCAGACTCAGCAATATTGGGTTCGCTATCTGGTTCTCAGATAGCAAAACACACTTTCATGATCTAACACAGAGTTTGTATGTCGTATTACCACGTCCTCGGATGGTGACTTATTTCATCCTCGCACAGCCTTATTGTGATTGTACGCTTGTCAACCAATCAGACCTGGTCTGTACTTCCATCCCTTCAGCATGTCTGTGGATCCTACATCACTGCCACAATGATGGCTGCCTTTCTGCACCGTCCGAGGTTCGTGTATGGTCATGGACCTAAAATGAAATGCCATCAGCTTCCACAAAGCCTTATACAACTACTTGGTGTCATTGAGAGACTGGGCGTGTTGAAAACATGCTTAAGAGAACAGGAGGGCACACGCCACTCAACTTGCTCCACAGGTGCCGAATGTCTAGGTTCTAAAGACAAAAAAACTGTGAGGAACTAAAGGCACTTTGACATTATTGTAGCAAACTGTGGTTCCTCTGCGAGCAAAGTTTTGCAAAGAGCTTCATGGGAGTACCTGAGGTGGGCTCTGAATTGTGGCTGGGATGGCTATAGGTGTGTGGGGTCTGTGCTCTCCTGGGCATTAATATACTTACTTCTGTACGCTTCCCAACATAAGCTGCAGTTACCTTGTCCGGTTACTAGAGGGCAGCATGGAGCACTAAGGCACAACAGAGTCTGTTAACCAGCTCACCTTTGCAGGTCTGCTTCGGGTGTTGTCACCCTCTTCCTGTTTTTATGGGTATTTTTTTGCATGCTACCTGCCACCTTACGGCTGCTTAGAAGCTCTTCAAATGTAACATTTATTATGAAATGACATAATGAATCATGACAAGATATAAACCTTATATAACACGATCTAGCCAGCTGGTAGAATAAAACCAGCATCATGTCTCAAAAAGTAAAGGTATTTGAATACATTTACAATGTCATCAATAACATGGATGGTGGTGGTCTATGTAATGTAATGTATGCAATTTAATTCAATTTAATTTAATTTGTCACTTGTATAGCGCCTTTTCCTATTGGTATGGCCTCCAAGCGCTGTAGGTGAACGCCCTCGGAGGACCGAACTCCAAGGTATGTGAGATTTGTCAGAGGAGTTTAGAATGCTGTGTGCATTTTAGCCAGTACAAAGGTAGGTAGGGGTGGCCAAGTCTCTGTTAGCGACACCTGTCAAGCTGGCTTGTGGATAGGTTCTGTGAGGTTGTCGGGGGGAGTATGCGAGTGCAGGAGACTGAATATGTTTTCAGCTAGACTGAATTTTTGTCGTGGGACATAGCTGCATTCTAATGGCAGAGGTGTTGTGTGATGTGTCTTCAAATGGTGTATGATAGCCGATGCATGGGGTGGTTGTCCGAGCCTGCAGCTTTCTTCCATTGACAAGGAGTGTGATATGTACTTGTGTGTCCTGGCTGGTTTTTCACTTTCGTAGACGTGGCACTGATACGAGCCTGTTGTCTGCATGAGTATATTCTCTCCGTTGACCAGTACATTTTATAAGGAGTTCCTTGATGCCTCGGCCGATCTGACAAGGGGTTAAGCATTTCGAAGTGCAGCATGGGTTCGCCGGTATGCGAGGGTGGGAGGAGTGCCAGGTCTTGAGGGCCTCTCAGAAGGCTAGGTGATCCTCTTGACTGTGGACGCTAAGGGGATTGCGTTCCAGATTGCGACGGCTTGGACGGGGAAGGAGGATCACCCTATTCTTGTCGATTTGAAGGGAAGGAGAACTAGGAGGAGTGCAGTGCCTGATTGCAGGTTTCTATTGTGTTGGTAACAGGGGAGTTTGTGTTGAAGGTAGTCTGGGCCTGTCTTGTGCAGGACACGGTTCCACATGGCTGCGAATGTGGACTGTCGCCCGACAGGGAGCTAGTGTAAGATTGGTGTGATGTGCTCTCTGGGGCCAAGGGCTAGGAAGAGCATAGATGTGATGTTTTGAAGAAAATGACAAAATAGATGCCTGGGGGGTCTTCTTAATAAAGGAGTGGGTGAGAAATAGTGAATTCCCGGCATTCCATAAACTATCTCTAATATAGCAATGCTTGATTGTTCAGGCCAATCATTCAGCTGGGCACCACCTCTATGGGGTGAATCATCTGCTCCATCATGGTCAGAAACCAGATTGTTAGTTCTGAAGGAACTTGTGATGAGTGATCATTACATGCAACTGGATGGCCATGGTCTTCTGATACAATTACTGAGACAAGGGTGATTACTCCAGAGGCCTTGTCCACTTTTGTTACTCAGGATACAATTACTGAGACAGGCACATTTCTCCCGAGGCCTTGTCCAGTCTTGTTATTCTGCAAACAATTAATGAAACGAAGGAAATGACTGGCAAGGTATTCTTCACATTCCTCCAATCCCTTAGCGGGTCTCCTGTAGTTCCCTTTATCCTGTGCATTGGTCAGGGCACACCACTGTTTCTTCCTGGGGTCTTGGGTCTCGGTGAAAGCTTTCTTGGCTTCCCACTCTGCTTTCCACTACTCTGATTTGCTTTGTGGATCCCCCAGTGAGGCAGTTCCAGCGCAGTTAAGGGACCACATGGTCCACCACCTCCTCAAGGTCACGCCACTGTCTCCTGGCTTTCACCTTTCATTCTGGAATTCCCTCCATCGGCCTATGGAGGACTATTGCGTTCCACTGTCAGTGCCCTCCAGCCTACCAGGCTGCTTCCTCAGCTGCAGTCTTCTCCCCCGATTCACAATTCCCGGGTCTGCCAGGTTTCCCGACCTGATTCCTCTCTCTTCATTGAGTCCTTCGTCTCTCTTCATGTTGTATTGCAGGGTCTTCCCCAGAGGAGTGCCATATTCCTTTGTTTGGTTTGATTGCATACTCTTCATGCCTCCTCAGCTCCACTTCTTACCAGTGCCTGTTAGACTTGGCAATGGAGTTGTTTTTATAACTCCTTTAATCTTGTTCTTATCAGTACTTTGATAGAAGATTTCACAATCAGCCTGGGTATTTATTTTGTTCTTCTATGTCTTGATAATATCAAATAGTACAGGTGGAAGGGAAGGAGTATTACAATAGCACACAGGAATGCTTTCAGCCTGATTCTTTATAGATCTTATAGGTTTCATGGTTTCAAGAGTAATAGAGTTAGAGAGTTCCAACATGAACAAGAGTCATTGTCCCCAGGAGGGGAGTCTCTCCCTGTGAGGTCCCACTTTCTGCCACCAATAGGGGGGAATGTTCCATAGCAGGCAAATCACCCAAGCCTCACAGGGAAGCCCCCTCCCCCCCGGGGAGAAGTGGTGTGATCCCATGAATCATCAGATTCCCCACTCTGTACTTGGTTGGACTACTGCATCTCGTTTGGTGCTTGGTGTCACCTTACCAAGGTTTGTTGCTCTCAGCCCTTCTGTGATTTGTTGATTCTAGCCATCTGTGAAAAGTTGATTTTAGCCCATCTGCGTATTGTTGATTTTATCCCATCTGCGAAAAGTTGCTTTTAGCCCATCTGTGAAAAACTGATTCTTGCCCATCTGTGAAAAGTTGATTCTAGCCCATCTGCATATTGTTCATTTTAGCCCATCTGTGAAAAGCTGATTTTAGCCAATCTGTGAAAGTTGATTCTAGCCCATCTGTGAAAGTTGATTCTAGCCCATCTGTGAAAAGTTGATTCTAGCCCATCTGTGAAAGTAGATTCTAGCCCATCTGTGAAAAGTTGATTCTAGCCCATCTGTGAAAGCTGATTCTAGGCCATCTGTTGTTCAGGAGGGGAAGAAGTTACTGACGAGCCCATTGGTCAGCCTCTACAACTTGTAAGACAAGATAGCTGCACCATGTGAGGACAGGGGGTGCAGGATTCACTTACTCCAACACGACTCAATAATGAGGACTCAGTAAGTTGGCAAAGGGAAGTCTGTTTAATGACAATTACATCAAACAGAGAAACAAATGGAAATCAGCAGCATTGCGATCACCTGTCTCGTTCCGACTTCCTCGAACTTCAGTCGAACAGCAATTCTTATAGGCAAAAATCGTCATCACTGACGTCTAATTTCTATAAAAAAATCATCATGCTATATAATTGGTTAGTAAAGGTAACTTAAGTATAGGTTTTATATCTGTATATGATAATAGGACATGCGGATTGGATAACTCTTATCGGGTGGGCGTCTACGCCCATCCCTCTACATCACACGTGAAAGACGTCACTACAACTACGACGTCCTATTGGTTACAATATCTATAGGACTCCAGATAACTTGGACCATTGTGATTGGGCAGGTTACACCCCTAGACATACATTTCCACTTTTAATTAGCAGCATGCAGAATGGACACCCCTGTGCCTGGTGTCCCAAGTTTCACCCTGCCTCCCTTCCATCAATCAGTGTTTTAGGGCGACATGTCAATTAGTTGGCTAAGGATGGCCTCGAAACGGTAGTCTCTTATCGGGAAAAGTTATAGAATCCTCGAGTCCTGGATGACATCAGGCGATGGTACTTCTTCGCGCCTGGCTGGTCATGTGTTAGTTCACCATGAATCTGCTTCAGTTTCCAGCTTTTAGTGCATTTAATTCTGTGTCAGCCTAGCCACCTGCATGGGCCCCCCTTATCTTGACCTTCATGAGGGAGGCTGGTATGCTCTGAAGTTGGAGTCTTGTGAGCTGACGCTCTCCTCCCCTTCTCTGGTTGACCTCGATTTCCTAGGCATGAGCCGCACTTTGTTGAGTTTCGATTCCGCTCCGTCTCTTGCCTTTGGCTGGGATTCGATACTTGGCCTGTCAGGCCTCTGGCCACCTGCATACATTTCTGCCTTTACAAAATGGAGTCGGACTTGTATAATGTGCCTTATTGAGGTAGATATATGGTTGGCGCTTGCCGATCTATCTTCTACTAAGTATTGCAAGCAGTATCGATTTCTTAGCATCTTGCGTTTCAAGCCTATTTACACACGTTTAATAGGACGGCTGCTTCCATCTTGTCTCGTAGCACTGTTTCCTCACGTTGTAACATTGTCTCCTCTCTGTGTCTATTCCATTCATTCTCCTAGTAACTCACACTGGCATGTTATCTTCGATAGCTGCTTTTATTCATTCACGGGTCTGTTCAGGCCCTTGTGTCATTTCAACTGGCCTTCCATTAAGGCTGTTTTGGTCTCTTCGTGGACCGTGTGTAGGTACTCCTCATTTCGTATCAGTGGCTTGTATGGCTGTCTAATAGGGTACCGTGCTGCCCAGGGTTGTCTGGTTATGGGTGCTTCAACCGGTATGGATCTTCTGATGTATACTGGGCAGAGTCCCAGTGCAGCTCTTTGTAGGTTCATTTGCTCTTCATACGTCACATACCTTGGCGAGTATGCTCCTGGTACCCCGAAATAAGAGGAAGGGCTGCAGGCCATGTCTGGGACCTCCTCTACACTGTGAAAAGCTGAGTTTAGCCCATCTGTGAAAGTTGATTCTAGCACATCTGTGAAAGTTGATTCTAGCCCATCTGTGAAAAGTTGATTCTAGCCCATCTGTGAAAGCTGATTCTAGCCCATCTGTTGTTCAGGAGGGGAAGAAGCTACTGACGGGCCCATTGCTCAGCCTCTACAACTTGTAAGACAAGATAGCTGCACCATGTGAGGACAGGGGGTGCAGGATTCACTTACTCCAACATGACTCAATAATGAGGACTCAGTAAGGTGGCAAAGGGATGTCTGTTTAATGACAATTCCATCAAACAGAGAAACAAATGGAAATCAGCAGCATTGCGATCACCTGTCTCGTTCCGACTTCCTCGAACTTCAGTCGAACAGCAATTCTTATAGGCAAAAATCGTCATCACTGACGTCTAATTTCTATAAAAAAATCATCATGCTATATAATTGGTTAGTAAAGGTAACTTAAGTATAGGTGATATATCTGTATATGATAATAGGGCATGCGGATTGGATAACTCTTATCGGGTGGGCGTCTACGCCCATCCCTCTACATCAGGCGTGAAAGACGTCACTACAACTACGACGTCCTATTGGTTACAATATCTATAGGACTCCAGATAACTTGGACCATTGTGATTGGGCAGGTTACACCCCTAGACATAAATTTCCACTTTTAATTAGCAGCATGCAGAATCGACACCCCTGTGCCTGGTGTCCCAAGTTTCACCCTGCCTCCCTTCCATCAATCAGTGTTTTAGGGCGACATGTCAATTAGTTGGCTAAGGATGGCCTCGAAACTGTAGTCTCTTATCGGGAAAAGTTATAGCATCCTCGAGTCCTGGATGACATCAGGCGATGGTACTTCTTCGCGCCTGTATGGTAGGAGAGCACAGACAAAGCATTCTCCTTCCGACTGCCTTTGTCCTACTTCCTTCATGTGCTGGTACCATATGTTGTTTCCAAGATGGGCTGTGCTGTCCAGGTAATCATTAAGTTCATTGTTATCTTCGTGTGGGCTTCTCTTGATTCTCAGCATTCTTCTGTAGTTTTCTATGACTATAATGTCTCTAAATGCGCATGTCCTGCTTTTCCTCTCTGGGTGTCTCGGTGGAGCAGGCTGCCTCGCTATGGTAGGAGAAGGTTTTGTGTTTTTCATCCTCTCCTCTTGTTGGTTTTCGTCGTGGTTCTCTGGCAGCCATTGGCTCACCATTTCCTCAGCGTGAGGCTGAGTTACAGATCTGGTGCTTGTTTGCAGTGGTCGAGCTGGCGTGTTTGTCGTTATAGTCCCTGCAGTTCTATGTTCCAGCTCCTCGTGCAGTTTCTTTGCTCTGACTATGAATGGGAACAAATAGTCTATCAGCATTTGTGTTTTGTCTGCGAATTCCTTTGTGGCTACTTCTGTTCTTTTGAGGGATTTTGCTATGCCCTCTCTCTCTAGTGGTTCACTTGGCTCCTCTTGAGTACTTCCAATGTTCTCTGGAACTGCTTGTTCGGCAGGCAGTCTCTCCTTCTCTGCTGCCTTTGTTGGAGGTCTTGTATCCAAGGACACTTGCCCTTGTTTGTGTGCATTCTGTGTGTGGTGCGTGCCGTGGTCAATGCTAAATTATTATTCCTTCCGTGCTGACCCTGTCTCAAGCCTTTCCTCTCTTTCAGCACCTCATGCGTATACGTATCATTGCTGATTACATTCAATTTTAAATCATTTGCTTCATCATTAGCTTTTCTTAGAATTGGAATCACTATATAGGGTCTGAGTGGTTTCGTAGGCCCCAGATGTTCATTATCTGGCGGGTGCACTGAGATCGGGGCACTTCGCGCACCAATAAAGAAAGCAGTTCTGATTGTTAATGACAGAAAAACAATAATAATAACTATACATATACACACGATCGTTCGGAACAACAATTTGCAGCATTTTCTTCCAGGGAAGTGGGGGCACCCTTCTGTTGGGGGTAAAACCGAGTTACTGTTCTGGGCCACCATTTCGAAAGAGTTCATAGTCAATTATTTATTCCTTCTTTTGCTCTGGTCTCGTATTTCGAGAGTTTGTTACTATTAGAGGGATGAGTGCTTCTCCAAATGTCCCCCCTCACGTGAGTGACGACGGTAGTCTCTGGGTACTCAGCGCAGTCCCTGTGCTAGACTATGGAAAAGGGTTAGGCTAGCACCTTTGGTACATCACATTCATTATACATATTGTTAATAGGTAAGGCACGCCTCGAATTTGCCTTGGTCCTAAGGACATGCTGGAATTTGCTCAATGCGAAGAAAGGAGAAGATAGAACTTCTAAAAATCACACAAAAATAAAATGTTGTAAAAATAAAAACAAAAGTAAAAATAAAAGTGAACATATGAAAAAATAGGAAAAAATGTGAAAAATGCAGAAAAAAGAGAATAAGATGGTGAAGTTCTTGTGCCCGCTTCTTTCACTTGGGCTCTCAGCGACAAGTTGAACAACAGTTTGTCTCTCCCCAATCTGCTCCACAGCGGAAGGATGACGAAAAGCTTTATTGTGGATCTCCTCCTTCTAAGGCTCTCCTTAGCAGTGGATGTCCGTAATTGCTTCTCAGTTGTGTTATGATAGCTCTCAGGAGCTTGTTTAATTGTGCGTTCTTTACTGGCTCTCTGAGGAATGTGGGTACGTCAACATTGTTGGGTCTACCCACTAGTTCTGGAAAGTTCTCAATGAGGTGGAAGAAGACTTGGTATGCGTATCTGCTGTCTTCTGGTGGCAATGACATTCGCTCTGACTTTCTGGTCTCTAGATAACAGGCCTTTCTTGTGATGTGAACAGTTTTTACACTTTCCTGCTGCGTGGATTGCGACCACGTAATTCAGTTTGTACCACACTTGGTTTAGGAATTTGTTGTTTCTTGGATCTCTGATAAAGGTTAGGGTATCTGTGGTTCTCCCGACAAGTCCTGGGCACTCCTCTATGATTTGAAAAAAACAAGGTGTATGTCAGTTCATCGATGATCACTTGAGGTGGAAGCATTTGTGTCCTTATTCCCAGTACTCTGGCACTTCAGCAAAAGCCTCCACGAGGACCGTCAGTAGTTGCCGTGTTATCTTCCTGTTAGCTGGATTTTGAATGAAATCTGAGATGCTGGTGTCTCTCTCTACAAGTGATAGATATGTCTCTAATACTAGCCGAAAACAGGAAAGCACATCCTTTGTAATATTTCTACTGGGGGATACCATAGGTTTTATGACAAAGTCTTGGTACTGGTTGCTTCAGGATATCGTTTTTGGTTCTCAGAAATGTCTTATTTTCCGCTTGTCAAAGTCTTAGGGCTTTTCCAATGCTTTGTGTGGCTTTAAGTGTTCATATGAGTAGCCTTACTGCAGCTTTGGATGTGCAATTCTCTTCTTTACCCGGCACCTTTGGCTGCACAGAGTGTCCATATTATTGTCCTTTTATCATTCTTCACTTGGTTTGAGGAAATGTCTTGTTTTGAAAGCTACAATGTTACTGGATTCTTTTGCCATTTGTTTTGCTGCTCATGCGTCCTTCTTCCTCACCATGGATCTTGTCTGCACATGCTGAGGTTCTTCCCCGTTGTCTCTAGATTCTTCACAGTTAGTTGTAGCTGGAGGGCTTTCCCCTATATAGGGTTTAATGTCCTTTAGGAAGATCCATGCCCTTCTGCCCTGGAGCTCGCAATATTGTTTAGGTCCATTTGCAGGACTCTGTTGAAAATAGATGGGGACTCGCAGTACCCCTGTGGCAACCTCATGCTTTTCAGGCACATTTGTATGAAAGTGAATGGCGTCAGGTCTTGTGATTCACGGTGCAACGGAATCGAGAAACACGCATTTTTTAAATCGATCACCGTGAAATATTTTGCCTCAGTGGGTATGTTACACAGTATTGTGGATGGATTAGGGAGTAGAGGGAATTCGGCTTCAACTATATTGTTTAGTGCTCGTAAATCTTGGATTAAACACCAAGACCCTCTGATTTGTTCACAGGATAAATCACTGTGTTGCAAGGTGATTCTGATGTCACTAGGATGCCCTGCTCCATCATGGCGCGATCCCTTCATCTGCCTCTCTGGACATGGGGTATTATCGTGCTTGTGTCAAAATCGCACCTGGTTTCAATTTAATCTTCACTTCACCTGCTCCCTTCAGGAGACCTACGTCATAGGGCCCTGTAGTCCATACTGCGGCAGGCACTTGGCCATGTCATCATCAAAGTACTCTGGACCTATTAGTGCCAACATCATTCTCTGCGGCACCTCCCGTTTGATCTTTTTGACCCAAAATATGAGACTCACTTCTACCCTTGTCTCCTCTAGGTCAGGGTGCTCTTCGAACAGATCGTCATTGGTGACCTCACTCACTCGATACACTTCTTCAATGGCGATAATTGCACACCATTGTCTGCCTTCATCGTCATATCCTTCGACCAATACTACTTTTCCTCGCACTGCAGCCAATTGTATCATTAAGGGAAATACTTGTCCCTCCTCTTCGTGCATGGGTATTCTTGGTCTGATAGAAACTCATCAGGGGTTCTCATAGTTTTGTCTGCGAGGCCTGGAAATCCCACCATAAGCACCCGCATGCCATATGCAAAGACTTCTGGTTCTAACGGTATAGCTTTCATGGTTATACGTCCTGAGAATGCTCTGATCATTTCGCACACATTTGAATAATGCATTCGTGGAGTGGAGCACACTATACCATTCTCGGTAAACGAGATGGTCATGTTTAATTTAGTCATCAGGTCCCGACCCAGAATATTTACTGGGGTCTGACGCGAATATAACAGAGGTACATTCATTTCATGCTCTCCCACTGAGACTGGGAGTGCGTCTGTAAAGGGAACTCTGCTATGAGCTCCAGTGAAACTCTGAGTATCTATAGCCCCACCAGACAAGGAAAACTTGCCTTCTCGAATGCATGAGCGCGTTGCACCTGTGTCAACTAAGAAGGCATATTCTTTCCCCACTATGGTGCCATTCACCCTTGGTTCCCTGTTAGGGTCTGGTGTCACTGATGGGATAGAGCACATCAGAGTCCCCGTGAGCTGTCCTATTTTATATATAAGTTCGGCCCACTGTATACTTGTTGATTTCCCCCAGCCCCAGGGTTAACTCCCCCTCCGGAGCTAGTGCCCTGTGACATTTGCAGTGGTGCCTGCTGGGGTTGTCCCTGAGGCAAGTTCCCCATGTTCGGTGGTTGAACCACTTGCTGTGCACCTTGCTGCACGCCTGACGCCTGCGGCTGCACTGTGTAATTTTGTGCACCGCCCAGTTGCGGGACGGCAGGCTGACCATGCCTGCCCCCATCCCTTGGCTGTTTTACCACATTCCTTGGCTTCTGCACATGCACGCCACATGTCCTGTCATTCCACACAGCCAACACGCTGGCGGTGGTCGGTTCATCTGTCCATCTGGCATAGCTTGACCGCCCATCTGCGCATTCTGAAAGCCATTTTGATTATTCTGAAAGCCTCCCCGGTTAGCTCAAAACTCTCCTTGATTGCTCTGCCATCCTCTTCCTCCAAAACCCCTTCCTCTTGGGTAAAATCCTCCGTTACCCTGATTATTCTGCAATGGGTTGATCGCTTGTTGTGCGCTTGGTTCGGCTGGGCTGGTGAGCATGGCTCCCTCGAGAGCATACTTCGAGAGCTTCTTTTGCACCAGTTTCGCCTCCTCGCCCTTACGATTTGCCTCCTTTTTCCGATTCTTTTCTTGCAACAATCTACAGTAGTGTGCAATTGTCAACTGTATTTTGGCCCATGGTTTTGCTTCTACTCCTACCAATTTTTTGAGCTGCTTCTGCATCGGTTCAAGCAACCCTTGGCATAATATGTGGTAGAATACAGGGATAGATTTTGTCCAAGACTCATGCGTTTCGAGTACCCATGTGTCTTGAAAATTCTGGATATAAATCAATGGATCCTCTGATTCTTTCATTTTTGGAGTCATTATAGCCCCCATATCAGAAGTGTCTGGATATAGCGTTCGCAGCACTTTCCACACTGCTGCCCTACAGGTATTAAACGGCGCTCCGTCATGGGAGGTGTTAGTTATGGTTACTGTAGGATAGCCTGCCCGTTTCCATACATCATCTGCTCTTTCACCAAGTATGGCAATTAGGAGGCCGTTAATGTCCCCTATAGCTAAGGTGACACCCCCTGTCATTTTCTCTAACTCGTGTATCCACTTTCCAGCTCCTGATGTCAGCATTGGAACCTTTTTTTTTAGGTTCTCTTGGTCCATATGTGGCCATGGAATATACTGTGGTCTGGCTCCCCCCTTTTCTAGCAACGGGAATTGGAATGCACAGTCCTCCTTCTCTTTCCCCACAGCTCTCTGGTCTGTCGCTGGGGTGACATTCCTACCTTGCCGTCTACCTGGAAATGCCCTTGATCTGTCTGCATGGGCAGGTGCTGACGCCCCCCTCTTACCGTGGGGTGTTCCTTCATGACGGCGGGACTGCGCGGCAGACTTCGGTAACCTACTTGTGGACCCGCTAGCGTCTGACCATCGTACCCCTCGGTCCCCTGGGAGCCGTTTTTTGCACCGACTCCCTCTTCATGTGCCACATCCTGTTTCCCCACCAGTGTCAGATTCTGAATACTCCCAGTTTACACAACTCCTAGCACTTCTTTGTTTTGCCCAATCTCCAGCCCGTCTAGGGACAGTCCCCTGCTCCCACTACTTCGGGTGACATTCTCAGTGTCATATAGCTGAGTGCTCTCTAAGCGCTCATCTTCCCTTCCCCCATCGGATATCTGCTCTAGCCCCATCTCGTCGTATATTTTATCGATCGTTTCCCCGATGCTTCTGGTGTCGAAGTCATCTTCAATATTTGTCCCGCTTGTACCTGGTACTGCATCGCTTGCAGGAAAGAATTCTTGTATGTCTTCCCATTCTACTGTAGGATTGGGCTTAATCACTTCCCCCTCCAAATATTCAAGACTCCTTCTGTCTGTGCTTACCTTCTATTTCCTCGTCTATTTCCTTTCGCTTCTTTGCTTCTTCCCTAGCCTTATCTACTTCCCTCATCCGTTCATTTCTACGTTCTTTTGCCCTTCTACTTTCCTCATCTGCCCGCTTTTTTACTTTCCTTTCGTGCACTCTACTTTCTTCCTCCAACCTTAACATGTTCTGCCTGTACTTTTTATAGGCTGCATACTGTGTGCGACTGAGCAGTATTCCTTGCTCTTCACGATAGTTGTTCTCGCCTTAGCCTATCTTTCTTTCTAGTCCTTTCATCTCTTTCTTCCATCCCTTTCTCTTTCTTTCCCCTTTGCGTCTCATCAGCCTTCTCACTTGGCCTCAAACATCATTTCCTTTTCCATCTAACTTCAGTAATATCTGACCTCCCATCCAATCGTCTTTCGCAATTGCTATCTCATCACCTCTACCTTAATTTCCTTTATGTTTATTTCCCTATTTCTCCTTATCTGGAGGTGCACAACTCCGTGCCCAATCTTTTCCTTTATCTTCGCATCTCTCTTTGTCCCTTGTGACTGCGGAGACGATATTGTTTTCCTGTTCTTTTCCCTTATTATCGTCACTACTGTATGTAGGCAACTCATATGCGGGGTTGTTATACCCCATGGCTGCTTTAAGTTCTCTTAGTGGGTAAAGACCCTCTGACTTGCTTCCTTCAATGACTGGCTCAGGCGGGGCTGGTGGCGCGGTAGGCGTCTCACCCCCCTCTGTATATACATTCAGTATCCAGTCTGTGGGTGGTTCTTCCACCTTTGTTTCTTCAAACATTTTCCACAACTCTAGAACAGCAAGACGTTTCTCTAACTTCTTGCCCGAATATGTGGCAGGTAGTCATGTGCTGTAAAACAGCCTTAGAGAGTGACCCGTTCTGGGGCCACGGCATAAACATCTTATTGGAGGTACCCTTGACCCACTCCTGGCTGTATTTTTTCAGCTTTGGTGAGTGCTTGGGCAGCTGCTTGCACAAATGCGCAAGTGGGGTAACTTCCTCCATTCTTAATTTCGTCACCAACAGTATTTATACAGTTTTTTAATCTTCCAATAGTATGAGCGAGCACCACATACACAAGCCAATCCAATTTTTTCCCACCAAATTTTGTGCCAACAATTTACTCAAAACCCATCAATTCAATGGCAATTCCCTCTTAGTTACAGAATCGCGTAAAGCCATTATGCATTTCAATCAATCATCAATACAGTTATTTCACATTTGACATAAACAGGACATATATGACAGACATTTGACAGACTAGACGGACACCAGCTGGTCATACATATACCTGCCTTCTAATCAATACCCCGTCATGGGATGTGAACAAACCCCTTTGATGCCATCTTTAATAGTCACCGTAGCCTAAATTGTCCCTCCACTGTGGGCCATGGGTTCACGTTCCTTCTGACCACTCTTTAAAGCGCAGAAATAAGGCAAATCCTTATGTTTTTTTCTCAAGTGCCCCCCTGGTAATCATTATGTTTTGTCTCATGAGCCCCCCTGGTAATCCTTACGTTTTGTCTCAGGTGCCCCCCTGGTAATCCTTACGTTTTGTCTGATGTGCCCCCCTGGTAATCCTTACGTTTTATCTCGGGTGTCCCCCCGGTATCCACTCTTTATTTCTTATGCTGGAGTCATTACCCCGTATATATATATACAGTCTCCTCTACTTCTAACTACTTTATTTTTTCTCCGCCACCCTCCATTACCTTTCCCTTACTGGCTCTAATGCCTACACAACATTTGCCAAAGTAACAAGTTTTATTGTTTTACTCACCGATCGCATCTTTTCCTCTCTGGAACTTCGGGATCACCACCCCTTCCTCTTCCCGCCTGTAAGGTTTTCGTCCGATCCGCTGCCTGTGGGAATGAGAAGGGTTATACTTGGAAAGGTGGGTTCCTTCAGACCCACTGCAGATTTTTGAAGTTTTATTCTATCAGTGTCCACGGGGAGCTTCTCATTCTACTCAGCCGGAATGGCGAAAGGAAATGTGATCTTACCGAAGGCCTAGAATTACTTTGTGCCGTCGGTCTAAAGGTGTCTTATAACTATATCAATCGATAACCAATAATCGATGGCTGAAACCATCCTCACGCTACCAAGTGTTCAGGAAGGGAAGAAGTTACTGACGGGCCCATTGGTCAGCGCTCACCCTCTAGAACTTGTAAGACAAGATAGCTGCACCATGTGAGGGGGTGCAGGATTATTCCAACATGACTCAATAATGTTGGCAAAGGGAAGTCCGTTTAATGACAATTATATGAAACAGAGAAACAAATGGAAATCAGCAGCATTGTGATCACCTGTCTCGTTCCAACTTCCTCGCACTTCAGTCGAACAGCAATTCTTATAGGCAAAAATCGTCATCACTGATGTCTAATTTCTATAAAAAAATCATCATGCAATATAAATGGTTAGGAAAGGTAACTTAAGTATAGGTGTTATATCTGTATATGATAATAGGGCATGCAGATTGGATAACTCTTATTGGGTGGGTGTCTACGCCCATCCCTCTACATCACGCGTGATAGACGTCATTACATCTACGACGTCCTATTGGTTACAATATCTATAGGACTCCAGATAACTTGGACCATTGTGATTGGGCAGGTTACACCCATAGACATAAATGTCCACTTTTAATTAGCAGCATGCAGAATGGACACCCCTGTGCCTGGTGTCCCAAGTTTCACCCTGCCTCCCTTCCATCAATCAGTGTTTTAGGGCGACATGTCAATTAGTTGGCTAAGGCTGGTCTCGAAACTGTAGTCTCTTATCGGGAAATGTTATGGCATCCTCAGGTCCTGGATAACATCAGGCGATGGTACTTCTTCACGCCTGGCTGGTCACGTGTTAGTTCACCATGAATCTGCTTCAGTTTACAGCTTTTAGAGCATTTAATTCTGTGTCAGCCTAGCCACCTGCATGGGCCCCCCTTATCTTGACCTTCATGAGGCAGGCTGGTATGCTCTGAAGTTGGAGTGTTGTGAGCTGACGCTCTCCTCCCCTTCTCTGGTTGACCTCGATTTCCTAGGCATGAGCCTCTCTTTGTTGATTTTCGATTCCGCTCCGTCTCTTGCCTTTGGCTGGGTTTCAAAACTTGGCCTGTCAGGCCTCTGGACGCCTGGGTACATTTCTGCCTTTACAAAATGGACTCGCACTTGTATAATGTGCCTTATTGAGGTAGATATATGGTTGGCACTTGCCGATCTATCTTCTACTAAGCATTGCATGCAGTATCGATTTCTTAGCATCTTGCGTTTCAAGCATATTTACACACGTTTAACAGGACGGCTGCTTCCATCTTGTCTCGTAGCACTGTTTCCTCACGTTGTAACATTGTCTCCTCTCTGTGTCTATTCCATTCATTTTCGAAGGTACTCACACTGGCATGTTATCTTCGATAGCTTCTTTTATTCATTCACGGGTCTGTTCAGGCCCTTGTGTCATTTCAACTGGCCTTCCATTAAGGCTTTTGGGGTCTCTTCGTGGACCGTGTGTAGGTACTCCTCATTTCGTATCAGCTGCTTGTATGGCTGTCTAATAGGGTACCGTGCTGCCCAGGGTTGTCTGGTTATGGGTGCTTCAACTGGTATGGATCTTCTGATGTATACTGGGCAGAGTCCCAGTGCAGCTCTTTGTAGGTTCATTTGCTCTTCATACGTCACATACCTTGGCGAGTATGCTCCTGGTACCTCGAAATAAGAGGAAGGGGTGCAGGCCATGTCTGGGACCTCCTCTACACTGTGAAAAGTTGATTTTAGCCCATCGGCTTATTGTTGATTTTAGCCTATCTGTGAAAAGCTGAGTTTAGCCCATCTGTGAAAGTTGATTCTAGCCCATCTGTGAAAGCTGATTCTAGTCCATCTGTGAAAAGTTGATTCTAGCCCATCTGCGTATTGTTGATTCTAGCCCATCGGTGAATTGCTGATTCTAGCCCATACCTTACTTAGCAAAGTGCTGTTTTAGCCATCTGTGAACATTCTTCATTTAGCCCCACTGTGACCTCTATGATCCTAGCCTATGCCCTATGCTTCTAGAAAGAACCACTGTGCCAAACCTGAACCTAATCCATTACAGCTAATTCCTAGCCTGACTACCTCCTGACCTCACGAACGGGATCCAGGTTCCAGCCGTAGACCACATCACCCCACTCCTTGTAATCGGCACTAACCTCCGCATTATGCACGTCAGCACAACTCTGCTGCTATCTGCACTCTTGCTGTTCTTACATCTAATATCGGTAATCATGGACCAAATTAAATATGTGCCTTGCCCTAACGTGCATAGAAACACTAGGCTGCGTGCAAGACTTTCCTCCTTCCACAAACCTAAACTGCCCATCAATACTCACTTAAACCGCCGTATCAACCCCAAAAATATTACTAGGAACCTGGCGCATGCATATCTATTAACATCTGCTAATGCCAAACTGAATGAACCCACACCAAAAACTATAAACACCCAAAGCCTACCCAAAATAACTACAATAATAGGAGCACTGATCAATGCCAGATCCGTCATGGCCCATGCCACTGAAATAGCTGATATCCTAACATCAGATAACCTCGACCTCCTAGCGGTCACAGAAACCTGGCTACATGATGCAGCAGGTTCAGTGCTCTCATTAGCGATACCTAAAGAGTACCAACTCCTAAGACTGGACAGACCCAACGCTAGAGGAGGTGGTTTAGCCATCATTGCTAAAACCAACCTGGACATGCTACCCCCACTAAAATTGTATGAACTACTATCAGTGAAACTTCCTATATCCCCATGTCACACTCTAACCATCTACCTTATATATAGGCCACCAGGGACCTTAGGCTTGTTTGAAGAGGATATTTCCAGCCTCTTAGCTAGTAATGCAAAAGAATCATCTCAGATAATGGTCCTTGGCGACTTCCACTTAGGACTTAACGACCCAGACGATAAACAAGCTCAAGCAATAGCCACCATGCTTGATGAACATGGTCTCTCCCAAAAAGTCCTCACCCCTACCTATGATAAAGGCAGGACATTAGACTGGGTAGCCATTTCAAATTGCCCAACTACGATTACTAAAATCACACCCCAACCTTGGACTGACCACTTCCTAATCAACTTCAGCCTAATAGTCAATAAAGAAGTAAACAAAGAAAAAATAATGGCACCTTCTCTCCTTACAAGATCAAGGAAAAATATCACACTTAACAATATCCTACCTCTTCTCCTTCCAGTAATTAATGCCCTACCAAGCAATTCTGATCCAGATACAATGGTAGACTATTACAATGAAACCATGGCTAAGATCATAGATTCCATTGCCCCACTTAAGAACTGCAAGAGTAAACAACAGACCCACCTTAACACCTGGTTCACCCCTCACCTAAAAGAATTCAGAATGGAAAAAAGGAAATTAGAAACCATGTGGCAACATACGCCAACGGAAGAAAATAAACTAAAACTTTGCACCACCAACTACAAGGAAGAAATCATCCAAACCAAAAAAGAAGTCTACAAGGAAAGAATCTCCAAAGCATGTTCCAACACTAAGGAACTATTTGTGATTCTGCGAGAATTAGAATCTCCCATACCTCCACCAGATAATTTACCCAAAGATAAGCAATGGTGTACCAACATTCAAAATGCCTTAGCAAATAAAATAAAAACACTGCAAACCAAAATTGCAAAAAAAAAATCCTCGCTTCCACTCATGGAAACTCCTATTACTTCCTCTCCTATTAACCTATTAACAAACCCAACCTAGCACCATTTAAATTCTCGAAAGTATCCATTCAGGAAACTGAAAAAATCATTGCCTCACTAAAGCATAGGCGACAACTGCCCAGCCCAAATAATTAAGGATGCAGCCAGAGATTTAGCCCTCTTTCAGGTCGCAACTACTACCTCTGAGGTCTCCCTTGTGACTTCTGTGGTCTCCCTTGCGACCGCAAATTCTTTTTTTAATTTCTTTTTTTTTAGTAATGCAAGCTCCCGAGCTGTGGCCAGCACCATGTGGCTCTTTACCTTTGGGGTGGCTGGCTTTCTTGTTCAACCCCCTTAAAAAAAAAGAAAAATAAGAACAGGAGTACCACAAGTTTAACACTTTCAGCACTGACCCTAAATATGAAAGAATAATACCAAATAATGTGTCTTTCTGGAATTCTATACAATAATTGCTAGACTCATTAAAGGTTTATTTCACTTCAGGGGGTGAGTCACTGATTTAGTCTGTTCTTAAATGCCTCAACTCAGCCTTTCATCCTTCTGAGGTTGATAAATGAGTACCAACACAGGTTGGGTGATATTGGGAGTATATTTTTTCTACATAAAGCGCTTAAGCGTAAGTGCTATATAATAACACATCATTATCATTGGTCATGGACGTCTGCTTGCATTCACAGTTATTTGGTAATATGGGCCTATACACAGTGATCTTAACGATACATATGGCGATCCATTCGTGTATGAAATCTACATCAAATTATAGTGATATCGTAACCATATTTTTCTGTAGTGTACAATGCAATGTGATGCCACTTCCTGTTTTGTCAATGGGTGAAAGGTCGTGTTCCATCGCTACCCGCGATATCACTTCGGGTGTGCTCAAATGACATAATTTCCTGTGATGTCATCAGGGGGGGTCAAGGGTCGCGTAATGTCACTTCCACTACCCCTGGCAATTTGGTGAAATGACATCCCAGCCCCCTTTATCTCTAAACTCATCAACACCTCCTTTCTGTCTAATCCATTCCAAGCAGCTTAAAAGAATCCTGGGTTCTACCTCTTCTTAAAAAACAAACCTTAGACCCCTACATTCCATCACCACAGTCCCATTTCTCTTCAAGATAATAGATAGAGTGGCCTATCTTCAAAATTCAAAAGTACCTTGAGACCAACCAACTATTAG
The DNA here is from genome assembly GCF_040938575.1 of Ambystoma mexicanum. Lineage (NCBI taxonomy): Eukaryota > Metazoa > Chordata > Amphibia > Caudata > Ambystomatidae > Ambystoma > Ambystoma mexicanum. Next base: position 1,315,600,832 of record NC_090924.1, read on the forward strand.
GCTCTCGCCAATCTGGGTTCAGACCCCAGCACGGCACAGAGACTGCATTAATAGACCTTAAAGCCCAAATCGATGAGCTTAACGACAAAGAAAACACAGCTATGCTACTCCTCCTTGATCTGTCGGCGTCATTTGACTTGGTGGACCATGCAGTACTATGCAAACACCTAGCATCGGCCGCCCACTTTTCAAGTGAAGCTATAGCCTGGGCCCAATCATTTCTTGACAATAGAAGTATGCGAGTCTTCTCTACCTCAGCATCGGCAGACCCAATCCTAACAACATTTGGAGTCCCCCAGGGCTCATGTGTTTCACCAACCATGTATAATATCTTTACTAAGCCTCTATTTGACAAATTGGACCAACTACGCAAATGACACCCAGATCCTCATTCCCCTTTCAGGCAATTTCACTTCAGATACAGCCTTAGTGAATGAAATTTACATCCTCATTCAGGCATGGATGGCAACCCACGGCCTCTGCCTGAACGACGATAAAAGAGAGATCCTGATCCTTGGCTCAGCCAACAACTTAAAAAAACTTGACACCAACTACAGCGCCTTTAACATCGATGGCAATATAATTACAGTTGCCAAAGAAGTGATGATGAAAAACAAGTAAACTCCCTGGCCTCATTAAGGTTGCTGGTACAATGCCTCGACACCATTAGTCCTTGGATCACTAAGCTGATCAATCAGTCTTTTGCAGAGGGTCAAGTACCAACCAATCTCAAGGAGGCCTGGATCACACCCCTGCTCAAGAAAGCTAATCTTGATCCCCTCCTGGCTAAACATTATCATCCCATCACCAACGTACCCTTCCTTTGAAGGTCATGGACCGAGTCGCCTATCTTCAGTTACAGAAATGTATTGATGATAATACCATTCTGGGGCCTCGTCAGTCAGGTTATCGTGCCTTTCACGGCACTGAAACGGCTATGTTGGATTTAAAATCAAATCTTGCTTCCATCATCGATCGGGGTCATCCTGCACTCCTGATGTTGTTGGATCTCTCCGCGGCGTTCGACTTAGTCGACCACTCACTCTTGGCATCTAGGCTACAATCCCTTGTGGGCTGCTCTAATCTCTCCACAAAATGGCTAGTCTCTTTTCTTGGACCTCGAAATGCTCGGGTCGTCATTCAAAATGCCTCCTCTGTACCCTCTTTGCTCACACGTGGTGTCCCCCAGGGTTCATCCCTATCCCCGACCTTGTTCAACATCTATATTCTCCCCCTGCTTCGCATGCTCGACGATCTGGGTGCCTTTATACCAACTACGCGGACGACACCCAGGTCGTCCTTGAGTTGTCTGGTTCCTACCCTACAGATTCCAAGGCCATCTCTGCTATCTACTCTGTCATCCATTCATGGATGAGTACGAATTTTATGGCTCTCAATGCCGATAAAACTGAGCTTCTCATAGCAGGTTCAAGCCACATGTTAAAAAACCTTTCTAAGGAATACGACTCATTTGCCATTGCCAATGTATCCATTCCAGTGGCACGCAGCGTTAAGACTCTGGGCGTCACTATTGATGCCGAGCTCTCAATGCGCCAACATGTTGCTAAAACCAGGCATCCTGTTGCTGGATTAACAAGCAACTCTTTGCGTTGCGGCCGTTTCTCTCTGTCAGCAATATGTCTCTTCTAGCAACAGCCCTTGTTAATTCTAGGTTAGACTATTGTAACAGTCTCCTAGCAAATACTTCTGCTGCTAATATCACTGCTCTCCAGACAACCCAAAACGGCGCAGTCCGAGCCGTGCTAGGTCTGGCCAGGCACTCTTCTATTACTGATGTCTGGAAGAAATTGCATTGGCTGCCCATCAAGCATAGAGTATCCTTTAAGATACTCACTCTTAACTTCAAATGTCTGATTGGTTCTGCACCCATCTACCTGACCTAGTGTATTCATCGCTACGTCCCCGGCCGTTCACTTAGGTCCACTGAGCAAGCCATGCTCACTCAGCCCCGTTTTCTAACTGCCAAGTTCGGCAAAACTATCTTCAGTGTCTCAGCCCCTACTCTCTGGAACACTCTTCCTCTCCATCTTAAGAGCTCCTCCTCACTGACTCAGTTCAAGAAAAATCTCAAGTCCCATCTCTTCAATGCTCCTTAAATCTTCATTTCATAGTTCCCCTGAGATGTCTGCTTTTCAACTGTCTGTTTAGTATTGTCTTTTTTGTTTTGTGTGCGCCGTGAGGCCTTTGGGCGATTTGGCGCGTTATCAAGAATTAAAATAAATAAATAAATACATAAATAAATTAACTGCCTACACTGGCAAACTCATTAAAGCATGCAGACCCTTCCTCTCACTAGCAAGCTGCATTATTTTAGCCAATGCCCTCATCCTATCAAAATTGGACTACTGCAATGCACTGCATGTTGGAACTAATAAATACATCAACACCAAACTTCAAACATTGCAAAACAAGGCGCTCAGAATGGCCCTGAACCTCCCTACTAGAGAGCATATATCTAACACCAGAAGAAACCACACCTGGCTAAAAATCAGCGATCAGATCCTTTTCAAAACTGTTACATTAACCTTCAAATGCCTAAATAATGCAGCCCAGCCATATTTGAAGAAAAGAATAACGAGAAAGTCCTCTGCACGACCAACTAGGACAGTCAACTCTTACTGCCTTCAAATACACAGATTTCGACTACAAAAAACAGGAGGAAACAGTTTCCCTGTAAAAGCAGCTCAGCAATGGAATGCCTTACCAGTCGAGCTAAGAAGGGATCAGTCCTATGACAGCTTTAGGCGCAACACCCGTATCTGCCTACGCCACAATGACCACTAGACCCATGGCCACGGGTGTCTGCTCTCATGTCTTTCCTCTCATCAGTTAACTATGTAACTGTGATTGTAAATATTCTATGTACTTGTCTATACCTGTATCTAAGCAAACTGTAACAAAGCTATAAGTATTCTTGTCATGCTGTGCGCCCATCTACCTAAGAGTTTAGGACGCCCTATAAATAAACAAACAAACAAACAAACCAGACCGTGTTCCATGTGTCTGCATCCCATGGTCCAGGCACACAGTATTACATGTGCCCATTGTACACCTTTGGGTGGCGGATGTTCCACTGAGGGATGGCGTAGACTTTGCTTTATGCACGGCATGACAAGTTGGCCAAAGTGTCCATGTCGGTCCTCTGAAGTGTCACTTTGGTCACGGCACCAGGGCGTGATTGTGCTCTGTGGGAGTGTACTGTGTTGTGTCATGATGTGTTGTGCGCAACTGGTCATTGTTGTGGGTGCAGCATGCAGGTGACTAGTTATGTATGACAAGTCATGTGTGCCGATGTGCAATGGTGTGGGTGCATGTGTGGACACTGTTGCTGGATCCGGTGGTGCTGAGGGCTATATGGTGGTCTGTGTGTTGCTGTTGATCCCCATTCCCTACATGGCTTTCGTTGATGTGATTCTGAGGATATGTATTACGGATGCAGAGGAATTGTTGTATGTATGTGCCTATTCCTTTGACATGCAGTGCAGTGCTCTGTAAGTCGAGCATGCATGTTTGCTATGTGGTGGCATAGCCGGATGTCTATTTCCTGAGGTGTGCCAGACAGGTTAGTGTGTGCAGGCCATGCTTGGCAATTATCATCCTTTCATCATGGAAACCATCTCGTGTGCAGTCACTGTTCTTTTCAGGCAGCATGCATGTTTATGCGAAGAAGCTGTTGACCAGCTTCTCCCTCACTCGCACTGCAGCTGTACTGGGCACCACCTGAGTCTGGGTTCTGGCTATGACCTGAGGTCAGGTACTAGGTCTGCATGTACACTTTTGAGCACTGCAATGTTATGCAGGATGCAACAGGCATGCATGATGTTGCACACAACATGTGGCATGTACAGGAGTACACCCCCCAAGTGATATAGACATCTAAATCGGGACTTGAGGAGGCCTATGGCTCGCTCAATGATGCCCCTGGTAGCCCTGTATGTTGTGTTGTACCTTTCCTGTTTTCATGGTGGTGGGCCGCCTGTAGGGTGTCATGAGGTAGGGCCTCAATGGGTAACCAGCATCACCTGCGTGAAGAAGGGCATGAATGGTGTGAGCACACATTGGGTGTTCCTTCATGTGTGATGCTGGATATGTGCTGATTGGCTTTGTGTGGACACAGTGACAGAGGCACGTGTTGTGATGGTCATATGCATGTGGGCCTGTGTGTGTGTGGTGGAAGGTGTTTGGAGCTGCAGTACTTACCTATGAGCCACATGTCTGTGTATTGTACAGCTTCCGACTGCTCACACATGCTGGAGACCTGGAACATTTGGCTGTCGTGGATGGAGCCTGGGAAATTGGCATACACGTCCATGAAGAGGCCGCTGGCATGAAAGACCAGTTGGACTTTGATGGCGTGCCAGAGTTGCTTTTTCCAGAACATGTCTGCTCGGTCCTGGGGGGTAAGGGGGCAGAGTGCGACATGGCTGCAGTCGATGGCATGGATGACCCTGGGTCATTAGTGCACTGCATAATATCCAAAAGCCAAATGCCTCTGTTTGTCCTATGTCGAGGACATGTTGACATAGTGATGGCTGCACAATATGATGAATGACACAACCTGCTGCAGCGCACATGAGTGCTTCCCCTGTGAGATGCCTGCAGTGGTGCCACTAGTCCTTGGGAAGGAGCCAGTGGTGAAGAAATGCAGGATGGCCACCGCTATACATGTGCCCTGATGGCATGTGACCATCCGGTGGTGGGGTGCAAAGCACCCTAAGACTCCTTCAACATGTCCATGAAGATGTGTGAATGGTAGCAACACCTTCCATAGACCTCTGCGTCAAACATGCCAAAGAGGGTGACCCTGGTGCGGAAGACCCGCTCCCGCCATCTAATCCTCCTTGGATGGGGTGCGGCAGCAGCAGCAACTGCTGCGCTGTGCCATTGCTGAGCATAGATCACTAGTAGCGAATTGTAGGGATACATTTCTTGGGAAGGGGTGTGGAGTGGCGCTATGTTTCTTTATATCGGGACATGTGGCGTCATGATGTGTATGTCTATGTGCATCATCGCTGTATTGGTTGGATTATTCTTGTTTGTGTGCGATGTTGTGCAGCTGTGTGTGCATAGAGTTCATGTGTGTTGTGTTTGCTAGCATTGTGTGTGTGTTTTGCATGGAGGTCTTGTTTGTTTTCGAGATGGTTACATTGGTTGCACGTGTGATGTGGCAGTATGTGTGTTTAATGTGTTCTGTGGTGTGTTACGGGGTGTCTGTTGGGTTTTCTGTGTCCTGTCTCCTCTCTGGTGGCTTGGTGGTGATTGTAGGTGTTGTCATGTAATTTCTGGTAGTTGTTTTGCATTGATGTTGATAGTTCTGGGTTTTTTGGTGTTATTTACGTTGTTTCGTATTGGCTTGACTTCCACCTTTGATGGAACTTCCGCTTTGACGTATGCTCTTTTACTTGGCTTCTGCCTTTCTGTTGGTTAGTCATAAGTCCTTTTCGTGAATGGGTGTAAGTTACCTCCATGTACGTTGCGACTCTTGTTGGGCATAGGTTGAACTGGGTAAATCAGGCCTATGTGTATATACATGTATTACACAGCCCACGGTAGTGGCTGTGTAGTTATGGTTAAGTTGCTAATCCCATAGGAAGAACACTTTTTGGGCGGCTTATAACTTTGCTCCCCCTGCACGAATCCTTCCTTAGCAAACTTTGCAAAAAAAGTATATGGCCCACTCCAAATTTATTTTGCAAATTGTGCTGAGGTTTGGTCCGGGGGGGGGCAAAGTTATAGGGGGGTCCCAAAATGTCCTTTTTTCCCATAGACATAATGGGAAAAAACTTTGCGCATGCCTACAGCTCAAACCTCTGGACGGATTTCCACAAAATTGGTGGCAGGAGCTTAGTTCCAAAAGTGTGCTTTTGTTAATTTGTTGTAAATCCGTCCAGTAGTTTTTTTTTAAATGGCCAAAACATAGGCAACAAATTTAGTGATATCTATGTCCTCTCCGCGGACACACTTCCCGATTGGCTAACTGGCTTGCGTCATGTCCACGGACACGCAACGTGTTCGCCGATTGGCTGGGGTGAGGCGTGAGGTGCGTCACATTGTTTTGATGCGCTGCCATCTTAGATCCGATGACAGCGCGGCGGCGAACAGAGGCAAAATGCAATTTTGGGGAGTGTGTTGGTGTGCAGACGTGTTTGGGGAGTGTTGGGGAGTAAGAGATGGGTCAAATACTGTATTTGTTTAGGTGGTAGGTGCCCCTGATGTGTTTGTCATGTCTGCGGTCTTTGTGGCTGTCCAAGGACATAATAAATGCACTAATGGCTATTTTACTTTAGTATGATGTTGGTTTTGGGTTGTTAGTAGAGGATTAATTGTAATTAATATCCCCTCTAAGCAGCCCACATACCACAGTAAAAATGTTTGGTAGCATAGGTGTGTTATGCTGCTGTGGTTGTGGCCAGGGCCTAGAGTCTTGGGTGCATGGCCGAAATCCGTAAGCTGCAGGCCATGCACCCAAGAGTCTAGGCCCTGGCCACAACCACAGCAGCATTCACACACCCATAGAATCAAACACCTATCAAATATCCAGAACCCAAATGTTTGTGTACTGTTTCATTTGTACAGTTTGTATGTGAAGTTTTGGCTAGGCTATGCAGTTACGATTGTAGAGTTTGTAATAGGACTGCGTTATAAGATACTTTTGGAAGATAATATTTTGGATTGTGGTGTATGAGTGTGTACATTTTCTTTGAGATCTAATGGTAAATAAAGTACTTTGCCACGAATGCCTTTCACTGATTTTGAGTTAATTTTGCTGTTTTTGTTGAAGGTGTATTATTGCTTGAAGTGAGTGCACTGTTTGAATCATGATGCTCTCATATAAATTTAGTTGTTGCAGGGGTTTTGGTAGTGGGAATAATTCCAAGTTATTTGTGATAGCATGTGAAGGTGTTTGGTTGTTGTCAAATTTTGCAGTGCAGTAATTGCAAAGTATTAAGGGGCAGTAATTTCGTATTTGTTTTCTGCTATAAGGTAGAGAGCTAATTGGAACCATTTGGAATCTTCATTGTCTTCTGTTTTGTACGTTATGTCTACAGTTGTTGTGCTACTTTTATAAAAAGTCCTGTGGCAACACACACACATGATTTGGTACTTCACCGGAGGTACTTTTGAACTTTAGTATTTCTTTTTTGTATGGGCCTCATTACGACCCAGGCGGTAAGTTACCGCCTGGGCAGTGACTTTACCACCATGGCGTAAACTACGTTTACGCCATGGTGGTTGGCGGACTTACCGCCCCATTCCGACCTTGGCGGGGCGGTAAGTCCCCAATCCCCATTTACCCTTCCCCATTCCCATTTTTGCCCCATAGGGCATAATGGGAGTGGGGAAGGCGTTAATTACGCCAACGTAAATTACGGTGGCGTAATTAACTCCATGGTCCCTTAGCGCCATGGATTTTAACACCTGCTAAAAGCAGGTGTTAAGTCTGCCATGGCGCTAAGGGACCTCGTACTCAGGCGGTAAGGGTCGGCGCTGTTAATGCCACCGTAAAACCCTTACCGCCTGAGTCGTAATGAGGCCCATATGTGTTTAATAGAAGGTTGCTATTTGTACAGTAGTTGGTAGTTTGTTGTAAAGCTAATGCATTTTGTAAGTGGCTTTCACTTCCAAAATATTTTCTCTGGATATGCTCTATTTCTTTGAGTAGTTGTTTGACTGTACCATGTAGAAGATTGTTATTTCAATTGACTAGTGCTAAAGCAGGATTTATAGCATAGTAGAGTTTATGGACCAGATTTTTATAGTTGAATGATGTGTTGATATCATTTTGATATGATGGAAGGTGCTTTTGGAAATAGGTCCTGAAATGCAGGCTAATGAATGTCCTTGTAGTCTTGTGTATTTGTGCACTGGACAGGCATCCATATTTTCTAGCAGTTTCATTTTGATTTTGTCTTTGTTTTTTACATACTGATTGAGAAAGTGGCGTACAGATTTGAAAGATTTTTTGGCAATGATAAACATTGATGTGCATGGTCATTTGTAGACAGGACATTTTGGTTTATTAGAATGGAGAGGTTATATTGAGTTTTCTGGGGATATGTTTGTGAGCAGTTTCTTGTTTCATAATGGTGTTATTAAGTTTGGGTTTGTTTGCTTTTGTTTATATGCTTCTTCATTAAAATATGGTTCTGTGCTCGAGGTGTGACTCCATTCACCTCCACAGATGTTTAAGGAGCTATTTTTGCTGATATTCAGTTTATTGAGAAGTGTTTTTTCTAATTTAGTAGTTAGTTTTGTTAGTGGTTTCATTCTGTTTAAAAATAAATAACTTCCTTTTGAGAAGGATTGCACTGTCTATGAGAGCTTTTAGGATTACTTTTCTACAGAAGGTTTTAAGGGTTGTCCATGATTTCTCTCCTGTTTTTATAAGGTTCTGAAGGACTCTGTGGCAGAAAATGTTTTGTAAAATATTTTTTTGGCATGGTTAGTTGCTACTATAGCGAGATTTATAGGTGCAGCGTTAGCAGTAGTGGTAGCTGAAGTCTTGTTAATCACTTTTTGTTTCATTTTACATTTTGATAGAGGAGGGAAAGTTTCTATACCGGAAGCTTGTTTTGTTTCGCGTAATGAGTATTAGCTGTTTTGTTTGAAGTTTTTGTACAAAATCTGGTAGAGATGGATGATTATTTTGGACACTTTTATTTTGATTTACTCTACTTCTGAGTTCCTTTCTACAGAGTTGCTTTTTGATATGCTATCTTTGGGTTTTGTTGGAGAAAAAAAGAAAGTGTGGGTTCGGTTGTTGTGCCGTGTATGCGTGCTTTGTGCATGAGTGCCTGAGTATGATGGTAAGGATGATTGTGGAGATATGTGATTGTGCAATGGGCAGCTATATCAAGTTGGGAAGGTTATACTTGTGTTTGTGTGTTACTTTACTGGGCCTCAGATGACAATATAAAGTATGCAACTGCTAAGAGGAAGAGCTGATAATACATCTAATGGGAAAGGGTTAATACACTTCTTTGTTCTACAACAGTAAAATGCTAGTGTGCTTGATTAACAGTTAGAACATTATGTTAATATTGTACTTACTTTTTTGTATGGAAAGTGTGGGTTTCTTCAAAGTCGTTGTTCGTACTTCAGACGCTGCTGCTTTTCAGGAGAGCGGTCTTCACTGCAATTGTAAAAGAAAGAAGTTAGTGAACAGGTGTGTTTATAGCACTTTTGTTAATGTAGACATTGTTTTTTTTTTTTTGTAGTAGTGGTGTTTTCTTACAACTGAGCTTAGTATGCATATGCACTTTCATTTCCTATGTGCATCCTGTATATTTTATTTAGAATCTGTTAGTTGAATATGTTTTACAAATGAGTATAATAGTAAACGTATAGAGCACACTTGTTTTTTTAATGTTATGTTATTGGATGGTAAGAGGTAGAAGAAATAATCATATGCATGTTTTGCTATTTTTACAGGTTAAATGACAGAGATTGTACAGAAAAGCATGCAATGTATGCATTTGTGAAGGTGTGGGAAATAAAGGAGTAGGATTTCAGTAAGAGGCAGTGGTGTTGTTTGAGCACGCAGCCTTTGTAATGATATTGTCTGTGTGTGTGCTTGAATGAAGATGTATGTACTCATCCTGGCTGCGTGTAATTTTATAACACACTGGACAGTCTTTTTCATAATTATACTGTTATTTCTGCCATCTTTTAATATGAAATAAAATATTTTTAGATAGCTGTGTGAGTAAACAAAAATTTGGAGAGGGGACAGGTTTGCAATTGACACTTCATCATAGCAGATGGGATAAATGACAGTAGGGTCCTTTTACAGTTTATACAGGGTACATGGCAGTTACTCTGTTTGTATTCTTAGAAGAGCTTTACATGTAATGTGTAGAAAATATTCATACCTGTAGTCTGTGTTCATGCATGTGGATGTGCATGAATCTGCAAGTAGAAATATTGGCCAGTTTTATAGTAGTTGTTGCTGTAGGTCTGTTGCAGTTACAGCCGAATTGTATTGAGAGTGATCAATAGTACATCTAAAGTGCTTATGTGTGATGATAGAGTTAGATGTAGAGTTCTTGGATGTGATTGGTGGATGATCGTGTGACTGTTTAACAGTAGCCAATGAGGAAATGGTGCAGAAAGTGAAGTGGAAAGGGTAGAAGGGCTGCCCCAGTGTTACACGCTCTTTGGACATCGCGGGTGTCCGTGGGCAGTTTGTGCCACATCCGCGGTTTCACAGAGAGTGCAACATGTAAAGGGGACTGCAGGGCTCAGTCAATCAGATGTTGAGGTTGTGGTGTATGTTGAAAGAGGCTGTGTGTAGTGAAGATGGTAGAGGTGGAGAAAATCAGGGTGTTGGTGGTTGAAGATATTTTTGTGCATGGTTTGGAGTAGTATGCTAAATGTAGGAATGTGGCAAACAATTTTGATGTTAAAGGAGTGGAGGTGGTGTGGAGCACTGTGCCTGGTTTTAATGTGCAGGGAATTGTTAAAGTTTGTGGAAATATGGGAAGGGCAACATTGCACATGTAGTTGTTTTGCACTGTGGTGCTTTGTATTGGGGTATGTCAGTGCCCCTACTTTGTTGGCAGATTTGGAATATTTGGTTCAGGCAGTAATGAAAATAATTCCAAATGTCAAGGTTATTTTTTCTGGTTTAGTACCTAAGACAATATGGGACAATAGTTTTGTTTTTTGTCCTCGGCAGGTGGATAGAAGAAGATGTAGGGTGTGGTTTATTGAGGTAGGGCGCAGACCTTCTCATTCTCTGTTTTACAGTAATGTTGGTATCACTATATTTGACCCATCCATAATATTTTTCTATATATGCAGTGTAGTGACGTTTATTGGTTGTGGCTGCTGCGTGGTAGATTATACCTATAGTTGTGAAGGTTTTTTACCAAGTGATAGTTTACCATGGGTAAATCCAGTTAGCTTGCAGTTGTTTTTGGTACATCTGCATTCTAACGTGAAAGCATTACTATTAGGAATTTACTATGCGTTTGTATTTGTAAGGTGGCAAGACGCCCACACCGTTCATGTCGCTAGTGACCGAAAGTGGGATAGTACAAATACACATGTGCAAATTATAGGCCACTTATATATAACTTCGGTCATTGGGGGTCAGGGTCTGCGGCATGGCCGGAGGGGGTTGCAGTGGGGTTTGCTCAGACATACTCATACGACCAGTTTTTGTCAGGGCTTGAGACTTGCTTCTTTCAAAAATGTTTACATGATTTGCCATGTGAAGAGATGGTATGAGGTGACAGGTGGTGTGGCCTGGCTGTGGGAGTCTCTGGGAGAGTGCGAAGCTCTCAAGAGGAACAAAATATATCAGTAGCATTGTCGCCCGCATTGGTGAATGGTAGCAAACAAGTCATTTGTTTTTCAAAAATATTTGTCATACGACTGTGGAGGGCTATCGGCTCCCATTCTGAGTGAAGGTCAGTGCCGTTGAATTTTTGTTTTCTTGCTGAGAAACCCACGCATGGTACACAGTATAAAGTTCAATTGTTTTTCGACCTTGAAACAAAGGGTGGATTCGAAAGGAATACATGAAGGGAGGGATGTAAGGCTTTCAAATATGATAATGTTCACCATTCAAAAATTGGACAAAGGAACATGTAATTTCATTTTATGAAAATTCGTTGAACTGAACGAAGTGTGTGTATTACGCTGATAGAATGGAAATGCCAAATATTATGAAGTTTTACTTTGGACGATTTTATACACAAACTAGTCAAATTATCATTTGGCGGCATTATTGGTGGGTTACATTGTATTGCTTGTTGTGTGTGGCATATTGCAACGACATCCAATTACAACTTGTGTGTGTAGTTTATTTTGTTCTGGGCACATGGGCAGTGCAGCATCGAGATGCGTGTAGTCCAGTAGTGGGTTCCCCCAGGTTGCACAAACGTGTAATTCAACGCTAATATTTAATTAAAATTCCATCTATGTGTTCTTCTTGGTTTTATTTTGCTCCCTGATTGCAGCATTAGCCCCAGCATCCCATTTCAAGCTGACCATAGAGTAACTTCTAAAGCAAACTGAAGAGTACTTTGCATGTTGTTTTGTCTGTGTTGACATTGTTTCACGTCTGTGTTTATCAATAGTTCTAACAGGGGCCCAAATTAATGGTTAAATTGTAAAGTGTAATAAAGATTGGCTACTGAGACACATTTCTGTTATCTTTTTTTAAACAGTTACATCTTGGCTTTCTGCGATTGTCATGGATTCCAGATACCAAATGACGTTTTTTTTTAACCGTCAGCTACAGATACATGTGAATGGGTGGATCACAGTGATGCTTTTTTGGGACGATCGCCAAAGGCCCATACGCAGTACCAGCGATAAGGAGCAACTTGACATCATTTATGTTGGCCTAGCGCCAAGTTCATGCCAAAAGCTTGCGATTCACAGTGCGTCCAATGCGTTCTTATACCCAAAAGGAACACCGCGTGACTTACGATAAACATTTGTGGATCGAGAACGAAGAAAGAAATTACATATTTGCTTGAATATTGCAATCGCCGGATGTTCTTGGAGCATTTATTGTGAAATAAAAGTACTTTACAAATTGTACAGTTTTGCTATTTCCTTTAAAAGTATGGTCTTATATTCAAAATTGGGACGCGCAGTGTTGTGAGATGATGTGTGTTGATATTCCGGGTTCTGCGTCAAGTAACGTTATCATGTAGGTGATGATTGGGTGCGTTTACTACGCTGTATAGTAATGTCCTGGAGATAGGTGGAGACTATCACTAGGATTGGTGATGTCAGCCTCGGGGCGGGGCATATGAATTAGTGACGCCAGGGCAGTCCACCTTGGGCGATGCAGCAAGGGATAAGATTATCACAAGATGGCCACGCCCTGGTGCCTGATTTTGCATGTATAAAAGAGGAAAATTACAGTAAGGTGCATAGGAAATGTTTGTACAATCGATCAACGTATGCTTTGAAGCACATTCCCTGCAGATGATTTTCTAACGTCTGTTTCTGTATTATTTTTAATGTCTGTATGGTGTGTTTAAGAAAAAAACAATTTGGTAAGAACACATAAAGTAATGGGTAATAATTTGTTTATATAGAGAAGTGTTGTGTCTTCCATTAGTATCAATGTTTTCACTTATTTCATCACAAGGAACATTTTCTTGCAGCCATTCCAAATAGTAGACATTTCTGTGTAAAAAAAAACAAAACACTTTTTTTACTGTACCTAATACTGAAAGTTTACAAATATATAAAATACATGTTGTCTACTCACTAGTTTGCATTATGTTGCATATGTTATGTAATTGGAAGGTTGGTATGTTACAGATACAGTTTGCACTTATTATTTATTATTGAATGTAATGTATTTATGTGGTGCTTTTTGAACATGTTTGGTGTTAATATTGTATGATACAATAATGTAAGATACCTCCTGAGTTTTTGCAGTCTTGCTGGTGACTGCCTCTGTCCGCAGACATGCGAGCGGTCCGCGAGTATCAAAATTAATAGCGGGGCAAAGGGTGTAGTATTTTCTATGTTATATGTATGTAAGCTAAGGGAGTCTTAGTAAACATTTATAACATTTACATTATATATGTCTATATTCAGTAAAAAAAACTTTGTTAAATGGAGGTTATGGTTAAGTTGTGCTACTAAAAACCTATGAAATTCAGTGAAATGAAAAAAACTTTGTTAAACGGACGTTATGATTAAGTTGCGCTACTAAAAACCTTTGTAATTCAGTAAAAAAAACTTTGTTAAAGGGACATTATGGTTCGAAGTAAAACCGAAAACCCCCAGAAATTTGCCGGTTATGGTAAGCTAAGCAACCATAACTCGCGCCACCACCGTGCACTGCTAAGACTAACACCCAGGACATCAAAGATGACATCACAAATGTCATTGATGACATCACTGATGACATAACATGTGCATTTAGTTTTCATGCACAGCCTGCGCACAGGATTGTCATTTTAATGTTGGCAAAAAAATGTGAGAGATCTTTGGAAGAACTATCATTCAGCAAATACTGCATTAAGCGCTGCATTGCTATCAACACCATTGCATTATTGAGTTCTTTCTAGTACATGGACGCACTCATGTACCCACGTAGGCATTCTCTGCAGCACACGCCATAGAGGTGCAATATTCAAAACCTTCCATGTTGGATAGTAAAATGATGAATGCTTTAATTTCAGAGTTTTGGATAGTGTGAAACATGTAATAAGTCCCTAGCAATGCCTCCCTTACTGCATAATTGTTTTACTACACACAAACCATAACGAGACTACAATGCATACAAATACGAGAATGTGCAGGGAAAGTAAAGTAAGCAAAAACTAGCACTATCACCAGTGTTCATAACCTCACTAATTAACTCAATGAACGTAAATGATTGCTGTGTTTCTGGCTTCGTTCTTCTCCTTTGTATATATATTATATGATGTGCCTGCAACCTAAGGAAAGCAGTGTAACAACATATGAGAAAGGTAAGATCTACAAACATAGTACATTTTGCTTGTTTAGTTGCTGGCTGTTAGTGAAGAAAACCACCTGCACTACATAAGTCAGTGCACAAAAAAGAGGGAACCAGAACTGTGATGTCATCAGTGATGTCATCAATGACATTTGTGATGTCATCTTTGATGTCCTGGGTGTTAGTCTTAGCAGTGAATGGTGGTGGCGCGAGTTATGGTTGCTTAGCTTACCATAACTGCCGAATTTCTGGGGCTTTCGGTTTTACTTTGAACCATAACGTCCCTTTAACAATGTTTTTTTTACTGAATTTCATAGGTTTTTAGTAGCGCAACTTAACCTTAACGTCCCTTTAACAAAGATTTTTTCACTGAATACATATATAAATATATATACATATATTAAATGAAGAAACTGAAGAAATGTAGTTCACGTGACCAGGTATCACAGCAAACCCTTGAAATTCAGTGGATATGGGAAGTCATGAACGACTTAACTTGGCGCACTCCCATTAATGTCCCCCATAATGCCATTTTGTATGTTATGTGAATTCCTTCTTTTATCTTATGTATGTGTTTATGGGCTATGCAACAGGAACTCGCAGATTCAAGTCTCGCTGAGTCATGACTTCCCACATCCGCTGAATTTCAAGGGTTTTGTTGAGATAAATCTGTCCAACTTAACTAAACTTTAACTAAAGTTTTTTCAGTGAATTTCAAGGGTTTTGTTATGCCATAGTTTTTTATGTGCCACTGTCCATGTCCACTGTATATGTTTCCTCAATATGTTTCTTTTACACACACTACGTGGACACTTTCTGTGTCTATTGGGCCCACCAGCCAGGGCCATCAGCCATGCCCATTCTATATTTTAAAACACTACACCTTTTATTCAGGGGCACATATGACATATTCAAGGCGGGATATGTTGCTGACATTCAGAAGGATTACCGAAAGTTATTTAAAATCCAATATTGGAAATATTGTATTGTCAGATCATGCTCATGTTGTAATGGTATGAAACTTGACTTTGCTCTGAACAAGAACTATACATGGAGAATGAACAGTAGGGTCTTGAACAATGAAGAGGGCATGGAGAAAATTTCCACAAAAATAGATTACTTTGTGAAAGAGAACTGCACAGGGGAGGTTTGTCCTAACATAGTCTCGGAAGCCTTTAAATGTACAGTTAGGGGTATGCTCCTCAGTTTGGCTAGTGGATTGAAGAAGAAATGTGATTGCAGACATCGGAAATTGGAGACGAGTATTAAGGACATCACTAAAGATTTGATGTTTAACCCTGGAAATTCAATTTTGATTCGGAAACTTAAAAATGTACATCTGGAATTAAGAAACCTGATTTCAGACGAGACAAACAAAAAAATGTTTCAACAGAAATGTACATATTTTGAGAAGGGGGAGAAATGTGATCGTTGGTTGGCAATTAGACTGAGAAAAAGAGAGTCAGAAAGATCTATTGCTTCCATTTGAGGTCCGGATAATCTGATTACTTTCAAACCTAAAGAAATTAACAAGGCTTTCCAGGACTATTATTCTGACCTATATAAAAATGAATCATATGTTTCCTCTGATGATGATGGATTCCTGTCGGGATTGCCAATTCCATCGATAATGGGAGAGGAATCGGTTTCCTTAGATGAAGACATATTGGTTGTGGGCGGGGTGAGGGGGAGGTTTTTTGTAAATATGTATAGGTTAAAAGATTACATTCGAATTTGAATTTTGTATATTGTTGTTTTCTTCTGGTTGTTTTCATATTTGTTCCTGTTAAAATTAAAAAATAAAGTTTAAAAAAAAACACTACCAGGCTACTACCCATGGCCTTTGGCTGTGACCACTGCACATCTCTTTTGGGCCCACTAGCCAGGGACATGTCCTCTGTATATTTTACAACACTACCAAGCCACTAGCCATAGCCTTCAACCATGGTCAGTGGGCATGGCCTTTGGGCATTCCCACTGCATATGTTCCCCCAATATCTTTCTTCAACACCCACTATACATGTCTTTCGGGCCAGAAAGCCCTGACTAGTCAGCATGCCCTAATCTATATTTTAAAACACTACCGGGCCACTGCCAATGGCCTTTGGCCAAGGACAGTGGCCGTGGCCACTGTATATGTTCCCCCAATATGTTTCTTTTGCACCCACTAGGTAGCCTTTTGCCCTGGCTAGTGAGCATGACATTCAGCCATGCCTAGTCTATATTTTAAAACACCAGTGGGCCACTAGCTATGGCCTTCGTCTTTGTCCACTTTCCACCCCCCCAACTCACTGTAGCTGTCCAAATACTTTGTTCTATATTCTCTTTGTTGTCTTTTACTTTTTCTCCATTATTACGGTTAGAATAACAATATACTACAGATAGTTATCGCGGTCATCAGCAATAGTCCGATAATCATGGTTATCGGGAAAACGACAGAAACAAATATTCCCTGCCATCCCAGTCACTCACGAGCTGCCCCTCTCCTCCTGGCATGCTCCCCCCACTCCACTAAACTCACAGTTCCCTCCCTACCCCTCTCCCACGCCCCCTCAACCCTCATTGTTCAATGTCAATCACTTTCATTCTCAATCTCGTTTTCTTTTATAGCCGTGGATTCCTGCCGAATAACCGCAGCTACTAGAAAACGTGTGTGCTCTTAACTTGGTCCCTAGCCCCCATCCAACTCCCCAACTTCATATAGTGTCCTCTTCCCCTGTGACTTGCCCTCACCTCCATGTCTAGACCGATGCCATTGCATCTTTTTTCCTCCCTGAAATGGCATTTTTCTTCCTTTTCCTTTTCGTGTAGCTGCAGGTATAACCACTGTTATCTCGGGCATTGAACAATAAAAACTGTGGCTTTTTCATTTTTGAAATGCCTCTCTGCTGCAAAGCACCATGGGAGATCTACCTATAATTTTGGTAAATTTTGTGCCAAATATTTAAAGAACTACTGGGTGCAATAACCCCAGCCCCCTGTAAATCGAGCCAACGCTTTTTCCCCAAGTCGTTTCATACCTTCGCCAATTCCATCCGGTGCTTTTCACTGTGCGCTTGAGCAAAAACTGGAATTTTTTCTCTATGGGAAATTCAATGGGGACTAGGCGAAACAGCATTTTTTTTGTTTCTCATTAACTACTTTACTTTTTCATGGATTTTTCCCAAAATGGCTAGTGTGTGTGGTAGGGGCGGCGGGGACAGCAGGTTAGGGGGCGTAAGTAAAATTTTGTTTTTCAAACATTATTAGCAACTCAATTTCCAGGTTTACTTAGTAACTTGATACTTAGCTTAACTATAGTGTGGTGACTGACACAATATAATATACTGCACTACAGACATAGTGGCCTTACAATATACATGGCACTTAAAGGCAAACTTCTTCATCTTTAAAATGCTATAATCTTATTTACAAATCTGCCTTTGTGTCTGAGAATCCCACAAAAAACTGTAGAAAGGACATAAATGTATAAAACAAAATGGAAATTAGAGTTTTATTATAGAACAAATCACATGCAATGTGCAGCAGGCTCACTTTGCACCTGCTCTTGCATGCACACGTGCCTTAAAATTCACAAAGAATTCCCTATGACCAATGCACAATTTATACTTCTCACACTTTGGGCCTCATTCCGAATTTGGAGGTAAGTAACGGTCCTTACCGGCATGGTGTAAATAGCGTGTCCGGGTAGTCATTAGTCCGCTAATAGAGGACTGTTACGACTTCGCGGGCACGAGCTTTGCGCCATGCCGGTAAGGTCATTTCCCCCATGCCAGTAAAGGCACAGAAAATGCCCTTAGTGGCATCATGCATAGCGCAGATAGCACTACTGGCATGGCCCAATGCGGCATTAGCGGTGACCGTTATTAGCGGTCACCGCTAATAACGGTCACCGCTAATAAGCGGAACCGGAAGTAGCGTCATCGTACAAGAACAGGAAGGAGCACGGCAGCCATCTATAAAAACACAATCCATTGCCACCCTCACCACAAAGGACCTGTGGGACTTTGCTGTTCTTCAGAAAACATTCTCCAAACACACCACTATGCCCAAGGCCCTTAAGAAGGGAGCTGCCCACCAGCGCAAGGTGAGATTACGAGGATGAGTTGGAGATGCTGGCCGGGACACTGCAGGAGCATGCTGGTATTGTATTTGCAAACAGCATGAAGAGGGAGGCCATATTAAAAAAAAAGGAGATCTGGGCACTTGTGTCACAGAAAGTCAGTGCCGTGGGCAACACACCATGAACCACCAAAGACTGCCGTAAGCGCTGGTACGACTTGCGACTCAAAGTGAGAAATATTCTCTCAGTCAACAGGAGCCAGGCAATGGGAACAGGAGGAGGACCCAGCTCACCCATCAAGCTGACCCCATGGGAGGACATCTGCGCCAGCATGATCGGAATGGAGGGGATTGAAGGTGTTGGTGAGATGGAGTGTGGCGCCACAACATCGGCCGATGGAGGTGAGTGTCCTAATAAAACACTGTTATGCCGAGTCTGATGAAAGTCAACCAATATGTCAGTACAAAGAGGCACGCCATGGTCCAACACACACACACTCCCAGCAAAATAGGCGGACGTAACACACACACATGCAGATGCCTGCAGCAAGGCAATGCTGTACCTGACACATACCACACAAAGATGTAAGTGCCATGAGGCACACAGCATGCTGGCCCCAACAAATATGCATGTCAGATAGCATAGCTCTTGGCCAACATGATTGACGCTGACGTATGCCTGCATAACCCAGCCATGTATCAAACAATGTGCTCATCCAAACTCAAATGCCTATTACCCCCAATTGTGTGGATGATCAATTGTCCAAATGTTTGTATGATGCCTATCAAAACATCACTCATGCCGTCCCTCTCTTCGACCGCCACAGGCTTTGACCATGACAGCGATGGCCAGGACGCAACCCCTGCAAAGACCACACTCCGGAAGAGGTCCCGGGATGACACCAACTGCCCTTCAACCTCAAAGGGACAACCCAGGGGCTACCGTGCACCACCAGGCAAGACACCCCAGGTTGCCAGTACACCTGTGCCACCAAGAGCCGTAGAGGCCGAAGCACCACCACCCATTGACCATCCTAAAGAACACTCTGAGGAGTCCAGTTTGGCTGGGGAGGTGGCAGCCACAGCACCCCTGGCTGTGGAGGACACACAGGATGACATATGGGTGCCCGTTGAGGACAATGCATCGGAAGTGGTCCGCACGCCCAGTCCACCCACATCCCCCATAATATCATCCCTCGAAACTGACCACGCCACCACCCCAGAGCAGTCTGACCAGGAGCAAATGTAAGGGCACTTCAGTCCCATATTGCCGAGTATAGAGGCTTAGGAGGCTGAGCAGGACAGCCAGGGGCTATCAACCTCCACAGGGGCACCCTTAGGGCCGCAGCGGTCAGAACAGCTGACTGCCCTTGTGCGGCAGTTTGTTGAGGACAACACACTGGCCAGACAGGAGTGGCGTGAGAACTTTGCCTCTCTAGGCAGGTCCATCACAGAGAACACCGCCTCCATTGCCAAAACATTTGCAGATAACACCAGCCGCCTCTGCGAGGAGGTCTCGGCCCTCCGCCAGGTCTTAGGCCGCATAGCCGATGCCATGGAGGCAGGGCATCCGGCTACCCAATCCCAGCAGGCGGCAACACTGTCATCATCTAGCTCGACCCAGACGAGCCCGCTACGCATGTCAGCACGTACCCTGCACCGCAAGACATGTCGCCACCTGGTCCAGGGTGTGCGAAATTGATAGTCAGGGCAGCCTCATGGAGGCATTGGAGACTTGTGGGGGAGTTGTGGGGAAAGGGTGAGGGGGGTGAGGGTGTGTGGGGGAGTTGTGGGGGGAGGTGAACGGGGGTGAGGGTGTGTGGGGGAGCTGTGGGGGGAGGGAGAGGTGGTGAGGGTGGTGGAGGGTTTTTGCACTTTTGTTATCATTGTTATATTCAATACATCCGTTGTGTGAAAAGCAAGACCTGAGTGGACATTCATCATTGTGCATGTGTCATTTATTCATATACAGTACATAGTGTGCATGTACCCCCACACCCAGTGACCTCTGTCCAACTATCATGTCACCCTCTGCTGCCATGTGTGTCAGAAATATTGTGCAATCACTGACTGGCGCACAGCACGTCCCTCCTGTGCATCGGCACTGCCATGATGTCCAGCCACATCTTCTTCATCCCTTTCATCATCACAATCTGGTAGCAGTTCAATCTCAGAGGGCAGGGGCACGTTCCGGCGGATACACATATTGTGCGGCATGACACATGCCATGATGATCTTGGCCACCTTCTCATGCCCGTACAGGAGTGCCCCACCCGACCGGCTGAGGCAGCGAAATTGTGTCTTCAACAGGCCACAGGTCTGCTCGATGACCACACGGGTACGGGTATGGGAACGATTGTAGTCCTCCTCGTGCCTGTTCTGTGAGTTGCGGACAGGGGTGAGAAGCCACTGCTTCAAAGGATAGCCACTATCACCTTCATGAGAGGCAATAAAAGGTAAATATTAGTTGATTCATGATTGACAGCTGTACTAGTCACACATGCCTGCTGATTATCGTTGCCCACATGCATACAGCTGTGTTCGGGTCAAATTTGTGATTTGTTGTGTTCTGTGAGACTGGTCTGTGCTATTTTAGGCAATCAGCGCTGATTATTCCCAAGGTGACATGAAGCACTCCTGCGGGTGTGGCGGCCCTGTGACAGACAGTGGATTCCCTTTTTGATTCAGTTCAATGCTCTCCCAGGGATGCTTGTCCTGTGTGGTGATTTGCTGGAGAGAGCAACATAGTGCATATGCACTGCATGTTGCTGGATGGCGTTACGGAAGGTGAGGTCCACTGATGAGTGGTGCACGTGTTGTGGGATGTGGGGTGGTTTACTGTTAGTCATGTAGTGATAGGTATTGACCTTACTTCATTCCTCTGGGATCTGGGTGTCATGTACCGTTTGTGATGCTTTGGGGCACAGTGTTCGGTGATGTGCACATCGTGCAGTCACATCAACATTGACAGCATGGTGGTGTGTGCATCTCTCCCCACATTTCAATGCCATGTGCCAGTCATTCAACTTACCAAGCAGCCGGGCACGTCGCCCAGCATGTCGCTCCATGAAGCGTGGTAGCGTGGAGTTCCCCTGGACCATAGAGTCATGCTGATCAAGCTGACGTTGCATACCTTCTGCACATTGATGGAGTGGTATTGCTTGCGGTTGCGGTTCACCACCTCCATAGCATGCGGGACCACCAACTCCACGTGGGTGCAGTCCAGAGCACCTACACAATTTGGCATGCCTGTGTTAGGAAAGATTTCATATTTGAATGTAATTTTCCCTCCATGTGTCAACCCCCAAAACGATTTGCTGCTGTTCTACACCCTGATCTAACCTTTGCGAGAGTAGCGCAGACCTCAGCCGCACTCCTCTGGGCTTTCGCTCAATTCTTATGGGGAAACTGACATGCCCTTAAGACAGTCAGTACTGGGAGACTTTGTTTCCCTTAGTCCTTTCCTCATGTTGCAGCTTTTGTGCAACATGTTGCAAGAGTGCAATGTAACTTACTTTACCGCAAGCTTGGGTCTCTAGTCATTCCAAAGGCCCTAGAAACTCTCGCTGGACTTATTATGAACAGTGCAGGTGTGTCACGGACAGGACTCGTGGCAGCTATAGTTTATCTTATGTTTTGAACCCTTTTTTGCCATGTTATCCGCCCTTACCCCGCTTGGCACGAATAGGTGGCCTGGCTCCAAAATGGCCATGCCACGAAGTTCTTTGTCCTGTACTTTGGCCATCTTGCCCCTTCACCTTCTCCCAAGTCGAGTCAACCCGGGTAAGTCCTTATTTGGTCATGCACTTTCCCGTGAAACCCAAAGCTTTCGTGGGCTTCTGCATGCCTTGTGTGTGTGCCCCCAGGATGTGGGCTGGGATGTATGTTCCCAATACACATCCTGGGTGCCAGAGAGTCTAGAGTGTCCTGAATGCCTGGGACCACTGTGGTCCGTGATTGGTCCACATATGGAGTGAGTGTTTGTTAGAAGATCTCCCATTGGGTCCTCTCTGTTTTGGCGCGAAGGGAACTTTGGATAAGAAGAGGCCGAAAACACCACTACAATGTCGATCTCCTGAGTTTACATGAACAAAGGATAAGGAGCCAAGTATCCTGCAACAAGAAGCCGAGTCGAGGAACCGCTGGTGACCCGCTGGAAAGTTTGGCATGCTGAGCCCGCTGTCGTCCTGCGAGACCCCTCTGCATCTGATCGTCCTAGAAGGTCTGCGAAGGCACTTCGACCCATTGGAATAGTGAGACCAACTATTCTCGGCACCGTCATCAAACCCTGCAAGGAAACCTCTTCGGAAGTGTCGCTGGGCCAACCAGCGGGCTGACCAGCTTACACGGGACGTTTGCTCTGTCACAGCCGCCGTTTCGGTGAAGCCCTCGAAACTTGGCATACTGCTAGCTCTATGTCCACGGCACCCTCAAACAGAATTTCGTACACTTGGCATTCCCAGGTCTGAAGTGAGACGATGCGCCGAGACCCGAGTGTTGCCCTGCTGTGGCAACGACCTGTGCACGTTTGCTGCATTGGTGACCCCCTCGACCCTGTATCCTGCTACCGCGGAAACTACATGGTGTCGAGACGTCCTGATTGTCGCATTCGAACCTGCCAGCAAAGTGAACTGAACTGGCGAAGTCTGGGTCTGCCTGCGTCGGGGACCGGTGAGTAGTCCATACCCCAACCGGTGGCCCCTAGCGCAGGAGCCCATTTCTTTTCTACCGCTGTTGCGAAATAGCGACTTTATCCTGCACTCTCAACCTGCCTCTGCCTGCAAGTGGAGGTCCTGCTTGAATAGTGGGGACTTGTTCTTCATCGCCTCATCCACCTTCCTGAACTGTCAAAGACCCTTGAAGAGACCCTATTTTGTCCATTGGCACAAGCGCGCATGTACTATTTAGCATAAGGCTCCTCTCTTCGTAGGGCTTGGACTGCCTCGTAGTTAGGTGTATTTCTGATGTCGAACTGGGTCTAATGATTACTTGCACTACCTGTTTTCCTCCCCATCTAGGTGGTCTACATATTCCGTGCTTTTAACTCCTTAGACCCCTCGGTCTTGTATATATATTGTATTGATTGTGATGTGTTGGTTTACTTCAGTATTATTGTGATTCTTTGCTATGGTCGATGTTACAAAGGCCTTGTAATAAATGTGTCTATATTTTTTAATATAACCCTTGTCTGGAGTAATTTGTATGTGTCCTTGCTTTGTGTGCTCATTGAGGTCTTTCAGTCACCCTCACCCCTCTTGAGACTTAGTCTTGACCGCCGCCATCGCTACCCTGATTGGTCTGGCTTGTCCAGAGGTTACCCTGTTCCAAGAAACTAGGCTGGCCTTCTGAACCTCTGCCCCTCCAGGTCAGAGTCCAGAAATCCATCTTAACAAATTGGTGTACAGCGGTGGGATAGGACTGAAGGAATCCAGTGTTGCGCACGAGCAAAGGCATTTTGAGTTATTCCTACCAGGACACATAGTGAATTGTCATAGTATAACTTTTAAAAGGCCATAGTCCTATCTTACAGTATGGAAACGAGTACCTTGTTAACTTTAAATGCTTCAAAATCCAACACATTGTCATGATGCATACACCCGGGCACCCAGACCACGTCCATCAGCCCCGGGAGCAGGCATCATGTCGCATTGAGAAAACCCAGCAACCCCTGCTAGGGGCTGTCTGGGTTCAGTCCTGGCACCAATGGCGCCAGACTCATATGCGACATCTGTCCTTGCGCCATAGGCGCCAGGCTCATAGGTGCAAACTTACCTGAGGCAGACCATGCTGCAAGAAGATCCAAGCCCATGTGAGGCCTGGAAGGAACTACTTTACCTTAGGGACTATTTTGTTACTCGGGTGTGGTCGGGGAGGAATACCTCCCTGGGACTACTTTGGAGGCTATTTAAACCACGCCCCGAAGAGCAGCACACGCTTTGCGTTATTCTGCATCCAGCAGCGTAACGCTCACCGTGCCAGTAGCAGCATCCAGCCTTCTGCCACGCCCCCGCCTCGAACCTGGAGCACCTAGAAAGAAGGAAAGAAGCAAAGGTTAAAACAAGAGTATTGCCTGACTTCTTACCTGATTCCAGATTCATCGCATCTTCAAACCAGAGGAAAGACTTTGTTTTAAACGTGTCGCATCGCCAGCAGCAGCGCCGCGCTATAATCACCGTTCCACGCAGCATCTCTTCGAACCGGCGCTGTCTCCATCTTTACATCGCCAAATCCCAGCACCTAAGGGGGACAAGAAACAACAAGATGAGCAGAGAGAACAGACAGAGACAATCTCTTTAGCCGCCATATGCTTACCTGATTTTACTGCCGGAGGTATAATTCATCAACACGCCACATCTTCTTATGCCTCACCTGTAAAATAAGGAGAAAGCAGCAAGTTTAACCCTTGGCATTATTTACCGGACAGTGTTGGGTAACACAGACTTTTACCGGAGCGCTTTCAGCTGTCAATCTTCTTATTGGGTCAAAGCTGCAAGATAAAAGAGGAATTGGACAGGAGTGAATTCCAGACATTTTGAACTCTTACGAACTATATACTTATGGCTCTTCGCCAGGACCTTTTGGAGTCAGGATTCGTCTACAACTCTTCCAATATCTTCAGGCCAGTGAAGTAACTGGTCATCAATGCGCCCCTGCGTGCTTCGCAGGATGGAGGGCTCATCCTTCAAGAATATAAGGTGATATTGCTGAGAGCTGTGAGCCTGTGGGGGACAAAGAGGAGGATGGCATTGGTGATGGATCAACGTGCTTCATGCAGATGTTGTTCATCATGCTGTTCTATGCATTGGGACTTCATTAGTGGGCATTCAGGTCATGGGACTGTCGGTTGGGTCATTCATGCATGGGTCTGGGTGGCACGTGTCTGTGGTGATGCGTGCATGTGTGTGTGTTGGGGTGTGACACTCACATGGGCAGGCTTGTGTGCATGTATGTTTGTGGCCGCATCCATGAGCTCATTCTGGGCTCACATTTGGGGGGTGCCTCACCTTTCACAGTGCATTATTTTATGTGGACACTCACCTCCATCTGATGTTGTGGGCGCACCACGCTCCATGTCGCCAACTCCCTCTATGCATTCAACGGCAATTGTGCTCACGCAGGTCTCTTCCCACGCCCTGAGTTTGATGGGTGAATCTCCGCCACCTCCTGTGGCCATGGCCAGGTTCCGATTTGCAGCCAGTATGCTGCAGACCCGGAGGCGGAGATCGTCCCACCGCTTCCTGCAGTCTTTCATAGTGCGGGTGGTGGTGCCCACTGCACTGACTTTCTGGGCCACCTCTGGCCAGATGGCCTTTTTTTTATCAGGGTCTCACGCCGCATGTCATTCACGAAGACCACATTCGCATTTGCAGCAAGCGTCTCTGTGAGCATAATGAGCTCCTCATTTGTAAATTTCTCTTTCCGCTGCCGATCTGCACCTTTCTTAATCGCCTTGGGCATTGTCAGGGGATCCTTGATGGTTTGGTATGGCACTGGTGTGGAAGAACGTCCTGGCCACCGTGCTCTTTCCCATTTCTGTGCGATGACGCTATTTCCGTTTCCGCAATTTTACGGTCACCGCTAATAGCAGTCACCACCAATTGCGGTGACCGCTATTTGCGTGTTGCTGGAGGTCGGAAGTGCTATCAGCGCTTTCGTCGTTGCCGCTAAGGGTCTTTACGGGGTCTTTAGCGTCATGGCGGTAGGATCATTACCGGCATGGCGCTATGCTCGTGTCCGCGTACTCGTAATGGCACGCAATTAGCGGCCTCTTGCCGAGGTAGACACGTTAATAGCGCCATGCCGGTAAGGGCGGTATCCTACCGCAATCCGTGTAATGAGGCCCTTAGTCTTAGATCTGCCGCCATTGCTACCCTGATTGGTCTGGCTTGTCCAGAGGTTACCCTGTTCCAAGAAACTAGGCTGGCCTTCTGAACCTCTGCCCCTCCAGGTCAGAGTCCAGAAATCCATCTTAACGCCTGCCAGTGCATGGAAGACAACTTTTTTATATCAAATATCTCCTGGGGAGTCCGTGGTAGGGATATGTAGTCCCTTGTGTGCTTGAGGAGGGCATCCAGCACTTGGTTCAGAATGCGAGAAAATAAGGGTTGTGATATGCCATGCATGTGCCCCAATGTGTGCTGGTAGGTGCTTGTGGCAAGGAAGTGGAGCACAGACACTACCTTCAGTAGAGGGGGGATGGCGGTGCGTATTTCATTGAGGCTGACAATGTTGTCATGTATCATGTCCACAATGGTGGTGATGGTGTCCCGGTCCAGACGGTACAGGGTGTGGATTTGCTCAGGGGTTAGGTTGAAAGGACTGACTCTGATGCAAGGGATTGGGGGCTGCCTGCGTGGTAACGCTGGCTGCACTGATGGGGCATGCTGGGCCTGTCTCACCCTCCTTCTCCTCCTGCATCTCCTCTGTGGTGCTGGCTGTTGTTGTTGTTGTTGCTGGTGTGGCAATGCGAGCATGTCCTCCAGCTCCAGTAATGCTACTACTATTGGAATCATCTTGGTGTGAGAGGGGGTGTGGTGTATAGGTGTGCTCCTTTTGTACTGAGCAAGACTCCATTGCCTCCACCTGTGCTGATTGTGTGCACCTGTGGCAGTTGAGAACACTGCACATGGTATTTTACAGTTGGTCTGCGATGCCGGTATTTACGGCATGCCGGTAAACACTTTTAACGCCTTCATGATGCCGGTATTTGCATGTCCGCTTCACTTGGGATCTCCTCCAGTTTACGGCATGCAGCTATTGCCAGCATGATGGCCCGCATGCCCGTGCCCATGCCGCTATTAGAGGCACCGTACTTTACGATGCCGCTAATAGCGGTTAGGCTGGTCAGAATAGCCCGTAGCGGTAAGCGATGCCGGTAATCCTTTACCGGCATCGTTTTTCCCTCACCTCCAAACTCGGAATGACCCCCTTCGTCTAAGTCAGGAAAAAAGGGAAGGTGCTGAGGCCGAAGTCCTTGGACGAGAACTTATGTATTGGGCCTCATTATAGGTTTGGCAGTATTTTGGTGGAAAATCCGCCAGGATACCTACCAGCAAACATGCCTACCATTTCCACCGCCTGATACCCCAGTTTTCCCGGGATATTACAGGTGGCGGAAAGCCCCGTAAATTCCTATTCCATGGAGTCACAGAGAACTCCATGGGGGGGTGCCCGGTATTTTCGGCATCGGCAAGGAGCCTGACTTACCTCGAGCTCTTGGCTGGAAGTAATCCCGGTACTCCCACTGGTATACTTGCACTGGTATACGTAAATACCGGCAATTTATTACCGGACCGGCAGGGCTGTAATGAGGCCCATCACCACTATTGTGGTCAGAGAGGGAAGTGAAAAACATGCATACATTTTATTTTCTGATAATGGTATTAAACAGTGGAAGGAGCGAAACCCTTTCAGGGAAATATGTTTAAAAATAAAACTTTGTTTATTAGTCCAGATTTGTCTAGGTCCTGAATTCGATTTATGCCGGATATGAATAGAGGCAAATTGCGACCAGAGAGAAAAGGAGAAAGTGATTTGCTCCACTTTTAAGAATCAGCATGCTCCACCTGCGTTTGTAGGTGTGTTTTCATTTTCTGTTAATTGCCAACCCTCCAAATAGACACATTTTACATATGTGCATTGTGTTAATGGACGCACACCCCCGTTCTTATTCATTTATAGGCTGATTCATGGAATTTTTGCGCCGAAAATCAGTGATTTGTGCGCCCTTCTGCCCGCAAATCCCCCTTTGTTAAACAGGGATTTGCGGGCAGAATGGGGCACCAATCCCTGTTTTTTGGCGCAAATAATTGCATGAATCAGCCCCAATGTCACAGATCAGTGAGTGCGCACATTACATACCCACTGTATCATTTGAGTGTGAATGCTTTAGGTTGGGTCCTCTGACTTGAGTGGAAGAAGGCCACTATGTCTGTAGTGTGTAAAGGTTAAACGGTGGCTGTGCAGAGCTGGCTGTAGCAGGTGTCTCTTGTTACTGATATAGCCACTATTTCTCAATACCCTAAAAAAGTATAAATCCACATGCAGCACAGGAACGATAATGCAGCACACAGCAAAGAGTTTAGGACAAGGCACTACAAATTGTAAGATGTGTTCAGGGATGTCATTTGGGGGTCGCCAGGGGCCGTGATCTCCCTTGCTACCCCTGCGATCTCACTTGCTACCCCTGCAGTCTCTCTTGCTAACCTTGTATTGAAAACTTTTTTCTTTAAAATATATTTTTTTAAATGGAAGCTCCTGGGTTCTTGATTAGCGGGGTTCCCAGTCCTCACCCACTGGGGTGACTGCTGGGCCGGGGATTGCAGCGTGAGAAGGAAGCACACAGTAGGGTGAGCTGACCATGTCATGTGGCATGTGTCACATGCCACATTCAGCTCAAACCCCTTTTCCTCCAGCCTCCTCGCAGCTCATATACAGGAACCGGAAGGCTCTCTTAGCTTCCTGGTTCTTGTTGTGAGCAGCACCGAGGAGTCGAGGGTGGCCTGGAGTGACGGACCAAAGCTGGAAAAAAAGGTAAGAAACTTTTGAAAAAAAATAAATGTGATGTGTATTTTGCATGTGTGAAGTGCATGTCAGATGTATGTATATGCTATGGGCCTCATTACACGGAAGGCGGAGGTCCAAGGTGCTATTATCACCTTGGTCCATGCCGGTAAAATACCGGCACCGCCTTGGTGGAAAGGGGAATTACCGCCCCATTCCAAGGTTAGCGGGGCGGTAATTCCCCCTTCCACCACTGCCCTTCCCCATTCCCATTTTTGCCCCATAGGGCATAATGGAAATGGGGAAGGTGCTAATTGCGGCACCGCAACTTTGCGGTGCCGTAATTAGCACCAAGGTCCCTTAGCAGGTTGGTTTTTAACGCCTGCAAAAAACAGGCGTTAAAGCACCAACCCGCTAAGGGACCTCGTAGTAAGGCGGTAATGGTTAACGGTCACCGTTACCATTAACGGTGACCGTTAACCATTACCGCCTTCCGTGTAATGAGGCCCTATGTGTCAGTGAGTGGTGGGTGAATAAGAAGAAATGTCATAGTGTGTGTGTGTTTGAATGTTCTGAGTGGGTGTGTGCCTGTGTGGAGATTGCAGTGTGAGTGGATGTGAGAGAAGGTGTATGAGTGAGTGACTGGTGAGTGAATGAGTAGGAATGTGATAGTGTGTGTTTGAATGTTCTGGATGGAAACACGGGTGTTAGATACACCTGAAGGTTGTGTGCCATCCCTTCCTGTGATATCACCGGAAGGGTTGGCGGTCAAATGACATCACTGACATCCCTTCCTGTGATGTCACCAGAGGTCAAGGGGCACATGATGTCACTTCCGCTACACCAAGCTTTTGGTGAAATGAAGTCCCTGGAGGTGTTCCAGCCTTGAACAAGGTCAGCAGATCTCCTTTGTGACATGTAATGACATGCTGATTAAACATCTCCTGAAGCTGATCAACATGTTTTAATGAAGTACTGGATCAGAAAGAAATCCGTCTGATCAGGAAACTTGCTGGTATCTCCACAAACCTGTTTGACTGCTACCCGGGGAGTATTGCGGCACAAGCCTCAAAATCTAGATCACAGCTGAGGACTCCAAAATTGGTCCATCGAGGCCAAGGAATCTGGAGTTATGGAAAAAGGGCAGATCTACCGCTTATATGTATATTTTAACACAAAATGATGAAATGTTATTTGTAAATAATTTCTTTATGGATGAGAGATAGCTTGATTTACAACAAATATTCCTATTTACCTGTAGTCCCATCCACCTTTATTTCGTCTTGCTGTTTCTCCTTGCATCTCATCTGCAGGGTTCAGGCCACATGGGAGAGTCCCATTGTCACTGCCTTGGATCTCTTCTCTGATAGTGTCCTCCAGATGCCCTCAATCTCTGAATCTTGATTCCTGCACGGAATACTTATCCAGCGGAATATGATAATGGATGCAGAGATTTCATCTTGCCCAGGGCTCCTCTAGTGTCCCTCACTACCCTTGCCACACCATTCACAGAAAGGGCTAATTGAAAGGAAGAGTGGGCAAAGATGAGGGAGCTGCTCTGATAGGTAGGGATTAAACGTTGCATCTGTGCCGCATTCGCGTATCTTCCCAGAGGGCACCAGCTTGCTTGGTATGTAAATATATATGACCCCATGGAATTCAAGGCTGAATGTTTCATATTAAACATGCCATTCATCTGACAAGCTGGGAGGTGGGCATGTTCTAATGTCTGCATCAATGCTCCTTCCATGAAAGGCAAGGTCTTTCAATCTATGCAAGATCTCCTTGGTTCTGTCAGCACCGTGCACGCGGTGAGCATAAGAGATCCATTTTATGCATAGCCGTGTACATGGTGCATGGATTGTCACACATTCTCTGACACCTTTCTGTGAATCGGATATTGATGATAGCTATTATCCTCTCTCCCCATAAACATATATTTCTGAAAGTTGAGAGGTTGAAGTGCCACCAGGGATGAGCATCTAGCATTATGTGGGAGGTATCAAATTGAGATACGGGCAAAGTCACCCTATGTACGATTGTCTCTTCTTCCTCCACCACTAGGCTGTGGATTCTCTTTTAGAAATCCTCACATCCACACACAGGTTTGCTAATGAAGGCTTGCAATTGCAATGGCCTGGATGCCTGTTAGTGCAGCTCTGGCTTTTGCAGTCATAGGATGAAGAAACATGCTTTGCTGGCCGAACCTTGTCTGAAGCTATTAACTGCTGACTGCAATGTGGGTCAATGTGGGTCATCTATTCCTATATTGAGCAGGGTAAGTGTGTGAAGTCCCTGGCATACGCCTTCCTTTAGACCTGACACCACAAGGCATGTTATGTGTAGCACAATTGGCTCATCTCAGGGACTGATACAGACTTCTGAGAAGTTACACAATTTATTTTTTGCTCCAGGGTGGCGCTTTGGTGGCAGAAGTATTGGTATTGAGTGTCTAGGGATAGCATTTTGTAAGAATAAGCCTTCTCAGCAGCCTTGTCATTGGACTGTTTATTTCTGGTTTAAGGGACTCCCTAATTTTAGCTCATAAGTGGAACTTTAATGACACCATTTGTTTTAGCTCATAGGTGGCACCAAAGGTAATCTTTAATATTGGAATACAAATTCATAATTTATTTTAAAAGAAGTGACTAAACATAATAGTAATACAATTGTCATTTCTATAATTAAATATTTGCTTTCTAATCTTCATTTATTTTGCATAAATGTAATTATGATAAGTAACGGAATTTTTGTCTATATTAACCAAACTTCAAATTCATATATTCTATACTACCACAATGCACACAGGCACGTACATTTGGTTTTTATTTAAATAAAGCTTGTCATTTAGGAAAGAATGTGTTCATGTATTGTTATTGCAGTAAGGGGAATTGTAAATGTAAATGTGTACATTTACTATTTTCATAAAACTTACTATTAAACATGTTTCTACTTCTATCTATTCTAATTTTTTACTACAACATATACTTATTATACTATGTTTCAAATACCTGAAATAGATTTACCTGAATCAGGTACTTCCCCTACAATTAAGTATTGTAATTGCTCACTATATATGAAATTCAAACCATTTGTATAACGCTACACATATTTTTTTTAATTGTATAAATTGATAGCTACTACATGTAAATGCTCCATGCATAATCATATGATACTTCTGTATCAGTATATTGTACTGCGTCATGCTGTTTATATTGAAAGTGTAATAAAATACAATACGTATCAAAATAAGTGAACAAAACTATTCTAACTTTTATAATCAGTAGTGTCATATATGATGTAATTATTGATCTCATCCGTGAGGTCATGTCTAATGTCATTAGTGATGCAATCAGTGATATCACCAGTGATGTCGTATGTGATGTAATTAGTATTCTCACCGGTGATGTCATCCGTGATACCTTCAGTGATGTCATCTGTGATGTTATCATTGTGATCATATGCTGTGCAACAGGCGTTGCATAGTTAAGGTGGACTTAGAATGCGAGTGCTGTATCTCAAGGGATTTGTTGCGTTAAATCTGATCACCTTAACACACTCTTAACTAATTTTGTTCACTGAATTTCAAGGGTTTTCTTATACTATAGTTTCTTCGGGGCTCATTAGCCATGGCCTTTGCCCTGTACATGTTGCACCAATAGGTTTCTTTGGAGCCCACTAGCCATTGCCTTCAGCCGTGGCCAGTGTACATGTTGAACCAATACGTGTCCTTGGGACCCAATAACCATGGCATTCACCATGTCCACTACACATGTTGCACCAATAGATTTCATTGGGGTCCGCTAGCCATTGTCTTCAGCTATGGCCACTGTACATGTTGCACCAATAGGTTTCTTTGAGGCTCACTAGCCAAGGCCTTCCTCCACTCCATGGCCACTGTACATATTTCAATAATAGGTTTTGTTTGGGCCTACAAGCCATAGTCTTTGGTCATGGCCTCTGTATATATTGCGCCAATAGGTTTCTTTGGGGACCATTAGTCATGACAGTTGGCCGTGGCCACTGTACATGTTGCACCAATAAGTTTCTTTGGGGCCCTCAAGTCATGGCCTACAGCCTTGGACACTGAGCATGTTGCATCGATAGTTTTTTTTTGAGGCCCTCTAGTCATAGCCTTCAGCCATATTCACTGTACAGGTTGCACCAATAAGTTTCCTTGATATCTGGTCATTGCATCGAATGCCAAACCGTTGAATGCCATACCATGGAAGAAAATGCATCGGAAAAAAGCATTGAATGCATTATTTTAAATGGTAAAGGGTTTAGTTTAATTATAATGGGATTTAAAGGTTAAAAAACAAGGCTTAGGGGGAACCCCCAATTATTATTATTTTTTTTAATGCATTCAATGCTTTTTTTTAATGCATTTATTTGTATGGTATGGCATTCGATGGTTTGGCATTCGATGTAATGACTAGGAACCATTTCCTTGGGGCCCACTAGCCATGGCCATTGGAACAAAGATCCATTACCCCCTGCCTAGTAGATGTGATCACTGCAGGTGTAAAAAAAAAAATGCACTCTCTATTCCTGGAATTTGGATTCTCACGAGATTCTCCCGGCATTCCCCCAATAACACTAGCAGACTTCTGATTCACGTGAAATTCCCACAGTATTCCCCAGATAACGCTCCAAAAATCAAAAACACTTTCCTGTCCTCACCATGTGGGCCCCCTCTTCTTTCCTTGGTCCCCCACTCCCATTAATTACTTTTCCCTCCGCGGCCCTCTCACATTACCCCATACCACTCTTTGGTTCATGTGACACAGTTTCCTTTCCGAGCGTGTCATGCGGTATTGCTGCAGTAATCTTGTATGCTTCCCCCGGTATTCCCTCGATAAGCCAAAAATGTTCTAACCGCAACAGGCTCCCCAGACCATATCCAACTCCCCAAATGCACATGGCATCCTCTTTCCCCCTCCCCACATCTACTCTGATGCAATTACAAACATTTTCCAATAACCTTTTCATTGTTGGAGGCCCCAGGTATTATCGTGGGAATCTCCCCCATGGTGCACAAAAGAAAATGTCCACTTTTCTTCATCTCTGGAAAGCCTCTCTGCTACAAAGCTCCATGGGAGATATATACAAGTTTTTGCAAGGGGGGGCACTCCCTTCTGCATCAAATATTTTAAAAATTACTGGATGGATTTACCCCAAACCAGTCAAGGAAATTAATTCCTGGCACTCCTTGACCACAGCATGTCCTCATCCTACCCGATCTCTCTTCTGCCTTTGACACTGTCAATCACGCCATCCTGCTCAACCGTTTCCGTGATAATCTGGGTATCACCAGTCAGACCCTGGCTTGGCTGACCTCTTTCATCTCTGATCGACCCCTCAGGTCCAACTTGGGTCTTTCCTTTCCTCTATCTCACTTTCTACCTGTGGTGTTCCCCAGGGGTCTAACCTCTCTCCCTGGCTTTTCAACCAATGCCTGGCACTCCTTGCCCATAACATTGCTGCTCTCAGCTCCAACTTTCAGTGCTATGCGGATGATACTCAGCTAGTTTTCAGGCTTCCCTCTGCCACCTCTTCTCCTTCTCTCATCTCTGACTGTCTGTGGTGTGCCTCCAATGATCTCTGCCTTAATGCCAGTAAGTTGGAGATTCTCCTCATCAGCAATCCTACACCGTCCTTTCCTGTCACTCTCTGGCCTGCCTCCATTGGCCCTCCTAATGTGCCTACCTGTGAAGCTAAGAACCTCAGGGTCATCTTCGACTGCACACTCTCCTTTTCTCCTCACATCTCTGATATCTCTAAGAAGTCAAATTACCAACTGCACCCCCTCAAAGGTATCCTTCCTTTCCTCTCCTTTCCCCAGAAGCTTACTCTTTCTAGAGCCATGGTTCTCTCCAGGCTGGACTATTGCAACAGCCTCTTTCTAAATCTGCCTGCTTCTACTCTACACCCTCTGCAACTCAACCAGAACAGGACTGTGAGGCTTGTTCGCAGCCTCAAGCCCTGGGATCGTATCTCTCCAGCCCGGAAATATCTTCATTGGCTCCCTGTGGCTGGAAGAATTTAATTCAAGACCCTTTGCATTGTTCACAGGGCTTTCTGGAGCCTGGATCCAAAATAACTTTAACTTTCCCTCCGTAAATACCTTCCTACTCAAGCTCTTCGCTCCTCCACCTCCAACCCCCTCAGGGTCAGTCGCTTCTCCAAGAAACTTGTTGGTAGTAGATCTCTTTCCTCAGCAGGGGCATCCCTGTGGAACAGCCTCCCTGCCACTCTGAAACTTGAGGAGAACCATCTCTGGTTCCGGAAGCAGCTCAAGACCTTCCTCTTTGCTTCTGCCTTCGTTCTCCCTCTTCCTTATTGATCTGTCTGCTTCGTCACAGTGCGCATGGTTTATCCTCTAATTTTGGGCACAGGTTCAAGCCAACCCAGCAACTCACCTGCACTGCCCCAGTGAACCCTTGCCCTTAGGTCTGTATCTGTTAACCTGCAGTCCCCTTACCTTCACTTACCAACCACACCTTATCTGTGCACCAAATCTGCACTTGCCACCTTGCTGGCTGCACTCCCTGTTTGTATTTTGTATTGTTGCACCCCTTGCTCAGCACTTTTTCTCCCCTCTCCCTTGCACTTTCCCGCCTTCCCTCTCCCCTGCACTTGCACGTTCTCAACGTCACCGGGCCTAGTAAGATCATTATTTTGTCTTCCCTTGTCACCCTCCCTTGCCTTGTCGTGCTCAGAAACACTTGTGGGCGTCTCTTCAGTCCTTCAGGAGAGAGAGTGGGATAGAGGAATGCCCTGCTACGCACACCTGTACATTGTCTGCTCCTAATGTGCCAGCCACAGAACTACAGCTCTGGAGAATGCCTACAATAAGCTGCAGAGAAAGGACCCATGACTCCCGAAAGGCTGTAACCTACTCAAGCATCCCACTGATGGTCCTTAGAGGAACTAAAGGCCCCAGAAATCTCCTTGAAAATGAGAAATCCTCACTGTTTTAATTTTAGACTTTGACATCACTATCTTTGACGTCCACACACTTCATCTGGGTTGTAGTTATGTAAATGCATCAGGACATGAATACAGTAGAGTGGGGGCAGGTGACAGTGGTTGTATGGATCTAGAAAACTGGCTTGGGAAATAACATCTCTCCTGGGAGATTTAAAAGTGACTTAAGAACGTTATACACAAGAAGGTGAGAAATCCCACAGAATGAACTTCCTTCAGAAGTGGCAGGGTTACAATTGATGACAACATTACAATTGTTGCGACGGATGGAATGACCTCTGAGAATGAAATGAGGCTGAGAGAACACATTGCGAGACATGATGTGTGGGTTACACGAATCTCAGGTACCCTCCAACCTCAGACCAGGGTTATGCATGTAGGGGCATGGTGAGTTGCAGCTAAAAGCAATGGCCAACTAGCATGGACATTTTCTGGATTGGGGCCCTGCGTTAGTGGCCTGAAATGTTCAGCGAGCAATGTACAGATCTGGCCTGCACATGTCCTAGAGGTATTGCGGAAGCGAGCAAATACAGTCTACTAAACCGCGCAACCACTGGCATGGAACGGTAGCATGGGCTCGTGTTGGCATTAGGCAGCATGATATTGGAGCAGTAGTTATTTGGGACAATGCAAAACTATCCAGATCATATTCTGGACTCGGGGGCAGTGTGATATTTGCATGGTCTTTCTCTGGTGGCAATGTAAAAGCTAGCATGATAATGTGCTTATCCAAAGCAAAGCTGACATGGCACTGTTGAAACTGGCAAGGACACATTCTGACTGGGGCAATATGAAACTGGCATTGGACTTTCCTTGGGTAATGTAGAAATCTGCCTGACAGTCTGAATAACTGAGGCGGCAGTGCCTTGCCACTGTTGAAATGGGGGTGACAATTTCTTTCTGGTGGCAATATGAAACTAGCATGGTCATTTGGTGTTGGCCTCATTATTTTCTGGTGACAAGATAAAAAGAAGCACACCTATGGGTAAAACCAGAACAACACTGTAGAAAATTGCATGGGCATTTCCTGGGCGCAATTTGAAATGACTCTGACAATGTGCTTAACAGGGGCAGCCCTGGCATGGTACCTTACGAGCTGGAATGACATTGACAATAGTTGATTAACGGGGGAACTTCCAAACTAGCTTGGCAATGTGGACAATGGCATGCAATCGTTTAACCTGACAAACTGGCCCATTAAGCTAAAGTGGGACCTATGTGAAGTGCTATGGTGTATTTGAGCTGCTCCCATAGCTGGTTGCCAAAATGAGCATCTCATTCTTTGGATAATTCACACAATGCTCTCAAATTAATTGGTCGTGCATCAGATTATGTGGGCAATGTTCAAATACCCTTTGGACGTAACGTGGCATGTGGTGCAACATCATTGGCTCACATCCTGATTGTATGTTACTAATTAACAAGGGAACATTTATGTGCATCATATCACCGGGCACATTATATAAAACAGGTGTACATTTTACTGGTATATCATTTTTATTGGCGTTTTTCCAACGTGCGTGTGGCATGCTGTATCGTGTGCTTCTTCAGTGATTGTGAACCCTTTTTATAAACACTGCATGCACAGCTGTCAAATATTTGGGCCACATTCTCTGAAGGGCAAATGAATGACTTACTGCTTCGATAGCCTTTTGTCTACCTTTACAAATATGGCATCTGAAGTTTTGGCCACAGGTTCCCCTTCAGATATGTACGAAATTCAAATGGCTTTTTTTTCTCCAATTTCTCCCAAAAATGTTGCTGTAAAATGAACAACCAGAGCATGTTATCTAAAAGGATAAATGGAAATCCCGCGCAAAACCATTTTCAAAGGAGATGGGTTCTGGGCTTGCTTGCTTTGCTTGTACCGCTTCAGGGTTAATTCATGTCTTTGCCCACAATCACATGTTGAGCGATTCACCAGATGTCAATCCCTTCCACTCTGATTTAAGAGCATTTTGGCTAACACGCCAGTCCCAAGCATGGTAGAGAAATACGTGTCCCGCAGTAAAATAAAATATTCTGTTGCTTACCATAAATGTGGCAATGGTCCCTGATAACCTTCAGTAAATATAACATCCACATTTGGTCCAACAAAATACATGTTTTCATCCAAATCCACAATTTCACTTGCTATCCTGCAAGAATCAGCGACTGCGGGCCAAATGCTCCAGGGAACTGAACACCCTTATAAACAACCATTGGCAATGTTGGGCAATAGTTTGGGCTTTTGTTACCTGCCAAATGCCTAGTACTTCTACACTAGCCAAAACTAATGGCGGCTGGCAATGTTTGTAACAACACTCCAGAGAAGGAAACACGGTGCTCATAGATAGAGCGGCTGAAGCAGACCTGGTTTTATTACACCAATAGCGGGCTTACAACTCCAAATTAAGCTATTAACTCTCACATGGCCATTTGAAAAAAAAACAACAGCAAGCACTTTGAGAGCAACATTTTATGCTAAGGCTGGATTAAAGTGTGCTCAAAGGCTTCCCTCAAGGAGGTGTTTTGGGGGCAGGGAGGGGTAGGAGCTGGGTGGGAATGGCCATAGGGATTAACATGCCAAGTCAAAGGGTGGGCAAATAAACAACTAAAAGCTTTGTGTCCCTCCTCATGTATCTGTACTCTAAACAACACCAATGGACTAGCTACAATCTGTAAATGAATGAGCACATTTCCACTTTCTAAGTTCTTAATGGTGGGCTTGTTAGGAGGTCTTATTACCTCAGTCTTGGGACCTTAGTGTAATGTGGGGGTGGTGTGTGGACACATTAGGTGGGAGACAGTGAAGGCGAGCAAGGTGGTACTCCACTATATGTATCTTTTTCTTTAGTACACCCTTTCCTTTCTCATGCACCTCTTCTCCCCTGAAGTCCAGGAATTGCCATGGGTTGTGCCGCAATAAGATCGAGCAGGTCTGATGGGTAGAGGGTATACAGGGAGCAACAATCCCGTAAAAAAAAGTAGAACACTTTGTTATTACAATACCACACTATTAATTACTTAAGAGTTGACACAAAGATACACATACTGGGTAAAAGCTGGTATGCAGTTGCTTTAGTATTTTTTAGGTTCTCACTTGGGGGCTGTGGCACCCTTTTACATTAGATGTTTCTTATGTTTGTTGTAAAAAAGGTGGTGAACAGAACCATATACATTACAACCCTAATTATCCGTGCATTGAAAACTACTGCCAACAAAGCAGCAGCAAACAAATGTACCAAGAGACTTGAAAGGTATGTACCATTTATAAAGTTCCATTTGTAGAAATAAACAAAAATCACTGTATTCTCCTCTGGGCCGCATATGCCATTCTCCTCTGGGCCGCATATGCATCCCAGGCAATGAGGTTGTGCTGGTGCCCTTCATAGGGAGACTTTAATGCTGGACTGCCCATGGCAGAGGTGACACGGATGATAAGGCAGCACAGGCTTCAGCAGCAGGCAGGGTGGGAGCAGGGGAGGGGCGGTGGTGCAGTTCTCACTATGTGCCATGTACCCAGAGCATCCGCAGGGGTTGAGATTTGGGTTTTAGAGAAAGGGGTGGCCTGAGACAAAGTAGTCCAGGGGGCACACAGAGTGGTCAGTGAGGCTCCCTCTTGGCTCATGGGGGGACCATGTTGATGACAGTTGCCAAGAGTGCTGCCACATTGGTGTGCAGCAGTCCTGGTTGCAGTGGTGATTGTGGTGCCCCACATAGAAACAGGGTGTTTTTTGGGTTGCTCTTCCCCAACGGGGCTCGGCCCGATCCTCCAGTACTATGTGGATGCTCTAGCGACTTCTTCCCCTCTCTATCATTCCCTGATTGTCCCGCATCTCCTACTCAGCAATGGGTACACACGGCCAAAGTCTTACAGTTTGCAGCAACTGTAGAAAGAGAATGACAAATGACACCTCCATTTACAAAATAGCTCGACCTGCGGGCCGAGTCAGAGCTTGGGGTATTGATTAGAATACTAAGGAAATAAAGGGCAAAGCATTGTTTCATAGACAGTTGCCAATCTTTTTGAACAACATTTACATACGTACCTGTTACACAGGTAATTGAATCGTTTTTTTTTTTTCAAATACAAATTAAATGCTAGGTCTTGGAAATGTTTTTGTATACAGAATGAATAGACGCGCATTCAAGATGGCTTTATGGACAATCATGTTCTGCAATACAACCATGCTAGCTGATTGGCGCACTCTCTGATATTAGACAATAACCACATAAAAACAAGATGGCTGCCTCCGTGGAAGAGCTCAGAGCTCAAAGAGTTCCTAGATGGGCAGGAATGTTTGGGATTAGCAATAGTGATTAGCATGGGGAGGGGTTGGCAAAGGGAGGGTATACATAATCAAACAACATCAAATACACTGTGTATCCCTCCTCAAATGTCATCTCCATTGAAAAGCATTACAGACCCTTATTCAAAGCCGATATTTGAAGCTCGTATGTTAAAGCTTTTATTTTAATGACAATAGCTTTTGCTTAACGGAAGCACTTTCAGCTCCACCTAAACAAATTGTATACATTATACTACACTATATTCCATAGAATTTGTGTTTATCATTATAATTCTGTAATATATTGTGATAATAACTGCAGTGTTTGCACAAATTAATGATGTATACTATACTTTATTATAATGTTCTCAAAGAAACTGTAGGTTTCTGGCAGTACAATGTAGAACATGACGAAGCTATACAATTGTTTGTGATACATACTGTATAGAATTGTTTATGTGATTGTACAATGCATGCCATACATTATATTATGTGGTCTTCACATCTAAACCTCAGAAATATCTATTAGAAACTGTAGTATGTGAATTGCATCTATATTATACTGAAATATATTCAGCAGTATATGGTATTACTCTCTTGAAAATTACAAATGTGCACTGTTTTCTTTAGCAAATACTATAGGGAATGGTTTCTAGACAGCAGTATGTATATAAAAGCACAGTATATATTATAACTTCTATAGTATTCATGTGAAACTAGCCAAATCGAAGAGGTCATATGAGGTAAGGGCCTATAGTGTATTACAATATTTTAAGTGGTATATGGTATTATACCATAGAACATTACAGTATTGTGTGAATATTTTTGAGAAATACTTTATTTAATGGTTTCTCCTAGTGCAGTGCTTGTATTAATGTTTATGTTTATTATTTGATAATGCGCTCCAAACCCAGGGGTAGCCGGGCGCAGCGGGTACAAGATTACTTAGGCTTAAATTACATACAGTGGATACAATACACGTTGATACAGTGCAGTACATGTTAATACAAACAGCTGAAATAATACATGTCATGTTGCGTTGTTAGAGTACATATGTACAAAGGGTAAAAGGGTGAGAGTGCCTCTCGGCCCCCTGGGGGCAACGAGATGGTCTGTAATCCAAATTTCATAAGTATCACAGCAGTTAGGCGCAGTGATCCAGGGGCTAGTGCAAAGGTTCAGATTAGTTGTCGTTGGTCCAGAGCCAATTTTTTACCTTGCATCTAAATCTAGAATAGGATAGGTTAGCTCTGTCGGCGGTGCATTCCAGGCCTGGGCAGCTCTAACAGGGAAGCTTACTCCACCCGCTTTAGTTCGTCTAAATCTGGGAGTTTCTAGCAGGAAATGGTTAGTAGCCCAAGTGTGGCGACTGGTCGATTTTCTGGTAAGTCTGGCCGAGATGTAAGGAGGTGCTGTGTTGTTGAGCCCTTTATGGGTAAGAGAAAGCGTCTTGAGAAGGACTCTGTCGCTGGTTTTTAACCAATGGTGGTCTTTCCTGATGTTGGAAATATGTGCTCTGCGGGGCATGTCCA
Organism: Ambystoma mexicanum; assembly: GCF_040938575.1. Classification (NCBI taxonomy): domain Eukaryota; kingdom Metazoa; phylum Chordata; class Amphibia; order Caudata; family Ambystomatidae; genus Ambystoma; species Ambystoma mexicanum. The sequence continues at coordinate 1,315,642,651 of NC_090924.1, forward strand.
AGGCTGCTCTAAGAGCATTGTTTTGTAGTATTTGCATTTTATTTATGATAGTTTTTTTGGCACCTGCATAAAGGGTGTTACAATAGTCCAGCTTCGACATAACTAATGCATTAGCTAGTGTGATGCAGATATGTTAATGTTCGTCAGTATTTACATCTGATGTAGGGTGTTCCGTAGTAGAAAATCGGTAGAACATTGTTTTTAAAGAGTGAAAGGTACTGCTTTTAAAAAGTCACAGTCTACACACGTTGGGAATACCAATGTTAAGTCTGTTAGTCCACAAAGGCTGGCACCGCCAGCATTTAGTTTGTGACAAAGATTCATGGAAATTAAATATTCATTGGAGGAAAAAAACATACTCCTTCACACTTTAAATGAAACCTTAACTCACACTACAACACTAGATTAGAACACTGACCTTACAATACATATATTTTCCATTGTATATTGCAGAATGTGCTGCTATAATCCATGCTTTGATTGCTAGTTGCATGTCAAGATTTTCTTAAATATAGCTTCTGCTTGCACCTTTGTTTTGGGGAGAAAGCCATCAATCCAGGGGTGCGGGAGGGTTCTGGGTGGTGTTTCGATTTTAACGAAGACTATTTCTACTTTGCTAACACTGTGGTTGACCATGCACCGCATTTGTGTGCCTTGTGTTTTCAATTTCACGCAGCCTGGCATCACCATCACAATGCTAAATGTTAACATGGCGCGGCACACGTGTGTTTACACAGTATGACGACCTTTGGCTAATGAGATCATGTTTAAAGCGACGATGCCATGTTATTATGATGTCTATCCAAGCAGGTATCTGGAGTCACTTTAGGAATGTACGCAGTAAACTCCAGTACAAAGTGCACACATTCTATGCGCTGGACAGTAGTATATACTGCGGAGTTCTCAGTATAGTAATTATAGTGGATATGTTACAGCATGAAGTAGCATCTATTGTACATTTAATACAGAATACATGTAGTGTATGAATCAGTACCTGTAGTATACATAGTGCATAAACCATATATTTTACTATTATTACTACAGCATAGTCTAACATGCAATTTACCGTTCCTCCTAATGCCAGCACACCCCATACAGAATGGAGACAACCTCCCTTTCCACCACACCGCTTTAAACTATGTTTATATTCTGGTTCTGTGCAGGGACGTCATTTCACCAAAATGCCAGGGGTAGAGGAAGTGACATCACGTGACACTTGACCCCTGATGACATCACAGGAAATTATGTCATTTGACCCCACCCCAAAGTGATATCGCGGGTAGCGATGGAACACAACCTTTCACCTGTTGAGAAAACAGGAATTGGCATCACATAGCATTGTACACTACGAAAAATATGGTTACGATATCACTATAATGTGATGAACATTACATACAAGAATGGATCGCCATATATATATCGTTAAGATAAGTGTGTCCAGGCCCATATTACCAAATAACTGTGACTGCAAGCAGACGTCCATGACCAAATGATAATGATGTGTTATTATATAGCACTTACGCTTAAACGCTTTATATACAAAAACTATACACCCAATATCACCCAACCTGTGTTGGTACTCATTTATCGACCTCAGAAGGATGAAAGGCTGAGTTGAGGCGTTTAAGAACAGACAAAATCAGTGACTCACCCCTGAAGTGTGCCTGAAATAAACCTTTAATGAGTCTAGCAATTATTGTATAGAATTCACATTATTTGGTATTCCTATTTTTTCTTATTTAGGATCAGTGCTGAAAGTGTTAGACTTGTGGCCCTCCTGTTCTTATTTGTCTTATTTTTTTTAAGGGGCCTGAACAAGAAAGCCAGCCACTCCAAAAGTAAAGAGCCACATGGTGCTGGCCACAGCCCAGGAGCTTGAATTACTAAAAAAAAAAAGAAAATCTTTTTGAATTTTTTTTTTATTGAGGACGCAAGGGAGACCACAGAGGTCGCAAGGGAGACCTCAGAGGTCGCAGTTGCGACCTCTGGCGAACCCTAAATGACGTCCCTGGTTCTGCGCTTGAGGAAACATGTCCCTCCCTTCATCACTTTATACAGTTGTAATGTCTCTTTAATTTTCTCAACATTTCGGAGCATAAAGGCGTCACACTTAAATAAATCAAAAACATGAATGTCACTTAAACGAATAAAACCTACGTGTTCAGTTATTTCACTAGATCCGTGACACCCAAAGTGACGGATTAAACTGTACTAAAACGCCAAACCTAGTCTCTTTTTACAGCCTGCAGTTAAATTGTGACTATTAATTATTTCTGAACTTAATTTCAACTGTAAAAAAAAAAAAACAACCTTTTTAGGCCCTGGGCGGGCTCATTACTTTTCATTATCTTTAAGGCTGCGGGGTTCAGCACTTCCCTGAATGTTTTTATGAGTCATGCGCGTGTCTCTTTGCGAGCACATCTGACACATGGCATTGAAATTCGTATTTATGATTGTTTAAGGAATTCATAATAACATAGGAGCAGGGAATTAGATGGTGCAGCTGTGCCTCCGCTCACATCCATTCTGGCATGTCCCTGCCTCTAAGCCACATTGTCTCCAGTTTTCCCCACGCTATGTATTGCCCACTGGTCTCCAGCTTTGCCCTTGATTATCTGTGTCTGGCCCAGATGTTTTGAAATCTTTTGACAGCCTGTGTTTCACCCTCTTTCAATGGTAGCGGGTGGAGGGGGATTCTTCTAGGCACGCGCTTGGCATTCCATGAAAATGGGCCTCATTACGACTTCGGCGCTAGGTAAATATCGTGAATTTTCTGATGCCCGGGAATGGGCAATCACCGGGGCATTACAGCACTGGCAGACCCGGTAATTGCCCATTCTCAGTTGCCGGAAAATATGACTCCCCATTCCCATTGAGTCGCATTGGAATTGTGAATGGTGCGGTCCATCCGACATGGTCTGTAAGCGGGTGCCGTACCTCCCGCCAGGTCAGACCTGGCAGGCTGAAAGGCACCTGCTCGCAGTACTCGTAGTTTGCCGGTCCGGTAACAACGGTACTGGCAAGCTTACCGGTACCTTTGTTTCCGGACCAGGAAACTTGTAATGAGGCCCCCTGTGTCTGATGCTCCACTTTCCTGTGTCTTATTGTACAACCTCAATGCAGGGGCGCTCTACTGCTAAGAAATTCTTCTCTTTTAGGAAATGTTAATCTTATTCCCACCCGGGTTACATGTTCGAGTCTGACATTGGGCAACCTCCACTTTACAAGTTTCAAAACCAAGGCAGGGCTGACCTAGCCATTCATCCTACGAATCCCTCCATCCTTCCGTAGTCGTCCCATTGTGAACCATTGAATGTTACGATTATCATTATCATTTAACTTTATTTCGGAAAATCATTATATAAAAGTACACAACAATAAAGTCAATGCGAATGACACAAAAAAATGGTTAAAAGGATTAACAATCCCACAGTTATAAAATATACAATAAAAACAATAATTCTCAGCAAACCCACTGGGACGAATCCTTAGGTGTTGTCCCTTCTCCCATAGGGTGGGAGCCTTCCCAGGGTGGGACACTTCCCATGGGGGCAGGGTCCAATACTCCCCCTCTGGGCGGTACATTGTGGGAGAATTTAGATAAATTGGAGCAACAAAGTTTTGGGGTGAAATCGAGCCCCAGGGAGCTGTTTATTATTCTGAACGAACTCAAGGGTACGACACCTGACTCTCTTATAACCATTAATGATGCATGGTGCCAAAAAATCCATGATAGCTTTGTTCAGAAAGTCAATATAAGGTGCACACTGTGTTGAACCTAAGATTATTAGCACTCAGTGGGACAATGGGACTGATGCGTTTACTTTTCAGCAGGTTACAGCCCACGAAGTGTCAGCAACCATTGCTAAAATGAAACCCACATCTTGTAAGGGAGATGCTTTGCAAGCCTCATATTTTAAGGAATACCTTACTACCATTGTGCCGTCAGTCACGTTATTTATTAACCGCTCTTTCTAGTAAGGGCTACTTCCTGATTACATCAAGGAGGCTTGAATCTCCCCTCTATTAAAGAAGGAGGGTCTAGACCCAAATGAGCCGGCTAACTACAGACCCGTAACAAACGTACCTTTCTTGCTAAAGGCCATAGACAAGATTGCTTCCACACAGTATGATGCTTTCGTAGAAGAGAGGGGAATTTTAGCTACTGGTCAGTCAGGACCAAAACTGCCTTGGTGGACTTTAAATCTTGCTTCGCTGAAATTGTGGACTAAGGCAGTCTGGTCATGCTGCTGTTGCTAGACCTGCCCGCCGCCTTTGACTTGGTGAATCACAATATGATGGCGGACAGGCTGGCTAAGGTCGGTAACTGCTCAAAGTTGGCAGTGAACTGGTTTAGATCCTTCCTCGGACCAAGGAAGGCTAAGCTTGTCAGGTGGGACTCTCAGTCACAACAGTCTCGACTCAGCTGTGGAGTACCACAGGGTTCCTGTGTTTCCCCATTGCTATACAATATTTATTCCAAACCCCTGTTTGATATTGTGGATAGTCTGGGTGTCAAGCCTGCCCATTATGTAGATGACACTCAGATCATTCTGGAGCTCTCCGGATACTATGAAGCAGGCTTACTGAAAGTGAGCAAGGTTTTTGATGCCGTAAAAGCATGGATGGTGGAGAGTTTTCTTGCTTTAATTGATAAGAAAACAGAGATTCTGATTCTTGGGACCGATGTGAAGCTGAAGAAACTGGACGCCCAGTACAAGGCTTTCTTAATAGGGAGTACTAGAATAAAGGGATCCAACCATGTGAAAACCATGGGGGTTATTTTTGACCGCAATCTTAACTTTAACAAACATGTTTCTCACCTGAGCTCCAGCTGTGCCTATATGACGCAGCTGCTTTGGCAGATACACCCATATCTAGCAGAGCAAAATAGGGCCCTGATTGCAACAGCTACTATAAACACCAGGCTGGATTACTGCAATGGGCTACTGCTTGGCTCCTCACAGGCAAACGTGAAGAGGCTGCAGACCATCCAAAATGGGGCAGTCAGAGCCATATGTGGCCTGAAGCGTAGAAATCATGTCACCTCTGCACGCAGGGAACTGCATTGGCTCCCAGTTCACCACAGGATTCGTTTTAAAGCATCATGTTTAGTCTATAAATGTCTAGCGGTGATGCTCCAGGCTACCTCAGATCATGAATTATCAGACTGCCACACAGGGTACCCTGCGGTCTGACATAAAGGACTTGCTGATGCAGTCAAGATTTACTTTAAAGAGATTTAGCGGCTCAAGTTTTAACATGTGGCCTGAGTGTCTGAGCGTCTGGGATGTTCTTCCACAAGCGCTTAAACAGCTTTGGTCCATGACCAGTTTAAGAAAGCTTCCAAGACATATTTGTTTGATGGTGGAGGAGATTAAGAACCAAATTCTCTCTTACTGATTCTTTTACACTGACCCAGGACTTTCTATCTGTTCTCTGTTGTGTCATGTCAGTGTCCTGAGGCTTGCACGCGTGGTGGCGCTATATACAAATTCTCTAAAATAGAATCACACGGGGAGGGAAACCACTTATGAGACAAAGGACGACCTGTTAGGGAGAACGTGGTGTCCACCCACCCCTTTACAACCTCCCTTACCATGTTACCCTGTGCAAGGTAACATAGTCCCACATACATCAAGTATATGTGTACAGTAGACAATTCTGCCTCACTGCCTTATACTGAGACAAGGAAGAGTAAGGACTACCCATGGGAATCCTCTAACAAATCTAGGATGAGGAAGAACACCAGTAACACAGTAGAGAACAACACTATGTTTCACTGGTACGAAGAAGAAGCGTGGAGTGCTGAAGAGCACCCTGTGGAAAGAACAGGAGCAGACTAGTCAATATGCACAATCTATTGGTATCCGAGGTATAAAAAGGGAAGAAGGACGTGATATGAAGTCAAGCCCTCCCAAGAGGAGCACAGAGAGGCTGAAAGAGACGGAAAGAAGAAGAACAGATTGGGACGCTGAGCCGTGAGCAGGACACACCGCAGCTGATCCAGGTTGGTGAGACAACTGACCGATCTGGTGGAGTGTAACTTTTGGAGTCCATGAGGCTTGGGAAGAGCGTAGAACAAGAACCATGCTGTCCAGGGAAACAGGAAAGTCACAGAGCCATCGCAAACAACGAGAAGTCCCAGAGAGCTGGAAGAAGCCCATGCTCAACCACAGACACCCAGGAGAGGTCGCAGCCCACACAGACCTATTCAAAAGCTACGCAGGTTGCCGAACGTGCGAAGGGAAGCTAAGAAGAAGGTGGCAAGTAGAAAGGCTTGGAAAAAGCTGAGAAAGAAGTATCTGGGACCGGAAAGCAGTAGATGTTGCAAATCACAGAGTGGATCGATAGTACCTGGCAGGATAGTGTACCAGGTCTATCATGCAAGCAGCAGGGCAAGGGAAGAAACCCCATGAATACCTGGCAGGATAGTGTACCAGGTCTATCATGCAAGCAGCAGGGCAAGGGAAGAAACCTCATGAATAACTGGCAGGATAGTGAACCAGGTCTATCGTGCGAGCAGCAGGGGAAGGGAAGAAACCCCATGAATACCTGGCAGCATAGTGAACCAGGTCTATCGTGCGAGCAGCAGGGGAAGGGAAGAAACCTCATGAATACCTGGCAGGATAGTGAACCAGGTCTATCGTGCGAGCGGCAGGGGAAGGGAAGAAACCCCGTGAATACCTGGCAGGATAGTGAACCAGGTCTATCGTGCGACCACAGGGGAAGGGAAGAAACTCCATGAATACCTGGCAGGATAGTGAACCAGGTCTATCGTGCGAGCAGCAGGGGAAGGGAAGAAACCTCATGAATACGTGGCAGGATAGTGAACCAGGTCTATCGTACGAGCAGCAGGGGAAGGGAAGAAACCCCATGAATACCTGGCAGGATAGTGAACCAGGTCTATCATGCGAGCAGCAGGGGAAGGGAAGAAACCTCATGAATACCTGGCAGGATAGTGAACCAGGTCTATCGTGCTAGCAGCAGGGGAAGGGAAGAAACCCCATGAATACCTGGCAGGATAGTGAACCAGGTCTATCATGCGAGCAGCAGGGGAAGGGAAGAAACCTCATGAATACCTGGCAGGATAGTGAACCGCGTCTATCGTGTGATCAGCAGGGGAAGGGAAGAAACCCCATGAAATCCCTGGCAGGATAGTGAACCATGTCTATCGTGTGAGCAGCAGGGGAAGGGAAGCAACCCCATGAATACCTGGCAGGATAGTGAACCAGGTCTATCGTGCAAGCAGCAGGGGAAGGGAAGAAACTCCATGAACACCTGGTAGGATAGTGAACCAGGTATTTCAAGAAGCAAGAGTAGCATCATCCCTCTTCTTTGTAGCTGTACCTGCTGAAGAAGAGAACCAGGTCTGCTAACCGTAGTCTGGGACCCACACCTGATAAAACCTTAGAAAGAAACCAGCGGAAGGGAATCATACCCCCTGGTCTTGATGGACACTAAGAAGGAAGCCATGGGGAAGGGAGCCATTTCCTCCTGGCATTGAGAAGCGAAGGAACCAGGGAAAGGGAGTTATTTCCCCCTGGTGTTGTTGGACACTGAGAAGTAAGCCACGGTAAAGGGAGTCATTTACTCCTGGCATTGAGAATCATAGGAACCAGGGGAAAGGGAGTCATATCCGACTGGCATTGAAAAGCAAAGGAACCAGTGGTGTTGGACACTGAGAAAGAAGAAAGGGGAAGAAAGTTATTCCCCTTGACATTGGAAACCTTAGGAAGAGAGACCTCCGCCTGGCACAACTTTCAAGAAACTTGTAATACTCTGTCCAGAAGAAAGGAGTCATTCTTCTGGACCCAGCAGAGACGTTATCAGTTGTTTATAAGTGTAAGTGAAGGGAATAGGATTTGACATGATGGTGGACATTTATGATTTTGGACATTCCGTCAATCTACTTCGTTTATTATTTGAGGCAGGGGAAACCTCTTCTAGCAATATGGATAGGTAGGGTTTTCCCTTTTCTTTTTAACCAAATAAAAGTTTATAGCAACCACTTCACCACCTTTGTCTCAGTCTTGTACATCCGCACCCGTTCACCACCCTTTTCGTCCAAGCACATACCAAATAGGCTGAAACAGCAAATATAACATCAATGAATTCTGCAAAATTTGCAAAGATATTCGGCTGCAATCATCGTCCTTATTCCCATCCACCCCGCCGATCGTTTCCTTTACAGTTGGACAGAAAGGGCACATAGGGGAAGATTCAGCAAACCACCTAGCTGTAACAGATGTAAGTAGTAAATTACCAAGACACATTTTTGCATACAGGAATCCTTTTACAGGGTCATCTATCCGAATTAAATATTCCTCCATCATGTACATATCTGTGCACATCAGATAATGATTACCTATGGCCATATGTAAGCACTTTGTGGCATGTTCATTCAATGTACTGAGGCTTCATAGGTCTGAACCAGTCAAGCACACAATCAACAACATATCCATCAGCGCATCACAGAATTTAATATGGCCATCCCCCGACCATATACAAACCCATATCAACAGCGGTTTGAAGGCGATCAAATCTTGGGCACAAAACGTACCCAGTTCCATATGAACTGGGGCATTAGGGGAGCTACCCGGCAAATGAAGCAGCCTTTTCAAGAAGTTGTTTTCTGTTGATGCAAGAACCTTAGATTTACTATAGCCCCACAGTTCAGCTCCATATAGGACCTCCGCTAAGACTTGTACTCTATATATTTCCACAGCGAACCACTGAATTGCATTTTGCTTTGTTTGCAAATTGAATGATGCCGGCACATTTTCTCCCCATATTAACAGTGGCCCTCTCCATGTGTTTCGTCCACTTCCCATCACTGGAGATTCTTATGCCCTGATAATCGAAGTTGCCAACTTCTTCGATTATCTCCCCCTTCATATCAAATGACAGAATAAAGCAAGGACCCCTTTGTTTATTACATCTCATAAACTTCGCCTTGGAGACATTTAGCTCCAACCCCCTTGCATCACTAAAGTTTACATAATGGCCCACTTGCTTCCTTAAGCCCATTGGAGAGTGTGGCACAAGTACTATGTCACCCGCAAAGAATATAACAATGTTCTCACCAGCTAATATGGGGGCATCTGATATCTCTATGGAGAAATCCTCTAATACCCCATCAAAAAAACAAAAACAAAATGTGTCTAAGGGGTAAGGGTACAACCTTGTTTCACCCCTTTTTTTTCAGCCCAAAGACATTGGTGGTCTCACTCCCAAGTAATCCTAATCTTAGCAATTGGTCGATCATGCTCAATCCCCTGGTGATACCTACTTGATGGGGGCTAAGAGCTTCCTGATTCACCACCCAACTTTCTAGAATGTTTTATTTTCAAACCAGTCCGTAAAATGGTGTTAAATTGTTTATGTAGGTATGGCCAGAAATATATTAACATTTTTGGGAGGTATATTCTGGAGGGAAGGGTGGCCCTCGGTACTAGTCGGTGACAATGGCTTGCAGTTTGTTTCAAAGGAATTTCAATTATGGTTATTGGAGAAAGGGATTAAACACAACAGAACGTCTCTACACCCCCAGGCCCCCTCAGGTAATGGATGTGTTGAGCGTTTCAATAGAACGTTCATGGATGGCATCCGGTTGTCTATACACTGTGGTGGTGAATGGGAGAGGGAGTATAGGAGTACTCTCCACCCCGTAAGTGGCGTTACACTGTTTGAACTTATGCGAGGACGGAAACCCAATACATTTTTAACTCCAAGTTGATTGGGACACTCCAACACTGTGGAGTTGCATGTCAAGGCTGTTCGGGAGAGTGTGAGAGTGTGTGGCAAAGCGTCCAAAAGGTGGTTTCACAATAGACATGGTTGTAAGAGACGAGGAATGATGAGAGGTGATGAAGTAAGAATCAAACATCCCAGATGGAGTCGGAAAGTAGATTCAAAATGTTATGGACTAAAGACTGTTGTGGAAGACCATTGCAATGCTGTGCATGTGGAAGGAGGAGAAGTGTGGAACAAGGAGCGTGGTGTTAAAATCAATTGAGGCTCCTTCACTGTCACGTAAAGCATACATGCCACTGTCAAGTTTACCGTAAGGTTCAAAATGTTCATTATATTCCCCATCCTCATCTCTTGTTGTGTGTGATGCTGTTTGATTCAAAGGGAAGGAGGCGTGCTGCATATTGTACATAGTTCATCTGTCTTGTATATAGTTCACATTGTTCATCCCTTGTTTTTCAGATGGAACCCTACCAACAGTATGTGACATCATAGAATTCCATGGAATGTTGTAAGGGTAGAATCTATGCGCAGTTAGAGGCTGGCAGAAGAAGAGGGTAAGACTGCAGCCCCAACCTTGCCCTCCATAACAAATGTTCATATCCACCAGGGGTCGCTAAAGGAACACCTATGAGCCAAAATTAAAAATGGCAAGGCACCACTTCCTTATTCAATATGTGACTCCCATTTGTTCTTCTGTGTAAAAAGAATCCAATTCAAATGGTCGTGCCATCTGTCCGGGAGTTTGAGGGCATTGCAATGAATCCCACGTTCACTTTCATAACCGCCAATATTAGTGTCCATCCCTACTCTGATACTGACAATTACACGACTCATGCAGACATTCGGCCTCATTACGAGTCCAGCCGTAGCCGTGCGGGAAAAACTGGCAGGCTGCCGCCAAACTCATGATTAATTACCGCCACCTGACTTGCCAGAGTAACCGGGCAATACAGCCCCGGCGGTCCAGTAAGTCAGGCGACGGCAATTGTTACTCCCCATTCCCACTTCAGTCCCATAGGACTCAATGGGAATGGGGAGGACAGAAGCACCGGCACCTGTCCTCAGACGCGTAGTTTGCCGGTCCGGAAACAACGGTGCCGGTAATCTGAAAATCTGCTTCACATATGCCTAGACTCAAGCGCTTTGGATTAAAGTGCTATATAAAATTAATAAACATAAACATAAACTCACCTAGATATCTACTAGACCCCCACCTCACCTTCATAAATGCCCAGACAGGCTCAATTTCTCCAGCGGATTTATCTTTCCCAAAATGATCTGCCAGCATCTGAAAAGTATTTTGTTTATTTTGTTTATTAACTTTACAAAGCACTTATTCCGCAGGTGACTGATTAAGATCACTTAGGTTTGATGTGGGTAGCGAAAGAAAAGTGGGTCAGAGCACAAGAGGGGAATGTTTGCCAAATTCAGATCCAAAGACAGTGCCGAACGATTGGGTCGTAGGTTCCCCTTCGAGTGCTATCTCATCTAGATGGCAGCAGGGGTGGAGCATGAACCATTTACTCCTCTGCTGGCAGGATGGTTCCCTCAAAAGCCAATGAATAGAATTCATAGAATTAGTTGATGACACTTCACGCCCTACCTGGAATCACACTGAGGGCAGGTCTGTCCTCAGTATCATCTGCGTCAAGCACGTGATCAGTTAAGGAGAACTTAAATCGAGGCTAGTTCCCTACTTTCATAACCAAAAAGCCAGAGGAAGGATGGTCACACGGAACAGCCCGCTACAAAATTCAAGCGTGGTATTTAGCCATCAAATTAGAGAAACCAATCAGGGGATAGGCCAGGTCAAGGATAGTATAAAAATAACATGTCTTTATTAATCACATATCAAATCACATAACAATTAATTCAGGGTACATAATAAAATAGCATAAAGCCATACAGCTCATATTGAATCTATACAGATAAAGTGCATGACAACCGATTCTCCTGCCTAAAGTACAAAATCAGAGCAGCATAAAAAAGGTCCACTGCTGTTCGAGAGGGGGAGAAAAGAGGGAAAGGGTTGTATCAGAAATAGGTCCCCAGAGGGATACTATTAATACCCCTACACTGTTGAGACATACACAATCCAAAACTCAATTCTTAGTAGAAGTAGAATAATTCAATAAATGTTTAATAATTAGAAATTAGAAATGAAAAAGTGTTACGTGCATAGTTACACATTTTCTCCAGCCTACTGGTCTGGAATAACATACTTCATGAAAAAGACGAATTTAGAATTAGTTAGACAAGCTTGCACTGCAGTAGTAATAGAATTGCTGCTACTTTCATAACCAAACTTACACCCCACTGATCATATTACTTTAACACAGGAGTTTGCAACCTTTGACTGTCCAGATGTTTTGGACTACAACTCCTGTCTATCCTAATCAGCATACTCAATAGCCAGATATCATAGGAACAGTAATTCTGGAGAGCGGAGGGCATTAATACAATCCCCAGTGTAACTTGCAGTCTGTGCCACTCCTTACTACCCGAATTAATGATCTTTCCAGCAGATTATACCCAAGGGAGAAAAATACCGAGACCCGTGCTTCCCAATTAGCCTCCCACTGAAAACCTATAAATCTAACACCCACGTCACGGCCTATTTGATATTTTTTTCTCTACGTGTTCTTCCTTTTTTTTCTCTGTACGAGAAGGTTCAGACTGCCCTGTGTGCCACCGGTTATCCCAGCCCATAAATCTTCGCTGACTTATTAACAGAAATGTAACACATTATGGTATTTTCTTCGCTTTGTTGGCTGTTTTTGCAGGCACAGAGATTTCGCATTGTCAGCGCTTTCGCCAACAAGACACGTGTGCAGATAGCAGCATGTCAGAGTTCTTGAAGATGTCCAGCCAATCAGAGTGCTGGACATGCTTGCTATCTTAGTATGCTTCTAGGATTGTTGAGAGGAGCGCCAAAGACCATTGGATTAAGCCCATCCAGACCCAGTGCAAACATTCTGCTGCCCTCGCCAAAGTCAGAGATGTATTAACTATACCCCCACTCCATACCCTCTCGCTTTCCGTGGCATAGTGGCAAAATTAACTGTTTGTATTGTAATCTAGTTTCCTTGCAAGTAGCGCCCAGATGGCGTTTGATATCGCCTTCCGGGAGAACCCGTCCTGATGTTCTGAGGGCAGAAGCAAAAGCCCCCCACGTCGGTCTGTTGTTTGTTCGGTCCACAAGTAAGACAAGTGATCATCTCTGTTACCATAGGGGAACGATAATGATGTGTTGAGCGCCTTGAGGCCTACGGGTGACTGGCGCTATATAAGAACATAATAGATAGATAGATAGATAGATAGATAGATAGATAGATAGATAGATAGATAGATAGATAGATAGATAGATAGATAGATAGATAGATAGATAGATAGATAGATAGATAGATAGATGTTTATGCAGCATATTGAACATTTAGAAAGACAATTATCACACAACCAAACTTGGTACTCATTTATCGAGCTCGGAAGGATGAAAGGGTGAGTTGGCCGTGCCGGATTCGAACCGGCCAATCACAGCAGCGAGCCCTCAGCTCGCTGAACTATCTTACTGGCAACCATAAAACGCCACTATTCTCAGGAAGGACACTAAACCACACCAGTAGGCACTGGCTGGTAATGCCTGCAAGCACTTGTCCTTTTATGGCAGTAAATGTTAAGGGATAAATTCACTGTGCAATAGTGGGTATCAGTTGGGGTGTGGCTTGTTGTGACGAGGAAGTCGGCAGTGGATAGATACCAATAATGAGACAGGAGCCAGGAGCTGGATTACACATCTTATTTCTCCTCTCCTGACAACTGAACTTGCCCATCCCTCCCCCGACATTATGTGCCTCTCATGGCTACCTTTTCCAAACCCTTTCTACGGTGTCCTTTCAACTCCCCCACACTTGTCAATTTTCCCCTAGATTTCTTAACCTATTTGGCGTAGTATCCCCTGATCTTCTTCATTTCTCTTGCTGTATTTTCTCTTTCTGAGACGTCTCTGAGGTTGTTCCTTCATTGACTCTGTTGTCTCTGGGCCTCATTACACGTTGTCCTTAAAAGTCAACATTTACCGGCATGGCGCTATTAACGTGTCCGCCTTGGCAAGAGGGTGCTAATAGCGTACCATTACGAGTACGCGGACACGAGCATAGCGCCATGCCGGTAAAGACCCTACCGCCATGCCGCTAAAGACCCCAAAAATTCCCTTACCGGCTTCGACGAAAGTGCAGATAGCACCTCCGCCCTCTCTCTACATGCAAATAGCGGTCACCGCTATTAGCGGTGACCGTTAAATTGCGGAACCGGAAATAGCGTCATCGCACAGGAACGGGAAGGAACACGGAGGCCATCTTTAAAAACACAATCCATTACCTCTTTCCACAAGACTCCAGCACAAAATCATCCAGGATAGCGTGAAGATGCCCAAGGCCATCAAGAAAGGCGCTGATCGCCAGCGAAAAGAAAAATTCAGCGATGAGGAGCTGATCATGCTTACTGAGACACTTGCGGCCAATGCCAATGTAGTATTTACAAATGGCATGCGCCGGGAGACCCTCGTCAAGAAAAAGGCCATCTGGGCAGAGGTTGCCCACAAAGTCAGTGCTTTGGGCACCACCACCCGCACTGTCAAGGACTGCTGAAAGCGGTGGGACGACCTACGGGTCCGTGTATGAAACATCCTGTCCGTGAATCGCAAGCTGGCAATGGCCACAGGAGGTGGCGCTGATTCCCCTATAAAACTCCGGGAGTGGGAGGAGACCTGCGCCACCACAATTGGTGTGGAATCGATCGAGGGTGTTGTAGACATGGAGCATGGTGCGCCCACTTCATCAGATGGAGGTGAGTGTATGCATCAAACAATGCACAGTGAAGGGTGATGGGCCCCCCAAATATGAGTCCATAATCAGGCCATCGATCCAGCCACAAACCTACATGCACGCATCACCACATACATGTGCAACACAGACCCATTCATGCATGACCCACCCGACATCCCCATTACCGGAATCAAAAATAAAGAGGCCCCAATGCATGACGTAAACATTCTGCATAAGGCACGTAGAACCATAAACGATGACATTCCCTATTTTTGTCCCCTACAGGGTCACAGACAGACACTGATGAACCGGGCACTGTGACACCTGCTCCACCAGCTAAGAAAAAGCCCAGGACACATGACAGAGGGGATACCGCCACCACCTCAAGGGGAACCAGGAGGAGTGATCAGCAGCAGAGGGGCAAAGGCAGCAAGAGCACCAGTTCTACACAGCCTGAGGCCACGGTTGCTGCAATTGTTCCACCCATGGCAGTGCACCCCATGACATTGGAAACCAGCACGGAGGGCCCGCACTCTGCTGCCACCAATTCCACCGGTGAGGCAGCAGCCACCGCCCCGCTTTCGGACGTGGAGGAGGCAATTGATGTCCAGAATCAAAGCCAGACCCCCAGCCCACCACGGTCCATTGAGCCAAGCCCAAGGCCATTATCACGATCAGGTAGCCATGTAGAATCAGGTGACGAAACTGTGGAAGGGCGATGGAGCCCTCAGGTGTCCTCACCTGATGCCAGAGGCATGGAACAGGGCGCAGCAGCCACCCCAACAGCTGGACCCAGTCAACACGACCTTGCCACCATCAGCCAGAGGCAGGTTGAAATCACTGCACTGGTTGGCCAGCATGTGGCAGAGGCAGCCCGTCTGAGGGATGACCTTAGGTCGTATGCAAGCCAGACAAGGGAGGGCATGGAAGCCTGCACAAACAGGATTTGTGAGGAAATGGCCCAACTTAGGCAGGCCCTCACACGTATTGCGGACGCCATGGAGCGACAATACCCCCCTCACCACAGGATCAACCGGGCACCTCCTCCTCTGCGAGTTCCCGACAAACAAGCCCCCGGCGCCACTCTCTGCGCATCATGAGGCGCACGCCATCCCAACCACCCAATGGCGGAGGAGCCCATGAGAATTAGGGCCAGCAAGAACTTGCTGGCACATGTCGAGCAGGACACCTCCACACTATGAGCCTCACATGGGGGTGTTGTGGGGGAAGGGGGGAAAGGGTGTTTTTGGAAATGTTGTAGGGGCAAGGGTGAAAGGGTGTTTTTGGGAGTGTTGTGGGGGGAGAGGGGAAAGGGTGTTTTTGTAAGTGTTGTGGGGGGAGGGGGGAAAGGGTGTTTTTGGGAGTGTTGTGGGGGGAGGGGGGAAAGGGTGTTTGCACAGTTGTGGCCATGCACTTTTTGTTCACATTTTGATCACAATACACTGTTGAAAATTTGAAACACGGGCTTGGTCTTCATCATTGTGTATGTGTACTTCATTGGGGACAGCGTCCTTTGTGGGCCTCACCACATACATCAGGGCAACAATACCCATCTCCATCCATAATAGTTCTACCTTGTATCTCATAACATTTGATACATCAGATGCTGACTCTCATCGTGTCCCTCCTGGCCATCGCCTCTTGCATTTCACCCATCCTCATCCCCATCAACGTCATCCTCATCTGGTGGTTGCATGTCAATGTCAGGTGGCATAGGCACATTCCGTCTGATGCACATTTTGTGCTGCATTACACATGCCATGGTTATCTCCGGCACTTTGTCATGGCCGTACAGGAGAGCCTCACCCGGCCCGCATAGGCACCAGAGATATGTCTTCGAGAGGCAAAATGCCTGCTCTATCACGACACGGGTACGGGTATGTGCACAATTGTAGTCCTCTTCCTGCCGGTTCTGTGGGTTCCATACAGGGGTTAGGAGCCACCTCTTCAGGGGATAGCCGGTGTCGCTTGTATGGGTTGAAGAATGGGTACCTGTTACCGTTCACCTCAGGTGCGGCCTGTACACGTCACACGAATCGACTTTGCATTGTGATTCAAAATCACGACTACCAGCATGCATGCAGACGATCTGCGTGACTGCAATGTGCAAAGGTGAGCCTGACCCTGCAAGTGGACATGCCCGAATCATGCCTCCGACAGAAAATGACATGTCCTGGGTGAGGCCAGGTCTTAGGTGTCCCTGGGCCCAGGCAAATTTGGTACCACACTGCTAGTGTACTGCCATTCCGACATCGATGTTGCCATGCTGTGTGGCATCAATTCAGTGGTGCTATAGGTGTGTTGTTCAATGGTATGGCTAGGGGTGTAACGAAACAGTACTGAAAAAGAAATAGTATAACAAAAGAAAAGAAAAAAGCTGTGCACTCTCGCCCTCCTTCAGCTCCATAATTTTCACTTCCGTGTACATTGGAGAGTCAGCACGCGACTATGTCATATGAAGAAATAAAAAAACTAACGGACACAAGAGCGACAACATTAGGCTTTTCAACAGACGAGGCAAACGCTATTCTAGGATTAATTAGGGAAACCAACAAGTCCTCAAAGGACACAGATCCGAACAAAAAAATCAAACAATTGGAATACATTATTAGAAAGTCAATAAATCGCAAACTTCATGCAGTGACGCTAGGCAGGTACTATAAAGCACAAAGGATCCCAAGAGGTTTGAGAATTGGGTTGAAACCAACCCTATGTAAAGAAAATAAAGAGCTCGTGCAGAAATGGGAGCAGATCCTCAATAAGTGTTCTCTTGATCTAATTTTGTTGACCATCAAAGAACTTTCGAGCAATTTACAGAATCTAGAACAAGAAATACAATTACTATCAGAAGAAATCACAACACATACAAGCACAGAAACCCTTCAAGAAATACTTACCGACATCAACAAATGATTGGAAGGGTATGAAGCAGATTTAGAAGCTAGAAAAATTAGAAAATTCATAAGAGGCACTTTTGATTATCTACGGGACGAAGTGTATACATGGGCAGATAAATACCAGAATCAACCCCAGAGACCACGCAATCCTAATCCCAACTCTGATAATATGAGCTCAGATACTGATTCAAACAGAGACGAGCAGACCACACAAGCACACAAGCACCACAACAAAGAACGGAGGAAGGGAGAGGTGCTAGTAGAGCTACTCCAAGCACCAGTTCTTTTTTAGACAATCAGCAAGGAAGAAACGAACGAGGAGGGGGAAGAGGAAAAGGACCAGGAGTACAAACGAGATTCCAAGCGTGAACAACCCAGTAGTTAACATCTCAAACAGGACTCTCACTAAACAAGAAGAAGAGGTTTTACAAAAAGGGTTGAAGTTTGTACCTACCTACAACACCAATTTATTTAATACCAAGGTTGAGTTACATAAACTTACCAGAAAATTGAAACTTAAAGTTTTCTTTGCAGAAATGGAGAACACAGCTTCTCCACAGGAACCATCAGAATTAATTGAATTCAAACCTAATAGTACATTCGTACCACCCATTAGCGTTCCTCCCATAGATATTTTCGAAAAAATGGTCACAGCAGATCTCAAAAAAATCAAGTATACCACATCAAAGAATAAAAACCTCAGTCGAGGCGAAATGTCAATAATTCAGAACTTATACTCTGATGACACAATAACCATAAGACCGGCCGACAAAGGGGGAGCGCTAGTATTACAAAACACACTGGACTACGAGGAAGAATGCAAGACAACTTAGCAACTACAATGTTTACTCTAAAATTGATCATGATCCGACTATGGAAATAAGAAAGAACTTAGAAGCACTGCTTGACAAAGCAGAGGAAAGAGACATGATAACTAAGAAAACCAGAGCTTTCCTACTCTGAATCCTAACATACCACACTTTTACTTGTTACCCAAGATACATAAAAGCCTCATTAACCCTCCAGGAAGACCAATAGTGGCTGCTACAGGCAGTAGCCTCCAACCACTAGGTACTTACATCGATTATTTCCTCCAACCTTTGATCCAGAAAACATCCACCTATGTAAAAGACAGTACTCATTTTTTTAACATAACAGAGGATGTACGACTTAACGATCAGGATATTCTTTTCACCATCGATGTGACTAATCTGTACACAAGTATTTCCCACGATCTAGGACAAGAAGCGGTAGAGTGGCTACTGTTACAAGAAGGAGACATAGGAGCTGTAAAAGAATTTATCATGACACTTCTAAGCTTCATTTCAATGAACTCCTATTTTGAATACAAAAAGGAATTCTATATTCAAACCTCCGGCACAGCTATGGGTGCAACAATGGCACCTGCCTACGCAAATGCATTTATGCACCATTTTGAAACCACCCATGTTCTACAAAATGCAGAATGGCAAAACAATTTGAAAAAGTGGGTACGTTACTTCGACGATGTATTTGGCATTTGGCAAGGAACTAAAGAATCACTTGATGAATTCATGAGTTACATCAATAGCATTGACCAACGGATTCAATTCACCTCAGAAATCGGCAACCCAGGCATACACTACCTGGACATTAAGGTTAATGTACACAATAATCAGATTACAACTTCCCTATTCACAAAACCAACGGACAGAAATAATTAACTACACCGTATGAGTTTCCACCCGCAGAACACTTTGAAGAACTTGCCTTATGGCCAAATGTTACGTTTGAAACGGATTATCAGTGATGAGAGAGAATGTGAACAAGAACTAGAGAAACTAAGTAAAAAGCTAAAGGAAAGAGGCTATCCCAATGAAGATCTACAAACAGCAAAGGACAAGTTGTTAACCAAAACAAGAGCTAGCAAACTTGCACTCAAAGACAAGAAACAATCCCCAGCTTTAGTGTATGTATCAACATTTTCTTCACAAAGCATGCAGATCAAAAGGTGTATCAACAAAGACTGGACAATACTTAGGAGTGATGAAAGAACCAAGACTCTCTTTTCCGAAACTCCCACATTTGCGTACCAAAGATCCAGCAACTTAAGAGACTTACTAGTAAATACTAGGGATACCAAGAAGAAAAGGAGCAAACCAAAGAAGATAGGGACTTTTCCCTGCCTCAATTGCAGCAACTGCAACAACATCATGAAAGGTGGACTAGTACCACACCCGTACACTGGAGAAAATATTACTGTTAGATGCTACGCGACTTGCAACACAGAGAACTGCATCTACTGTATACGTTGCCCTTGTGGGCTCTATTACGTAGGTGAAACAGGGCGGAAGTTGAGAATTCGAATAAATGAACACAAGTCGTGCATACGCAACAATAACATGAACTCCGCAGTCGCAAGACATTATAATGACAAAAAGCATAACATCTCTCAGATTAAATTCCAAGTGTTGGAAACAATTGAGTCACATGGTTCACATACAGACATTAAAAAGAGAAGGCAACAAAAAGAAGCGTATTGGATAGATCGCTTAGAAGCACTATCTCCGCGAGGACTCAATGAAGAGTTCGATCTTAATTGTTTTTTATAAATCACTTTGATTATTTGTTCAGTGTAAATAACATTGCTGACCTGTGTCTGTTTGGTCAAAAGTACGAAGTAACATCATATATACAATACAAATGCTAGTCCTTAGCACCTGTTAATCATAAGTGCAATGTCACACTACAGCACCCCGGGATACATACCGCAACCTATTGATAAGATTGGGAAAACACTAATTAATCCAGCGTATATTTACAAACATACATGATTTAATATCAATTGAATTATGAATATATTGAACATATAGATATACACACATGCTTAACATGTGAACACGTACAATACATTGATCCCATTACTGCATCACCACATGGATCCAAACACATAGATCGCAGTAAGTAGTCCAATTCACTTATTTTGCCACCACCAATATGGGAGACACGTCAACACGCGCGCGGCCATATTGGTACCCAAACGTTACTATAGCAACGCTGCGAACCGCAAACTGCTTTTCGCCGGCAGCAGTAGCAGAAGCACTAACCGGCTTCCTTGCACACGAAGGTAAGATAACATCAATACAGAAATATAATACTTAAGCTTATAACAGCACGATATTGATACACTGCAACTTGACTCTCTGATTGCCCAACAGTGCATTACAATCACTCTACACGGTATACTCCGTGTCAACCAAAATCACGGCAGACAGGTCAGTGACTCCTGTGCATGTCAGCAAGAAAAAGCACAGTCACGCTTTTCACTCGCTATATAGCTGTAGAAAGTTCACGAGCTGTATAAGACACTAATCACAATCGTGGGGAGTATTGATTGAATAGTATGATTTTAGTGAACTCGATTGGAACAGAGCCATATGTAAATACAAGCTGGATGAAATATAACACTGAGCGCATGCTAATGAAACAAAAGGCACATTTGTTAAAAGGTAGAAGGACATGTGTTGAATTGGAATTGGAGATTGATGTAGTCAATGTTATTTTCTCTTATCCTTTCTACTCATTGTTTAATGGTTGTTTGTACTTGTGGGCGCACTGTTAATTGAAAAACGTTTTTTTGATACAATTGTCATATGCATTTTGAAAATATGATTGGTGGCGTTACATTGAATTACTTGATTTAATAATTTATGAAACTAGTACTAATAACTCAGGCTCTGACGAAGGAAAACTCCGAAATGCATTAGCCCGATGGGTTACTGTTTGCCACAGTATCAATATTAGCCTATAAGACGAAACTGAATCTAAAATTTGGTATTTGAAAAATAGACGTTTTGGACAATAAAATCACTTTGAAACAAGGATAACTGCGTATAAGTTGATATAGAAGCATCAAGAAATCATCTAACCCATAGTGGGAAGTAAGGGTGTGCGGCCCACACCGAAGGCTAATTAGCCTAGGTCTTTCTTCTGCTCCAGTTCACTTTTAGTGCCCCACACGGTGGCACTTGACAGTGGGCTGCACCCCACTAAAGAACACTTAAGTAACGAAACAGTACTGAAAAAGAAATAGTTTAACACAAGAAAAGAAAAAAAGCTGTGCACTCTCGCCCTCCTTCAGCTCCATGGCTAGGGGTGTTACCTTTCCATGCATTCAAGGGCAAATTGCTGTCTTGATGTTGTGCTGTGCTGATTCTGTAGTACCATCTTGACGCCATGTTGCTGATTTGTGTGGTTTGTGGTGTGGCATGATGTGCAATGTGATGTGGATGGATGTGCAATATTCGGAAACCTGGATTGTACTCTATGTTGTGCAGCTCATAATTGCATGTGGATTCTCCTCAAGGACATTGCGGCCTTCCCTGGTGGACATTGGCCTACATCTGTATGTCCATTTGTCCTACAGACGACAGTCAACACCCAGTAGGAGTATGTATCTCTCCCCACCACATCACACTGCCATGTGCTTGCCCTGCTACTCACCAAGTAGCCAGGAACGTTGACCAGCTTGTCGCTCCATGTAGCGTGGCATGTTTGAGTTACGCAAGGCCTGGGTTGATCCGGGAAATCGGGCACAACAATGTGTGATTATCTTCTTAGCGTCAGATACCATTTGCACTTTGATGGAGTTGAATTGTTTTGTGTTTTGGTAGACTACTTCATTGTGATGTGGGACCACCAATTCCACATGGGTAGAATCGCTGGCCCCGATGCAACTTGGGATGCCTGCCAGTGAATAGAAGCCAACTTTGGTGTTTGCGATCTCCTGGGCAGTCCGTGGCAGGAATATGTGTTCCCGTGCATGCTTCAGGAGCGCATCGAGTACCTGGTTCAGCGTGTGTGAGGATACTGGTTGTGAGATGCCATGCATCTGCCCCACTGTATGCTGGTAGGTGCCTGTGGCCAGGAAATGGAGCACAGTCACCACCTTCAGTAGAGGGGGGAATGGCAGTTCTGATGTCTATGAGGCTGACAATGTTGTCATGTGTCATGTACATGATGCTGGTGATGGTATCCGTCCAGACGGTACAGGGTGTGTATCTGCTCAGGGGTTAGGTTTAATGGACTGGCTCGGATCCTGGGGATTGGTGGCTGCCTCTGTGGTATGGCTAGGTGCCCTGGTGGTGCTTGCTGCGCCTGTCTTGCCATCCTCCTCCTTCTCCTCCTGCGTCTCCTTTGTGCTGTCTGTTGTTGTTGCTGCTGCACTGGAATCATGTCCTCCAGCCCATGTAATGCTGCTAGTATTGGAACCATCTTGGTGTGGGAATGGGTGTGTGAAGGGTTGTGGTGTGCTCCTTTTGTGCTGCCACAGTCTCCATTGCCTCCACCTGTACTGATTTTGTCCACCTGTGGCAGGTGGGAACACTGCTAAGTTCTGATAATGGGTGGTTCGCGAAGCCGGTATTTGTGCCATGCCGGTAAGGGGTTTTGGGGGCTTTTCCATGCCGCTATTAGCACGTTCGCCTGGCTTGTGATGATGTGCTATTAGCGGCATGGCGTTATTTACGGAATCGAGGGTCGCGCGCCCTCGGACTAGCCGCTATTAGTGGCACCGTACTTAGCAGTGCCGCAAATAGCGGTGAGCCGGGTCGTAATTGGAATGGGGATTTAATGGTACCGGTATTCGCTTACCGGTAACGTTAAATCCCTACCGCACAACGTGTAATGAGGCCCTCTGTCTTTTTGACTCCTTTCGTATGGGGTATCTAGTTTTCAGAAGTACTGTTTCTCTGTGTGTTGACACATCAGCCTTTCACGTCTGGCGTTGTTGTACTATTGCTTCATCATCAAGCTGAGAATCCTTGTGTTGTGCACATCTCCTGGTGTCAGCATGGTCTTTCCCGACCAGTTTGGTTTTGTTGTCTCTTGTTCGGGGATCTGCACCCTTCTCATGTTCAGGAGGAGATTGCCAGGGTTCTCTCGTTACTAGTGGATGGGCCATCGTTAGTTCCTCTCAGTTCCAGCCTGTTGCTGCATGTGAGGTTATTCGCTATTGATGCATAGTTAACAATAAATAGCTAAAACAACACGAAAGGCCATTACTTTGTTTCATTCTTGCAGGCATTTTAGTAAGCGGGTTGTTTCTTGTAAAATACACTGCCAATTCGTACATTGGAGGTCCATATCACAGCGGCCGACCAGATGTGGTACTGCTCATTCAGGGGCCTAGGAAGTGACTGCATTCATAGCTTTCATAGCTGACACATTATAAATCTGCAATAAATAAATAAATAAATAAATAAATAAATAAATAAATAAATAAAGAAAGAAAGAAAGAAATAGATAGATATATGAGGTAGATGAAGAATAAATGGCCACCTATGAATTATGGATGTAAAAGTTGAGTCAGAGTGAGTTTAATTTTGCCTACTTTATTGAGGTGAGGTCTGTTACACATGTGTACCCACAGTGGTTGCAACTAGCCCTCTGATTGGCTCATGGGTGAGCATTACCTAATGGTAACATTTATATCTTCTCTGCCTGCTACTAACATCACCTGTGGTCTGCACTCCTGGGTTTTTCCACTGCTCAAGACCTTCTTGCATCCTGCCTATCCACTTGCCAGACTTGGCATGGCTCCATGATGCTCTGCCCTACTCTGGCACATCTCCTCTGTGGTCTTCTCATCCCTCCACTCATTCCTGGTCCTTACTGCTGCTCACTATTTGTTTACGCACTATTTTATTGTTCATCAATTAAACCATTTCTTAAATTAATCTTGTACACTACTACTTGTGATCAATATTAATTTGTATTAATATATAACAATATTGTTGGGAAGTAGATGAATACGTCATCCATAGGTAAGAAATGTTACTCACTAAGACAACTGTACCGCCTTTACCCCGGGCCAGTAAAACAGGACAAAGAGACAATCTAAGCTGAATATGGCAAAAGCAGTAAAGCTAAAATGGTAACAATAACAAGCGTATGCATTAAACACGAAGCAAACATGCACTCCACATGAAGAACACGTACACTAGGTAATATATGCATTTATACATGAAGAATATTAACATAGCATCCACACGACATGAAGAAAACTAACAGAACCAATGTATAAGTTGAATACAACATGCACACCATGCTAGTATAGCTCACTAACATAGAAACCAGAAAGTAATTGGGCAGCCATCTTCTTAAAAATGGATGCCGAAGCATGCTTATAAACAAAGACCTTGAGAATTAGTGAGAGCTCAAAATGCTGAATCCACAGAAATAAAGAGCTGTGCAGAGCTCAGACGGTAGCTGACAATTAGTAGCAAGGTTAAGGTGAAATAAGGGAGGATGGGAATGATGGCACGACATAGAAGTTCCCAAGACGCAACCAGGGTACTCCCAGATTAATTAAAGATTTATAATAATACAACCTGTCTTTGTTAACTAGGTGCAGTAAAAAAGCAAGCCAACAGACTCCATGAACAATAACTCAAGAGTGTCTCTGGTGGAAATAGATGACACGACAAACATGTTAATATTTGTTAAAATCCCAATGAATGGAACTTAAATCCATTTAATTCATGGTGCTCTAACACGTGACTTATATTTTGAGAACACTGGCTATTCATTAGAAGCCAGCATAATATAGGCACCTGCATACTCCCTAAAAGCACACACAGACACAAGCTGCCACACAAGGTCAAGTAAAAAGAGATTTCCCTGTCTCATGGCCAGAGACAGAGGGATGGTAACTTCATTAAATGAACAAAGGACAGTCCATGGGCCTCTTTCTCGCTACACTCTGTCTAGCTCATATCATGACCGCCTATCAAGTGTACAAGGTTGGTAAGCAAGATGGCAAACCTGTGGTGTCATGCCGCCCATCCAAGAGTAGGCCAGCCAATTACTTTTCTCAGAGATCATGTATTTTTACCTTTATCAAAATAGGGGTGGTTCCAGGTGGAGCAATCAGATATGCCTAACCCAATAAAATGTTTAACCCCTATATGTTCTGTATGTAGTCATGCACACTAACCAATCCCCGATCCCTGTGGGTTTTGTAACTGTGATTATGTTATTATGTCATTGATGACGAGTTTGTAGTATTTTAATGGCTGTTTCGTATTTACTCTCCGAGAGCTGCGAGATTTGAATGCTTGTATGCTGACCCTGCTTTATTTTGATGATGATAAAGCCGGAATTTGCCTTGCACTTTGTCTACTCCGCCATTGAGTCTGGTTTAG
The DNA here is from genome assembly GCF_040938575.1 of Ambystoma mexicanum. Classification (NCBI taxonomy): domain Eukaryota; kingdom Metazoa; phylum Chordata; class Amphibia; order Caudata; family Ambystomatidae; genus Ambystoma; species Ambystoma mexicanum. The sequence goes on from NC_090924.1 coordinate 1,315,668,310, forward strand.
ATTGACTAGAGTTCCTCTGGGTTATTTTGGACTTTTGAGATCGCCTTAACATTATTATTTCTGATCAATATTATTTTGTTGCTATTGTATTTCTCATGATTATCACACGATTTTGTATTCATGTTGACTATTATAGCTGATCATCCTACCTTTCTTTGTTAAATTGTATGTACTGCAGGACTGTCGGAGGCAGCCGGTATTGAGAGACAGAGAGAGCCTGTTGCGGCTTGACGGTCTTCATGCAGTTGGTGTGTCCTTTCCTCTAGCCGGGATGTGATTGGTGCGCTGTGAGCTGCGGCCGGAGCGCCGTCCCGATTTGGAGCATGGTGTGCTAAGCTGTCTACTGGCTGGAGAGGCTAGCGAACTGCATCTAATTACAGGTAATCCCACTGCAACAGCAGCCCGGTAATTGGTCAGGTAAATGGGAAAGAGATGAGCGGTCGAGAGGCGAGAGGTGAGAGGAGCGGCAGAGGCAAAGGCGGAGGTGAAGTTACAAACTCGCAGTAAGCCGGTCCGCCCGCTCATTGTAGATATTCCCGACAGTTTGGGTCCGACTATCTCGGCTCCACCTCTCTCACTCATTGGCTGCGTAACCCGAGTGTTTTGAGGTGATTATACCAACTTGAAAGCAAGAGAGAAATTCTAATTGCACGCTGTGAAATCGCTGAGTGAAGTGTGTAAGACGGATTAACCGCATGATTTGGGTAATTGGGAAGTAAGAAGCAAGACCGAGAGACTGCGGGAGAAAACTCTGATCCCGGTAAAGCATCCAGGAGTTCTAGTGTTTTACAATAACACGGGCAATTAACTGCAGAATACTGAGTCTTAACAACAAAGCATTGATCCTGCAAAGCTGAAAAATAACATCCCCTTTAAGGAATCTGCCAAAAGAGAAAAGATTTCAACCCACAAAATGGTTATCCCAACTAATTATAACTTGCGAAGGAAAAATATTAAAGCACCCGGGGAAAGGGCTGAGAAAAGAGGGAGCAAAGGAAAACTGCATAAACAAGCACCAGTTAGTAAGGGTATCATTTCATCATTTTTTGCCTCTAATGCCCCTAATGCCCCTAATGCTGAAATGGAGAAAATGTCGACCATGCAGGTATAAGGTGATATTGCTAATTCTAATGGCAGTATTCCCCACGACAAGAAGAATGAGGCAGAGATATATAACAACTCTCTTTTAGAGATTTGTCTATCGATGCAAAGAGCGATGACCCCTGCATTAGTTAGGCCTTCGATGGTGGAAGACCAGGAAGTGACTTCGAAAGAGAGCTTGCAGTCTACTATAACAACGGATAGACGATCAGGATCTCCTAATTTGGCTATATGTGCAGATAATTCAGAAACAGAGCTAAATAATGACTCCTTTTCATACCCTAACGCTATGGCAGAGATACACTCGTCAGTAGCATCCTTACAATTTCCACTTAAGATATTATTAAAAATGTGTGGACGGATTTTAGAGAACACTATAAATCTAGTTCCCTCAAATGTCATAAGTGAAAATGTTATCGAGGAGACTGAGAATAACCTATCTGAAGTAATACGGGTGGCTAATGAGCCAATCGAGAACCCAGGAACCAACTCTAATGTGTCAAATAATTCAGAGATATATTTTTCCCAAAAACAACGGAGTTTAGCAAAGAGGGTGGCAATGAAGAAACGGCCATGTACCATTGAATCGGCACTTCCTGAAACTGCGCCGTCAGCCAAAAATGCAAAAACAACCAGGAAGAAAGCGGTCAGAGCAAAAAGGCGCAATTCTGACCAGGTTGGGCGTCTTACTAGTTGGTTGATCCCTGAGAAGGATAAGGAACTATCAGAAGGTGAGGAAGACATATCTGAACTTAAATCAGCATAGCCTGAACTGGAAATAGAGAAGATTTCTTCCACACCTAAGAGTATAAGGTTATCTCCTCACTCGAGGGAAACTGCAAATCCCATTGAAAAGGTGTTGCAGTCTGGATTAAGTAATAACCGTATTTGTATCATAAAGAACTTGTATTATAATAGCAACCAGGAATGGCTCCCGAGAACTGAATTATTGACCAGACTGCATTCCATTCCACAGTTGAGAGTCCTGAGATCTGAGGACTTTGAATATATTGAGCCACGCAATGGTCTTAACACTAATGTATCGGCTATTCATTGTAAATTCTTGGCAACTTCCAAGTTGATGCGTATGTATAAAGAGAATTTGTTAGAGGTTGATATTGAAATTGACGCTGACACAGACAAAATAGATCCAAAATGTGCAAGAAAACTGGTGATAGAGCCTAAAAAGAGTCCGAAGGTGCCTCAACTGCCAACAGGAAATGAGGCTCAGCTGGCTGATATCCAAAATATCTTAAAATGGTTGGCTGAGTCACTGCCAGTGGTACTGCAAAAGGAATGAGGTTGTTCGATTCTTCCTTGGAATTGCAGGGGCTTCAATCATTTATTATCACCTGAAGGCTTCTTGCCATATATAACTAAGCATACTTGTATATGTTTACAGGAGACATGGCTCACTTCCCCGATTATGCTGAATGGATACTGAAAAGATGCTACTGAGTCTTCCGATAGTAGCAAATGTGGGATTTATTCCAAGTAAGATGTGCAGATTAAAGACCCCCAGCCTCCTCTCAAGGCTCCCTTCTCCAACTGCCTCACTTACACGCTACACATTCCCTTGAAGAACACTGAGACAACATTCTAGGAGGAAGTTCCATTGCTTATCTCTCCCATCACCCCGAGCACAACACAACACGCCCCCCTCCTCCACCAAACTAAACATCCCCTAACGTTTACATAGACTAGTGAAAAAACAATAATAACGACTAGAACAAGCAAAGAAACATCAGTGTAAAAATGCACAACAGGAAGAAGAAAAATAAATGACAAAAAAAATTATCAGGAAAAGCCCCAAAATTCTAGACACTAGCAACACAGAGATTTTATCCAGCCCCACAGGGAACTGAATAATAGCTAGAGGACTTTACTATTCCTCGATAACCTCCACAAAACAAAATATTACCTATCAGACTTTAACAACCCTCGATAAATTCCACACTTGTCCACTTTTCAACCTAACCGCACCTTTTATCACCTGAGCCACCTGCACCGGCTCAGAATATGAAGAATCACCCTTCCTTCTCACAACACCCTTCTTCACTCGAACCACATCCCACACTTGCACCGCACCAGCACACTTCGGACGTCTCTCATTCACTTTCTTCACCCATCTCTCCTTCCTCGTATCTATTCTCCTTCTTATCTCGTCCACCACACCACTTGTCTCCCTGGCCCTTCCCAGCCATGATGGTGACACCAAAGTGTTAGGCTTTCTACCCCTCATAAGTTCATAGGGACTGATCCCAGTCTCCACATGGGGGGCCAATCGCAAAGCATACAACTGTTCCTTTATAGAAATTAAATGAAATGATGTTTTATTTATATCGCGCTCGTACACAAGTGTTTCAGGGCGCGACCAGGCAAAAAAGGAGTGGAACAAGGAAGAAAAAACAGAAAAACAGTCATCTTACTAGGCCCAGTGACATTTAAGAAAGCACAAGTGCATGGGAAAGGATAATGGGGGAAAAGTGCAAGGAAAGGAGGGGGAGTGGAAAGTGCGAAGCAGAGAAGAGAAAACATCAATAAATATTAAACAGAATAAATAATAAATAAGGGCTTTAAACCATGATAGTGCAGCCAGCAAGTGGCATGTGAAAGTTAGTCAGAAAGGTATATCTGATAAGTGCAGAAGAAACATGGGAGGGGGACTGTATGAGTACAGATACAGAACCCTAGTGCAGATGGTGGCCTGGAGGCAGTGCAGGAGGGTGGCAGGGTGAGCAGGTACCTGGGCCTAAAAGAACAGAGGGTGGCCAGGTGCACAATGCCATGAGAAGAAACAGATCAACAGGGGATGAGGGGGGGGGCAAAGGCAGAGGCAAAGAGGAAGGTCTTGAGAAGTTTCCAGAACTGAAGATGTTTTTCTTCAAGTTTCAAGGTGGCCGGGAGGCTGTTCCAAAGGGAAGCACCAGCCGAAGACAGGCATCTACCCCCAGCTTGTTTTTTTGCGAAACGACTAACCCTGAGGGAGTTAGAAGTAGAGGAGCGAAGGGCTCGGCAGGTGAGGTATTTACAGAGGGATAGTTGAAGGTATTTTGGACCCAGGCCCCAGAAAGCCTTGTGGACAATGCAGAGGGTTTTAAATTTAATCCTTGCATCTACTGGGAGCCAATGAAGGGATTTCAAGGCTGGAGAGATACAATCCCAGGACTTGAGGCCAAGTACAAGTCTCGCAGTCCTGTTCTGGATTAATTGTAGAGGGTGGAGAGTGGAGGCAGGTAGATTTAGAAAGAGGCTGTCACAGTAATCCAGTCTGGTAAGAACCAGAGCTTGGGAGACAGTGAGCTTTTGAGGGAAGGAGAGGAAAGGCAGAGTTCCTCTAAGGAGGTGAAGTAAAAAGTTAGATTTTTTGAGACATCAGAGATGTGTGCAGAGAAGGAAAGTGTAGAGTCAAAGATAACCCCAAGGTTCTTAGCCACACAGGTGGGGGTGGGAGGAGGGCCAAAGGAGGCTGGCCAGAGAGTGAGAGGAAAGGATGGAGATGGTGTACAAATAAGGAGGATCTCAGTCTTGTTGGCATTTAGACATAGATCATTGGCGGCACACCAATTTTGAATGGCGATTAGACAATTGGACATGAGAGAAGGAGAGGAGGAGGCTGAAGGAAGCCTGAAAATCAGTTGGGTGTCGTCAGCATAGCACTGGAAAGTTGAGCAGAACATTGAGATGCAGTAAGCGAGAGTTGCCAGGTATTGGTTAAAAAGCCAGGGCGAGAGGATAGACCCCTGGGGACACCACATGTGGAGAGGGAGATAGAAGATAGGAAGGACCCAAGTTGTACCCGGGAGGGTCGATCAGAGAGAAAAGAGGTCAGTCAGGCTAGAGCCGGATCAGTGATACCGCGGTTGTCACGAAGACGATTGAGCAGGGTGGTATGGTTGACCGTGTCAAACACAGAGGAAAGATCAAGTAGGATGAGGACAGAAGGGAATGTTACAATCGAGGTTGGAGGGCAGGTTTTCACGAATGTTCAAGAGAGCAGTTTCCGTACTTTTGGCAGCTCTAAAGCCAGATTGGTGGTCATGGAGGGAGCCGACAGAGTCGGAATGGAGATTAAGCTGAGAGATGGCCAGCTTTTCCAGGAGCTTGCCCAAAAAGGGAGTAATGGAAATTGGGCGGTTTTCTTATCTCTTCCAGACACAGCACACCTATGTGCAGCCTCCATAATACAAAGGTTCACCCTCTCTACAATCCCATTGCTTTGTGGTTGATACAGAGCAGTACACCTATGCTTAATTCCACACCTTCTCAAATATTCCTGGAACAAGGCTCCCACAAATTGTGTACCGTTGTCTATCAAAATAGACCTCGCCAAACCTTCCCTCTCAAAGACATCTTGGTAGAAATCCACCATACATTGAGACAACACCTCCCGCACAACTTTGAACTCAGTCCACCTGGAAAACCTATCAACCAACACCACAACAAATCTACCTCGACCACTTCCTAAATTCATGGGCCCAATGATATCCATGGTCAGATCGTGCCACACCCTCACAGGGGCATCAACTTTGATCATCGGTTGAATCTTGCCATGAACATTTTTAGCCAACATTTCACACTCGACACAAGACCCAATAACCTTCTCAATTTCTCGATCTAACCCTGGCTACCAATAATCTTCTTTGATAATCTCTTTGGTCTTGCACTCTCTTTGGGACCACCAGCCGAGCACAGCAATATACCAGACCCCCTTTTACACTCAGTTCCGCCCTCACTTGCCATAAAGCCCTCTCCTCTCCATTCAATAATCTCTTTTCAGGCCAACCATTTTGAACAAAATTAACAATGAATTTCCGCATGTCGTCTGACACCAGCACGTTTTCCCACTCCTCTCTGGTAATCACCCCCTCATGTATAACATAAACCATATACGTAATGGCATCTTTCACTACCCTTGAGCCCATCTCACACTCCTCATCTCGTAACCTGGAAACGTGGTCAGCACGGACATTCTCTTTTCCAGGAATTACTTCAATATTACATTTGTGGCACTGTAATCTTGCCACCCAACACACAACCCTCCTCGACACCTTTTCAGGACCTTTACTTTCGAAAATAGCTTTGAGCGGTTTGTGGTCTGTCCATAATGTAAATTCAGATCCCCACCAAAAAATTCATGAACTTATATATCCCCCAGTCGCATGCTAGCGCTTCCTTTTCCAAGACAGAATAATTTAACTCAGCACCCCTCAGCATCCTGGACGCATGAGTCACCACTTCTTCATTACCCCGCCTATCAACCTGGGATAACACAACACCAATTCCTGACTCGTTGGCATCCACTGAAATTATGCTTGCCTTCCTGGAATCAAACATGGGCAACGCTTTCGACATATCTATTTTCCTTTTCACTTCACAAAACTCATTCTTGCAGGCATCATCCCACTTGAAAACAACACCTTTCTTCAACAAGCTCCTCATCTTTTTCACACAATCTGCAAAATTGTCCACAAATCTGTGGTAGAACTCTATTGTGCCTAAAAATGACCAAAGCTCAGCCTTGTCCCTCAGAGACCTTATCCTCATAATCCCCTGAACCAGATCCTTTTTAGGCCTAAGACCCTCCTCAGATATCTCATGTCCAAGATACTCAAAGCTTCTACTACTGAAAACACACTTTTCTGCCCTGAGGGTTATCCCCCGCTCCTTGAACACATCCAACACTTTCACTACATTCCTCTCACGATCATCCTCACTCTCACCACAGATCAACACATCATCCTGAAAGAACCACACATTCTTTATCCCATCTAAAATCTTGTCCATAACCTTCTGGAAAACGGATGATGCCGAAATCAACCCAAACGGCATGCAGTGAAACTGAAACACACCATCATGTGTTATGAATGCAGGAAGTTTTCTCAACTCCTGATCCAGATCAATCTGATGATAAGCACTAGCCATATCCAATTTTGCAAAATATCTGGCTCTGCCAATTCTGCTCAGCATTTCACTCATATTAGGCAAGGGATGTCGTTCAGCAATGATGCATTTATTCACCTCCCTCAAGTCTACGCATACTCTCAACTCTCCACTCGCCTTCTTCACCACAACCAAAGGGGAAATCCACTCCACACCCCTTGCTGGTTCGATTATTCAACCCTTTTTTAACTCATCAAGTTCATTATGCACAGCTCCGCAGAGAGATAAAGGTACAGAGCGCAGTTTGGCACACACAGGTTCACTTCCACTTTTCAACACTATTTTATGCATCATACCTCTACCACATCCCACATTATTGGTGAATACTTCTGGGTACCTCTCAATCACACTCAACTTCTCTCCAACATAAAAAACGTGTTACTATGTGTTCGGATCTAGTCGTATGCATAGACCTCTCTGCTCCCTCCAACCTAAGAGAGTCTCTCCGCTCTTTGTCACTTAAATTTTTCCTTCCGTTTCCCTGCCCTTGAACTCAAACTTAGCAGTACAAAAACCAATCACGTCAATCCTCCCACAATTATATCCACTTGGCCTCTTATCGGATGATAGTAAGTCACCAACTTTCCCTCCTACAACATTCTCATATATGTTCTGTGACATGAGTGTTATTTTGGCTCATGAATACACCATCATTCTTACCATCCTGCCATTCACTCCAATAAGAGCATAAGGATGTTCACAGTCGTCCTCACCCTCACATTTCACCATGTTGACCATGACTACCTCTACCCTTTCATCCCCATCTTCCTCTGATGACTGCCGCGTTTCCTCGTGACATACAACACTTTCCTGCCTTCACCTATAGAATAATTCTTACAGCAGTTTTCAAAATGCCCACACCTCTTACATTTTCCACATACAGCCTTCCTCCCCGGACATATAGGTGAATTGGCAAAATGCCTGGAGCTGGCACAACGAAAGCACAGCTGGTCTTCCCTGTTCCCCCCCTTTCATACGGGAAATTCTCTCCATAGCAGGATCTCCCCCCTTGGCACCTTTATCCCTTGGTTTCTTTCTCGAACCTTTGCGAAATTCCTTTTTCTGATCGCCCATTCTCAACACCTCACCCATGGGGATCTTTGCCTCCTTTTGAGACAGCTTAGCCACACACTGTAAGGTATGCTCAACCCTCTTTGCTATACCAATGACCTCTTCGAGATCCGGCTCATCCTTCAGCCAAATCTCCTCACAGATCTTGTCATTCGAGCAATGTAAAATTAATTGGTCCCAAATTTGCTCATCGAGCTTTGCCCCAAACGTACAACTCAAAAACAGTTGCCATAAGGCCGTTATATACTCCTCAACACTTTCCCCTTCATGTTGTACCTTCAACCCAAAGTGATATCTTTCAAGCACAGTGCTAATTTGAGCCTCAAAATGTCGAACTGATTCACATTCCCTTCCACATCCAGTTCTCCAATGTCAGGCAGCGTGTCAAAAATCCTTTGACCTTCATAGCCTATGAAGTGCATTAACATTGACACTTTCCGTTCTGTTGACATGCTGTTCCCACATGCAGCCTTCATGTAGTGTAAAAACCCGTTCTTCCAGGGCATCCACATGATCTTTGGTGGACCAGGAGAAGGCATTAACATAGGCGGCCATGGTACACCCGCCATCGCCATTATAAGTATGCCCCTCTCCTTGAGTATACCTAACAAAAGTGAGAGAATGCTAGACTGTGCTGTTTGTACAAAACAGGCTGCTGCACACACACCGCCTCATTGCCAAAGTACATGATGAAAGAAAAAAAAAACATAAATTGATGCTGTGTTGATTTTCACCCAATCACAACACTTAGGCGAAATATCAGAGTTAGCAAGGAGAGGCAAACAAATTGTCACACTAGTACTTTCCTGTGATCAGTATATATATATATATATATATATATATATATATATATATATATATATATATATATATATATATATATATATATCATGTAGTCTATGCCCTTACGTGTGCATGCCAAAAATGGTATATTGGCAGTACGAAGTGTAAACTAAAAATTCGTATACAACAGCACGTGCGTGCGATTTTACACAACGATGCCAATTACCCAATGGCGAAACACTTCGCCGAATGCCACAATAAGGAAATAGACAGTTTCAGATTCCTGGGCCTATATAAAATCGAATTGGGTCCTAGGGGAGGAGATAAGGAAAAGCTACTCAGACAAAAGGAAACAAGGTGTATATTGGACTTCGAGAGCAAACAGCCCAATGGGCATAACATTGATGAGGAGCTGTACACCTTTCTGGGTTGCTGAAAAATGAAAAACAAAGTCTCCTGTCACTATATATATGATGTGGTAGTAACACCAGCCTGCAAAAATTCTGTGGAGTGTCGAAATCAGTTTTTACCATTGTTTGAACCTTAGTTCTTCAGAAGATGTTATCGGATAAGGGAAAAGTAAAACACTAATGTCAAATTCCTGTTTCTAAGGAGAATGAGAAATACCCTTGCATTCTGTTTTCAATGTCTCCAATGTTTTTAACATGTTTGGGTTTATGGTTATTTATGTTTTGCTTCTAATACACTTGTTTTGAATGAGTAATAATTTAAACAAAAAAACTTTGGTGAGGAAAGAAACAGGAGAGGCTTGTGGAGTAGATCAAAGTTGTGACGTTTCCCGAGATTGAGGTCTAAGTGAACATAGACCGTAGACAGTTTGACCCAGATTTGTTATAGATTTTAGGTATATATATTTTCTATGCAAATTGAAGAGAAGTATAGTACGAGTAAATCCAACATACTCTCTCTCTGTTTTAACATGTATACTTGGCAATATTTTTTAAGAGAAATCGCTGCTATTGCACTTGTAACTTTAATTTAATAACAAAGGCTGCTAATGCACTAAGCACTTTATTATCTGAACAGTGAAAAAGACTAGTTATTACATCTATCTTGTAACTATTCTGATCCATATAGATATGTATATATGTGGAATTGTGAACAAGATTACTGCTGCTATTGCACTTGCCACTTTAAATTGAAGAGTGAAGGCTGTTAATGCACTAGGCACTTTATCACGCTGAGAAGCGAGAGATATATTTGACATTTTTTCCTTCTTTTTATAAATTTCTGCATACAGATGTGGACTAAGCTTTACAAAGCTATTCTCTATAGAAGAGATAGCAGTAAAAATGCACTGTGCATTCTAAGCAAAGAATTAGCAAAATATGCAGTACACAGAAAACTGTTTGAAATGAATATGTTGCCGTGAGCACATGACATTATAAAACTTTCACGATGCACTTTAGCCTTGTATAAGGGAAAAGGTTTAATATCAAACGGACTAAATAAGTCCGAGTACAACCACACTAAAAAACAGAGAAATTGTAACACATGGGCACTTGCTATTGATTGAAATTGGGTATGTCACACCGTAATAGTAGGATGGGAAGAATCAGAAATCATTGCTATTTAAATGCACTGTGAAGGAAATGCACAAAATGTAGCAGATTACAAAGCATGACTGGTAATACTTAAGATTGCATGGCAAAATTTACCGTTCCAAGATGGCCAAGTCAAAGAGGCAAAGTTTGGGAAAGGCGAAATTAGTCCTTCTATGATTGCTACAATTTATGCTCCTCACCCTCCACCTACCCTCCTCCCCCTGCTTGCCTGTTTTCCTCACGTTTTAAAACGGCTCTGTAACAATGAGGTTAATTGTTGTGAGCAAGCGGCGAGTTGGCTGCGAAACGCGTAAACGCCTCCTCATGAGGTGTGGTGCACTTGGGAGGACCTGGACACGTTGGTCTTTATGTTTGTTTTTTCCAATTTTGGAACGGATTTCCATGGATTTTTAACGTGACTTTTTCCCTGTGAAATGAATAAAGGAACAGTTTGGAATGAAAAACAACGGTTTGGATTTCAACTTCTTGCAATGGTGACTGGTTGTTAAAGTTATTGTGGAGAGTGCAGCTCGAACCATCTACCTAACAGGTAGAAGCAAGAATATCATTGAACGCCGTAACGTGTCAGCGGGGAGCTTTGCACCAGCGTGCAATTTTGGAGGAGGAGTGCACAGTTTACACGAATAAACTGAGTGGATGTCCTGTTGCGGCTCGGACTGCATGAACACAGCATAAAACGCTAATGCGGCAACGGCAGCTGGAAAACCTCATCGCAACGCGGCACCGCAGGTTGGAGAACAGGCAGTAAGGCGGAGCTGGGGTAAGTACAGAGGCTGTACCAAATAGCGGGAAAAGTGTATATTAAAGTTATTTGCAGTCCTATATTCCTCGTAATAAGTAACGCGACTTGAAAAGTCTATTTAGTCTTCAATTGAAAGTTCCACAATAAAGAGACCGCTGTCTAATCCTTATTGAAAGGAAAAGAGACTAAATATTTGCAATATTTGAAATAGACGTAAAAAGAAGTTGAAGTGACCGAAGCTGTTGTCAACTGCCCGCCAGGGATTTGTTAAAACATGGCCAACTCCCAAGTGCACAGAGAAGCAACACGACGGGCACAAGCCCTTACACTTTTTAATGAAACATTGAAAACTGCAACAAAAAAAAACGATACCCACAGAAGCCACACCAAAGAATGATAGTGAGATCAGACTACTCAAAGAGGTAGAAAAGCTACAACACAAGGAAGTCAGCAAGTGGTGGGAAGAACACTCATTAAAGAACTATGTTGAAGTGGCAGAATACCAAGGGGCCTAAGGATTTTAATAATCCCATCCTTTGAAGAACAGGACCCCCTAATGTTAACAGAATGGAGTGATGCTACCAATGAATGTTCAAAAACGTTCCTACTCTTACTGATAAAATATGCGGGTAGTGACCGAAAAGTGTTGCTAGAAAAAATAACAGAAGTGGAAGAAAAATTGAAACTGATTTCAGAAACTGGTGATGGGAAAAAACTGAAAGGCACAATGGAGAAAAATTTTGTAGAATACGAGGAAGAGATACAACAAAGAAAACAAAGAAAGTTCCTAAGGGATAAGGAAGATTATGAAAATGGGAGAGTATATACCTTCGTTAGAAGGTTTAATCAACTAAGACAAGCTTCATGCAAAGCACCGTCTACGATTATAGAAGCAAAAACAACATGTGCGAGCGAAAACTCCTCAATGTCAGAATCTGATTTAACAGGGAGCGATACAGAGGAGCCCCAAGTACGCCTACATTTTTTAGACGAGATGCGCCTGCTGCGCCAAGATGGCAAAAAAAAACATCAAACAAAAAAGAGGTGGCAGTGCAAATCAGGGCAAAGGGCGAGGAGGCCGAAAAAAACAAGGAGGGGACAAAGGAGCAGGAAGTCCCAAGAACAATTCTTCGGCCAGATCTCTGCGCTCTGGGAATTAAACGATGAGGACACACTAAATGATGGGAGTTTCAAGATAATAAATTTGTCTGATCACACGTTAAGTACCTCGCAAGAGAAAGTCCTCAGTTTGGGACTCAACTTTTGTCCTAAAGCCAAAAATGACTATGTTGAAACCAGGATAGATTTAGACCATTTTATTAGAAAGGTCCGCCTCAGAAAATTCTTCGCAAACAACAGCTGGCAAAAACGAAAAAAGGAAGCACAGACAGGCAAAACGGAAATCACAATAAAAGATGTAGACACACTCACTGATCTTATGGAACTTGAAAAAGGGCTCGGCATGGGAGAAGAAAGTCTGTCAATTGATCTCGAAGATGTAGGGATCGATACAGATTGGATGGCAAAAAGTAATCTTAAATCCAAATCGAAATTCAATCCAACCTCGAATATGGGGAGTAACATTGAAGTGTTTCAAAATTTGGTCATAGAGGACTTAAAAAGCCTACGCCGTAAAACCAAAAATACAATGCCTAAAGATAACCTTTCAACAAATGAAAGAAAAGCATTGAAAGATCTGCAGGAATTAAAGAATTGCATCATAAAACCTTCAGATAAGGGTCGGAATATAGTCCTACAAAACAAAAATGACTATATCAAAGAAGCATACAAACAACTCAATGACAATACTTGCTATATGAGATTGAAAGACAACCCCATGAAGAAATTGGAACAAACGGTGAAGTCCTTTCTCGAGAAGTTTGAAGAAATTGGTATTATATCTGAAGAAACTTCGAAGTTTTTGTGGGTTAGTAATGCGGTAACTCCGACAATATACTTCTTACCCAAAGTACATAAGAATCTGAAGCAACCGCCAGGGAGACCAATAGTCTGCCTAATAGGCTCAGCACTAGAAAATGTATCGAAATACATCGATGAGGTCTTGTTTCCGTTAGTGTCTGTGCTCCCGTCTTATATAAGAGACACCACTGACTTTTTGTGCAGAATAGAAGATATTCCCTGGGAAAAAGAATATTTAATGGCAACAATGGATGTCGTATCGTTATACACATCCATCGGACATGAGGATGGCAAAACTGCTTGCCTACATTACCTGAATACCAAATCATTGAACTTTCTAACCCATACCAACATGGTTATGCAAATGATCGACTTATGCCTAACGAACAATGTCTTCCTTTTTAATGATGAATATTTTAAGCAGGTGCAGGGCACAGCAATGGGGACAACGTTTGCGCCATCGTACGCTAATTTGATGATGGGGGCTTGGGAAGAACTTGAGGCATGGGCAGATACCAATCAGGAACATACACAGAATATGGTTTTATGGTTAAGGTACATTGACAACCTTTTTATTATCTGGAATGGGACTGCGAAGGGTTGGGCAGAGTATGTCAAAAAGTTGAATCAAAACACCAAAAATCTAAGATTCACAGAAACCCACAGTCGGACTTTTATTACCTTTCTAGATGTAAAAATTTGAATAGTCAATGAAAAAATAACCTGTGAACTTCATAGAAAGAAGATTGGCTCAAACACTCCATTGCACGCACTTAGTGGACACCCAAAAAATGTAATTTGGAGTGTCCCCTATGGGGAATTCGTGAGGCTAAGAAGAAATAACACCACGTTAGAGTCCTACTACCGGGAGAGTAAGATCACAGCCGCAGGCTTCAAAAGACAGATGTACCCCAAAAGGATCATCAAGAGAGCCTTCCTGAAGGCCAGACTAATAGAAAGGTCAACTCTACTAGCTGGCAAAAAAAGCAAAGAAAAATTGGAAGGGGAAAATAGCACACGATGTATACTCACGTTTGATAGCCAATCAAAAAACATCAAACACATTCTGAACAAGCATTGGAGTATCCTGTTAGCTGACCCAGACCTCGCAAAAAACCTCAAACCTCATCCGGAGGTCACTTTCAGAAGAAATAGATCCTTCAGAGATTTGTTAGTTCAAAGCTTTATGGGAAGTGAAGAGAAGAAAGTACCCATAAATTGGCTGACCGCCAAAAAAACAGGTTTTTACAAATGCACCCATTGCAATATGTGCAAATATGCAATTACTGGTGGAACTTTTAGACATCCGGTGACAGGACAGACTGTGTTGATCCAGCAATGGATCACTTGTGAAACGGATCATGTAGTCTATGCCCTTACGTGTGCATGCCAAAAATGGTATATTGGCAGTACGAAGTGTAAACTAAAAATTCGTATACAACAGCACGTGCGTGCGATTTTACACAACGATGCCAATTACCCAATGGCGAAACACTTCGCCGAATGCCACAATAAGGAAATAGACAGTTTCAGATTCCTGGGCCTATATAAAATCGAATTGGGTCCTACGGGAGGAGATAAGGAAAAGCTACTCAGACAAAAGGAAACAAGGTGTATATTGGACTTCGAGAGCAAACAGCCCAATGGGCATAACATTGATGAGGAGCTGTACACCTTTCTGGGTTGCTGAAAAATGAAAAACAAAGTCTCCTGTCACTATACATATGATGTGGTAGTAACACCAGCCTGCAAAAATTCTGTGGAGTGTCGAAATCAGTTTTTACCATTGTTTGAACCTTAGTTCTTCAGAAGATGTTATCGGATAAGGGAAAAGTAAAACACTAATGTCAAATTCCTGTTTCTAAGGAGAATGAGAAATACCCTTGCATTCTGTTTTCAATGTCTCCAATGTTTTTAAGATGTTTGGGTTTATGGTTATTTATGTTTTGCTTCTAATACACTTGTTTTGAATGAGTAATAATTTAAACAAAAAAACTTTGGTGAGGAAAGAAACAGGAGAGGCTTGTGGAGTAGATCAAAGTTGTGACGTTTCCCGAGATTGAGGTCTAGGTGAACATAGACCGTAGACAGTTTGACCCAGATTTGTTATAGATTTTAGGTATATATATTTTCTATGCAAATTGAAGAAAAGTATAGTACGAGTAAATCCAACATACTCTCTCTCTGTTTTAACATGTATACTTGGCAATATTCTTTTGGGAGAAATCGCTGCTATTGCACTTGTCACTTTAATTTAATAACGAAGGCTGCTAATGCACTAAGCACTTTATTATCTGAACAGTGAAAAAGACTAGTTATTACATCTACCTTGTAACTATTCTGATCCTTATAGATATGTATATATGTGGAATTGTGAACAAAATTACTGCTGCTATTGCACTTGCCACTTTAAATTGAAGAGTGAAGGCTGTTAATGCACTAAGCTTAGAAGCGAGAGATGTATTTGACATTTTTTCCTTCTTTTTATAAATTTCTGCATACGGATGTGGACTAAGCTTTACAAAGCTATTCTCTATAGAAGAGATAGCAGTAAAAATGCACTGTGCATTCTAAGCAAAGAATTAGCAAAATATGCAGTACACAGAAAACTGTTCGAAATGAATATGTTGCTGTGAGCACATGACATTATAAAACTTGCACGATGCACTTTAGCCTTGTATAAGGGAAAAGGTTTAATATCAAATGGACTAAATAAGTCCGAGTACAACCACACTAAAAAACAGAGAAATTGTAACACATGGGCACTTGCTATTGATTGAAATTGGGTATGTCACACCGTAATAGTAGGATGGGAGGAATCAGAAATCATTGCTATTTAAATGCACTGTGAAGGAAATGCACAAAATGTAGCAGATTACAAAGCATGACTGGTAATACCTAAGATTGCATGGCAAAATTTACCGTTCCAAGATGGCCAAGTGAAAGAGGCAAAGTTTGGGAAAGGCGAAATTAGTCCTTCTATGATTGCTACAATTTGTGCTCCTCCCCCTACACCTACCCTCCTCCGCCTGCTTGCCTGTTTTCCTCATGTTTTAAAACGGCTCTGTAACAATGAGGTTAATTGTTGTGTGCAAACGGCGAGTTATCTGCGAAACGCGTAAACGCCTCCTCATGAGGAGTGGTGCACTTGGGAGGACCTGGACACTTTGGTCTTTATGTTTGTTTTTTCCAATTTTGGAACGGATTTCCAT
This sequence comes from Ambystoma mexicanum, assembly GCF_040938575.1. Taxonomy (NCBI): domain Eukaryota; kingdom Metazoa; phylum Chordata; class Amphibia; order Caudata; family Ambystomatidae; genus Ambystoma; species Ambystoma mexicanum. The sequence goes on from NC_090924.1 coordinate 1,315,684,668, forward strand.
GGATTTTTAACGTGACTTTTTCCCTGTGAAATGAATAAAGGAACAGTTTGGAATGAAAAACAACGGTTTGGATTTCAACTTCTTGCAATGGTGACTGGTTGTTAAAGTTATTGTGGAGAGTGCAGCTCGAACCATCTACCTAACAGGCAGAAGCAAGAATATATATATATATATATATATATATATATATATATATATATATATATATATATATATATATATATATATATATATCCGTCCAAAAGTCCAAACACCATGAACGCATTCCCGGAATGGGCCCTGGCCGTACGATTTGCACACTGCAGTGTCTGAAGCATGCTTACTCTCGTTCCGCCGAGTGTCCGGAGTCTGCTCCTGTGACTCGATTCTAAATGTTGCCGTGGGGACGCACTGCGTTGGACCCGTGGCTTGCAGGGTTACGCTGCTTCCTTCCTTGCGTAAAGCGAGCATGGCTAGTGGCCTGCGCAAGCCGTGACGAAGTGTTGCTAGGCTACGTCGCAAACAATGGAACCGCAAACAATGGAATCACTCTGACAGCGGCTATCATCAGCTGGAACGCTGGAAAGGCACCTCCCTGAGCCACGTCCACTCAGAAAATGCACACTGTAGGAGATTTAAAAAGAATGCCAATACATCCAGCTCCCCGGTCCTCTTGACGGAGAATGCAATATCGCTGCTCCTTTTTCTAACAAGCAACGTGTCCACTGCCGTGCCGTAGGCAATATAGAGGTGGTGCTCCACCTCCAAGTGCGAGCACAATGCCGCAAAGAGAACTCCTGCAAAAAAACTCCCCAGACAGACTCTCAATACACCGGGCCCACTTCCACAATGCCGGATGGGCACCTTTTTCGAGCAGGCCCCTCAAATGAACCTGCGACTGCCAAAGCTGTCCAGCTCCATTCCCCCAACGGTTAGATTCCGCAAAAGTCCAGGACAATCCAAGTTAGCAAACTCCATAGCCCTGACGTTGAGAGGATGGGGACCAGGGTTGGGGGTCTTGACATCCCATCCTCATGGCCAATGAAAAGATGCTACTGAGACTTCCGATTCTCGCAAATGTGGCATTTATTCCAAGTAAGATGTACAGATTAACGATCCCCAACCTCCTCTCAAGGCTCCCTTCTCCAACTGCCTCACTTACACGCTACACATTCCCTTGAAGAACACTGAGACAACATTCTAGGAGGAAGTTCCATTGCTTATCTCTCCCATCACCCCGAGCACCACACAACAGATACTCACTGTACCACTCCCCTGCTAAGAAGGGTTTGCGGGGAAGACCGTATGGGGAATGACGATTGGGGTCAGACATAATGTGAAATTGCGTCGTATTAAGACTAAACAAGATGAGTTTCTGATAAAATGGACGTTGAGTCAGGAAAATAAATCTGTTATTGTGGTGAGGGACTTCAATTGTCATATGAGAGGGGGAGCAGGCACCACGAGTAATCCCCTCATAAGATCTAAGAGTACAATGACTCATTCGATAGATGACCCCGAGGGGCTGTATTGGTTAAGTTTTTTTGACATGTGGGATATGGAAATGATTAATGGTAGAACTGTTAGTGACGGTCCCGGAAGAGTAACCTGGGAAAATGGTAAATCTAAGAGCACATTAGATTATAATATTTGCTACTTCTGAAATTGTGGTGCGTGTAAAGGACATGGAGGTGTTCAAGAATGTATGGAGTGATCGTGCATCACTCAGGTTAACAATAATTTCAGATGAAGCGAACCACATAGTGAAACCTTGGGGAACATGAGGGTAAATCACGCTGCTACACGTATCTGCTGTTCACAAAAAAATATCTTAATAGCGGCACATGTTTTGCCAGTTGAGCGCAATCTTGACACTAGCTCTTTCCAGGCTATGTCAATTGATAATATTGAAAATTGGATTTCTTTATTCTCTAATACCCATGCCACGATTGGGATTGGGATAGCGATTGATGGTCCCCCTAAAAGAAATCTGTATGACAGAGATATTAGAGATGCTAAAAGGACTCTCAGAGCGGATATTCGAAGGGCTAAGAAAATATGCCCAACGATTGGAGCCCACCTCTCTGCCTGTAAACTGCTCAAGATGAAGTTTAAAGCCTGGATAAAACAAAAAGAACATCTTAAGAAGTTAAGACAATGGCAGGAAACGATTCAACTCTTATGCACAAAAAAACACCAGAAGTAGCTGGGCGCTACCCGGAGATGCCAGGGGTAACTGGAAATGTCCCCTTATTATCCAGATAACTGCCCAGATATGGGAAAGGTTTCTGAAGGACCGAAACATTTCTACTAATGAAGAGGGCAAAATGATAAAAAATACTGCCCCTCCCTGCCCTCCTTTTAAAGTTACGGCCGATCAACTTCTTATTAAGATTAAAAAGTTAAAATATTCACGTGCTCCTGGACCTAACGGTCTTGCTAACATTGCATTAAAGAGTAAGCTGGGAGGGAGGCCACCAGGGGGCGCACAGGCAATGGCTGCCTGAGTGCACATCTCCCCCCGAAGCCCGGGAATCCGAGGGGATTGAGCCCCCCCCGAGACCCCCCCACAGGTCCAACTCGAGAGGCTGAATCGGCACCCCCCCCGGGCCCCCAACGAGCGAAAGAGCGGAGCTTGAGCTCCCCCGGGAACCGGAGCTCGTAAGCCGTGGCTCCTGGGCAGGAGACGCGGCAGGTTTGAACGGCCTCGGTGCCGCATGAGAAGCGGTCCCTCCTCGGGCGCGCACGGCCTCGGTGCCCGACCAGCCCTCACCCTCCCCGAGACTACCCCCCCCAGTGTGCGAGGAGCGACCAGGTCGGGGTCCGGGCCCCCGAGACTTTGGAGGTGCGGCAGCGGAGCGGGGGTCGGCTCCTGCTGCCCCTCCCCCCACAACCCGAGCCGTCGCGCACCGCGCGAAGAATTCCCTTGCGGCCGGGAGGCGAACACGCGCCCGGCATACGGGGGTCTGGAGCGGCGCCCCCCTCCCCGGGGAGTGAGAGGAGGGATCGGGACTGTCTCCCCCCCCCGGGGGTCTTCATCGCGGGTGCCCGCGGCCCGCCGGAACTTTGGAGAAGCAGGGTTGGCGTAGTCCCGGATGGCCAGGGACTCGCCCCCCACGGGTGAGCAGACGATGGGGCGGGGGCTCCCCTGCATCCCCGCTCGATCGGAGAAGAACCCCGGGAACAGTGTGGATTCCCCCCTTGATACACAGAGCCTGCACAGCCCGACGCGGGGGTGACCTGGGTGCGAGGCCACCGCCAGCCGCTGGTGGGGCGTGTGCCCGCCCAGAAGTGCCCCCCCCAAGACAAGCCATGGGGCAAGAGCCACAGTGCCCTCCCCCACCCAGCTCTGCAGGAAGAGCCCTTTAGGCCTGGACAGTGGGGCTCCCTCGAATCGTCACCCCCCCTCCACAGGGAGACCAGAGGAGGCCTCAGACTAACACGAGGTGTTCAGAAAGGGTGAGAGGCCCCCGGCTGGGAACAGGTGGGGCGTGTGCCCTCCCCCCCGGACTTTGACACCCCCTTCTGAGGAGCGTGCAACCCAAGCAAGGAAGGACTGGGCAGCAGGGGACTCTCTGCCCCTCGCCAGAGCCGCGGGATCCAGACGACAGGACACAGGAAAGTACCACATGAGCTGGAGGGAAGCCTTACAGAGATACCGCTTCCAAGAGGTTGTGAGAAGAGACATAGGCTCGAACCGTGAAAGGACCATGGCCCAATCTGGGGACGCAGCCCCCTCCTCGGCGGCAATGGAAAGGGGCTTCGCCTCGATATTACAGGAAATCAGGGACATGCGCTCCGACATCGCCCAAAAATTCGAGAAAATGGACCAAAGGGTGGATAAGATCGAGGACAGACTGCTACAGGTCGAATCCAACCAATCCTCAAAAGCAGTCCAAGGCGTACAGTACAGCATGAGGCTGGAGGCCCTGGAGAAAAGGGACGAGGAAAGGGCCCGGCAAATGGATGATTTCGAAAACAGAGAGAGGAGGAACAACCTCAGAATCTTTGGGTTGACGGAGAGGGACGTCACCTGTGCTGTACGAGATATCAACACCCTCCTGTTCGCGGAGGAGATGACAACTGAGCTAACATTCGACAGGGTGCACAGGGCGGGGGGCAGGGCCGGGGCCCCCCGGTTGTTTCTGGTCCGGTTCCACTACTACTCGGAGAAGACAAAGGTGCTGGAGGAGTCCAGAAAGGCTAGGGAAATCACCTATAACAACGCCCAGGTCTCCATATACCAAGACCTCTCCGCCTATACGCTGGCGAGGCGTAGAATGTGCCGCCCTCTTACACAGGTGCTTAAGGATAAGGGAGTGCACTACAGATGGGGCTACCCTTTCTCCCTGACTTTTGAATACATGGGCCAAAGATCGACCCTGATCACGTAAGAGGACATAAGGGGAGCCATACAAGAGTACACGATGGACACGAACCCCCGGAGGGGCCCGATGGGGCCGGAGCACGGTAGACCCAATGGATCTGGTCCGCCCGGTGAGAGGAGAAGGCGCACCGGTGCGAGGAAATTTAGGAAAATGAACACCCCCTCCCCATCAAAGGACGGAGAACGTAATGACTCCGAGGGCTGAACACGGGGGCTCCTGGAGTGCCCTGGTCGGAGGGACGCAGACTCAGAGGACTTACTACAAACAACGTCCCTACGATCAGCAAGTAGGTGGGGTCCATAGAGGGGTCACAGCCGCGGGGGGATCTTAGGGGGCTCAAGGAGATGAGCTTCTTACGCAGATTGCCTGGCTGAGGTGGGCAGGCTGGTGGTTCGGCCAAAAGCCAGCGATGGTAGAACTACTTGGCTGGACGCCGGGGCGGGGGTTGGGTGGGAACACGGGAGTTGGGGAAGTTCAGTTACGGTTCGGGGAGGGGGGGCAGTTGGGGTTTTGTCTTAGGCCCACCCCGGGGGAGGGGGCGGGGGAAGAAGGGGAACACAGACCTGAAATAATGGAGCACGCGGGGAAGAGCCCTGGGAAGACGTTGACCAAGAGAGAGGAACATAGAGACCATGGCTGACGGTCTGCCCGCCCTGGGTGTGGGCTCACTTAATGTACGTGGCTTAAATACCCCCACTAAGAAGTCCCTGGTCTGTAGGGAATTTAGAAGGGCACACCTAGACTTCCTCTTCGTGCAAGAGACTCACTGGCCGTGATGGAAGGAGCCCAAACTGCGGGGAGGGGGAATTGCCGAGGTTTATAGTGCATCCCACAAGTGCAAAAAGAGAGGGGTGGCCATTTTAGTGGTGAAGCACGTGGGCTTCGAGAATGAAGCCACGCTGAGAGACCCAGGGGGCCGCTATCTGCTGGTGCATGGGTCCCTGCAGGGGGCCCCACTGACCCTAGCCGACATTTACGGCCCAAACGAAGGCCAAGGCCAATTCTGGGAGGAGGTGGGGGACAAACTCAAGTACTTCGTCCAGGGCACGGTGGTGGTGGGGGGGACTTCAACATGGTTCTAGACCCTGCCTCGGACAGGAAACGTGTAGGTCCGCAGTCCTCCAGGGCAGCAGACGAGATCATGGCACGTAATTTCCAAAGAGTTAACCTAGAATTGGGTCTGATGGGCACGATCCCTGTCCCCAGATCTGACTCCCCCTCTTTTACATATTATTCAGCCATCCACACGTCGTTCTCCAGGATAGACTACATCTTGGTGGACGAGACCCTACACCCGTTTATTTCAGGCCACAGGGTCGACCCCGTCCCCTGGTCTGACCACGATTTGGTCAGAGTCACTATAGCAAGGGGGGGATTAAGCGAACGCAGGGGGAGATGGAAGTGCAACGACTCCCTGTTAAAGGACGAAGTCCTAGCCTAGGAGGTCCTCGAGGCCATCACAGAATTTTTCGAACTCAATGATAACGGGGAGGTAGGTCTACACACCCTTTGGGACGCCTTTAAGGCGACCCCACGGGGAATCTTGATCAAAATGGGAGCCTGGAAAAAAAGGGAAAGGGAGGCCCAGGAAAGGTATCTTAGGGAGAAAATCGCCCCACTCCAACCTGGGGGTCTCCCTACGGTCCCCCTAGACAGCGGCCAGGTGGCCGCCCTGGACGATTATAGACTCCAACTGAAGGATCTTCTTCTCCACAAGACAGAGAGGAGTCTTCAACTGGTCAAACAGAAGTACTATGAAAAAGGGGACAGGACGGATAGGATTTTGGCCTGGAAACTGAGGGAGGTGCAGAGAAGCCGATTAGTGAAAGCGATAAAGAACGAGGCGGGAAAGGTGGGCCATGATACACCCCACATTGGCGAGGCCTTCTGCCGATACTATGAGAAACTATATTCGTCTGAATATAATGGGGATGAGCAGAGATGGAGGGGTTCCTGAACTCGATCCAGATCCCGGCCTTGACAAGGGAGATGGCGGAGGGGTTGGAGGGCCCTGTGACCGAGGACGAGGTGGAGCGCGCGATAAGTGGGATGAAGGTGGGCACTTCCCCGGGTGAGGATGGTTACTCGGTCTACTTTTAGAAAAGGTTTCGCTCGACCCTTTCTCCCCACCTGGTAAAAGTGTTTAACGCGGTGCTGGAAGGGGGGTCCCTCCCGGACTCCATGATGGAGGCAATTATTGTGGTGCTTCCCAAGGACGGCAGGGACCCTAGGGAATGCTCCTCCTACCGACCCATCTCCCTATTGAATGTCGATGTAAAGATTCTAGCCAAGGGGATTGGGGGGGCGCTTGGAGGGGGTCCTACCGAAACTTGTCCACGGAGACCAGGTGGGGTTCATTAGGGGAAGACAGGGCTCAGACAATATACGGAAAACCATAGATTTGTTGCACTATGCCCAGGGATCGGATCTGAACGCGAGCGTCCTGTCCCTAGATTCGGAAAAGGCGTTTGACAGGGTGGAGTGGAGATTCATGGAACTTACCCTCCAGAAAATGGGTTTTGGGCCACACATCAGGGATTGGGTGGCGGCTTTATACAGGGCCCCAAAGGCCAGAGTCCAAGTAAATGGTGGGTTGTCAGAGCCCTTCCCCCTTTCGCGGGGGACAAGGCAGGGATGCCCACTCTCCCCTTTAATTTATGTCCTCTCCATGGAACCCCTGGCCATAGCAGTCAGAGCACACTCGGAGATTAAGGGGATTAGGAGGGGGGAGGTGGAATTCAAGCTCTCCCTGTTCGCAGATGATATTCTGGCCTATCTGGTTGACCTGAGATCCTCGCTTCCCCCACTCCTGTCCCTGATGACTGCGTTCGGGTGCTTCTCAGGACTCAAGATCAATGCCTCCAGATCAGTCCTGCTCCCCATGAGAACCCGGGACCCGGGCTTAGACCCTCTGGACAGCCTGGAAGGAATAACAGTGGGGAAGGCCTCCATTCGATACTTGGGAGTCCTCCTCACCCGGGACTTATCCAATCTTGCCCCTGCCAACTACGACCCCGTTGTGTCAAGAGTCACCGCAGACTTAAGGAGGTGGAGGTCAATGATCCTGTCCTGGTACGGCCGCATGACGGCAGTGAAGATGAACATTCTCCCGCGATTATTATATCTTTTCACCGCCCTCCCAACAGCTGTCCCCGACCGGACCTTCAGGGTCCTCCAGAATGCGGTGCGTGAGTACATATGGCAGGGCAAGACCCCGAGGACCGCAAATAAGGTCTTGACCTTACCGAGGGAGGAGGGAGGGTTCGGGTTGCCAGACTTCCAACTTTACTTCCGGGCTGCCCAGATGCGTGTCCTCCTGGAACACATGAAAGAGGGGATGGGCACTTACTGGTCCTACTTAGAGGATATGGACGCCCACCCACTAAAGATTCGGGACCTCCTGTGGACCGATAGCAAGTTCATCCCGAACAGACTCAAATCTCATCCAACCTTGGGAGTTCTTTGGACAATCTGGAGGGAAAGGCCCCAGATGGCACACCTAACGTCTTGGCCGTCACCGATGTCATCGCTCTGGGGTCACCCCCTCAATCTGGGAAGCAGGGGGTTCCGCAACGCCCAGTCGTGATCCGACTTGGGGATGGAGTGGGCGGGGCAAATGTTTAAGGAGGTGGAATTCCGACCATATGAGGAACTGAGAGACGCCCTCGGTCAGGGGTCCCTTTCCATATTTGAATACATCCGTCTGAAGGGAATCCTATGTGAACAGGCCTGGGGCCAGAACCTGAAAAGACAGCTGACCCCCTTCGAGAAACTCCTGGACTTGGCCACCTCCAGGAAGGGTGTGGTATCAGGGATGTATAGACTACTGAACATGGTTAACCTGGGGGAGAGAAGGGGGTTCCGCACTTTTTGGAATGACCTAGCGGGGGACGAGATCTCGGAAGACGCATGGTCGAGGATATTTAAAATAGCTTTCCATGGGAACTTATTCACAGCGGACATGGAACACAACTTCAAGATCCTACAGGGATGGCACAGAGACCCGGTTAAGTTGTCTAAAATGTTCACGGGAGTGTCCCCCGCATGCCCAAGGGGATGTGACCAGGTCGGCCCGAGAGGGCACATGTGGTGGCACTGCCCGAAAGCTCAGGCATACTGGGAGAAGGTGAGGGGCTGGATCGCCGAAGTCTCTGAAGAGCTTCTCCCCCAGAACCCTCTGACAATGCTGCTGGGCCTCCCCCCGGAGGACACGGACATACCCCGATACCCTACAATGTGGGAAACAATGTTGAGGGCGGGAAGGGTTGCACTGGCCCAGAAATGGAAGAGCCCGGAGACCCCATCGAAGGAGGACTGGCTAAAAAAGGTCAAAAACATGTTCCTGATGGATAAACTGACAGCTATGATGAACAATGACTTGGGCTCATTCCAAGCAAACTGGTACGGGGTACAGCAGATATGGGGTTGGGATGTGCATTGATCCTCAGGGGGGGAACAAGGTGTGGACAGGGCCCACGGCCCAGGGGACGATGGTAGACAATCAGCCATTCACGTAGTCAATGCTCTGGCTCTTTCTTGAGCTCCAGACTTTCGGCGCTTTCAATGTGGCTCCCCAGAAAGAAGTTCCAACGGGGACTAAGATGTTGTTTTTTTTGGGTTTTTTTGTGTTTTTTTTGTTTTTTCTCTTTTTTCTTCTTCTCTCTCTTTCGGGGGGGCGGGTTCGTTTGGGGAGGGGGAGGGGGGGGGGATAACTGGGCCAGTTATTTGCACAACTTGTGAAAATGCCTTGCGCCTATTTTTTATATTATGAAAATGTCAATAAAACAAAGTTTAAAAAAAAAAAAAAGAGTAAGCTGGAATTTTGGGCAGAGCTTTTGAAAATATTGTTTGAAAAAGTTCTGCTCGAGGGAAGAATACCTAACTGTTAGCAGAGGGCAACATTAATACCAGTGTATAAAAAGGGAGATAAGAACGACCCAGGTAACTATAGATTGCGATCTATGCTGGACTGCACTGGCAAACCTTTTGCGAACTTGTTGCTCGATGCACTCCAAGTATGGGCAGACAAGGAGGGACTGTTTAACCGTTTCCAATGTGGATTTAGACAGGGTTATTCAACTATACATAATCTGGTCATCCTGGATACTTTGCGTACCAACGCCAGGAAAATAGGCAATCCCCCTCTCTATTCTCCCCTGCTGACTTCCTGGCTGATATTGATACTGCACTAGTCACCTGGCCACCCTCTGATTTCGGGCCTAGGTCCCCTGCCCCACCAGGCGCTTACCTGCACTTCCTTCCTGGCAACCCTCGCACTTGGGGACTGTTTCTGTACCCCTTCAGTCTCACTACCAGCACTTGACACCTGATGTCTGCTCTTACCCTTTCAGTTGCCACCTGCTGGCCGTACTTTACGTACTGTTATTTATTCTATTAACCCATGTACCGTACTGTACCCTTTTCCCTTTCCATGCACTTGCACGATCTGAATGACACTTGGCCTTGTATGATCGTTGTCTGCCTTCCCTCTGTCCCCCTTCCCTTGCCTCATCGTGCCTTGAAACACTTGTGTATAGGTGTGTTATAAATGCCACATTATATATCATATATCATCATATATCATATATCATATCATATATCATATGCTCACTATGTTGATTTTAAGGCTGCCTTCGACCTAGTTCGCAGAGAGATGCTGTGGTCAAAACTAAAGTCATTAGGCTGCCCTCCAGGCCTAGTATATTATCTGAGGCTCCTCCATCAGAATAATACAGTTTCCTTCAAACTAGATTCTCAGGGGAATATGACTGAGCAAATTGTGCAAAACAGAGGTGTGAAACAGGACTGTGTTACGGCTCCAACCTTATACAATCTTTTTGTGTATGACCTCCCGGTTGCGACTGGTGTGGTACACAACTGTCCACCATTAATTGATGAAGAACACTGCCCTGTTCTCACATACGTGGATTACTTGGTCATCCTGGACCATACTATCAGTGGCTTGCGTAGATCAGCAGAAGCACTATGGTCGTATGCGAAAAGGAACAGCCTTGTAATCAACTTGGAGAAAACACAAATGATGGTGTTTTCGGGCAAAAAGTGTGTGCGCACCAGGTGAATAATGCAGGAGGCATAGATTCTCTATACCCCTAATTATAAATATCTGGGAATTGTATTTGAAATGAAGGGGAAATACCTTAAATGTAAACAACAAGCAAGCAAGAATGATAAGAGCTGCCCAGATCACGGGCCTGATCCACCGTTGACTATCAGTCATGGTGGATTCACTATTTGGGCTGCCCGTCTGTTATACCAGCAAGAATTATTACGTATGGTCTCGAAGCCCTGCTGCCGATTAACCCTAAATGGTTGCAGGTAGTTGAAGATAAATATTGGAAAAAGATCTTAGGCCCACCTACATGCATACCTATGGCCATTATCAGGCTTGAATTCGGTCTCCGATCCCTAAAATAATTAGTACTTAAGAAAAGGGCTGAACTGTACTTGAAGGTGCTGAATTCTCAGGGCAACCAGCTATTGACATCTATGCGACAGCAAATTTTAAAGGGATCTGGGATGTCTCTCTTAAAAAATCCTATGGATAAATATCTCAGTGAGATTAGGTGGAGCACACGACCTGGGGGTTTCTCCCCAACAACATAAAGTGCTCTATCTAAGAAAGTTGATTTATGGCACTAGATAGAAAATTATGCCCATTTGGAAAGCTTAAAGAATTACCATTTTGTGACGTATATATGATATACGTTCAAAAAACCACAGCAATACTTAAACCTGTGTCCGTCAATTAGATTAAGACGTTTTATACTTCTAACTAGGCTTAATCACCTAACAATTTTAGCAACCACTGGAAGACTAGATAAATTATCCACGGTTGAGCGGTCATGCCGATTTTGTAAGAATAAGGAACTTGAGGAAACAGGGATACATGTATTGACTAAGTGTCCGTGTATGCTAACAACCTATAATGCTCAGTATGGTAAATATGCACATGATTTAGATCATATAGCTAAGACAATTTTATGGTGGCAGAACATCAATAGAACGAACATCAAGGTCTTTATTTCAATGTTTAACGTATGGTTGACTGTTGAGAGCCTCTTAGAGATTTCTATATGAAGAGAGCTGATGAAGACTTGTAACTAGTAGTACAATGCACTTCGGTGGAGGCAATTGATTAATTGGGTTCTGTGAAATATATTTTATGTGAAGCTCTAGACCACTCTATATTTTAGTAATTAGTTGATACGGTTATGTTTGTTTGAATTTAATTAAATGTATGTTAATTAATGCTGTATATCATTTTAGACTTATATATGCTTTCATTGTATTTATATTGGTTTTGTGTTATATGTGTAAAGTTTATTTATAAACTCTATCACATTAATAAAAAGTAAGTAATAGGTGATCAATATTGTTTTTTATCATTACAGTGTTGTATGAGTTTGTACAATGTGTTTTATGAATGTTAATCATTATAATTGCTGACCAATATTACATTGTCACTATTGTATTGTTAACATTTTGTTTTATTCATCTTGATTATTTTTTCTGATAAATATTTTTTGTCACAAATGTAATTATATTGAATTACGACAATTCTAATTATTATCTTGGTTAATATTTTAGATGAATATTCGTGTTCTCTACTGCATTTCTCATGATTTGCTACATTTGTTTGTATCCATCTTGATCATTATTATTTCTGATCAGTACACATATTCATTTTGCAAATTTGCTTTTCTTGAATAACCTTTTTTTTTAATTAGTGGGCCCATTTGTGGACTGTGGTTGGTGTAATGAATCAAATCACAAGGGGGGATGGCATAGGAAAAAGGCTGTCATGAAATTGGCGCAATCTATAATTTGTCCATTTCAGATCTTTTTTACTTTCGTTTTTATTAACGTTTTAACATGCAGAAACAAGGACCATAGTTACATGCCACTTTAAAGCTTTGCCAGTCCTCATAAACAGTACATCACCCCTCCATCCATGCCACTCGCTCCCCACAACTTTTTCAAACAACTGCAGTTCTTTGAGCAATGGAACACATACATTTATGTTCACTGTGAGTACAAATCCCCTGCGGGGACCATGTACCGAGTCCTCGAGTATATATTTAGTATTGCGTCTTTCTGTGTCCTTATCAAATATCGTGCTGGGCCCATTATGGGCCCCCTTACCCTCTTTGCCATCAACCGACTCTACTCTAATGTACCTCCCATCTCTATTTCTGCCTTATCCCGTCAAATGCTGCCCAGAATGTGCCCGACTCATCGTTCAACAGTGCCGTCAGCTTATCCATTAGGAACATATATTTCAATTTAGTCAGCCAGTCATTCTTCTTTGGGATCATAGGGCTTTTCCACGTCTGAGCCAGGGCTACCCTCCCTGCCTGCAGTATTGTCTCCCACATTCTTGGTTATCTATATGTCTCTGAATCTCTCGGTGGTATCTCCAATAACATTGTCAGCGGGTCTTGTGGGAGTGATTCCCCTATGACCTCTGCGATCCACCCACGTAGGTATTCCCAATATCCCTGTATCCGTGGACAGTGCCACCAAACATGCCCTCTCATGCCCTCTCAAGCCCACCTGGCCTGGCTTTGGACACTGTGTGGATGCCCCCGTGAACATCTTAGAGATCCTGAGGGGGTCTCTATGTCATCCCTGGAGCACTTTGAAATTGTGCTCCATATCGGCCGTAAAGAGTTTCCTGTGAAAAGCTATCTTGTATATTTTGCCCCACACCTCCTCTGAGAGTTCCTCCCCCACCAGGTCATTCCAATATTGTTGGAAACCCTGCCTATCTTTTTTGTCACTAGTATTCATAATTTTGTCCAATTTGGATACCATCCCGTTCCTGCGACTACAGTCTAGTACTTTCTCGAAAGGGGTTAAGGGTCTGTTGAGTTTCTCCCCCACTTCCGGTCGCACAGGAGTCCCTTCAGTCTGAGGTATTTGAATACTGTGATCTCGCAGTCTCTGAATGCCTCGCGCACTGCCTCATACGTTTGGAATTCCCCCCCTTGGAATAGCTGTCCCACACTTTCCAGACCTTTCACTGACCAAGATTGCGCGTTCCGGAAACCCCTGAGCGAGACCATCGGGGAGGGCCATGTTGAGAGCTTCTCTGATTGTTCGCCCCCCTCCCTACACAGGAACCACAGTACTCCTAGAGTAGGGTGGTCGAGTAGTCTTGCTGGAATGTCCTTGTGGGGGGCCCACAGGAGGTCCCTCACCTTGACTGGGTGCGTGTCCATATCCTCTAAATAGGTCCAGTACATACCCATTTCGTCCCGCATATGTTCCTGTAACACCCAAAGCTGGGCAGCTTTACAATATAGACGAAGCCGGGTATGCCAAAGACCCCCTCTTCCCTGGGGAGGGTTAGAGTGGATCTCTTGCCCCTCGGGCTCTTGTCTTGCCAGATAAATCTTTGCACTGCTGTCTGGAGTTTTTTAAAGGTAGCTTATGGGACCTTTGGGGCGAGGGCAGTGAACAGGTACAGTAATCTCGGCAGGATATTCATCTTTACCGGCGTCATTCGGCCATACCATGATAGGATCATGTTGCCCCACTGTTTCAAATCTGATTTAATGGTGGACAGCAACGGACCATAGTTGGCTGTTGCTAGAGCCGGTAGGCTACTGGTAACGCTGACTCCCAGATATTGGAGTGCTATTTTCTCGAACCTGACCCCTAAGAAACTGTTTAGAGGGTCTAGAACCGGGTCCTTCGCTCAGAGAGGTAAGTGCTTAGATTTGGATTTGTTGCCTGAGAAGGCTCACAAAGTATCGATCAATATAAGAAGACAAGGAGGGTCGTGAGGGGTCATCTAGATATCCCAAGATGTCATCTGCGAACAGAGAGAATTTGAATTCTACCTGACCCCTTAGCATCCCCTGGATTACCGGGGGGTTGCTCATGTCTATCACCAGGGGTTCCATTGTGAGATTGTATATTAAAAGGGACAATAGACATCCCTGTTTCGCGCCCCGTGAGAGGCTGAAGGAGGCCGTAAATTCCCCATTCAACTGCACTCTCGCTTTAGGGGCCCTGTATAGAGCACCCACCCATTTTCTCATGTGTTCCCCGAATCCCATTTTTTTGCAGGAGCACCATTATATACCTCCATTCCACTCTGTCGAAGGCTTTCTCCAGAGTCGAGGGAAAGCAGGCTGGCATTGAGTTCAGTCTCCTGTGCATAGTGGATCAGGTCAATGGTCTTCCGGATATTATCTGACCTCTGGCACCCTTTAATGAAGCCCACTTGGTCCCTGTGGACCAGCGTGGACATAATGCCCTCCAACCTCCTCCCGAGTACCTTCAGCAGGATTTTAACATCTACGTTTAGTAGAGATATTGGACGGTAAGAGGACCATTAAATTGGGTCTTTACCCTCTTTCGATAGGACCACTATAATGGCCCCCATCATTGTTTTGGGCAAGATGTCCCCCTCGAGGACTGCGTTAAAGACCTTGGCTAGATGTGGGGCCAGGGTGGACCGATACAGTTTGAAGAACTTCACCGAAAACCCATCTTCCCCCGGTGCCGTACCCCCCTTCATTGCCTTTATTACCTTAACTATTTCCTCCTCCGATATCGGGGCCTCTAATCTTTCGGCATTGTCCTGTGCAAGACTCGGTATGGGTAGTCTTCTATGAGGGCTTCATTCCCATTAAATTCTGATTTGTAGAGCTTTTCATAGTACTGTTTAAAGGCACCCCTATGCTCTGGGTGTCATATCTCAGTGTTCCCTGGTCAGATTTTGTGGCTTTGGCCATTTTGCTTTTCTGGGCCTCCCTCAGTTTCCAAGCCAATATTCTATCCACCCTATCCCCTTTTTCGTAGTAATTTTGTTTGAGGAACAGTAGGTTCTTTTCGGTCTTGCTCAAAAGTAGATCCTTAAGTTGGGTTTTAAACTGGTCTATGGCCACAGCCTGCACTGGGGTGATGGACCCGCTTGGTGTTAGTCCCGGTTGTAATTCCGCTATCCTTTCTCGTAGAATCTTTTCGTGGTTGCCCCTTTCCCTTTTTTTGTGCCCCTTCTTTTAGTAGGACCCCCACGATTGGGAGCCTTAAATGCGTCCCATAGGATGTGTGGGCTGACCTCCCCGTTATCGTAGTATTGTGTTATGTTTTCTAGCACTATTTGGGCCATTACAGTGTCCTTCAACAGAGCGTCATTGCATTTCCACCTCCCCATTCGTCGGCGACCCCAGCCTCCCATCAGTGTGACCCTCACCAGGCTGTGATCGGACCGGATCCACCCTTAGGTTCTGCGTGTGGGCCAGGAGGGCACCCTCCACCAGGATGTAGTCTATCCCTGAAAATATTTCATGTGTTTTTGAGTAATATGTGTACGGGGGATCTCCTATGGGCGATCTAAGGAGCGTGTCCTCTAGGCCCAACTCGTGGTTAATTCTGCGGAAACGCCGGGTTTTGGAGTCGTCCATTGTCATGGATGTCTGTGTTATCATCCTCTTCTTATCTCTCGAGGGTTCTCTTACCATATTGAAGTCTCCTGCCACCATTAGGGTGCCCTCCACAAAAAGTCTCAATTTGTCCCCTACTTCCTCCCAAAATGTTGCTTGACCATTGTTCAGGCCATAAATCACTGCCTGAGTGATTGGAATTCCCTGTAGACCTCCTCTAAAGAACAAGTATTAATTGAGGCCTCCGTTTTGAACCCCAGATTGTTAGCCATTACAATCGCCACTCCTTTACCCAGGCTGTATTCATCTTCACATGTTGGAGCTTCCTGGACCGTCGGCATGGGGTGGTGAGGGGGTGTTCAGCTTCTTAGGGTCCACGTACTCTCGGATTGCCCCCTTGATGTTGTCTTTGGTGACGAGCCATGATCTTTGGCCCATGTATTCGAAGGATATCGACACAGGGTAAACCCAATGATACCGGATCCCCTTTTCACGTAGGCTTTGTGTCAGTGGGCTACACATACGCCGTCTGGCCAGGGTAAACATGGAAAGGTTCTGGAAGATCAATATTCTTGCTTTTTTGTATGTGATGGTGTTGGCCTTTCTGGCCTCCTTCAAAATGTTTGTCTTTTCTGTGCAGTAGTGAAAGCGCACCAGGATGGAGCAAGGGTCACCCGCCCTATGTGCCCTGTCTATGGTAGGGTCAGTTGTTGCCTCGTTCCCAAACAGAAGGCGAATTACACCTTTATTAACCATTCGACATATGTGCCCATTTCAGTTTTATCCAACAAAGTCCAGCAGCACTCTTTGATTCGCAGGCATATGTAATACATTTATAAACAAACATACAATATTAATAAAATATGTTCATGAACACTTATATTCCTACTACCCAAGCCTGAATATAGCAAATGCAAACGTGCATGGTGAATAAGTATCCAAATTCAAGACTGTGGAACCAAAGCGTTCATGCTAGTATCCTGGTTTTGCCAGCAGACGATACAGTGATCCTGGTCAAATCATCTAATATCTCTTACATAACTGTGCTGTCTTCTGTAAGGCTTGCCTTATCTCATGTCGGTGGCATTGGTTATCCCATTACTTGATCTTTCTTCTTATGTAGGCCATTTGAGTTGAAGGAGTGATAGACAGAAGAGAGCAGACCAGATGTTGCAGGCCAATCGGGCAAGCATATTTTAAGGTCTGCTCATTTGACACAAAATATGGTTTGCTTTTTTGTAAAAGTGAAAGGTTTTTCTTAATGTTTATAAATGACAATTTCACAAGCAGTATTTTGGAAGTATTTAAAGCTTTAAAATGCAGAAGACAAACCCAGATTAAAACTTTTAAATCGCGTTGATTGGTTTGCTGCTACTTATATACTTCACTTGATGATGGAGAGAATAAAGCTCGAATCATTCCCATTTTGCATAACACCGTTCTATAACATTTTGTTTTTAAAAAATGACAAGTTGGTAATGTAATTTGTGCACTTTCCAAGTCAGTTTTTATAAAATTTGATTATTTTAGTTCATGGTAAAACCTGAAAAAGAAAGTGTTCAAATTCAGAAATTGCAGAGTTGGCACAAATACCAGATTCACCCCTTAACCAATGTGTAATCCTGGGCATCTCAATTAATTTTGCCTAATCTCTCAAAATTGACAGTCCCTAAACCTTTCAAAATTGTCAGGCCTTCAGAGTGATGATCTTCAAAAAAGCCTCACTCATGGTTTCGCTGGGGATAGTGTTCCTTCCACTATAATAGTGAGCATTGATATATTGCACACCACAGGCAATTGTTCATTTGATCTCTAATAGCGACAATATTTGAAAACCATATCCCGCTTCTAATCTCTGTCTGGATACGGATGCCTTCCTAGTCGCTTCTAATCTGCATTGACTTTCCATGCTACGTTATGTGCATCTTACTCTTTCCTTCCAAATGGTCTTCTCTATCCATTCTTGAGCCCTTTTGCATTCTGTGAGGCAGCTAATGTGAGTTCTCTGCCTATTCTGGCTTACATGTACCTTTTACATACGGTCCTGCATTAATACTACAGGCTGAATACCTTCCTGAATGGTATTGATAAAATGTCTCCTGTATCTATACTAGAACAGAAGTAACCTCTACCTAGACAGCAAATGTGGACTGCTAATGTTGGCCTTCAAATGCTACTTGTTTTTCCTTCTGAATAAAGAATAAATGAAGAGGGTAAGTGGCAAGGAGACTTAAAGGGAGGCAGCATATCACCCTAAGAGTTGTGATCACAACAACGGAGGGGGGGTGCGACCAGATATTCTTGATCAATTAATTCCTTTGGTTTGGTGGAGGGGGGCCCAAAGATGTCCGTGGCCAGGGCCCCAAACGTGCTTAAGATAGCCCTGAATAGGGCCAAGCATCCCTTACCCTGAGAAAGGAAGCCCATTGGCTGGGAGGTCAGGCCTAAGGACCCCTGAGTCATTTCTTTGATTGTTCTTTATACATTCTAACACACTAACTACTAACTATTAGGTTAACATGGTTTGCCTACAGAAATGCACTGTGTGCAAAATTGACTCACTCAGAAACTACAGTAAGTGCATAATGTTGACAATCACATGTTGCAACGTGTGTGTGTTATGCTTCAAATAAATGGTCTGCCATCGGCCACCAGGGGGCGCACGGATGTGGAAGCTCTCCGTGTGAGCTCCCGTTACATAGCCCAAAGAAGTGAGTTGAGCCCCCACTTTTTGGACCCCCTGGGGTATGTAAACTGGAGCACGGCGATGTGACATGGCCCCCCACCGTCTGGTCGAAAATTCGGAGAAAAACGGGCCCCCCTTCGTTGAGAGACGGCCCATGTTTAGAGACCTCCCCCTCCCTCGGCATGCGAAACTAGGAAGAGCGTGGAGAGGCCCCACAGAGCAGCGTGGAGCCCCGTTGCGGAGACGAGCAGGCCGCTGCCTGTGCCTTGCTGCGGCCCCGCTACCCGCCACACGTCTACTACAACAAGGTGAGAAGCTGCACGGAGACACCCCACGCGGCCCCCCGGACTTCATTGGGGGCGGGCCCGACCCGGACACCAACACGCTCTCGCGGCTCGTCCCGGCTGCGTGGTTTCCTTGGATCTTGTCCTGGAGTTCGGCTCGGAGCCCCAGGTGTGGGGGAGGGGGCCGCGGTGGATCGCGGAGGACGCTACGCCACATCCAGAGGAGGCCCCCCGTGCGGACACTTGGTGTGCAGTGCTACGTGGCAGACGTCCGCGTATGATACGCGGGCCCCTGTAAGAAATAGCAGAGCGGGCCCGCGGAAGTTGGGAGAGCGGTGGACCCCTCTGCGCCCCCTCCCACGGACCAATACAGGAGGAATCTATAAGGCCACGGAGACCTTCCTCCACAACTCGGTAGCCCATCAGTAGAGGCTACCTACACGACAAAGGTTCCCAAAGCATATCAGAGATCCCCCACTGCAGTCTCAAGTAAGGTCTCTCTCTAGAGACACCCTGTCATTACGCGCTCCCACAATATTGGAGGAAGACCAGGTGGTGAATGCCCGCCCATTACAGGTGGCACACCACGAATTGAACGACGCTGTATAACACGAGACCACGCACACAATGCTTTGGCCCCTGTGAAGCCACTGGCCTCCTACCTGGTGAAAAAGAACTCATATTGAACGGAGGGTACGGCCCCTGAAAACAGTGCGAGTGCCTCCTCCGGCCACACGGACTGAGTCTCTACTAGCTTCCACAATTCGGCGGTACATCCCCGATACTGTAATGTGGGACTGTAGTGATTTCTCTACCCTCAAGGAGATACAAGTCAACAAGACCTCGCGACGGGCTGGCACAGAGGGTAAGGCCCCCGACACAGGGGCGTGTGCCTCCTCTACCTTGCCAGTGGGTTCAAGGAATCGAAGACCCTAACCATCACAACTGCTGAGCTGATCACATTGATAGAAGATCATATGGACATTAAGCATAAGTTGGCTCCTTTTGCCTACACCGCCACTCCACACACGTCAACAGGGTCTATGATGGCAAATAACGTTACCACGACAAATGACTTGGCTGCAGCCACAAAAGGAGATATTGCTGCCTTACTAGGTGAAATCAAAAACCTGGGTGCCAACATAGGGGGCAAGATAGATAAAATCACCCAAAGACTGGACAATATGGAGGATAGGCTTGAGGGCGTAGAGAACAATCAGACCTCCATTGACGCTCTTGAGGTCCAACTCGAGCAGAGACTGTCAGACTTGGAGCATAAGGAAGAGGAGTTTAAACTCAAACTTGATGATTTGGAAAATAGGGAGCGCCGCAATAATCTTCGCATTTTTGGAATTCCGGAAAGAGAAGGCAAAACAGAGCCGGATCTCACGGAAACTCTCCATAATATTATCAATCTTCTTGTGGCCGATGACGTGGTGGACGCACCAATGATGGAGAGAATCCAAAGGGCCGTCGGCCCTCGAGGGGGGCCACGATCAGTCCTAGCCCGGTTCCACCGGTTCAGAGACAAAACCTGAATACTCGAGAAAGCGAGAGAAAGTGATGAGATTACGTTGGGAGGAGCTCGGATCTCGATATACCAGGACCTCTCTTCTTTAACATTGGCCCTCAGGAGAATGTGCGGCCCTCTCACAAGGAAACTCAAAGAGAAGAATGTTCGGTACAGATGGGGTTACTCGTTCTCTCTCTCGTTTGAATATGAAGGAACCAAATTTAAATTGCGGTCTGAAAAAGAAATACAGCAATGCATCTCAGATCTTCTTGGGCCCCGGCCAGACGGTGAAAGTCAGGCCGAGGTGAAAAAAGGAGACCGTGAATGGCTGATCCAGGGACCCAGGAGGAAGAAAGTAAAAGGATCTCGGAAATTCCGTAGAGGAAACCTCTCTCCGGAAGGGGGTGATTGAAAATGATCGACTCTGGTAAGACGAACGTATGTATCTCATCTGCCAATACTACAATGAAACGTTATCATATACATAGTTCCAGGATGAGGACGAAGAGCATTAGGGGGATACCAAGGAAGGGCTCAACTCAGTTAAGAGGAGTAGCACGTGATTGAATGGCGTGAAGTAACAACCCCCACTGGTGGTTCGATGATAACTCGGTGCAGTCAACCGAGTTTAATCGGAGGCCTTCAACAAGGGAAAGGGGAAGGGAGGGGGGAGGGTCGGGAGGGGTAGAAAGAAGGGGAAAGGGTCAGCCAATGCCAAATGTACATCAGAACAATCGATGCAGCTTACAATCTGAGATGAAAGAACGATATAGATCACATGGCAAACAGTAGCATAAGGGAGCCTACCTCCCTAAGAGTCGGGACACTCAATGTCAAGGGGCTTAATTCGCCACACCACCTGGCCGAGCCCCTTGAGTCACTTGTGGTCACCGGGAATCAAGGACCATATCCCAGATGTAGGAAGGTACCAAAGCTGGTACGAGGCTGGTTTGGAGAGAGTAGGCCAATTACAGAGAAAAGGCGCATTCATCACACTCCCTGAGCTCACCGAAGCCCTCGGAATAGGCCCACTATCCACATTTCAATACCTACAACTTAAAGGGATTCTAACAAGAAACATGTGGAGACCCAAATTGGTCAGAGAACTCACCCCTTTTGAGAAAATACTGGACTCAAAAATTATAATGAAGGGTTTGATATCAGATATGTACGGAGATCTGATAGAGGGAGAGGGGGGCAAACACTGATGCGCTTAAAACAGATGGGAAAAGGACTTCTCCGAACAGTTCACACCCAAACTTTGGGACACTATATGCCAATCAGCCACACGGATATCCATCTCAAATCAGTACAAACTTCACGCTATCAAATTACTACATAGATGGCAATATGACCCCGTCAGATTATCTAAAATGTTTCAGACCACGAGCCCAGATTGCTGGCGAGGGTGCGGACAAAAGGCCAATTACTGGCATATGTGGTGGGATTGTCCATGGATACAGGTGTTTTGGTCAGAAGTTTTAGGCTGGATCAAAGAAGTCGATGGCATCGCCAGAACACATACTCCCTACCTCATACTGTTTGGCCTTGAGAAAGATGAAGACGAATGGGTCAAAATCAAAGATATAGCTCCACTACTGCTTCCTGCGGCTAGGGCAACACTAGTCATGAGATGGAAAAATCCCACAAGCCCCACGAAAAACGAATGGATCCATGTATCCACTAACATTTGTGTAATGGAGCACATAACAGCAGCACTACATGGTAAACTGTCACAGACCGAATCACTGTGGATGGAATACAAAAGCATATATCTACCAGACGGCCTATCCCGTAACACAGCTATTGCCTTGATGGCAGAGGAGCAAGGTACTATCTAAATGAGGTCTAAAGTTAATCTCTCAGACGGACACTGTTATGAATATCGAGAATCCGACAGCAAACAATGCTTCAGATCGTTACAAAATGAATGCTGCATGAACTGTGGTAAAGGCTCAGACCAGGGGCAGGGGGGTGGGAATTGAGAACATGGGGAAAAGTTATGTTGTAGCACGAACATTATCTATGCAGAAAACCTACAAGTGACAGATGCAAAATATGGAATTCTGTGGGGATTTGTCTTATTATAGTGCAACTCTTATCTATGTACCTATCATATACTTTATCTGCATAACTTGTATTTGTAAAACTAATAAAACCAAATTTACAAAAAAAATAAATGGTCTGCATCCTCTGCAATCTGCACTGGGTGCTGGTAGCAGCCCTTGTGATGTACAAGCTGTTATCATGGCCTTTAGGCAAGGATCACAGTGCCAGCAAACCAGATTGGGCACCAAAGGGCAATTATCCTCAGATGAGCTGTGTCTCACTATGGGTACTTCACGCGCAGATGGGGGATACTCGCTCTCAAGTGCAGTTTGAAAGGTTTGGCTAGCCCTTCCCCTGCTTTAGGTTGCAGGCAGACATTGTTCTTTTTGCAAAATCATTGCAAGACTACCTTTTTTCCTGCTTGTTTTTTGTTTTCCTTTATAAAAAGTGTTCTTAAACGTTCTTCTGTGTTATCTGTTCAGTTTTACTATTTTCTGTTTTGTGGATGTTAGCACTATTAATCAAAATTAAAAGAAATTCATTCATAAACCCTAGAGCGCGTCCAGGATGAAAAATATCATGGGTAACTCCTGCAACCTGGATTCAGAAGGCCATGGAGTCATGATATATACTCCATTTTTTCCCAGGTAAGCAACTTTGCATAGATGACTGAGGAAGGTGTCCTCCCTGGTTGTTGGCAGTTTGATCAGTTTTAAGGGTTGTAGAACAGCTGATTATATGACCCTTCCAAAATCTAGTTGTAAGCAGACATTTTTCCAAAGGCAAAGAGAGAGAGTGTGTGTGTGTGTGTGTGTGTGTGGTGGCGCGTGAGCGCGCTCCACAAATCTGATCATAAATGGTTATGGCAAGCATGTGAGGCTTCCAGAGATACAGCGGATCAAGACCACATTCAGCCATTGTGACTGGAATGTCTGGGAAATTCAATGAATCCCCAGTCATATAATGTGCCCTGAACAAAAACTGACAACATTGACTAGGCTAACCACAACTAATTATGAGGACGCCAAAAGTTTGACATCAACGTTAAACAAGGTCAGCAGCAGGATCATCTCCCACTCAGCCAATCAGCACTTGCTTGGCTTGTTACCTGAAAACCAAGGTAGCTCTGCACAACGGAAGGATAAAGAGAAGTCTAAACTCCATAGTGCTACTCATTGACTGCATATGCACAATATGAGTGTCCTTCAATTACTGTGTCCTTGTGATTGAAAAATCAGTAAGACACTAACCTGTAGACCTATAAACGGTCTAGAAATAGCACTGCCTCACCTTGTACATATTGAACATGGTGAATCTAAGAGATGTAATGTATTTCAACAATGTTTTTGTCTGCTCAGTCTTTTTTAAGGAAGGGAAAGGTTGGAAGAGTGGCCTCTGGTTACGGTGGCCTAGCAGGCACTAACTGAATCTCTGTCGCCTCAGGGACACAGAGAACCCTGAAACGATGCAAAATAGCTGTTCCTCATAAATACAGCCATTTAATCCACACAAGCAAAAGCCCTCTGGCCAAAGCGTCTTATCCAGGGAAGTGCATCTTGGGGAACTGATGAGAATACATATAGCTTTAAGAGTGGCTCTGCCACCAGGTCAGATGGTATCCCAGTATGCATTAAACAACACTAAGTGTACCTGCATCTCTTTCACTTATGTATTTGTATTTGTATTTGTTTATTTGTAACGCGCACCTTCAGGCCCGGAGGCATCCGGGCGCAACTTTAGACATGGTTACATAGGCTTACATATATTCAGCTTTTAAGACAGTGTGAGTATACAGAGCATACAATAATATACATATTTACAACATAGAGGTTAGGGCAGGTGTATTCCTGGAACAGGCTCCCAGGAGCATAAGAAGTCCGGGTTTCAAGGCTGGTTGAAGAGCCAGGATTTCGTTTTGGATTTGAAGGCACTAAAACATCCTTCAGATCTGATGATGGTGGGGAGGGCATACCAGAGTTTGGAAGCTTGGACGGGGAAGCTAGATCCACCCGCTTTTTGAAGTTTGAACCTGGGGATGGTTAGACAGTGGGTCTGGGCAGTTCTTTGCAGGCGGGTAGGCCCATGGCGGGCTAGCCGGCTGCAGAGGTACAGGGGGGCTTGGTTGGTGAGCTCGCAAGAGATCAAAAACCACAGGTGGACAAATTAGAATAATCTGGAGTGTTACCGGGTAGAAAGGAAGCCACACCCCCTGGGCCAACACTTCCGGGCGTTACATCATCACAAAGTGTTCCCCACAGCCACTTCCATTACTTTCTTCGTGTCAGTGACAGTCACGGTCGTCTCCATGGTGATGTTCTTGTTAATGCAGGCAAACACTGCCATGTGTTACCTATACGGTGACCTTGGACTACGGTATAAAGCACTTCTTCTTTCTCTGCTATTTTAAGCTTCAAGAAGGAACTGAGAATTATCCCCTGGAAAGAGAGGAAGCCAGAACTGCTGAGTACTGCAACCGAGCTGGATCAGTGGACAGGAACACTCGGAGCATGGCGCGCAGTGGCGCAGAACAGCGGCGCTCCCGGGCGGCACTATAGGCTGTGCAGTCATTTCTGACACGGCCGTCGACAAAAGTTAACTGTAAAATGTTCTAGAAATGCCTGACCAAAACACCTGGCACAATCACTATTGAAGACCACAAATGATTATATTTAAAATGGAATCCAGTGCGAATTCAATACTGGTTTATGGGCCGCTTAGCTGAGAAACACTGAAAGTCTGGCAGGTACGAGTTGGTAGAAAGTGCAGCGCATAGTGGATAGCCTTGAAAATGAGTGAAGAAGTTTCAGCGGACCAAGGGAACTGTTGTGTCAAAAAAGATGGCACCCCCTGCACCGTCATCCATCCGTCTCAGAAGCCAAAGTTTGTTTTCAGGCTCTGCCTCATGAGCTACTAGGCATTCCCAGAGGCATTGCTAGTCAGGGATTCAGGGGGGAGGCAGGGATTAGCCTTAGGTGTTTTGGTTGTAGCCCCATATGGAAGCTCAGGAGCGACGTTCAAAAGGCTAGCTAGCACCGAGTCCCGACAGTCCCGATATTAGCATAGCCCCAGATATTTTCCAGACCTAGCAACACCCCATGGCATTCCTATGCAAAAAGAGCGAGCATACATGCCCTTAGCACGTATTACATTCCCTTTGGCACAAAGAAAATTCTAGGAGAGAATAGAATGTTGTTTGATGCAAGTATTTTTAATGAGCAGCTTTGGCATTTGCATTAAAATCGCTTCAGAGACCACATAAACTACACCGAAAACAGAAACTGACCCAAAATCCACTTTTTGTCACTTTCACAAGCAGAATCAACCGAAGAACTGCACTGTTGTATTTTTTTAGGGCTGGAACTTATTTCTTTTTGACAAACAAACCATTCACTTTTTAAATGCATTCCCTTTGGTGGGTTTGAAATCCATTGCAGGTAGATATGATCAAAGGGCTGGGATTTAGAAAGGGTCAATATCCCACTCAGGCTAGCAGGGCTTGGGATTCCATTGCTAGGTATGCAATATGCAATGAAAATAAATTAATAAATAAATAAAACTCCAGAATCCAGCCCGGTGTAGCTCGAGTGAGGCTCTTGTGTTAATTTAATGTTGCCTGGCTATCCCCCACACTTGATCCGTCCCAGAGAGTGAGTGAGTGAGTGAGTGAGTGAGTGAGTGAGTGAGTGAGTGAGTGAGAGAGAGAGAGAGAGAGGAAGAAGAGCCTAGGATGATGTACAGGCAATGGAAACAATGAATGACAGATTCAGTGACCCTGGATGTTAGTGTTGTCACAGATGTGGCCTCTGCACCAATGGTCTGTTGTCATCTTCAGCAGTTTATCACAAGTCCTTATTACAGAGAAAATAAGTGCAAATATCTTATTACATTTGTCCTCAGTTTCACAATGTTAGAATTCTTCCCCTATTTTGCAATGAATTTCTTGACCGCTGGTGATTTCATTACAAAAATAATCTATATTGCACTGTATAGCTCCATGGATATTACTATACAGTGCTAATAGTAATCACTGTTGGATTATGTGTGGTGCTCACATTCAGGCACAGTTAACAAGCATTCACACAAAGGTGTAAAATTCAGATATTAAGATGTAAATTAAGGAAGACTACAAAGTGAGTATATGATGGTTTTTCATTGTCTTGTCCAGATCACTCGTATTTAAACAACAAAAGACACACATACAAATCAACAACATATTAATATACTAGTGTTAATTGACACAGTTGGACCACTATGTAACCTAAACCTATAGCTCTCTCTAGATGTGACAACAGGCAAAGCTATGCGAATTGGACCACTGCATATCCTAAGGCAACAGCTCCCTCTAGCGGAGCATTCTGTGCATTTTGGCAGCCTCTACTGTGCATGACGGCATCAGACAAACATACATCTAGTCTTTTATTATGCGTAGTTCAAATGCAAGTTTGAGTATTCTGTTTAAAATATTTAATCAGAGAAAGCCACAACTTTGAGATCGAACTAGGAACGCCCCTCCCTTGTTTCTTAAACTGGTCCTGAGTTTCTGCTGGTTAAGACATGTGTATTTCAAAGGTTATGGCAGAGACATCAGCCGGGAGTATTGAAATGAAGAATTGTAGTTGAAATATGTTTTGAATGCATCCCCCAGGGGTGTTGCCCCCCACCAATGGTTGTGTTTGTCCTTTTAGATCGTTGTTTTGTCTACAAGGAAGACAATCCTACAAATCCGCCTGAAGAATTAATGCTGCATGCAAATGCGGTAAGCCATCAGTGGGAGACCAGTGGTTCCTGGCTGAATAGAGGCTTTTTTCAATTATATACAGCTTCACTGATGGCTGTTTTCCATGTTGTTTTTCTCCCTAGGGTATATGAGGTACGCCATGAAGAAGCAAGATTACCAGTGTGGTGTTGAAATTGTTATGACCAAATGTTGTTAGATAAATTGCTCTTAGTTTTGCACCTGAAGAAGTTCTGTTAGATCTTTGACTATTGATATAGAACGAAACATGTTGGGTTAAGATTTTGTACAAATTAGCCAACATCTAGTCAAAAGCTATTAGGTTGTTCAGAACCTCAGGGGTGTTCACATGAGGACTAATTGAATTAGGGCATTAGGTGTCACAAGAGGGTACACTCGAAATAGGGACAGTCTCTTTTTTTGCAATTGGAATGTCTTATCACAACACTGGGTTTTTCTATGTAAATCAGAAGTAATTGGTTTCTGTATTATATGTGGATGCAGTATAGGATTTTATTCATGTTTTTAGAGGCGAAAAATTAATTAGTATTGATTGATTTGCACTTTAAATTTGTTAAAATGGAAAACAAAATAAATTGTGTGTTTTTATTAGATCGATGCTATACACCGAGTTTTATGAAATGATGATCTAATAAAGTATTAAAAGTTTATGGATTTAAATGTTTGTGTATTAGTCTAGCTTGTAGAGTGGTGACCATTATCCCTAGGGAGAAACAACATAGTAGTTACGAGATTCTGGAGTTTTGAAACTGTCGTGAGCCGTGCTAAGGGGGTGAATCTCAGGGTTAGTTAAATTTTCCCCAGTGTATTTTCTGTTATTTGGTGCAAATCGAAGATTCATATGATTCAAATTGAGAATTTAGCTAAACTCATGCAGTTCTTTAACAGAGCCATCCGAATTCTAAAAAAGGTAATCAAAGTTCCTGTTGTAAATTACCATCTTATCAACATAAAATGGATGTTCCGATGAATGCAAGACTTTCTCTTCCCATTGAGTCATGAAAAGATTAGCACAGGCCAGTGCAAATGAAGTACCCATTGCAGTATCGCGCAATGGATGATCAAAATCACCACTATATTGAAAAACATTATGCTCAAGGCATTTAACTATGCACTTGCATTTTATTATTGTTATATGAAAATATTGTTTAACCAGGAGGGTTGACGTTTTAAAAATTATCTATCTTAACTATACTTTACAAATGGCATTTTTATCATTTACCTTTACCTATTTGCAGCTTAAATGTTGGCACCTTTTTGCATTACTTCACTATTCCAAGAGAGGACTCTGAGTGCCTTTCTGTAAGAATTATTTTTGAATTGTTGAAACTGAAGTTGGGCTAAGCGTCTGTAAGGATTGCACTATATTTTTCATTCACTAACATTGACGAAGCCCGCGTGGGTGTAACGTGACTGTTTTTGAGACTTTGAGCACTTTATTAAAGGCTTTCTGCTAGCGATTTTGCTGATGCCGTGGGGATTATTTGGAATGCCACCATTCTGTTGGATGGATGGACGGAAAACACCAGCAAAGTTATAATGGGTCTAAAGGGACTTAAAAACGTTCACCTGAAACAATAATTTGAGCCAAGTCACACATGTCACAGTGCCACCTCGTAACCATTGCTGGAAGTTCACCTCCAGTTCTGCGCCCACCAGCAAGACACTGTGGGAATGTAAATTAGCCAAATTGCAAGGCATTTGTTCCAGACAATTGTCTTTGTCTAACAGGGCAGTGTTACTTTATACATAGCTTTATCAATGAAAGACAAATCTTTCTCAAAGATGCAGACAGCTGTGTATCTGGTTTTACCCATATTAGGGGTCATCAGTGCAGTATAGCCTTGACAACCTTGTGGATAGAGCATTGGGGCACGGTTAACAAACACAAGCAAACTTATCATGGGTTTAGTTTAAAAAGGCTTGAAAAAACCTTTTCTCCTGAAATGTGAAAGTAGAATAATTAATTTGGGTCAAAGCACATGCTATGGTGCCACCTAGTAACTTCCTGTTCAGGGCCACATCAGCAAGACATTGTGGGTATGCAGATTAACCCAAATGCAAGCCTTTTGCCATAGAAAACTATCTTTGTCTAACAGGGCAGTTCTACTTTATACGTAGCCTTATCAACCAAGACAGACATTTTTCTAGGCTGCAGACAACTACATACCTGGTATCACCCTTATAAGGGATCATTAGTGCAGTACAGTTTTAAGTCTTGTGGTTGTCGCATTGGAGCATGTTTAACAAACAACGGAAAAATTATGGTGGATTTAAAAAGGCTTGAAAAAACCCTATATATGTATATGTGCATGCAAGCCAAATCCCCTTCGATTGTTTACCTCTAAATTGTCCAAGGGCAAACCCCACTGTCACAATTACAAGCAAGACCCCAACCACAGCTTTGTTTTGTGTCTAGCAGCGACTGATGGTTAAATCAAGGTAGTCTAAAATCTACATATGAGCCAGGGCAATAGAAGGTGATGGGGCCGAGGAATGGGCTTAGTGTGATGGACATTCAAATGGGCAATAAGTGACTGAGCCATACGGTCAAGGAAAGTAGGTGTGTTAGGCGTAAGGGAAGGGAATTAAGTTAAAGGTTAAGTATGTAGCAGAAGGGGAATAGAGGTCTCAAAATCCATTGTAAGGGAAGGGTGTGGTGGGTCTCTGAGGATGAGTTCTAAGTGAAGGCACCAGAGATGATGGGCAAGAAAAGAAGTGTATATGGGAAAGAGGTATAATTATGAATAGGTAGCTCTGCAGATTGAGCAACTGGTGCTGAGATTGGTGCCTAACCTGCATGTCCCTGCACTTCATTGGGTGGCTGGTGTTAGGCAGGCCCAGAAAGTCCCTGGTATGCCAGAGGTACTGAAATCAATACACACAAAACTTAATGAGGAAGTAGACAATGTGCAAAGCAAAGTTCAGCTTTAATATCATCCATATAAAGCAGGGACTGCATAAACAAATTGACATCATGTGTCTCTGAGTTCTCTGATTGTAAATCAATGGATTATATACTTGAAACACATCATGCATGATGTCATAACATACACTCAGTTTCAAAAACTGCTAGGAATGGGGATAGGTTACTGAGGGTGACTACATATAGATCGTATATGGGTTAGACATTTGATTGAGTTAACTAACTCTCTCTAATGGCTCCTCCTGAGACCACCCCAATATTGATAAAAGTAAAAGTACATAATTTCTAAGAAAAACAATTTGCTGGCATACTACCTCATGGACGGCATGACAATAAGAGAATTTGACTGGTTGACTTCTTGTTAGGCAACCTTGAACATTTGTCAGGTATTTAAGATATGTGCCAGACTGCTAATAGGGGAAGAGAGCTCCATGGGCTGTCTTCTATTCATTAAAGAAGTTACCATCCCACATTCTTAGGCCCTGAGTTCAGGTGATCGCTCTGTATTTGGCCTTGTGTGGCAGCTAGTGTCCATGTGTTTTAGGGGGTACCACAGGTGTCCTTATCTGTTGGCTCCTAGTGAAGAGGCAGTGTCCTCCAGTTATAAATCCCATGTTATGAGACCATGTATAAAGTGGAAATAACTCCTATTTATTGTGAATTTAGCTAATATTAACATGTAATTCGTTTTTGCTGCAACCTCTAGGGACACTCTTGAATTATTCTTCATGGAGATTTTTGGCTCATTTTGCTGTTGCTCTCGGCTAACAAAGATGGGTTGTACTCTTTTAATCTTTTAATTAATTTGAGAGTATCCTGTTTGCGTCCTGGTACCTGCTATATCGTGCCTTTGGCTTTGCCATTCCCATCCTCCTTATCTCATTCTAACCTTGGTAATAGTTGTCAGCTATTCTCTGAGCTCTTCACAACTCTGTATTTCCATGGATTAAGCATTTTGAGTTCTCTGAAAATCTCAAGGCTTTGTCTATCTAAAAGCATGCTGCAGCTTCCATTTTGAAGAAGATGGCTGCCTCATAACACTCTGGGTTCCTGGTCAGTCAGCTATACTTGTGTGTCGTTCATGTTGCATTCAGTTTATACATTGGTTATGTTAATGTTCTTCATGCCTTGTGTATACCATTAATAATCTTCATGTATACATGCATATATTACCTGATGTTCATGTTCTTCGTATGGAGAGCATATTTGCTTTGTGTCTAATGCATGCGCTTGTTGTTGTTACATCGTTATCTTGAATGATGATTAGCTTGATGGCATTCGCCATCCTCACCTTAGATTGTCTCAATGTCCTATTGTTCCTGCCTGGGATAAGCGTGCTATGGTTGTCTTGGTGAGTAATGTTTCTCACCTGTGCGGGATGGTATTGGTGGGGCCAAAACTATGGATGATGCAGTCATCTGCCTCCCAACATTCCCCTTCTGGTTGAGTCCTCAATCACACTCTTCCTTCTGCTTTCTCCCAAATAGCGCTCTTTGTGTGCCAATCTTTTGCTCACCCCCCTCCGGTTACCTTCACGTCTCACATAGTCGTCAATACTACATGGCATGTAGTTGCAAACTCCAGTGATGCCACAACTCACCCAGTGCTTTATGTAATTCTGGGGGTCTGGAGGATGTTTATATGTTGACCCTGGAGGGGCTATATGGCTCTCTGCTGCTAGGGCATGGAAGAAGTCATCTACGTGGGTATACCCGGGCACGTGAGTATTCAGGTCTATCACTATGTTCATTCCTATTGCCTTTTTGGAAGTTTTTTTGCATTGGCTTATGGTTATACTCAAGGCACAGTAGGCCAGTAGTATTAGTACCAGTATGGCCACTAGTATTTTGAATGTGTTAGCCTACCCGGTGGATATCAACTAGAACAGGAAACTGAACCAGTCATCATCCAAAATGTTGTCTTTTCTTCCACCATTTTTGTGTCAAGGTGTAGATTGCCTCTGTGAGGGTCCCATTTTCCTCATCTTGGGTGGGTGTGTATGTGCAGCAAGAAGGTCCTATTTTGTCTGCACACGCCCACCTCCATGGCTGTTATTAAATCAAGGACAAACTTATTTTGAAGGGCCATGACACCTAGCTCTTCCCTTATGCCTTTTACAATCATTTGTATTATCTGTAACAGCTCCCAGTGGGTTTTTGTAGCCATTTGGCATTTGTATTGGCTCGCAACATAGCAGTAAAACGGGATGCCAAGAACATTTCTGTTCTACCGAACACTTTATGTTCATCTGGTATATCGTCATATAACTTTTCAATTTTTTTTTCTGAGAAGTAGTTACTACTTTTATTGGACCCATTTTTCTGAAGCATTAGTGCCATTCTTCAATGGTATTATGGTTAGGGGGGTAGAGGTCCTGCTTCATCCTCTACCCACGTGAGCATTCTGTGCAATCTCTACTGGTACTGTTAGGAGTACTGTTAGGAGTGCTTGTGCTTTACAACCCATCATCCCTTCAACTAATCCTTCTGAGGTGAACATCTGCCCGTATATTCGTAACTGGGGTCTGTCCCTGCATCCAGGTATTTCTTTTCCTGCTGCATTGATGCATTGCAACAACTTATGATCAGTTATCTTAGCTATCCTCATAAGGGGGCGTCTTTTGTATCCATCGCAAGGTGGCCCACCTTCCTTGAAATTGCTAGCTAATGGTGCAAAGTACTAAGTGTGTTAGGCACTGTGCCCTGTGTGCAGGTATTTATGTGGCTACAACTATCCTAGAGGCACTCATGGAGTAGGGTATAAGGGAACACACAAAACAGCTCTCCTCAGATGTCTCTCTCCCCACTTTGAGCATTTGCACATACCACAGGTTGTTGGTGACATGGGCAGAATCATCCATATATTTACTCAGGTACCTTGAGTCATCTAGCACACTCATTTTCATCCTTTTAATATGTGTGCTTACTACAGGGAATTATTTTGAGGTTACTTCACTTATCATTACTACTGAGGTTATTCTTGTGTTTACTGGTTAGGCTGTATTATAAATTGTCAGCTTTCTTAATGCAACACAAATAAGAAAATAAAGACCACAAATTTAAATAACATTGCCATAACCATAATAGCTAACAAATATACCTTCTGCAAATAACTAGGGGCATATTTTCCACTATGTGTAAGAGAAAATATCTAATTGTGTTTAATGCACTCATAGTTCTTCTACCAAAGGAAATGATTTTGCCCTTTTTCCTATAAGGATGACTTCTATTAGTCATATGAGTGAAACATTATAAATTATTTTAAATTTTAAACAATATAGCAGCTTGTTCAAAAGTTCCAGGTTCCTGAAAGAAAATGTTTTTTCACTAGGAATGAGAGGATTCCAACATACAAGTTCCTCTTTTGACATAGTTCTTGTGCTGGAAAGTTTATTTCTGTTCCTGTTACTCTTGATGTTGCTCTTGTTGATTGACTCTTGTCACTGCCATGCCTGAGGTCTCCAAACTTCTTCTTCACATTCGGATTCAGTATCTGCGGGCAGGGGGGTCTCTCCTTGGTACAGCTTTATGTGGCGGAGATGGATCCAGGCACCACGTCCTTCAAGTTTACTGCAAATGTGGTGACAGCTTCAACAACCAATGGCCCCTCAAAAGCGTGGCTTATGTCATCTCCTGACGAAGTTCCTGCATAACATTCTATCACATCGGTAAAGCAGGGGTTGTCTTAATAAGTTGTCACGGTCAGATTGTTTGATATTTTCATCTGTGTTCCTCGTACCCCCTGCTGTGTCTTTTCCCTGTTGTGACATACATTTAAGATATTCTGTCATAGCTGTCAAATAATCATGCATCTCTTTACCTAATAAAATAGCAGTATTCTCTGCATCAGTGTGAGCCTGTGTGGTAGGAGCAATGGGCATAGGCATTCTATGTCCCATCACCAGCTCATGTGCAGTCAGATGATGGTCAGAGCCTGGCTGGTAACGTAAGGCAAATAGGGCTAGAGTAAGGCAATGCAACCAACTCTTTTTCAGAGTGTCTTTTGTTTTGGCAATTCTTTCTTTTAAGAGGCCGATGAGTCACTCATGAAAGCCACTTGCTTGTGGTTGATAGGAGAATTAGAATGTTTGTTTATCCCCAATAGGAGATTTATGTGCTTCAAAATGTCATTTACAAAATGTGGTCCATTGTCAGAACGCAATACATCGCACACTCCCCACCTTGGAAATGCCTCACTTACAAGGATCTTGATTGCAAATGTGTCATCTGGATGTGTGCATGGGCCGGCTTTAATCCATGGAGAAAAGGGACATACAACGACTAGCATGTACCTGCATAGTCGATATGCAAATGCTGAAATGGTCCCTTAGGACAGGGTATTGCTCCTCTCACAGTTCTCACAGTATGGCCAGCTGTGAATTTCTGACAAATTAGACAGTGAATTACAAAAATAGCAGCATGCTCAGTCAGGCTAGGAACAAACCATTCTTCCAAAATTAATACTGCAAGACTTTCTTTTGATGTATGTGCTGGGTAGTGCAGTTGCTCTAATGCTACTGTAAGCAGCCCTCGGGGCATAGCAGGTTTCCCGGTGCTGTCCGGCTACCACATTGCATCTGTGGGGGATAATCAGCACCCTCTCCTTATCCATAACTCTGGTTCTTCTGGTGGTGCCCTTCCTTGTAGCTCCACTATGTGTGCTATGGGCAGTGTATTGAAGTCTTACTTCATCACCATATTGAGAACACATGTGTATTTTTTTGTGCAATCACAATGTATGTTACTTCTGGAAAATATGCTGCTCTTTTTGCTTCTAACTCAGCTTACTCATTGCCACAAGAAATGAAGTCCACACCTCTGGTGTGCGCTGCACACTTCACTACATCAACAGCTGATGGGAGTTCAAATGCTTCGATGAGCCTGTCAAATAATGGTGCATGCTGTACTGTTGTGCCGTCTGCATGCAGGAAGCCCCTCCTTTTCCACCATGACAGTCATGCGT
The DNA here is from genome assembly GCF_040938575.1 of Ambystoma mexicanum. Taxonomy (NCBI): domain Eukaryota; kingdom Metazoa; phylum Chordata; class Amphibia; order Caudata; family Ambystomatidae; genus Ambystoma; species Ambystoma mexicanum. The sequence continues at coordinate 1,315,719,628 of NC_090924.1, forward strand.
GTACTGTTTACATCAATCATGTTGGCGTAGTCGGAATACACCATTACAACCTCATCTGCATACACTTTGAGCGCTAATATTAATGATATCAACTCTGCTGCTTGCAGTGAGTAATACACTGGCAGTCGTGTGCGTGTCATAGTCTCAAAGCTGTCATTCTCCCCTGCTTTCACCACTGCTATTCCACTGTGCCTTTTCCTAGTGCTCTGGTCTATTGACGATGACCCATCAATGAAGAGAATTATCCTGCCTCCTAGTACATTTTCTTTGACATGGGGTACCTCATCATGATATTCAGTGTAGTTTGTGCAATCATGCACATAGTCCCCCCCCTTTACTGGCTCTTCTATGAATCTGCTGGTTTTACCACTCAGCATTTGACAATTGTTATCAATGGATTTGATAAAATTACTTCATACCCTGATGCTCTGTGTGTAGTTCATGTGCTTTGGAGTTTTTCAAGGATGCCAAAAAAAGCCTGCTCAACATATACTGTCACTGCACAGCCCATTGTTATGTTGGTGGATTTCTCAATTGCAAAATCTGCTGCTGCTGCTGCTTGCTCACATGGATAGTGGCCCCTCATTCCTGAGTCTCAAATCCCACTGTAAAATTCCAATGGTTTGTGTCCCTTGGAAGTTTTCGGTGCGAGAACGGGTGTCATTACTGCTTCGCTTGAATGGGAAAATGGGATTGAGCAGCTCCCGTATCCACTAAAAAGGAGAATTTCTTGTCACCTATGGTTACACTGACCTGTGGCCCCCCTTGTGGGTCTTGTGTAACAGATATGATGGAACACATCAAGTCTGTCTGTCAGCTGTCCTATTGTGGGTACATATTCTGTCCTGAGCCTCTTAAAGTATTCCCTCCCACTACTGTCACACCCCTTATTCTAGGAATAGTTACCTGTGGTAATATGTTCATAGTCCATAGTGTCACTGAATTCTGTTGTGTTGGTGCTGGTGCCTGTGTCTGCAAGGATGCTTGCTGTGTCTGCATTGGTGCCTGCAGCATTTGGGTAGGCATTCCCTTCTGTGTCTGTTGTATTTGTGGTGCTTGTATCTGATACTGTGTGTGATCTTGGGCATAATTTGCTGGTGGCTATGAACTACATGGTGGGGGATATGCTTGTCCCCCTCTTGTGTCTGTCTGTTGCCAGTTCTGTTGCATGTCTCCCCTTCCTCTGCATTGGCGTGAGATGTGCCCCATTTTCCGGCATGTCCAACGATGTTGAGGCTCTCCTCCAAATCATGGTGGCCCCTGTTAAACCCTACTCCTTGCTTAGCTTGAAATCCAAACCCTCTGCCCCTGTGTACAAACCCTCATCTTGAGGGCCCTGGCTGCATTTGGTGTGCTTCCTGCATGGCTTTGTTTTCTCCAGCGTGTGTTACCATGGCCCCTTCCATTGTCAGTTTTGATAATTACTTTTGCACTAGCTTTACTTTGTCCATCTTGATATGATATGATAGGTTATTTATAACGTGCTTAATACCCAGAGGTTATTAAGCGTGGAACCAGGGATCAAACCTGTGTTGCTTCGTGTCGTCTTGCTTCCAAGGCGAGCACGTTGCGCCTAAGCTATCCTCCAGAGACTTTTCAATTGGTGCGAAGGAAAGTCTTCCTTTCCACAACTTTCTTTCTGTCCTTCTCTTGTTTCAATCTGCAGTGGTGAAGAATATTTAATTGTATCTCTGGCCATGGTTTTGCCTCAATGCCTACAATTTTCTTTCATTGTCTCTGTACCACTTCGGGAAGGCCCTCACTGAAAATGTGATAGAAAACAGCGATATTTTCATCCCCCTGTTCTAGTGTCGCTAATCTCAACTTCACTTGAATGTCCTGTATGTATGCAGCAGGGTCTTCCTCTGGCCCCATTTTCCTGTCATGTTCACACCCATGTCAGATGTGTCTGGATATTGAATTCTGAGTGCCCTCAAACATCGGTTCTACAATTTTTAAAAGGTACCCCATCATGTTTTGTGTTTTAGGCTGTCACTCTGGGATATCCGGCTCGATTCCAAATGTCTTCTGATTGTTCCCCCAATATGGCACCAAACAGACTCTTTATGTCTCCCACTGCTAACGTAATTTCCGCTGTCATTTGTTCTACTTCATATATCCACTTTACAACCCCCGCTGTGAGTGATGGCACTTTATTAATCAAGTTATTTTTGTCTGTATGTGGCCATGGTATGTATTGTGCTAGTCCTCCCCTTTCTCTAAAATGGGAAACTGGATTAGCTCCGTGACCCACCCCATTACAGCTGCGCCATTTGTCTTTGTTACAGCATCTGTCAGGTTAACTCTCTTCCGTCCGGGTACATTTCTTAATCTATTAACATATGGCATTCTCCCTTCTTTGTTGTATGAATGCATCTTTGGGTGTTTTGGATATTCAATTGGTTTTGGCCTCACTGCTGGCTCCTCTATTTCTGGTCACTCTACCTCTCTCCCTATCTACGTACACGTGGATGGTGCTTTTTCTCTGTCTGCCTCATTTTTTTCTTTCTCCCTTTCTTCTTCATTCCTTCTTACCCTTTCTCTCTGTTGCCTTTTTCGCTCCCTCTCTCTTTATAAAGTCAGATTTATTCAACAATGCCATTGAATAGTAACTTTACAGAAATAATGTTGTTGGTTCTAAAACTGAAGATGGAATAGAGGAATAAAATGTGTAATCTGCTGTCTAAACTGGAAACTTCAAAAACTGGAAAGCAGGTCTCAAATCCTGCCTTCCGCAATTCACCCATTATGTACGCCTGAGCAAATGACTTTACATTCCTGTGCCTTAGTTTCCCTCCCCATCAAAATTAGGATCACCCAGCAGTGACTTTGTTCTTTGTGTGCTGTAGTGATATTCTCATTCATATGGCTTCGTAATCTATAGTGTTGGCCGATAAATAGGAAATCACCATTTATACAAGGCGGCATGATGTCAAGTGACTGTCTTATCCTGCGGTGGTGTGGGTACAAAGGGTGCAAAGTTTTAGTTTTGTCTTGTCAGGAGGGGTGGGTTGGCAGGTGGCTAGGTATGGCTCTTTGCTGTGCCTGCTCTTGTTTGGCTCACAGGGCAAATCCAAATCCTGTGGCTCGGCTCTACCAATGATTACTCTAGTGTCCCTGACTATTTACATTAGTTTAAATTAAAGATGGAATGGGATACGTGGAGATTTTGTTTGCTGTCAAATTGCAAAATGGGACAACAGGAAATCTGGTCTTAAATTCCAGCATTGCCTTTTCACCAATTTATAATGTAATGATCAAATCAATTCATCATGTTAATTGTGTGGTTGAAGCACACAAAAAAAGAACAATATGTTGCACTCTAGTCGCAAATTATTAAAGGAATGGAAGGGGCATCCTTTCGACCATATATAGATAGTATATATCTACTTTTTTTAGAATGCGTGGGTGGTGGAGAAGTTGGCATTGAAGGAGAAGGAGGTAAGGAAGAGAAGTTCTGAAGGCACTGAGGATATTGCTTAGGTCAGATGAGCAGATTTAGGAGGCTATGGTAACCAGCTGTAACAGGAACTGATGCAGAGTGAGGAGTGTACAAAAAAGCAGGAGAAAGCTATATTCATTAACAAATTAGCACCATTGTGCCACACTGCGACGTAAAGAAACCTGTGCTTGTAGTGTTGACAGACCTTCCCATATTTTTCTTTAATGTTTTAATGGTTAAAAAAATAACCTTTAACAAAATATGAATTCGAATACCAACACTTTAAGGTAACATAATCAGTGCACAACGTCTTCAAATTAACAAAAACTCTATGTCAGACCTTCCCATATACAAAAGTCTTTGGCAGCCATTGGGGTGAAAATAAGGACTTCCAAAGAGGTGCACTACTTCAGGGGAACATTTGAAGCAACTTCTGTTGATGGCAGCTGAACACTGGTCTCCAGAACGCTGCCGGCTGAAGTAGCAAGCCCTGCAAGTGTACCTGCACCCTTCCTGGCTGCGAGGGGAAGAAGTACCTTTCCTTTCAGACTCAGTGAAGGGTTGTACATCTGAGGACCAAAAGAAGCTGCCTTTGGCCCTCTCTGACAGTTGGAGACAATTCAAGCTGCTGTAAGCTAGCTTGGAACCACATTGCTGCTTGTCAAACAACAGCGTGTCATTGGACCCGGTTGTGCCAGCTCACAACTGAAGTCAAATCGGCTCTTTTATGCATGGAGGCCCAATTGAACCTATGACTCTTGTGGCTTTGAAGATCAACGCTTGTCCTAAGCGTCCTCGAGAACCGAGCAGTTAACACTTGTTGAATTTCACAGCATTGCTGAATCCCAATGTATCAACCTGACCGACTCTGACCTCTTCCGATGCACCGGAAAGCTCCTAGAAATCCAGCACAATGCCGTAGGGCTTCAGAAAAAATACAGTACATTATCTAACATTGGTTCTACATTCACTAAGTATTTCCTTACATAAGTGGGTTGTTCGTCTTTTGAACATGTTTGTCCGTTCTTTTAGTTTAATTAAAGACTTCTTTTCATAGAACATTGATTTAACTTTTATTTTATTTCAGTACTTACTGTACTATAGTTGTTTAGATGCTTGCATGCTGGGTAACACCCCCTTGAAGAGTGTAATCTGCACTAAGCCCATGCTTCCTTAAAAGGCTAAGGAGCATGCCATTCATGTTGCACCATTTCACTTCTGTGGATGATAACACTGCGGCTTTAGCGGTAGTGTGGGACAGAGTAAACCTTTAGAAACCACTACTCATGCATGTTCTCCTGCCGAGCAGTAGTCCTTTTATTACACCCAACTGGGCCTCATTATAACTGTGCCGGTCCGGTAACAATGGTGCCAGTAAGCCTACCAGCATTACCGGACTGGCACAGTGCAACTCTGTGGGCGGGTGCGGTCCCGCCCGCCGCGGTCAAACCTGGCAGGCGGAACGGCACCCGCCCGCAGAGTTTCACGGTAGCACTGGCACTTTTACTAACGGTGCCGGTACTTCCGTGGTCCCCATTCCCATTGAGTCCTACGGTTTTAATACCCTGGTGTTACCAGGAAGTCAGGCGCCACTAATTCTTTTAGGGCCTAGCGGCAAACCGCCGGTATCGCATGAGGCCCTGAGAGTTGAAGTCAGTCGGGGTGGGCGTACATGGGCCAGGACAAGCAATAAGGGACGGCCACCAAAAAAGGGACAGTCTTCCTCACCGCAGGCGCTGCAGAGATCATCAGCAGTGCTGAAACCGCATGGGGAACACGTGTTGCTGTTGCAGAGAAAAATTATGCAAAGAGACAGGGGCTTGGGGTACCTTCAAATGGGATTTGCTGCACACAAATGAACAGGCACCATGAGCATTTTGCAGGACAGTATATTTGTCTTTGACTTCTTGTTAATAACTTCCCATAATACCTTTGATTATAAAAAACCACAACCCACCAGCCCCACTTGGCCAAATGTATTGACTTAGAGAGGCTGCAGGAACCCTGCCCACATGGCACCATTTTGCTCCCCCATTCATGAAGATGGAATAAATGATAGTGCGGGTGGGTGCACTCACCCTGCACTCATTCAGCTCATTGTGAGTATGCTCAGTGTATCATCAGAGTGCACCACCTGCATGGTGGCACATGGCGGCGTGAAGTAAAACAGTAATGTGGTATAACCCACACCCGAAATCAAGAGCTAAACCCAATTTTGTATGTGAAGCAAAACACACTGCTTGACAAGATGCCTAGCGTGGTTTTTATGTTACCACAAGGTGCAAGGCAACTGGCATTTGGGAGAGAGACAATGGCCCTTTGAAGTGGGGAAAGGAATCACTGCTGTAACCTTAAGGGTGGTGATTTTTCGTGCTCTGCCACAACCGCAACCACTGCATGCAACAGTAAATCCAGGCCTTGTTTTCAGTTTCTTTTTTGTCATGTACAAGGTATTAGAAAATGGCTGCAACTTCCTTTAAAAAAGCCCCAAGTTCCAGTTTAGAAAAAGCTGCCTTCTACTTTAAAAGGAAAATATTTCCATTCATTAGACACTGGTAGTGTACAATAAAACATTGTTAAAATTTAATTCAGAACCAGTGGTCGAAGTGTACGAAAATAAGTAGTGGAAATGCGTTCCCGGCCGGCCTGCCCCTACAAACGCCATCGCTGAGCCCCGTGCCCGGCACAATTCGAACCCCCATACAAACACACCTGCCATTTAAGGCAATGTTCAGTGCAGTGCACTGAAGTGTTTCAGCTTCTTCCAACACTTTTATTTTAAAACTAAACCATTCCGGAATGGTTTCTCTTGTTAAAAAAAAAAGTACAGGAAAAGCAAAACTTTTTTTAAAAAAGGAAAAAATTACAGGAGCACTGCTCCCAGTCACTCCCTCCCACTTTGACCACTACACGGGTGTGAATGGTGATATTAAACTTGGCGGCGCGCCGACCCTGTTGGTAACGGCACAGCCACCCAAGTGAAGGGCTGGAGCGAAGGGTCCGCCCACCGCCTCGGTTAATATCGTCTCGTCTCATTAGAGTGTATAAAGCTAACACAGTGTACTTAGTAATTAATTCCCACCCAAGGATTGCAGGGGGCCCCTAGTGCAGCACAAGCAGCGCAGGGAAGGATAACAGGATTTACAGAGATGATAGAGAGAGAGAGTGAGGGAGATAGAGGGGGAGAGAGAGAGAGAGAGAGAGAGAGAGAGAGAGAGGGGAGAAGTAGAAAAAGGCTATACTGTTGTTTTTATTAATTTTGAGAAATTCTCAGGTTTTTACATTTAAGTTGGGCCTTATTTATAGTTTCCCGATACAAATAAAATATCATATCATAATGAAGTGACACACTTAAGTGTTTGTCCTTGGAATCCTTTTTAATGCCAGGTGGCAGCCCAAAAAAGACCCAAGGAGTGGTTAGCTCGCATATGAGCCAGAGAAATGGACTAGTTTGTTTGTATAAGGTTTTTTACCAGGCTCAAAGGGTGGGACCGGCATACAGTGAGCTCCAGAAATATGCAGTATCTAGAGGTACAAACCCACATTCTCTAACTCTCTCACTCCTCGCCTCATTGTTTGTCCCTGCCCCTTTTTATATTTACCTGACATGATGCACCCCACTCTCAGACCAGGCATCTTCTTTCCTCCATTCCTGCCATCAAAGAAACTGAAAGCTAGATTGTTCCCTTCTGAACTAGCTCACCGTTTTGTTTAACTGGGGGACATCGTCTTTTGTAGATATTTCCTTTTGTGCTGAACTGGTTTGCACAAAAAAGCTGTTGTTGGGTGGTAGAAGCACCGTCAGCCCTCATGTTTCACTGGCTCCTATTAATTCGAGCCACAGAGCATTGCAAGTTATTATAGCCCTCCAGGATAGTCATTGTTCCCTAATCCCATATTGGTGATTTCACAGTCACAGTACAAATGCTTTGGGGGAGTAGAATGCACACCAGGACCCTACTCAGACCTAGAGCGCTGGCCAAACAGAGTCTGCTGTCCAACTATGATACCCGAAGGGGGGAGCGAGTTATAGTCCATTGGGTTAGATGTTGACTTATGTTAAGTTAGGGGTGTTTTAATAGCGAGCCACTATCATCCAGAGGCATCTTGGCACTAGTGAGGGATGCAAGCATAGTAAGGAAGATTAATAAGGAATATAGCTCTGATTATAAACATGGGTTTTCAAATGTTTCTGGAATTTTAGCAGATTAGTTCCACTGCGAAGCGAAGGTGGTAGCAAATTCCACATTCTAGCTGCTTGGACCGACAAGGAACGACCACCTTTCCTTTCCTTTTTATATAGTGGGGCAGTTATTGTGTTCTATGAATTGGTTCTAAGAGCATGACTCGTGATGGGAGGTTTGAGTTTTTAGAGAAAGTGGAGGCATCAGGCCAAAATAAGCTTTAGAACACAATGCACATACTGTTAAAGTCTATCCACTTTCTTACCAGAAGCCAGTGTAAAGATCTGAGGGCAAGAGTGAAATGGTCATATTTTTTCCCACAAGCAGGGTTTGGTCACTGCATTGATTTGACTTTTCATTATAAGGAAACTATCAAGGATAACACCCAGATAATTTACCTCATCTTTGGATTTAGGACATATACCAAAGATTTCTGGACAAAGGGAAAGAGCTTGCGGGTTAGGGGTATGATTGATAAGTATCACGTTTATTTTCCAACAGCTTTGTTTCGAAGTAATTTTCGACATCGGAATAACTTCGAAAAAACATATCGAAATATATGGAGGGGGTGGGTAAAAATGGGCAGAGAGGGGTGTTGGGATAGGGGTCAAACAATTGAGAAAGGAGGGTTTGGGGTGTCCACCAAAATTTTAAGATAAAATGTTGATAGTTTTTTTTCAAAGTAATTTCAACATCAGAAAGCACAAAAAGTTAGTCAGCAAATTAACATAGAACCGATTGATAAACATAATCTCTGTTTTGTCCATATTGATTTTCAAATGATTTCTGTCCATCCAGACCCTAATCGCAACCAAGCAGTTTTTAGCTTGCTTAAGTTGAGGATTTGTCAACTGACCAATGTCTATCAGAATGTGTGCATCGTCAGCGTAATTGAAAAACATTACACCAGTGTTGCTGTATAATTCTCATTAATGAGTGATCATAGAGATTGAATAAAATCGGTGACAGGAACTCCATGAGTTACAGGCATAGGATAAGAACAAAAACGTGTCCCATACACACTTGTTGATATCGATCGGTTAAGAAAGAATGGATTCATTCAATAGGTTTGCCTCTGAAAGCTCATTCATGGAGTCAAGAAAGTAAAATTCCATTATCGACGGTATTGAATGCGGCAGATAATTTGAAAAGAATAAGAACACCAGATTGGTCCTTGTCTGGTTTCTAAGATGATCTAGAATGACTGTGGTAATGTATTCTATGCTCCACATTGGCCTAAAACTAAATTGATTCATGTCTAGCAATCCTGTGTTCTCAGTGAAGGGCTGTATTTGAGATACAGTCACTCTCTCTAGTTGTTTGGCTAAAAAGGGGAATTGTGATATTGGCTGGAATTTTCACTGGTCATTAAGCATCTTGCATGGGCTTTTTAAGCAAAGGTTTCACCAGTGATTTTTTTCCATGAAGATGGAAAAATTCTTGAGGAGAAAGAGGAATTCAGTATACTTAGGATTTCTTTCCGGAAGAAATGCTAAATATCTCTTGCAGGTTTCGGCAAGACTATATCTGATGGAAACCCAGAATATTTGGCTGACAGTAGGAGCAATTGGAGGGCATTCTCCTGCAGACGTGAGAAAGTTTCAAACACGGAATAGTGGTGTCGTTTCCGAGACCGCTTAATCTGGGGCCAATTAACTTTCATTGCAGAGATGTATCTAGTTCATTCCTAATATTGTCAATTTTCTTTATGAAATTAGAGGCAAGACGATCAACTAAAAGTTGGGAAGGAGTTATTTCTGGAATTGAGGATCCATTCAATAGTTCATTTACTACTGAAAATAATTTCTGAGAGCAGTTGGACGCCGAATCAATTTTCTGGCTATAATAGATTTTTTTGCTTTGTAGATTTCTTTTTTATAGCTACGTTGAAATTGTTTTAGATCCCCGAGAGCCTTTAAATCATATGAGTGGTGCCATCGTCTCTCCTTATTTCGTACTTTACGCCACATAATATTTATTTCAGGTGTAAACTATTTATTCCTGTCTCTCTGCTTCTTCCTTACAGTGTGTATCGTGATTGGGGCTATGTTATCTAGCATCTCTGTGGTGCATAAGTTTTAACAATTCAACTAGCGTGTTTGGGCCATTGATAGATGGAGAAATCATAGTATAATTGGTAGTTATTTCTTTCGTGACTACTTTCCAGGCACACGTAGAAGATGAAACAGTGGGTAGTCTTTTTAGAGGTATGGGTAACTCCATAGAAAGGTATTCCCATATGATAAGACAGATGCAGAGGAGGATCGAACATTATATTTACTTAACGAGTGAAAAGTTGGTCCAAGGTATGACCGGCTTCATGAGTCTGAAAATTAACTTGGGTGAAAAATCCAGGTCTTCCAAAGATTCTGGTAGATGAGCTACAATAGGATCTGTTCTAGCTTCGGCCCAGTAGTTAACATTGTGATGCTGGAAATGCATTGGAGGGACAGGGCCTCCCTGCCCTTGTCCTGTAGTCCTTTTTCATTTGTGTTCTGTATTGTTTTCTGCCCAGGAGTCCATATGGGACTCCTGGCAGTGCAGCTCTTCCTGTTTTTGGTTTGGTGTACAGACCCATGGGATACCCTTATGGCACCCATGGGTGGGGGTGCAACCCTGTGCCCCTAGTGTATGTTTTTGGGCACCTGTGTGTGGCCCACAGAGCAGGGTATGGGCTGGTGGCAGCTCCATGCTGAATTTGACAGGTGCTCTGAGTATCCTCCATTTTGGGATATCCAGGCCCTGCCATTGGAATCAGTTGATTCCTGATAGGAAACAAGATGGCCCCTTGGTTACCTAGTTTTCCCAAAGTCCTGGGAAGCCCTGACTCTGTCCCTTCCCTTCCCTTCCCTTCCCCCTGACTGGCTGTTGGGTGGAAGTACACATATGGTGTTGTGAAGTCTAGGCCAGACTGGCTGGAGCCTTCCCAGTGACTGTATGTTGTGGGTACACCCAGCGGGTGGGACCTGGGTGAATGGAGTGTGTGACCAATATGCACTTCTTGGTGTGGATGTCTGTTTTCTGGTGTATGACACAATGACTGAGGCAGCCCTGACCGAAACTGCTATGAATGCAGTGTGTAGTGTTGAATGGCTGGGTACTTGTCCCAATACACATTCCTTGTTGTGAATGTCTGAGAGGGAGGAGTATGGCCTGAATGCACTGTATGCCTGATTGGCTGACTGACTGCATGAATGCCCTTCTGTATGACTGGCTGCTGAGTGTAACCCAGAAGTGTGGATGAGAGACAGAATAGTATATCTGGGGACCTCTCACCACTGGAAATTGTTCAGAAGCTGAGTTGACTCTTGAAGAGTAACTGGAACTGCTTATCCTTGACGCCCAGCTGGAAGAAGAAGAACTGCTGCTGCATTTGTTTCGACCTGATGCGAAAGCTGTCGAGTTCATCAAGGACTGATCCGAGAGAGGGCCTGGTTAGGCGGCCTCTTCCCGTGCTCCGAGGGACCATCGAGCACCGCTAACCTTCGCCGAAGCTCCCTGGAAGTCAGACCCTCGAAAGGCTGCCGCTGTCGCTCAGGGTTCGGAGTATCGCCATAACCGCTGGAGGCCCGTCGAAGCCGGGTTGCCCAGAAGAGGGGACCGCTTGACGCAGTGCTGCCGACGACCGGAGCCGCACGCATTTTGCCTAAGACTTTTGATTCATGGACGTGCTCGTCCGCAACGCCGCCCGCCTTATCCTGCCGAAGAAGGCCAGGCCGTCGATGCACCGAGGAGCATCCGCCAGTGGGTTTCCCGCCACTCGAAGACCACAAAGTCTTCAACGACTCGACACCCTTGTCGGGCCACAGTTCTTCAGAAACTCTTTGCGGTCCTGAACTATCCAACACAGAGGTGCCCGGCACACCTCATCCTCGCAGGACGTCGGCGACAAGCACCGCCTGGATCAACGCTGTGGTCATGCCACCATTTAACTTTTCATTCCACGCCGTCAATGCCAAGATCACCTTCTTCGACGCCTCTTGACGATCTGTGGCTCCTGCTTTAAAGGGAGAAAATCCAAGGGAACTAATGTGGTCCGCGATGGTCTGCCAGTGGGCCCTACGGTGAGCAGTGGTAGTCTTGCACCCTGCAGTCACCGCCATTTCGCAGTCATGGGCCGACACACAGCCCACAAGTTCATCTAGTTCTGCATCATTGAAACCAGTCTTCCTTGACGTGCCGGAGTGGGTAGCCGTGTCTGGGATCCCAGACTGTACTGCAAGAGCACCCTTCTTCCTCTTGGGAGGTGGTGCGGACCCTGAGTGGCTTACGCCGCTCTGGTTGGTGGGGGCAGAAAGACAGGTGGACTGAGCACTGGAAGTTGCCAAAGGCATGATGACCAAAGGTCTCACTGCAGGCATTGGCTGCTGGGTGATGTTGGCAGGACCAACCTCGGTGTGATGGACTTGGACCGACACTGTCCTGGCTGGGAGACTCAGAGCTGGGGTGGATTGAGCTGCAGCTGCCCCTGCAGCCTCCTCACCCTGGCTACTTGGGGCAGCAGATGACATTGCTGCCCCAGATCCACGTGGCCTGGTAATAACAACTTTCACCCCCATATGTGGCTTAGACTTGGTGACACAGAAGTCAGCCTGGGAGTCATCCTGTGCCGGTTCTGTTGACAATATGGGGCGGTTCAACAAGGGCTGAGCTGGGATGGTGTCAGCTACATCTCCCAGAACTATTGGGGGGTGGGGGGCATAGGTGTCCCTGATTGGTCTTCCACACACTGGCCTCTTGGGCCACCCTGCACATCCTGGCCACATCCCCTACCGCACCCACCTCTTTGAGGTCGGCCACCTTTGCCTCCATTACTGCTTGGTCGCCTCCCAACCATGGCACTAATGTTGTTGTGCGTATGGGAGTTGCAGTAAACAATTGTCCTGGGCAATTGGGGTGAAAGGGGTAGGGTACTAGATGGAATTCGTACCCTAGTGCTCTAGCAAGGCTGTCTGTGACCCGTGGGGGAAGATGACGGGTCATGCAACGCACAGGCACCCCGAAAACAATATTTAATGTGCATGCAAACCCTGGTAGACCACGTGCATGGAAAAATGAACCCGCACTACGCTGTGGCACCTAGAAACACAAAAATAAGTGGAAACGTGGTACACGCAGCCTACAATGACCTCTGAATGGGTACGCGACACACGGGGGACACCACAGTTGGAAAATACGTGCACGACTCACCCTCTGCCTGGAAAAAGAACGTGAAAAAGACACACGTGTGCGAGTTGGCAACACCCCCGCCAAAAGAAGAATTGAACGCTGTCTGAGTAAACAGGGAGTACGAACTGGAACCGTTGTGAAGTTATCGCGTGTGAACCGACAAGAAGTACCAGAATCACCTGCTCGCTCTCCACAAAAAGCACGTACAAGAAAATGGCATCCTACATGTACCTTTTAAGCCAGCCCACACGTGCAACATCACTTACGCGCATATGCGCTAAGGCCCTTTCCTCCAACTGCACGCAGTGACACCCGGACGTAAAGTTTTTGCACGTGTACAATGAACATGCACCCGTGTTGAGAGAAACGCCCTTGCGTGTCACGTCACAAACGTGCTTACGCGCTAAGGGCCTTTCCTCGAATTACACGCAGACGTGCAGTTTTTTCACGTGCCAAATCACTCTGTATCAAGCTGGCCATGCAACAACACATGGAAGACCACGCTCCTGCCCAGAATGCCATTTTCCTGCTGCCCCGAGCAAGCTCCCACCTGCTGCTGCCTGCTGCCCACGTGCCCTGCTGTTTGGTGCCTGCACGTCAGCCATCTGCAGGGGTGCAGTTGCTGTGACCACCCCTGCTGGAACAGAAGACTCCCGACTGGGGTACCATTGCTCCACAGCCCAGCCCCAGGACCCAGTTGCCCACCCACACCTGCCTCTGCGGTTGCCATGTCGGACACAACACCATCTGGCACCACTGGCAACCCCCAGCCAGGGAGGCAGAGGGCTACCAGCTTCAGTACCAGTGAAGTTGGTATCCTGGTGGAGCAAGTCATGGGGCAGTATGATGCTCTCTTTGGAAGTTCGCGCGCCGACAACAAAGGATGATAGAGGATCTGGATGGACATCGTGACTGCCATCAACGTGGAGAGGGTGGCAGTCTGTGACATTCAACACGTCCGGAAGCACTGGGAGGACTTCAGGTCCAGGACCCTCAACAAGGCCCGGCGCCTCTTCAAGGCAGCGGATGCCAAAGGGTGCCAGGTCTGCCTAACCAACAACAAGATGAGGATCCTGGAACATATACGCCCAGCGCTCCACCTCCAGGTCCTTGAGAGGCAGACCAGTCTAGAGTCGATCGATCGGTAAGTGTGCATGCGTACTGATTGGACGCTGTGCATGTTGAGGTGTGGCAGGAGTGTGCAGGTTGTACATATGTTTGTGTAGGGCCATGTATGCATGTGTATGTGCAGGGAAATGAGCCTGCTGCATGTGAGTCCTCTCATGTGTGAGACACATAGATGGTGTATGTGTTGGTAAGCATGCTGGCCAAATGCAGGTGTGGGTGCACACATTTTTACATTTCTGTGTATGTACAGCGGCAAGGTTGTGGTGTCACACATGGATGGTGGTTCCATCTGCATGTATCTGCACTATGTACGTGTACATGTGTGTTTATTTGACAAGTGTGCAACTGTGATACACCATGGATGCATGTGACAGTGTCATGTAGAAGTCTGATTGCCAGATGTGCCATGGATGGCGATTTTATCACTGCGACAGGTGGTGGAGATGTACAGATCCATGTATGTCTGGTGGCATGTGTGCATGTGTTCTGCACTCCCCGTGTTGCATGTGAGGTGAGGCTCACCTTCGGCTGCTCATGCTGTTGTTTGTGAATGGATGGTGCTGCCTGGTGCAACATTCCTGTTGATGTGCTCATGTGTGTGAGTTCTAATGACATGTGTGTTGGGGAGTGTGATGGCATGTCTGAAGTTTGACACTGCCACTCATGTACAACTGTCATGTGTTTATCAGACCATTGTACAGTGCCCTGATGCCTGTGTTCTACCTCTCCCTGTCTGCAACGTCAACTAATGAAGAGGGCAGAGAAGGTGCTGTGGAGCAAAGCGGCAAGGATCCCACCGCCAGCCGGAGACTCGAGGCCTGGCTCCCCTCCCAGGTTGTCATCTCGCCGGGGAGTGAGGAGTCTGGTGCCGCATCCATGGCCGCAGCTGCTGAGGGTAGGTCCAAGTGGCAGAGGTCGGAGGTGGACTCCTCAGCAGCAGAAGGGGCAGCTGAGACCCCACAGGGTCCGATGGAGGAAGATGGCACGGAGTCATCCAGGTTGGTGGGGGGTTTGGTTGAGGAGGAGGCCGTGGAAGGGACACACACGGGGTCTGGAGGGGGGGATTCCACTGGTGCTAATGGTGCAGTCCAGGGGCAGGGACAGGAGGCACACAGGCCACCGCGGAGGTGCCTGAGTGTAATCCTGTCCCCGATCCTGTGACTGCATCTTCCCGCACCAGCAGGGATGCCTACGTCCAGACCCGTTCTCAGGGAGGGGATGAGCGCACAACAACTGGCCTTCCTCTCCCTGCGGATGTGGCAATCCGGGACCGTGTTGAGCCTGTCCTGGCTGGGGTGGCGTTGCTTCAACGGGGCATGCTAGATGACCTGCAGTGTTTTCGTGAAGACACTGCACGTCTTCTCGGATGCCTCTTTGACCGCGTCGACCTACTGGGACGGGTCACCAGGACTGGATTCCTCCGTCTGCTGGACCTTCTTCCGACCCTCTCCTCACCTGAACCCCATATGCGCCAGTCATACTCCGTGCCATTTTCCGGCCCATGTATCACCTGGGTACCCTGTGGAGCTGCCTCTGACCCAGCGGCCAGGCTGGTGGAGGACACATCCCTGCCACAGTCGGAGGTCCAGCAGGGGTGGCCACACCAACAACTGCATCCCAGCAGGAGGAGGACGTGCAGGCATCAAGAGCCGGGGCACAGCCACAGCAGCAGCAGGCTCAAGGTGGGAGCGATGATGGCTCGAGGCCATCAACATCAGAGGGTCAGGCAATGGCCGGAGGTCAGGAGGACCCTGGATTGGGAGTGTCTTCCGTGTGGCAGTGGTTGGGCCAGCACATAGATGCAGAGCAGCGGCGGGCAGAAGAGGCACGGCTCACTATGGTCAGGGCGGAGAACTCCATGCGCAGGGTGCTGAGGTGGGCCAAGTGCTTCGAGGCAATTCGCAGGGAGTTGGAGGTGGACATGGCGTTATCCCTGCGAAACCTCGGGCCATGGAACAGGCCCGCCTCCAGAACTTAGGACAGGAGTTCGATGATGCCCTGGTCCGGGAAATCGACAAGTGAGCCGTAGGACTTGCCCGCCGCCATTGTATATAGTTAGTAAGTGTTAGGTTTCATTTATGTTTTTCTTTCATTTGGGGTGCTTGGACTATGCTCCACCTTTTTGTAGATAATTCTATATTAATTAGTCTTTTTTGTAGGTTTCATTTCAATAGTTGGGCTCATGGACCCTGGATTTGTTATTTGTATATAGTTGAACAGTCGATTTTTCATCATTACTTTTTTTTATTTGACCATGGAGCAATGGATTTTACTTATTTCTTTCCCTTTGGATTTGCTTTGTTGGACGGAGACTTTGGACACATCTCCATTTGGATTCATTTGGATTTTGATTTCATTTTTTTTTTTTATTTTGGGACATGCTGCATTTTATTTCTTATTTCTATTATTGTGTGTTTTCATTTGATTTCCTTCATTTTGTGTTCAATACATTTTTCTTTCGTACTTCAATTTGTGGTATTCTCTCATTGGTTTCATGTATGTCACAATGTGGGTTTTCACATTCACTGCCATCCATTGTGTGTGTGTCTGAGGGACATGTGTTGATGTACATACTTGCATTTGGGTTGTGTCATGTAATGGGCATTTCAATGTGGGGTAGATGGAATACTTGGTTGGCTCTTTGGACAGGGGTGGCATGCAGTGGGCTTTGGGTGGCCATAAGGCCCATGATTGTGGCTCATGATGACGTGTTGGGGGGGACATGAGTCGGGGCCTGCTGGCAGGTGCCCGTCACTACTGGGTTGGTGAGGGTGCAGGGGGACATGAGTCGGGGCCTCCTGGCAGGTGGCCCTCACTGCTGGGTGTGTGCGGGGGCAGGGGGACATGAGTCGGGGCCTGCTGGCAGGTGCCTGTCACTGCTGGGTGGGTGGGGGTGTAGGGGGACATGAGTCAGGGCCTGCTTGCAGGGGGCCCCCACTGCCGGGTGGGTGGGGGTGCAGGGGGACATGAGTTGGTGCTCACTGTTGCATGGTGACATGTGGGCTTCCTGGGGGGCATGCCCAGGGTGGATGGGCTACCAGTGGGGCATGGCCTAGGTGGATGGGCTGCCTGCAGGCCTGGGGAGGGAGGAGAGGGCACACCTGGGAGGTCCCACACTGCCAATTTGCATGTGAAACTCCGCGCGCACACCCTTAATACACATACCGCACTCGCCCAGCAAAATTGCTTGTGCAACTCCACACGCACCCCCAGAAAAACACGTACCCCACTCGCACAAGGCCTATCGCATGTGAAACCTACCACGCACCCCTCAGTAGGCACGTACCCCCTCCCACAAGGGCTATCGCGTGTATAACTTCCCGTGCAACCCCAAAATACACATACCCCGCTCGCACATGGCCTATCGCGTGTGAAACTTCCCAAGCACCCTCGTTATACACATACCCCGCTCGCCCAAGGCTATCGCGTGTTAAACTTCCCGCGCACCCCCTTTATACACGTACCCAGCTCGCCCAAGGCCTATCGCGTGTATAACTTCCCGCGGACCCCTCAGAATACACGTACCCCGCTCGCACAACACCTATCGCTTGCTAAACTTCCCGCGCACCCACGTTATACACGCACCCTGCTCGCCCAAGGCCTGTCGCGTGTATTACTCCCTGCGCACCCCCGTTATACACGTACCCCGCTCGCCCAAGCGCTATCGCGTGTTAAACTTCCCACGCACCCCTGTTATGGATTTAGCAATCCATAACACCCAACATTGATCGTGCCGTTATTTTCCAGTGTCGGCCATCAAAATCCATGCAGGTCTTGAATTTGATATCAACGATCTAGTCACAGGCTAAACGGATTATCCCATTGTATGAGTGTCTGTGACATGATTAACTATCCGGAGGCCAGAGAAAAATTTCGACCCTATGTGGGATACTATTACCTCTACCACCTGAAGTGGGCAAACTGGCGTGCAGTTGAGCTTGGAGGCATTGTATTTGGTTAGAGTTTAGCCCACTGATTCCTCCAATTACAGATGATCATCGATGATTGAATTCTTGAATTCTTGTCATGATTGCACCCATGTCTGACGTGTCGTGATACTGTACCCTAAGAGCACTCCAAACATACACGTACCCCACTCGCCCAAGGCCTATCGCGTGTTAAACTTCCCACGCACCCCTGTTATGCACGTACCCCGCTCGCACAAGGACTATCGCGTGTGATACTCCCCGCGCACCCATCAGAATACAAGTACCCCGCTCACCCAAGGCCTATCGCGTGTGATACTCCCTGTGCACCCCTCAGAATACACGTACCCCACTCGCCCAAGGCCTTTCGCGTGTGAAACTTCCTGCGCACCCCCCAAATGCACTGTACCGGCCCTGTGAACTGGTGCAGGGTTAGCGCGGCCCTTTGCGCTGCATTGGGGATTTCAATGCCTTATCCTTGCGCAAGGGGCGTTCTTGGGGGCGTAACTGACACTGCCGGATGTTCCCTGCGCTAGCGCGCATAATGGCTTCGATATTCCATGAATATGCGGTGTGCCAGAATGCTGTTAAGCGCACACGGCTTGCGCACACTACCTCTCTGCGCTGCTCGCGTGCGCTGCCTCTGCACTGAAATCTGTGAATTACCCTGTGAATCGGAACCTCAAATATGCATTCCTAAATCTGGTAGAAGGAGATTTGATCAAATAATCGGCCAATACATGACGTTTTTTGTTGCCAAACGGATTGTTTTTAAAGTCGATACATGAATCACACATTTGTTGTATCCTGATCCAGTCAGATTGGTATGATTTCAGTTCGGCTCGCGTTGGGTTGATCAGTAAGTTGTCTAATGCTATATTGGCAGTTGCAAGAATGTCTAGCACGGCAGACTTGCAGGTGTTTGCGTATTTATGGGCAGATGTAAGAACATATGTTGCCAAAAAACATAATAATGTGTTTGCGTTAGGGGCTAAGATGCATTTTATTAAAAGAAAACATAGCTTCCATGCATAGCTAGAGTTAAGAGAAATTAAGCCCAATTCAAACCAGATCCAGGCCACTGGGACCCACTGTGGTAGGTTTACGACTTGTCACCAGAACCACCCCTCAATGCTGTCCCAGAACGCTTGTTGGAATATATGTTATGTTTCAGCGCCATATATTAAAATCAGAACAGCCATTTGGTTGTAATAAGTGAGTGCTGGCAGGCATGTAAACCTTAACCACAAAATTGATGAGTGGAAGGTTTTGAATGACTCTGAACCACTGGCATTGCTCTGGGCAACCTTCCACACCACCGTTTTTTAGCCCGTGTGCGCCATTGCAAAAGGGGTCCAGCCATATGCAAATCAGTCAGGTACTGCCACCAATGGTAGCAGCCCAGCCCAAACTGCTATGCCAGGTCCCCTCTGCACGGAAACACAAGCAACCCCAGACATGTTTCGGCCTTGTTGGGCCTCCTCAGCGAGGTGCTGCTTGGTTCCCCATGGTGCAGCGAGCAAGGGACCCACGTCTGGGCATACCCTCTCTCACATAGTGAGACAAACTTTAACCACAAAATTGATGGGTGGAAGGTTTTGAATGAATCTGAACCACTGGCATTGCTGTAAACTTGCCATATTTGTTTAGAATTGCTTTAGTTTGTGATATGGCTGTTAGAAACTTGGTCTTGATGCCGATTAGATACGGCTTGTCGTTGGGTTGCTTATTTATATTAGAGACTAGGTAAGTATAGTGACGGACGACCTGGAGCTGTTTAGAGTGTAATGGCCAGCTGTTCTTTTTACCTCAAGGTCGTTTTTTTCCGCAGTGCATCACCTTTGTTTTTTCAAGGTTGATTTGTAATTGATTTTCATGTGCATAGGTGCCTAGTCCTTAGAGTAATATTTGGAGACCTTTGGGTGTTTTAGATAGCAGCACTAGGTCGTCTGCATAAAGGAGCCATGGGATGATATGAGTTCCTAATTTGGGGGTATCAGTAACAATGTTGGTAAATCTTCTTTCAGATCCAGTATAAAAGAATTTAAAAGTGCAGAGGCCAGGATGCCCCCTGTTTTAGACCTTTGTGAGTAGTGATTTGTAAAGATAGGAGACTGTCTGGAGTCAATCGTACCTGAATTGAAGTAGCTCAGTGAAGTAGGTTAATAAGGTAACAACGGAGGGCGGACACTGAGCGTTAATCAACTTGGATAATAACATTTGCCTAGATATGGAGTCAAAGGTGGAATGGAAATCCATAAATGCAAGATACAGTGGTTTTATTGCAGGTGAGGCAGTGTGATTTCAAGGCAGTTATGGTCAGGAGGTTTATGACTGTGCCCAGTCCTGCCACAAATCTGGTTTTGAAAGAATCACAATGTGATGTTATAGCGGCCCACTCATTAAATTCTCTTAAGATAAAGCGAGCAAATATCTTGCTATGAGCATCTAAAAGGGCGATGGGCCTTTAATGGATCGAAGATTGTCAGTCGCCCTTCTTAAATATAGGGATTATTATTGAATGACGCCAAGAAGGGTGCAACAGATTTGTCCGAATGATATATGAATAGATGTTAGATAGAATCCTAGCCCAGGCAAGCGGGTGGTCTTTAAACATCACGTTGCTCAACCCATCTGGGCCAGAGGCCCTAAAATAACTAGATTTCTGAATGAAGTATAAGATATAAATCTTCAGAAATCTGAAGTTGAAATTGATTAGATGGTAAATTAGAAGAGACTTCTGATGAGGAAGAGGGGAAAACATACAAGTTTTCAAAGTGTGCTACCCACTGCACTTCAGACACGCCATTGATCTGAATTGCTGGCTGTGAGATTTGCCTAGTTTAATAAGGACCATGTCTGTGCAAAGTTTTTGGAAGCAATGGCCTTAAGCATCATTTCTCCATCTTGTTGATATAATTTGGCTTTTCAGGATTGAATCCAATTTTTATATCTAGTTCTTATAGTTTAAGTGCTTCAGATCTTAAATCTATGAGGAGAATTAGCACAACTCTTTTAAATTGGTGAAATAATGTTTTCCTGTCTTTTAATTGAGCATCGTATGTATGACCATTTTTGTGGATCTTCTTTGCACCTCCATTGGAATAGAGTCTGAAAAGATGCAAGATGGATCCGTACTGTTTGTCGTCAAAATTAGCATCTTGATTTTCAAAATTATATTTTTGTACAAGACAATTATTCAAATTGCATGATAGTGGTTCAGTCCAACGGACGCTGTTTTGTCCATTATTGAGTATAAGAGTGTCTTTGAATTTGTTTTCATAAGAATCATTCTCGTGTAAATGCCAAGACCATTTGAGCGTCAACATTTCGTGGTTGCTTTCTTTTCGTGGGACGATCTCGAGACTATCAGCCTCTGCAAATAGATTTGGATCCACATAAATGTAATCAATAATGGCCTTCTGAGAGTGCTTCCTCCAGGTGATCTAAGGAGGTATGTGTCATGCCACTGGCGCACACATTGGCAACCATCATGGACTATTTTGAACTCATTTATCTTCATAATACTCTTTGAACAACCCCTATTCACACTTTGGTCTTTAATTTACATTTGCACGACTTTGGTACTTTCTTATGTAATTCAGCTAACTACATGTACCATACTGCACCTTGCTACAGTTATCAATTCCTGGCTATTCCCATTCATCAGTATTGGAACCACAATCCCCAGAAGCCCTAGCGATCTGTGCTGCTTCCACCTTCTCAGGACCAGAGAGGGAGGAGGCAGATTACCTTCAGGTGTGCTGCTCCAGGTGCTGCCAATTAATCTGCCTCAGTACAGGGCAGGGCTGTATTTAAGCAGCTGCCTGCAGGAGCCCAGTCTCTTGCATTAAGAGTTCTCCCAGCACCTTTTTGCCTTGAGCCACAATTTGTATGCTGTTCCTGTTGCCGTATTATCCTGCTCCTCTGGGCTCCCTGCCTTGCAGCCTGCTACAGTCCACTGCCATCAGCCCTAGTCCTCTGGGCTCCCTGCCTTGCAGCCTGCTACACTCCGCTGCCTTCAGCCCTAGTCCTCTATGCTCCCTGCCTCGCTGCCCTGCTCCTCTGGGCTCCCTGCCTTGCAGCCTGCTACACTCCGCTGCCTTCAGCCCTAGTCCTCTGGGCTCCCTGCCTTGCTGCCATGCTCCTCTGGGCTCTATGTCCGCAGCCTACTACAACTCTCTATCCTGCTCCTCCGGACTCCCTGCCTTGCAGCCTACTACAGTCCTCTGCAGTCCTCAACAGTTTGCCTGCACCTTGTGCCATCCGTTACTCCAGCCCTGCTTCCTTGTTTGCAGCCCCCCTGTTTCCTGACTACTGCTCCATTACTCTCTTCCTTGTATGCAACCCCCTGTTCTTGATCCCTGTCCTTCTCTTCCTTGAGTCTTTTGTCCTCCCTTAGGTTATCCATTCCAGTTATACTGTTTCTGTACAGACACCCACAGCTGTTGTTCCCAGCCATGAGCATACAGAGTGGGCTCCTGTAATAGCAATCTGTGCAGAAGGCTGGAGTTTCCAAAGGTCCGTGGAACACTCTTTCCAATTTCTGCATACACCCCAAGAGGGAATCCAGTTTGTTTGTACCTTTGTATTCCCTGCCCCTTTTTGTTCACAGCTATTGTTACCTATTCTTCTTTCTTGTTGAGCTTCCTGCTGTGTGTGCTTATCTGTAACCTTACATCAGCACAGCCACCCAAAACCTACCTGGGTGCCCGGTGCCACTCTTGACAGAGTGCCATCTCTGACAGTATGGCACCAGGCAATGAGCCATTGGTCATGATCATGTAGCTTTCCTGCATAAATGTAGACCACCAAAGTTTTGTTATGCCTGATGGTGATGAGCCTATTGGTAGACAATGGAGATTTAAGTCACCTACTAGGATCTTTATAATATATACATTTTTATATTGTTGATGACCATATAGAAGTTATGAATAATACATTATATCTGGAGGCCTAGGTTATTCAGGGTATCAAGGATACCGAACGTACACATCTATTAAAATGCACATGATGTTTCTGCATTCAATGTAAATAAGCAGTCAAATAATTAATAAAATATGCATCTCATATTAAATATACAATATTGATGAAATCCCTAGACATAGACTTGTTTCGCACTCAGTGGAGATTATAGTAAGGGTGTGCTTAATGAGTCCAATCCTTTAGTTAGCACAATATTTCTAAATCTTCTAAACCATCCTAAGTACTTCCTCTTTCAAAATGAATTACTTGGAGACCTTCTAAATACTCCTTAGGCATCTTTTATCTGGAAACGTGTCGACTTTCTCTGTTGAGTCAATGCATTGTATTCTTTGTATGTATTGTCGGTATATTTACCTCTTTTGGATGAGGTTACCACAGTACAATTGCAGTGTGTTCTTGTGGGCATGCCGGTTTGATGCACGTGTGACACCACAGGTTGCACAGATGTAGGTTGTATTATATCACAGTAAACTGTAGAAATATACTTATGCATAAAGTTGGGACGCACACTTGTGCAGATTTGTACACAGTCTTTTTAGCAAATTTGACAACCATAGTTATTGAGGCCTCAGCAGTATGGGAGCAAATTTCAGCTCAGAGTCTGTGCAGAGGGAATGCCCTCCAAATACACATTTAGCAGATGCAGATCCATGTGAGCTTCTGCAAATGTATCAAAATAAATATCTCCAAAGGACTTTCCAGGTATTAAACATAAATAATCGCACAGGATGTGGATGCCCACCATTATAGAGCACAGGATGAGTGGATTGAAAGATTAATAGGGCAATATGAGCTCCAATGGGGCGTAGCGGTGGCATGTAGCGACATATAAGCCCCCTGACCAACTTCCATGTCATGCAATGTGAAGAAATTCCTCACTAATAATGATCAAGGCCTTCTCGTGTATCAGCGATACTGACACTGTCTGAGCAGACAGCCAAGGGCGCTGTGGGCATAGGCAAATTCCTCTGCATTCCAACTGAAATCCTTCCACCAAGTTAACTGATTTGCTGTTACTCGTCACTATTCCATTATAGTGCTGAATTTAGCAATCCATAACACCCAACATTGATCGTGCCGTTATTTTCCAGTGTTGGCCATCAAAATCCATGCAGGTCTTGAATTTGATATCAACGATCTAGTCACAGGCTAAACGGATTATCCCATTGTATGAGTGTCTGTGACATGATTAACTATCCGGAGGCCAGAGAAAAATTTCGACCCTATGCGGGATACTATTACCTCTACCACCTGAAGTCGGCAAACTGGCGTGCAGTTGAGCTTGGAGGCATTGTATTTGGTTAGAGTTTAGCCCACTGATTCCTCCAATTACAGATGATCATTGATGATTGAATTCTTGAATTCTTGTCATGATTGCACCCATGTCTGACGTGTCGTGATACTGTACCCTAAGAGCACTCCAAACATCTTCTCTGCAATATTAAATGGCACTCTATAATGTGCTGTGTTCTGTGCTGTCACACTTGAATAGCCTGCTCTCTTGCATACACCATCAGCTCTTTCCCCAAGAATGGCTGCTAAGAGACCCTTAATTTCCCCTATGGCTAGCACATTTCCTCCTGTCATTTTTTCCAATTCATAAATCTATTTTCCCACAAGCGATATCATACTCGGGAGTTTGCATTTTAAATTATCCTCATCCATCTGTGGCCTTGGAAGATATTGCGGTCTTGCTCCCCTTTTTTCCAATAAGGGCAACTGCATAAACACTATCGCGCAATCAGCTCCCATCATCTGCCTATCCATGGTGGGGACAATGGTTCCTAACCACTTCCTTTCTGACAATTATCTTAGCCTATTCACATATGGCGGTGAATTTACCTTCTCACTATACGATCGTCCTCTGGGATGCTCTGGGTATGTTATGGGATCTGGCGTCCTATCCTTAGGTTGCTCTAGATCAGACCATCTTACCTCCTTGTCTGTCTGCAGGCATCCCTCGGGGCACATGCACTTCCTCCCTCTTCCCCATGGAAGGATTCCCTCTCTTTGTTTGACATGTCTAGTCCCAAACTAGTATGACTTTTGTCCCCTTCATCCTTAGCTAAGGTCAGTCTGCTTAAGGACAAGACCCTATGCTCTAGACTGAAGGACTTTTCTTCTTCGCTTCATGCTTGGAAGAATAGGGATTCATCTTCCTTCCCTCAGCTTCCCGATTTGCTCCCTTCCCTTAACTTTTGGTAGGTTTTAGCGATTCTGTTTCCGATACTTCTCATATCAAAGTTCTCTTCTAAGGCCGCTCTAGATGGCCCTGGCATCGCTCCCTTTACCGTGAGGAACTCTTCCACTCTGTCCCATTGTATTGTAGGATTCGCATCCATTCGTTCTGTACGCGCGTTACCTAGTCAGCTTTCTCCTTTTTTCCTTTCCTTTCCATCTCTTAATTTCTCGTTCTCTGTCGATCGCAGACTTTTCTCTTCCTTGTCCTACAAGATCTTAAAGATATCTTCTTTTCTCGTACTCTCCTCTGGGCTGTTTTCACTGCTATAAGCAGGCAGTTCGTATATCAGATTACAATACCCCGTTCCTGCTTTCAGTTCCTTTAAAGGATACAATCCTTTGTCTTCCATACTATTGTCTTTTACAACTGGCAAAGTAAGAGGAGCTGAGGATTCAACACCTTCCACTTTACTCTGGTTAAACATCCACTCTTCAGGTGGTGGATCTTCCCTCTCTTGCTGGTACATCTTCCAGAGCTCTGAAAAAGCTAACCTCTTCTCTAAATTCTTTCCCGTGTATACAGCATGCAAGTATGTGGTCATGTGTTGCAATACCGCTTTTGACAACGATCCCCCTTGTGGGCATGGCATGAACATCTTATCTACCGTGCCTTTCACCCGATCCCCACTATAATGATTGAGTTTGGGCATGTGTTTTGGCAATGACTTACATAAATGCATCAGAGGAGTAATATCTCCCATTGTGATTAGTCTTATTTGAGTGTCAATACTTACTAGAGTTTATAAAATACCTTTGCCACTTTTCAATTCTTAAATACAATAAATATGAGCACGCTCCAACAATTGCCACTCAAAGACTCTATTTCTCCAATTTTCTCTGTCTAACTCTGGATTGTTACCAACCACTTCCCTAGATAGACAGTATAACTTCTTAACTTTTTCTCAATTCTCACAAAACTGTTCGAGTCACTTCTTGACACCTTAATTCAACATAAATACATAAAAAGACTAGTTGACTCTTTACATAAAAACTTCAGTGATCAGCCTCATCCTCTTGCCTCTACTTAATTCCCTGATGACAGAGTTTAGATTGTCACCTTATGCGGACCTGTCCTGCACGTAGCCTAGTTTACTCCGATTGGAGTGTGAGAAAACCTCTTCTAAAACCCTCTTGGGTTAGGACTCTTTGGACATTATATTTCTCTCTCTTTACACAATATTTCCTGTTAAATTCGTTACTTTTGTTAAATTATCACAACCCCGTCCCCTTAATTTGCCATTCCCCTCAGTCTACTCACCATTCGCTCGTCTGGCTCGAGGTCTTCGGTATCGTCGTCTCCTCCAATCAACCACTTTCGCTTTCCACCTGCAAAACGCCTGTGGAAACCAGGTAGGGATTTTGTCAAAGAGGGACCCTGCCCACCGTCTCGATTTTCTTGCAAGATTTTTATTTGGCTGCTCTCCACCGGAAACCCTGCAATCGTCCGGCTAGATGGCGGAGGATATTCGATCGTCCAAAACACTGGAGTTCTAACAGGTCGATAGGTCTTCTATTAAACCATCCGACATTGCTACCACGTGAACCTGGGGGGTCCTTAAATCAGTAACACGTCATGCATGGATGGGATGCAGAAAAACTCTTACACATAATAATAAGACCAACTTAGGAAGTTGGCAAAAAGTCTCCTACAACTGTTTTATTATCAATTGTCTAAAAGAGGGAGTTACAATGGACATCAATGGACGTTCGCTTAAGTTCTCTCCAAGTATTTCATAAAAAACAACAATTTTATAATGAAAATTCATCATACACGATGTCATACTAAATGGCAAACAAGAACAACCTATGGGGGGTTGTGATTGGCTAAAGGGGAACGTCTAAGGATACTTTCTATATAGGAACGGGTTGTGATTGGGTCTCTACAGTCAGGTGGACAACTTATGCCCACCCCTAGCGCAAGTCATCTTCAACAGTTATTAGATACACAGTATATTATTGGCTCTCAAATGATAAGACCCTTCATGACATGGCCCTCTACAATTGGTTGACAAGCTCTTACCCTTCTGGAACATTCGGCTCACTAGCAGCACGTAAGCTGGTACCCCAGGTGCCAGTGGGTGGACTTGACCAATTCTCCCCAACCAATTAGCCCAACATCACTCAACGCTCATGCCATCTGCAATTCAGATTGTCTTTAAACTCAGCCTTGCAAAGTATCCTTGCTCCTGGGAATATAAGGCAGTATAGGCACACTCTTATCACAATTCTGGACTGCACGCCCAACTCCTATTTCTATCCTTGGCTCACGTGACTGGAGACCATATTTTGACCCGTTTTGCATCATTTAATTGTCTTCATTTAATAAACAGACCATCCACCTTATGGCGATTTTGCGAATTTTGCAAAGAAGTTGCAAAATTTGCCATTTCCCCCAATTCCCGCTATAAATCATTAAATGAGTGCAAAAAAGACACATTAGCTTAGTGTGTCTTTTTTCGCACTCATTTAATGATTTAGAGCGAACACAGCTGACTGCTGATTGCAGCAGCTTGAGGGTTAACACCTCCGGCTCTGAGTTGCAGGCCCAGGATTGGGGGAGGGTCAGGCAGGCCTGGGAGATGCACAGCATTTGGCTGTGACCCCAGGCACCTCCAAGGCTCTTTGAGTGTCCGCCCTGCCGAGCTGACAGAGTTGGTGAAGCGTAGCCAGGTAAGCACTGGCCTGTCCGCTCATCTGCCCCCAACGACAGGAAAGTAAGCTGTATTAATTTCAAATTGCTTTACAATTACAATTACAATTATTGTAAAGCAATTTGAAATTAATACAGCTATGAGTCTTCAATTGGTATCATGCAGCCCAGCCTTGATTCAAGGCTGGGCTGTGTAAGTGACTCCAATCAAGCAATCCCACT
Organism: Ambystoma mexicanum; assembly: GCF_040938575.1. Classification (NCBI taxonomy): domain Eukaryota; kingdom Metazoa; phylum Chordata; class Amphibia; order Caudata; family Ambystomatidae; genus Ambystoma; species Ambystoma mexicanum. The sequence goes on from NC_090924.1 coordinate 1,315,747,576, forward strand.
AAGTCAGTGCCTTGTCTGGGATGCCCAAGGGAAGCCCTTATTTATATATTTTTATGGCAAGTTATAATCTGGAAGATGAACCCTTGTATAACACCCATCTCTTAGAATCCCCCTGACCCCACTGAGCCAAGAAGTAGATTTGTTTTGCAAATTTAAAAGGTTTATTTGAAAAATTAAACAATATATATCTCACACTTTTATAATAAATTAATAATTGATATCACACTTATGAATATAATGTTGATCAACAATGGGTAATCTGACACTAGCACACCTCTTTACAATCAATGAGGAGTTGGTATAGGATGGATAAGGCAGCGAAAATACTTTTATGGTTTCAAGGGAAAAGCAATGAGGAATGAAATGCAGTACAGAAATAACTTGATATGATTTTAGCAAAAGATAATATAATCACTTTTTCTCTGGCAATTCACCCCCCCCCCCCTATGCAATGTAAGAAATGAAAGGAGGAGCACACAGTTATCAGGAATGCAATCAAATACAATACGAAATTCAGTTCCCCTCCAGCAAGCTTAGAGGAAAACAGGTAGAAGTTTGAAACACAGGCGAATTACTTTAATGTGGTTTGCAAGGAAGTGAAAAGATGCTAAAATTGATTTTAATTCCCTGTGCGAGGTTCAGGGTAGGTGATGGCTACTTTATATTAGTTCAGGCTCACTTTAACAATGCTCTATGAGTAACTAGCAGGTTAAACGAATTTTAGCAAAGGAAAGCAAGGAGCTGCTGACTTTTTTACTGGAGAAGAAATCAGGCCAAATCGCAAATCGTAGTAAAATTCGCAAGTGCGTGAATCGTGATTACGGCAAAAGTATAAGGATTAGATTATTTTAACTAAGAGATTGGGTTCTGCACAGTTCTGGCGGATACTCACTCCTAATTTTAAAATGAATGGGCCTCGTCACAGATCTGGTCAACTGGACTGGACTTCGGGCGGTTCTGCTCACAGCGTCTGGGTCAGCTCTGCTCTGCTCTGCTGGTCTAGCCTCTCTGGATACAGCGGCCTCTGGTTCTGGATACTGCTCTGGTTTCCGGTCCGGATCAAGTGGATTCTGGATGTAACACTGCTTTCTGGGTACTGGCAAAAGTTCTTGGCAAAGAATTCAGACAGCTCGCCCGGCTGTGGAATAGTTTACAAATGATTTTAAGGATGCTGAGGCCTGCTGAGAAGAGTTCTCAGTTTGTGGATTTAGGCCCTTGCTTTAAGTTCTGAAGTAAAGTTCTGGTCTCTGGAGATTGATGGATGTGAAGTCTGGAGTCTCCCGGCAGAGCGTCCAGCAGAAAATGGAATTGAATCCCTATCTGTCCTGCACTGTCTGATTTTATGTGTTTAGAAAGTGGGTGGAGAGGCTAGCTTCACTAAGGCTGCCCCTCTCTTAATTTGATAGATCAATAGATTCTTTGGTCCCTGATTTGGGAAGGGATAGTGTGTCAGAGTGATGTCATTTTTATGACCTGCAGAAATGACACTCCCCTGGTCAATGTGCACACAAATCTATTTCTGATCCAAATACCTATTTCCCAGGTACACAAGTGGTTGATATTACATTTACATATTACACATTGCTTAAGGTAGTTTCTGTTCCGACTCTGCCGTTTCTAGTAGCTTGCATTCAAAAATGGCAACTTATTTTCGATTTTAGTGGGTTTTGCAACATTGGTTTTTCATCAAAAATTATACAAAGGTACACCCCCCTTCTCCAAATATCCCAGTAAATTTCCAGGTCTCTAGCTTAAATACTGTGTCTGCAATCTCCATAATTAGTGGGGTTTTGCACCAGAACATCACAAAAATTGGAGTTTGGTCTTGAATTGTGGGCACAGTTTTCATTTTAAGGATCCCCAAATTTCACATTTCTGTCATCTGGTTACAAAGAGTTATCAGTGTTTTTATGAAACATATATTTGCCTTCAATTCAACTCCCCAAAGTGTTTGGGTCCGCCCCCAGAGGCTTGGGTGGGCCAGGGAACACATGTCTCTGCTCACAGGCAGATCTTTGTTTACAGCCAACATTCAAAATTAACATACCTCATTCAACTGAAAGGGGCTATTGTCTCTCTCCTCCAGGCTGAAGGGGAAACCCCCTCCCTCTCACTCAGAAGGGCCATGTGATACCATGCCTCCTGTTGTGAGTCTCTGGGGTGTTAAGAGTTCTCAGCCTCTTGGCCTCTGGGAACAGCAGGTGGCTAAGATTTTCAATTAACCAACAGGCTTTGAAGTCCCTGCCCCTCTTGCAACTCCTAAATACAGTTCCCTGTCAGAGTTTAGACCGCTAACGCCGGTTTGTGGACAAAGCTGGTACCGCACCCATTTTTGGGATCTGACTTGAATTACTGCATTTCAATAGAGTGATCTTTTGCTTGATAGAATAGGACCCTTGCTTAACATTGTTTTGATGGCATCCTTACAGTAGAGTGGTGATGTGGAACCCCCCACAAGAAGGTTGTATCTTTGGAGTGGTCTTGTGCCAACTGCGCAGTTCTCCTGGATTCTGGCGTGAATGTGGGCGGCGACAGCTCATCCCCACATCCACCCAGTCTATTGATTTAGCATGGGTCAAAACCCTTCACAAACCCCCTGCCCGACTACGCTTTGATTCAAGTCGAGGGGAAGTCGGGTGCAAGGGAGGTTTTGAGCCCTTGCGCTGGTATGTCCACATTATCTTCTTCCAATTCTGTAGATGGCACAGTTCAGCATCTTTTCCTCCACCCAGTCAGATCGATCGGTCCTCCTCGCCGGTCCTGATGGGAATATTGGGCGGTACCCCGGGCCCCTCATATCTTTGCTCCCGGTCCCTGGGCGGACTATTGATATAGTGGGGCGACATATACATTTTATACTTTAATAGACATAGCATTCCAATTTTGAAAAAAAAGATATAATTCAGAGACAGTGGCTTACAAGCGTCATAATATTTTAGAGACTATATGTGGGATATTTTAGGATTGGAACTGAATTAATCTGGAGCGGTCCCCTCTGGTATTGCAGAGGACTCCTCCAGTTGCTGCAGAGTGTGCCTGGGATGGCAACACTTTAGCTGATTTATATGTACCCACTTGTCTTCCCCTTCTGCCAGACTACCTTTGGGGATGCGGATCTTATACGCTACAGGGGAGATCTTGTCTATAATTTCAAACAGTCCCTTCCATGTAGGCAAAAATGTTCGCTGTTTGGCCTGGTTCCTTTGGAAATTGTATAGATAGACCCGGTCCCCCACAGTATATTCCTTCCTGGTGGTCTTCAGGTCGTAGTGGGTTTTCATGCTATCAGCTGATCTTTCAAGATTCCGCTGAGCATAGGCAAACGCATGCTGAAGGTGTTTCCTTAAATTCTCCACATACTCATGAGTTGTGGAGGCATTTATCAGTGTCTGCTCTCGGGTCCTGTAGAGCAGATGCTGGGGAAGCACCACCTTGCGTCCGGTCATCAACTCAAATGGTGACATTTTAGTTGCAGATGAAGGGGTAGATCTGATGGCCATTAGGACCACAGGTAATCGGATATCCCAACTTGGCCCAGAATCTGCCACAAACTTTTTTAATATGCTCACAATGGTTCGGTTGTATCTCTCTACTGCTCCAGAAGAAGCTGGCCGGTAAGCAATATGTAGCTTCCTTTTGACCCCCAGTATCTCCCACATATTTGTCATTACCTCACTGGTGAAATGGCTACCTCTGTCTTACTCAATCCTTTGAGGTAGACCAAAACGGGAAAAGATGTGGTTAATCATCAGGGCAGCTGCTGTTTCTGCTTTGCAGTTTGGGGCCGGGAGACATTCCACCCACTTGGTAAACAAGCATGTAACAGTCAGCATGTACTTGTTTCCTCTAGACGAGCGAATTACAGGGCTTACAAAGTCGATTTGTAAATCTGACCATGGCAGTGTCATTCCCCTCTTTTGGAGAGGCGCCCGGTGTGTGAGGGATGTTGGCTGAAATTGTGCACACACAAGACACCCCTTCAAGTATTGGTCGAGGTCCTGCCCCATGTGTGGCCAGTATGCAACCTCTCTTAAGATTTCAAGTGTTGTATGAAACCCCCTATGACCAGCGGTGGCCGCATCATGGGCGTGACTTAACATCAGGCTTCGGAATGAGGTAGGAACCACCCACTGATCATGGCCAGCTTGGGATTTCCTTACCAACAAACCGTCTTGGATTCGGAACATTTTTGGACATTTCATCAACACTCCTAGGTCCTCTTTCCCAATGTAATCGGTATCCGTCAGGGGAAAGTTCTCAGCATCCTCAATGTGTTGATAAAACTTACCAATTATTGGATCCCCCTTCTGAGCTGTAATCAAATCAGCATCAGTGGTCTTCATACTCAATTGTGCAGTTGAAAGATCATTGTGAGCATTTGTCTGGGACATAGTGATAGCAGTGACCTAGATTTCCCCCAACAGGGACTCTATTTCTATTAGATCCCCTTGGATGGCCCGGTTTCGGCCAGCTGATCAGCTAAGTCATTTCCAGTTTTGTCTGGTTCCTCTACTTTGGAATGACCCTTGATCTTTTTCCAGTAGATGGTTATCCCATTCGATGTGACCAGATCATCAATATTTTGGATTAGCTTCCCATGTTTCAGGGGTTTGTTATTAGCACATAACATGCCTCTGGTTTTCCAATTAACCAGGTGCTCCACGAACCCGTTCCGTACATAATCCGAATCTGTGATTATGACCAGTTCGTGGAGTTGATGTTGGACAGCAGTGAGGATGGCCTGATGCACAGCCATCAATTCTGCCACCTGACTACTTCGGGGACCAATTTTGTATCCAGCGGAGGGTTCTGGGGACTCATTCACCCATGCATTCCCTACGCCGGCCACCAGTTCTTTCTCCCCATTGTTGTCAACATGGTACGAGCATCCATCCACATAGACAGTCGGCATTCCCTCACACTTGTCTTCTTCAAAGACTTTGTGTGGGGAATTAAGGTATGCCTCCATGTTGTCCTTGATTTTTAGACTTTCGTCCTCGAGACAGTTTTCTCTGGGACAATCATGCAAGTCAGCCAGACCTTGCGCGAGGGGACTCTTCTTGTTTTGGCCATATCTGACCTCTTCAGGAAAGCCTTGCATTAACAGAATCCAGGAAGGAATTCGGGAATTACTCACATTTCCGGCCCGGATTCTGTCACTTTGGAGATATTGCAGAGGCTGGTGTGGAGTCTCCACTATGATGTGTTCCCCCTGGATAAACGGGCGTTAATTCTTCAATGCCCACACCGTTGACAGGAGTGCCTTCTCACAATCGTTGAATTGTTCCTCCACAGAGGATAAGGTTTTGCTCGCATAGGAGATTACTTTATTGACCTTGTCATGCTTTTGGTATAATACTACCATCAAGCACGTATTAGAGAACCCTGTCTCCAGGAAGAACTCCTTGTTTCTGACAGGGTAAGCTAGGCAAGGTGCTTGTGAGAGGCTTCTTTTGAGTTCTCTTACTGCCTCGGATTGTTCTGGACCCCATTCCCACTTGACCCCCCCTTCAAGAGATGAATCAGGGGTCTAGTGATCTCTGCGTAGCCTTCAATGAACTTTGTGCTGTAATTAGTCAGTCCAAGGAGGCTCCTAAGTTCCCGCAGAGTTGTGGGGTCTTTCAGTTTCTGAAGTGCTTCCACTTTCTTTTCTTGGGGACAGAGACCATGAGGAGTAATCTCATGCCCCAAGAAATTAACACGGGTTCTACACCACTGTGCTTTCTGGAAGGAAAGTTTTGCTCCGGCGGCCCTCAACTGTGTCAGAACATAACAGATCTCCGCTATGTGTTCTTCCACAGATGAACTTTTGATGAGGACATCATCTACATAAGCCAGGTGACCCCTCGCACCCAGGTCGGGCATGGCCTTGGGTAGGAAAATGTTGAATTCATTGCTGGAGTTGAGGTATCCGAAGGGAGTTCAGGTCCATGTGTACTGCTGGCCCCCAAAGGTAAAAGCCAGTTTGTATTGGTCCTCCCTACTGACAGGCACGGTGCAGTATCCATTGGTCAGGTCTATTGCTGTGAATACCTGTGACCCCTGAATCTGGGCCAGCCCTTGGTCAATGTAGGGAAGAGGCCATTGGGAAGTATGGACCCGTTTGTTGAACTCCCTAAGGTCGGCACAGAGTCTCCACTGGCCGTTTGGCTTCAATATTCCCAGCACCGGATTATTAAAGGTGCTGTGGACTGGACGGATTATTCCCCGGGACTCAAGGTTCTTAATTATTTCAGTAAGGGACTCCATGGATGCGAGAGGCAAGCGATATTGCTTCACAAACACTGGAGTCATGCCAGGGTCCGTGGGAATTGTTGTTGTGTGGATGTCAGTGCGACCACAGTCATATGAGTCTACCGCAAAGAGATCTTGGAAATCCAAGAAAACTTGTTTCAACTTTTGCTTCTGTTCCAGAGTCACACAGGCATCAGCTAGGTTGACCCTCTCTTCCACCATCTGCCTGAAGCCTGGAAAGACTTCTGGTTTGGCTATCTCAGCTGGCTGGAGAAGTCCCTGGTCAGAGTGCTGATTTGGACTGGAGGCTTCAGGTGGGAAAGGCAGCCCTCATGGACCTGGAAAATCACCTCGTCCCCTCTGAAGTCACAAGTCACATCTTCCTTACCATAAGGGCAAGAAGTGTACACCAGGAAGTTCCCCCCATGCCGGGTGAAAATCCTGTCTGGTGTTGTATTGTCCTCACTGTCACTGTCAAAACAGTCCTTGGGGATCGGTCCTAACAGTTCATTTCCTAAATCAATGGAGAAATGTCGGTCATCAACCGCCATTCCAATGATGGTGCCTGCGGCTAGAGTAATACTCTGAAAGTTACTGTTATCCACCTCTATTGGAATGGTGTCATGTTCTATGTTGACTAATGGTGTTGGGTTTACCCCTAACCCTTGTTGTTGGAGAGAAGCATTTAGATGAATATAAGCATCAGGGTTTTTCAATTTTTGTCCTCTTTTAACTTTCACTTCCAGGGAGAATTGTCGGGTCCTTTTTGGTATGGTGACTTCCTCTTTAAGCTGAATTTCAACTGCATAAGGTAGCAATTGAGCTGACCTAAATGCTTTTTCTTGATCATCAAAGCCCATGGGATTATCCGCTAATCGGGACCAAGCTTTGAAGTTTATTAGGTCCAAACTAATGGCGAAGCGATTGAGAATGTCACTGCCTAAGTAAAAGGCGGCAGTGACCTCTTGCACAACCCAACAATTATGGACTTTGCTCTTGTTGCCAATGGAGATTTTGAGCATACACCTGCTTGGCTGGAGATGTTTGGAATTGGGTGTTTCCAGATCCATTTCCCATTTGTCTATCAGTTTGAGTGTGGGAATGGCTGGATCTTTTGGGAGTTGGCGGAACATGGCTTCGCTGATGAAGCTCTTACCGTTGTTCGCACACACTCGAGCGAGAACAGAGTCCTTCCCATCATTTAACTGAACAGGGATGAACAACTAATCTCCAATTTGCTGCATATCAGCCAGGCTCTGAGCTGATTTCACATCTTTCTGGACTATAGGAGTGGGAGTGTCTGATTGTGGATTGGTAAAGAATTTCAGAGTGTTTCCTTCCAGTGTGGAATACCACCTTAAACTGGAAGGAAGGTTGATTTTCATAAATAGAAAGGACCCCCCATCACCAGTCTGTTGTCCTACTGCTATTACTGTCACGTCTGGAATTTGGTTGTTCTGGAAGTGAAATTCTACTTGGTCAGATTTTTGTTCAACCATGTGGCAGGTGCCATTTAAACTAACATGGTTGACACTCTGTTTTAATTTTATTGGTTGGCTAGTCTGGGTATAGAGGACCTTGTTTACACAATCTATTAGGGGTGACAACCTTCTCAGGAGGTCGTTCCCTAGTAAACAAGGGGTGCCCTCTGGAGTCACTACTATGACCGGGTGTTTCAACCTGTGACACCCAATTTTGATGTCCAAATCTGCAGTCCCCTCGACAGGAATTTTGTTCCCGTCAAAGTTCTGCAGTTGTCCAGGAAGAGAGGTGAGTGGAATACGGTAATTCTCCCCCCTTCCTGCATTTAGTTCATCAAAGGCCCTTTTGGACAGAAGGGTAGCTTGGGATCCAGTGTCCAACAGTGCCGAAATTGTACCCTGCCCCTGTACTTGTACCGGGGCATAATATCTTCCATCCTTCTCCTCAAGGGGGCACAAATAATGCACATTTTTGGACAAATGGTGGGCTAACTTTCTGGTTTTGGACATTGCTAGCGAAGAGATTTGGGCAGAATTCTGTGGAGAGCCTGGGGAATCTGAAAGAAAAAGTTGGCAACTGGAAATGGTTTCGGGTTCTGGGCCGCCCCCACCTTTTTGGAGGCAGTCATCAGGATGGGTTTGACCCATGGGATTTTGGTATTGTCGGTTCTGGGATGAGATGATGGGCGGCGGTAGCTAAGTCTCCACATCTCACCAGTCTGAATTGGCATCCCTTGGGACCCATTTTTCCTTGGGAGGAGTTCCCCCATCTCTGAAGTAGAAGATCCTTTTCCCAGGATCTTCTCAGGATCCCTCTCCCTCAAATTGGAAGACCTGTACCTGCTCCACAAAGTGGGTCTATTTGGGTCCTTTGTTTCTCCTACCTCCTCTCTGCTCCTTGGGTGGCAGACTTTCAGGGGCAGGAGATTTTGTTTCCGGTTCTTGGTTTTCCAGGGGCTGTTTACAAGTTGGGAAGGAAGATTCCTCCAAGGCTTTACACCCCTCTTCCCCTTGTGCCTCCTCCCTGGGAACCGGTGGGTTATCGGGGTGCTGCCCCTGTCATTGTTCTGGAGCACCAGGCCCAGAGTTTGGGGCATTCTGCGGTGGCATGCTCATCTGAGGGTTCTGTTGAGCTCTCAGTGTGTGACCCAGATCCCGTGCCATATTTTGGACCTGGCGCTCAAGTTGTGAAACCCGCTCAGGCTGATACGGGGCTCTATTTTCTCCCCTGGGCTGATCCCGGGAAGGGTAGCTATCCCTTCTCTGGTAATACCCTGGGTTGGGAAGATTTGGGTACCCCTCCACCCTTGGCCTCCCCTCTCCCGGATTAGGTTGTCTGGGCTCAGGGAATTGGGGAAAGAAGGATGGATGATTTTGGGGCTGGAAATTGGGTGGATACCTGGAGAAAAAGTTCTGCCCAGGATTTGGTGAATTTCTGCCCTCCTGGGGGACGTTAGGAGGGAAGTTCCCTGGGTCAGGTGCTTGGCTGGATCCCCCCCTTGGGCTGGAGGAGTCCAAACATAACCCAGGATGGGTCGGTTTCCCTTGTAGCGGGGACTTACATAATCAGGGGAGCGAGGGACCCCATTTGTGGGACTACCTCCTCGACTCCCTGTCTGTGACTGGCCCGAGGGCCTTCTGGGCTGTGAATTATTTGGTGCAGGCAGGTTTTCAGGATGCCCTTAATGGGCGTACTCCCCTGGGGTTCCCCACTAAATTGCACTGTGCTTGGGTGCCCATACCCGGATGCCCGCCTCTCCATTCCTGGGTGGTACTGGCCTATGAGCCCCATACTTTTGGCTGGATAGTAATCTGCCATTCCTGTGGCCCTGTACTCATGCGCGCCAGGGGACATGGGGGTGGCAGAGTCCAGGGACTGGGAGAGATGAAAGCCTGTGGTACCAGGGCTCCTGAGGTTATGCTCAGGTGTTTCCTTTTCCCAGCGAACCTCATCTCTGTCAGCCCCTGCTCCCTGTTGCAATGCAAGAGCCTGTGCTTTCAGTTCCTCAGTTAAGGCCTTACTAGTCTCTATCAGTCTCTCCTGCATGGCTACCTGTTGCTGGAGCCTATCATTGTGCTGACAGAGAGCCTCATTTTCTCGCTGTGCCTCCTGATTGGTCCTGGAGTATTGGGCCAGTCTCTGCTGCAGGACGGTTACCTCCTGAGTCCCATCCCTACTGGCCTGCTCCTTTCTTGCTCCACCCTCCTGGTGTGCTCTAGCAAGTCGTGATGCTCTTTTTGGAGGTCACCCAGCCCCTGGAGGGCCAGGTGATTTTTTTCAATTTTTTCTTTTAATTGGCAGACTTCCTGGCCTAAGGTGGCCCTTTCCTGACTAAGAGTCTGCATCTGTGCCGCCAGGTCGTCCCTTTGCCTTTGAAGGGCACGAGCTTTCTGGCTCTCTTGATCAAACTCTGCTTGGGTATCCAGGTTTTTCAGGATCAGTTTATTGCTCTCTGTCTTTTCCCTATCTAGGTGGTTTTGCAGGGTGACTACCTGCTCAGCACATGCTCTATTGAAATCTAATTGTTGCTCCAGCTTTTTCTGGCTCTGCAGTAGGGAGTCCAAACTGTCTTGGTGCTCCTTCTGCAAGGCCAGAATTCTGGTATCCTGGTCAGCCTTTTTCTGTTGCAGGATATCCATATCCTCCTTTATTTTAATGATGTACTGTCTACTATCATTTTCTGACTCCTGGCTCCTGTACAGCCTCTTCTCAGAAGAGTCCAGGTCAGATTGGGCCTTTTCTAAAGCCATCTGTTGCCTATTTGCCAGATCTTGGCCTTCAGCACATTTGTCCTGCATGGCTCCCATATATAGATACAAATATGCCGCTATCCTGGCAATCTTATTGTGTTCATCTTTGGCCTTAGAAGCCATATATAGTTCACTCAGGGCCACATGTAAGGGACCCTGATCTCTCCACATATCTGACCCAGTTGTAGTGACCTGTTGTGTGATCGCCTGCAACCATACATTTTGGTCCTGCTCAGACCATTCACCTCTCGCAAACAGTTTATGTAAGAGGTGCTCCCTAGCTATCTTCATATCTACCAAGGTCATCATTCTGGAATTTGAGTTCCTTTCTGACTTACAGAAGTTTGTATTTTATTTTGCAAAACAGACCGTTTCCTTAGAGCGTTCCTTTGAGGAGTGCTTTACAGCGTACCACAGCGTGGTGATCCGACCAGATGTATGTATCCCGTCAGTTAGCACACTGTATTAAGCTCCACAAGTGCTAAATCTAACCCAGAAGATCCCGGCTACGAGCCTCCACTCTGTAAGTGACTCCAATAAAGCAATCCCACTAAGTCAGTGCCTTGTCTGGGATACCCAAGGGAAGCCCTTATTTATATATTTTTATGGCAAGTTATAATCTGGAAGATGAACCCTTGTATAACACCCTTCTCTTAGAATCCCCTTGACCCCACTGAGCCAAGAAGTAGATTTGTTTTGCAAATTTAAAAGGTTTATTTAAAGATTAAACAATATATATCTCACACTTTTATAATAAATTAATAATTGATATCACACTTATGAACATAATGTTGATCAACAATGGGTAATCTGACACTAGCACATCTCTTTACAATCAATGAGGAGTTGGTATAGGATGGATAAGGCAGCGAAAATACTTTTATGGTTTCAAGGGAAAAGCAATGAGGAATGAAATGCAGTACAGAAATAACTTGATATGATTTTAGCAAAAGATAATATAATCACTTTTTCTCTGGCAATTCACCCCCCCCTATGCAATGTAAGAAATGGAAGGAGGAGCACACAGTTCTCAGGAATGCAATCAAATACAATACGAAATTCAGTTCCCCCCCAGCAAGCTTAGAGGAAAACAGGTAGAAGTTTGAAACACAGGCAAATTACTTTCATGTGGTTTGCAAGGAAGTGAAAAGATGCTAAAATTGATTTTAATTCCCTGTAGGAGGTTCAGGGTAGGTGATGGCTACTTTATATTAGTTCAGGCTCACTTTAGCAATGCTCTATGAGTAACTAGCAGGTTAAACGAATTTTAGCAAAGGAAAGCAAGGAGCTGCTGACTTTTTTACTGGAGAAGAAATCAGGCCAAATCGCAAATCGCAGTAAAATTCGCGAGTGCGTGAATCGTGATTACGGCAAAAGTATAAGGATTAGATTATTTTAACTAAGAGATTGGGTTCTGCACAGTTCTGGCGGATACTCACTCCTAATTTTGAAATGAATGGGCCTCGTTACGGATCTGGTCAACTGGACTGGACTTCGGGCGGTTCTGCTCACAGCGTCTGGGTCAGCTCTGCTCTGCTGGTCTAGCCTCTCTGGATACAGCGGCCTCTGGTTCTGGATACTGCTCTGCTTTCCGGTCCGGATCAAGTGGATTCTGGATGTAACACTGCTTTCTGGGTACTGGCAAAAGTTCTTGGCAAAGAATTCAGACAGCTCGCCCGGCTGTGGAATAGTTTGCAAATGATTTTAAGGATGCTGAGGCCTGCTGAGAAGAGTTCTCAGTTTGTGGGTTTAGGCCCTTGCTTTAAGTTCTGAAGTAAAGTTCTGGTCTCTGGAGATTGATGGATGTGAAGTCTGGAGTCTCCCGGCAGAGCGTCCCGCAGAAAATGGAATTGAATCCCTATCTGTCCTGCACTGTCTGCTTTTATGTGTTTAGAAAGTGGGTGGAGAGGCTAGCTTCAGTAAGGCTGCCCCTCTCTTAATTTGATAGGTCAATAGATTCTTTGGTCCCTGATTTTGGAATGGATAGTGTGTCAGAGTGATGTCATTTTTATGACCTGCAGAAATGACACTCCCCTGGTCAATGTGTACACAAATCTATTTCTGATCCAAATACATATTTCCCAGGTACACAAGTGGTTGACATTAGATTTACATATTACACATTGCTTAAGGTAGTCTCTGTTCCGACTCTGGCGTTTCTAGGATCTTGCATTCAAAAATGGCAACTTATTTTCGATTTTAGTGGGTTTTGCAACATTGGTTTTTCATCAAAAATTATACAAAGGTACACCCCCCTTCTCCAAATAGCCCAGTAAATTTCCAGGTCTCTAACTTAAATACTGGGCCTCATTACGACCCTGGCGCTAATCGCCCGTCATTACCGCCATGGCGTAATGAGCGTTTACGCCGTGAGTCGATGGCGTAAAGAGCGCCACATTACGACCCATCGCGCACGAGCATTACGCCATGGCGGTAATGCAATTAACGCCATGGCGTAAAAGGCCCCTACCGCCATCGTTGAGTGAGCAAGGTGCCCTTCCGCCAGCGTAAGTAGCGTCCACCGTAGTTTGCGGCCACCGTAATTAGCGGCGGCCGTAAATTACGTTGGCCGTAAAAGGCCAAACCGGAAATAGCGTCATCGCGCCGGAACGGGAAGCATCCCGTCGGCCATCTTTAAAAACACAATCCATTGCCATCCTACCAAACAACACCAGACCCAACCCTGACACCTGTCCCAACCAAACAACCACCCATCCAACTCCCTGAAAATGCCGAAATGCGTCAAAAAAGCATGTGACCGCCAGCGCCAGGAGCGATTCAGCCGGGAGGAACTCTGCATGCTTGCAGAGACCCTGCAGGACAACGCAGGTGTTGTGTTCTCCCCTGAAATGACCAGGACAGCAATCGGGAAGAAGAAGGCCATCTGGGCCCTGGTGGCTGAGCGCGTCAGCGCGGTGGGGACCGTACCCCGCACCCCACAGCAGTGCCGGAAGCGCTGGGATGACCTGCGCATACGGGTCAGAGCGGTCATCTCAGCAAACCGCAACCTTGCCCAGGGAACCGGTGGAGGGTCGGAATCCCCCCTGAAACTCCAACCGTGGGAGGAGATCTGTGCTACCACCATCGGCATGGAGTCCATCGAAGGTGTTGGAGGGATGGAAAGGGGAGCCCCGACATCAGGCGATGAAGGTAGGTGCCTCTGACAAGACATGCCACAGTCACAGCAGTCCAATCATGTGTAGCACAAGGTTGCCCTAGAGTGTAAATGCAACACATATCAATACTGGCCATAGCCACATGCGAGCACCACCCTGCATACACTGCTGGCACCCGCATACCTGCGTCCACACACCACACTAGAAGGAGACACCCTGCATGGCACTGCCTGTAATCTGCCTCATCCACTGGCCAAAATAATGTCAACCATTGTCATTCCAAAGTCCGTAGACCCATCAATAACGGCCTCCCACCTTTGCTCCACCACAGGCACTGAATCACACCCAGAGGACCAGGACACCCCTGCGCCGAAGAGGGCGAAGTCCAACATCAACGTCCCTGCACCCTCAACCTCAGCTGCAGTGAGGCAGACCCCACGACAAGCAGGTCCCACTGCAGGCATACTGGAGGTCCCACCGGCAAGCACCCCTGTCGGCAGCAGGCCAGCAGCAGCTGCTCCACCTCCATCGACATTGCCTGCCACAGAAGGCAGGGGGTCAGCGGCCAGCAGCAACATCGGGGAGACAGCTGCAACAGCTGCATGTTCTGACTCGGACATGGAGCAGGAGGTCAGAAGCCCCACTGACCAACTACATTCCCCCTGTTTCTCTGACGCCAGCCCCCATGAGGGTGACACACAGGGGCACACTGAGGCAGAGGAGTGGCCTTCCACCCCATGCCCTGTCCACACTCCACAGGAGGGGAGCAGCCCCTCCATCACTCCACCTGCACTGGCCATGGGCCAGCACGGCCAGCACTCCCTAGAGGAGATCACTCAACGGCAGCATCAGCTGTCGGCAAAGCTGGATGAGCATGCCGCAGAATGTGTGGGGGCTGGGCCCAGCATTGAACAGGCCACGGAGACCCTAAGGGCCGAAGTGGCGCAGAGCACTGCCACCCTGAGAGATGCCATGCAGGCCATGTCAAGGGACATCTGTGCCGAACTTGCGGGCTTGCGTCGTGCGGTCACTGACCTCAACCACACACTACAGGAGCAGCATGCACAGGGGCAGCCAGGGACATCCTCCACTGCCAGTTCTGTGCAGAGCAGCCCCGTGCGACGGTCCGGACGCAACCTGCGCTCCACAGCCAGGGGTGCCCCGGGGGCCGGGAGAGGGGCCTTGTGAGGGACTGTGGACACTGTCACAGGCATCTGTAGACACCTACATGGGGTGTGTTGGGGTGTGCAGGGGGGAGGGGGGAGGGGGTGTGTTGGGGTGTGCAGGGGGGAGGGGGGAGGGGGTGTGTTGGGGTGTGCAGGGGGGAGGTGGGAGGGGGTGTGTTGGGGTGTGCAGGGGGGAGGTGGGAGGGGGTGTGTTGGGGTGTGCAGGGGGGAGGTGGGAGGGGGTGTGTTGGGGTGTGCAGGGGGGAGGTGGGAGGGGGTGTGTTGGGGTGTGCAGGGGGGAGGTGGGAGGGGGTGTGTTGGGGTGTGCAGGGGGGAGGTGGGAGGGGTAGTGACACGACAGTTTGTTTTACCAATACACTTTTTTCTTTCCTAAAAAGTAATGTGTGGACATTTTCATTGCGTATGTGTGCTTTATTGGTGTACAGTCCACAGTGTCCATGTACCAGAGTGCCCCAAGTGCAGTCTCCATGCGATGAACACCAGCCGTGTGTGCTAGAAGCAGTGGTCGATGCTACTTCGGCGCATGGCAGGCCCCTCCTGTGCATCGCCTCCTCCATGTGGTGGCGCCCCATCTGCACCCTCCTCATCCTCATCGTCAGGTGGTTGCAGTTCTGCGTCAGGGGGCAGGGGCACATTCCGTCTGACGCACATGTTGTGCAGCATGACACATGCCATGACGATCTTTGCCACCTTCTCATGGCCATACAGGAGTGGCCCACCAGACCTGCTGAGGCTTCGGAACCGTGCCTTCAGGAGGCCGAATGTCTGCTCTATGGCCACACGAGTACGTGTATGTGCATGTTTGGAGTCCTCCTCGTGCTGGTTCTGCGGGTTCCGGACTGGTGTGAGGAGCCACCTCTTCAGGGGATAGGCTGCATCACCTGTATGTAGGCGAGAATGATTGTGTCAGTCATGTTGTCTGATCAGGAACATGGTGTTCAACCCTGGCTGGCATCGAACTGTTACCTTGGCTAACTTCTACATGCACTAATTGATTCACACAATGCAACCAGTATATGCTCATTGCTGCCATGGCCTGTTTTGCATGCCATCACCCTATGCATGCAGTGGGGTTGTGTGCATTGTGGGTGCCCTTCCTCTGTCTCCGTTCTCTGTGTTACTCACAGCCAGGTGGAGTATGCATCATCCCCCCCCCTTTCTGCCAGGTGGAGTATGCATTGGTACGTCATTCCCATGCCCACTTCCATGACATTGCACTCACCGAGTAGCCAGGATTTTGGGCCTGCATGTCGCTCCATGTAGCGTGGTATTGTGGAGTTCCTCAGGACCATAGAATCATGGGTTGATCCGGGGAATCTGGCACAACAATGTGTGATGATCATGTTGGAGTCACAGACCATTTGCACGTTGATTGAGTGGAACTGTTTCCGGTTGCGGTACGGTACCTCCATGGCACGTGGAACCACCAATTCCACATGGGTGCAGTCGATGGCACCAATGCATCCAGGTATGCCGGCTAGTGCATGGATACCCACTTTGGTGTTTGCTATCTCCTGGCCAGTCCGTTGTATTGAGATGTGGTCGTCTGTGTGCTTGAGGAGGGCATCGAGCGCTTGGATGAGTGTTCGTGAGAATAATGGTTGTGAAATGCCATGCAGGTGCCCCACTGTGTGCTGGTAGGTGCCTGTGGCCAGGAAGTGGAGTACAGCCACTACCTTCAGTAGGGGGGGGATGGCGGTTGGACTTGCTATCATGCTGACGATGTCGTCGTGCGTCATGTCTACGATGGCAGTGATGGTGTCCCGGTCCAAACGGTACAGGGTGTGGATCTGCTCAGCAGTGAGGTTGTTTGGATTGGCTCTGATGCGTGGGATTGGGGGCTGCCTGCGTGGTGGCACTGGCTGTGCTGGTGGGGCTTGCTGGCCCTGCCTTGCCCTCCTTCTCCTCCTGCGTCTCCTCTGTGCTGCCTGTTGTTGTTGTTGCTGTTGTAGTAGCACATGCATTGCTACCAGGTCCTCCAGCCCCAACATTGCTAGTCGTATTGGCATCATTGTGGAGTGTGACTGGGTGTGGTTAGGGGTGGGGTGTGCTCTTTTTGTACTCCCCTGAGTCTGTATTGCCTTCACCTGTGCTGTTTCTGTGCACCTGTGGCAGCTGCATACACTTGACATGGCCCTTTACGGTTGGTTCGCGATGGCGTTATTTGCACCATGGCGGTAAGGTACTTAGCGGCCTCGGTGATGGCGCTAGGTGCATGTCCGCTTGGGTCGGCATTCGCGTACCTTTCCGCCATGGCGCTAAGTACGGTGTGGGCGGTCGCGTGCGCGCACCCTTGGCGCAGTTAGCGGCAGCGTTAACTACGATGCCGCTATTGGCATCGTAGTTTACGGTCACGAGTCATGATCGGACCTGGCGGAAAACGATGGCGGTAACCAGTTACCGCCATCGTTTTTCACTTAGCGCCAGGGTCGTAATGAGGCCCACTGTGTCTGCAATATTCATAATTAGCAGGGTTTTGCACCAGAACATCACACAAATTGGAGTTTGGTCTTGAATTGTGGGCACAGTTTTCATTTTAAGGATCCCCAAATTTCACATTTCTGTCATCTGGTTACAAAGAGTTATCAGTGTTTTTATGAAACATATATTTGCCTTCAATTCAACTCCCCAAAGTGTTTGGGTCCGCCCCCAAAAGCTTGGGTGGGCCAGGGAACACATGTCTCTGCTCACAGGCAGATCTTTGTTTACAGCCAACATTCAAAATTAACATACCCCATTCAACTGAAAGGGGCTATTGTCTCTCTCCTCCAGGCTGAAGGGGAAACCCCCTCCCTCTCACTCAGAAGGGTCATGTGATATCCTGCCTCCTGTTGTGAGTCTCTGGGGTGTTAAGAGTTCTCAGCCTCTTGGCCTCTGGGAACAGCAGGTGGCTAAGATTTTCAATTAACCAACAGGCTTTGAAGTCCCTGCCCCTCTTGCAACTCCTAAATACAGTTTCCCTGTCAGAGTTTAGACCGCTAGCGCCGGTTTGTGGACAAATCTGGTACTGCACCCATTTTTGGGATCTGTCTTGAATTACTGCATTTCAATAGAGTGATCTTTTGCTTGATAGAATAGGACCCCTGCTTAACATTGTTTTGATGGCATCCTTACAGTAGAGTGGTGATGTGGAACCCCCCACAAGAAGGTTGTATCTTTGGAGTGGTCTTGTGCAAACTGCGCAGTGCTCCTGGATTCTGGCGTGAATGTTGGCGGCGACAGCTCATCTCCACATCCACCCAGTCTGTTGATTTAGCATGGGTCAAAACCCTTCACAGCTGCATGATACAAACGCTCGTAGCTGTATTTGTTTCAAATTGCTTTACAATTATTGTAAAGAAATTTGAAACGAATACAGCTACGAGCGTTTGTATCATGCAGCCCAGGCTTCAATCAAGGCTGGGCTGTATGACACCAATTACACACAAAATTGGGTGTTTAAATTGATGAAAGGCAAATGCCATTCGTCCTGTGCAATTTTGGTGGTTAAGCAAAGCCAATTTAATGATATATGCATATTTCACCTTGATATGCTAGTTTCTGATGACATCACATGCCATTGCATTTGTTGATGAGTCCCCCCACTTTAATTTGTAGGACTTGATCCCTGGTAGTGTTGTGATGTTTCATTTCTGTTTGTGGGTGTGTTAAGTCACCATGTGTGGGTGGCATAACCAAGGAATGATGACCACCCAAGAGAGTTCATTGTTTGGCTAGGTATTATGGGCTTGCAGTTACTGCCACTGCACCGCCCCTGTGTCTTGGGCCTCATGGATTACTTCCATGGAGAAGTGTAGAGTTGTTCCCCCTCTCTCCTGGGGTCATAGGACAAGCGAAAAGCAAACCTATGGGCTTCAACCAGGGTTACACTTTTGAAATCAAGCCTATCTGTTTATTTGCTTTCCACTTGTCTGCTGGAAGTAGTGGCGCAGCACCATTTCCATGGAGCTGATCAGGCAATATCTCCCCTCCCCCACCACAATCCAAAATGTTAGGCTGTGGTGACTCGACCTGGCTGTCCTACAGAGCGTGGCCAGAGAGAACACAACATTTTGTTCCTCACTAACAAAATCCTTGCAATTACTTGGTCTTAGGCAAAAAAAGATGTTAAATTATATATTTTTCAACGTTAGAAAATGCCGCAAAAAACGCAGTTGTGTGCCGCAATTTTTTTCTTTTTTGTGCCGCAAAATTTTCCATTTCATGCCGCAATTTTCTGGAGGGTCTGAATAAACTTGACACTCATGGTGTTCTTTCTTTGCACCTTAACGCGAGACGATTCAGCGTCTCCCAGTTCCTGTTCTTTACAGATAGATAAAAACTAATTGGCCTAGAGCACACCTTATTTAACATATAGTAAATGATTTAGGGTAATTAGTGGGGTGCGGGGGAGAATATCAACCCTGACACTGGGTTGTATCAAACTATGAGTAAACAGCAGGTGACCACCAATTTGTGGAACACTCCCATCCCCTGCACACCCTAGTGTTGCAATAACAACCAAATGCTCATATGATTTCATAAAATAAAACTTTATACATTGATGATCTTGTCATCAATGGGTGTTTTAGTTCCCAAAAAAAGGGATTCTTAATTGAAAAAATCATTTAACATAACAATTATATGCATTTAAAATAAACAAGATTTTCTTTTGCGGTTAATGGTTCAAATCATCACTATTACTTCATAGTTTCAAAAAAACCAATCCCTCAGAGATTCATTCAAGTTCAATTAGTGTATGTATCACAGGTAGACATGTGTACCATGCCCATTAGCCTGTACCAATTTTCTCAATGGTTCATGAAAATACCAATGTCACAAAGTACAGAATTCTTTACGCGTTTCGGGGAATATATAACCCCTTCGTCAGAAGATATCTACCCAAATGTTTCTTTCAGTTTAAAAATATAGATTGAAAACAATAATAATTTCAACATGGATTACTATCCATCTGTCGTAACTGGATCTTAAATCATCAGTGATGCCCCGATTCTTGTTTTTTGCTGATCTTTGTTTAAGGATTCTAATGTCAATTTGGTTTGCACTGTAGCGCCAATCCTAAAAAAAGTAAAAAAACACTGTATGTAAGTCCCAATGGTAGAACAAAATACTTTAAAAATACAATCTCAAATGTATTAATAGTATAAATGTCAATGGTTACCTGGTGATCAGGTTAGATGTAGCCAGATTCGGTATAGGATCTAACGTCTGTGATGGTGATGGTTATCTGTGATATACCATCTAGTTGACTGACTTCAGGGCATATTAATCAACGTTCACCTGTGAATTAAAAGGGAATCCTAAGGATATTGTCTTTTTGTGCTCTACATACAATGGATATGTAATTGCTCATTGTAAAGAATTCTTACCAAATTGAACATGGTATCGTGTAGCTAGCAATTGCTTGTAGCGATCCAGATCTGATCTGTGAAGCTTCTTGATAATCACAAGTCATCTGCAATAGATATTTGAGTGTAATGGAACATCTATTGAAAATATGAGGACTATTCAAAGTCATATAACAATGCAGATCATCATAACATCCATAGGTGTTCTATTGGAGAGATCAAGGTAGCAAAAAGCTTACCTGTGTAAATTGTCTCTTGAATATGTGTTTACGAAGTGTTATCCTAGAGAGCTGTATCCGCCTTCTATTACAGGTCCAAATGTGGTATGGCAGAAAGCCTAGAATTATTTTATGGACAGTGGTCAGTCATATGTCATATCACCAATATATTCTTACTAAGTTGTGTCCCATGCAGATATGGGTCTGCTGATAGTTAATAGTGCTTACCTGAAGGGGGACTCTTGGAGACTGGCTCCCGCCGCTGATGCTCGAAAAAAAGGCCCGGCCTAAATGGCCGCCGTTATAGTCATGTTACATGATGATGTCATCGCGTAACAGCGTGATGACGTCATTTTGTTTACATTTTCACCGTATTGAGCTAACGTAAATGCTAGTGAAACCCAACGTAAATGCTAGTGAAAGCCCCACTTATAATTACTCTTGCCTGTCAGAGTATGTGAAGAAGTCTAATGATGATCTTTAAGTGACCATTCATTTTAAAAAAACATTATGGTCATGTTGATCTACATAATTGAAAATTAGCTTAAAGGCTTATAAAAGCCACACTTATGCTGACTCTAACTAGTCAGGGTATTGTAAAAAAAAAGGGGAATTGTAATTATGTGATGAGAATAATGTCAAATAAGTCTGGGTATCAAATCTATCCAAGAGAAACCGAATCTAAGCAGTCCCTAATGATAGAGGAAAGATCCAGTTACGCTCACAGTCTTCTGTGTGTGTGTATGGCTCCCATTTGATTCGCACACAATCGTTTACATTCATAGCAAGCATATCTTATTAACATTGTCTATTCAAAAGATTTAAATATATCTATGTACAATAGTTAGCTACTGAGTTAGCTACTATTCATGTTCCCAATTGAACGAGGGCAACATGTAGGTGTTTCAATCATATTGTGTTACAATTTATGTCTGATCTCCAAATAGCATATGCGTTAATCAAATTATGCTTATTTAGACTGTCGACATAGTATCACTAAGGGGAATGTACATTAATTGCCATAGATGGTACTATTAGTTGCATATTTGAATATTCATATGGGAACCTATAGAAAAGACCCCAGATTGTATTCTTCATTCATTCCATTAGGACAAAGGCTGTTCAATTTCTCAATTTCTCAGTTGATAACCTGGAAAGGAAGGACCTTCTGATCAACAGGAATAAAACTAAGGACATTCCATTTTTACATACATTAAGATACTCTGCACAAAGCCACCACATCACAAGAATAATTAAGAAGAACTGGAGTATCATCAAGCTGGATCCACAACCAGACAGACTGTTCCCTAAACCCACTCTTATTGCATATAAAAGGGGCAGAAACTTTAAGGATCAGCTAGTGAAAGCAGAACGAATAAAGATTGACAAACAACAAACTTTGAAAAAGAAAAAAACGGGCACATATCCATGCTTAAATTGTGGTAACTGTAACAATGTTATGAAAGGTGGACTGAAAGACTATTTAACATGCAACACGAAATCAGTTATATATGGTCTTAGCTGTCCCTGAAGAGTTTTCTATGTGGGACAAACCATCAGAAAAGCCAAGGAAAGATGGAATGAACATAAGAGTAACATACATACCAACAACACTAAGTCCCCAGTTGCAAGACATTTTGCCCAAGATAAACATAACATAGCGCAACTTAAAGTTATTATTTTGGAAGAGGTTAAAAAGTCATCAAGAGGAGGAGACCATGTAAGACATATGAATCAGAGGGAATTATATTGGATTGAGAAATTGAACAGCCTTTGTCCTAATGGAATGAATGAAGAATACAATCTGGGGTCTTTCCTATAGATTCCCATATGAATATTCAAATATGCAACTAATAGTACCATCTATGGCAATTAATGTACATTCCGCTTAGTGATACTATGTCGACAGTCTAAATAAGCATAATTTGATTAACGCATATGCTATTGGGAGATTAGACGTACATTGTAACACAATATCATTGAAACACCTAGATGTTGCCCTCGTTCATTTGGGAACATGAATAGCAGCTAATTTAATAGCTAACTATTGTACATAGATATATTTAAATCTTATGAACCGACAATGTTAATAAAATATGCTTGCTATGAACGTAAACAATTGTGTGCGAATCAAATGGGAGCCATACACACACACAGAAGACTGTGAGCGTAACTGGATCTTTCCTCTATCATTAGGGACGGCTTAGATTCGGTTTCTCTTGGATAGATTTGATACCCAGACTTATTTGACATTATTGTCATCACATAATTACAATTCCCCTTTTTTTACATTACCCTGACTAGTTAGAGTCAGCATAAGTGTGGCTTTTATAAGCCTTTAAGCTCATTTTCAATTATGTAGATCAACATGACCATAATGTTTTTTTTAAATGAATGGTCACTTAAAGATCATCATTAGACTTCTTTAAATACTCTGACAGGCAAGAGTAATTATAAGTGGGGCTTTCACTAGCATTTACGTTGGGTTCCTATTTTTTAGCTCAACACGGCAAAAATGTAAACAAAATGACGTTGTCACGTTGTTATGTGATGACGTCATCACGTAACGTGACTATAACGGCGGCCATTTAGGCTGGGCCGTTTTTTCGAGCATCAGCGGCAGGAGCCTGTCTCCAAGAGTCCCCCTTCAGGTAAGCTCTATTAACTATCAGCAGACCCATATCTCCATGGGACACAACTTAGTAAGAATATATTGTTGATATGACAGATGACTGACAACTGTCCATAAAATAATTCTAGGCTTTCTGCCATACCACATTTGGACCTGTAATAGAAGGCGGATACAGCTCTCTAGGATAACACTTCGTAAACACATATTCAAGAGACAATTTACACAGGTAAGCTTTTTGCTACCCTGACCTCTCCAATAGAACACCTATGGATGTTATGATGATCTACATTGTTATATGGCTTTGATTAGTCCTCATATTTTCAATAGATGTTCCCTTACACTCAAATATTTATTGCAGATGACTTGTGATTATCAAGAAGCTTAACAGATCAGATCTGGATCGCTACAAGCAATTGCTAGCTACAGGATACCATGTTTAATTTGGTAAGAATTCTTTACAATGAGCAATTGCACATCCATTGTATGTAGAGCACAAAAAGACAATATCCTTAGGATTCCCTTTTTAATTCACAGGTGAACGTTGATTAATATGCCCTGAAGTCAGTCAGCTAGATGGTATATCACAGATAACCATCACCATCACAGAAGTTAGACCCTATACCTAATCTGGCTACATCTAACTTGATCACCAGGTAACCATTGACATTTATACTATTAATACATTTGAGATTGTATTTTTAAAGTATTTTGTTCTACCATTGGGATTTACATACAGTGTTTTTTTTACTTTTTTTAGGATTGGCACTGCAGTGCAAACCAAATTGACATTAGAATCCTTAAACAAAGATCAGCAAAAAACAAGAATCAGGGCATCACTGATGATTTAAGATCCAGTTACGACAGATGGATAGTAATCCATGTTGAAATTATTATTATTATTTTTTTTTTATTGTATATGGTTTATTTAAACCTTTACAAAATACACTTTATAAGAACAGAATAAAGAAATACATTTCCAAGGTAAAACAATATTAGATACTAACTAAACATAATTCCAACCAACATACAACTATTCAAAGAAAGTATTTCATTATCAAAATCAGCAGATCAAATTCACCTACATTTAACAGATTCTAAAAAACATTTAAGATAAGTCACAAACAACTTTTAAAAAAGCAATCACTCTAATCCTGAGTACAGTGTTTTGACCATGTCTCATTTGATACCACAATAGTTCTCTATTGACACGATGTAGATGCAGTACAAATTGAGCTGGGCAAATAAGTAGAATATGATGCAGTGTTTCCTCAATACCCTTGTTCCTACAGAATCTGCACCAGATCCAAGGGTCAGTCAACAACTTCCAACCCTTCAGAGTGCTATTGGTTCTCATCACATTTAATCTAAATCGCATGAAGCCATTTCGTAAACTTCTGCAAGGGTATTTTTCTAAATAGGCTTCCATACCAGGAAAAAACTTCCAGAAAGAATATGCTTGATTGAAATTCCTTGACTGGGATACTGCACTTACAGTCTGTAACCAGTCATCACTTTTTAGGATACTTTTTACTTTTTGCGGGTTAGATTGTAACATTTCAATTGAAACACCCAAATTGGTAAGACAAACCTCAACCTTAGATTTTAACTGGTTGATAAACAAGTTATGGGTGTCCATACCTGCTATAGTATAAAGGTTATCAGATGGATTTACCCAACACTTTCTCCATAGCAAGATCTTTTTCCACATGATAAACGATTGCAAAGAATGTAGGCCCAACTCATATCTTAAAATTTCCATCGGAACACTTTTAGGTATAAAGTATAAGATTCCTTTCCATATAAGACTTTCCAGAGACTTCAACCAGTCCGTTTTTTCAAAATCAAAAAATTCCGTACCATACATAAACCTTGGAATTGCTTTCATAATGTAAAAGGTTCTTAACGGTACCATGGTGAATTTGCAGTATTTGGTTTCTAGTTTACGCATTTGCCTTAGGACCATCTCTACCTTAGTCCTCAATTGAGTTTTTATTATGGTTGTGGAACCTGAACCAATTACATTATAACCCAAATACTTGAAGGCAGACTGACACTTAATACGTTTGCCCTCACAGTACCATGAGTCACCGAGTAAATTGTTCCTACATTTGCCAAGACATACAATGGTCGTCTTGGTTGCATTTATTTTTAAGTATAATTTAGACACGAATATTACAAAAGCGTTTATCAATCGTTGTAAACCCACTTTGGTGCAATCCAAAAGCAAAAAATCATCAGCGTAAGATAACCATTCAATCCTTTTGTTTCCCAGTTTTGGTGCCACCAGCCCTTTGTTCTTTAACGCTTTGTTAGCTCCACAGACATATAAATTAAACAGCGTTGGAGCGAGCATGAAGCCTTGTCGGAGACCATTAGGAGTGCAAATTTCAGAGGTAAACTGACCTTCCGAGTTTAACCTCACTTTAATTTTAGTCTCTGAATACAATTCTATTATTATCTCCAGGAGATGTTTAGGGATATTCAAGTCTCTGAGAATGGACCATAGGGATGGGCGATCAACCATGTCGAATGCTCGACTGAGATCCATAGAGGCAACAAAAATTGAGACTCCATTTTTCATCAGGGCTTTGGATTGTAAACTTTTAAGTATAAGCCCCCCACAGTCCATGCCTATGTTTTTTTTAAAGCCAATTTGTTTGACATCCAATATGTTGTTGCTCTTAATCCAGTCTTGCATTTCTTCCAGTACAATGGAGGCAAATATTTTAGACTCCGGGTCCGAGATAGCTATGGGTCTATAGCTTTCCGGAGCAAATCTGGATCCCTTTTTATAGATCGGAAGTACAAGAGCTAATCTCCAGGATTCAGGTATAGTTTTAGTGCTCGGAATATCCTTATATAGGATATGCAGAACCTTGGCCCACACATCAGTATCCGTTTTTAAGATGTTATTTGATAGATTGTTCGGCCCTGGGGCCGCCGAGTTTTTTGATTTAATAATAAGGCGAGAAATATTGGAGACTGATATGTTCAGTTCCCATAACGCAGTCTTATTAACGCAACCTCCAAAATTGGCTAAATCGCCGCCATACATTTTCGAGAAGTAGTCAACCCACCTTCTCTCACTGATTTGAGTAAATAGCATTTCCTCTTGGGATACTTCAACCTTATTAATGATTGCCAAAAGTTAGAGATGTTGTTACCTTTCAGTGCATTAAGCATATATTCCCCATCCAATTGGGCTCGCATGCCCTTAAAGCTTATTAGCCAATTTTTGTATTGTTGCTTAATTTTTTTAATCAGCGTAAGTGCATGGTCAGCGGTATGGCCAGTTTTGTTAACTGAACGAATTTCACTTCTCATTAATTTTCTATGGTTATGAACCTCCATATTGAAGCAGTGTGAGTGATTCCTTCTAGCATTACCACCAGGTATCATATTTACTGCTGAATTCAAAATAAGATCTTTAACATGTGTTGTAAACCTGGTCACAGACAAATTACAGATCCGGTCTTCAAAATGCATCTGTTTGAAATTCTTAACCATAACAGAGGAAAATTTCTTAGTTTTAGCAAATGACCTCCTCACTCTGTTACCTTTATGATTTACTATCAGGCCCTGAGTATAGCATGATAATGGTCCAGTTGGTATGGGATGAGGAAAGTTAATATGTAATAAATTGTGATCACTAGTAGGCATCTTAACTACAGTAAGTTTGGAAATAACTTTATCAAACCCAATAGACACGAAAATATAATCCAAAATAGAGCTACAGCCTCTAGCATTCCAAGTATGGCATTTGTTGTCCATCATCGTTAATCCCATAATTTCCACAAAATTATACCCTAGAGCTCCCCGAAACTTGGGGTTCCCTGCCGTAACCTTGGCATTACAGTTAAACAGCTTGTTTTCGGACAATAAGGCATCCGCCACCGTAGAGTCAATATTACAATCTGAATTCAGATCCCCTGCTAAGATTATGAAACCATTCACATTGGCCGCTCTCCATGCATCGATTTTTGCGGTCAAGTTGTTAATTTCTTTTACCAATTGGGAGTCAGAATATTTTAGCGGGTTCCAATATACATTGGTGATAGAAAATTGGATATTAATCATGCCAATTTTGATTTCGTAGGTCACGGTTAGAAAGGAATTGGAACTGGACCATTTGCTCATTTTGTTGCCCCTAGAGTTTGTTTGCAGGCAATTAGGAGTCCACCCATAGGCCGAACTTTCACCCCCTTTGCAGCCTTAATTTGAGCTATATCAAAACCTTCCCATAAGAGATCACTGGTAGCCCAAGTTTCTTGCAGAAGTAGCAAATCATAAGATTGTAAAACATTGGTAACCTCACTATTATGGATTAAGTGTAAATGTCCTCTTCCATTCCAACTTGCCAAAGTTATTTTTCTAGGCTTGCTAGAGTGGTTTTCCCATTTCCCTCAGAGAATTAATGGATTCTCTGAGGGAAAGAGCCAACCATCTCCACTCTTGCTTGTCTTCATTGCCCATTGAAAGATTGTTAATCCCCGCCTGAGGTTATACCCCTAATCCACCTTCCACACCATTTTTGAGTTGAGAATTGCCATTCGTTGGGGGGAGGGTGTGCTCATATTGGAAGAGGTCAAAACCCCTACGTTGTAGGGATTCAACCTCCTTTAGAAAGAGGTTCCTTACTAAAGGGGATGGTATTACAAGACGCACATAGTCAAATCTCTGTCTATGAATGAAGTCCACCAAAACTATATCAGCTGATGAAATTAGTGCTAGTTCTGGAATTGCTGCAAACAATGAGAGTATGTAGGAACGGTTTAAAGAAGTTCGGTTACCCTCCCAAAACAGAGTTGTCAATATGAGACTGGGAAGGTCGCTCAAAGCAGGTTTTCTTAGATCAAGATCGTTGATTGATTTTTCAAGGTTTTATTTGTTTGTGCCACACATATTGACCCTTGTGGGTTCTCTCATATTATTGCGTGGTAAATATCACCCATTGTTATTCGATA
This sequence comes from Ambystoma mexicanum, assembly GCF_040938575.1. Taxonomy (NCBI): domain Eukaryota; kingdom Metazoa; phylum Chordata; class Amphibia; order Caudata; family Ambystomatidae; genus Ambystoma; species Ambystoma mexicanum. Next base: position 1,315,775,507 of record NC_090924.1, read on the forward strand.
CAAATGTGTCCTCTAAGATTTTCTTCACCATAGATGTAATTTCCTCCTCTTTACTGACTGGATGAGTAGCAGACTTAGACAATGACACATACAAATTATTCAAGTCTGTGATCAAATCGGAAAGAGGCTCAGTAGATTCAGATGTTTGCAGCACCTCAGACATAGTTACAGGGATAGGTACAGAGACAGTAGGTGTTGGCTTGTTTGGAATGGCAGGTGCTAAACCCGCGGGTGCCAGGGCAACACATCCGGTCTGTACAGATGTAGCACCGACCATCTTCTCCTTATAGTGCCGTTCACTGGAGCCTAGCCCCGTGTTAACTGAACATGACAGCTGACCCTTGTCTTCAATTGGGGCACCAACCTTCGGGAGTAAGTCCTTACCCTCATTATTATCACGTGAGTTCAAAGCAGCAAACAGCCCACTTGCATGATTAGCCACTTTGGACCCTATTAGCGTTCAAAGTGTTAGTTTTAAATATTTCAAAAATGTCCTGTAAACCTGTTTTTAGAGATGATAACTGTGAGGCAATCTCATTCGCCTCTCTTTTTTTATTCTTCATTGCATCAGAAATCGAGTTGCTAGCCTCAAAGTACGCTCCCAAGGAGGATTGGCAGGCCTCCTTCAAAACCCCAGGCAGAGACTGGACCTCGACCCCCTCTTCCGCAGGGGGTTGGTTCTCATAGTCACCCTCCAAGACCTCCCTGGCCTCTAGGATCGAATTTTTGAAGGTCAAGTCTCTCAGGAATTTACAAGTTGTTTTCGCCATGTTGTTTGCACGCATCAGTTTGGTCTGTCGTGCTTTTTTTTTTTCCTTTTTGTTGTTTAAAACGGCTGTGTTTTTGGAATTGTCAGCCAAAACACTTTCCATAACAGGAAAGTTTGGAGTATCTGCCTTCTCCAAAGCAGCTACCAAGACAGTTTTAACCGAGTCTGTCACACTCTTATTGCCCTGTGTATCAGGTACAACGATTACTTCAATAATATCTTGAGAGATGACTGAGGATTGAACACCCCCAGGATCCTGGACAGGCGAGTCTGTTATTGAACACGCCAAAGCTGACTTTATAGCACTCAGTGAATTAGAAAGTAGGTCATTCACTCTCGAGGGGGTCAGTTCTATTGCCGAATTGATTTGACCCAAAACTTCGGTCTGTCTCCTAAGTTCATACAAAATTAGTCTATTAAAGATTCCTAACATCGTACCAATATCCTTGGTATTGGTCACCTCAACTCCCTCAATCAGGGGAGTGTCGTGGGTCGTTTGATTGTCTAAAAGTTCTAAGTCAGCAGTCAGAAAGTCACTAGGAATATCAGAAAAGGAATCATTATTGGAGTTACTATTGAGCAATTTCTCAGAAGCCACCCCCCACTGATGTTTTAGACTCTCCTTCCCCATAGGGACTGAATATTCTTCCACAAACAGAGATTGGGAAGAGTCTGTAAATTCAGTCAAGTTAGTAAGAGGCTCAGCATTTGATTTAAGTTCGTTAGAGCAAGCATGAGCGCATTCAAGTAATTCATCTTCCTCAATACAAGGAGGCGGCAGAGGTACCGCCGCCGCACGCGCCAAACTAGCCCTGCGCGTTGTTACTGCTGAGAAAAAATCAGCGCGCGTGTCTTTCATCATGGTTAATGATTTAACAATTTTACCCATGTTGCCTTTGTAGCCTAGAGCAACCCTGAACTTCGTTGAATTGCCCAAACCAAGCCAAAACACCACTCCCCAACAGACTAAACCCAGTCTCCTTACCAGCCCATAAGGTATACAAATAGAACAATATTCATCAACCGCACCCAACACCCGACACCCAAACAGCCAATTAGCCAGCCACTTTGTCCCCTTGGGTGCGATATGAACAATTGCAAAAATGAGGATTCAAAACGCACCACACACTGCACACAGCGAACAGCAAACATTGCTTTCTCGTGCTTCCCGGTGCATGCGCGAGTGCGCTGCACTATGGGAATTAGTAGAAAGGAAAAAAAAAAAAAGTGTCCCAGGCACCTAATGGGCGGAGCCACAGGCGTACACTGAAAAAGAATAAAAAGAAAAGCTGTAAGATACTCTGTTGCTTCTAAAGCTGAAAACAAAGTCCATATGTGTAACAAAGTCCATATAAACAAAGTCCAGTAATGAAAGAACAAGTCCAAAGGAAGTTAGAAGACAGCCACAACACACACGCTGATTCACCTCCAGGCAGCGTGGTGTAGCTGCTAAAGACGTCCTCCAGGCCGTTTCTTAACACGATCCTCACGAGCTCTGTACAAGATGAAACGGCCAGCAAACAGTGCTTTCTCGTGCTTCCCGATGCGTTTGTTTTCAATCCATGTATTTTAACTGAAGAAAAATGTGGGTAGATATCTACTGACGAAGGGTTTATATATTCCCCGAAACGCGTAAAGAATTCTGTACTTTGTGACATTGGTATTTTCATGTACCATTGAGAAAATTGGTATAGGCTAATGGGCACGGTACACATGTCTACCTGTGATACATACACTAATTGAACTTGAATTAATCTCTGAGGGATTGGTTTTTTTGAAACTATAAAGTAATAGTGATGATTTGAACCATTAACCACAAAAGAAAATCTTGTTTATTTTAAATGTATATAATTGTTATGTTAAATGATTTTTTCAATAAAGAATCCCTTTTTTTGGGAACTAAAACACCCATTGATGACAAGATCATCAATTTATAAAGTTTTATTTTATGAAATCATATGAGCATTTGTTTGTTATTGCAACACTAGGGTGTTCAGGGGACGGGAGTGTGCCACAAATTGGTGGTCACCTGCTGTTTACTCATACTTTACAGATAGATAACCAGTTCTTGGCAACTTCATCCTTTGACACCAGGCCAGACAGCTCTTCCAGGCCTTTCCATGCTCTTAGCTTCATGTTGCTGTGACACAGCTTTCTGATCATTCCTTCTCCATGGGTCTGAGCTTACTAAATATGTGGCACTGATGTCCCGAATTCTATATAATGGTGGCACTGCCTGCAGTCCATTCACTACATATAACTAGCCTTTAAGAATGCTTAGTCTACTTGCATTGCTACAACTGTACAGTTACTAAACGGCTTACAATTTATGCAGTGCTCTTCACACGTGCAATCTTCATTCCGCATATGAAATTTTACTCGATCCTTTACTTTGTAATCGGATTCCATAAAGTCTACACATCCTTCCTTCAGCCACTCTTTTTATTGCGTTACGCTCGCTTCTTGTGACGTCACCACTTCCCTTTCTCTCATCTTCATATTCCTTCGGGGCTCTCCTTCAAGAGATTTTTATCTCTACAACGATGCAATAAACAATTGGGTACTCCCCTATTATTTTCACGGTGGGTCAAATCTGTGCTATGGGGAGAATCATACAGTGGAGCACAATAAAGACAGATCAACTACCCCTCTCTAGAGGTCCCTTTGTTACAACTGGCAGGAGGATCGGAATCTACTAAGTTAGTTGGTAGATTAAACACCCTTTGCCACTTTTGACACTTCACTATAACAAAAACATTTTTGTTTAAAAAAATTCTTTTTATTTTACTTTTTTTAAAACAATGCAAAAAACAACTCATCATTTAGTCAATATTCAACATTTACCACTTTCATACAGCAATTTCACTTCTCTAATGGGGTAACTTTGTTTTGCTTTTCTTGGATACCACAACAATCATTTAGTTATATAACAGAGAGTAGGGAAAATCAACATTTTCGGATCCCTAATAGGTCGACATATGTTTTGGCCCTTCTTGCGTGTACTGCTCCTTCTCAAGGGCTGTCAGTCAATGTGAGTATTAGGCCATCTTCAGGACAAAGCAATATAATCAGGAAACTCAATTGCATTCCCCAGTGGTAGATCTTCTGATCTGTTGTCCACACAATAATATTCGGGACGTCTGAGAATCACACTCTGATTTGTGTTGTTTTTAGCTTCAGGTACCTTTTGTGACGTGTATTAACACTACTGCTTGTTTCCATGTTGGCTGTTCGCCGACTGGTTTTTAATGGTTATCAAAAGGTGATTGTATACATTGTGATTGACGGCGTGCAAACAAAGAATAACGAACCGCTGAGAAACAGAGCCTTATTGCATTGAGGTGGGTGTCTCTTGTAAGAGTATTCAATTCAACACTACAGCTAAGTCAATGCCTAGTCTGGGATACTGAATGGAAACCCTTATTGATATATCTTTATGTCCAGTTCATGAGATCTAGATGACTACCCCTATATAACACCCCTCTCTTAAAATCCCCCTGACCCCACTGAGCCAAGAAGTAATTCTGTTTTGCAAATTTAAAAGGTTTATTTGAAAAATTAAACAATATATAGATATCTATCACACTTTTATAATAAATCAATAATTGAGATCACCCTTAAGAATATGAGCAGTAATCAACAAGGGATAATCTGGCACTAGCACACTTCTTTATAATCAATGAGGAGTTGGTGTAGGATGGGTAAGGCAGCGAAAAATACTTTTATGGTTTCAAATAGATGCAATGTTAAATGAAAATGCAGTACAGAAAATAACTTGTTATGATTTCAACAAAACAAGCAATCACTTTTCTTTGACAATTCACTCCCCCCCTTTATGCAATGTAAGGAGATGAAGAGGAGAGCACACAGTTCTCAGAAATGCAATCAAATATAATCCAGTTCAATTCCCCCCCCCAGCAGGCTTAGACAACAGATATGATTTTTTTAAACACGGGCAAAAGTGCTTTGAAATGCGGTGTCAAGGAAGTGAAAAATATGCTGAAAATGGTTTTAATTCCCTATAGGAGGTTCAGGGTAGGTGATGGCTAGTTTGTATGAGTTCAGGATCACTTTAGCAATGCTCTAGGAGTAACTATCAGGTTGCAAACGGATTTTAGCAAAGGAAAGCAAAGACTTGCTGATTTTACACGTGCCTGAATTTGAGCCAAATCGCAAATCGCGGTAAAATTCGCGAGTGCGTGAATCTCGATTACAGCAAAAGTATAAAGAGTAGCAAGACGATTCTGGGTTCGTTGGAAAGATTGAGATTCTAAGCTTTCAGAGGAAAGTTAAACCAAGTTCCTAGGACAAACGGTTCCAAAGATATGAACGATTTTGTGAAGGTCGTTTTTCGGATTTAAAGGAAACTCAAATTGACAGGTGACAGCTTTGCAATGACAGGTGATACCTTAGACTGACAGGTGACAGTTAGGAGGCAGTTCTACTTAGGTTAAATAGATTGAATTATATTACTTTAAACTAAGAGATTTGGTTTTTACACCTTCCTAGCTGTGCTCACAATATATTTTGGAAGGTCTGGGTCGCCACGGATCGGTCTCTGCGCACAGCACTTCACAGCAATCTGGTCTCTGGTTCCGGGTACAGCTCTGCTTTCTGGGTCTCTGGCACTGCTCCTGGATCTCGGGTTCTGCTGGCCTGGATCAAGTGGTTCTAGTCAGCGCTGCTTTCAGGGTGTTTCTGGCACAAGGTTCTAGGCCAGAATCCACAGCTCAGCCCGGCTGTGAATAGTTGCATAGGATTTTTGAGGCCTGCTGAAGAGAACTTGTGGGTTAGGCCTGTTCTTTAAGTTCTGGAGTATGTAGCTGGAGTCAGTCTGGAACTGGTGTCTTCTGGATGTTGTGTGGTCCGGCCGAACGCTCCGCAGCAGCTGAAAAGTGAGTCCCTATCTGGATTTCAGTGGTCCTTTTTATGTGTTTTGAAAGTGGGTGTGTGTGCAGCATCACTAAGCCAGCCCCTCTCTCAATTTATCATTGGTCAATATTTCCTCTCTTCCTTGATTGGGGGAAGGATATGTGAGTCATAGTGAGGCTGTTTTACAGCCTGCAGAAAGGACACTCCCCTGTCAAATTACACACAAATCTATATTTGACCCAAATACATATTGCACAGATACACAGTTGTTTAAAATTACATGCACCCATCACATATCACATGAGGTATACTCCGTTCAAACCCTGATGTTCCTAAGAGCTTGCATCCAGAAATGGCAACATTTTGCGCTTTTTAGTAGCTTTCCCCATATCGGATTTTTCTCCAAATTTATACAATTGTGTGCAAGGGATGTGGGCATTTAGATAAGAAAGTGTCAGATTTTTAACACGCATACATTTAGAGTAACAACCTCTTTTCTGCTCGTAACCCCCCAGATCATACCACCGGGTCCTAAAACCTCTTAAAATGTGGCCAGAAAAATCACAAGAATTATGGTATCATTTAGATAATTTTGACAAGTCTGCACCATGAGTTATACATCTTTGTTTAAAATCATATTCTGGCCAACAGGGGTGTGTCTTCCCAGGTCACATGGTAGAGAAACCAGTTTGCCTACTTTCTTTAAGCTCAGCCTGTCCTCAGAGGCCCTGCCCCTCCCAGTTTCTGCCAAGAGGAAGCCACTTTACGACCCCCCCAATAAACCATCTGCCTGGGTCCAGGACTGAGCTTTATTCAAGAGGAAGCCATTTACGACCCCCCCCAATAAAAAATCTGCCTGGGCCCTTTGTTTAGTTTCCTGCAGTCCCCAGGTAATTCAATCAGAGAGTGTGTGACCTCCTTTTGGCAGGGGAAACAGGATGCAGCCAGGCCTGGGAACCTGCTGATCAAGTTTCAACTCCTGTGGGGCTAGATGTCAGGCAGAATTGGAATCTCTTTAAGACAGTTTTTAGCTACATGTCATTTTTTGTTCCCTAGTTTTCTGCATTCAAATCAAACTTACAATTTTTACACATGCAGCTAGAATGCTGATTCTAAGTTCAAAACTATGACATTTCAACAGTGACAAACTATGTGACACTCAAAAGTAGGTCACTCAGTTAATTTAAACATTTCGATTTTGGTGGTTTTAAATCCAGTTTCAGTTAGGCTGCTGACATGCACAGCTCAGCCAGTTTTGTTATAAACATCGTTTTGGGCTCTTCATCTTCCCAGATGTTTGTAGGCACACAAAACTTCGTTCTGCCAAATGTCTGCTGGTGTTCAATGATATTTTTGGATATGTTGCAATGTTTGAAAATAGGCATTTTGAGCTTGCCTTCAGAGAAACTGTTACGAAGACGTCAAACAGGCACAGGTAAGTCTTCATGTATAAGTTTAATTGAGTTAGACAGGAAAAAGACCCCCAACCACAACAGAGGCTCCTTACACAAACACAGACAGGATCAACTGACAAACTTGGAATTCTGGAAGCAATGTAATCAAGTACATCCTCTATGCCCTAATCAGAAGCTGATGCACAGAACATTCCATGTCACCCAGCTTCACCATGCTAGGTGGCTTTGGCTGCTATGTAATCAGCAACATCATAACACATCTCCCCTTTTTTTCTTTTTAAAACCCCTTCACAAACAACACATTTCACACATCGCCTCTTTTCACTGTTGCTACTCTATTTTTATTCCACACTTGGCCACCAGCCACACGCACTGCACCCTTCAACACAGCAACGACCCTGACTGGGTCGGAGTATAACAGATCTCCCTTCTTTCTCACCACTCCCTTTTTTATCCTTACCCAGTCACCACACTCCACACGTAGTTCCTTACTTCCTCTTCTCTTGTTTTCCCGCATGACCCATTCACTCTTCTTCTTCTTGAGAGACCTTCTCACCTCTTCAACAACCACATCAGATTCCCTGCTCCTGCCTAACCATGGCGGACACGCCATGGAATAAGGTTTTCGACCTCTCATGAGCTCGAACGGACACAAACCAGTGGTAGCGTGAGGTGCCATGCGCAATGCCCACGTCCTATTTTTAATAGTTGCCAATTTGTCAAATCCACACTCTTCTCCCATGCGAATGCTTTCCATCACACATCTATTGAGTCTCTCAACTACTCCATTTGTTTCAGGATGGTAAAGGGCTGCTCTCTTATGACCCACACCACATTTTTCTAAATACTTGGGAAAACACCCACCAGTAAATTGCGTCCCATTGTCTGTGAGGACACTTCCTGGGAGACCCTCACTCGCGAAGACCTCTTGCAATACTTTAACCATGCTTTCTCCCGATATTACCCGCACAATTCTAAAATCTGCCCACCTGGAAAATAAATCAATTATCACAACAACAAATCTTCCCCGACCATATCCCAAATAGACAGGTCCCAGTATGTCCATAGCTACATCACTCCAAACCCTGGACGGAACTCCAACATCAACCAGGGGTTGCTTCTTGGCTTCGACTCCCTTCCCGCATCTCATGCAAAATTGGCACTCACTCAAACGAGCTTCAACTTCCTTATCAAATCCTGGCCACCAGTAATCTGTTCTCAGTACCCCCTTGGTCTTTGCAATACCAATATGACCACTGTGCGCCAGATCAATAATCCTTCCACGAATCCCCACTGGAGCCACTGCTCTTTCCCATCTAAATAATATGTCATTAGCAACTGACAGTTCATCTTTCACCTCCCAAAAGGGTTTTTCTTCCTCTACTAACGCTGATTTATTTGGCCAAACAGTGGAAACAACATACGAGATCACCTTGCTCAACACCGCATCCTTCCTTATCTCATCCAACCACTCTTGTTTGGATACAATACCTTCTGTACTCACAAACACCATCTCCATGTTATCATCCTCTATCCTGTCCTGAGAATGAACCTTTACTCTTGACAAACTATCCGCTAACGTGTTCTCTTTCCCAGGGATCACTTCCATAACAAATTTGTGGGCTTGCATCCTGGTGACCCATCCAGCCACTCTGCGTGAAATCTTGTCCAGACCTTTCGTCTCAAAAATAACTTTCAAGGGTTTGTGATCCGTACGGATTACAAATTCTACACCCCAGAAAAAATGTTTAAACCTCTCTACCGCCCAATAACATGCGAGGGCTTCCTTTTCAAGAACCGAATAGCGTACTTCCGCCCCTTTCAAGGCACGTGATGCATGAGCTATTAAAACTTCTAAACCATCATCTTGATTTTGAGCCAAAACGGCTCCCAGACTGCCCTCACTAACATCTACCGTAATGATAGTCAACTTCCTCGTATCAAAACATCCCAGAGGCTTAGCCATATCTATTTCCTCTTTGATTCTGGCAAATTCTACATCACATTCAGGAGTACATACAAAATCTGCACCTTTCCTCAATATTTTCCTCATCTCCACAACTTTAGCTGCATAGTTCTCTACAAACTTTTGATAAAACTCTGTCATACCTAAAAATGAACAAAGTTCACTTTTGGTCGTCGGCCTCTCAATTTCTTTTATGGAGTTCATGATGCTTTCCTTGGGTTTCACCCCTTCAGATGACACCTCGTGACCCAGGTAATCTACTTTGGATACTGCAAATTTGCACTTCTCTTCCCTCAAAGTAATACCTCTCTCTTCAAAAATCTTCAACACTGCATTCAGACTTCTGTCATGCTCCTCCAACGTCTCACCACATATCAGCACATCGTCTTGGAAACAAAACACTCCCTTTACAGATCCAAGCAACCGATCCATGATCTTTTGAAATACCGACGCGGCTGACGCTAACCCGAACGGCATTCTTCTGAATTGAAACACACCCTCATGAGTTATGAAAGCTGTAACCTTCCTACATTCTTCCGTCACCTCGACCTTATGGTACGCTGACGCCATATCAAGTTTAGAGAATATCTTCCCCTTGCCCACCATAGTTAACATCTCACCCATGTTTGGCAAGGGATGCCTGTCAACCATCACACATTTGTTGAGCTTGCGCATGTCTATGCACAACCTCAGGTCACCAGAACTTTTTTTAACTAAAACAACAGGCGATACCCACTCGACGCCTCCTGCTCTTTCAATCACCCCCATTTGTAGTAATTTCTTCAGCTCATCTCTCACCCCTACTCTTAAAGAGAATGGTACAGGCCTAAGTTTCGCAGCAACGGGCAAACTGCCCCTTTTTAAAACAATCTGGTGTTGAAATCCTTTCACCTTCCCCAAATTCTTCGCAAAGACTCCTTCATGCTTACTCACATACTTGCTTGACTTAGTGGACGGCAACGACACCTGGAGCACCTGCTCGGGATAATTGGGATCTAATCGGATACCCAAACTCTTCTGTTCTCTCCACCCTAGCAATTATTGCCCCTTCTTGGTAATATATACTTTGCCTTTACACCTCCTTCCCTTGAACTCAAACTCACTCCACACATAACCCAGCAATTCAATTCTGTCCTGATTGTACCCCACGGGATTGATATCCGGGTCTGACAATTGATCTACCGCTCCACTCATTTCCTTCTCAAACACACTTCTAGACACTAAAGTGATCTTTGACCCCGAATCCGTCATCATGGGAATCGCATGGCCATTCACGTTCACAATCGCATACGGTCGCTCACAGTCGTCTCCATCACCATCCATCACAACGTTTATGGTGTTGACAATGACATTCTGCATTGGAAGCATCACTTCCTCTTCTGACAATCTGCCGTCCTCTTCTTCATTGACGTAAAGCACTTTCCTTTGACTGGACTGTCAAAACTGGTAGTTCTTACAGCAGTTCGCAAAATGACCTCTCCTTTTGCACTTTGCACATGTCGCTTTACGGCCCGGACACACGATGGATGAAGCAAAATGTGTGCTACTCGTACATCGAAAACACAGTCTATCCTCTCTTCTTTCAGTTCTCTGCACCGGCTCTTGGCTTTTCTTCTCCTCCCCGCCGACTTTATTCGACTGCTTGCTCTTTCCCCTTCTTCTGCTCTTGTTATCACCCACATTTAATACTTCACTCTTGACTTCCTTGGAATCATTTGTTTCACTTTTTGTCAACTTCACGACACACGCCAATGAGTGTTCCGCGCGTTTCGCAAGATCCAAAACTTCGTCTAGGTTGGGATCATCCCTCAGCCATAATTCTTCACGAATCTTATTGGATCTACAGTGCGTCATAAATTGGTCACAAATATGCTCGTCGAATGTTCCTTGAAACTTGCATGTTAATGCTAAATGTCGCAGGGCTGTCACATACTCTTCAACCGACTCACCCTGAGCTTGCACCCCCATGCGAAAATTGTAACGTTCCAATATTGTGCTGGTCTTAGGATTGAAATGCTTGTCCAGATTCACCAAAGCTACATCAAATTCATTTCCAGCATCACCATCACTGCCATCTCCTGCTGGTTGGGGAAGAGTCTCATAAATTCTTTGCCCATCATATCCTAAAAAATGCAACAGTAGTGCCAACTTCCTCTTGCTAGAATATGATGTCCCGCTGGCAGCCTTTATATAATGCCCAAATCCTTTGCGCCACTGAGCCCATGGTATCTTCGCAGCTCCCGGTATCGGCATAAATATCGGCGGTCCAGCTATCCCCGGTAAACCCGCCATGACTCGTCTCCCGGCCGAGCGCTCTCCTTGCCCTACTTGCTTGGGCACACCAAAAAAAAACTGGCCCTTAGGTTACTGCTCGCCCGCTTCTTGACTTCTGCACGCCTTCCCCCCTATTGAGCATGTGAAGATTCTCCCTTTATGTGCACGGGGTCTCACTTCTTGACCAGTGAGTGTTGTTTCTCTACGTCGCAGCTTCTATGCACTTTGTCCTCTGTGTGGCAGCATATTGATGCTGTGTTTAGACAGTTCAAGATGGGCTGGCACACAATGTAAAGAATGACTCTATTCTCTTTTTCTTGACCTCAGGTTTCTTTTGCACCAATTTCTTGTCTGGGGTGTGGGTTTCCACTTCTATCAGTTCAGATGCACATTGCCGGGATTTGTCATGCGCATCAACCAGCAGCTGTGTGGTAACTTCCACATGTAGATTTTTTAGTGCGCCTCTACTAAGGGTTATACGGTAGCCTTTCCTTCACTGAGCTTCTCCCGTCCTTTCCGGGACTCCGCATGCGGACTGGGGAAACGTCAGCATAAACACTGTGGATTCTTGAAGAGATCCTTATCACCCCATTTTATTTTGCCAGCAAAAGGGCCTTTCCCTCTAGCCAGGTCACGGCAGCAACGGGCAGAATGCGAACGGCGGGTGCCCCGCGAACATTGCGTAACGAGGGGCCTGGACACTAGCACAAACAGGGCCTCGGGCTGTATAGCGCAGCGTGGTCACTTACTTGGTGTAATAGGCTGCCGGACTTGGTGGCCGCTCGACGCTGGGGATAAATAGCGGAGCGGCCAGCGCAGGATGGAGCTTCTGTCCAAACTGCCACTACAACGCTTGGGAGATAGCGGAGCGGCAGTGTACTCAGGATCCTTGCTGCGGGTCTTCTGTCACTATCCCATCCTCGTCGCCATTGTTACGAAGACGTCAAACAGGCACAGGTAAGTCTTCATGTATAAGTTTAATTGAGTTAGACAGGAAAAAGACCCCCGACCACAACAGAGGCTCCTTACAAAAACACAGACAGGATCAACTGACAAACTTGGGATGCTGGAAGCAATGTAATCAAGTACATCCTCTATGACCTAATCAGAAGCTGATGCACAGAACATTCCATGTCACCCAGCTTCACCATGCTAGGTGGCTTTGGCTGCTATGTAATCAGCAACATCATAACAGAAACGAAAGATGATTTTTAAAGCGTTTTTAAGCTAACAGGCGCTGCTGTTTTTCCTTTGGCACCCATTCCACTCATGGCACCCCGGGCCCATCATGCTCGCATTGGTGGGTGGCAAGTTAGGCAACCATTTTGGTGTGTGCACAAACTGCGTGGTCCTGCAGTAAATAATTTTGTGCCCAAAATTTAGCCATACTTGACCTTAAGAAAAATGAATTCCCAACAGTTATGGGTTGCTTTTGGCAATCAGCATTGCCCCTTTTACAATGGTTTTAGGCTACTGTGTGTGTAGCCCAATGGTGGTTTTAGGCAGTGCCCTTCTGTGCTCACAACATAGGCAAAATGGGTGGCAGCCTATTCTTCATGCATTTCCCTGGGCATTTTCTGGGGAGTTCTGGCCATCATGATGTTTTCATTGGCAGTAATGCACAGTTTTTGAGGTAGGGCTCGGGTGCATGGGTAAAAACATCCCACAAGCCACCCTTCTTGCGGTGGCCATTCTGATCCTTCACTGATGGGACCCACAAGATCTGGGATGTTCTCCTCATCTTCTTCCGGTAGATGGCACAGTTCAGCATCTTTTCCTTCATCCGGTCGGATCGATCGGTTCTCCTCGCCGGTCCTGATGGGAATATTGGGCGGTACCCCGGGCCCCTCGGATCTTTGCTCCCGGTCTCAGGATTGTCCTCCTTGGCCAGTCTCCAGGTTTTCCTTCTCCTAGGACGACAAAGGAAGAGCAGCAATACCTATTCATAGACATTTCTCCCCCACCATTGATATAGCGGGGTGGCATAAACATTCTACAGTCAAAACATATGAACATGCACATTTTTTTTTAAATTAAGAAACAAGAACCCATATATTCAATAATCACAGAATATTATAAACTATATGTGGATATTTTAAGTGTTGAAACTGAACTAATCTGGAGCAGTACCCTCTGGGATTCCAGAGGATTCCTCCAGTTGTTGCAAAGTGTGCCTGAGATGGCAACGCTTCAACTGGTTTATGTGGACCCACTTGTCTTCCCCCTCTGCCAAACCGCCTTTGGGAATGTGGATCTTGTAGGCCAGAGGGGAGATCTTGTCTATAATCTCAAAGGGTCCCTTCCATGTAGGCAAAAATTTGCGTTGTCTGGCCTGGTTCCTTTGGAAATTGTATAGATAGACCCGGTCACCCACCTGATATTCCTTCCTGGAAGTTTTCAGGTCATAGTGGGTCTTCATGCTATCAGCTGATCTTTCTAGATTCCGCTGAGCATAAGCAAAAGCATGTTGGAAGTGTTTCCTTAAATTCTCCACATACTCATGAGTTGTGGAGGCATTTATCAGTGTCTGCTCTTGGGTCCTTTAGAGCAAATGCTGGGGAAGCACCATCTTGCGCCCAGTCATCAACTCAAATGGTGACATTTTGGTTGCAGATGAAGGGGTAGATCTGATGGCCATTAGGACCAGAGGTAATCGGATATCCCAACTTGGCCCAGAATCTGCCACAAACTTTTTTAAGATGCTCACAATTGTCCGGTTGTAACGTTCCACTGCTCCAGAAGAAGCTGGCCTGTAAGCAATATGTAGCTTCCTTTTAACCCCCAGTATCTCCCACATCTTCGTCATTACTTCACTGGTGAAGTGGCTACCTCTGTCTAACTCAATCCTTTGAGGTAGACCAAAACGGGAAAAGATGTGGTTAATCATCAGGGCAGCTGCTGTTTCTGCCTTGAAATTTGGGGCTGGGAGACATTCCACCCACTTGGTAAACAAGCATGTCACAGTCAACATGTACTTATTCCCCCTAGCAGAGCGAATCACGGGGCCTACAAAGTTGATTTGCAAATCTGACCATGGGAGTGTCATTCCCCTCTTTTGGAGAGGTGCCCGGTGTGTGCGGGTTATTGGCTGAAATTGTGCACACACAAGACAACCCTTCAAATATTGGTTGAGGTCCTGGCCCATGTGTGGCCAGTATGCAACCTCTCTTAAGATTTCAAGTGTTGTATGAAACCCCCTATGACCGGCGGTGGCCGCATCGTGGGCGTGACTTAACATCAGGCTTCGGAATGAGGTAGGAACCACCCACTGATCATGGCCAGCTTGAGATTTCCTTACCAACAACCCGTCTTGGATCCGGAACATCTTTGGACATTTCATCAACACTCTTAGGTCCTCTTTCCCAATGTAATCGGTATCCGTCAGGGGAAAGTTCTCAGGGTCCTCAATGTGTTGGTAAAACTTACCAATTATTGGATCCCCCTTCTGAGCTGTGATTAAATCAGCATCAAGGGTCTCCTTACTCCATTGTGCAGTTGAAAGATCATTGTGAGCATTTGTCTGGGACCTAGTGATAGCAGTGACCTGGATTTCCCCCAACAGGGACTCAATCTCAATTAGATCCCATTGGATGGCCCCGGTTTTGGCCAGCTGATCAGCTAAGTCATTTCCAGTTTTGTCTGGTCCCTCTACTTTGGAAAGGCCCTTGATCTTTTTCCAGTAGATGGTCATCCCATTCGTGGTGACCAGATCATCAATGTTTTGGATCAACTTCCCATGTTTCAAGGGTTTGTTGTTAGCACATAACATGCCTCTGGTTTTCCAATTAACCAGGTGCTCCACGAACCCGTTCCCTACATGATCAGAATCTGTGATTATGACCAGTTCGTGGAGTTGATGATGGAAAGCAGTGAGGATGGCCTGATGCACAGCCATCAACTCTGCCACCTGACTACTTCGGGGACCAATTTTGTATCCAGCGGAGGGTTCTGGAAACTCCTTCACCCAGGCATTCCCTACGCCAGCCACCAGTTCTTTCTCCCCATTGTTGTCAACATGGTACAAGCATCCATCCACATAGACAGTGGGCATTCCCTCACACTTGTCTTCTTCAAAGACTTTGTCTGGGGAATTAAGGTATGCCTCCATGTTGTCCTTGATTTTAAGACTTTCGTCCTCGAGACAGTTTTCTCTGGCACAATCATGCAAGTCAGCCAGACCTTGCGCGAGGGGACTCTTCTTGTTTTGGCCATATCTGACCTCTACAGGAAAGCCTTGCATTGACAGAATCCAGGAAGTAATTCGGGAATTACTCACATTCCGGCCCGGATTCTGTCACTTTGGAGATATTGCAGAGGCTGGTGTGGAGTCTCCACTATGATGTGTTCCCCCTGGATAAACGGGCGGTAATTCTTCAATGCCCACAACGTTGCCAGGAGTGCCTTCTCACAATCGTTGAATTTTTCCTCCACAGAGGATAAAGTTTTGCTCGCATAGGAGATTACTTTATTGACCTTGTCATGCTTTTGGTATAATACTGCCGTCAAGCACGTATTAGAGAACCCTGTCTCCAGGAAGAACTCCTTGTTTCTGACAGGGTAAGCTAGGCAAGGCGCTTGTGAGAGGCTTCTTTTGAGTTGTCTTACCGCCTCGGATTGTTCTGGACCCCATTCCCACTTGACCCCCCCTTCAAGAGATGAATCAGGGGTCTAGTGATCTCTGCGTAGCCTTCAATGAACTTTCTGCTGTAATTAGTCAGTCCAAGGAGGCTCCTTAGTTCCCGCAGAGTTGTGGGGTCTTTCAGTTTCTGGAGTGCTTCCACTTTCTTTTCTTGGGGACAGAGACCCTGAGAAGTAATCTCATGCCCCAAGAAATTAACAGGGGTTCTACACCACTGTGCTTTCTGAAAGGAAAGTTTTGCTCCGGCGGCCCTCAACTGTGTCAGAACATAACGGATCTCCGCTATGTGTTCCTCCACAGATGAACTTTTGATGAGGACATCATCTACATAAGCCAGGTTACCCCTCGCACCCAGGTCGGGCATGGCCTTATGTAGGAAAATGTTGAATTCATTGCCGGAGTTGAGGTATCTGAAGGGAGTCCGGGTCCATGTGTACTGCTGGCCCCCAAAGGTAAAAGCCAGTTTGTATTGGTCCTCCCTACTGACAGGCACGGTCCAGTATCCATTGGTCAGGTCTATTGCTGTGAATACCTGTGACCCCTGAATCTGGGCCAGCCCTTGGTAAATGTAGGGCAGAGGCCATCGGGAAGTATGGACCCGTTTGTAGAGCTCCCTAAGGTCGCCGCAGAGTCTCCACTGGCCGTTTGGCTTCAATATTCCCAGCACCGGATTATTGAAAGTGCTGTGGACTGGACGGATTATTCCCCGGGACTCTAGGTTCTTAATTATTTCAGTAAGGGACTCCATGGATGCGAGAGGCAAGCGATATTGCTTTACAAACACTGGAGTCATTCCAGGGTCCGTGGGAATAGTTGTGGTGTGGATGTCGGTGCGACCACAGTCATATGAGTCTACCGCAAAGAGATCTTGGAAATCCAAGAAAACTTGTTTCAACTTTTGCTTCTGTTCCAGAGTCACACAGGCATCAGCTAGGTTGACTCTCTCTTCCACCATCTGCCTGAAGCCTGGAAAGACTTCTGGTTTGGCTATCTCAGCGGCCTCCTCCAGCTGGGTGGAGAAGTCCCTGGTCAGAGTGCTGATTTGGACTGGAGGCTTCAGGTGGGAAAGGCAGCCCTCATGGACCTGGAAAATCACCTCATCCCTCCTGAAGTCACAAGTCACATCTTCCTTACCGTAAGGGCAAGAAGTGTACACCAGGAAGTTCCCCCCATGCCGGGTGAAGATCCTGTCTGGTGTTGTTTTGTCATCACTGTCACTGTCAAAACAGTCCTTGGGGATTGGTCCTAACAGTTCATTTCCTAGATCAATGGAGAAATGTCGGTCATCAACCGCCATTCCAATAATGATGCCTGCGGCTAGAGTAATACTCTTTAAGTCGCTGTTATCCACCACTATTGGAATGGTGTCATGTTCTATGTTCACTAATGGAGTTGGGTTTACCCCCAAACCTTGCTGTTGGAGAGAAGCATTTAGATGTATATAAGCATCAGGGTTTTGCAATTTTTGTCCTCTTTTAACTTTCACTTCCAGGGAGAATTGTCGGGTCCTTTCTGGGATGGTGACTTCCTCTTTGATCTGAATTTCAACTGCATAAGGTAGCAATTGAGCTGACCTAAATGGTTTTTATGGATCATCAAAGCCCATGGGATTATCCGCTAATCGGGACCAAGCTTTCAAGTTTATTAGGTCCAAACTAATGGCAAAGCGATTGAGAATGTCACTGCCTAAGTAAAAGGCGGCAGTGACGTCTCGCACGACCAAACAATTATGGACTATGCTCTTGTTGCCAATGCAGATTTTGAGCATACACCTGCTTGGCAGGAGATGTTTGGAATTAGGTGCTTCCAGGTCCATTTCCCATTTGTCTATCAGTTTGAATGTGGGAATGGCTGGATCTTTTGGGAGTTGGTGGAACAAGGCTTCGCTGATGAAGCTCTTACCGTTGTTCACACACACTCGAGCGAGAACAGAGTCCTTCCCATCATTTAACTGGACAGGGATGAACAACTGCTCTCCAATTTGCTGAATATCAGCCAGGCTCTGAGCTGATTTCACATCTTTCTGGACTATAGGAGTGGGAGTTTCTGATTGTGGATTAGTAAAGAATTTCAGGGTGTTTCCTTCCAGTGTGGAATACCACCTTAAACTGGAAGGAAGGTTGATTTTCAGAAATAGAGAGGACCCCCCATCACCAGTCTGTTGTCCTACTGCTATTACTGTCACGTCTGGAGTTTGGTTGTTCTGGAAGTGAAATTCTACTTGGTCAGATTTTTGTTCAACCATGTGGCAGGTGCCGTTTAAACTAACATGGTTGACACTCTGTTTTAATTTTATTGGTCGGCTAGTCTGGGTCCATAGGACCTTGTTTACGCAATCTATTAGGGGTGACAACCTTCTTAGGAGGTCATTCCCTATTAAACAAGGGGTGCCCTCTGGAGTCACTACTATGACCGGGTGTTTCACCTTGTGTCGCCCAATTTTGATGTCCAGATCTGCAGTCCCCTCGACAGGAATTTCCTTCCCGTCAAAGTTCTGCAGTTGTCCAGGAAGAGAGGTGAGAGGAATTCGGTAATTCTCCCCCCTTCCTGCATTTAGTTCCTCAAAGGCCCTTTTGGACAGAAGGTTAGCTTGGGATCCAGTGTCCACCAGTGCCAAAATTGGACCCTGCCCCTGTACCGGGGCATAGTATCTTCCCTCCTTCTCCTCAAGGGGGCACAGATAATGCACATTTTTGGACAACTGGTGGGCTAACTTTCTGGTTTTGGACATTGCTAGAGAAGAGATTTGGGCAGAATTCTGTGGAGAGTCTTGGGAATCTGAAAGAAGAAGTTGGCAACTGGAGATCAGAGCCATTGTGGGTTCCCCTGGTTCCGGTTCTGGCTCTGGCTCCCCTCTTTTTGGAGGCAGTCACCAGGATGGGTTTGAACCAGGGGATTTCGGTATTGTCGGTTCTGGGATGAGATGATGGGCGGCGGTAGCTTGGTCTCCACATCTCCCCAGTCTGAATTGACATCCCTTGGGACCCAATTTTCCTTGGGAGGAGTTCCCCCATCTCTGAAGGAGAAGATCCTTTTCCCAGGATCTTCTGAGGATCCCTCTCCCTCAAATTGGAAGACCTGGACCTCCTCCACAAAGTGGGTCTGTTTGGGCCTTTTGTTTCTCCTACCCCCCCTCTGCTCCTTGGGAGGCGGGCTTTCAGGGGCAGGAGATTTTGTTTCCGGTTCCTGGTTTTCCAGGGGCTGTT
The DNA here is from genome assembly GCF_040938575.1 of Ambystoma mexicanum. NCBI lineage: Eukaryota > Metazoa > Chordata > Amphibia > Caudata > Ambystomatidae > Ambystoma > Ambystoma mexicanum. The sequence goes on from NC_090924.1 coordinate 1,315,794,648, forward strand.
TACAAGTTGGGAAGGAAGCTTCCTCCAAGGCTTCACACACCCCTTCCCCTTGTGCCTCCTCGCTGGGAACCAGTGGTTTATCGGGGTGCTGCCCCGTCATTGTTCTGGAGCACCAGGTCCAGAGTTTGGGGCATTCTGCGGTGGCATGCTCATCTGAGGGTTCTGTTGAGCCCTCAGTATGTGACCCAGATCCCGTGCCATATTTTGGACCTGGCGCTCTAACTGGGAAACCCGCTCAGGCTGATACGGGGGCTCTATTTTCTTCCCTGGGCTGATCCCGGGAAGGGTAGCTATCCCTTCTCTGGTAGTACCCCTGGTTGGGAAGATTTTGATACCCCTCCACCCTTGGCCTCCCCTCTCCCGGTTTAGGTTGTCTGGGCTCAGGGAATTGGGGAAAGAAGGATGGATGATTTTGGGGCAGGAAATTGGGTGGATACCTGGGGAAAAAGTTCTGCCCAGGATTTGGAGAATTTCCTGTGGGAAGTTGAGAGGGAAGTTCCCTGGGTTAGGTGCTTGGCTGGATCCCCCCCCCTTCGGCTGGAGGAGTCCACACATAACCCAGGATTGGTCGGTTTCCCTTATAGCTGGGACTTACATATTCAGGGGAGCGGGGGACCCCATTTGTGGGACTACCTCCTTGGCTCCCTGTCTGTGACTGGCCCGAGGGACTTCTGGGCTTGGGGTTATTAGGTACAGGTAGGTTTTTAGGCCCCCCCATCTCCAAATCCAAAACGGGGGTGACCTTTACCTCTGCCACCTTGGCAGCAGCAGGGGTGCTGTTGGTTTTGGGGTTTTTGGGCGCATTACTTTTGTTTTCTAACGGTTTCTGCACCTCGTAGATCCGGGTAGCCTGTTCAATGACCCAGTCTAAAGATCTTTTCTCATGAAAATCTCTCACGAGCTCGGTCATTATATATTTAGGGAGAGCATGGAAAAATGTATTGATAAATTGTCAGCTGTCCGTGCGCACCCTTCTGGTGGTCTGCGCAAAAGCACGCTTTAATTCTTGCACAAACTATTGTGGGGCCTGATCCTCCCCACATTGCAAATTGTAGGCTGCCTTGCAAGCCTCTTGGGGATTCCTGTGCACAGAAAAATGTTTCAAGATGGCCGTCCTGTATGTGGACCACCTTGAATGATTTTGGTCCTCCAGCCCCGCAAAGAAACTGGAGTATTCTGGTGAGAAGGTCCACTTTACATATTGAATACAGCTTTGGCTGTCCTTCAAATGGAAAGTCTCCATCATTTGCTCATAGAGCTCCAAGTGCTCCCAAACAGAATACTTGGCGTTCTTATGATAAGGGGTGATAACACTCCTTATTGCCTTTATTTGTTTCAAAGGGTTCTTAAGCGAGGCCCTTTTTTGCCTTATTGGCCTTTTCGGTTCGGGTAACCCTGGTCCATTCATCCTCTGACTCAGAGGCACTGCTCCCAGAGGTTCCTGTCTGATCTTCCAGGTTTTCCCGGATTCTGCGAGCCTGGGAATGGCTGGCAGAATGTGGGGACCTGGTCTCCTGTGTCCTGCGCCATTCAGAGGAGTCTTCAGATTCCTCCTTGCAGCCAGGATTTGATGGGTACCCCCTCCCCCACTGACCTAACTGGGCAGAAGTTTTCAGGATGCCCTCAATGGGCCTACTCTCCTGGGGTTCCCCACTAAATTGCACTGTGCTTGGGTGCCCATACCCGGATGCCCGCCCCTCCATACTTGGGTGGTACTGGCCTATGAGCCCCATGCTTTTGGCTGGATAGTAATCTGCCATCCCTGTGGCCCGGTGCTCATGTGCGCCAGGGGACATGGGGATGGCAGAGTCCAGGGACTGAGAGGGATGAAGGCCTCCGGTACTAGGGCTCCCGAGGTTATGCTCCGGTACCTCCCTTTCCCAGCGAACCTCATCTCTATCCGCCCCTGCTTCCTGTTGCAATGCAAGAGCCTGCCCTTTCATTTCCTCAGTTAAGGCCTTACTAGACTATCAGTCTCTCCTGCATGGCTACCTGTTGCTGGAGCCTATCATTGTGCTGGCAGAGAGCCTCATTTTCTCTCTGTGCTCCTGACTGGTCCTGGAGTACTGGGCCAGTCTCTGCTGCAGGAGGGTTACCTCCTCAGTCCCATCTCTACTGGCCTGCTCCTTTCTTGCCAGAGCCTCCTCCACCCTCCTGGTGTGCTCTAACAAGTTCTGGTGTTCTTTTTGGAGGTCACCCATTCCCTGGAGGGCTAGGTGATTTTCTTCCATTTTCCTTTTTAAATGGCAGACTTCCTGGCCTAAGGTGTCCCTTTCCTGACTAAGAGTCTGCATCTGTGCCGCCAGGTCGTCCCTTTGCCTTTGGAAGGCACCATCTCTCTGGCGCTCCTGATCAAACTCTGCCTGGGTATCCTGGTCTTTCAGAATCAATTAATTGCTTTCTGCCTTTTCCCTATCTAGGTGGCTTTGCAGGGTGACTACCTGCTCAGCACATACCCTATTGAAATGTAATTGTTGCTCCAGTTTTTTCTGGCTCTGTAGTAGGGAGTCCAAACCTTCTTGGTACTCCTTTTGCAAGGCCAGAAATCTGGTATCCTGGTCAGACTTTTCCTGTTGTAGGACATCCATATCCTCTTTTATTTTAATGATATACTGCCTACTATCATTTTCTGACTCCTGGCTCCTCTGCAGCCTCTGCTCAGAAGAGACCAGGTCAGATTGGACCTTCTCTAACGCCATCTGTTGCCTATTTGCCAGATCCTGGCCTTCAGCACATCTATCCTGCATGACTCCCATATATAGGTACAAATATGCCGCTATCGTGGCAATCTTATTATGTTCATCTTTGGCTTTAGGGGCCATATATAGTTCACTCAGGGCCACATGTAATGGACCCTGATCTCTCCATATATCTGACCCTGTTTCAGTGACCTGTTGCGCGATGGCCTGCAACCAGACCGTTTGATCCTGGTGAGTCCACTCACCTCTCACAAGTAGCTTATGCAAGAGGTGCTCCCTCGCTATTTTTATGTCTACTAAGGTCGTCATTCTAGAGATTGATCTCTGTCCTGACTTACAGAATTTAGTATTTTATTTTTGCAAAACAGACCTTTTCCTTAGAGGGTCCCTTTTGAGGAGTGCTTTACAGCGTAACACAGCGTGGTGATCCGACCGGATGTATGTATCCAGTCAGTTAGTACACTGTATTAAGCTGCACAAGTGATAGATCTAACCCAGAATTCCCGGCTTCGAGCCCCCAATTTGTAAGAGGATTCAATTCAACACTACAGCTAAGTCAATGCCTAGTCTGGGATACTGAATGGAAACCCTTATTGATATATCTTTATGTCCAGTTCATGAGATCTGGATGACTACCCCTATATAACACCCCTCTCTTAGAATCCCCCTCACCCCACTGAGCCAAGAAGTAGTTCTGTTTTGCAAATTTAAAAGGTTTATTTGAAAAATTAAACAATATATAGATATCTATCACACTTTTATAATAAATCAATAATTGAGATCAGCCTTAAGAATATGAGCAGTAATCAACAAGGGATAATCTGGCACTAGCACACTTCTTTATAATCAATGAGGAGTTGGTGTAGGATGGGTAAGGCAGCGAAAATACTTTTATGGTTTCAAATAGATGCAATGTTAAATGAAAATGCAGTACAGAAAATAACTTGATATGATTTCAACAAAACAAGCAATCACTTTTCTTTGACAATTCACTCCCCCCTTTATGCAATGTAAGGAGATGAAGAGGAGAGCACACACTTCTCAGAAATGCAATCAAATATAATCCAGTTCAATTCCCCCCCCAGCAGGCTTAGACAACAGATATGATTATTTTAAACACGGGCAAAAATGCTTTGAAATGTGGTGTCAAGGAAGTGAAAAATATGCTGAAAATGGTTTTAATTCCCTATAGGAGGTTCAGGGTAGGTGATGGCTAGTTTGTATGAGTTCAGGATCACTTTAGCAATGCTCTAGGAGTAACTATCAGGTTGCAAACGGATTTTAGCAAAGGAAAGCAAAGACTTGCTGATTTTACACGTGGCTGAATTTGAGCCAAATCGCAAATCGCGGTAAAATTCGCGAGTGCATGAATCGCGATTACGGCGTTGGGTTCTTGGGAAAGCTGTGATTCTTAGCTTTCAGAGGAAAGTTAAACCAAGTTCCTAGGACAAACGGTTCCAAAGATATGAACGATTTTGTGAAGGTCGTTTTTCGGATTTAAAGGAAACTCAAATTGACAGGTGACAGCTTTGCAATGACAGGTGATAGCTTAGACTGACAGGTGACAATTAGGAGGCAGTTCTACTTAGGTTAAATAGATTGAATTATATTACTTTAAACTAAGAGATTTGGTTTTACACCGTCCTAGCTGTACTCACAATATATTTTGGAAGGTCTGGGTCGCCACGGATCGGTCTCTGCGCACAGCACTTCACAGCGATCTGGTCTCTGGTTCCGGGTACAGCTCTGCTTTCTGGGTCTCTGGCACTGCTCCTGGATCTCGGGTTCTGCTGGCCTGGATCAAGTGGTTCTAGTCAGCGCTGCTTTCAGGGTGTTTCTGGCACAAGGTTCTAGGCCAGAATCCACAACTCAGCCCGGCTGTGAATAGTTGCAAAGGATTTTTGAGTCATAGTGAGTCTGTTTTACAGCCTGCAGAAAGGACACTCCCCTGTCAAATTACACACAAATCTATATTTGACCCAAATACATATTGCACAGATACACAGTTGTTTAAAATTACATGCACCCATCACATATCACATGAGGTATACTCCGTTCAAACCCTGATGTTCCTAAGAGCTTGCATCCAGAAATGGCAACATTTTGCGCTTTTTAGTAGCTTTCCCCATATCAGATTTTTCTCCAAATTTATACAATTGTGTGCAAGGCATGTGGGCATTTAGATAAGTGTCAGATTTTTAACACACATACATTTAGAGTAACAACCTCTTTTCCCCTCGTAACCCCCCAGATCATACCACCGGGTCCTAAAACCTCTTAAAATGTGGGCAGAATAATCACAATTATTATGGTATCATTTAGATAATTTTGACAAGTCCGCACCATGAGTTATACATCTTTTTTTAAAATCATATTCTGGCCAACAGGGGTCTGTCTTCCCAGGTCACATGGTAGAGAAACCAGTTTGCCTACTTTCTTTAAGCTCAGCCTGTCCTCAGAGGCCCTGCCCTTCCCAGTTTCTGCCAAGAGGAAGCCACTTTACGACCCCCCCCCAATAAACCATCTGCCTGGGTCCAGGACTGAGCTTTGTTCAAGAGGAAGCCATTTACGTCCCCCCCAATAAACCATCTGCCTGGGCCCTTTGTTTAGTTTCCTGCAGTCCCCAGGTAATTCAATCAGAGAGTGTGTGACCTCCTCCTCCTTTTGGCAGGGGCAACAGGATGCAGCCAGGCCTGGGAACCTGCTGATCAAGTTTCAACTCCTGTGGGGGTAGATGTCAGGCAGAATTGGAATCTCTTTAAGCCAGTTTTTAGCTACATGTCATTTTTTGTTCCCCAGTTTTCTGCATTCAAATCAAACTTACAATTTTTACACATGCAGCTAGAATGCTGATTCTAAGTTCAAAACGATGACATTTCAACAGTGACAAAATATGTGACACTCAAAAGTAGGTCACTCAGTTAATTTAAACATTTCGATTTTGGTGGTTTTAAATCCAGTTTCAGTTAGGCTGCTGACATGCACAGCTCAGCCAGTTTTGTTATAAACATCGTTTTGGGCTCTTCAACTTCCCAGATTTTTGTAGGCACACAAAACTTCGTTCTGCCAAATGTCTGCTGGTGTTCAATGATATTTTTGGATAAGTTGCAATGTTTGAAAATAGGCATTTTGAGCTTGCCTTCAGAGAAACCAAAGCGTTTTTAAGCTAACAGGCACTGCTGTTTTTCCTTTGGCACCCATTCCACTCATGGCAACCCGGGCCCATCATGCTCGCATTGGTGGGTGGCAAGTTAGGCAACCATTTTGGTGTGCGCACAAACTGCGTGGTTCTGCAGTAAATAATTTTGTGCCCATAATTTAGCCATACTTGACCTTAAGAAAAATGAATTCCCAACAGTTATGGGTTGCTTTTGGCAATCAGCATGGCCCCTTTTACAATGGTTTTAGGCTACTGTGTGTGTAGCCCAATGGTGGTTTTAGGCAGTGCCCTCCTGTGCTCACAACATAGGCAAAATGGGTGGCAGCCTACTCTTCATGCATTTCCTTGGCCATTTTCTGGGGAGTTCTGGCCATCATGATGTTTTCATTGCCAGTAATGCACAGTTTTTGTGGTAGGGCTTGGGTGCATGGGTAAAAACATCCCACACTCTTTGACACACCTTTTGCTAACCATTAAAAACCAGGCGGCGAACAGCCAACACGGAAACAAGCAGTAGTATTTATACACATCACAAAAGGTACCTGAAGCTAAAAACAACACAAATCAGAGTGTGGTTCTCAGACGTCCCGAATATTATTGGGTGGACAACAGATCAGAAGATCTACCACTGGGGTATGTAACTGAGTTTCCCGATTATATTGTTTTGTCCTGAAGATGGCCCAATACTCACATGGAGTGACAGCCCTTGAGAGGGAGCAGTACGCGCAAGAAGGGCCGAAACATATGTCGACCTATTAGGGAACCGAAAATGTTGCTTTTCCCTACTCTCTGTTACAAAACTAAATGATTGTTGTGGTATCCAAGAAAAGCCAAACAAAGTTACCCCATTAGAGAAGTGAAATTGCTGTATGAAAGTGGTAAATGTTGAATATTGACTAAATGATGAGTTGTTATTTACATTGTTTTAAAAAAAAGAAAAGGAATTTTTTGAAACAAAAATGCTTTTGTTATAGAGAAGTGTCAAAAGTGGCAAAGGGTGTTTAATCTACCAACTAATTTAGTATATTTGTATTTCTATTTTCATATTTGTATAGTAGATTCCGATCCTCCTGCCAGTTGTACCAAAGGGACCTCTGGAGAGGGGTAGTTGGTCTGTCTTTATTGTGCTCCATCTCTATAGGGATACATCATATAGGGTCTTCTTAATGGAAACATTTTCAAGAAGGCTCCCCATGAATAGACAACATCACTGGTGTCCTGCACGTCAGGACCTCTGGCTTCCGGCATATAGGAAGGATGGGGGCGGGACTTCCTGCAGAGGCGTTCAGCTGCTCCTCCACATTGCAAAACGAAGGAGCAAAAGGCAGAAGCACGCGTGCGCCTTCTTCTTTTTGCACTTTATATTGTAACTTGTTTAAATGCCGCCTGCTTTTCAGCACGGCAATCAGCATGCACAATGGAGTCCTCTGGAATCCATCTGCTTATAGCAGGTGTATACAGCATTCCAAAGAAGTCTGACACATTTCCACCAGCATGGAAACAGCAAGCTCATGGAAATGCATTTGGATTAGTATGGCGAAGCGGAGGCGGTGACAGGAACAGCAATTCTGCTCAATGCCCCTGGCCCACATCAATAATGACAACTTTTTTGCTCTACTCCACAATGAAAATACCCCCTTTACATATGCAACTGGAATGTAATATTACCACTTTTACATTATTCCTGGGTTGCAGACTTTTCTGGCACTTCCCACAATAGGATACAAGGGCTAGCACAGGTTTCACAAGGCCCTCCATTAATACAGCATTTTTTTAAAATCAAAATCGAGTGATTTTTCCAAGCCCAGTACTCTACATTAATGTACAACTATACGACTAGGGAGGCCATATTGTTGCTGTGTTTGTCGTGTTCTTAATAGAGAGGTCGATATTTCAGAGCTCTTTATTTGTGTTGGCGATATTTTTGACACTGAACCCCTTGCGCGCTGTGCCTTGTAATTGCTAATCAGATTGCAGCTGGTCAATAACCATAGCCGGTGTAATCTGTTTCGCGGGCTCTGGGATAGGCTAATGCATTGATCACCGCGGGCGCTGGCCAGAAAAAGCCTCATTACTGTAGCTACATTTAACTCTGGATTTGTCGCCATCAGGGCAGATTTGTAAAAAGCCAATTTATTCACGTCCGAAGTCTAATTTTCCAGACAGGTGCATCGTGATTGGAATTCGGGACGCCGCCCGCCACGCGCGGGCAGTGGGTGGAAGCATGTCAGCCTACATCAGGCAGGACAGCCCCATTGTGGGCCCGCTAGTAATTGCATGAAAGGCCATTACTCACGGGCCCTCGCCGCGAGCTTGCCATGATGGCATCCCGTAAGTAATGCAGGCTATTACACAGAACGGGAACACATACAAACCTCTGTCTTCTGATCACGACAAAGCCAGTGTTTCGCTTCGCTGGAGCGTGGCTGAGGAAGGGGAGATGGTTTTGATTCAGGTTGACAACTCTCACACCTGAGACCAGGGTTGGCTTTAGCGGCGGCAGCGGCCTGGGCTGCAAAGCAAAAATGTTGTACCCCCCTCCGTGCCCATGGTCATTGTGTTGGGGGGGTGGTGGTTGCCACATTTGCCTTTTCCCAGCACAACCGCTCAGGGGAGTCCTTGAAAGACTCCACCGAGGTGGTGTGGCAATGGGGTAGGGGGGCCTACTGGTGCCCCAGGCGGTCGCCCGGCCGGTCCTGCCCTAAGGCCAGCCCTGCCTGAGACACTCAACCCATTCAATTATTCCAGAGATGCTCCTGTTTAAGGTTTTCACTAGTTTGCATTTTGATTGTGGCAGAATACTTTACTATCCAACACTAGATGGATTGCTCAAGGGGCATTTGCAATTGGCCAGACTGCATAGATTGCACCAGTGCCCAGTGATCTGGCAACAACATTTTCAGTGGTCGCCCAGTTCAAACCGTGGTCTTTCCAATTGGCAAAGCAAAGTTCTTTTTTTCACTGATTTCAAGCTACAATTGTCTATACATTTTCCATTCACAAAAGGGCCCGGCGCTGGAGCACTTTATATAATCTGACCCGTGTTGGCAGAGTATGATTTTGACTTTTCAGTTATGGTTCATTATTGAGTTCCAAGCACGGTAGCATTCCCATGCTAGATTATAGGGTGGGAAGAAGGCATGCCTGGTGGTTGCGTTATAATGCCCAGAGTGGGCACTCTGCCGCCCACGGCACATCCTCCAAGGGGAATGAGGCATACTCCAGCAACCAGACAGGGCAGGTAGTGCTCATCATGGGACCTTTCCTGACCACAGTACCCTGTCTTGATGTACTGCGGAAAGTGTCACACTAGCAGGTGGTTTCCGCTCTCTCTCTTGCAATTCAGTATTGTAGTTTCACAGTTCAGCGTGACTGCATAGTGGTGTCATTTCACACAATTCACTGGAGAGCGAAAGTGGCATCAGGTGCCATTTGACACAGATGCCACACTGTTTTGAACAGACTTTGTTGAAAACACAAGGAGGCAGTATTAAAAAAAACAAAAAAAACAACAGTGTTGATAGCATACACAAAACTGAGTGTAGGCATACTTACTTTTAAAATATCAACAGTCGCAACAGTAAAACAAATGGTGTTGGGAAGCAATATCAGAGTAGAAACTGTAATCTTTAGCTATTTTGAAAGGATGCCTCTGGAAAGGGGACAGATACGCCTAAAGAGAGGCTTTGTGGGGTTCAAATCTTAGACTCCAAGTTAGAGGGGTGTTGATCTACTGGGAGAAATATTTGCTTTAATGCCTTCATGTTATTTTATCCTATATTTCCGTTAGGATGTCTGCAGACTGGGAACTGAATCAGTGTAAAGGCATCCTAACCCAGAGGTCAGGCTAACATTCTGTATCAATTATAGAGAGCTCTGTTCAATATTATGTTCCCAAACACAATGATTGTATGCACAGCTGGCTGCAACCCTCAATGGTGCTATTTGTCCCCTTCCCCTTTCCATGCAGTTATTTTTAAAGAGTACATTAGGAGTGTACCAGACTGTCCAACTTGGGGTGATAACCTTCTATCGGAAAGTAATTTAAATTGTGGTTCTAGGTCTTGATAATATTTTTTGTTCAGTACGAAAATTGTAAGTATGACTTAATATATATTGGCGCTCATCAGAAATTAGCCCTGACGTAAAGAGTCAGTTCACAATGTAAGTACAGTTAAATAATTTCCCTTTTTTGAGCATAGCGGCTAACACTCGCCCCTCCCGAAGATATCGGTTTGTTTCCCCTGGTCCTGCCACTGTCAGCAACTGGTGGGGTGAATTTAGCATATCCCTACCTGACAGCACAGTTCTCACCAACATAGAGACAGAGACATAGAGTAAGACAGACAGTCAAATAGAGAGAGAAAGAGTGCACAGTGTGAGTTTGTGTGTGAGAGAAAAAAAAGAGACAGAGAGAGAGAGAGGGAGAGAGAGAGAGCTTCCGTGACATATTATATGTTGGGTACAGCTAATGTTAATACATAGTACAGCATAAGCCCTAATGGGTCATGAAGGCACTCAGAAGCTCATACAGATGTGCTGACAGAAGTTGGCAAGATTACCTGAGGTATAGATGAGTCATGAGCTCATGAGTCAAGTTAAAACTAAGGACTGTTGTCAGACATGAAAGAATTATCGTCACTGTACTATTTTGCACTCATTTACACACTTACCCTGCTCTGTGTCGGCTTGTATCATTCAGAAATTCAAGAGCTTTAAATGATTGTTTTTTCCCACTGCCCCCCCCCACCCCCTTCATCTAGCACTTTGAAACACTTTACTGTGTATAGGCGCTATCCAAATAAACAATACATATATAAATGAGCTATTTCCTGAGATGGTTGCCAATAGCTCTGAGTCCCAATGGTAAAGAGTTCCTTAACGAAGTTGAAAGAAAACGGAAAGCGCAAAGACCCCATTTCATCCATTATGTGACAGATGTTAATGAATAAATCAAGCATCACCAAATTGCATTTAGCCAATTAAGCATTAGTGCATGCATTTGTGGGCAAGAGAACTCGTTAATTGCACACATCCCGAGTTAGAGAGCCTGAGTGAAGAGAGGGCCATTAACTATGCAAATGACAGCAAAGGGACGACCAATAAGGCTAGTAGCCTCGAGGAATGCAGGTGTGCGTGATGTCTGCACACTGGCAATTATGCTCGCACTCTGACTACAGCACGCAGGCATTGTATTTGATGAGTGAACATGTAAACTGGGAGGCGAACCAATAGGAGTTGCCCGTCGAACTACGAAACCAAGGAGCGCTAGTTACTGGTCCTGCCTTCTTTGCAAAAAGACAACACACCCGGGGACAAAAGCCAGCTCTATATGATACTGTCTATGAGGCAGATTTACTGAGCTCGAAAAAGTTGTAAGTAGAACTTACGCCAAAAGTTTGACTTAACTTACGTAGACGCAATTTACTCTAATTTAACAAAAGGACGTACGCCCTCTTCAATGTAAAGCACGAGTGAAAATGGAAAGTTTAAGGGGGTAATTCATAGAATTCAGCGCACAAGTGGCGCACGCGGCTGGTGCACAGTGTGCGCGTGCGACAGTCTGCGCCAGCCGCGTGCGCCAAAATCCATTTCATGGATTTTAACAACTATTACCAGCCGTGGCGCAGAGTGGCGCAGCGACCCTGCAGCAGCGCCAGTTACGCCTCCAACCCCTCCTTGTGCGCCATGCACAGCGCACAAATCCTGTCCATGGCGCAGAGCCAGTGGACCAGCATACAGGCCCCCAACCACGAAAACGCCTGTAAAACTCCCTGCGCACCCCTCCGAATACATGTACACCCCTGTGCGGGGAGAATCACACGCGACTGGCCCTGTGCGAGCGGGGTACATGTATTATTGGGGTTCGAGGGGAGTTCCACGCACAATTGGCCCTGTGCGAGCGGGGTACGTGTATTACTAGGGTTCGGGGGAGAATCACACGCGATTGGCCCTGTGCGAACGGAGTACATGTATTACTGGGGTTCGCGGGGAGTTCCACACGCGATGGGCCCCGTGCGAGCAGGGTACGTGTATTACTGAGGTTCGCAGGGAGAATCACACGCGATTAGCCCCGTGTGAGCGGGGTACGTGTATTACTGGGGTTCGCGGGGAGAATCACGCGTGATTGGCCCTGTGCGAGCAAGGTACGTGTATTACTGGGGTTCACGGGGAGTTCCACCCGCGATTGGCCCTGTGCGAGCAGGGTACGTGTATTACTGGGGTTTGCGGGGAGAATCACTCGCGATTGGCCCTGTGCAAGCCTGGCACGTGTATTACTGGGGTTCGCGGGGAGATACACATGCGATTGGCCCTGTGCGAGCGGGGTACGTGTATTACTGAGGTTCGCGGGGAGAATCACACGTGATTGGCCCTGTGCGAGCGGGGTACGTGTATTACTGGGGTTCGCGGGAAGTTCCACACGCGATTGGCCCTGTGCGAGCCGGGTACGTGTATTACTGAGGTTCGCAGGGAGAATCACACGCGATTGGTCCTGTGCAAGCGGGGTACGTGTATTACTGGGGTTCACGGGAAGTTCCACACGCTATTGGCCCCGTGCGAGCGGGGTATGTGTATTACTGGGGTTCGCGGGAAGAATCACACGCGATTGGCGCTGTGCGAGCGGGGTACGTGTATTACTGGGGTTTGCGGGGAGTTCCACACGCGATTGGCCCTGTGTGAGCGGGGTACATGTATTACTGGAGTTCGCAGGGAGTTCCACACGCGATTGGCCCTGTGCGAGCGGGGTATGTGTATTACTGGGGTTCGCATGGAGAATCACACGCGATTGGCCCTGTACGAGCGGGGTATGTGTATTAATGGGGTTCGTGTGTAGTTCCACACGCAATTGGCCCTGTGCGAGCGGGGTACGTGTATTGCTGGGGTTCGCGGGGAATTTCACATGTGATTTCGCTGTCAGAGTGGGTTACGTGTATCCAGTGGGGTGCCCTGGGAGTCCCACACGTGAATTGGCAGTGTGGGTCCTCCCAGGTGTGCCCTCTACCCCCTCCATGGCCCCTGCAGGCAGCCCACACCACAGGGGACTACCATGCACCCCTAGTCATGTCCCGCAGGCAGCCCATCCACCATGGGCATGCCCCCCAGCCAGCCCACGTCACCTTGCATTAGTGATCACCAACTCATGTCCCTCAGCACCCCCACCCCCCAGCAGTTAGGCTCAGCCCCTGACTCATGTCCCCCAGCACCCCTACCCACCCAGCAGTGAGGCTCAGGCCCTGACTCATGTCCCCCAGCACCCCCACCCACCCAGCAGTGAGGGGCACCTGCCAGCAGGCCCCGACTCATGTCCCCCAGCACCCCCACCCACCCAGCAGTGATGGGCACCTGCCAGCAGGCCCCAACTCATGTCCCCCAGCACCCCCACCCACCCAGCAGTGAGGGGCACCTGCCAACAGGCCCCGACTCATGTCCCCCAACACGTCATCATGATCCACAATCATGGGCCTCATGGCCTCCCAAATCCCACTGCGCGCCACCCCTGTGCAAAGACCCAACCAAGTATCCCATCCACCCCACATTGAAATGCCCATTACATGATACAACCCAACTGGCAAGAATGTACATCAACACATGTCTGTCACACACACACAATGGGTGCTGGTGATTGTGAAAACCTACACCGTGACATGCATGAAACCAATGAGAGAATACCACACATCAAAGTAATAAACCAAAATGTATTGAACACAAAAAGAATGTAATCAAATGAAAACATAACAAAAAATGTTTTTAAAAAAGATTAAATGCAGCATGTCCAAAACACAAAAAGAAAAACATGAAGTCTGAATCCAAATAAATCGAAATGAAAATGTGTACAAAGTCTCCAGCCACCAAAGCAAATCCAAAGGAAACGGAAACAGCAAAATCCATTGCTCCATGGTGAGAAAAATAAGAATAGATAAATCCACTGTTCAACTATGTACAAAGAACTAATCCAGGGTCCATGAGCCCAACAAATGAAATGAAACCTAGTAAAAAAACTACCTAATAAAGAACTATATACAAAAAGGTGGGGCATGGTCCAAGTGCCCCAAATGAATGAAAAAGATAAAGGAAACCTAAAACTACCAACTATATACAATGGCGGCAGGCTAGTCCGATGGCTCACTTTCCGATTTCCCGGGCCCGGGCATCATCGAACTCCTGCTCGATGTCCTGGAATCGGTCCTCTTCCATGGCCCTGAGGGTTCGCAGGGACGATGCCATGTTGGACTCCAACTCCCTGCGAATGGCCTCGAGGCACTCGGCCCGCCTCAGTACCCTCTGCATGGAGTTCTCCACCCTGACCATTGTTAGCCATGCCTCTTCTGCCCGCCGCCGCACCGCATCTATACGCCGGCCCGACCGCAGCCACACGGAAGACACACCCATTCCAGGGTCCTCCTGCCCTCTGGCCGATGCCTGCCCCTCTGATGTCGATGGCCCTGAGCCATCATTGCTCCCACCTAGAGCCTGCTGCTGCTGCTGCTGTCCATGTGCCCTGTCCGATGATGCATGCACATCCTCCATCAGCTGGTCTCTACTTGTTGTGGTGTCCACCCCTGCTGGACCACCGACTCCCAACTGTGGCAGGGATGGGATCTCCACCAAGCTGGCTGTGTTGGTCAGGCCAGGTCCACAGGGGGCCCTGGTGGAATCTGGGCCGGAAGACGGCAGGGATATCCACAGAGGAGGAGAAGTCCGCCAGAGTGCGCGACACATGTAGGAACCCACCGACCAGGGCCCCTCCCAACAGTGCCACGTTGCAACGCTGCTGTTCGTGATAGCGTGCGTGCTCCGCCCAGGAAGCACGCACGTCATCACGAATGTCACGCGTACGCAACGCGACACGAAACAGGACGGAGCCCATATGGTCGTGGGACCCCTCGTCCGCAGGTAGTGGAGAGGCAGATGACGTGGCACTCCCCCCTACCTGCGGACGGGCCCGGGACGGGGCATCCCTGCTGGTGCATGATGGTGCAATCACAGGGTCAAGGACAGTGACATGCACAGGCCCCTCCGCGGTGACCTGTGCTGCCTCCTGACCCTGACCCTGGACTGAACCACTTGCACCAGTGGTACTACTGTCATGATGCCTACCCCCGGGCATCCGGATCAAGCCCATAGCACCGGGAGCAGGCATCCAGACATTTACAAAAACTCCAGCAGCCCCAGCTAGGGGCTGTCTGGGTTCAGTCCTGGTGCCGTAGGCACCAGGCTCATAATAAAAATCAGTCCTGGCGCCATAGGCGCCAGGCTCATAGACATTACTTACCTCATGCAGACCATGCTGCAAATAAATCCAAGCCAACGTGAGGCCTGGATGGGACTATTTTACTACAGGGACTATTTTTTACTCGGGTGTGGTCCTGGGGAACCTCTTTCCTGGGACTACTTTGGAGGCTATTTAACCCACGCCCGAACAGCAGCACATGCTTCGTGTTATTCTGCATCCAGCAGCGTGACTCTCACCGTGCCTGCAGCCAGCATCCAGTCTTCTGCCACGCCCGCGTGCCTGCAGCCAGCATCCAGTCTTCTGCCACACCCGCCTCGAATCCGGAGCTCCTAGAATAAAGAGGAAGAAAAGGACAAGGTTAGAAAACAAACTTATTTCAAATTCCTCACCTGATTCCGGATCCATTTCATCTCCCGACCTGGAAAGTACATCAGTCCTGCACGCGTCGCTTCGCCAGCTCCAGCACGGCGCCATACTCACCAGTTCTCACAGCATCTTTCGATCCAGCACTGTCTCCATCATTTCTTCGCCGTACTCCGGCACCTACGGGCACAAGAATAACAAGGTGAGCCAAGGGAATCAACAAATACCTCTTACCACCATAGACTTACCTGATTTACCACCGGCGGTATTATTCTCCATATCTTCATATGCCACATCTGTAAAGAGGGAGAAAAACAACTTGTTAACGCATGCAATAGTTACCGGACAGCATTGGGTAACACAGGCTCTTACCTGAACGCCAGCAGCTACGAGACCTTCTTCTCACGAACTCAGTTGCAACTTAAGGAAGGAAGGGGACAAGAGTGAACATTGGGCATATTGAACTCTTTGAACTTGATACTTACCAATCCCGCCTGCGACTTCAGAGTCAATGCTTACCGGAACTCTCCCAACGCCTTCAAACCAGTGAAGTAACTGGTATCTACGCGCCCCTGCAAGACACGCAGGATGGAGAGCTCATCTTTTACAAACATAAGGTTTGTAAAAGATGAGCTAAGGGGATATCGGGGGTGTTTAGTGGGGGAGAGCGAGAAAAGTTGGGAGGCCATCACTAAAACCCACAGGTGGCTAATCCCTGTCTCCACTTGCAGGAAAATACTTCTTCGGGTCCATTAGACAAGACTAGGCGGGCCAGTCCAGACAGTCATCTCTGCACTACGCATCACGTTGACGGAGACCGCAGCTGTCCGGGTCTGATCGACACCCCTGTGTGGTCCAGGTGAGCGTAACAACTACCCCCACCAGGCCCCATGTGCGGCTCAGTAGCGGGCTCCTCCTCCTCTGTGGAGACCACCAACCTGGATGTCTCCACACCGTCTCCCGCCATTGCAAGCCCATGTGGGGGCTCACCCGGCCCTTCCGCTACAGCCGTAGTGGCAGACGCGGCACCAGTCCCCTCGCTCCCGGATGATGGCAATTCCTGGGTGGGTGGCTGGGCCTTGCGTTGCCGCCCGGTGGAGGCATCCCCGCCGTTTTGCTCCACAGCGCCATATCCGCCTTCTTCTTCACTTGACGCCGCGTAGAGGGAGACATAGAACACAAGCATCAGGGTACAGTACATTATTCCCCTAGACAGGAAGCAATAACACATGAGTGGCTCTGTCAAATGTCATTTCCATCCTGTCCCTCCACAATACATGGGTTAATGCACGCAACACACATGCAGAAACAGGCACGGCGCCTGCATTCAACATCAGCAACCATGCACAAGGGCCTCTTTTAACCAAAATGTTGCCTTCAAACTCACATGCATCATGGTTCACACTGATCCCATGCACACACATCACCGGAGGGTCATGCATCATGGCTTGTACACCACAGACAAAGTGGATAGACACAGTGGATACAACGGTGACCGCACTTCATGAGTGAATCTACACATCATCACGGACATGTGTCATGCATCCATGGGGTTTCAAAGTCACACACACACTTCTCAGACACACAAACATGTGCACCATACATGTATATGAGAGCAGCACCCATGCCTCACCCGCCTCCATGTCCAAGAACAGAGACTGGCATGCATTCATGAGTGCATTCCGCATACAGCTCCCCATGTTGCATTGGAACACATGCACCATCCATGTGGTTCACACATTACTGGTCTTACATGCATGACCATGATGTCCCTGCAAAGACACATCCATACATGGTCTATGTCACACATACAGGCAAGTATCAGACTACCAGCACACTGCAACATGTCCTGCCTCACACAGCAATGCTTGGCCACTTACCGCTCAACTCCAGATGGGTCTGCCTCCTAAGGATCTGGGCGTGGACCGCTGGCCCTACGCGTTCCAGGACCCTCATCTGGATGTGGCTCATGCTGACCCAGCACCCCTCTGCATCCTCTGCCTTCGCGAGGCGCCGGGCCTTGTAGAGGGTCCTGGACCTGAAGTCCTCCCAGCGCTTCCGGACGTGCTTGATGTCGCGGGTTGCCACCCCCTCTGCATTGATGGCAACCACTGCGTCCTCCCAGATCCTCTCCTGTCCTTCCTTGTTGGTGCGTGATGTTCCGAAGAGGGCATCATAAAGCCCCAAGACATGCTCCACCAGGACACCAACTTCCTTCTCACTGAAGCGGGTGGCCCTCTGCCTCTCTGGCTGGGGGTCGCCAGTGGTCTCAGATGGTGTTTGTCCCGACCTGGCGACCCCCGAGGCAGGTGTGGGTGGGCAACTGGGTCCTGGGGCTGGGCTGTGGAGCGATGGTATCCCAGTCGGGTGTCTTCTGTTCCAGCAGGGGTGGACACAGCAACTGGACCTCTGCAGATGGCTGACGTGCAGGCACCAAATAGCAGGGAACATGGGCAGCAGGCAGGCAGCAGCAGATGGCTGGTGGGAGCGTGCTCGGGGTTCTTGGGGGCAGGAAAATGGCCTGTTGGGCAGGAGCGTGGTCTTCCGCGTGTTTTCGCGTGGCCAGCTTGAAACGGAGTGATTTGGCACATGAAAAAAGTGCACATCAGCGTGAATTCCGAGGAAAAGCCTTTAGCGCATAAGCGCGTAAGTGACGTTATGCGCGCGGGCGTTCCCCACAACACGGGTGCATTGTGATTCAGCACATGAGAAAACTGCACGTCACCGTGCTATTGGAGGAAAGGGCCTTAGCGCCTGAGCGCGTAAGTGACGTTGCACGTGTGGGCTGGCTTAAAATGTACGAGTATCACGCTATTTTCTTGTACGTGCTTTTTGTGGAGAGCGAGCGGGTGTATCTTGTACTTCTTGTCGGTTCACACGCGATTACTTCACAACGTTTCCAGTTCATACTCCCTGTTTCCTCAGACTGCATTCTTTTCTTCTTTTGGCGGGGTGTTGCCAACGCGCACACAAGCGTCTTTTTCACGTTCTTTTTCAAGGCAGACGGTGAGTCGCGCACATATTTTCCAACTGTGGTTGCCCCCGTGTGTCGCGTACCCCAGGCTGCGTATAACACGCGTATGCTTATTTTTGTGTTTCTGGGTGCCACAGCGTAGTGCGGGTTAATTTTTCCACGCACGTGGTCTACCAGGGGTTGCGTGCAGGTGTACGTTTGTTTTTGGGGTGCCTGTACGTTGCGTGCATACAGTCTTGCTAGAGCACTAGGGTACGAATTCCATCTAGTACCCTACCCCTTGCACCACAATTGCCCAGGAAAATTGTTTACTGCAACTCCCATACGCACAACAACATCAGTGCCATGGTTGGGAGGTGACCAAGCAGTAAGGGAGGCAAAGGTGGCCGACCTCCAAAAGGTGGCCGTGGTGGGTGCGGTTTGGGACATGGCCAGGATTTGCAGGGTGCCCCTAGAGCCCCGTGTGTGGAGGACCAATCGGGGACACCTATGACCCCCCCAATGGTTGTGGAAAACGTAGCTGACACCATCCCAACTCAGCCCTTGTTGGACCGGCCCATTTTGTCACCTGAACCGGCACAGGATGAATCCCAGGCTGACTTTCAGGTCAGCAAGTCTAATCCAGGTGTGGCGGTGAAAGTTGCTGTCACCAGGCCACGTGGATCTGGGGCAGCAATGTCATCTGCTGCCTCAAGTAGCCAGGGTGGGGAGGCTGCAGGGGCAGCTGCAGCTCAATCCAGCCCAGCTCCGAGTCTCCCAGCCGGGACAGTGTCGGTCCAGGTCCATCACACCGACGTTGGTCCTGCCGACATTACCCTGCAGTCAATGCCTGCACCAAGACCTATGGTCATTGTGCCTTTACAGGCTTCTAGTACCCAGTCCACCTGCGCTTCTGCCCCTACTGACCAGAGTGGCGTAAGCCACTCAGGATCTGCACTACTTTACAAGAAGAAGAAGAAGAGTGCTCTTGCACTACAGGCTGAGACCCCAGACACGGCTACACACTCTGGCATGTCAAGGAAGCCTAGCTTCAATGACGCCGAACTTGATGCACTTGTGGCCTATGTGTCGGCACATAGCCGCGAAATGTTGGTGTCTGCAGGCTGTAAGACTACGACTGCTCTACGAAGGGCCCACTGGCAGACCATCGCGGACCCCATTAGTGCCCTTGGATTTGTGAGGCGCACAGCTGATGATTTCTACAAGCAGTGGAATGACCTGAAACGCAGAGCAAAGAACAATCTGGCTTCCAATCATGCCTCTACTCTGGTGACTG
The DNA here is from genome assembly GCF_040938575.1 of Ambystoma mexicanum. Taxonomy (NCBI): domain Eukaryota; kingdom Metazoa; phylum Chordata; class Amphibia; order Caudata; family Ambystomatidae; genus Ambystoma; species Ambystoma mexicanum. Next base: position 1,315,814,355 of record NC_090924.1, read on the forward strand.
GCGGTGGGCCTCCACCAGAGGACGACCAACTCACTGAACATGAGTCTGTTGCTGGAACCTTCGTCACAGAGGAACAAATCCAAGGCGTGGGAGACCTACCAGACTATGAGGCATTGTCCGGTGAGTGCCCATGCAAGTGTGTGTAATCCATGTGTATGTTTCTTGGGTGATGTGTAATGATTGAGTCCCCGGTGAGTGTGTGTACTCCGGAGTGGTATGGGTCACCCATGTGCTTCCTCCAAACCATTCACCAGCCTTGGGTTTGGGTATGACAGTATCCCTTCTGACCACAGTAGCCAATTAGCGCCACATTACTGCAGTTGCCCTTGAACTGTCATATTGCAACAACATTGTTCCGATTTTTCAGTGTTCATTCAGCCTGATTGTTTCAATCCTCCCATTTTTGCAACGCATTTTTCTGCCCTAATGCCACATATGTAACATGCTTCTGTCATAGATTACAACCCACAATGGCCCACATTTATTACCTTGTTATGGGAATGATTTGACCATTCAGGCTGATTGAGTAAGGGCCTGCTCACATTAATTTTTGTGGCCTGTTTGAATGTGGAACATGATTGTTGTTTCCTGTCATGTTGAAGTGACCAACCATTGATGTATCCATCTGCCTGTCATCACTGTATTATTGCACACTGGATGTGTTGCAGTGTGTGGCACGTGCATATTTTGTCACACTATTTTGCATTTTTCATCTCATCATGTCCGTCTCACATGGATGGGTGACAGTACTCATTCACTGACATATGGCTGTACTTGTCAAATGTACCATGGCTATGCTACGTGCCATCTGTATGCTGGCATGTGTCATGTATGTGGATTGCCCATGCCACTCGCAGGCTAATATGTGATGCTAGTGCTATCCAGCATGCAGCACATGTGTTGATTTTCCATCTTGGAGTCCTCAGTGTCTGCTTTTTGCCTCCCCTTCCAACTCATTGACAGTGCATGCATGCCAGGGTTATAGTCGTGTGGGACATGTGTTATTCATGTACTGGATCTCTGCCTTGTCAGGCCTATGTGTGTGCTATGGTGCTCATGCTGGTTCCATTTGTTGTCTTTCATGTTTTTGCAGGTGATGACACACTTGATGCTGTTGAGGTGGAGGAGATGGTGCTGACCCAGGAGGAATTACAGCCATGACCGGGCACCAGTGGAGGACGTGGTGTGGTGGTGGGTGAAAACCCTATCCTCCTGCAGACCATACTGTCCACGGGTGTCTCTGAGTGCACCTCCCCAGACCTCTATGATTCAGGTGCTGAATCGGACAGTGGGACTTATGTGCTCTCGCAGGTGAGTGTTTCTGGCAGGGATGCTGTTCTGTCCAACCAACCTGCACTGGGGGTAGGCCCCTCTATGGGGATGTCAGTGTTGGTAACTCCGCCTTTGGCGCTTACGGATGCAGGGTCACACTCCACAACATCTGATCCTGTTCCTGGGCCAGCAGATCAGAGGGGGAATGCAGTCCTGCAGCCTCAGGCAGTGCCAGCACAGCAAGGTGCAGATCGCCTTGCCCCAAACAGGTGTGGGAACCGCCGACGCAGTGGCCGTACGCCACCAGACAATACTGTATGGGAATACTCCATGTACAGTATAGCAGCACAACAGGGAGCATCGGTTGAAAAGATGGCTCAGGCAATGGAGAGGGTGGCCACTTCTATTCTCCCCCGAAAGGCAGATGGAGCAACAACAGCAGGCACAGACTTCATTTCCCAATCACACAGGGAAGACATGTTGGCATCCAACAGGGACCGACGGGCGGCACTGGATACTCTGCGCGAAGCCATAACTGTAGAGTCACAGGGCCATAGGGAAGCCCTGAGGTTAGAACTCCATTTCCTCAGGGAGACTCTGGGTGAACTTGAGGCTTCCTGAAATTTTAGGTCAGAACAGCAGCTGGAGCAGCTCACACGTTTGCTCTCTGCTGAGCTGCAGGCAACTCATGAGGAGATCCGGGCATCACGCGAGGCCATGCGTGCAGAAATGCAGGCAACCCGTGAGGTGCTGCATGGGGATCTCCGTACTATCATCCTCCAGAACGAGACCTTCCACACCCGCATGCTTGCTGCCATGGAGGACCATACCAGGCCTTTGCGTGGGCTGCCTTCCATAGCACCGCCACCTCCTGATGTAACAGCAGAGGGTGAAGAGAGCGACAGCAGTTCTCCCACATTGGCGTAGCCGTGCAGGTCATGAGCCCATGGAGGTATTTTTTTTTTCGCAACATCCACACAGGTGGGTGTTGTTGGGTGTCCTGACCCACGTTTGGACTATTATGCTGCAACATTTGGTGCTGTGGGCTTAGGAAATCCAAGAGGGCGGAAAAGCCCACATTTGCACCAGAATCCTAGAGAACCGTGCAGTTTTGCGCACATCAAAGTGGTCCCCTGACCTGCCACCCACCAGTGCAAGCATGATGGGCCAGGAGTGCCATGAGTGAAATGTGTGCCAAAGGAAAAACAGCAGTACCGGTTGGCTAAAAAAAGCACTTTAAAATCACCTTTGTTTCCCTGAATGCAAGCTCAAAATGCCTATTTTAAACATCACAAGATATTCAAAAATCTCAATGAATACCAGCAGGCATTTGGCAGAATGTATTCTTGTGTGCATACAAAATCTGGAAAGATGAAGAGCCCAAAACAATGTTAATAACAAAACTGGCTGAGCTGTGGATGTCAGCAGCTTAAGTTAAATGGACAGAAAGCCACTAAAATCAAAATGTTTAATATAAATGAGTGTAACATAGTTTGCAACTGTTGAAATGTCATAGTTTTGAACTTAGAATCAGCTTTCTAGCTGCATGTGTAAAAATTGTCAGTGTGATTTTAATGTAGAAAACTGGGAACTAAAGTGACATTTAGCTGAAGCCTGGCTGGAAGATAGTGGATTCTACCTGACAACTACCCCCGACAGGAGTGGCTAATTCAGCAGCTGTGTTCCCAGGCCTGGCTGCATCCTGCTGCCCCTGTCAAAAGGAGATGACACCTCTCTGATTGAATTAGGGGAGTGGCACCTGGGGACTACAGGAAACTAAACAAAGCACTGTCCCTGGCTCAGGCAAATGTTATATTGGGGGGGTCGTAAAATGGCTTCCTCTTGGGAGAAACTGGGAGGGGCAGAGCCTGTGAGAGCAAGCTGAGCTTGGGGGAAGTGGATAAACCAGAAATTCCACCATGTGCTTTGGAAAACCACACCCCTTTGGGGCCAGAGCATGATTTTAAAAAGATGGATAATTCATAGTGTGGACTTGTAAAAAATTATATAAATAACATCATCATTCTTGTGATTTTTCTGTGCACATTTGAAGAGGTGTTAGGACCCTGTGGTATGTTCTTGGGGATAGTAGCGGAAAAAAAGGTTGTTACTCCAAATGTATGCATGTTAAAAATCTGACACTTTATCATCTGAAACCCATATCCCTGGTGCACATTTGTGTAAAATCTGGAAAGTTTTAGAGGTCGTTATCTGGATGAAAAGGGGATAATTCTGTCATAAGTGGACACAACATCGTACAAAGACAGGGATCGGATGGTTTGGTGCTACAGAAAATATGTTAACTGGACCTATAATATTAGGGGAGGTTCATCTGACCATAAAACCTACAGCTTCACTCTGACACTCCATTTCTTTCCCCCAATCAAGGGAGAGAGGAAAGCTTGGCCAATGATAAGTGAGAGGGGCAGGCTTAGCTAGGCCCAGGCACACACCCATTTTCAAAACACATAAAAAGAGCCACTGGAACCCAGGTAGGGACATTCACTTTCCAGTTTCTTGCGGGACGCTTTGCCGGGAGACTCCAGACTTCAAATCCATCAATCTCCAGAGACCAGAGATTCAGAGAGACCAGAGATCCAGAGAGACCAGAACTGTGCAGTGCTGAGAGCAGAACCAGAGACCAGACTGCTGTGCAGTGCCGCTAGCAGGGCTGACCCAGATCGCTGTGAAGAACCGCTAGCAGAAGTCCAGCCAATCCTGACCCGATTGGTGAAGAAGCTGCATTCCTGTCCAAAATCTAGTGTGAGTACCCAGCTAGCACTGTGCCAAAACCAATCTCTTAGTTTAAAATAATCTAATCCAAACTATTTTAGCCTATTAGAACTGCCTCCTAGAATCGTGTCATTCTGTCATCTTTAAAACTGTCATCTGTCATTCTGAGCTTTAAAATTTAAAATCCGAAAAACTACCTTTACTAAATCGCCCGTATCTCCGGAACCGTTTGTGCCAACTGTCATCTTAAAGCTAAGATTCTAGGCTTTCCAACGAACCTAAAACCGACTTGCTACCCCTTATAGTGCCTCCGTAATTGCACTCGACGCACGCGACTAAATTTGCCGCGATTTGACATTTTGCTTAATTTCAGCCACGTGTAAATATATTTGTCCTTGCTTTCCTTGCTGAAATTTGTGTGAAACCTGACAATCATTCATAGAGCATTGCTAAAGTGATCCTGAACTGATTCAAAGTATCTATCAACTACCCTGAACCCACTATAGGGAATTAAAAGCCTTTTTAGCATATATTTCACTTAATTGCAACCACATCAAAGTATCTTGCCTGTTTTTAAAACTCCAACCTGTTTTCCTCTAAGCTTGCTAGGGGGGAACTGAATTATATTTGATTGCATTCCTGAGAACTGTGTGCTTTCCTCCCATCTCTTTACCTTGCATAGAGGGGTGGGGGGGAGGGGTGAATTGTCAAAGAAAAGTGATTACATTGGGCCTCATTCCGAGGCTGGCGGTAAGGGTTAACGGTCACCGTTAATGGCAAAGGTGACCGTTAACACTTACCACCATATTCCGAGTTCCCTTTTGCGGGTTGGCATTTAACGCCTGCTTTTAGCAGGCGTTAAAAATCCAACCCGCAAAGGGACCTTGGAGTAAATTACGGCACCGTAATTTACGGTGCCGTAATTTACTCCTTCCCCATTCCCATTGAGCCCTATGGGGGCAGGAATGGGGATGGGGAACCGGTATGGTGAATGGGGAATTACCGGTCCCTCCAACCTTGGAATGGACCGGTAATTACTCCATTCACCATGCCGGATTTCCATGGAGTAAATAGCTCCATGGTTGCTTACCATGGTGCTATTTACTCCATGGATAGCGTCAGCCTCGGAATGAGGCCCATTGTCTTTTGTTGAAGTCATAACAAGTTTATTTTCTGTACTGCATGTTCATTCATCATTGCATTGTCCTTGAAGCCATAAAAACATTCTCAGCTACTTTATCCTCTCTGTATCACTTCTAAGCCATCAAAAACAGCGTACCACTGTAACATTATCCATTGTTGATCACTATCATCCTCACAAGTGTGCTATCAAATATTAATTTACTCTAAAAGTGTGATAGATATATATTGTTTAATTTTCAAATAAACCTTTTAAATTTGCAAAACAAACCTAATTCTTGGCTCAGCAGGGTCAGCGGGATTCTGAGAGAGGGGTGTTATATAAGGGTTGTCATCCAGAGTAAACGAACTTGACATAAAAATACATCAATAAGGGCTTCCATCAGAATCCCAGACTAGGCATTGACTTAGCTGTAGTGTTGAATTGAAGTCGCTTACAAAGTGGGGGCTCGTAGCCGGAGATTCTGGATTAGATTTACCACTTGTACAGCAGTGTGCCAACTGACCGGATACACATATCCGGTTAGATCACCACGCTGTTTTACACTGTGAAAGCACCCCTCAAAGGAACGCTCTAAGGAAACGGTCTGTTTTGCAAAATAAAATACAAACTTCTGTAAGTCAGGAAGGAACTCAAATTCCAGAATGACGACACTGGTAGACATCAAAATAGCCAGAGAGCACTTCTTACATAAGCTGTTTGTGAGAGGTGAATGGACTGAGCAGGGCCAGGATGCGTGGTTGCAGGCAATCACACAGCAGGTCACGGCAACTGGGTTAGATATCTGGAGAAATCAGGGTCCCTTACATGTGGCCCTGAGCAAACTATACATGGCTCCTAAAGCTAAAGATGAACACGACAAGATGGTTAGGATAGGGGCATATTTGTATCTATATATGGGAGCCATGCAGGACAAATGTGCTGAAGGCCTAGATCTGGCAAGTAGGCAACTGTTGGCATTAGAGAAGGCCCAATCTGACCTGGTCACTTCTGTGCAGAGGAGCCAGGAGTCAGAAAATGATAGTAGGCAGTATATCATTAAAATAAAAGAGGACATGGATATACTGCAACAGGAAAAGACAGATCAGGATACCAGAATTCTGGCTTTGCAGAAGGAGCACCAAGACAGTTTGGACTCCTTACTGCAGAGCCAAAAAAAGCTGGAGCAACAGATCAATTTCAACAGGGCATGCACAGAGCAGGTAGCCACCCTGCAAATCCAACTAGACAGAGAGAAAGAGGAAAGCAATAAATTGATTTTGAAAGAGCTGGATACCCAGGCAGAGTTTGATGAAGAACGCCAGAAAGCTGGTGCCTTTCAAAGGCAGAGGGACGACCTGGCGTCACAAATGCAGGCTCTTGGTCAGGAAAGGGATACCTTAGGCCGGAAGTCTGCCATTTAAAAAGAAAAATTGAAGAAAATCACTTGGCCCTCCAGGGGCTGGGTGACCTCCAAAAAGAGCATCAGGGCTTGCTAGATCACACCAGGAGGGTGGAGGTGGCTCTTGCAAGGAAGGAGCAGGCCACTAGGGATGGGACTCAGGAGTAACTCTCCTGCAGCAAAGACTGGCCCAGTACTCCAGGACCAATCAGGAGGCACAGAGAGAGAATGAGGCTCTCTGTCAGCACAATGATAGGCTCCAGCAACAGGTAGCCATGCAGGAGAGACTGATAGAGTCTAGTAAGGCCTTAACTGAGGAACTGAAAGCGCAGGCTCTTGCATGGAAACAGGGAGCAGGGGCTGATAGAGATGAGGTTCGCTGGGAAAGGGAAACGCCTGAGCATAACCTCAGGAGCCCTAGTATCAGAGGCCTTCATCTCTCCCGGTCCCTGGACTCTGCCACCCCCATGTCCCCTGGCGCACATGAGCACAGGGCCACAGGGATGGCAGATTACTATCCAGCCAAAAGTATGGGGCTCATAGGCCAGTACCACCCAGGAATGGATGGGCGGGCATCCGGGTATGGGCACCTAAGTACAGTGCAATTTAGTGGGGAACCCCAGGAGAGAAGGCCCACTAAGGGCATCCTGAAAACCTCTGCCCAGTTAGGTCAGTGGGGGGGGACCCATCAAATCCTGGTAGCAAGGAGGGATCTGAAGACTCCTCTGAGCGTCACAGGACACAGGAGACCAGGTCCCCACATTCTGCCAGCTATTCCCAGGCTCGCAGAATCCAGGAAAACCTGGAAGATCAGACGGGCACCTCTGGGAGCAGTGATTCTGAATCAGAGGATGACTAGACCAGAGTTACCCGAAACAAAAAGGCCAATAAGGTGAAAAGGGCCTTGCTTAAGGACCCCTTAAAACAGATTAAGGCAATCAGGAGTGTCATCACGCCTTATCATAAGAACAGTTTTCCGTTTGGGAACACTTAGAGCTCTATGAGCAAATGATGGAGACTTTCCATTTGAAGGACAGCAGTAGCTGCATCCAGTACGTCAAATGGACATTCTCCCCTGAATACTCCAGTTTCTTTGCGGGGCTGGAGGACCAAATATAGGGCGGCCATCTTGAAAAATGTTTCTGTACATAGAAATCCCCAAGAGGCTCGCAAGGCAGCCTACAATTTGCAATGTGGGGAGGATCAGGCCCCACAAGAATTCGTGCAAGAATTGAAATGTGCCTTTGCGCAGACCACCAGAAGGGTGCGCACGGACAGCAGAGAATTCATCAACACATTTTTCCATGCTCTTCCCAAGTACATAATGACCCAGATCGTGAGAGATTTTCACGAGAAAAGATCTTTAGACTGGGTCATTGAGCAAGCCACCCAGATTTATGAGGTGCAGAAGCCCATAGAAAATAAAAGTAATGCGTAGAAAAACCCCAAAACCAACAGCACCCATGCTGCTGTCAAGGTGGCGGAGGTAAAGGTTGCCCCCGTTTTAGATTTGGAGATAGGGGGGCCTAAAAACCTGCCTGCGCAGAATAACTCTAACACCAGAAGGCCCTCGGGCCAGTCACAGACAGGGAGTCAAGGAGGTAGTCCCACAAATGTGGTCCCTCACTGCCCTGATTATGTAAGTCCCCGCTACAAGGGAAACTGACCCATCCTGGGTTACGTGTGGACTCCTCCAGCCCAAGGGGGGTGATCCAGTCAAGCACCTAACCCAGAGAACTTCCCTCCAAACTTCCCACAGGAGGGCAGAAATTCACCAAACCCTGGGCCGAACTTTTTCCCCAGGTATCCACAAGGGTTCCAGCCCCAAACTCATCCATCCTTCTTTCCCCAATTCCCTGAGCCCAGACAACCTAATCCGGGAGAGGGGAGGCCAAGGGTGGAGGGGTACCCAAATCTTCCCAATCCGGGGTATTACCAGAGAAGGGATAGCTACCCTTCCCGGGATCAGCCCAGGGGAGAAAATAGAGCCCCGTATCAGCCTGAGCGGGTTTCACAACTTGAGCGCCAGGTCCAAAATATGGCACGGGAACTGGGTCACATACTGAGGGCTGAACAGAACCCTCAGATGAGCATGCCACCGCAGAATACCCCAAACTCTGGGCCTGGTGCTCCAGAACAATGACGGGGGCAGCACCCCGATAACCCACCGGTTCCCAGGGAAGAAGCTTCCTTCCCAACTTGTAAACAGCCCCTGGAAAACCAGGAACCGGAAACAAAATCTCCTACCCCTGAAAGTCTGCCACCCAAGGAGCAGAGAGGAGGTAGGAGAAACAAAGGACCCAAACAGACCCACTTTGTAGATGGGGGAACTCCTCCCAAGGAAAAATGGGTCCCAAGAGATTCCATTCCAGACTGGGTAGATGTGGGGATTGAGCTGTCGCCGCCCATCATTCTATCCCAGAACCAACAAAACCAAAAACCCACGGTTCAAACCCATCCTGGTGACTGCCTCCCAAAAGGCAGGGGCGGCCCAGAACCGGAACCAGGGGAACCTAAAACTGAATCAACAGACTGGGTAGATGTGGGGATTGAGCTGTCGCCGCCCATCATTCTATCCCAGAACCAACAATACCAAAATCCCATGGGTCAAACCCATCCTGATGACTGCCTCCAAAAAGGGGGGGCGGCCCAGAACCCGAAACCATTCCCAGTTGCCAACTTTTTCTTTCAGATTCCCTAGGCTCTCCACAGAATTCTGCCCAAATCTCTTCGCTAGCAATGTCCAAAACCAGAAAATTAGTCCACCAGTTGTCCAAAAATGTGCATTATCTGTGCCCCCTTGAGGAGAAGGAGGGAAGATACTATGCTGGTGGACACTGGATCCCAAGCTACCCTTCTGTCCAAAAGGGCCTTTGATGAACTAAATGCAGGAAGGGGGGAGAATTACCGTATTCCTCTCACCTCTCTTCCTGGACAACTGCAGAACTTTGACGGGAAGGAAATTCCTGTCGAGGGGACTGCAGATTTGAACATCAAAATTGGGCGACACAAGGTGAAACACCCGGTCATAGTAGTGACTCCAGAGGGCAACCCTTGTTTACTAGGGAATGACCTCCTGAGAAGGTTGTCACCGCTAATAGATTGCGTAAACAAGGTCCTCTGGACCCAGACTAGCCGGCCAATAAAATTAAAACAGAGTGTCAACCATGTTAGTTTAAACGGCACCTGCCACATGGTTGAACAAAAATCTGACCAAGTAGAATTTCACTTGCAGGCAACCAAATTCCAGATGTGACAGTAATAGCAGTAGGACAACAGACTTGTGATGGTGGATCCTCTCTATTTCTGAAAATCAACCTTCCTTCCAGTTTAAGGTGGTATTCCACACTGGAAGGAAATACTCTGAAATTCTTTACCAATCCACAATCAGACACTCCCACTCCTATAGTCCAGAAAGATGTGAAATCAGCTCAGAGCCTGGCTGATATTCAGCAAATTTGAGAGCAGTTGTTCATCCTGGTTCAGTTAAATGATGGGAAGGACTCTGTTCTCGCTCGAGTGTGTATGAACAACGGTAAGAGCTTCATCAGCGAAGCCATGTTCCGCCAACTCCCAAAAGATCCAGCCGTTCCCACATTCAAACTGATAGACAAATGGGAAATGGATCTGGAAACACCCAATTCCAAACATCTCCTGCCAAGCAGGTGTATGCTCAAAATCTCCATTGGCAACAAGAGCATAGTGCATAATTGTTGGGTCGTGAGAAACGTCACTGCCGCCTTTTACTGAGGCAGTGACATTCTCAATCGCTTCGCCATTAGTTTGGACCTAATAAACTTCAAAGCTTGGTCCCGATTAGCGGATAATCACATGGGCTTTGATGATCAAGAAAAAGCATTTAGATCAGCTCAATTGCAACCTTATGCAGTTGAAATTCAGCTTAAAGAGAAAGTCACCATCCCAGAAAGGACCCGACAATTCTCCCTGGAAGTGAAAGTTAAAAGAGGACAAAAATTGAAAAACCCTGATGCTTATATTCATCTAAATGCTTCTCTCCAACAGCAAGGGTAAGGGGTAAACCCAACACCATTAGTCAACATAGAACATGACACCATTCCAATAGAGGTGGATAACAGCGACTTAAAGAGTATTACTCTAGCCGCAGGCACCATTATTGGAATGGCGGTTGATGACCGACATTTCTCCATTGATTTAGGAAATGAACTGTTAGGACCAATCCCCAAGGACTGTTTTGACAGTGACAGTGAGGACAATACAACACCAGACAGAATCTTCACCCGGCATGGGGGGAACTTCCTGGTGTACACTTCTTGCCCTTATGGTAAGGAAGACGTGACTTGTGACTTCAGAAGGGATGACGTGATTTTCCAGGTCCATGAGGGCTGCCTTTCCCACCTGAAGCCTCCAGTCCAAATCAGCACTCTGACCAGGGACTTCTCCACCCAGTTGGCGGAGGCCGCTGAGATAGCAAAACCAGAAGTCTTTCCAGGCTTCAAGCAGATGGTGGAAGAGAGAGTCAACCTAGCTGATGCCTTTGTGACTCTGGAACAGAAGCAAAAGTTGAAACAAGTTTTCTTGGATTTCCAAGATCTCTTTGCGGTAGACTCATATGACTGTGGTCGCACCGACATCCACACAACAACAATTCCCACGGACCCTGGCATGACTCCAGTGTTTGTGAAGCAATATCGCTTGCCTCTCGCATCAATGGAGTCCCTTACTGAAATAATTAAGAACCTTGTGTCCCGGGGAATAATCCGTCCAGTACACAGCACCTTCAATAATCCGGTGCTGGGAATATTGAAGCCAAATGGCCAGTGGAGACTCTGTGCCGACCTTATGGAGCTCAACAAACAGGTCCATACTTCACGATGGCCTCTGCCCTACATTGACCAAGGGCTGGCCCAGATCCAGGGGTCACAGGTATTCACAGCAATAGACCTGACCAATGGATACTGGACCGTGCCTGTCAGTAGGGAGGACCAATACAAACTGGCTTTTACCTTTGGGGGCCAGCAGTACACATGGACCCGGACTCCCTTCGGATTCCTCAACTCCGGCAATTAATTCAACATTTTCCTACATAAGACCATGCCCGACCTGGGTGAGAGGGGTAACCTGGCTTATGTAGATGATGTCCTCATCAAAAGTGCATCTGTGAAAGAACACATAGCGGAGATCCGTTATGTTCTGACACAGTTGAGGGCCGCCGGAGCAAAACTTTCCTTTCAGAAAGCACAGTGGTGTAGAACCCGTGTTAATTTCTTGGGGCATGAGATTACTCCTCAGGGTCTCTGTCCCCAGGAAAAGAAAGTGGAAACACTTCAGAAACTGAAAGATCCCACAACTCTGCGGGAACTAAGGCGCCTCCTTGGAATGACTAATTACAGCAGAAAGTTCATTGAGGGCTCCCAGAGATCACCAGACCCCTGATTCATCTCTTGAAGGGGGGGGTCAAGTGGGAATGGGGTCCAGCACAATCCAAGGCAGTAAGACAATTCAAGAGAAGCCTCTCAAAAGCGCCTTGCCTAGCTTACCCTGTCAGAAACAAGGAGTTCTTCCTGGAGACAGGGTTCTCTAATACGTGCTTAACGGCAGTATTATACCAAAAGCATGACAAGGTCAATAAAGTAATCTCCTATGCGAGCAAAACTTTATCCTCTGTGGAGGAAAAATTCAACGATTGTGAGAAGGCACTCCTGGCAACGGTGTGGGCATTGAAGAATTACCGCCCGTTTATCCAGGGGGAACACATCATAGTGGAGACTCCACACCAGCCTCTGCAATATCTCCAAAGTGACAGAATCCGGGTCGGAAATGTGAGTAATTCCTGAATTACTTCCTGGATTCTGTCAATGCAAGGCTTTCCTGTAGAGGTCAGATATGGCCAAAACAAGAAGAGTCCCCTCGCGCAAGGTCTGGCTGACTTGCATGATTGTGCCAGAGAAAACTGTCTCGAAGACGAAAGTCTAAAAATCAAGGACAACATGGAAGCATACCTTATTTCCCCACACAAAGTCTTTGAAGAAGGCAAGTGTGAGGGGATGCCCACTGTCTATGTGGATGGATGCTCTTACCATGTTGACAACAACGGGGAGAAAGAACTGGTGGCCGGCGTAGGGAATGCATGGGTGAAGGAGTTTCCAGAACCCTCCGCTGGGTACAAAATTGGTCCCCGAAGTAGTCAGGTAGCAGAGTTGATGGCTGTGCATCAAGCCATCCTCACTGCTGTCCAACATCAACTCCACAAACTGGTCATAATCACAGATTCGGATTATGTACGGAACGGGTTTGTGGAGCACCTGGTTAACTGGAAAACCAGAGGCATGCTTTGTGCTAATAACAAACCTTTGAAACTTGGGAAGTTAATTCAAAACATTGATGACCTGGTCACCTCAAATGGGATGACCATCTACTGGAAAAAGATCAAAGGTCATTCCAAAGTAGAGGGACCAGACAAAACTGGAAATGACGTAGCTGATCAGCTGGCCAAAACCGGGGCCATCCAAGGGGATCTAATAGAAATAGAGTCCCTGTTGGGGGAAATCCAGGTCACTGCTATCACTAGATCCCAGACAAATGCTCACAATGATCTTTCAACTGCATAATGGAGTAAGGAGACCCCTGATGCTGATTTGGTTACAGCTCAGAAGGGGGATCCAATAATTGGTAAGTTTAACCAACACATTGAGGACCCTGAGAACTTTCCCCTGACGGATACCGATTACATTGGGAAAGAGGACCTAAGAGTGTTGATGAAATGTCCAAAAAGGTTCCGAATCCAAGACGGTTTGTTGGTAAGGAAATCCCAAGCTGGCCATGATCAGTGGGTGGTCCCTACCTCATTCCGAAGCCTGATGTTAAGTCACGCCCATGATGCGGCCACCGCCGGTCATAGTGGGTTCAACACAACACTTGAAATCTTAAGAGAGGTTGCATACTGGCCACATATGGGGCAGGACCTCGACCAATACTTGAAGGGGTGTCTTGTGTGTGCACAATTTCAGCCAACATCCCTCACACACCGGGCGCCTCTCCAAAAGAGGGAGATGACACTGCCATGGTCAGATTTGCAAATCGACTTTGTAGGCCCCGTGATTCGCTCGTCTAGAGGAAACAAGTACATGTTGACGGTTACATACTTGTTTACCAAGTGGGTGGAATGTCTCCCGGCCCTAAATTGCAAGGCAGAAACAGCAGCTGCCCTGATGATTAACCACATCTTTTCCCGTTTTGGTCTACCTCAAAGGATTGAGTCAGACAGGGGTAGCCACTTCACCAGTGAAGTAATGAAAAAGATGTGGGAGATACTGGGGGTCAAAAGGAAGCTACATATTTCTTACCGGCCATCTCGACTCGAAATCAAAGTGCAGTCAGGCGGGGGGGTTTGTTGGGTGTCCAGACCCACGTTTGGACTATTATGCTGCAACATTTGGTGCAGTGGGCTTAGGAAATCCAAGAGGGCGGAAAAGCCCACATTTGCGCCAGAATCCTAGAGAACCGTGCAGTTTTGCGCACAGCAAAGTGATCCCCTGACCTGCCACCCACCAGTGCAAGCATGATGGGCCAGGAGTGCCATCAGTGAAATGTGTGCCAAAGGAAAAACAGCAGTGCCGGTTGGCTAAAAAAAGCACTTTAAAATCACCTTTGTTTCCCTGAATGCAAGCTCAAAATGCCTATTTTAAACATCACAAGATATTCAAAAATCTCAATGAACACCAGCAGACATTTGGCAGAATGTATTCTTGTGTGCATACAAAATCTGGAAAGATGAAGAGCCAAAAACAATGTTTATAACAAAACTGGCTGAGCTGTGGATGTCAGCAGCTTAAGTTAAATGGACAGAAAGCCACTAAAATCGAAATGTTTAAAATAAATGAGTGACCTACTTTTGAGTGTAACATACTTTGCAACTGTTGAAATGTCATAGTTTTGAACTTAGAATCAGCGTTCTAGCTGCATGTGTAAAAATAGTCAGTGTGATTTTAATGTAGAAAACTGGGAACTAAAGTGACATTTAGCTGAAGCCTGGCTTGAAGAGAGTGGATTCTAGCTGATAACTACCCCCGGCAGGAGAGGGAATTCAGCAGCTGTGTTCCCAGGCCTGGCTGCATCCTGCTGCCCCTGCCAAAAGGAGATGACACCTCTCTGATTGAATTAGGGGAGTGGCACCTGGGGACTACAGGAAACTAAACAAAGCACTGTCCCTGGCTCAGGCAAATGTTATATTGGGGGGGTCGTAAAATGGCTTCCTCTTGGGAGAAACTGGGAGGGGCAGTGCCTGTGAGAGCAAGCTGAGCTTGGGGGAAGTGGATAAACCAGAAATTCCACCATGTGCTTTGGAAAACCACACCCCTTTGGGGCCAGAGCATGATTTTAAAAAGATGGATAATTCATAGTGTGGACTTGTAAAAATGATATAAATAACATCATTCTTGTGATTTTTCTGTGCACATTATAAGAGGTATTAGGACCCTGTGGTATGTTCTTGGGGATAGTAGCGGAAACAAAGGTTGTTACTCCAAATGTATGCATGTTAAAAATCTGACACTTTATCATCTGAAACCCATATCCCTGGTGCACATTTGTGTAAAATCTGGAAAGGTTTAGAGGTCGTTATTTGGATGAAAAGGGGATAATTCTGTCATAAGTGGACACAACATCGTACAAAGACAGGGATCGGATGGTTTGGTGCTACAGAAAATATGTTAACTGGACCTATAATATTAGAAAATGGTACATAGATAAATATGTATTTGGGTCAGAAATAGATTTGTGTGCAATTTGACAAGGGGAGGTTCCTCCGACCATAAAACCTACAGCATCACTCTGACACTCCATTTCTTTCCCCCAATCAAGGGAGAGAGGAAAGCTTGGCCAATGATAAGTGAGAGGGGCAGGCTTAGCTAGGCCCAGGCACACACCCATTTACAAAACACATAAAAAGAGCCACTGGAACCCAGGTAGGGACATTCACTTTCCACTTTCTTGCGGGACGCTTTGCCGGGAGACTCCAGACTTCAAATCCATGAATCTCCAGAGACCAGAGATCCAGAGAGACCAGCGATCCAGAGAGACCAGAGATCCAGAGAGACCAGAACTGTGCAGTGCTGAGAGCAGAACCAGAGACCAGACCGCTGTGCAGTGCCGCTAGCAGGGCTGGCCCAGATCGCTGTGAAGAACCGCTAGCAGAAGTCCAGCCAATCCTGACCAGATTGGTGACGAAGCCGCATTCCTGTCCAAAATCTAGTGTGAGTACCCAGCTAGCACTGTGCCAAAACCAATCTCTTAGTTTAAAATAATCTAATCCAATCTATTTTAGCCTATTAGAACTGCCTCCTAGAATGGTGTCATTCTGTCATCTTTAAAATTGAAAACTGTTATCTGTCATTCTGAGCTTTAAAATTTCAAATCCGAAAAAACTACCTTTACTAAATCGGCCGTATCTCTGGAACCGTTTGTGCCAACTGTCATCTTAAAGCTAAGATTCTAGGCTTTCCAACGAACCTAAAACCGACTTGCTACCCCTTATAGTGCCTCAGTAATTGCACTCGACGCACGCGACTAAATTTGCCACGATTTGACATTTTGCTTAATTTCAGCCACGTGTAAATATATTTGTCCTTGCTTTCCTTGCTGAAATTTGTGTGAAACCTGACAATCATTCATAGAGCATTGCTAAAGTGATCCTGAACTGATTCAAAGTATCTATCAACTACCCTGAACCCACTATAGGGAATTAAAAGCCTTTTTAGCATATATTTCACTTAATTGCAACCACATCAAAGTATCTTGCCTGTTTTTAAAACTCCAACCTGTTTTCCTCTAAGCTTGCTAGGGGGGAACTGAATTATATTTGATTGCATTCCTGAGAACTGTGTGCTTTCCTCCCATCTCTTTACCTTGCATAGAGGGGTGGGGGGGAGGGGTGAATTGTCAAAGAAAAGTGATTACATTGTCTTTTGTTGAAGTCATATCAAGTTTATTTTCTGTACTTAATTTTCATTCATCATTGCATTGTCCTTGAAGCCATAAAAGCATTCTCAGCTACTTTATCCTCTCTGTATCACTTCTAAGCCATCAAAAAGAGTGCACCACTGTAACATTATCCATTGTTGATCACTATCATCCTCACAAGTGTGCTATCAAATATTAATTTACTCTAAAAGTGTGATAGATATATATTGTTTAATTTTCAAATAAACCTTTTAACTTTGCAAAACAAACCTACTTCTTGGCTCAGCGGGGTCAGGGGGTTTCTGAGAGAGGGGTGTTATATAAGGGTGTCATCCAGAGTAAACGAACTGGACATACAAATACATCAATTAGGGCTTCCATCAGCATTCCAGACTAGGCATTGACTTAGCTGTAGTGTTGAATTGAAGTCGCTTACAGAGTTGGGTGTGCACCCTGTCTTCGAACCTCCTGGGTGGCCTTCCCCCCAGACCCCCCGCTGGTCCACACATGGCCGTTTTTTATTTCTTTTTTTGTTTACAGTGTGTTGCCTTGTGTAGCTCTTATGGGCATCCACTGTGTATTCCAGCTGGGCACCTGCAGGCTTGTCCTGTCTTTGGGTTAGATGCTTGGGTTCATGACACACACACCCCTCCTGCTTCCCCTTTCCATGGGCTTGCAAAGGGTGTGACCAAGTGACAGTGACTCACACAGTGGCATTGGGCTCCCATGAGCTGTGTGGGCAGTCTGTAGTCAAACTGTGTGGACATCCCTAGTGGGGAATGTTGTTGTATTGAACACTGCATGGTGTATTGATATGTGCTTGTGCATCCATGTCTTCCTCCTTATTCACAGGTACCTTCGTCATGTCTTCACAAGGCCGTCTCCTTTGCAGATGCAGTTCATGTTGTATGCAGTACACTGACACATTTGCCTGACAGCAACACTCTGCAGTTGGAAGGGGTCGATGTGCTGGCTTATTCAGGTTGTAGGACTTGCACTACTTTGATTTTGTACTGTCATATTTTGCCACTGTTTCATCCTGTGTCGCTGTATTGTGTTGCTGGTAAGTATTTGTTCATGTGTGCTGTTTGTTATTGATTACTGGGAGCATATTGTCTCTGGCCTGTTTCCATTTGGGACAGTGCACTTTGTGACACTTGTGTCATGTGTTGTGCATTCATTTGGTTGCTTTCACATTGCATGACATTCCATGGTGTGTTGGGTAGCTGAGATGGGGAGGGGTTTGGTGACATGGCACTATTTTCATGTTGTATTTTGCAAGGGGGTAGTCATTCATGCAGCATAGATGTGTGTCTTTTTGTGACACAGCATTGGTTGTCTTTCAGTAGGTAGGGATGCACACAATGTAACACTTCCAGGTGACCAATCTCAGGATGGTATGGTTGTGACAGTTGACTGTCCCTTATGTCATTCTCATTGATTGTCAGCTGGTATGTGCCAGGTCTGTGTGTACTCCACAGGGGTGTGATTTTAGGTGAAGTAATTAGCCACCAGCTGCGTACGGGCTGCCTCACCACGTGCCCTTTCCCCTCCCATGCACAGAGGCCGTGCATGTGGTTGGGGATGTGGGGGCACCACCATGTCCACCGGCAGGCCCCGGGGGGTTGCAACATTGTGCAGGACACATACTGCCACTATGATCTTGCACACTACTGGGGGCGCGTATTGCAGCTGCCCACCAGAGCGGTCAAGGGAGCGAAAGCGTGACTTGAGCACTCCGAATGTGTGCTCCACTATGCCCCGGGTTGCAATATGGGCTGTGTTGTATCTTACCTCGGGTGGTGTGATGGGGTTCCGAATTGGCGTCATCATGTGGGTGCTCAGAGGGTAGGCACTGTCCCCTGGGGAGATGATGATGGGTATCATTAGTGGGGTTGTGACATTACTCAGTATCTGACATGCATGCATGTGCAGAGGCATTTATACTCACCAAGCAGCCATGTATCGCCATGCCGCCCAGCTTCTAGGTCCCGGTTTAGGGGTGACATTCTGAAAATGAAACTGTCATGGGTGGACCCTGGATAGTTGTCATATACTGAGGTGAGGATTCCCTTGGCATCACATACTACCTGCACATTGATGGAATGCCAGTGCTTGCGGTTTGTATAGATGTGCTCAGTTGCCCTGGGAGGACGTAGAGCCACATGGGTGCAATCAATGGCACCTAGCACTTTGGTGGAAGTGTGTCACCCCGTAAAAGTCCTGGACGGCAGCCTGCCTTTCTGCAGGTGTTCTGGGCATGTATATGTGCCTGCGGACTGAAGAGCGTGCAGTCATGATGGCCAATACCTGGTGTAGGCAGCGTGACTGCGTGGCCTGTGACACTCCCCCCCCCCCACTTTGGCACTTGTCCGCTAAAATGAACCAGTGGCCAAGAAGTGCAGTACATTGAGCACCTTTTCCAAGGGGCTCAGTGCTTGGGAGCACAGGGTGGGTGATGTCAGGTCATCCTCCCACTCACTCACCAGATCCAGCGTTATGTTTTGTGGGAACCTGTACCTCCCATACACCTGGTCATCAGGCATCCCAAAAAGGCTGGTCCTGGGTGTAAAAATTCTGGACCTGGCTATCCTCCTCCTCCAGCAGTGTCCCACGACCACTGCTGCGAGGAATGGTATATTCATCGTAGCGTCTGAGCTTGTTTGTTGTTTGCGTGCACTTTTTTGCTGCGCGGGGCCGCGTAGGCCTGCTTCCTGCTGGCGTACGTGTTTCCGGATTAGCGCATCTTTTTTGGCGCATGCGTTTCCCCTGTTCGATTCCATGAATACATGTTGTTGGCGCGCGTGTGGGCGTTCCGCGCATTGACCTCCTGTACTTCCCCCGTCGCGCCCACATTTTCATGCGTTGTTCCCCATTCCGTGTGTTACGCCCCGTGTTCTGCCCACTTTTGTTGTGTGTGCCGCGCTATGTGCGCTTTCGCTGTGCCCGTAGCGCACACCGTTTGATGACATGTGCGCCTGCGTGCACCACACAGGATTTTAGCGCACATCCCAGGATTTACACGCACACGGACTTGCGCGGCGATTTTCGGCACACATTAATTCCATGAATCGGACTGTAGGTCTTGGCAGAATGTCCATCCAAGGCGGATAGTACGCCATCCAAAAAAGCATAATTATTTTTTAAAAAAGGAAAAATGGATCTTGGCCGGGAAAATTGAACAAAATGATTTCATGCACAGAAAATACCAGCGGCCACTCATGAGGACAGAGGACCCCAAAATGCTCACACAAGTGCAGTATGCCAGCACAAAACACCAAATATACATAGAGTGACAACACATGAGATCTAAACACACAAATCCAGACATTGCATGAACAACCTCCTGCCAAACACACACAGGAGTCCACTAAAACAAAAGTCCCTGAATGCCACAACCAGAGGAGTATAGCAACCACCACACGTAGGAGGCACACACCCAAACCAACAATCCTGCACACCTGAACGCACTTCCAGCCAGCACATGTGCCATTATAAAGGCGCACTGCACCTGCTCCCAGATTCCAGCTCACAAAATGGTTCCATCACAGCCTGCATTAGCGCTCCTTCCACAGGAACAGGATTATGCTGCCACAACTGTCCTACCACCCCACAGCCAAGGAGGAGATGTAAAGAGCGGAGGTATTGTGACAATATTGCTTTCCTCCCCATGTTATCACAGACATGTTGCCCTATTGGCAGGGTGACTTGCAGCCCACCACTGTATGTTAAAATGCCATGGGGGCGCATGGAAAGCTCATGGCTGAACTGAATTTCTTTGCCACTGGATATTCCCAGAGGACCAGTGGCATTACAGCAGGCATTTCCCAGTCGAACCATTCACGCGTCCTTCACCATGTATTGGCATGCATAACAGTACACAGCCAACAACATGTGTCCATATGGCCCAAATCTAGGAGGAATGCAGATAGATAGTGCGCCACTTCTACGTGGTGCACAGATTCCACCGAATGATTGGAACCATAGACTGCACCCACGTTGAACTCTGCTCTCCACAGACTGTTGTGTACGTGTACCACAAATGACACTGGTGGCACTCCATGAGCGCCAACTAATATGCAAAGACGTGCAGTGGTATTCACGGAAGTCTATGCTGAGTTAACGGGGCACAGTTGGAAGCCGGAGACTACAGGGACATGTAGCTGCCAGGTAAGTACCAGAACATGCACCACAAATGTGCATGCACGTGCAGCCTCACATAAACACATGGCATGACCATGCATGCACATTGACACCATCAAAGGGTCCACACGAATACAACCTGCTCACGTCTCCAACCTAACAAGAAGGACCACCAATGTCCACTAACACCAATCATGTCCGCAGGTGATGCACTATGCACCTACCTGCTGACAACCTACAGACGACCGCTACTATGCAACAACAAAGGTGCAGTACCACATACAGTGTCAACGGGGACATCTCTGAGTGGGCGATACACAGTCCTGCTTCAGATACCTTGAACACTTGGGGGGCGCTCCTGTACAGGCCACACATTGTGTGTGTCATCAATCACGCCTGTTTCATGCTGCAAAACACTCCTGTGCATCAGGTCATACATGTAGAATTAGTACCAGACCTCTGGCACCAGCCATGTGTCAGGTCACCGATGCGAGGAGAGCATGGTGGGAATTAAGTGTGAGTGAGGGAGCTGCTGACCAATAGCTTCTTCATATGAGCATTAATGTATCTACAAAGGATAAGTGACTGCTGAAAAGTAGTTTTCAATGATGAAAGGGTGACACAAACATCTTCCCGAGACACCCATATACACAGGTCTGGGGACATGCTAATACATACCAAACACACACATCCTCTGCCCTCACGACTCCACTCCTACAGCTTCTCTCTACATGGCAATCCAATGACCACATGCACACACACAATCAGGCCGCCATGACAAACGTGCACAATACCCAAATCTAAACAAGGAAGACGTGTGAAGGTTGGGAGGAAAACAGCAGGTCCATTGCCCAGCAACACCCAATTATGCATGTGAGCCTGATGTGCTGCAATTATATCAATTTCATAATGTTTTATCTGAAGTACTATATTATTTTGAAGTAATGTATAGATAGTGTAAATATGTAGTTGCTTTTGGACACATACAAACATTACATTTTGTGTATCTAAACAGTTTAGTTGCATATGTATATAGATTAATTACACATATAATATATAGTTTGTAATTATTTTAAATGTACGTTCCGGCACCGAATTGTAAGACATTTTGGATCATACTTCCCACTGCCAATTAGACAGGTCCCTTTAGCTCCACCCCTGATGGCCATCTTCAGATTTGGCAGCCCACGTAATGTGGCAGTATGAGCCAAGAAGAGTGAAAGAGGGGTAGGCGGGATGGTTGAATGTGAATGCATTAAATATACCAATGCTGGAGAACAGGAGTTGCAGGTAAGTAACTTATTCCTTCTCCAGCATTGGATCTTTCATGAATTCAAATGCTTTTGAATAGGATTATACAGCAGTACATATACACAAACAAAACGGGTGGAGGTAGTCGCAACAGAAGTAACCAACTTACCTCTATAACACTCACCTTAGGCAAACAGGTTGTGGAGCACATCTTAGCCCACTCAGGACTTCTCCCTGGAATCCCAATCGACGCAGTAGAACCTTGTGAAAATATGGACGGACCTCCATGTGGCTGCCCTGCAAGGGCCGAGCAGGGGGACACGGGACTGGAACACCTTAGTAGAAGCTACGGCTCTTGTCAAGTGTGCTTTTGATCTTCCGGGAAGGGTCGGTTGGCCAGACGATGGCAGTGGGAAATGCATGCTGACAGCCATCTTGCAATGGAAGGCTTCAAAAGGGCTTTGCTCTTGCCTACAGGTCAAAAGGCAACAAACAATTGTGATGACTATTGGAACTCCCTTGAGCAAGTCACATAGAACTTAAGGGCTTGGGCGACATCTAGAGAATGTAAGGAACTCTCCGCCAGGAATGAAGTAGAGCCAAAGAACACTGGCAGAATCAATGGTTCATTAAGGTGTATGGCCAAGGGATCCTTCAGCATGAAGGAAGGGTTAGTATGCAGAATCACCTTAGATAGATGAAAACCCATGTAGGTAGGTCTGCAGGCGAGGGCTTGCAATTCATCCAATCCTCTAGCTGAAGTAATGGCAACTAGGAATGCTGTCTTTTAGGAGAGAAACTTCCAGGATGTTCTGTGTAGAGGCTTGACAGGAGGTCCCATAAGCTTTGAGAGGACAACATTGAGTTCCCAAGATGGAGCAGGGGCTCAAACAGGTGGAAACACACTAAACAGTCTCATGAGGAATTCCTTCACCAATCTATGCGACCACAGGGAAGGCTGACCAGTGGTACGTGTGTAGCGTGAAATGGCTGTAAAATGCACTTTAATAGACACATGTGCCAAACCAGCTTTTGCTAAGGACAGGAGGTATGGCAAAACGCGTGCTGCTTGAACGCTCAATGGATCCAAGTGCTGAGTAGCACACCATATAGTAAAACATTTTGACTTACTTACAGCAGGACAACACAGATGTTGCTCTTGCCCTGGACAGTGTTCTCTTGCATTCTGGAGGTAGCAAAATGCTCCCAAATTCTACGCGTGCAGGAGCCAGGCCGTTAAGTTGAGGGATACAGGGTTGTGGTGTAGCACTGACCCGTTGTCTCTGAAGACTAGGTCACGAATGCGGGGGCAATATGATGAATGGAGCCACAGATAGGTGAAGCAGCTCTGAGTACCAAATTTGCTGCGGCCAGGCTTTGGCTACCAGGATCATCATGCAGCAGCTCGGTTTGACTGTACTGAGAACTCACGGTAGCAGAGGGATTGAAGGGAAAGCATAAAGGAACCGTCCATCCGATTGGAATGAAAACGCATCCCTGAGGCTCCCTTCTTGATGAAACTGACTTGCACACTTAGTACATTTACTGTTGGTCACTGTAGCAAACAGGTCGATCCCTGGATATCCCCACCTGGAAAAGAGACAGAGAACTTGGCTTAAGTGAAGTTCCCATTTGCAGCATGACCTGAGATCCCTGCTGAGCAAATCCGCAATCGTATTGTGTATCCCTGCAGATGGAAGGGAATCAGAAACATGTTGTGTGCAAGCAGCCATTTCCACAATGGTCGAGCCTCTGCAGACAGAATCGGAGAATGGGTTCCACCCTGTTTGAGGCGATAGAACAGGATGGTGTTCTATGCAAAGATGCAAACCACCTTGTTTTGCTGCAGCAGTCTGAAAGATTTCAGGGCCCAGACACTGCCCTTAACTCCAGGAAAGTGATGTGCAGAGCCTTTTCTTCAGGTAACGACAGCCCTCTGGTGTGGAATTCTACCGTGTGGGCTCCCAGCACCTCCAGGGAGGCATCCATGGACACAGTGACTTGATGCGCTGGCAGACAAACAGGAGATCCCTGAGTGAGGTTGAGACGACGACTCCACCATTGGAGAGCTTGGCAGTAGAATGGCTTGATGCAAAGCTTGTCTTTCCAGGACCCTGTGATTTGCTGTCAACAGGCATCTACGAACTCATGAAGTGGTCTCATTTGTAGTCTACAGTGAGCGATCAATGGGATGCATGAGGACATCATTCCCCGGATGGACTTGAGGGAGCAGACAGCTGCTATTGGCAGACACGACAGCTGTTGAACCTTGGACAGTATTGTCACGCTCTACTCCAAAGGCGTGGTGACAGCACAAGACTATTCAGATGTGAGTTTTGAGCAGGAGGTAAGCATGCCTTTGCAAAGTTCACAGAGAACCCCAGAGATGTCAGACACTGCATGGTATCTTCGGTATGTTGCGCTGCTAGTGTACTGTATTATATTCGTCATTTATATAGCGCCCTTTCCCCGTTTGTATGGCCTCAATGTGCTTTGTGGTTGGAATGCCCTTAGGGACCGAAGTCCATGTATGGGAGATTCTAAGTGTTAACTTTAAGATGCGTGTGTGCATTGTGCCAGGTCAGGCTGGCTGGCTAGGCTCCAGTAAGAAGCCCCATGGTCAGTCATGTGGGTGGGTGCTGTAGGTTGATTGCTAGTGTGTTAGTGCAGGATACTCTATATGTGCCCAGCTAGACCAACATTGTTCATTGGTTGTCGCTGCATACTAATGGCAGATTTGTTGAGGCATATCAGGGGTTTCAGTGTGGATGGCTATGTAAGTAAACCGGGTGTACATAGCTATAGCAGCATTCTCTAATGCATGGCTGGGGAGCTGTGCCTGTGGCATGTGTCCACAGACGTGGAGCGAGCTATACATACCTTAAACTCAGTTGTTCATCTTCGTATCACTTTCCTTGGCCCAAAGCGATTGGCTGGACTCACTAGCTAGGACTCCCTACACAACTGAGAGCCTGTGCAGTGGGGGAGACACCCACGTCTGAGGGGCCGCAGCAGAAGTAGAACCACCCAGCCCCAAGACACTAAAGCAGCGGGGGAAATGCCCAGGTCTGAGACAAAACAGAAGAAGGTAGTACGTTCAGATATGAGATGCAGCAGTAAATGGCAGGCAATCCAGAATTGAGACAATTGAGTAGTAGGTGAAATGCCCTAGTGCTAGAGATGGGGCACGCACCAACTCATCATCCAGATATGGGTAGACGTGAATGCCTGAATGATGGAGGTGGATCGCCACTGCAACTAGGCACTTTGTGAAAACTCTTTTGGTGCTAACTTCAACCCGATGGGCAGGTCTTGAATTGGTAGTGTCTGCCTTACACTTGGAATCAGGGGAAACGCCTGTGCTGCCAATGAAGGGGCATGCGAAAGCAAGCATCCTCTAGGTCTAGAGAAGAGAGGAAATTCCCTTCTTTCAGCTGGTCCATTATGTGTTGCAGCATTTCTATGCAAAATCTTTGAGACTTAAGAAATGTGTTGAGTCTCCTGAGGTCTACTATGGGCCTCCATCCTCCAGATTTTTTATCTGAAGTATACTAATGTGCCAGGAGGTGTGGTAGTACAACTTCTATCACCCTCTTCTTTAGGAGGGGCCATACTTTTTGGAGAAGCCGGGACTGGTGTTTTTGCACTTTTGGGATAGAGGAATGGAGGGACATGTTCTCCAGGGTGTGGCCCTGTTGAAAGATGAACAGCACCCATTTGTTGTTGTTATGTTTTTCCACTGTGCCACCAAGTTGGTTAGCCACCCCCACCCCCTACTGGGGTGTCGACGTGGGGGGTCAGGCTGTGGCATGGTCAGGTCTGTTTCTGCACTTGACTTCTGCAAGAAGCTCTGTATCATAGCTGGGTTCCTCTATAATATTGACATCTTCCCTTATAATCCTCTTGGGTGTTCCCAGCACAGGAAGTTTGTGGCAGGTAGGAAGGTTTGTAGTCCCTTGAAGTCCTTTAAAACCTTGCTTTACCTGAGTGAAAGGACTGTTCGGTGTTGTTTTAGAATGCCCATTGAATGTGCTGTTTCAGTGTCGGCCTTGATGCTCTACAGGGTCTCATCAACCTTCTTGCCATAGAGGTTGATGCCGTCAAAAAGCATATCAACCATCTTTGACTGGACTTCTGGCCAGAAGTCGGTGGCCAATAACCACCCCTGGTGGCACAGCACTGCCCAATTACCCATTTGGTTGAACACTGTCTCAGTGATGTCAATGGCAACAGAGATGGCAGGATCCAATGCTGCATCCCTTTCATGTGACAGTGTAAGCAGTAATCAGTGTAAGCAGCTAATCCCACTTGTCAAGGCCCTAGCTTAAACTAAAGTTCACAGTCGTAGTGGGAGAGGATTGCAAGCGAGTTAGCCGCTTTGATGGTTGTCGCAGCCATAGAGATCACCCTTTTGTGAAAGGCTTCTAGCTGCTTGCCCTCATTATCTGGAGGCATCATAATGGGAGAGGAAGGATTGGCAAAATGCTTACGGGCAGCTGAATAGACAACTGAGTCCGGGCAAGGCTGTGTGCAAAAGCACTTTGGAGATGATTCCGGGACTTTATGTTTTTTCTCAAAGCAATCCTTTTTATGGGGTGCTGAAAATGGGTTCCTCATCACCAGGATACCATCTTCCCAAATATCCTCTAGTACTGCAATGGCCACCCATGATTTTATGGCAGAATTCCGCAGTTATTATATGATATGATATGATGTGGCATTTATAACTTACAAAAGTGTTTCAAGGCGTGACAAGGCAAGGGAGGGGAAACAGAAGGAGGACAAAAACAATGATCTTACTAGGCCTAGTGACATTCACATCGCGCAAGTACAATGGAAAGGGGAGGGGAGAAGTGCAGGGGGCAGGGAGGAATCCCTCCTTTTTGTGTTCTTCAGGTAGAAGATCAAAATGGTTTGCTTCTCGTGATATAATGGCATGGAAAGAGCCAATCTCATCCCAAGGCGAGTCTCTTGCCGGTAGGTCTGCTGGCTTACCGTCACCTGGCACCCGATCTTCAAACTCGTCTGTTGAAAGCGTGCTTCTGGTACCATCTGTTGGATAGTTTTCATTATCTGTGAGGGCCACTGGCGGTAAAGGTGGAGCCTCTGGAAGAGGTCTGTGAGGTGGAGGAGGAGTCAGGCCTTCCCTTACCGGAAACTCCAAGGTTGGGCTGGAGAGGGTAACTGTGGAGTGTCTGTAGTGTGGATAGTATATCCATTGACACATCTCTTGAGCCAGAAGGAATGCCCATCGGGATAGGTGTCACTGGGGAAGGATGAGCAGGACCTTGTTGTAGAGGCCTTGCTTTGGGGGAGCTGAAGGCGGCATGTCAGCAACAGGAGTCAATGTTTCCACTTCCTCTTCAGGGGAAGATACAACCTCTGCATCTACACCCTGTTGCAGTATCTGCTCAGGAGGGGCCATGGATGGACAAGTCAGTCATGGACGATAAGAAGGCAGATGGCGCTTCCCTGTCCACAGCCATTGCCTTTGGGAACGTGGAGACTAAGGGTCTTTGCACAGGAGCCGTCGATGAATCAGACATGCTTGGCAACAGCATAGGTCTGGAGGCAGTAACAGTTTTTCATGGCCAACATAGTTGTCTTGGTCATCGATGAAGTGGACCAACAAGGATTTGGGCCAACTGTGAGCCATCAACTGTGTCATCAAAAATGATGCTGTCAACAAAGGAACTGCACTCCTTGATGAGAGCTACTCTTCTGAAGAGTGCCTAGATGATGAAGCTGTCGACAAAATCATTCTTGGCGCTGAAGTGGTTGTGACCGCAGGCGTAGATGGAGATGTCAATGACACTGTCAACAAGGGGCAGCCCAGGCATGTAATCCATGTCCCTTTTGTGACCTCTTCAAGCGGGAAGATTCTTTGTGGGCCCGCGATCACTTGGAACAGGGAGTGCGCTCTAGGGGTCTGCACGGACTCTTGAAGGCCTCAGACAGAATACTGGAACACCAGAGGCAATGGAATGGGCTGAAACCTCACTGCCGTAGACAAGACGCGATATAGCACAACACCGGAAAACTAGCAAAAACAAGAGAGAATTATGGAGCACTACAAACACTTAACGTGTGGTAGAACATCTGAAGATGGCCACCAGGGGTGGAGCTAAGGAGAGATGTCTATTTGGCTGTGAGAAGTATGACCCAAAATGACTCTAATAAAGTACTAAAGTGACAAGCAGTTTAAACTGCTTTTATGTTACAGAGGATTCCCAGCCTGATGACAGGGAGTGTTCAAGAGCATGTGAATCCATGAAAGATCCAATGCTGGAGAATGAGTAGTTTACAGCACTTATGCTACTTAAGTGGTGCCTGTCTTTACATTGATAGGTCTAGTTCTGCAGCTCTATAACACAGCACTTGATCAGAAAGTGTTAATATCACATACATGTATCCTTCAGGAAGGTTAAAACTCAGAGTCAGCACTGTCCCAATTCAAACACATGCCCATTGGACCCAGATTTTAGTAACAAGTGTTCGTCCCCTGAGATACAGCCTCTGTTCTGGACAATTGAGAATTTGACAACTTGTACTTAAACTTCAGGATGTTCACTAGTCAGTGAGTGAATATGAAAATTCATATTTAGGCGTGTGCTGCTACCCATTTAAAATTGTATGTGTGCCTGCATGCTGCACAGAGTCCAAATGCTAAGGTGCACATTTTCAGGATGAGACCAGAGACCAAAGTTCAGGCTCATGTTTTGGAAATGTTCCTCCAAAGAGCAGCACAATTCTGTCTTACAGACAGGGAGAATTTCATCCAATACAAATTCAGATAGAAAAAAACCTTTTCAGTTTAGATAAGGATTAGATGCAATATGTATTAAGTGCAAACTTATCACAGGAAAAACAACCAGTGTCAAGGCGCTGCATGCACATACAGATGATAAAAACAGATAATAACAAAAAACACAAAGTTAATTAAACACTTAAAACCCTATGTTATCTCAGCAGTCTTTCGTCCAGTCTCATGGTCCAATGAATATAAAAGGAGGATAAATACTTTTTCAACCGAAACCTAAGACTTTGCAAGGAAGCACTATGTTGAGTAGAAAGTGGAAGATCATTCCAATAGCGGCAGCCCAAAGTATAGATCAATTTACCTCTGAAACGAGCCATAGCATATATGGCCTTCTGCAGACGATATTTACCAATGGATCAGAGTACCTGGGAAGGAACATATTGCTTAGTATAGATAGACAAATATGCAGGTGCCATTCCTTGTGTTTTACAGATCTGTGTCAGGGTTCAGATTTTAATTTGATCTTCAATCTTTAGCCTGCCCAATGAATTGCAAGCTCCTGAAAAGTGCTAAAACTTTTCAGCTTTACACAGATGGTTTGCACTGCTCGATTTTCGACTGCCTCGAGCTTGCCTAAAATTCCATAGAGATGCCCAAATAAATAGATGCAGACTGAATTCTGGCTATGACTACTGCCTGAACAAGAATCTTTTGCTGATCTATGGATAATAGGTGGCTACATCTGCTTGTATTATATAGGTGATATTGTGAATTTTTCACAACAGAATCCACCTGTGAATCGAAATTCAGACTACTGTCAGAAAGCACACCAAGGTTT
Source organism: Ambystoma mexicanum (assembly GCF_040938575.1). Lineage (NCBI taxonomy): Eukaryota > Metazoa > Chordata > Amphibia > Caudata > Ambystomatidae > Ambystoma > Ambystoma mexicanum. The sequence continues at coordinate 1,315,843,813 of NC_090924.1, forward strand.
CTAGCTTCCTCCACAGGGGCAGGATGTGCACTTGGACTAGTGGGCAACATGGCATAGGGTACTCCACCAAACTACCAAACAGTAGAATGTCTGTTTTATCACTATTGAGCGTTAAATAATTGTCTTGTACCCAGAGCTGTATTACACATTTTAAAACTTGTATAGACTGAAACAGACATTGAATCTGTGGGGTACATTTACTAGCCCAGCAGAACATTCCCTACATCACCAAACTGCATTTTCAGCAGTTACAAAATAATGGCTGTGCGGTCTCTGCCGAACACATATGGGGCGAGATGGAACCTGGAACACCCCGAGAATGACTGCAAGTGTTTTCTTCATGTGCACCAAAGAAAAGAATTGAAAGGCAGTGCTGCTGCTATGCTGCCAGCTCAAAACTTCCCACTGAAAAAGAAAATATTCTGTGTTTAAAATGACTGCGCACTGATGCCATTTCCATTTTTTTCAACATTACACAGTTGGGTTTCAGACACATCTATGTTCATCCATATTCAGGTTGTACACCAGCAAAGGAGGGCAGTCGTCCCTGAAAGGCATTATTGGTCAAGTCAAATCTGGGAAATAGCAGAGAAATTCACTCCAGGCTGTACTCAAGCGCTTTCCTTTTGCAACAAAATAACACAGGCAAACTCTTCACAGGAAGCCCTCTCTCTCTCTTTGTTTATGTCAGTTTCAAAGAACCCTTGTGCTGAACAAATTCCTGGGTATTAGAAATTGACTAGGGCTATGGAAATGTTCAGAATAAAGATGCGAGGAAAAAGTGCATTTGTAAAGTAACATCCAAGAAAAATTTACCCACGTGTAAAATGGCGTTTTTGCCAAGCAGGAAAATGCCTTTTGAAAGTGAAATGTTAAAATGATGCCCTGTGCTTGCACAGACATGTGATGGAAGATGGGGTCTGCTTTAAAATATACACATGTACTCCCAAAAAGATTTGGTTTCTGTTTAAAGAAAGTAAAAACATAAAATAAAAATATACGACTTTGAGACCAGCAGAACAGGTTTGGCAGGCACTAGCTTCAAAGGGCCCTGCCTCCCCTGGGAACAGAATTACCTTCCCCAAGTGGACCAGCCCCCTGGGCACATGATAGGGGCCAAGGTGTGGGATGTGGTGACCTTGTCCGACTTCATGGCATTTCTCCAGCCAGGAACAATGTATCAGGGGAACTGACCTTGTCACGGGCAAGTGTGAATTCCTGGTGACACCTCTCTTCAGCTGCATCTGCCAGAATGAAAGGTTGCCATGGTTGAACTGCTGCCCAGAGTTGACACAGTGGGGGTGGGATGAGTGGGGAAATCTTAAGGACTGGCCGCCAGTGACAGATGCATTCCATTTGATTTAACAGACTTTGATATCAAAGTATTTAATTCAGTAACCTAAAGAAACAGTAATGTGAACCTATGACTGTTTAAGTGTCATTTTTGTGCCATTAAAATAAGACATTGTAGATTTTTCTGACATGTTGTGGACGCAAACGCCAGTAATATGTCATTTCTGGGGAGAGCATACATGGTACAATTTGAAAAGTAATGATAACATGCCCAGTGATAATATCTATATATGTAGACAATTGTAGAATTTTAGGTGAAATGTTTTCCATGGAAATGGCGAAAGATTGCCAGAATGACTAAACAATATCGCACAAACTTTGCATTTGGACAGAAATGTCCCTTGTGAAATATGGAATCTAATTTTCCTGATGATGACATTTGTAAATATAAGTGTTTTGCTCCATAACTGATTTTGGCAAAAGTAACTTTGGTAGAACAAAGCACATTATAAAAAACACACCCACTAAAATTGAGTCACTTCCTTCAGTCCAATCTGCTGACAAGGAGGCAGCGACATCCACAGGCTGACCTATCCGATTCTTAGAGCTAGGTCTAGCTTAGTTCTGCCCACATCATAAAAATCCTCTGATGTCATCCGGCCTTTATAAGGAGGAAGCTTGGGGGGAGTCAGGACATTCAAAAAATCCAAGATTCAAAAATCCAACTCAACATCCAGAGATCCAGACATCCAACTTTCAGCCTGCAAGAGTCCAGACTCCAGAGCAAGGACAGAACCTCTTAATAATTCAGGGGAAAGGGAGAGAAGGCTGCTAAACCCTTTTGGGATTATCCTGCTTTGCCAGCTACCTGCTTTGCCCAGCTACCTGCTTTGCCCAGCTGATGCACCCCGCTGTCTACAGTGACCAGACTAGGCCCAGCTGTCCCACTCCAAGAGGAGAGCTGCACAGTGACCAGACCCCTGTTCCCCTGCATAAAGGCCCATCTAGCTGTCCAAACTATTCTATTCAAGTGCTTGTTGTAAGTATTTCCTGTTCCCCAGTAACCAAAAACTGCATCCCATGCTTTGTTACCTGGTATTATGCACAATCCCATAGAAATCCTATAAATACCCTAGTAAATTCTTAAATTGTCAGACTCCTCTGTATATCCTGACCTTAGGAAAATCTGTGCTAATTTCCATGTGTTAGCACCATTCTTTCCAAATCATTTCAGTCCGCTATATAAGTCCTTAGTACTATTTTGAATAAATGAATGCCCATATAGAGCTGAACGCGGCATGGCTAGGTTGAACTTGCAAGTAACCTCCTTGCGTACCGTATCTTTCTTTAACAATCTAGCCATTAAAAATATAGCTGCAATAGAATAAATCCTTTTTCTAACAAAACTGAGTGAAAGTGTTTCATTTTGAAAAGCCAATCTTTACTTTCCCTGTAAGAATCCCATACTGTCATCCATCCAGAGTCACCCTTTCACTTTCATATCATACCTGTGATGTGCCTCTGTACCTTAGCATTTAAACTGCATTCCGATTTTGTCTGTTTAGCTCAATTTCCAAGCCGTTTTGCTAGTTTAAACCCGTGAAACGTAGCAATTGCAATCGAGCCACGTGTGATTTTGCTGCACTGTTTTTCCTTCCCAAAGTAAACTGCATGCCAGTTGTGTAGTGCATTGCCTTGTAGCTTGTCAGTTTTTGTACTTCCTTAGTGCAGCCACACACATTCTTGCCTTATCCATTCAACCGCACATGTAAAACAACTGTTTAGTAATTCCGAGTGCCATTTTGCTCATTTTTCGAGGGAGGTCAATCCCATTTTTGCCTCCCATTAAGGGGTGGTAGGTCGGATTTGAAATCCGATTTTTGCATAGTATACCTGACTCCTTGCTACCCCACCCACACCCAATTTGGTTAACAGAGGTTTGAGGGAGTGTTGCAGGGGGAATGCTTAACTGTGGTGCCATTTAAAAGCACTACTCTAAATGTAATCTTTCTTTCTTTCAATTGTGCATTGTATACCTTATGCTAGAAGGTTAAACTAAGTGTATTCTATAATTTTCCGGTGTCATTATCACCACACTGGTTATTGCTGCCCTAGATTGAATGTGTTTGATTTTTATTCATAATTAAAATAAATTTGTATTTCATTATTACACACCGGCCTGGTTCATGGTCCATTGCGGCACAGGGTGTACGTTAAGGGGGGTGTGAGACAGGTTGACTGCCTTCTCAAAGCTGAATCCAAATTCATAAATTTAAAAGCATTTTGATTGTGTGCTGCATCCATGGCCAGTATAAAGAATCCTGGTATGGGGTGTAACGCCCCTTTAAAATCCTTAACAGCCCTCATTACAAGTCGGGCGGTAAATTGGGTGGTAATTCCACCAGAGGAAATTACCATTACCGCGGTGGTTTCTGACCGAATTACCGCCATATTACAGGTTGACGGGAGTGCGCACAAACCATCAGCAGTAACTGTAATTCCATTCGGCGAAAAGCAACTTTGAACAGAATATCCATCAAATTTAGGTAGAATTACCGTTACTGTTGGAAAAGTGTCCAATAACTGAACAGTAATTCTGCAGGTAGACCTACCGAGTGGTAATTCCGCCAGTGGAATTATCGTTGAACAGAATTAGCGTGATTTCATAAACCGGAAGCTGAGCTGCAGCTATCTTTAAATACACAATCCATCTTCAATCCACCATTGCCCTCTGCCATCCAGCTACCAAACTTTGTGTAATCATGCCAGGAGACAAGGGCAAAATGACGTTGCCAGAATTAAGGGTCTGCAAACCCAAATTCAGCAGGGCAGAACTGAGAGTATTAACAGATGAAGTTCAGGCCAATGCTGATGATATGTTTGGGGCAAATCAGCGCAAAACATTTATCCACTGCAGGAAACAATATGGGGCGACATAAGGGACAAGGTAGTGGCAGTGGTGACTCTGCAACGTGCGGTGGAAGACTGCAGGAAGAGGTGACATGACCTTGAGGCACATGTCCGCAGTCTCCTCACCTCTTATCTCCGAGAGACTGCCACTGGAGAGGCACAGAGGAGTCACTGCATCTTACCCCATGGAAAGAGAGAGTGGCAAGCATCCTTCACATGGAAGGGATAGAGGGAATTGGAGCAGCAGAGGCAGGAACAGGAAGTCAACCAGAGCCAGGTGAATACGAAAGGACACTAAGGGGGCAGGGAAATGTGAAGGCCTTGCTTGTGTCCTAGACAGCATTAGGGTAACACTCAGATTATATTAATTACCAGCCTCCCACACCTGAACCAACACATGCATCATACAGCATCAAAAAAGGTATTCACCTCATGAGTCAGAGGCCTATCACAAGCATGGCAGTTTAAATAGGGCTGGACAGACATCCTCCACAATGCAGTCCAAGGATGGTATCCACCTGTGGCAACAACCCGGGGGACACATCCTGGCAATCACACCAGGACAATGATACACATGCACCCTGTATCAGTCATAGACCAGTAATGTTGATGGTGCATAGGTAACCTACATCCCAGTGTATTGTGCAAAGGACAGGCATGAGACCCAGATACGTAGATGGCCTCAGACCCCTGACCATTCCTTATGTTCCATGCATATACCTGCCACAGTATACATGACAAATGAATCTAGTTCTTTGCTCTCAATTCAGGCACATAAGGCAGCCAGGGTAAAGGCACCAGTGGCAGTGATATAGCACATCCACATGCCATGCCCATCAACGCAGTAGTAGACTCTGCAACCCCAAGAAACACTTCTGCCACCAATGCACTCCAGACATCAGGCAGTCACTGCAAGAGCCAAGCCAAAAATGCTGGATCAAAGGTGTACCCGGAGGCATCTGCCACCTCTACCGGCATTGTCACTGCTGTAGTAACCTCTTCACTGGCCACTGCAACAAAGCTGCCTGACCACACATCTGCTGCTGCACCCATCACCACCTCAGCTGCAAATCTGCCAATTTCCTTGCCAGTTGTACCATCCCTCACCTCAAATGCCAAGAGAGTTATTTGCTCAAATCAAGCAGGATTACCACTTGATACAGCTACCACCATGCACCTTTTATCAGTCTCCAGCATTGGCCCTTTCTCACCGGTCAGGTGTGGGGCTGGAGTTTACCTGCCAAAATAAGCACCTCCCCCCAGACCTTGGCTCTTCATGCGTGTTGGGGACTGATGGAGGTTGAAGGGCATGGGTGTTGGGGATTGAGGAAGGCTGGAGGTCATGGCTGTTGGAGATTGAGGGAGGTGGGAGGGCATGTGTTTCACCGACTTAATAAATGGAGTTTGCATCACAAGTAAAGATCTGGTAGTCTTTTGGGTTGTGTCATGCATTTTAATACAGTGATGTATCTATTTATATTGTGTAGTGTGGATATGTAATGTCAGAACAAATTCTCTTTCAATTCTTGATGCCGCATTAGTCCATCCCTTCCTTCTCCACGATCATCCTGTGCTGATCTGCCAGCCCATGTCGTGTCACCCTCCTTCTCTGAATCTGCTTGTACCCCGTCCTCCTTAGCAGACACTGCTACATTCCTCCTGATGCACAGATTATATATACAGCATCACACACACAAGGAATATATTCCCGAACATCTCTGGGCTATATATGAATGCCCTTTCAGTCCAGTGGAGGCACCGGAATATTCCTTTCAAGAGTCCAAATGTGCGTTCTATGCAAACCCTGGTTCTTGTGCGTGTCTCGATGTAGGCAATTTCATGTGGCATCCCAGGGTTCCTTATTGGGGTCATGAGGCATGTTAGTTGTGGTTAGCCAGCGTCACCTGCAAGTGGAATGAAACAGTGTCATTTGCAAATAGGTAACCGTCATACTTCCTTGTCCTGCCTAAGTTGTGCATACTTAACAATTCCATGCAGTTATCTGAGTACATAATCGCCATCAGGGTGTTTTTCCCTTGTATTTAACAATGCAAAGGGCTTGGGCCCATCCTGCTATGCAGAATAGGTATGTCCCCCCATAGTCTGGGTTTCCCATTTGCCCTTGCACAACCCAATGGTTACTGTGCAAGTTGCAGCCTGTGCTGCCTTTTTCGTGGCCATTGGGGTGTATTTGATGAGTGCCTGTGGATTTGTGTTTGATTGGCATTTTGTATGTCTCTGGACTTTTGTGTGCTACTGGGTATGGTGGAGTGCTTTTCTTTCACCTACCATGGGTGGTCAACTATGCCAGGCATCAGATCTGTGGGGTAGAGGATGGGGCGCTCTACCAGAGTAAGGTGTCCTATGCATTCTTGGACCTGTGGTCCCTTCAGCTCGACTGCTTTAGTGTGGAGGGGGAGGGCATGGGGTGTTTGCATGGCCATGCAGATTATGACCTGTTATACTCTGCACTACGAGTGCATGGCGGTTCTTTGCCCCCTCCCCCCTTCACTTCTACATTCACCTTTGTGGATACATGGCTATGATCCAGGTGTGCTGTCCTCTGTGGGTCTCCATGTATGCAGGCAGGGTGCTGCTCCGTAGAACTATGGCATCATGACTTAAACCTGGGAAACGGGTGCAACAGTGGGTCACAGTGAGCTCTGTGTCGCATGTACATTGCGCATTCAAATGGTACTGTTTACGGTTTCGAAATTCATGCTTTGACACCTGGGGTGCCGTGTTATGACCGGCTCTTGGTCATAGGGTTCACTCCAAGGGACACCCAGGATACACAGGTCAGGTACGCATAGTGGTTACTTTATTAGGGTTCTTCTGTTACAAGGATCAGATGTCATCATAGTTATTAGGAGATAAAGAGGAAAGGGACAGGAGCCCACTGGCTCCCACCACCCAGGCTCACATAATCTAAACATCCCATAAATAAACAATAAACACCCCAAAGTGAACACAGCTGCAGATGAAACGTTGCCAGGCTTCTGAAATTAATCAAGAGCGGACTCAAGAACAATTCCAAAAGTCACCTAAAGTTAAAAGAAAACACTAAATGCAATGTCACTTGCATCTTCAGAATTCCAAGAAATCCCTGGCCCTTAACAACTCCAAGGTCACCAAAAACATCAAAGCTTCACACAGCTTCAAGTAAACTCTGCAGAGCTACACACCATCAAAAACAACATAGAAGCTTCACACAGCTTCAGGCACTAGTCCCCTGCTAGATGCCTCTGGACTGCTCCGCAGAGCCACAATCCAAAACAACATAAAAGCTTCACTAAGTTTCATGTGAACTCCTCAGAGCCACCAATCATCACAACAACACAGCCTCGCAAAGCTTATGGTACTAATCTACTACTAGATACCTCTTGACCCTCAGAGTCACTAACCAATTCACCCATCAGAACTCCAACAAGTTCCTTGACCACTCCTCGGTCATACACTACATCTAAAATCTCTTACAGACCCCGCAGGGTTCCTTGACCAACCACTGGTTATACACCACACTCACACTCTAGTCAAAACATACACCACGACATCAAACACAGTCAAACCCGTACATACAATGTAACTCTGCCAGTAAGTGCTGCAGTCGCTCCAGCAGGAATCTTGGGTAAAACATTAATAACGCACACGCTCACACCATGTCTGTAATGCCTCAAAATTGGTTATACTAAACATAGCTTTGAGTGATACATTGACACATTGTACATTCAGGTCACATTTTCTAAAAGTCCAAGTCGCCATTAAATAGGCAACCTAATATTCTAATATGCCTCAAAACGTTATACTAGGCATAATAGTATCAACACCACTTTGAATGTACACCTCAATCAACCTCATATATGCCACTAAAACACAACCCCTGTAGCCACACAAGAGTGATAACCGACTTTAAATGAGACCTAAAAGTCCATGTTGTCACTAAAAGGCAACTCTAAATGCTGAAATTCCTCAAAGTGTTAGGCTAAGCATAGAAATCATTTCATTACTTTTTCACACTCAACTCCATAATGCATCCAAAGCGTCACCCTTAAATGCACCTTTAACTGTTGATAACATCAATGAATTACTCTCTAAATATGTCATCTGATAAACATCAGCTTGTAAAAAACCCACACAACATGCCAACGCACCATCGGCAATACTTCTGTTGCCCCGCAGCAAATAATTCACAATGCTACTTGATGGAGCCTGCATCGCTGGCAATCGACATAACCCCACCAGGAATCATTAGCGCAACTCACAAAGTTCATAGTAATTGTTATGAGTGAACACAAAACCCCAAAACCTCCCAGGGAAATTATTTCTATTGGTAAACAGCACGTCGCCCTGCCACTTCATGGAGCACCTTGGAAGTACCTCTATGCTCCGATGGGTAGTCCGCCGCCACAGTCAGCATTGCATCCACAAAAAACATAAGCGATACCATCTACGTTGAGTCATGCACGCACTCACTTTCTGGGCAGAGCAGCTCATGTTGCCCAACAATGTCCTTTCCTTGACTGCTCTTGTAGGACACAACAGCTGCCTTACCAGAGATGAGCTGCCCTAGGCTGCGCTTCCCTACATCTCACCAACCACCAAAATCGTGACAAGAAACTCCCTCGGCAGCAGAGGCGATTGCTGTTGCTCCGTTCCGGATAGTCGGAACGCGTAGTTCTCCACTTCCTGAATCTTTGACGTCTACGTGAGCACGCCGACTGAGGTGCTTTACTCTAATGCGGGCAACCACCTCCGATAACGTTTCTTCTGAGAACGTTGATGGCCCAACACTATGCCGCATCGCCATCTCCCTGTGTCTTCCCCGTGACGTCACCAGTCACAATGCAGCAGCGGAGCCTGTCTGAGCTCCACTCAAATAACAGTCACCTGCTGACACAGACCGCAGATTCTTTTACTTTCTTCAAATCCAATCACAGACAACACGACCCCAATCACAGACAACACGACCCCTTTAAAATAGGATGCCGACACAATCCGTGGTGCGATAACACACAGCAGCCTCAGCCACATTAAGAAATCAGATTTAATCTTCCTTAGAATAATGCTGGCAGCAGGTAGCCTTACAAATGCAGCACCCTCTGATGGGCATCTTCCCTTACTACGCACAGGGTGTCACTCTTCACACTTGGCAGCACTTCTGATCTCCAGAATTGCCATGCTTGCTGGCTCTGGCAATGGCAGGACTCTTCTCCCCTATTATCCCAGGGGTCCTTGCTCCTGGTAGTCCCTTGGGCCAGGCTGCCTCACACAGCCCTGGGGCGGATCACAGCTCCTCAAGGGCTGGACAGCCACCTTTAGCCTTTGCCAGAGACAGACAGGCAAAAAAAAAAAATCTCTTCTCCCCCTCAGGGAAACTACTGGGGCATGCTGTCACTCTCAGCCCTGGGTGGTGGGCGCTGCACAGTCCATGGGGGGCAGTGGGCTCTCCCTCTCTCTCAACTGTCCTCTTGCCTGCACCCCCCGCAGCAGAGTCTCTTCTTCACTCTTACATGACATTACACAGGTACCTGTTTCTCTTTTTCTCCAGTCCACTCCAAGGTCCTCCTTCACCATACCTTTATCCCATCCTCGTCGCCAATTGTTATGACCGGCTCTTGGTCATAGGCTTCACTCCAAGGGACACTCAGGATATACAGGCCAGGTACGCATAGTGGTTACTTTATTAGGGTTCTTCTGTTAAAAGGATCAGATGTCATCATAGATATTAGGAGATAAAGAGGAAAGGGACAGGAGCCCACTGGCTCCCACCACCCAGGCTCACATAATCTAACTGCCTGGGTTAGAACCCATTCAACTCTAAACATTCTGACCTCACACTCACAGCCTACATTCTGATGATGACATCAATCCTGGCTCAGCACACTGCAGTATAAGAGCCAACCCTAACATGCTGCCAATGCCAAATGTGAGTAGTCCAGAGCCGTTATTACATTGGGGAAGTGGGCAGTGGTGTAAAAGATGGCCTTCATGGTATGCACCTCTGCAGGGGTGCAGGGCAGAGAGATGTGCTGGTGCACATGTTTCAGTAGTGTATCCAACACTTGTCCCAGCACTTTTGAAAAATGTTGGTTGTGACATGCCATACAGCATGCTGAAGATGTGCTGGTATGTGCCTCTGATAGTACTCTCAATGTCAGGGTGGATTAGGGTGAGGAGGTCTTCAATTATTTGACGGTTGATACAGTGTTATAACTGAACAGAAAAAATATCTTAAGTCTGTTCCATCAGGTTCCTGTGTTACGCACTATTGAGTCCAGTGATATTAAGGCTGTGGAATTCAGGGATGATATTGCTTTGGATAGAGTGTTTTTATATGTAAATTCCAGACTTGTGTGTGAAACTCTACTACAAGGTGCTGCAGCCCTACTACCTTGCGGCTTTGACATTGTCGAAGTAGATAGTACCATCCTGACCAAAAAATCAAATGATGTAGTCCCTTTGACTGAATGTCAGCGAAATGAAGTTCCAAATGGAAGTCAGTCAAATTCGCAAATAATGGCAAATGAAAGTTGGAAAGTGGACTACAAATAATTCAATCCGCTTCAAAATGAACATACTAATAATCAAAAAGCAAAACAATCCGAGCTAATTCGATTTACAGTAAAAAACACTCATCAAATCCCTCAAAAAAAAGAAGTGAAGAGAACCAAGTGCCTCATAACGAGTGGAATTGGTTAGCAGCAACCTTAGCGAACAATAGCCAAAGTTAATGTTTATTGAAGCCGAAAAATGTTGTCCTAGCCATTGGCTCGTGGAATACAAGAGGCTTTACTCATTTGTATAACTTCAAAGATAAATGGGTAAATGAGATATAATATGCCTGCAAGAAACTCGGTTAGATATCTGTCCTATTACAGAGGATTATGAAATAGCATTCAATCCTGCTATTAAAGGGATTACAGGACAAGCGCAGGCATTCTCACTCTTGTGAAAAAAGCCTCTGGTTGTAGGCTGATGGAATATAACAACATATCATCTTATATTCAAGTTGTTACCATCAAAAGGAACATTAATAATGACAATAAACATCTGACACTTTTTGTCATAAATTCGTATTGGCATCATAGTAAAACTGGAACATCTTCCTTTGTTGAACAAATTATGGATATAATTGACGAACTAATGATTAAAGGTACCAGTGCCGGTCTGATTATATGTGGAGATTTTAATTTGGATTTTATAGAAAGAAGTAATAATAACCTCTCAAAGAAACAGAATTTGATACAAAATTGGTCCGAAGAACTAACTTTACGGAGAATCTCCAGGCTGAATGGTAATGTCGAGGGAGACATTCCTGCCGAACCAACCTGGCAAAGAAATAAACAAAACTCCATCTTGGACTACATTTTTGTATCTGAAAATGTATCATTACGGATTCTAAATTTCGAAGTGCTTAACACACAAGTCAGTGATCGCAATATGATCATAGCACATCTTGAAATGCCACAACAATCGTTTCCAACAAGATGGAATTGGAATATAATTCCCAATTGTAGTGGTAACAGATTAAAACTTAGTTCACAACACGTGAATATATTGAAAAATGATTATGAGAAACAAATTGACTTGTTGGGTGTAGATTATACCCCCCTGTTAGAACAATATAAGATTTCAAAAAACCCGAGTGGTATTCAGTCTCAAAAATACTCACATATTTACAACCCTGAAATTGTCATGAGGAAAAGAAAAATGCGCAGGGCCCTGTGACAATTAAAAAATGACAGTCAAATGGATGAGCTGAAGATGAGGAAAATGATCAAACAAAACTATAAGAATTGGCTGATAGCACATCGTGCTCTAACCGAACAACATGATGCTGAACAAATAATGAAGTCCATGAAAGAGAAAAATTCTGCAGATTTCTGGTCAATTATCAACAATGAATCTGGAATACAAATAGCATCAAACAAGAACATGCTCACTGAAAAAAAATGGATTGAGCATTTTTCAATCCTGTTCTCAACAAAGGGAAACACACCTGACCCTCCGCTACCTGTTCTCTCTTCTTGGGACATTCAGTTTGATCAGGTAGAAATGCTATCAGCCATCAAAAAACGTTCTAACTCTCGAGCACCTGGTCCGGATGGTACTGTTTGATAGAATCGCCATGGAAGGTATCACCCCTATTGTTGTACCAATATTTAAAAAGGGCAATCGATCAATTATAGGCCTATTGCCTTGCTAGATGTAATAGGTAAGATTTATGCAACACAACTTCAGCATAAATTGATGGAATGGTTAGTTTTAACCAATCATATTGATACCAGAGAAAGTGAATTTGTGAAGGGCGTTGGCTGCTGCCTAAACTTAATACTCATCAATTTAATAAAAATGGACATGATTATGAAAAAAACTAAAGTGTACCTTGCATTTGTTGACCTGTCTCATGCTTTTGATAGCATAGACAGAGAAATCCTTTGGACAAAATTAAAAAGCTGGAATTGTTCAAACAGCCTTTTACATGCCATCAAGGATTTGCATACTGATACTAAGATCTATATTCGGTTGGATGCAAGTGGAACTCTATCGGAACCCATTCGTACTCATTGTGGAGTCAAACAAGGGTGTCCTCTAGCGGCCATAATATTCAATGCCTTCATCTCTGATATTGGTGAAGCACTTGGAAAAGCAAAAGGATTTGACCCGAAAATAATGGACTCTGCTTTAAATGGGATCCTATATGCAGATGACTTAGTCCTAACGGACCTTACACCCATTGGATTACAAAGGAAACTGCATGTGCTGGAACAATATGTCAAAACTAATGATCTACAGATAAATCTAAGTAAGTCTGTCATTTTAACATTACAAAATCTGACTAAAGGTACATCCAAGAAATTCAACTGGCGCCTTGACGGCGAACCACTACAACAGGTAAAACAGGTAAAATACCTGGTTATGTGGCTAAATTCCAACATAAATGATCATACTTGGGTTGAGAAAACAAAATCAAAATGTTGTCAATTAAGTGCCCAAGCTATGGCCTTAGATTCAAAATATGGCAAGTTTTCATTGGTTCCGACTTTAAAATTTTACAAACAAAAAGCGGTGCCTGCTATAATTTATGGAGCCGAAACTGCCTTTGGATGTCCTGCAAGTCTGTGGGATAACCTTGAAAATATCTTTTGGGGCAGAATTTTGAAAGTTGGTAGAGGATTGCCGGCAGTTGTAGTAAGGTACGAATTGGGACTGATCTCAATAAATGCAAAAGTTACATGGAACACTTTGTCAATCTTGCCAAATGGTGCACCGCAAATGAAAATTCTACACAAATTGGTTGCCAAACAATCAAATACAGTTTTTTCGGCCTGGATAAATCAATGTCACCAAATTCTAATGGAAATCCAGATGCTGTAAAAAAAAGTTGTGGGAAATCGATTGGATCAGCACCTGCACAAACAGAGCCAAATATTCGCTCTTGAAGGATGTTCCTCCAGAAGGGAAAGCCAACAATTCAACGTACACATATCTTGAAAAATGTCCGGACAAACAAAAGAGAACCTTGCTTATGAAATTCAGGCTAAATCAATTTAAGACAAAAGAAGTAATTAGACGATGGAGCAAATATGAGAAGCTGAACCCAAAATGCAGATTCTGTGACCATTTTGAAGAGAATATCAAACATCTCGTTTTAACTTGAGAAGCTTTCTCCACGAGAAGAATGACACTGTTTAGCACAATTGTAACAAACAAACCTCTTCATACCATGGAAGAATGGTGGGTGGAATGTTTTACAGAGATAAATAATAAACTAACATACGCCCTGACATTTCTCCTTAAAAACATTGAAGATGAACTAGCCAAATCGCACGAAAAATGGACCTAAATATTGGCTTGCGATTAATGATGCACTTTGCCCAATTCAGTGTTAATTTCTTTTCATTACTTTTTATTATTTTAATTTTATTATTGTATTCTGTGATATCCTCTGCTTCTCTTTGCTTTATTTGTTAATTGTGATTTCTTTTTTATGAATAATTAAATGTGATTTTATTTTTCTTTAAAGGTTTATTTAAACCAATAAAAAGAAATAAATAAAAAATAACTGTACATCTGTGTGTGTCCATGGCGATGGTCTGAATAGGCAACTTCCTTCTCATGCATCTCCTCTGCCTTAACTGCCCAGTGCTGCATGGTGCTTCGGAGTGAGTTTGGGGAAGGTGTGTCCCTTACATAGCCTGTTTGATTTGGTGGGGTGCACCAGTGGCTTCATTTTCTTCACCGGGATGCATTTACCACCACCTTTTTGGCAGAGGTAACTGTGCCCATTTTTTGTATTATTAACTCCCATTTTTCCACTTGTAATGCAGTGGAATTACTGTTTTTACTTCTGGCACCAATTCCTCTGGTGGAATTAACACCAGTGAACTTTTCACTGTGTTTCTGCTGGTGCTTATTCCTCTGGTGCTAATTCCACTGGCATAATTAGCACCCATTTTCCCTGATCCTTAATTTGGCCGAAGTGGTATTTTTGGCGGTAATTCTGTTAACGGCACTTTTTCAACTTACCTCCATACTTGTAATGAGGCCATTTATTTGTTCGTGGCCAAGCAGTTTCCGGTAGGACGGAGAAAGGTAAATCAGACTTGAGAAAAGCAGACCACATCTGAAGTGAATGCTTATCTGCAGAGCTATCTGCAAGCCGGCCTGCTCATCAGATTCATTTCTGCTACTGGAGTTGGCAGCTTGCCATAGTATCCAGAGAGCAATTCCATTCACGAGGAAAGGATAGACCATACCCACACTAAGGCCTACTAAATATATTGCTACAGGCCTCGGCCATCATATAATCTACATTTCCCTGGGACAGGCTGCAATAAACACAGGTAGCACGGTCCGGACAGAGAAGTGGGGCGAAGACTTGGATAAACATTCAAGAAGTCAAGCTGCTCGGCCACTTTTTTTCTAAAGGCTAGCCTTTAAGAAAGAAAATATTTTACATAGTAGTGTCACCTATGCTTGAGCATATATTCCTTACAATGTCCTGGAACAAATGACCAGGGAATATAATACCTAAAAGGGGAGACCTTATGTATAACATAAAGCTATCTACAGACATTTCCAAGTAGTATAGCAGCACTTACCTAGAACATGCTGGCGAGGAGAGCACACTCGGACCTGCCTCCAGTGGAGAGTGACAAAACAGAAAGTCTATGTGAGTCAGGGCTGATAACCGGCTGAGGGCAGGAGCTTTTGTTAGAAAATAAAACCGAGCATTTTTTGTGGGGCTTCTTAAGTACCTATCTCCCTTGTGAGGACACCTTGTAGATTAAGGACTGGGATAAAGAGGACCGACAAAGAGAACATGGCGCCGATTTTTGCACCTAGTGTGAGTCTCCCATGGTGTAAGTTATTGGGGGGGGTTGGGGGGGAGAGAGAGAGAGAGAGAGAGAGAGAGAGAGAGAGAGAGAGAGAGTGTGTGTGTGTGTGTGTGTGTGTGTGTGTGTGTGTGTGTGTGTGTGTGTGTGTGTGTGTGTGTGTGTGTGTGTGTGTGTGTGTGTGTGTGTGTGTGTGTGTGTGTGTGTGTGTGTGTGTGTGTGTGTGTGTGTGTGTGAGAGAAAAAGATAGAGAGCGAGAGAGAAAGAGAGAGAAGGAGAACGAGAGAGGGAGAAAGAAAGAGACAGAAAGAGAGAGAGAGAAAGAGAGAGAGCGAGAAAGAGAGAGAGCGATAAAGAGAGAGAGAAAGAGAGAGAGCGAGAAAGAGAGAGAGAGAGAGAGAGAGAGAGATAAAGAGAGAGTAAGAGAGAAAGAGAAAGAGAGAGAAGGATAGTCATCCTACAGAATTGAAGATGGGTATCAAACAACATCTGACTATTCGTCCAAAAATGTGGAGTGCAGCGAAACACTGTTGTGCTTTGTAGAGTCAACCTGATTTGAGTAGTTTGGCTGTAAAATGCAATAGAAACGCTCAATTGCGGACGAAATGCTGTGATACCAGGAGACAGCTGTGATACTTAAACAATGCAAGGCTCCCTGTCTACTCCGAGTCCGATTCTGAGCCAGTCGCAGTGAACATGCTAAACAGCACGCTTCACTGCACCTTTTTCTGATGCCCAGGCACCATGCTTATTCTGAAGTGGGCCTGGCCGTCAGCGCAGTCACTGGGCCTCATGATAAGTTTGGCGGTAGCCTTGCCGTTAAAACCGGCAGGCTGCCGCCAAACTTTCAAAAAAAATTCCAGCAACCGAGAATGGGCAATTACTGGGTCATTACGGCCATGCCGACCCGATAATTGCCCATTCACGGGCGCCGGAATGGAATGTTCCCCATTCCATTTGAGCCCCATAGGGCTCAATGGGAATGAGGAGGTCGGATGCAACGGCACCATTCAGAATGGTGCCGGTGCATCCGACATGCTGTGCTCGTGGGTGCTGGTAAGGCTGCCAGGTCAGATCTGGCAGCCGTAATGGCACCCGCGAGCAGAACTTGTAGTTTACCGGTCTGTTAACAACGGTAACGGCATGCTTATCGGTACCATAGTTAATGGACCGGCAAACTTATAATGAGGCCCACTGTCTACAATCCGCCTCTCTGTTACAGATACTGGATGGATTGCAAGTTGACAGCAGTTTCGTGAGATAGCGAGTTCATCGCAATTTAACAAAAGTGCTGCGGAGAACACAATCGATAACACAACACAATCGATAACACACCGATAAAACACAAATGAAGGGGTACAAAAAGTGCAGGGTGTTTGTGTGCTACTCTGAACAAAAAATAGAAAGACTTTTCCAAGACAGCTATGGACTGCAAGTTTAAGCAGCGTTTTTGAGTTTGGAAATGTCTCTTTTCTTTTCAATGAAAGTGGAAGGTGTACATTTGCAATACACCAGTATGGCCAGCATGTAGAAAGCCTGCTTTCACCAGGGATGGCCCCATTCCCATGGTGCCCCAGCAAAGCTTGCAAACGGGAATGGCGGCTGGGGAAAGGAGTGCAGAACATCAACGCCCTCCTGAGCGGTTCCTCTGTGTCGCGGGTGGGTGGGGCTTGCGGGGCTGGAGTCAGGCTGCATCACATGTCACAGCATACTTACCAGTTACCAACCACTGCTATCCGTCGCACTTCTCCACAACAGCGAACCCATACGACGCAAAAGAGGTCCTGTGAACGGCCGCCACTTTCTGGCATTCGCAAAAAAGTGGAGGAGCACCACGAGAATCATCATGTTAATTCACAGACTACGTAAGTGCCACTTACGGCACTTACGTTGTTTTACCACCCATCCTAGCGACCAGAGCTCAAATTACGAAAGTTGCGCATTAAATCAGATTTAGAGAAAATACGCCAACTTCAGAATATGTGTTAATTACCGAAAATGTTAGAAACGCTGTCCAGAATCGGGCCCAGAAGTGCTTGTTGTCTAAACCCAGACATAAAGGGTGTCAATGGGGGTCGTTACAAGGTAGGAGGTGACCATGCTGCTATTAGCGGCATGGCTACCCGCTTACCGGGTACCGGGTCCGGGTCCCTTGAATGCGTAATTACCAGGCCATTCCAACCTTGGAGGGCCCGGTAATTCCTCATTCAAAGAACCCATCCCCTTTGCCATTCGAGCCCCCATAGGGCTCAATGGGAATGGGGAGGGTGCTAACAATGGGCCGGTTGTTAGCACCTTGGTCTGCTCGCGGGACCCGCTAAGGGCGCCTGGTAACACCAGGCATCCTTAGCGGGTTCCCGCGAGTAGACTCGTAATGGGGCGGTGAGGGGTTGACGGCTCCGGCACCTTTACCGGTGCCGTTAACCCCTTACTGCCTCACTCGTAATGACCCTCAATTTATTTTTATAGCACCCTATTGATAGAGATAGTTGAATTGGTACAATTGTCTACTTGCCTGTTGCAATCTGTTCTTTCATGTTTAGTAAATTGTACTAATTGGACAATCTGGGCCGGATCACATAAAGTGCACCCATGCTAGGGAAATCTGCACCAACGCCAGTTTTGCCTAATGTAGGGAAGTTGTGCAACAACATGTTCATCAATTGACCAGTGCAAAGACATGGCTGTTGCCCAGTTGGTCAGTCTGTATGAAACAGCCTATGCTAGTGCAGAGGTACATACCGGCGGAACATACCAGTCTCGGGAGGATAGCTCAGGGGCAACGTGCTCGCCTTGGAAGCAAGACAGGTTCAATCCCCGGGTCTGTGCTTAGAAACTTCTGGGTATTAAGAGCGTTATAAATAACCTATCAAATCATAACATGTAATTAGACACTGTCTAATGAGTGAATGATAAATGCAACATTGATATTTCTTTGCCAGTAGACTTCAACATGTGTTCCAGGCGGTAGCTGGATTTTAATGGGTGGACTGGGGGCTTAGGTCTTCTCTTTTAAACAAGTTTCTTTATCGATTATCTGTCCTCATCTCATCCTGAGATACGAAAAAAAGATTACAGCTGCAATCATAATTTTCCCACTTGAAGGTGATCAGCGGTCCTGTCTCCTCGCTTTCCGCAGAGCTTTCTGCAATGATTGTTCCTGCGCTTGACTGCACTCCGCCTCGGATATGCAAGCTATTTCTGGTCGTCGGGGTTCAGCTTGCTCGCCTATTCACGCGCCAAACAAGGCACTGTGTGCCCATATATATGCAACATCACACATTGCAGTCAGAGAGGTGCATATTGCCAGATTTTTACTCACCTACGGCCCAGTATTGGCCCTCTTTATACGTTTGCTGGTATCTCGCTGGTAATACCGGTGGGATACTGGCAAACGGACCTGCTGTTACCAGTGCCTGATATCCCGGTCTTACCAGGATATTACAGGTGCCAGCAATGGCGATCCTTCCCCATTCCGTTGGGGAATTAGGAATGCTGGTATTACCTGCACCGGCTATACAGGTGCCGGTAATATCGGCTGTTTTTTGCCAGTGGGGGCCCGTCTTACCTCCAGCTCTTGACTGGAGGTAAATCAATCAACGACCACCGGCAAACTTATAGTTTGGCGGTGCAGGAAACGTGGCAGTAACAGAATTATTGTCACTTTCACTGCCACTTTTCCGGCACCGCCAAACCTATAATGAGGCCCAATGACTTCTACTGTGCTTTAAAACCAGGTGTTGAACCTACTGGTATTTAAGATTCCGACTGCACTGGTAGTTGATTATTTGGTTTAAGCGAGGGGCTGGCCCTGAGAAGCATTGATCAATATGTTGGGATTTGGGGAGGGACTGGGAATATTGTTTGATCAGCTTGTGTCAGGGAGTATGTAGATTTATCAGTGTATTGGGAGGAGTGTTGGAGTAGCAAGACATAGGACTCATGCGTATTCGACACATTGGAGCCCATGTCCCCTGAGCCATAATGTTAATGGAAGGCATTTAAGCCTAGCCTAGGGCGTTTACGCCTTCCGTTGGTGCCACGGCTCATTTTCAATCATTTGTATGGCTGAAAGGAGGGGCGGAATCCAAATTGTTTTTTCACTGCCTACCGTATTCTCCACCATACTCATGCTCCAGTCTTTGTGCCAGCATAGATTTTCATTCTGTTTCAAATGCTAGCGATCCCTTTGGGGTCCGCCGGCATTATGCACCAGCATAAAGGGAGGGGGACACCATAGGGATACATTGTACATGTTGCCTGCCATCCTTGCATTGTAGTAAGCTTGTACAATTACAATTAAACACCAATATGATTCATGGAGCTTCTTCTGCGTGTCACTGGGCCACACCTTGATTTCAGTGAAATCTTCAACCTTTAGCCGGGAAGCGACAACACCCTCACTACTGCCTCATCCCTCAACTAACTCCTCACTTCTAAAATCTTGCATCCTTACACCTCCCACTCTCCTACCGACGACCTTGTAGGTCTAGTGTACTTAACAGATTCAGACCCTATCCATCTTCTTTCAACAACAATGTTGCCAATTTTTGCACTCCACAATCCAGGGCTGCCCATATGATATGATATATGATATGGAATTTAGACTGCACATGTACAAAAGTGTTTCCAGGCTCCACAAGACAAGGGAGGGAAGACATAGGGAGGACAAGACAAACAATCCTTCTAGGCCTTGTGTCATTGGGATTGTGCAAGAGTGACAATAGAAGTGCAGGGGGAAGGAGAGGGTGAAGTGCAAGGTAGAGGAAAGGGGTTGTGTGATCAGGGCAACATAGCTCTCAGTAAGTGCAGCCAGAGCAGCGCGGCTCTGGGTAAGTGCAAGGAGGCAGGGGGGGCAGTAGGGGTTACAGTTACAGCTCCTACGTGTGTGGTAGGCCAGGAGGCAGTGCAAAGGAAGGTTGGTTGTGCACGGGCCAGGTGGCTAGTGAGACCCAGGGGGGACCAAGCAACCAGTCGGTACAGCAGACAGGTCAGTTGGCAAGGGAGCCAGAGAGAGAAAGCAGAGGAGAAAATGGGGGTCTTCTGCTGCTTCCGGAACTTCAGGTGGTCGGACTCAAGTCTGAGATGGGTTAGGGAGGCTGTTACAGAGGGAGGCACCTTCAGAGGAGAGGGATCTACCCTCCCACCCACTCTCTGCCTGGAGGAGCGTCTGACCCTCAGTGAGTTGGAGGTAGCTGAGCGAAGGGCTCTAGAAAGAAGGTATTTCGGAAGAAAGAGTTGGATGTAGTGTAGGCCCTGGACCCAGAAAGCATTGTGTATGGTGCAGAAGGTCTTGAACTTGATCCTTGCAGCCACCAGGAGCCAGTGGAGAGATTTGAGGGCTAGAGAAACATGGTCCCTGGGCTGAGGCCAAGGATACGTCTTGCAGTCCTGTTCTGTATTAGTTGCAGGGGGCAATGAGTAGAGGTGGGTAGATTGAGAAAGAGGCTGTTGCAGTAGTCCAGCATGGAGAGAACCAGGGCTAAGGAGACAGTGAGCATCTGAGCAAAGTGAGAAAGTGTAGAATACATCTGAGGAGGTGCAGCTGGAAGTGGGCCTTTTTGGCAAGGTCCATGAAGTGAGGAGAGAAGGAGAGTGTGGAGTCTAAGATGACACCAAGCTTTTTTGCTGCACAGAAGGGGGATGGCAGAGGGCCGAAGGACGGCGGCCAGAGTGAGAAAGGGAAAGCGGAAGCATAGGTCCCAATGAGAAGGATCTTCATCTTACTGGCATTAAGGCAAAGCTTGTTGGAGGCGCACCAATCCTGAATCGCGGATCGACAGTCAGGAATGAACGAGGGACGAGAGGAGGCTGAGGAAAGTCTGAAAGAGAGCTGAGTGTCATCAGTATAATACTGAAAGTTAGAAGACAAAGTGGAGATCAGGTGGGCCAAAGGGGCCAGAGAGACATTGAAGAGCCAGGGTGAGAGGATCGAGCCCTGGGGGACAGTACATGTGGAGAGTGAGGTGGTGGAGACAAAGGACCCCGGTTGGACCTGGGAGGGACGGTCCAGGAGGAAGGAGGTCAGCCACCCCAGGGCCTGATTCGTGATACCCAGGATTACATATAGTCGGTTGATCAGGGTGGCGTGATTGACCGTGTCGAAAGCAGAGGAAAGGTCAAGGAGGATGAGGACAGAGGAAGAGATGGAGTTGAGGTGCATATCCTGACAAGTGTTCAGGAGAGCAGTTTCCATGCCTCTGGCTTCTCTGAACCCAGATTGATGGCCATAGAGGCAGCCAGCAGATTCAGTGTGGAGGTTAATCTGGGAGAGGGCCCACTTTTCCAGGAGTTTGCCCAGGAAAGAAGTGATAGAAATTGGGCGATAGTTTGCCGCACATGTAGGATCAGCAGAAGGCTTTTTTAGGAGGAGATGCACAAGGGACTGCTTGAGGAGATAGGAGAAAGATCCAGTGGCGAAAGAGTGATTGCAGAAATTAGCAAAAGCTGGAGCAAGGGTGGCAATGTGGTCCTTGATGGTTCTGGAGGAGCAGGGGAGCCACTGTTTAGATGAGACTTTCATAGATCGGACTTGTCTAGAGACATAGTCAGGTGTTGTCAGAGAGAAGAATGAAAAAGGAAGAGAAAAGGGAGAGGCAGCCAAAGGGGGCATGCGAAGTAGAGGGAGAGTAGGAAAGCGAGGAAAGCAAGGACAGGATATCCTGAGTTTTAATGGTGAAATGAGAGTCCAGAGCTGTACAGAGGACCTTGGAGAGAATAGGAGAGTGTTATGAATGCATTACGAATTTGTTCCAAAATAGTACTGGGAAGAAACAAAAGACCACCTACCTGGGCTGCGTATCAGAAACAGGTATCGGAAGAAGACCTGGTGTTTCTAGGAACTTCGTGTGAACCCTTGAAGAATAGTAGGAATTCCCCTGAGGACTCCTCGAAGGGCCTGCAAGACGCTTGCCCCTCGAGAAACCCTGAGGGAAACCCTCGTGGGGAATAAAACCCTAGAAGAGCTGCTAGTGAACGTTGTCTTCCAGCGTAGACCAGGCGAAGAAGTGAGTTGACCTGGTGAAGAAGGCTGGTCTGGTTATTCTTCTGGTAGGTTTAACGCTTTGCTTTCGGAATTGAACTACAGCAAGTGGATAGAAAATGAACACTGTTAAACCTAATATTCTGCTGGGAAAGAGGGAGTCCTAATTTAAAGGTTCTTAGATCTTACCATGCATTTAACATGAAGAGAACGGAGAGGTAGGGAATCTCCATGAGATTTGCAAAAGGTGGAATGGCACTAAGGTTACAGAAAGGGAAACCGGAAGATTAGAGTGGAGATTTCTAATCCTATAAGAGTAGAATAGACAAGGGAATAAACCTACTCTTTGACTTCCAAATCTTTGTGAGCCAGCCTGGGAAGATAAAGTTTGTCTGAAAGATTCCAGCAGGGTATCGCTGAAGAGAAGGAATTGACAGTGAGATGCGGAACTCTGATCGCCGAGAGACGACCGAAAGGAAAGATGGGAAACAGATGAGTACCTAGTAGCTCCCTGGAGGGAGGCGTTGAGAAAGGCGTGGGCTGTGCCTCCAAGGCACAGGGTCTATGCGTGCTCAGACGTAGATCGATCAGATCCGATCCCGGAAATGACAATGAAAGGTATTGTTCTGCCTTCTAAGAAAAGAGAGAGGAATAGGAAATAAGGACGTAAGTAAACCAGGACAAAAGAATTGAATTGGAGAGAGAGACCTTCGTAATCCTAACAAGACGAACTTACGAAGCGTATGCCGGCTCCTATGAGAGTAAAATTCACCTATGTAAGGGACACCCAGAGACCTTGTCAGGAGAGTAAACCAAGGCTTTGGGTGAAGGTGAAGTTGGAGAAAAAGAACAGTATACATGAAGACGTTGAGTACTCTAATTGGTAGAAGAGTGAACAAGGGGAGAGTACTAAGAAGAGGGTCTGGGACCTGCAGCAATTGAGAGAAAGACCAGAACCCAGCTTGGGGGAGAGAATCATACTAAACTCCCTCTTCACTGTATCTGGGAACCAGGCCTGCTCAGAAAGGGTAGGGGACACTCAATACAGGTTGCGAGAGAGAACCAGTCCAATCCTCCTCGACATAAAATCTGGGAGCCAGGTCTGCTCAGAAGGGGTCAGGGACCATCAGCATTAGTTTGGGAGAAAGAACCAAGGTATTCTTCCACACAGCAGTACATAGAAATCAGCTCCACCCCAAAAGGGTCAGCAAACAAAAACATTGGTTGGGAGAGAAATCCAGACCAATCTTTCCCATCACCAGGCCTGGGCGACAGGCTTACCAAGTAAAAGATAAGTGTCTTTATTGACTATTGCAGATACAGAAGAAACTTGAACAAAGCTGAAAAGACTATGGCGGAAAGGGAATCAAACCTCTGAAGTCTGTGTTGCACCTTTTTGGATCTTTTGTTTTGTGACCGGCTAAACTGAAGCTGGGCTGCATGCCAACAGCCAAGAGACATTTCCCCTTTCACCTTTTGATAGTTTTGAGTGTGAGGGACAGGTTAGGATTTGGACAGAGGACAGCAAACTATACTTTGGACAGTCTGACACCAACAGTTTCATTAGCTAGAGTTGTTGAGGCACGGAACCCCGATAGCGATAGAGCTAGTTAGGATTTCCTCCAAAACCTTTCTAAAAATTTCTGTTGTTAATAAAAGTATTTGCCAATCAACATACCACCTTTGTGTCCGCCTCTTTCGCCTAGACCCTTACAGTACCCTAAACATTGTGGTGTACACCCCACATGCATAAAGCAGGGCCTGAGCGGGCAAGGCCTGCCCAAAATCTATAATTGCCCACTCAGCAATGCTGCATGGGCATTTACAAATAGGGTCGCAGTTGAGGGGCAGTTGAGGGCCAGGGGCAGTGGCGATAGTTAAGCTCAACTACGGAAGTCAGGAGCTGTTGCCTGGGTGAAGCGCGAGAGCCAGAGGCCTGGAGAGCTGCCGAGGAGGCAGCAGCATCTCATTGAGTCTGGAGTGTAACAGGTAAGGAAAAAAAGTTTGTATGAGTACATGAGTCTGTGCAAGGATTGTATGTGTGTATGTAAGTATGCCTGCATGCAAGGGGGTGTCTATAAAGGTGCGCATGTATGAATAAGTGCAGCATGAATGGTGTGTATGGGTGCGAGTGCGCATGTGAGAGAGTAAAGTGTGAATGTTCTAGGTCCTCGTGTGAATGAGTGCGAGAGAAGCTGTATGAGTTCTTGACTGATGAGTGAATGAGTAGATATGTGTGTGTAGATACGCTGGCTTCCAAGGGACGTTGAACCATGGACATTTTCTTACAACGGCAGGACATGTCTTACTAGAATTTTCAGGAAAGGCAACGCTAAATTGATGTGTTATGCCATGGAGGAGAGATTTGGGTTTGTGAGAGTACTACATGGGGAAGGCAGCCTGGGTACTTTTATACTGTGACACGACGGCTAATCAAAATAAAAACTAAAGATCAAGGCCATGGTCGCTCAGGGAAGCTCTGTTAACAAGAAATTTGGCTACTTCTCAATAATCCCTATATGAGAGTTTTATTGTAAAAAAGTGGTCTCAGTGAGGATTTATGGTGGAGAGGTTTCATGTTTTGCTCTTAAAGGACAATGGTGTAAGTTTTAGGGAGCCTTTTGGAGAAACGTTCTTGGATTGCCAGCTAGTGTTCCGGCCTCAGTCCTAAGGTATGAATTGGGCCTGGTGTTGTTGGAAGCGATGGCCAAATGGAAACATCTAAACTTCCTACAAAAGATTTGTATGTCAGAAGAGGGTTGGATTTGGCACCTGCTAAAGTGTGGGCTAGACTCAAATTCCCCAGTTGGTCTTATTGATTGGTTCCATCAGTGCCTTGAAATGTTAACCACCATTGACTCCTCAGTGGATTACTTAGTAATGTATCCACGGAAAGTAAAAAAGAGGTTGTGGGAGGCCGACTGGATTGCCACAATTGACCAGGTTAGGAAGTACCACCTATATCCAAACTTGCTATTAGACATTCTTTACTCACATTAAGGGCAAAGCCAACATGATGAGTGTTCTTACATGGGCGAGGGGAAGACATTTGTGAAGCCAGTTAGGACATTGTTCTTACTGCAAAATGGCTTTATTTACCGGTGCTAAGGGCAAAGGCAACAGGAGGAGTGTTCTTACATGGGGTGTAGGTGGCATTTATGCCACAAGAAAGGACATGTTTTCTTACTGTGGCGCAAATACAACATGATGAGAGTTCTTGCATCAGAGAATTTGTACATCAAGCAAGAACATGTTTTCTTACTGTGTTATGGCTTAATTTAGCGCCATTATGGGCAAAGCCAAAAGAGTATGTCTTTAGGTGGGGATAATGTCATCTTTTGGCAGAGCCAGCATAGACATGTTTCCTTATAGTCTACTGTGAAAAGCCAGAGGGTGTTTCACAACATAGTCCCTGGGGATGCCATACTCAGTTGGCCAGGGAAAGGGCATTGCTTTTGGATCCCGATCTTTGGGGGTGGACAAGCGAGGGAGGATCACCTGGGAAGGGGATCCTCGAGGAGTGCAGGAGACACACTCAATGGTGAGACATGGTATCCCCCTTTTTCACAATTCAATCTAACCACTAACTCTGTTTATTTTATGGAAAACTACAACTCCCATAATTCCCCCGCCCCCACTTTGTCTTGACAAAAGTACTGCACCAAGGAAGATGAGGAATGATGTCAGAAGGATTACCTCCCCTGACTTGTATTGACCCTGTCCCTGTAATGAGGCCAGGCAGAGTCTGGCACGTAGCTCTAATAATGTACACCTGCCACCTATTAAGACTCCATGTGAAAATAAAAGGTGGCGCGCACAGGCACACTTTGAGTGAGGCTGGGTATGTGAAGGAACAACTCTTCCGAGACGGGCTGTAGGAGTTGGAAGGCCAATCGGGTGATCAACAATTGAGAGGATTGAGAGCAAGTCAGGCAATATTTCGGGAAGCCGAGCGAGTGGACAAAAGAAACCTTCCAGGTGCCAAGAAACAGCCTGCGACCCTGAACTGCAGAGTTGGGGAGGAGCAGAGGAGGCACTGGTTACAGCCTTGAGCTGTGGAAAAAAGATGAAAAAAATTAATTTAACACAACCGGTGAGTTATCGAGGGCAACAAAAGTCTGTTTGATTTCAAGGCAAAAGTGACTGTGAATTGAAAGCTGAAGGTTGTTCGTGTGCCGATAAAATGGGAATGAAGAGAACAATTGTTAAAAAAAGGATACAAAGTAGCAGAGTGGTCCTGTAAGAGGAAGTCACACATGCGAAAGTCTCTGTGAAATGTTAGTATCTTTTGAAAGATATTACAAGTGGAGATCAAAGAAATAATGTTGAATAAGAGAAAATGAAATATGTGAATAGTGAAATATGCCAAGAGGGCAAAAGTCAAACATAAGAATTTTGGAAGGCAAGTGAAAAAGAATAAGAACTTGAAGTACCAAGAGGCATTGGTGCTGCAAGAAAAGCTTGTGAATTTAAGGGATATTAAAAGACAGGTCGAAGTGGTCATGCAGAGGGCTATGTAAATTCCTTTCAGTTCGAAAGTCTTAGACAGTGAAAGATATCTAAGATAAAACGTGGGTAAGGGAGCCCCCGCGAAGAACAAGACATGTTCGAGCCTGGCAGAGTGAAGCCTATGCAGAACCGTAAGAAATTGTGTGATAAAGTGAAACAAGACAGGCACGAGCCCGGCAGAGGGAAGCCTGTGCAGAACTGTAAGAAATGGAGAGAATGTGAACTGAGTATTGGTGGCAAGGCGGGTGAAGCCTACGGAAGCGGTTGAACTAGCAGAGGTTGAAAGCCTAAGATTGAACTGTAGAACTATACCAGTGTGCAAAACTGATAGATCTGTGTCATCAACCTATCCTTTGTTTATTGAGAGACTCTCTAGACCCCGTGGGTTGAATCTGGGTTAGGGAGTTGGTGCTGAAGCCATTCTGACATTTCTTTTTGAGACACTATTTTCCTTTTTGTATTCCCTTAAAACATGTGTTATCTTGAGAAGGAGGGCAAGGTTAGATTTTCTTAGAATAGGCCTTTTGATTTTGTCCTGACTGACTTGGGCATGTTTGTTATTGTTTAATGGTCGAGATTACTCCCATTTTAGAGTTAGGGCCAGTTAGGAATTCTACCATCCCAATCAAATTCATAAATAAAGGTTTTCAAAATTTGTATCCACTGTGTCTGTGTTGCCAGGCTCTCTACTATTCCTCCCTTCTCTTCGGACTTCCCACCTCTCATCTCTCCCCTGTTAAATCCATCTACCACTCTGCCATCCGCTCCCTACGCCTTCTCTCACCTCTTGATTCCATCTCCTCATCCCTCACCTCTCTAGGCTGGCTCTCTTTTCACACCCAGCTCAAGTTCAAGTTCCTCTGTCTTGTTTTCAAATGCCTCTATGGTCTTGCCCCCCCTAACTCTCCTCTCTTCTTTCTTTCTAGACCCCTTCTCGTTCTCTCCGCTCTGCTAATCTTTTCCTACTCTCTCCTCCTCCTCCACCCTGCGCTCCCTCCCGCTTCCGCTCCTTCCAACTCCTTGCTCCCTTCCACTGGAACCGCCTCCCCCTTCACATCCACTCTTCTCCCTCCTACCCTTCCTTTCGCTCTTCCCTAACATCTTATCTCTTCCACTCACCTCCTTAACACACCACGTTCCCTTCCTCCTCCTTTCCCCACTACTCTCGCCTCTTACTCCTGCTCTTCCTTCCCTTTCCATCTAACTTACCTCCTTCCTCCCTTCCCCCTGCTCGCATCTAGCCTCTCCTTTTCCTCTCTTCTTCCTTCACGTTGCTGCATTCCCTCTTTCCCCCGTTCTTACCTCCTCTAATATCTACTACTCCCTTGCACACCTCTCCCATCCCTACACCCTCCTCACCCCTGCAATATTGTAGCTTGTTCTTTATACTGTTTTTAGGTTGTGGTTCAATTGTCATCTCATGCTTGCTGTATTGTTTACTTGTTCTCATGTAAAGCACTTTGGAGTGAAGGGCTATATAAATTCAATAAAATACAAAATACAAACACTGCTTGATACCATGCCTTCCTCACAATCCTTACTAGCATTATGGTCAAAGCAAACACGAGAATATTCTTATGTGGGAATATTTACATATATAGGTGAAGCCATCTATGGGCACAATCAGCATGACCATTTTTCCACTGCCATAACACTGTCATATAGAGTGCGAACACATCATGAAAATGTGTCAAAATGTGTCAAAAATGTATATGGTGCACTGTTGACTTGCCATCTAATAATTTTTTTTAAGTCTTACCCTACAAATCTTATTGTAAACTGTGTGGCGTTCTAGCTATTTTTGTTATAGAAAGTTGATGTAAAAATGAACATTTTAACCCATTTTCTTTTTTATTTTCTATTGGTTGGTCCCTCACTATGCTTAGTCAATTAAGCCAGGATGAGAATAAAACTCCTTCCCTCTGCGGGATCCCCTTGTTTTGGGCCTAACTACATTAGCTTCAGTCTCTACTTGTTAAACAATCTTGGTTGTGCTTCTGTCTGCCTGGGACATAACCCATCAGACCCACCTTGTCAAAGTAAAGGAAGAAACCTAAAAGAAGGAGCACCTATGAGTTAAGAAGTGCTAGGAAGATGGAACCCCTCAGGACCATGGTGTGATTCTCAAACTGTGGCACAGTCCCTGTGACAAAATTATTGCTGCTCTCCAGGAGTATGAGGGCGAGTAGTGGCTAAACCACCTACTCAGCCCCACACTACTACTAAACCATCAATGATCCTAATCATGAAGGTAAAACAGGCAAAGCTTGAAAGGTATGTCTCCTTCACCTCTTTTAGTATTCCGGGCCGAGGGCATGCTAAACCTTCAGGAGGGGTATGAACTCATAACAGTAGCAATTTAAAAAAACAATATTAAAAAACATTCTAAAATCAAAGAATATCAAGTCAAGGCTCTATACAAAAATAGACTTTTATTTATACAATAAAAAAGCAAGCAACTATTCAGAAAACACAAGTAAAAACCCTACCCCTGTACAGAAAAAAACAGACTTTGCAGATAATTGACACAATGTCAATGTTCAAGAATGTCTTGGAAGAAAAAAGTAGATAAGTGGGCTAAAAAGTCACTATCGTCCCAAAGGTAGACTAGGGGAACACAGCCTCTTTAGGGTGACTTAATTCTTGTTCTTGGATCCTCACCAGAATTGAGCCAGGCTTTTTCTGGGTGTTGAACCTGGAGTCTGGACGCGTTTGGCACCGGCCCGAGATCGTGTCGTAGAGAGGTGGTGCTCAGCAGAGATGTTGGCTCGTGGTTCAAAGTTGTGGGGAATGCAAGGTGGTGTTGGGTCGGCGGCACTGGGTCACTCTGTGAACTCCGAGACAGAGAAGCAGAGGCTGGCTTTCGGCATCAAGTGAACCGTACTGGCTCAATGTGTTATTGGGACACTGACGGTGCATCGGCTGGGAGCTCGAAGCAGCTGGTGGCCAGGCATCGGTTGTGGATGATAGAACACTCAGCAGGTCTCAAATGTGGAGATGGTGGAGCTTCTGTTTCAGCATCAAGCAACCTTAAAGATGCAGAGGCATTGGAGCCATGAGATCAAGGATGAAGTTCCCTTGCAGCAGCTAAGGCAGCATCGAAGGTATCCAAACATTATTGAGGCATGTCAGTGATGCAGGGGTGGCTTCCTTGGTTCTGTGGTTCCTGGAAGACACAGTCTAGGAGCTCCAGGATAAGGCATGTTTTCTGCTCTACACAAGTACTACAGGGAGTTGGCTGGCACCGACAGGTTGTCCTTTACCTCCAGTGAACAGGTTCCTGGTTTCATTGCAGACAGGGCCTTGGTTCAACAGCAGTCAGCCCGACTATTCCCTGGGGAGGGTCTGTCTTTGCCTCCCTGGCAGAGGAGCAATGGATAGATTGTTTTCCTCCAAATGATGTACAAATGAATTTGACTTGTTTTTCTAAGAGACCAGAGATGAATCAAAGAATGAGGGGGCGGTCCCTCTATTTTCAAATGCAAAACATCATATGGGAATGATCCACAAGTCCGCTGTAAGGGGTACTCCCTGGGGAAAGGGAGAAAGGTGTTGCCCTTCCTGCAGAATCCTGCCTATTGTTCAGCATAGCAGCTGCGGAGACAGTGAACAGAAACACCAATATGCATCAATCCTGTCATAGCTGGGCCCTGCTGTGGCTATTTAATTGTGTGCACTTAGTGGTCACTGCACCACAACCAGGCATGGCTTATATCTACAGATGTATGTGCCACCAGACTGACTAAGGCATACAATTATTATAATTGATATCAAAGGTGCAGAAGATTAAAAGCCACCCCTACCTGCAGCAGACAGGAATCCACAAGTGACCTTTGAACTAGCCCTGTGCCAATGCAGAGATAGGGCTGAGGGTGCCTCTATGCTGTCCCAGCAAAGGCATATATCTGCACTATAATTTTGGCATGAGCATTTATGAAAGTGGGTTCTGATTAGCGGACCTCGCTTTCAGAAACACAATCACCCACATCATTTTATGCTAATACAAATTTAAAAAAGCTCAGGGTACTCTACCCTCACTAGATCACATTCTGTTACAGTATCATAAATAATGTAGGTTATGCCATAAAAGCAGGATATTCAACAAACCTGAAATTAGATTTCATTCGCTGGGAAAGAAAAAAACTGAAATCAGGTGCAAAAAAGAATGGCCCTCCAACTCCAAAGCCCTGAAATCAGAGACCCTTGTTAAAGAAATTAAGGTAAGGAGGGTGGCCAGCTTAATCGAAAAGGCCTGAAACAGGAAACCATCGTTATACAACCAATCCATGAACATGGGAAGGACTAAGTTTACATACTGCAGCAGAGGATTCCTGGGCCTTGAGGGGACTTTGAACACAAATATAATTCAAAAGACATTTGAACAGAGGGTGTTTTCCTCCTGTCCTACCATTTAACGGGGAATGGTGTGCAGACATTGCAGATCTGTGCACATTAACAGATCTTTCATACACGGAAGGGGCTAATGCTCCCAAAAATATAATGATCAGAGTACCATCCTTTTCGCTTCTGCTTTCTCTCTTCCTCTCCCCTGCTGACGTGCCTGACTGCTCTGCACACTGAACTGGGGCCCAGGCTCCTCATATGCAGTTGCCCTTGCACTGCCTCCGGGTTCCTGCAACCCTGCAGTCCCTTCTCTCTGCACTTATTAGCCACCTGCTGGCTGCACTTATTGATTTACCGGCACTTCTCCCCTTCCCTCTTACCAGCACTTGCACAATCTGAATGACACAAGGCCTAGTAAGATCGTTGTTTTGTCCACCTTTTTTCCCCCCTCTTTGTCTTGTCGCCCTAGAAACACTTGTGTACAAGCACATTATAAATGCCTTATCATATCATATATCATACATGGGTAGAAATGAGGTTCAAGCATCCCAAAACACAGGTATGAATCCAGGCCTTTCTTGTACCTGGGGCCCGGGATTCTCATACGAAGTCTGAAGCCACTCCATAAATGTCCCGTGAGGCATATCTAGCTCTGAGACCCCCCCCCCAGGCCATCAGGAGTATGGCGCCTATCATGATCGATGACGGAAGTGGCGGCGGAGTGTGGGCGCAGTAGCGTTCAATCATAGTGCGGCTTGTCAGGTGTTTAGGGTCCACCTCCCCACTCCATGCCCATGCTCACCTGTTAGCTGTTCAGCACAGCACACCTGGTGGTCCATCCTGTGACTGTGGTTTTTCTGCAGTTCTCTTTCTCGCTCCCGCCTATCATCAGGTGTCTGTTAAGGGGACTCCCCTGGCCACATGATTATGTCACTGGTCCAGCTACTTTGATGCCGGAAGAGTGGATGCAAAGGAGCTGAAGGCAGTGATGGGGCATGGAGAATTGAAGGTATGCTGCGCTTCTAGGAAGATGGCACGTCGCTTACTTCATGGAGCGTCACAAAAGTTGTGGTCATGAAGTTGAGCATGCATTAAGGGGCCATGTTCCTGTCCTCTTCTTCATTTTGTATTTCCATTAGATTTGCATTTTACCCATTGGGTGGTCCGTGCAAAACATCATCCGTTGGAATTTTTGCAATCTATTTATGGTTTTTCTGGACATCTCTGTATCATTGTATCATCCTATTCCATTTAAAAGGATACCTTTCATGAGGTCCCAACAGCGAAGAACAATGCATGTGCATGTGTAAAATCCCATATAAAAACGCATGGTGAAATCAGCATGCTGATCAATGCTCAGGTGCCTTGTGCTTACAGAAGCTAAGTCTCTGGGCCTTATTAGGAGTTTGCCAGAAACAAGGGTGCTGATAAGCTCACCGGCACCCTTGTTTCGGATTGACAAACTCCAGCCACAGTAGGCAGACTCGTCACGGAAGCACCAGCATGTGCACACCAGCACACACTGCTTCTTTGTGCCCACTCCCATAGAGTCCTGTGTTATCGGCGCTTGACTTCACAGGTCGCCAGACTCATAATCAGCCTGTGGCACGGGAAGTCAGGCGCTGGTAAAATATTGCCAGTCTGGCGGCAACCCGCCGGTAGAACCAGCAGGGTTACCGCCGGACTCCTAATGAGGCCCTCTCTTTCAGCTAAGGATTACAGATTTACATGGTAATCCCCCACAAATTTGCCATGCAGTGAGAAACCTCATATCAGACCCCAGCACCTCACATATGCCCTCTCCTAATTCTCCCTCACCAAGTGTGAGTCGGCTTTGAGAGTTTCGGGTGCAGAGTGCAAGGCGAAGACAGAGACTGAGCGAACTGCAAATAGGTGATAGGGAAGACTGAAGACAGGCTATTAAAGACAAAAGCACTGGTATTGCAGAAGAGACTGGAACCTGTCTTAGCTCCCATGATCACACATCGAACCCTGTATCTGAAATCCAGCCAGTTCCAGCATTATGTTTTGAGTGGTCCTTGCCCTCCTCCACTGAAAGTGGAGTGGCCAAGCTCTCGAGGAAAGCAAATATGAAACCTGAGGCTTATGTTAGAGAAAGCAGGTAATCTGTGGGGGAAAAGGGAGCCCCGCCTGGTGTTACAGTTGGCACCTCAGCCTTCATATTTACAACAGAGAAGCCCCTGTAAGAAAATACTCCACAAAAACCATTGATGCCAATGGTCCTAAGAGTCCGAAATCAAGAGGCACCGGCAACAGAGAGATCCTGATAATACTCCAATCGATGGGGGTTGGAAGCATTCCATCGCAGACACACCTGTCACAGCTACACCAAGTTACACCAGGTTGGCAAACTTTAAAAGAGGTCAGTATAAACCCTCTGTAAAAACCAGTATGATGGGAAAAGAGGGGAGAAGGAGCAGAGTGAGCGTGCACCCCCAAATCCATTTCCCTGGTCAGCTTCTCTGTCAATTCCATCAAACCATCCCTGTGTCTCTATAAAACCCAGCACTTGCCACTTGCTGGCTGCATTGCCATTGTTGGTTGCTTTTATTATTTATTCACTTATTTAATATTTATGTTTATGTTTATTTATTTGTGTTTCTTTGCTTAGCACTTTCCACTTCTCCTCCCTCCAATGCACTTTCCCCTTTCCCTCTCCCATGCACTTCCGCGTTCTCAATGTCACTGGGCCCAGTAAGATCGTTGTTTTTGTTTCTCCCTTGTTCCCCTCCCTTGCCTCGTCGCGCTCCGAAACCCTTGTGTAGGAGCGCGATACAAATATAATATCAATATCAATAAGTCAAGCTAGTTTTGCTAGCCCAGAGCAAAAATAGAACTCATTAAGAGAGCCAGGTCTAAGGAAAACGCACATGCCACGGATCGCCAATAGCAAAATAAAACCCTAAATCTCGACAACAGAAATATGATTGCCAATGTGGAGAAACCAACCACAAGAGAACCAAGAGAGGTGACTGACAATGAAGTCCTGACGTGGTTACATCAGAAAGTGGGGCATGGGCTTATATGACTTAAAAACTCATTGCAGGTCACAGATTGAAGAATGGTGCTCCTCCACCAACAGAGACTGTATTTTTGTGGGATGCCGCTAAAGTAATCTTTACTTGCCACCAGAAACTAACGCGAACATTGTGGCTGTATTATAGCTGCTATCATCTAAATTGCGCTAGAGCAGTTTTTTTACTTAACTGATGTTATTCTCCTTTTGTCTGTGTAATTTGAATATTTCAATCTCAGAAGTATGTTCCATTTAAATTGTTGCATATTTTATATATTCTATCCATTCTTCTTTAGCACTCTTGTCCTAGAGGTTTTACAGCATTGTTCCTCTGTCTAAAAATGAGAGCAATGTTGTAAATTTGTCTCGGGAGGATAGCTCAGCGGAAACGTGCTCGCCTTGGAAATAAGATGACAAGAAGCAATACAGGTTCGATCCTCGGGTGTGCACTTAGAAACCTCTGGGTGTTAAGCGCATTATAAATGTCATATCATAGATATACACCAGTGAGTAGTTTCTAAGCGTGGGATCGGAATTCACAACTGTGTTGCGTGCATTGTTTTGCTTCCAAGACAAAAGTGTTGCCCCTGAGCTATCCTTCCTTTCCAAGTAAATATTAATTTACTTTGTCTAGTGAATCATAATGCACAGTCTCCTGAGTGTGCAGGCGATATAACTAGCAGTGACTCTTTCTTTTCTCTCTGAGTGAGCATGGAACCTTGTCCTCAGAGGGTGCAGAGGGAAGATTACTCCACTAAAATGGAAAACCCCACTGTAAGTGCCCGGGGGTGAGCAAACATAGGGATCACACTCCTTTTCTGTATGCATGTGCTCCTTCTTCTGGCATTCTTTGTTCGGCCAACATGATAATCTAAATTTGTGGTCCTGGGAAACCTAATTTTGGGGTCAAAAGTGGGAGGATCACTAGTAAAATGTGGCATGTTCTTAGGAATGCTGCCCAGTGAATAAATCTCAGATGTATATGGTCTCTTTCTTGTACTTGTACTTATTTTACACTCAAAACTCGTTGATCGTAGTTTGCAGGCTTTTTTATCAGCATCCCTTTCCCATCCTGCACTCAAGTGCCTTGCTGATGCGCCCTTTGGCGCTCTATGCACTCGCTCTCTTTGCTTTGCTGGGAAACTTCTGTTCCTCTGTGACCTCCTTCCACCTTCATGTTTACCTGGTTCTTCTCCCAATCATTCTTGTTTCTCTTCTTCATGTTGTGTTTGTTTTGTCTGACTTTGTGCTTCGTGCTCATCTGATGATGGCTGTGTATTTTCATCCAGTTGTCGATCACTCTGGCTCATGAATCCGGGACCTCTCTCTGCTGTTGTTGAATCTTCCTGCTGTCCATGACACCCTTTTTCTCTTACCGCGCTGCTCTCATTTCCTCTGAATAATGGCACTATGTCTACATTCCATCTCTTGCCGTCATTATGCATTACATAGTCTATCCCTGCTTTATGTACCTTCTTGGATCTATTGTATTTGAAAATAATATCTTTGTTGTTCAGCTTCACCTGTATCATGCCTCCTTCTTGCATCGCTGGTGCTACTGTTCACTTCCTCAAGTCATAACTTTCCTTTCTTTTCTTCTTTTTCTTCTTCAGTTGATATTAATTGCCCTGTTATAGTTCATTAAGCCTAACTTATTTTTTTTGTTTTATGGTTAAAGAAATTAACCTTTAACAAACATATGATTTACAATAGCAATACAATCAGAACAACATTAGAGAAATACCAAATTCAATCATTTACAAATTGTGTTAAAAACACATAAAAGGAAGAATCAAAATCCTTGTTTCATTAAGAAAAGAAAGGTCCATTTCATTCGTCAATAAACGAGAGTAAGATAAGAGTCAACATTCCCAGTATAGAGCTTACACTCTCAGCCAAGATCTGTTCTCCAATTCACACAATAGGGCTCTACTCCAACAGTGATGGCACACTATACTCTCCCAGTCTCAAGCCTTAAAAGGAATTGGTAACAGCTATAACTGTCGAGGTGCTGTGGCCCGACAAACATGAAGACCAGACATGGTCCACGTCCCCCAATTCAAGGGAGGACAGGATTCTCTTTTTAAGTGATTCCACCTCCTCATACCTCGAATCGCAGAGC
Organism: Ambystoma mexicanum; assembly: GCF_040938575.1. NCBI lineage: Eukaryota > Metazoa > Chordata > Amphibia > Caudata > Ambystomatidae > Ambystoma > Ambystoma mexicanum. The sequence goes on from NC_090924.1 coordinate 1,315,880,349, forward strand.
AAGCAACAAGTGTGTGTTTAAGAGTTCCACACTCTGTGTCATACTTACAAATATAACTATCCCTTTTAATCAGCTTCTAGCATGCCAAATCTAATCATTATTTGTTTTGTTGGAAACAAGTTCCAGCGAAAGCGAAGAAAAGAAAGCCTTGCATGCTTTGCTGGATAATTTGCCAAAAAGGGGACTAGATTTACCAATTTCTTATGGTCCCCTTGTAAATGGGACAAAGAAGAGTATGCATGTAATTTCTCCATGGTGCAAGACCAGTCACATTCAAACAAGAGTTTCTTATCCCTACATGGGTTATCCCTCAGCTCAACCACTGAGCTACAGACCCCTCATAGGCAGACACTACAATACTCAAAAGCCTCCTTCAACCATCTACATGATCCCGAGTAGAGGTTAATTTTCAAGTACACAAACAGAGAGCCCACAGGTGGCGATAGAATCTTTCTCATCTAAGACAGGATTTTCCAAGGTGCCCTCGCAGTCAGGGAGGTAATGCCAAGTTAATATAAAATCGCGTTCATTTGGATGGAAGTGGGCATGCCCAGCACCTTCTGCCAAATCAGATCCTCAAGGGTGGGCAGTGTCCATGCCATACAAGAATTTTGGGACTATTTTTCCTTCATTATATCTTAAACATGGTTCAGTCTGTACCTACCATAATGCTGGTCTACCATCTGTAATTGGCTAACCAATGGCAGAGCTGGCCCTTCAACCACTCTTTTAGGCTAGTCAGGCCAGGTTGGCATGAGTAAAGAAGCTCAATAAAAAACCCTAACTCTAATCTCTGACAATGAGGAAGGTAACAGGCTGTTCTTCATTTTCCTTCCTAGAATCCTCTCAAAGATGGTCACTCCTGTGATAGAAGTTGGGATGCCGCTCTGTGCTGCTACCACTTCCAGACCTGTGCACTTTCTATCCAATTCAGATGGTGCAACAATCCATACTGTATGGTCTCATTTATAAAGTGATTTTGCTCTTTCCACTTGTCTGTTCGTTTGTGGATGATAGTACGCAGGTCTGCATTGTTTGATGTTGTTCCTCTGCAGGTATTTCAGCATCTCATGGGCTGCATGTTGGACACCCTTGTCTGTGACTAATTCAAGGGGCAATCCCTCTCTCCTAAATAGTTGTTCTTAAAACTTAAATTGTTGATTTTACATTGTGTTGGGAGGTGAAAGGTCATCCAATGAATTAGATTATTCATGTTAGTAGGTTTCTGTAATAAGCTAGATGGGAAAGTACAGGTGTATGTCATCTGTACATCAAGAAAATGGAACCCCCGAGTCTCCCATCTCTGCTGCGAATTGAATGCGGTCATCGATCGCATTAATGTACTCCAGAAAATCCAGAAATGTTTTCGGCCATGTCAGATGGAAAAATACCATCAATATACCAACCCCAATATTTAAGGTATCTATGTCATACAGGGTCATTAGTGAAATGGTCTGACTCATATTTGTGCATAGAGCAGTTCACGTAAATGGGTGCTATGTGGCACCCAGAGAAATTGCTGATTTTTGTAAATAGGATCTACCTTTGAAACAAAAACAGGTGCTCTGTGAGATAAAATCCAACAGTGTCATTATTAATTCTTTAGCGCTCCTATATGGTCTTCCATAACTAACCCCCATTATATAGCTTCCTGTCCAATGCTGTTAACCTCAGTGGCGGCTGGTGAATGTTGCTGACTGCTTCTCCATCGACTATCCTGCTCACCTCACTAGATATGGTAGGATGACGTTTAAAAAGGACATCCTGGTCTCCAACCCAGGCCTCCCTATTGCTGACACCTATACCAGTACTTCCTCCAGGCCAACCCTAACCAACATCCTTTTTGTAGTTCCCTCACCAGACCTATGGACTCTTCATATGGTCTCTGTGCTTTCTCCTTTCTCTTCTTCTCCCATTAATGGTGGGACCCGGTGGGAGGCCTTCCTGGCCCCCTTCCACTCCTCTAAGGTCATCATTAATGTTTACCTGAATGGTACCGTCTTGGCCCAAGGACCTCAGGTCAACCTTCTCCTCTTTGATAGATGCTTCCTGCGTCTCATCAATTTCCCTTATTCTCCACTGTCCCCTCTATTCCCTCCACAGCTTCCTTGCCTCCCCCCACTGTCTCCTCCTTGGCTAACTTGCCCTCTCCTCCCTCCTCTTCTGCCCCCCTCACGCTTCTTCTACACCTCCAAAGGGCGTACCTCTGATATGATCCCCTCCCCGGAAGTCTTTCAAGGGTGGCAACCTTCTCCATATTGCCACTCTCAACTCTTGCTCAGCTTTCAAACACTCCTCTGACATCTGCCGCCTCCGGGAAAAATATTACCTTGATGTCCTCTGTCTCATTGAGACATGGTTCATGACCAGCTCTGTCACAAGCTTTGACACTCTCCTCCCGGATGGCTACAAGATCCTATCCACACCCAGGCCCAACCGTCCCGGAGGGGTTATAACCCTGATCTTCCCGGAGTGGTTCCTTCCCCTGTCATTCCTACACAGGCCTACTCCTGTTTTGAATGCTTTGTCTGCTGTCTCTCACTCTCTCTCTCTCTCTCTCTCCTAGCCATTCTCTTACAGTGGGCGATAGATATCGGCCACCAGGTCAGATCTCCTCCTTCCTCTCTGAATGGGTGGACATCCCCTCTTCCCTCCTGGTCTTGACCACTCAACTCCTCCTTCTTGGAGACTTTAACACCAACCTGGATGCTTCCTATCCTTCCTCTGGACTCTTGCAACCTTTGTGACTCTCTCTCAATCTCCATCCTCCCCTATGTCCCGACTCACTCTGCAGGGCCCACTCTGGATGTTCTGCTCTCTACAGACCTTCCCCCTTCTATCTCTCGCACCACTCCTCTCTCTTGGAGTTATCACTTTCTCCTTTCCTCCCAGCTCACCCTCTCTACCCCTCAAGCCAAGCCAACTCCAGTACTGCCACTCACCTCCTCGGTTATCTGTCCCATGAAGCGTGTGTAGGTTGAGGCTTTCATTGCCACTTTCTCACCTCCCCTTCCCCTTCGGCTTACTCACACCCTGACACAGCCCTTTCCATGCTCCACTCTGCTATATCTGATACTCTTGATGTTCTTTCCCCTGTCATGAGGATCCACTTGAAGCCCAAAGCCAAGCAACTCCTGGTATGACTCAGACCTCTTCACCCTTAAATACAAGTGCAGGGTGACCAAGAGGAAATGGTGTGCTTCCAGTACATCCTCTCACAAACTGGCCTGCCGTCTGGTTCAAAGGCAATACCAGCTCTCTGTCCACACCAAGAAAAGAGCCCACATCCAAGCCTGCGTCTCTGCAACCCAACAATTCGGCTGAACGCTTTAAAATCTGCAAGGAGCTGGCATCCTGCTGCATTCTCTCCCTCTCCTGTCCCTTCCCAGGCCCTCTGTACAGCCCTGGCTTCTCATTTCCTCTCTAAAACTCAGGATATCCTGTCCTCTCTCACTTCCTCTCCTCTTCCTCCCCCTACTCCACGCTCTTCCTCTAGCCCTTCTATAGTCACTTCATCTCCCTCCTTCTCTGCCTTTCCCCTGTTCTCCCCAGACAAGGTTTCTAGACAAGTCCGATCTATGAAAGTGTTGTCAAAACAGGTTCTGCCCTGTTCCTCCAAAACCATCAAGAACCACATTGAGACCCTGGCTCCAGCTCTGGCTGACTTCTGCAACCACTCCTTTACCACTGGAGCCTTCCCTTCCCCCCTGAAGCATACCCTTGTGCAACCTCTTCTTAAGAAACCCTCAGCTGACCCCTGCTGCCCGGCCAACTATCGCCCAATCTCCATCACTCCTTTCCTGGGCAAAGCCCTAGAAAAGCTGGCCATCTCCCAGCTTAATCTTCACACTGAATCTGTTGGTTGTCTCCATGACCATCATTCAGAGCTCCCAGTAGCACGGAAACTGCTCTCCTGAACATCCGTGAAGACCTTCTCTCCAACCTCAATTCCAATCCCCCTGTGTCCTCATCTTACTTGATCTCTCTTTTGCCTTTGACACAGGCAACCATGCCATCCTGCTCAACCGTCTCTGTGATAACCTGGGTATGACTGATCAGGTTTGGCTGACCTCTTTCCTCTCTGATCAACCCTACCAGGTCCAACTTGGGTCCTTCCTCTCCTCTATCTATATCGCTACCTGTGGTATTCCCCAGGCGTCTAACCTCTCTCCCTGGCTGTTCAACCAATACCTGGCACTTCTTGCCCACCGCTTTGCCATTCTTTGCCCCAACTTTCAGTGCTATGTGGATGACACTCAGCTCATTTGCAGGCTCCCTTCTGCCACCTCTTCTCCTTCTCTCCTTTCTGACTCTCTGTTTGCTATCCAGGAATGGTTTGTCACCAATGATCTCTGCCTTAATGCCAGTAAGACTTACATTCTCCTCATCGGCACACCTGCTCCCTCCTTTCCTGTCACTCTCTGGCCGGACTCTCTTAGGCTTCTTCCTGCTCCCAACTGTGAGGCGAAAACCTTGGGGTCATCTTTGACTGCACACTCTCCTTCTCTCCTCACATCTCTGACATCTCTAAGAAGTCACACTGCCAGCTGCACCTCCTCAGAGGTATTCTTCCTTTCCTCTCCTTCCCACAGAAGCTCACTGTCTCCAGAGCTCTGGTTTGCTCTAGGCTGGACTACTGCAACAGACTCTTTCAAAGTCCGCCCTCTGCAACTCATCCAAAACAGGACTGCGAGACTTGTCCTTGACATCAAGCCCAGGGATCGTATCTCTCCAGGGCTGAAATCTCTGCACTGACTCCCAGTGGCTGCAAGGATTAAGTTCAAAATTCTGTGCATTGTCCACAAGGTCTTCAACTCTCTCTTCGAAAATATCTTCCTTCTCAAGCTCTTTGCTCATACGCCTCCAAATCCCTCAGGGTCAATTGCGTCTACAAGCAACGAGTTGGCTGCAGATCTCTTTCTTTGGTTGGGGCCTCCCTCTGGAACAGCCTCCCTGCCTCTATGAAACTTGAGGAGAATCATTTCCGGTTCTGGAAGCACCTCAAGACCTTCCTCTTTGCTTCTGCTTTCACTCCTCCTCTCCCCTGCTGAACTCCTGGCTGAAACTGAAATTGCACTGGTCACCTAGCTACCCTCTGATCACGGGCCGAGGTCCCCTCATCACCAGATGCACATCTACACTGCCCCCCTGGCAACGCTTGCACTCTGGGGCTGTTTCTGTATCCCTCCAGTCCCCTACCAGCACTTGACACTTGATGTCTGCACTTACCCTTGCACTTGCCACAAGCTGGCGGTACTTTCTAGTTATTGTTTTTATTTATTTTTTATTTATTTTGCTGTTGATCTCATGTACTGCACTGCCCCCTCCTGTTACGCTCACCTGATATCCCCGGGGGTGTCTGGAAGGCTCTGAGATCTGGAACCCTGGATGCATAGTTGCCCAGTGCTGAATAATGAATCTTAGTTATTTGTAGGGTGAGCTATCCGTCCTTCGTTTCTTCTGCAGGGGCGCTTGACGTTTGTTGGCGAGCTGCCGAGTTGCTTCACTGGTGCAGTATGCCTTCCTTGGGCCCAGGCCTGCTGTGACCCCGAATCTGCTGGTAGGCAGGTATGTTTGTTAATTGTAAGCATTTGCTCTGTTTATGGTGGGAATTTGTTAATGTCTTTAGCTCCTTCTTTTCAGGTGCAAAGGTCTTGATGCTAGCGTGCCGGATGGAGAGGCACGTTTCTAGGTAAGAGAAAGCGCGAAGCGCAGCGCTTTTATTGTCTTTTGAAGCTAACCTGTGTTTTCTTCTTCTTCTCCTTACATGCCGCTACGGTGTTGCGAGTTGATGAGAGCGCAATGAAAAACAGGTCCTCTGGAATCCGTTAAGGTAGTACAGCACTGTGCAGTTGTTTAATACTGAAAGCAATCCTGAATATGTCTCTTTTCCTTTGCAGATGTTGCTGTGGTGCTCCAGATGGAAGCGTGGCATAGCGCGATGGAATTCAGGTAAGACTTTTGGAATTCGATGTTTTGGAAGCGCGCGTTCTAATATTGTTTTTCCCTTTCTCGTTATTGCAGGTCACAATGTTCGAACAGCAGCTGTGGTAATAGTTCGCCGGAAGTCCTTAAGCTGGTACTGACAGGTGAGTGATGTTTCTTCTTCTCTCGGTTTCCACAGATTGCAGCCCAGTTGAGATGCTGAGTGCTGGATGGTGTTTTCTCAGGTAAAACAGAATAATCTTGTTCTTTTTCTTGCAGGATTACAGGAAGATGCTAAAGACCAGGAGCTGGACACGGTGAGCATCACGCTGCAGGTTGCAGAATAACACGAAGCATGTTCTGCAGTCAGGGTGTGGTTTATATAGCCCAGGTAAAGTAGTACCAGGGAAAGTAGTTCCAGGCCTGCCACACCCATAACACTAGACCGCATGGCTTGGTTCTTAGAAATAGACTCTGTGGGTGCTTCCATGTTGGATTTAAAGGCCCATGTACAGGAATGGGACCTACTTTTAACAACTCTTCCTTCCTACATATGAGCCTGGGGCCAAAGGTGCCAGGACTGGCTCCAGGAGACCTTTTGCAGTGGTTTTAGGGCCCTAAGGGTTCTGGTGGGAGCCTGCTTGTGGCACAACTTGTGGCCCCTCACAGTGGTCATGACAGCACTCCCCACCAAGGCCCCTCGCATGGTATCCTTCCTGTCCGGTCTGGTTTTGGTGTGGTTATCCAGGTGAAACCTCTTAATCAGAAGTGGTGCGTGAATATGTTCTCTTAGTTCCCAAGTTCTGTCTTGAGGCCTGTACCCTTTTCAGTCCACTAAAAAGTATAACTTAGATCTGGTACATTCCAAATCCTGGATGTTTTTTAACTTCAAATTCAAGCTCTCCATCAACTAGCACAAGTTTTGGTGGTGTTAAGTCTCAGGTTCCTGGTTGTACAGGTTTTACAAGTGACACATGGAACACCGGATGAAGTTGCATGCTTGGTTGTAAGGTTAACTTGACGGCCACTGGATTTATCACTGATTCAATGGGAGAGGGTCCTAGATATCTTGGACAAAAGGTCTGGGTACCTTTTAAGGGCACATGTTTTGATGCCAACCAGACTTTGTCTCCAACCTGGTAATTGGGATATTTCTTTCGATTGCTGATCCGAGATTTTTTTTTGCCTCTCTTGGGCTTGCAGTAAATGTTAATTTGCCCTTTTGAAGTATTGGGTTATGCTTGTGTGTAGAGTCTTTACCGCTGCAATTTCCAAGGTCATGGGGGAGTCTAGTTCAGAGGTACGTGAATGTCTTCCATATATTGTGTAGAACAGGCTTTGTCCCGTGCTGGTGTGTATGGAGTTATTGTATGCCTATTCCACTATCCATAACAAGCCTAACCAATTCTCTTCCACTTGATGCAGCATGCAACATAGATACTGTTCTATTGTCTGGTTCGTTCTTTCTGTTTGTCTATCCATTTGGGGGTGATGGCTAGTGGATAATCGAACATCGATTTGTGCCATGGTACAACATTTCCTCCAGAAGTTGGATACAAATTGGCTTCCACGATGTGCGATTATGACTAAGCGGAAACCATGCATTTTTATAATCTGTTCAAGAAATGCTTTTGCCAGACCGGTAGTGTAAGGAAGTCCTTTAAATGGAATGAAATGGACCATTTTAGAGAACAGGTCTACAACCACCAGAATGGTATTAAAACCTTGACTCCTTCTTGACTCCCTTTGGTGAGAGAACAAAACCGAGGAACTCAACTTTGGTGACATGAAGGAGCATTTCTCGGGTTTAGCGTTCAGTTTGTGCTGGCGAAGTTTTGCAAGGACAGAGCGAACATGTTCCACATGCTCTCTTTCAGAGGCGGAATGCACCAGGATGTCGTCAATATAGACCAGGGCACAGACATTGATTAATTCCCATAATACATCATTCATGAAGTGTTGGAACACTGCGGCAGTGTTGCACAGCCCGAAAGGCAATACCTGATATTCGTACAGGTCATACAGAAATGGGACCTAGTTTTAACAGCCCTTCCTTCCTACATATGAGCCTGGGGCCAAAGGCGCCAGGACTGGCTCCAGGAGACCTTTTGCAGTGGTTTTAAGTCCCTCAGGGTTCTGGTGGGAGCCTGCTTGTGGCACAACTTGTGGCCCCTCACAGTGGTCATGACAGCACTCCCCACCAAGGCCCCTCGCATGGTATCCTTCCTGTCCGGTCCGGGTTTGGTGTGGTTATCCAGGTGAAACCTCTTAATCAGAAGTGGTGCGTGAATATGTTCACTTAGTTCCCAAGTTCTGTCTTGAGGCCCGTACCCTTTCCAGTCACTAAATAGTATAACTTAGATCTGGTACGTTTCAAATCCTGGATGTTTTTTAACTTCAAATTCAAGCTCTCCATCAACTAGCACAGGTTTTGGTGGTGTTAAGTCTCAGGTTAATGGTTGTACAGGTTTTACAAGTGACACATGGAACACCGGATGAATTTGCATGCTTGGTTGTAAGGTTAACTTGACGGTCACTGGATTTATCACCGATTCAATGGTATAGGGTCATAGATATCTTGGACGAAAGGTCTGGGTACCTTTTAAGGGCACATGTTTTGATGCCAACCAGACTTCGTCTCCAACCTGGTAATTGGGAGATTTCTTTCGATGCCGATCCGAGATTTTTTTTTGCCTCTCTTGGGCTTGCAGTAAATGTTCATTTGCCCTTTTGAAGGCTTGGGTTATGCTTGTATGTAGAGTCTTTACCGCTGCAATTTCAAAGGTCGTTGGGGGAGTCTAGTTCAGAGGTACGTGAATGTCTTCCATATATTGTGCAGAACAGGCTTTGTCCCGTGCTGGTGTGTATGGAGTTATTGTATGCGTATTCCGCTATCCATAACAAGTCTTTCCAATTCTCTTCCACTTGATGCAGCATGCAACGTAGATATTGTTCTAATGTCTGGTTTGTTCTTTCTGTTTGTCCATCCGTTTTGGGGTGATGGCTAGTGGATAATCGAACATCGATTTGTGCCATGGTACAACATTTCCTCCAGAAGTTGGATACAAATTGGCTTCCACGATATGAGATTAGGACTGAGGGGAAACCATGCAGTTTTATAATCTGTTCAAGAAATGCTTTTGCCAGACCGGTAGCGTTAGGAAGTCCTTTGAATGGAATGAAATGGGCCATTTTAGAGAACAGGTCTACAACCACCAGAATGGTATTAAAACCTTGACAGGGAGGTAAGTCCATAATAAAATCAAGAGAAATGGTATGCCAGTGAACAGGTGGAATATCCAGTGGTTTTAGGAGGCCAGCGGGTGTGATTTATTCTGTGCACATATCCCACAGGATAGAACGAATCGAGCAATGTCCTTACTCCAGGTTGGCCACCAATAATTCCGTTTAACCTTGGCTAGAGTTTTAGCAATTCCGGGATGGCCTTTGATCAGGGAATCATGATAACCAGACATGACCAATTCTTGCAGATCTTTACTTGGTAGATATAGTCGTTTCCTGAAGTAGGGTAATCCATCCAGAACCGTGTGATGTTCATTTTGGGAATTCCATTTCTGCAAGATCTCGGAGTTCATTAAGGTTCGAATCTTATCTTGAAGTTCACTCAGAGTCAATGTGGTGGTGAGTCCCAGTAGTTTATCACTTCGGATGATGGCAACAGGGTCCAGGGTACTGTTCAATTTCTCTTCAACACCCATACGAGACAAGGCATCAGCCTTCCGATTCCGAACTCCCGGTCAGTATGTTATTACATAATCGTATTCTGCGAAGAAGAGAGCCCACTGCAACTGACGTGACGATTGGGCTTTTCCTGACTTTAGGTATTGAAGGTTTCGATGATCTGTGATTACTGTGATGGTATGTCTGGCTCCTAATAGATACTGCTGCCAGGCTTTGAAGGCTGATTTTATTGCCAACAATTCTTAGTCTGTAATTGCATAGTTAAGTTCTGGTGGTGAGAATTTACGTGACCAAAAGGCCATGGGGTGTAATTGGCCTGTCTCTGGATCTCTTTGAGAGAGAACTGCTCCCATAGCTACGCTGGAAGCATCAGCTTCCACTACATAGGGGAGATCAGGGCGAGGATGTCATAAAATTGAATCTTTTCTTGAGTTCTTGAAAAGCCTGTTCCGCCTCTTCCATCCATTGGAATTTTTTGTTGTTTTTTTCTCAGTAACGATGTGATTGGGTGGACTATCTGTGAGAAATCTGGAATAAATCGGTGATAAAAATTCGCAAAGCCGAGCATGCTTTGGGTTCCTTTAAGTGAAGAAGGTGACGGCCAAGTAAGGATGGCATCTACTTTGTGTAAATCCATCTTGACTCCCTTTGGCGAGAGAACAAAACCGAGGAACTCATCTTCGGTGACATGAAGGAGCATTTCTCGGGTTTAGTGTACAGTTTGTGCTGGCAAAGGTTTGCAAGGACAGAGCGAACATGTTCCACATGCTCTCTTTCAGAGGCGGAATACACCAGGATGTCATCAATATAGACCAGGGCACAGACATCGATTAATTCCCGTAATACATCATTCATGAAGTGTTGGAACACTGCGGCAGCGTTGCACTGCCCGAAAGGCATTACCTGATATTCGTACAGGTCATACTTGGTGTGAAACGCGGTTTTCCATTCATCCCCTTTCTTAACACGCACAAGGTGGTATGCTCCTCTGAGTTCTAGTTTAGTGTAGATTCAGGCATCTTTGACTTGGTCCAACAGTTCCGGGATAAGAGTCAAAGGGTAGTGGTTTTTTACTGTGATTTGATTAAGTGCGCGGCAATCGATGCAAGTCCTCAAATCTCCTTCCTTCTTGGGTACGAAGAATAAGGGAGAGGCTGCCGGTGACTTTGACGGGTGAATAAACATTAGCCAGGTATTGATCCAGATAGAACTTCAAGTGGAGATTTTTGGTTTCCGTAAGTGCATAAATTCGACCACAAGGAACCTGTGCGCCATAGGGCCTATGATGCGGAAATTTGTTAGCCTGTTCCTTCTGAAAAAACATCCTGATAATCCTGATATTCTTTTCGTAAGGTGTCCATTGGTTCTGCAATCTCCAATGCCATTACTTGAACAGATTTCAGGTTTGGCTGTGGTATAGATTTCGGGTAGCAAGCGTGGGCGCATTCGTCGGAAAAGGTCAGTCTCTTTGCACGCCAGTCTATGTGGGGATTGTGAGTTACTACCCATGGCATCCCTAAGATCAACCGGAACTGAGGAGCTTTGATGAGGTCAAACGTGATTGCTTCTTGATGTCCATTCTGACACAGAATGGTTAATTCTGTTGTGCATTGGGTTACTGGTCCCGAAGCAATTTCTGTACCGTCAACAGTAGTTACCTTTTCAGTTGTTGGGTTTGTGCATAAGGGAAGTCCCATTTCTGTTGCCAGATCTCAATCTATGTAATTACCAACTTCTATGCTGTCTATATATGCCTCTATGGCATGCATCCATGACGGTCGTTGGTGATTGATCAAGGTTACTGGTAGGGCGAATTGTGAGGTCTGTGACTCATCATTCTCGCTCGACAAGCGGACCTATACGCTTGCCGGGCCTGATAGTTTTCCGATTCCTTTCCATCATCTTCCTTCTCTGTAGCGCCTACCACCTTCCTTGGAGGTTTCACTGGGCATTCTTTGAGGTAGTGACCCGATTTACTGCAGTATAGGCATAACTGTAGCTGTCTCCTCTTGTCTCTTTCAACCTTGGTTAAAGGGGGTCGTACTCCTCCAATCTGCATGTGTTCTGTGGTATTTTCTGATGGACGTTGAACATTATCTTTTGAAGGTATGTACATGGCACGATTTTCGATTCTACTTCGGTCTGTTCTTCGATCCTGTAATCTGTGGTCCAACTGAACTACCAGATTGATAAACTCTGCACAGTGTTTAGGTGGGTCTACCACTTGAACAAGGACATCCTTCAGGTCTCCTCGTAGGCCCAGATGAAACAACGTGGTTCTTTTATCTTCTGGCCACCCCACTTCTACAACCAGTCTATTAAAGGTGGCAATATAAGTCAGCAAATCTTGATTCCCTTGGCGGAGGGGCAAGAATTTGCTTTCAAGAGCTTGTCCATACAAGTGTCGAGCAAATAACTTTTCCATCTCCTGTTGAAAACCCCTGAAGTTCTGCAGTAAAGGGTCATCCCAGCTCACTAAAGGTACCGACCAGCCTGCGGCAGTTCCACTCAAATGTGATAACACGAAGGCCACCCTCGCCTGGTCGTTGGGAAAGCCCCAGGACTACAAAGAAAATGAAGGTGGCACTGGTTCATGAATGTTGCGTACCTTCTGGGGTCTCCATTAAAACGTTCTGGTGGTGCCAGGGGTACTGCTCCCGGCAACGTTATCTGTACTGGATTGACTGCTGATGATCGTGTAGCGACGGATGGGGTGAATCCGGGCAATGGAACCTGCCCCGCCTGTGTTTGTAGTAGCTGTTTGCTTAGTTCATCAGCATAGTCTTTTGTGACTATTAACTCTCATCTTAAGGCATTGGTTTCCTGCTGGGCTGCGTGTACCTCGGCGCGTAATTGTCCCAAAAGCCGGGCTAACTGATCAGTTTCAGATGTCTCCATGACGCCCAGGTGGATAAGGTTTACAGTCTTCGTGTTCTGTTATGCTCACCTGATATCCAAGGGGGCGTCTGGAGGGCACTGAGATCTGGAACCCTGGATGCATAGTTGCCCAGTGCTGAATAATGAATCTTAGTTATTTGTAGGGTGAGCTATCAATCCTGTGTTCCTTGTGCAGGGGCGCTTAACGTTTGTTGGTGAGCTGCCCAAGTTGCTTCACTGGTGCAGTACGCCTTCCTTGGGCCCAGGCCTGCTGTGACCCCGAATCTGCTGGTAGGCAGGTAGGTTTGTTAATTATAAGTCTTTGTTCTGTTTATGGTGGGAATTCATTAATGTCTTTATCTCCTTCTTTTCGGGTGTGAAGGTATTGATGCTGGCGTGCCGGATGGAGAGGCACGTTTCTAGGTAAGAGAAAGCGCGAAGCGCACCGCCTTTATCAACTTTTGAATCTAACCTGTGTTTTCTTCTTCTTCTCCTCACAGGCCACTGTGGTGCTGCGAGTGGATGAGAGCGCAATGAAAAACAGGTCCCCTAGAATCCGTTAAGGTAGTACAGCACTGTGCAGTTGTTTAATATTGAAAGCGAACCTGAATATGTCTCTTTTCCTTTGCAGATGTTGCTGTGGTGCTCTGGATGGAAGCGTGGCGTAGCGCGATGGAATTCAGGTAAGACTGATAGAATTAGATGTTTTGGAACATGCCTTCTAATATTGTTTTTCCCTTTCTCGTTATTGCAGGTCGCAATGTTCGAACAGCAGCTGTGTTAGTGGTTTGCCGGAAGTCCTTAAGCTAGTACTCACAGGTGAGTGATGTTTCTTCTTCTCTCGGTTTCCACAGATTGCAGCCCAGTTGAGATGCTAAGTGCTGGATGGTGTTTTCTCAGGTAAAACAGAATAATCTTGTTCTTTTTCTTGCAGGATTACAGGAAGATGCTGAAGACCAGGAGCTGGACATGGTGAGCGTCACGCTGCTGGATGCAGAATAACACGAAGCATGTTCTACAGTCAGGGTGTGGTTTATAAAGCCCAGGTAAAGTATCCCAGGTAAAGTAGTTCCAGGCCTGCCACACCCATAACACTAGACCGCATGGCTTGGCTCTTAGAACTAGACTGTGTGGGTGCTTCCATTTTGGATTTAAAGACCCATGTACATAAATGGGACCTAGTTTGAACAGCCCTTCCTTCCTACATATGAGCCTGGTGCCAAAGGCGCCAGGACTGGCTCCAGGAGCCCTTTTGCAGTGGTTTTAAGGCCCTCATGGTTCTGGTGGGAACCTGCTTGTGGCACAACTTCTGCCCCTCGCAGTGATTATGACACCTCCCCCTTTCCCCTCTTACTTTTCCCCTCCCACCCTCCCGGCACTTGCGTGATGTCAATGTCACCTGGCCTAGTAAGATCGTTGTCTCTCTCTTCCCTCTGCCTCGTTGTGCCTTGAAACACTTGTGTATAGGCACGTTATAAATGCCATATCATATAATATCATATATATCAGTGCTCTTTCTGGGCCACTCCACCCCCCTCCCACTGCCCGCCCTCGCTGCCTCCGATTGGTGTTCCAGGCCAAAAGACCCAGAACAACAAAAAGACATGGCAAGGGCAGGCAAGCATCACGTTATGCTCCGCACTTCACCTGGATCACTCCTCTGGGCCTAGCAGCGCTTTTCACCAAGTATAAGCCCTGCTTCTGGTTTATTTATTTTTTGCAGTGCTCCAAACACTTCAGGACTCCCTCAGGACACCTCTGGGCCTGAGTTCCAGCCACTCCTCCCCCCTCCCTCTGCCTACCCTCGCTGCCTCTGATTGGTGTTCCGGGCCCCAAGACCCCATACTTGAGCTCTCCACCCAGGGCAGTCTTTCCGGGGCAGCCAGCTAAGCGTTCAGGCAAAGGGCACCTCCTTGGGCACCTCCATCACCTGTTTGCCTGTTTGCCCTGGCACCCCAGCCCTTCTAGATATAGATACTGCTGTGTGCAGCGGCACACAGGTAGGAGACTTTGTCATTCCTGAAGTGTTGCATTTTGAATTTCTGTAGTACTGTGTCCCCCACCATTGCACTGTACCCCACGGGTTGGACCTGCCTTGTAATTTGAATCATGTTAGTAACGTGTTCCACCACATTATACTTTTCTCTGACGGTGTCCATGGCTGGGTTTGACTTTTGAGTCTTGCTGTGTTTGGAACCAACACATTGCATTTTCCTTCCACACAGATTCCTGGGTAGGGTCTGCTTCACATTTTGAATCATGTTAGTGTTGTAATCTACCACATTACACTTTTATACCACTATGCTCAGGGCTGGGTTTTAATTTTGAATCTTGCTGTGTTTGGTGCCACCACATTGCATTTTCCTTCCACAGTGATTCTTGGGTTAGGTCTGCTTTGCATTTTGAATCCTGTTATTATTATGATCTGTCACATTGCATTCTGTCTGTACCCCCTGGGTTGGGTCTGCCTTACAATTTCATTCCTGCTAGTAATGTGTTTCACCACATTACATTTTGCTCACACGGTGCTCAGGGCTGGGTTTGCATTTAGAATCCTGTTACTGTTCTGTTCCACCACATTGCATTATTTTCCACAGCACCAAATGATTTGAAGTTGATTGCATTTTGAATCCTGCTATTATTGTGCTCCACACATTACACTTTTAACCCACGGTGCTAAGGGCTGTGTTTGAATTTTGAATCTCACTGTGTTGTGCCACCACATTGCATTTTTCTTCCACAGTGATTTCTGGATTAGGCTGTTTGCATATTCGTGTCTCACTAGCATTGTATTCCACCACATTGCATTTTTCTTCCACTGACCTCTCTGGGTTTGGTGCGCTCTGCATTTAGAATTCTGCTAGGGTTGAGTCCTACAGCAGTGTATTTTTCCCACAGTGCCTCCTGGGTTAGGTTTATCTGCACACCTGAATCTAGAGGGTGCTGTGTTCCACTACGTAGCATTCTCCTTCCACAGTGCTCCCTGGATTGGTTTTGCACATTACAACCTCGCTTGTTGTGCCCCCATTACACTACATTTTCTTACTCCTGCATTAAACCTAGCCAATGCCTGTAGTGTGCCACACCTGGATTCTGCCTGACTAAGGCTCCAAACTGATATCACAACGTCTTGTCTTAGGCCAATTAAGCAGTTTTACTGTTTCGAACCCTGCAAGCACTAGAGAAGCTTTCCCATGCCTATGTTAAATACATGGATAGCGAGATCTGTCAGTAGACACAAACAAATCTCAAGTTATATGCATCGGCAGGCAATCCAAAAATCAACCCCCCATTTTCTCTTTCAGACACAAACTCAGTTGGGTGGAAACATGTACTTATTTATGGGTGACCTTCAACAGTAGGGCAGATTGGACTGATCACATCTCTGTGGCAACCCAAACATTTACAGAGGCCTGTGGTGCGTTATATAGATTTGGTCTCCAGATGGGTGGGTTGACCATTAAGCCTGCACATATTTACCAGGCTAAGCCTGTTGCGTCATGTATTGATGGCACAGAGGTGTGGGGCTTGTCCTTCGTTCAATCGATTCAGGCTAAAGAAAATGCCTTCCTGCTTCATGTTTTGGGGGCAGTAAAGAGCACCTCAACTTATTTGCTCCACTAAGAATTAAGCATGTATTACATCGTTGATCCTGTAAATTTAAGACCCCTATTGGTCTGGACTAGAATATGGTCTCAACCGAGACACTTTTAACACATGTTACAAGAATTCATATCTTTGGATATCTGCAGGAATATTAATTGGTTGAA
Organism: Ambystoma mexicanum; assembly: GCF_040938575.1. NCBI lineage: Eukaryota > Metazoa > Chordata > Amphibia > Caudata > Ambystomatidae > Ambystoma > Ambystoma mexicanum. The sequence goes on from NC_090924.1 coordinate 1,315,896,623, forward strand.
TAAACTGGGAAAAATATTTGTGAGTCTTGACTTGTTGGGTTTCTATGCTGCTCCATCAAGCGTCTCTAGAGCTGATGTTACAATGGTGCAGAAAAAATATATGAAGTATCGAAGGGATATGCGTGGCCACACTGAGATAAAGAATCGGTCTGTCTTCAGGTACAGCGATTTTGGTTGCAGTGGACTAAATGCTGATTATATGGATTAGTTCCATCACAGGCGAATAAGGAATGTCTTGCTTCACCTGAGTCAGATTGCAGGTTGATGAAAGAGGCAACACGAGTTATACTCTCTTTGCTATCTAGAGAGGTAGCAGCAACTGTGTATATGTTCTTAGAAGCTACAATACAGGGTATACCGTCATTTCATCGCCGGACTTTTCCTCGCTGGGTTTTTTGGCGCGTTTAAAAAAAAAAAAAAATCATCGCATTTTTTCGGGGGCTACCATTTTTCAAAATGGGTGTGGGTGTTCGGGATTAAAAAAATGTAAAAAAGAAAGGGGTGTTTGGGGGGTAACCTCTGTAAAGAATATTTCATCCAGCACTACAGCCAAGTCAATGCCTGGTCAGGGATGCTGAATGAAAAACCCTTATTGATATATCTTGATGTCCAGGTTCATACTCTGGATGACAACCCTCATATAACACCCCTCTCTCAGAATCCCCCTGACCCCACTGAGCCAAGAAGTAGTTCTGTTTTGCAAGTTAAAAGGTTTATTTGAGAAGTAAAGCAATATATATCTATCACACTTTTATAGGAATTAATAATTAATATCACACTTAAAAATATGAGCAGTAGTGAACAATGAATAATGTTCTAATAGTAAACTGATTTGGTTACTCAGGAATAGTATAACAGATAAGGTAGCACATTTAGGAATAGGAACTGAAGAACAAGGTGGTAACTAATGCTTTATGTAAGCTCAGATGAGTGCAAGATTCAATGGAAATGCAGTACAGAAAATACTCAATATGGTTTCAACAAAACAATGTAACCCCTTTTCTCTGGCAATCCACCCCCCCCCCTTTATGCAATGTAAGGAAATGGGAGGAAAAGCACACAGTTCAGGTATACAATCACAATGTAATTCAGTTCAGTTCCCCCCCAGCACTCTTAAAGAAAACAGATAGGAGTTTTGAAAACAAAACACAGGCCCAAATGCTTTAATATGGTATGCAAGGAAAATATGGTATGCAAGGAAGAGAAAAGTAGGCTGAAAAAGGCTTTTAATTCCTTTTAGGAGTTCAGGTGAGTGGTATCTAGTTAATATTAGCTCAGGCTCACCCTAGCAATGATTCAGGGATAGTTTTTATGAGGCAAACGATTTTTCTCAGAGGAAAGCAAAAGCAGCTATCTTTTTGCAAGTGGAGAAATTTTCAAATCGCGGCAAAATTCGCGAATGCGTGTTTCGCGATTGCGGCAAAACTATAAAGAATAGGAATGCGGTTCTGGGTTCGTTTAAAAGCTGAGATTCTAAGCTTTCAGAAGAAAGTTACTGCATGTCTCGGATTTGCAACTTTAAAAGTTACTCAATTTGACAAGTGAAGCTTTGAAAATGACATGTGTCAGTTGTGCAGCTGCAGAATTAACAAATGACAGGGGTGCAGCTTGCAAAGGACAGTTCTACTTAGATTAAAATAGCTTGGATTAGATTTATTTTAAAACTAAGAGATTTGGTTTTGCACAATCTGATCTAATTACTCACAAAATATTTTAGAAGATCTGGGTCGCGCAACGGACGGTCTCGACACACAGCGTCTGGTCTCTGGAACTGCTCTCTGTCCTGGACACCGGTTTTCTGACCACGGACAGTCTTTCTGGGTCAGCACTGCACTCCTGTCCTGGGTTCTGCTAGGCACCGGTTCTCTGGGTCGGGTCCTGCCTTCTCTTTGGATATTTCTGTCACCGGGTTCTTGCAAAAGTTCTTGGCAAAATTCAGACGGCTCGCCCAGCTGTCTGAAGAGTTCAGTTGCAAAAAGATTTTGAGGCCTGCTGACAAATACTCTTGCTGGCAGTGGCCTTTTTGGTTAAGGTTCTGTAGTCTCTGTTTATCTTGGAGTCTAAGTGTTGGCTCTCTGAAGGTTGATGGAGGTAAGGTATGGAATTTTGGCAGAGCTTCCAGCTGCAAGTGGAAAAATGAATCCCTATTTGGCTTGCACTATCTGCTTTTATCTGTTTAGAATGTGGGTGTGTGCTAGCATCACTGAGCCAGCCTCTCTCTCAGCTTCTAATTGGTCAAATTTCAATTTCTCACTTGATTGGAAAACTGAAGTGTGTGTCAGCGTGATGTCATTTTACAGCCTGCAGAAAGTCCACTCATCCTGTCAACTTGCACACAAATCTAGATTTGAACAAAATACATATTTGCACAAGTATGCAGTGGTTTAAAATGACATACACACATTGTTATTGTTATTGTTATTTTGCACTTATATAGCGCCTTATATACCATTGGTATGGTCTGAAGGCGCTGGTAGGTTGAACGCCCTTGGGAACCGAAGTTCAGATCAGTAGAGAGAGTAGGGAGAGTCAAAAGGTGCGTGTGTGCACCGGATATGTGTGCAGCTCGTGCGGTACACATGTATTAGCTGATTCTTATTGGTAGGTGTGGTGGTTGAGAGATCAGGAGAATGTGTTCGTTCTGGCAGGATTTATCCGGAACAGATGTGGCTGCGTTAGGCCTGAGGAAAACGCCTGGCTGGGGGTGTGAGACCAGCAGTGTTTACATAGAATGATGTGGAGTAAGCGGTGGATGTTCGTATGGGAACAGTTATACCGAATGGTGTCATAGTATCTCTGTGTTCTAGTTGAGTGGTGATGTAAAGGAGAGAGTAAGCGTGGGGTGTGGTAAGAATGGTTATATGCTCTTTCAATGTGCAAACTTCTAAAATCACTTTCCCAGAGAGGCTACCGGGCGAACTTCTAAGTACAATTTTCCATACAGAGGCTATTGGGAACATTTCTAAATTCAGTTTATCAGCGAGGCTATTAGGCACACTTCTAAGTGTAACATTCGCGGAGGCTATCGGGTACACTTCTAAATGCAAAATTTCACAGAGCGTCTACTGGGCTACATTTCTAAGTTCAATTTTCCAGAGAGGCTATTGGGCAAACTTCTACTTGAGACTTTCCAGGGTGTCTATTGGATGCACTTCTATAATCAACTTTCACAGATGCTATTGGTAGCACTTCTAAATGCAGCTTTCACAGCGTGGCTAATGGGCACACTTCTAAATGCCGCTTTCACAGAGGATATTGGGCCCATATCTAAATTCAATTTTCCACAGAGAGGCTACTGGGCGCACTATTAACTTCATTTTCCTGCGAGGCTATTGGGGATACTTCTGAATTCAGTTTTCCAGCGAGGCTATTAGGAACTTTTCTAAATTCAATTTACCAGAGAGGCTATTGGGCACACCTCTAGATGTAACTCTCATTGCGGCTAATGGGTACGCCTCTAAATTTCACAGAGGGGTTGTTGGGCACACTTCTGAAAGCAACTTTCACAGAGTGGTTATTGGGAACACTACTAAATTCACAGCAAGGTTATTGGGCACACTTCTAATGGAGCTTTCCAGAGTGTCTATTGGGTACATTTCTAAATGCAGCTTTCCAGAGTGTCTATTGGGCACACTACTGAATGCAATTTTCACGGAGTGGCTATTGGGCTCACTTCTAAATGCATCTTTCACAGAGGATCTTGGGCACACATCTAAATTCAATTTACCAGAGAGGCTATTCGGCACATTTCTAAGCTTGACGGAGAGGCTGTAGGGCACACTTTCTAAATGCAACTTTCACATGCTAACTTTCACAATTCCATCTAAGAGTGGGCATGCTAACTTTCGCAATTCCGTCTAGGAGTGGACATGCCAACTTTCACAGTTTTAGAGTGGACATGCTAACTTTCCCAATTCCGTCTAGTAGTGGGCATGCTAACTTTCACAACTCCGTCTAGGAGTGGACATGCTAACTTTCACAGTTCTAGAGTGGACATGCTAACTTTCACAATTCCGTCTAGGAGTGGACATGCTAACTTTCACAGTTCTAGAGTGGACATGCTAACTTTCACAAATTCCGTCTAGGAGTGGACATGCTAACTTTCACAGTTCTAGAGTGGACATGCTAACTTTCACAATTCCGTCTAGGAGTGGACATGCTAACTTTCACAATTCCGTCTAGGAGTGGACATGCTAACTTTCACAGTTCTAGGGTGGACATGCTAACTTTCACAATTCCGTCTAGGAGTGGACATGCTAACTTTCACAGTTCTAGGGTGGACATGCTAACTTTCACATGAGGCATTATTGATGTCAGCCCCTGTTCTGACTCTGGCGTTTCTAGGAGCTTGCATCCAGAAATGGCAACATTTTGCGCGTTTTAGGCTGGTTCCCACTATCGGATTTTCTTCCAACTTCATACAAATGTACACAGCCTGTCCATACTTATACCAATGAATTTTCATTTGTCTAGCTGAAACACAGTATCTGTAATATTAATAATTAGCGGGGTTTTGTCCCAGAATATCCCACAATTTCGAATTTTGACTTCAATTGTAGGCAACATTGTCATTTTAAGGAACTCCAAGTTGTGCATTCCTGCCATTTAATCACAATAAGTTATCAGTGTTTCAATAAAATATATTTTTGCTGCAACTCCCCTCCCCAAAGCGTTTGTCTCCGCCCCCAGAACTTGGGTGGGTCAGATGACCTGGCTCTGCTCACAGGCAGCTCTTGTTGACAGGAAGCAGTCAAAATCAACATATTCCTTTCAGAGGAAAGGGGCCATTGTGTGGTCTCTGGGAAGCTGAGATCAGGAGGCCAGGGAGCCACTTTGCATTTAATTAACAGAACCCTGTGATTTCCTGGCTTCTTGTGTTGAGTTCTGAAGTGTCAAGAGTTCTCAGGACAGGCAACCCCTTTGAACTTTTAATTAAATAAGCCCCCTTTCTTTGCACTAGACAGTTTTGCAAGACAGCTCTCCTGTCAGAGTTTAGACCGCTAGCGCCACCCTCAGGATTTTGTGGTTACTGCATCCATCATTGGGATTTTTTTTAGATTGATTAATTTCAGCAAGTGATATTACGTGGAGTATATTGTCCATGTTCAGGACATGGCATTGGTGTGTTTCTGCAGTAAAGTAATTCTGTGCCCATGATTTTGCCATATTTGACATTCAAGAAAAATGAATTCCCAACAGTTATGGGTTTGCTTTTGGCAATCAGCATTGCCCCTCTGTGCTCACAACATAGGCAAAATGGGATTTTCCTGTGCATTTTCTGGGGAGCTCTGGCCATCATGATGTTTTCAATGCCAGCAATGCACAGTTTTTGTGGTAGGGCTTGGATGCATGGATAAAAACATCCCACACCTCCCCCCCCAAAAAAAACGATGTTTTTTTCGAAATAAAAATCAGCGGCAAAAAACCCTGCCATGAAAAGTCCGGCGATGAAATCACGTAGAACCCAATACAGCTGCTTGCGGACAATTTGCCCAAATTATTTTGTTCGCATTGATATATATCTTATGGATGTTTACTGTACTGTCTTTTTTCTTCCTTTTTAAATAGTTGTAATAATTCAATGTATTTGCAATGTTTAAACTTGTACAGTCTGTTTTGTATGTTGTCTTTTTGGGAGTTTCTTGCTTCGAAATAAAGATTCATTCAGTCATAGACTAGAAAATGAATACACTCTGGATTACAACACTCTGAGCATCCCACTACTAATTCTGGAAACCTTCAACTCCTGTCTCAAATAACACCACTGTAAAACTGGATTTCCCGTGCACCACAAATCATGGAGACTAAGGTGCAACACCACAGTGAGGTTTTCGCCACTTTGAACCCAATAACACTACAACAGCTTACGAAAGCCTAACAAGCTGGGATCCACAAGCACCCTGAGACTCTGAGAATGAAATACAATACCCACAGAAAGACTTTGCTACTGTGAACCCAATAACACTATAAAACCCCAGCAACATGGGCACCACAAACCCCACTAAACTTTGATACTGTAACACAACTGCCACAGTGAGGCCTTAGACATTGTGAAGCTGATAACTACATAGGACCTCATAAAGGGAAGCCCAAACTGTCAGGAGACCCGAAAAGATAGAAGTTACTCACCAATACAAGGCACCATCACTACAGAAACTCAGGACCAGGAACCACAAAACAGTAAAAATGTCCAACTCAGAAATCCAGCTCTGGCGAATAATCCAGTCAGGAAATAACTCCACCGCAAAATAGCCTCGCCCCAGTTTCAGCCTTATTCCTGATATGCTCTGCCCTGAAACAGCTAAGGCCACGGGATAGCCTCACACAGCTGGGATAGCTCACACTGCTGGGATAGCTCAAGTCCCTTAGATTGCTCACTTACCTTAGATTGCGCCCAATTCTTTGGACAATCTATACACCTACCACCAAGACAAAGAAAGAAGTCACCCCAGGAGAACTAGCACCCAGAACAAAGGCCCAACCTGCAACACCAGGGACACAGCAAGCCACCACAAACCTAAAGCCACAGGGAGGCATCCTCCGTTACATTCAAACCCACTTCAAGCTTCCCAACCAAAAACATCTAACATCAGGACTTATCTAGTCAGATCACAACCAATTGAGAATCAAGCAACATCAGAGAGCTGCACAAGCAGGAAGCCAAACACTAAAAACAATGTAATCCCACAACCCAACCCACAGCACAACACAAAGTCACAACAGCCAGTCACACCAAGACCACACACATGCCACGATACAAGGAGGACAAAAAACATGAATGGAAAACAGAAACAATAAAGACAAATGAAATTGCGCTCCTGTTGAACTAGAACCACCTACCAGAATTCACAACACCTCACAACACCTCAAAATCCCAACCAGCCACCACTAAGCAGACTAGGGACATGGACCAAGACAAGAATAAAAACAGCATACATCTTCCGCTACCTTGCCAGCTATAATCTTACCACAATGGAAAACAAACAACCCACAACTAAGGACACAACGAATCCTAGGGTGGCCTCCACCAGACTACCAAACCACATACCAAAACACACAGAACCCAGCAACTCCAAAGATATGTTTGGGGGAAAAAAACAAGAATCAGAGCTAAGCTAGAATCCCTAACAACCTACACCCCGTATTTAATAAGAGACTGAGAAAAAGACACACGGAAAACCAAACAACTGACTACTATGAATCAGAACAAAGAAACACATCACTCAACTTAATTGAACTCCTCAACGAAGTGATAGAAGCCCCAACATCACAACCAGTCAATAACAGCCTCATCCAAGAGAGAACCGAAAACCTGACAGGCACCACCCCAACTGGGACACAAGAAATGATACGCAACAAAGAAGAAGGAGAAAACGCACACCTACACTGCAGTCTACTTAACGTAAGATTCATGGCTAAGCACAAAACATAAATGTACAACCTCCTAAGCACAGGCAGCAACTCCACACTCTTCCTCACCAAAACATGGCTATCAGACAATTACAGAACAATCGCCCACAAAGCCATACCCGACAACTTCAAACTAATACATTCTAACAGAGAAAACCAAAGAGAAGGAGGAATCACAATATCGCACAAAAACCACATCTGCTCCACACCATTCCCCTCAATCAACATAGAACATTAAACAACATGAAGCTCAATGACCAATCAAACCTACTCTTCCTCCTGACCTACAGACCGCCATCCTACAATCCAAACGTTTCCACCAATCTCACTGATGTCATTGCCAACCTCTCCACTTATCATGACAAGATATTTGATCTAGGGGACTTCAACATCTGGTTCGAAAGAGGAAAAGAAACCACAGCAAACTCTCTCAGCGCTCTACTTGAAATACTCCATGTCAAATTGTAAACAGTCCCACTCACAGTGCTGGACATACCTTAGACACAATCTTCTGCAGGGATGGACTCTCAACCGCCGCCCCATTGGTACCAATCATATGGAGCAATCACCAAATTATCCCATTCACGGTCAAACGCTGCAGCGTACCCACAAATGTAAAACTTCCTACAGTAAACAAAATAAACTGGAAGAGTCTTAACCTGGAAATGCAAACAGAGCTACTGCATCCAACCAAACCAAACACCTCCCAGCTAAACAGAATGACTCCGGACTCAGCGGAAGAGAAACTTGACACCTGGATCACAGACACCATAGACATAGACCGATTAGCACTTGCAAAACCTTTGAAACCCACCCCAAAGAAAATGGCAGTAAAACGGTTCACAGAAAAACTGAGGAACCCAAAAAAACAAACTGCAAACTGAAACAATAAAAAAGAAATCACTACACTCTGAAATCAGAAGCTTCTCAGGCAGAGAGTGCAGGGTAGATTTCTTTCCTCTGCAGGTGCCTCCCTCTGATATGACCTCCCTGACCTTCTCAAACATAAGCCAGACCACCTGAAGTTCCAGAAGCAGCTCAAGACTTTCCTTTTCGCTTCTGATTTCTCTCTCCCTCTCCACTGCTGACCACTCAGTATGCTGCACAGACTGGCCACCAGGCTACCCTCTGAGTCTCACTGGTACGATGCTCCCCCCTGACCAGTTGACCCTGCACTTCTTGCACTTACCCGGAGCCGAGCTGTCCTGCCTGCACTTAGAGCATTGCTGCTCTGACTGCACTTCCCTCTTCCCTCCCCCTGGCACTTCTGTGTTGTCCTCCCTCCGTCTTCCCTCCCTTGTCTTGTCATGCCTAGAAACATTTGTGTACTGGCACGTTATAAATGACTCATCATATCATATCATATCATATCATACACCAATCAGACAAAACCAAATGCCGACGACGAATCCGAATTTACAAAGCAGCAGTCCTGAAAGCAAAAACATCATACTACACTACAAGAATCCAATTGGCAACAAACCCACAAAAAGAATTATTCAGAATCATCAACGAAATTAAAACCCCAACCTTGTGCAATACATGCGTTATACCATCGCAATCCCTATGTGACAACATCACAACCCATCTAAGAACAAAAATAGAAGCAATACAACAGACCATCGATGAAAGCCGACCTCAGCAGGGCGTACCTCTGATTTGTACTCCTCCCCGGAACTCCTTCAAGGACGGCAACCTTCTCCATATTGCCACTCTTAATTCTTGCTCAGCTGTCAAACACTCCTTCGATATCTGCCACCTTCTGGAGGAACTTGACCTTGATGTCCTCGGTCTCACCGAGACATGGTTCACTGCAGCTCTGTCACAAGCTTAAAAACACTCCTCCTTGACGGTTACAAGATCTTCTCCGCGCCCAGGCCCAGCCTGGTGGGGGTGTAGCCTTGATCTTCCCTGAGAGGATTCCTGCCTCTGTCATTCCTACTCCTCTTTTGCATGCCTCGTCTGCAGGCTCCCTCTCTCCCCTAGCCATTGCCTTACTGTGACTACTATCTGTCGACCACCTGGTCAGATCTCCTCCTTCCTCTCTGGTGGGCTGACCTCTCCTCTTCACTCCTGGTCCCAACCACTCAACTCCTCCTTCTTGGGGACTTCAACATCCTCCGGGATGCCTCCTGTCCCCCCTCTGGACCCTTTCGCGAACTCTGCCACTCTCTCTCTCTGTTCTCCCCTCTGGCCCGATTCATCTGCAGGGCATACTCTAGATGATCTGACCTCCTCAGATCTTCCCCTTTCTAGCTCTCTCACCACTCCTCTCTCCTAGAGTGATCACTTTCTCCTTTCTACCCTTCTAACCCTCTCCACCCCTCAGCCCAAACCACTTCCATCACTGCCACACACCTTCTCGGTCATCCGACCCATGAAGTACGTGTCAGTTGAGGCTTTCGCCACCACTTTCTCATCCTTTCTCTCTCTGACTATCAAACTGACACATCCCTTTCCATGCTCCACTCTCCTGTATCTGATACTCTTGATATTCCTTCCCTTGTCATGAGAATCCGCCTGAAGCCCAAAGCCAAGTGCAACTCCTGGTACAACTCAGACCTTATCACCCTTAAACGCAAATTCAGGGTGGCCGAGAGGAAATGGCATGCTTCATGTACATCCTCTGACAAACTGGCCTGCTCCCTGCTCCAAAGGCAATACTGGCTCTCTGTCCTCATCAAGAAGAGATCTCATATCCAAGCTCGCGTCTCTGCAGCATCTAACAACTCGGATGAACTCTTTAAAATCTGCAGGGAGCTGGCCAATACTGCTGCAGTCTCTATCTCTCCTGTCCCTTCCCAGGTCCTCTGCATGGCACTGGCTTCTCACTTCATCTCTAAAACTCAGGACATCCTGTCCTCACTCTCCTCCTCTACCCTCCCTCCCTCTACTCCCTGCTCTTCCGCTGGCCCTTCTGCAGCCACCTCTCCTCCCTCCTTCTCTGCCTTTCCCCTGTTCTCCGCAGAAAAGGTTTCTAGACAAGTCTGATCTATTAAAGTCTTGTCAAAACAGGTTCACCCCGGTTTCTCCAAAACCATCAATGACCAAATCCACTGCCTGGCTCCTGCCCTGGCCGACTTCTGCAACCACTCCTTCACCACCGTAGTCTTCTCATCCCCCTGAAGCACTCCCTTGTGCACCCCCTTCTTAAAAAACCCTCTGCCGACCACTTCTGCCCGGCTAACTATCAGCTAATCTCTATCACTCCCTTCCTGGGCAAACTCCTAGAAACGGTGGCCATATCCAAGCTTAATCTCCACACTGAATCTGTTGATTGTCTTCATGACCATGGACATCCATGAAGACATGCTCTCCAATCTTGATTCTAACATCCCCTGTGTCCTCATCTTGCTTGATCTCTCTTCTGCCTTTGACACGGTGAACCATGCCATCCTGCTCAAATGCCTCAGCGATAACCTGGGTATCACCGGTCAGGCCCTGGCTTGGCATTCTTCTTTCGTCTCTGACCAACCCTCCCAGGTCCAACATGGGTCCTTCCTCTCCGCTATCTTTTTCTCTAACTGAGGTGTACCCCAGGGGTCTAACCTCTCTCTCTTTTTGTTCAACCAATACCTGGCACTTCTTGCCTACCACATTGCCGCCCTCTGCCCCAACTTTCATTGCTATGCGGATGTCACTCAGCTCTTTTTCAGGCTACCTTTGTCCACCTCTTCTCCGACTCTCATCACTGACTGTCTGTATGCTATCCGGGAGTGGTGTGCTGCCAACAACCTCTGCCTTAATGCCAGTAAGACTGAGATTCTCCTCATCGGCACTACCGCTCCCACCTTTCCTGTCGCTCTTTGGCCAGCCTCTCTTGGCCCTCTTCCTGCTCGCACCTGCGAGGATAAAAACCTTGGGGTCATCTTCGACTCCACACTCTCCTTCTCTCCTCACATCTCTGACGTCTCTAAGAAGTCACAGTACCAGCTGCACCTCCTCAGAGGTATTCTTCCTTTCCTCTCCTTCCCCCAGAAGCTCACTGTCTCCAGAGCTCTGGTTCTCTCTAGGCTGGACTATTGCAACAGGCTCTTTCTAAATCTGCCTGCCTCTACTCTCTGCCCTCTGCAACTCATCCACAACAGGACTGCGAGACTTGTCCTTGGCCTCAATCCCAGGGATCGTAGCTCTCCAGGACTGAAATCTCTGCACTGGCTCCCAGTGGCTGTGAGGATTAAGTTCAAAACGCTTTGCATTGTCCGCAAGGCCTTCTGGGGCCTGGGGCCTCAATACCTTCAACTCTCTCTTCTTAATATCTTGCTTCTCGAGCTGTTCGCTCATCCACCTCCAACTACCTCAGGGTCAGTCGCTTCTCCAAGTAACGTGTTGGTGGTAGATCTCTTTCTTCGGCTGGGTCTCCCTCTGGAACAGCCTCCCTGCCACCCTGAAACTTGAGGAGAACCATCTCAGGTTCCAGAAGCACCTCAAAACCTTTCTCTTTTCTTCTGCTTTTTCTCCTCCTCTCCCCTGCTGACCTCCTGGATGAAACTGCAACTGCACTGGTTACCTGACCACTGTCTGATCTCGGGCCCAGGTCCCTCCCCCGCCAGTCACACACACCTGCACTGCCTGCTTGGCAACCCCCACACGTGGACACTGTTTCTGCATACCTACAGTCCCACTACCTGATGTCTGCACTTACCTCTGCACTTGCCACCTGCTGGCCATTAGTTTTACTTATTGTTATTAATCTATTCCCATGTACTGCACTGTCCCTTCCCCCTCACCGCCGCACTTTCCGCTTTCACCCTTCCCATGCACTTGCGCGATCTGAATGATACCTGGCCTAGAAGGATCGTTGTCTGTCCTCCCTTTTTTCACCCTCCCTTGCCTTGTCGTGCCTTGAAACACTTGTGTATAGGCGCGTTATAAATGCCATATCATATCATACCAACAACACGCCCAAAGAACCACCAGAAACAAGCGCATGACCAAACTCTACAACACTCAATCATTTTGATCCTACAAGCAAAGAAACTTTCAACAAACTAATAAAAGACATAGACAGACCTTGTCAGATGTCCCAGTGATCTATGCCCACTGGGCACAACAAAAGGGGTGATGACTGGAAGGTTTAGAATTCATCTTAACCTCTGGCATTGCTCTGGGCAACCCTACAGATCATTGTTCTTCTCCTGCCAAGCCATTGCAAAAGGGGAAAGACTATATGCAAATCAGGCTTGGTCCCACCAGGCATCTTCAGAAAACTCCTCAACCACAGAACATCAGTCTCATACTGTCAACTATTAATGCACCTATCCCTAAACACAGGAATTGTACCTAAAACTTTCAAAGCAACACACATCAAGCCCCTCCTAAAAAATGATACAGGAAATGCGGAAGACCCTACCAACTACAGACCTATTTCACACCTACCTTACCCAGCGAAAATCTTTGAGAACCACATCTACAAAGTACCACTCAACCATGTTGAAAGCAACAGAATACTCTAACACTCCCAAGTCGGTTTCAAAACCATGAAGTGAGTGAATCTGCCCTTCTCTTCATATGGGATGATCTAAAAATAAAACAGACAACAGCACCCAATCAGCCCTCATACTACTTAACATATCAGCTGCTTTCGATACAATCAGACAGACAACACGGATGTAGAGACTGGAGGAATGCAGCATAAAAACCTCTGCACTACAATGGCTGAAATCTTTCCTCATCAACCAAACAGAAAGAACACACTTACCGACCTTTACATCAAACACTAAAACAGCACCTACAGAGTACCACAAGGATCGAGCCTCTCCCTGCTCTTCTTCAACATCTACATGTCCCCCTAATGAAACTCATTCAAACCCATGGACTGACTATGTGCAACTACGCAGATGATACCCAACTCATCTATAAGATAACCTCTGCTTAAGACACAAACAGCATCCTTAACAAATACCACACAGACATATACACCTGGATGACAAACAACAATGTTGAGCTAAATCCGACCAAAACAGAAATAATGATTGCCCCTCCAGAAGACAATACAACACAGACAAAGCTGAGCTGGCCATTGTGCATGGGAACCCAACCAAAGACATCTTCATAGATGAAAAACCTGGGAATCCTCATTAACAATGGATTTTCTATAGAACCACAAGTTTACTCGATAGCAATAAAATGCCTCTACCTCCTGCGACTAATAAGACGGATACTCCCTCCACCTCAACTTCCCGCACAGAGGTCTTGCAATCATCTCCATAGTGCTATTGAGACTAGACTATGGAAACAGCTTCTACCTTGGAATGCTAGACCGCCTTACAAAAAAACTACAACGCATCCAAAATACCATAACAAGATTACTCCAGAGACTAAATAGAAGGGACCACATCACTCCAGCCCTGAGAAGTCTACACTCGCTGCCAGTAAGAAAACGCAATAACTTTAAAGCTTTCTGCATCGCCCACAAATCACTACATGGACAATTACTCCAAGCTAAAATCAACCGCTAGCACCCAGGAAAACACCTAAAATGCAGCAAAAACGTGCAAATAGAAACAAAACACTACGATAAAAGGACATTCTGAGGAATTGCATTCTCCTACTTGATAGCCAAACAATGAAACTGAGTACTGAAGGAAATAAGAATGACGGAAAACCACCTAACTTCCATAAAACAACTGAACACCTAGCTATTTCGACTCACAGAGACAAGCATAAAAAGGTGCACCCCCACAAACCATACTCTCGGACCAAAGCAAACACAGGACAATATGAATCGAAGGACAAACAATAAAACAACCTCACTCCCAGAGCCAAACAGAAACCAACTACCCACCTCCTCCTCTTTTTCACACCTGCATACATCTCACATACTACACGTGTCCAAAAGGGGCAGCAATCTACACACAAACTACACATCCACCACTAACCACGCCACAAAACCAAACAGTTGCAAACAACAAACAACTCAGACGCTGGACCCTTCCCCTCCGAACATAACAAACCCGGTGCACACAGCAAATTACACCCAGAAAGCTGACACGTATAGATGCCACTTTCTCCTGGTGTTGGCAAGCGTTCAACAGAAGAGCACAATCTCTATTCTGTCCCTCTTTCCTCACAAACTCACCCCACTCACTTTTCTTACAGAGCCACGTTAGCGCCTGGAGACCATACAAACGGCAGTGGTGCATGTTATAAATCATCATAACATAACATAGAGGGGGTAATTCATAGAAGTTAGCGCACAATGGGCACACGTGACTGGCGCACACAGTGCGTGTGCGACAGTCTGTGCCAGCCGCGTCCGCCAAAACCCATTTTAGCGCACAGCGTATCCATGGATACTTACATCCATAACCAGCGGTGGCGCAGAGTGGCGCAGTGACCCTGCAGCAATGCCAGTTACACTCCTAACCCTGCCCCATGCACCAGAAACATTGCACAAATCCCCTACATGGCACAAAGGCCAGTAAACCAGCATAAAGCACCCCAACCATGAAAACGTGTGGAAAACTCCCCGCGCACCCCTTGGAATACGCGCACCCCGCTTGCACCAGCAAAATCACATGTAAAACTCCACACGTACCCCTGGAATACACGTAACCCACTCGCGCTAGCAAAATCACGTGTAAAACTCCACGCGCACCCCTGGAATACACGTACCCTGCTCGCGGCAGCGAAATCGTGTGTAAAACTCCAGGTGCACCCCCAGAATACACGTACCCCACTCGCGCCAGTGAAATCGCGTGTAAAACTCCACGTGCACCCCCGTAAAACAAAACTCCAGCGAAATTGCATATGAAAGTCCACGCGCACCCCTCGGGATACGCGTACCCCGCTCGCGCTAGCAAAATCACGTGTGAAAGTCCACGCACTCCCCCGGAATACACGTACGCCAGCAAAATCACATGTAAAACTCCACGCGCACCCCCGGAATACGAGTAGGCCATCGAAATCACGAGTGAATGTCCATGCGCACCCCTCAGAATACGCATACCCCGCTTGCGCTCAACATCGCATGTGAAAGTCCACGCGCACCCCCGGAATACACATACGCCAGCGAAATCACGTGTGAAAGTCCACGCGCACCCCTGGGAACATGGTGCAAAGGCCAGTGGACCAGCATACAGCCCCCCAACCACGAAAATGTGTGGAAAACTCCCCGTGCACCCCTCGGAATACGCGTACCCCACTAGCACCAGCGAAATGGCGTGTAAATCGCCAAATGCACCCCGGAATACACGTACCCCGCTCGTGCCAGCAAAATCGTGTGTAAAATTCCGCGCGCACCCCTGAAATACACGTACCCAGCTCGCACCAGCGAAATCATGTGTAAAACTCCACGCGCACCCCTGAAATACACGTACCCAGCTCGCACCAGGGAAATCGTGTGTAAAACTCCACATGCACCCCCGTAATACACATAGGCCAGCAAAATTGCATGTGAAGTCCACACGCAACCCTCGGAATACGCATAACCCGCTCGCGCTAGCGAAATCGTGTGTGAAAGTCCACGCACACCCCCGGAATACAAGTATGCCAGCAAAATCACATGTACAACTCCACGCACACCCCCGGAATACATGTAGGCCAGCGAAATTGCATGTGAAGTCCACGCGCACCCCCTTCGGAATACGCATAACCCGCTTGCGCTAGCGAAATCGCGTGTGAAAGTCCACACGCACCCCCGGAATACACATACACCAGCGAAATCACGTGTGAAAGTCCACATGCACCCCTGGGAACATGGTGCAAAGGCTAGTGGACCAGCATACAGCCCCCCAACCACAAAAACGTGTGGAAAACTCCCCGCGCACCCCTCAGAATACGCGCACTCCACTAGCACCAGCGAAATGGTGTGTAAATCTCCACACGCACCCCGGGATACACGTACCCCGCCCGCGCCAGCGAAATCGCGTGTAAAACTCCACACGCAACCCCGGAATACACATACCGCGCTCGCACCAGCAAAATCACGTGTAAAACTCCACACGTACCCCTGGAATACACGTACCCCACTCACGCCAGCGAAATCACGTGTAAAATTCCACGCGCACCCCTGAAATACACGTACCCAGCTCGCACCAGGGAAATCGTGTGTAAAACTCCACATGCACCCCCGTAATACACATAGGCCAGCAAAATTGCATGTGAAGTCCACAACCACCCCTCGGAATACGCATAACCCGCTCGCGCTAGCGAAATCGTGTGTGAAAGTCAACGCACACCCCCGGAATACAAGTATGCCAGCAAAATCACATGTACAACTCCACGCGCACCCCCGGAATACATGTAAGCCAGCGAAATCGCATGTGAAAGTCCATGCGCACCCCTCAGAATACGCGTACCCCGCTCGCGCTAGCAAAATCGCGTGTGAAAGTCCACGCGCGCCCCCGGAATACACATACGTAGCGAAATCACGTGTGAAAGGCCATGCGTACCCCTGGGAACACGCGTACCCCACTGTGTCAGGTAAAATGCATGGCAAAAGTCCACCCTGTGGTGTGGCCTGCCTGCGGGGCATGCCCAGGGGTGATGGGCTTCCTGTGGCCCATGGACTGGGGTGATGGGCTGCCTGCATGCCATGGACAGGGGTGATGGGCTGCCTGTGGCCCATGGACAGGGGTGATGGGCTGCCTGTGGCCCATGGACTGGGGTGATGGGCTGCCTGTGGCCCATGGACTGGGGCGATGGGCTGCCTGCGGGGCATGCCCAGGGGTGATGGGCTGTCTGTGGCCCATGGACTGGGGTGATGGGCTCCCTGCGGGCCATTGGGAGGGTGGATGGTCTGCCTGTGCATATTCCGAGGGGTGCGCATGGACTTTCACACGTGATTTCGCTGGCCTACGTGTATTTCGGGGGTGCACGTGGACTTTCACATGTGATTTTGCTAGCGCAAGCTGGCCTATGTGTATTCCGGGGATGTGCGTGGACTTTCACACAGGATTTCGCTGGCGCGAGCGGGGTACGTCTATTCCAGGGGTGCGTATGGACTTTCACACACGATTTCGCTGGCTTACTTGTATTCCGGGGGTGTGTGTGGACTTTCACACATGATATGGCAGTGTGTTCCCTCCTGGGTGTGCCCCCCCTCCCCATGCCCCGCAGGCAGCCCATCACCCCAGACCATGTCCCACAGGCAGCCCATCACCCCAGACCATGCCTCACAGGCAGCCCACATGGCACCATGCACTTGGGAGCACTAACACATGTCCCCCACCCACCCCCCTTGACAGGCACCTGCCAGCAGGCCCCGACTCATGTCCCCCCACACCTCCCACCCGCCCCCATTGATGGGCACCTGCCAGCATGCCCCGAATCATGTCCCCCCACACCCACCACCCACCCTCATTGATGGGCACCTGCCAGCAGGCCCTGACACATGTCCCCCACCCCCCCACCTCCATTGATGGGCACCTGCCAGCAGGCCCTGACTCATGTCCTCCACACCCCCCCACCCCCATTGACGGGCACCTGCCAGCAGGCCCCGACTCATGTCCCCCCACACCCCCCACCCACCCCTATTGACCGGCACCTGCCAGCAGGCCCTGACACATGGCCCACCAAACAACATGTCCCAAAAAAACAGACCCATGGCCCTAATGCCAACCCAAATCCCCCTTGCCCCCAGTACAAGCGTGCAACCATCCACTGCACCCACTCCCAAATTACCCATGCCATGACAGTCTTAAAAGAACCACCATGCCCATGCATAAATGCACAACAGAGCCACACAGTGGCAACACATGACTGAGGCAATGTTCATTGAGACATGCACAAAAACAATGATAGTACACAACACCAATCATGAAGTTAGAATAAATGTATTAAAAAGTTAATGAAATAACATGAATAAAATCAAACTTGAAAATGAATAAACAATGACAGACATTACCAAAAAAAAACAGATAATCCAATGAAAACCAAAAATCCACGGCATGAAAAAAGAAAAGTGGTCCATTGCCAATGTCAACATGAAAAAAAAAAAAAAAGAAAACCATTGATCCATGGAGAATGTCAAAAAAGAAAGTATGTACAAGTCTCAAACTATATACAATCCAAGTCCGAAGGGTCCATGATCCCAAAAACAAATGAAATCTAACAAAATGTCCTATGAATAAAAAACTATATATGAAGTGGAGCATAGTCCATTAACTCCAAAGAAAAAGAAAAAACAAAGGAAACCCAAAACTAAAGAACTATGTACAAAGGCGGCGGGCAAGTCCAACGGCTCACTTGTTGATGTTCCAGGCTAGGGCATCATCGAACTCCATGTCAATGTCCCGGAGGCGGGCCTCTTACCTGGCCTCGAGGTCTCGCAGGGATGCAGTCATGGCGTTCTCCAACTCCCTGCGAGTTGCCTCGAGGCACTCAGCCCACCTCAATGCCCTGCGCATAGAGTTCTCTGCCCTGACCATAGTGAGCCGTGCCTCCTCTGCCCACCGCCGCTCCGCATCTATCCGCTGGCCCAACCGCTGCCAAACGGAAGACACTCCCAATCCAGGGTCCTCCTACCCTCCGGCCGATTCCTGCCCCTGTGATGTTGAAGGCCCCAAGCCATCATCGCTCCCACCCTGAGCCTGCTGCTGCCGTGCTTGTGCCCTACTTGTCGATGCCTGCACGTCCTCCTCTTGCTGTGGTCCAGTTGTTGGGGTGGCCACCCCTGCGGTCCTCCGACTCCCGACTGTGGCAGGAATTTGTCCTCCACCAGCCTGGCCGCTGGGTCAGGGGCAGCTCCACAGGGTGCCCAGGTGATACTTGGCCAGGAAGATGGCACAGAGGACGACTGGCGTGTAGGGGGTTCAGTTGAGGAGGGGTTGCTAGAAGATCCAGCACACGGAGGAACCCAGCGCTGACGACCTGTCCTAGTAGGGTGACGTGGTGAATGAGTTATTCGAAATGCCCCGTTGACGTATCGCCACCCCAGCTAGGACAGGCTCAATCCGGTCACAAATTGCCACGTCCACAGGGAGAGGAAGGCCAGTTGTTGTTTGTGCATCCTCTCCCTGAAAACGGGTCTGTACGAAGGCATCCCTGCTGGTGCAGGAAGATGCAGCCACAGATGCCACAGGATTACACACAGGCACTTCCGCGGCGGCCTGTGCTGCCTCCTGCCCCTGCCCCTGGACAGCACCATTAGCACCATTAGCACCAGTGGAATACCCCCCTACAGGCCCAGTGCGTGGGCCTTCCACGGCCTCCTCCTCAACCAAACTCCCCACCAACCTGGATGACTACATGCCATCTTCCTCCATAGGACCCTGTGGGGGCTCTGCTGCCCCTACTGCTGCCGAGGAGTCCACCTCCAACCTCCGCTTCTTGGACCTTCCCTCGGCAGCTGCGGCCATGGATGCGGCACCAGACTCCTCACTCCCGCAAGAGATGACAACGTGGGAGGAGAGCTGGGCCTTGCATCTCCGGCTGGCGGTGGGATCCCTGCCTCTGTGATCCACAGCACCGTCTCCGCCCTCTTCATCAGTCGACGCTGCAGACAGGGAGAGACAGAACACAGGCATCAGGGCACTGTACAATGGTCGGATACACACATGACAGTTGCACATGAGTGGCAGTGTCAAACTTCACAGATGGCATCACACTCCTCAATACACATATCATTTGAACCAACACATATGCACAAATTGACAGGAATCGTGCAGCAGGCAGCAGCATCCATACACACACACCAGCATGAACACCTGAAGGTTGGCATGACGTCACAAGCAACATGGGGAATGCCGAACACATGCACACACGCCAACAGACAGACATGCATCTGTACATCTCCACTACCTGTCACAGTGCAATCATCAGTAACTATGTCACATCTGCCAATCAGGTTCCTACATGTCCGTGTCACATGCATTCATGTTGTATCACTGTCACACACGTGCAACACACACACATACATGAAGGTGGAACCAGCATCCATGTGTCACACCCCAACCATGCCATAGTACATACACAGAAATACCAACATGTGTGCATCTCCACATGCAGTTGTGCATCATGATTTGTAACACATACACCATCAATGTGCATCACTCATGACAGGTCTCATATGCAGCACGGTCATGTCCCTGCACCTGCACATCCATACCTGGACCTTTTAAGACATATGTCTAAGCTGCATACTCCTGGCACACCTCAACATGCACTGCGTCCAACAAGTACCAATGGACACTTACCGCTCGACTCCGGACCAGTCTCCCTCTCAGGGACCTGGCAGTGAAGCGCTGGCTTAATGCGTTCCAGGACCCTCATGTCGTTGGTGGTAAGGTGGACCTGGCGCCTCACTGCATCCGCTGCTTCCAAGAGGCGCCGTCCTTCCTGAGGGCCCTGGACCTGAAGTCCTCCCAAAGTTTACGGACGTGTTGAATGTCTCGGGTTGCCACCCCCTTCACGTTGATGGCAACCACGATGTCCAGCCAGATCTTCTCTCATTCATCCTTGTCGGCGCGTCTTCTTCCGTAGAGGGCATCATAATGCACCAGGACTTGCTCCACCAGGTTGCCAACCTCTCCTGCTGTGAAGCTGGCAGCCCTCTGCCTCTCTGGTCTCAGTGTCTGATGGTGTTTCCCCCGACATGGCAACCCCCGAGGCAGGTGTGGGTGGGCAACTGGGTCCTGGTGCTGAGCTGTGGAGCAATGGAACTTCACTCTGAAGACTTCTGTTCCAGCAGGGGTGGTCACTGCAACTGGACACCTGCAGATGGCTGACGTGCAGGCACCAAATGGCACGGCACGTGGCCAGCAGGCAGGCAGGCAGCAGCAGATGGCAGGTGGGAGTCTGCTCGGGGATCTGGGGGGCAGGGAAATGGCCTTCAAGGCAGGAACGTGGTCTTCAATGTGTTGTCGCATGGCCAGCTTGATACGGAGTGATTTTGCTCGTGAAAAAATAGCATGTCAGCGTGTAATTCGAGGAAAGGCCCTTAGCACATATGCGCATCTGTGACGTAACATGCGCAGATGTTTCCCTCCGCACGGGTGCATCCGCACATGCCAAAAAATCACATGTGCATGTGAATGTGTCTAATTGGAGGAATGGGCCTTAGCGTGTAAGCGCATCTGTGACATCACACACGTTGGCGTTTCCCTCAGCACGTCAGCGTGTAATTCGAGGAAAGGCCTTTAGCACATAAGCGCATCTGTGACGTAACACGCGCAGACGTTTCCCTACGCACGGGTGCATCCGCACATGCCAAATAATCACATGTGCGTGTGAATGCGTGTAATTGGAGGAAAGGGCCTTAGCGCGTAAGTCACGTTACTCACGCGGGAGTTGCCTTCGGCACAGGTTAAATGTGAGCGCGGGCCAGCAGAGCACTGTACGTGCTGTTCGTGGAAACCAACGCGTGCGTTTACTCTGCTGGAATCACACACGATCACTTCACAGCGTCTGAAGTCCGTACCTCTTCTTTTGGTGGGGTGTTGCCTACGCTCACAAGCGCGTGTGTTTTTGTTTTTTTTTTCCACGCAAGGCAGGTGGTGAGTCGCGTATGCTATTTTTCCCACTGTGGTTCCCCCTGTGCATCGCGTACTGTTTTCAAGGTCATAGTAGCTTGTGTGTTCCCCGCATACGTGTTTTTTGTGTTCCTGGGTGCCACACCGTACTGCTTGAGGTAGAATCCACGCATGTGGGCCACCGGGGTCGCGTGCACATTTATTTTCTTTTTCACTTTCTTGTTCTTATATTTTGGAAATTTCTACATTTTTCTTTTTTCTTTTTTCTTTTTGGGGGTGCCTGAGCGTTACATGACCCGTCATTTTTCTCCAGGGGTCACAGACAGCCTTGCAGGGGCACTGGGGTACCTATTCCATCAAGTACCCTGCCCCCTTCTAGCCAATTGCCCAGGACAATTGTTGAGTGAACCTCCCATAGTCTATTTTCCATCGGTGCGATGGTTGGGAGGCCACCAAAGGCTAAGGGTGGCAAAGCTGGGCGTCCTCCCAGGGCTGGACGTGGTCGGGAACGTGGGCGCGGATACCAGGGAGGACGGGGAGCCCAGGGTGGCCAGGGTGGCTACAGGGGGGGAGAGGCAGGGGTGCCCCACTGGGACGGGATACCCAGCCACGTGCTGGTGCAGTCATCCCTCTACCCCCTGTGACTCCTGGTGATGCAGCTGTTGCATCACAACCTGGCGCCCATATCACCCAACAGCAATTTACATCTGCTGTCACAGAACCACCGGTGGTGGTAGCTGCAGGTGCAGCTGTGGACACCTCCACCCGGGCTCTGGGGCAGGCAGCGCATGTTGCGTTGTGTGACAAGGACTCCCAGGAAGATTTCCATCTTGTCCGGAGGTTGGGGTCATGTGTGTCCACTGTAGCTGTGACTGTGGCACATGTATCGGGGGCAGTCATGACATCTGCTGCCCCAAGCAGCCGGGTGGTGGTAACTGCATGTGCAGATGCAGCCAACACCGCCCCGGCAGTGAGTCAGACCCAAGCCAGACCTTCTGTCCTCATACCAACACCCACTGCCTTGGTCCAGTCCACCAACGCCACTGCCCCTACTGATCAGGGCCATATTGCCCACTTAGGGTCAGTACCACCGGCCAAAAGGAGGAAGCGTGCTCCTGCACAAGAGGCTGGGATCCCAGACACAGCTCCGGCCTCCGGCACGTCAAGGAAGAAGCCTTTCTGCAAGCAAGAACTGGACTTCCTTGTGGACTACGTGTCAGAACACCAACGCAATATGCTTGTGGGCCCACAGTGCCATACCACACATCACCAGCATTGGGTCCACTGGCAGCATGTTGCAGATGGTGTGACAGCCATGGGATTCCAGGTGCGCGCAGCTCAGGACTGCTACAAGCGCTGGAATGACCTCAGACGCAGTGCTAAGCAAAAGCGTGCCTCCAATTACTCCATGTCTCTGGTGACTGGTGGTGGGCCTCCACCAGAGGAGGATGAACTCACTCATCATGAGGAGATCGCTTCGGAGTTCATCCCGGAAGAACAAATCCATGAAGTGGGAGAGAGGATGGATTATGATGCATCATCTGGTGAGTATTGATGCGTGTAACTCAATGACATGTGTGTTTGGCATGTGTGACCCGCCTAGCTACAATTTGGCTCCTTCCTATCTTCAATCTCCCCCGCCACCTGTGTTGTTCACCAGGGGTCTGACCTCTCAGCCTCAATGTCCAAAGAGCAACTGGAAGCTCTTGACTACTGAATTATCAGTTTCCTGTATGACTTCCAGTGCTATGCTGATGACAACCAACTTATTTCCTGGCTGCCCTTGGCCACCTCTTATCCCTCCCTTATTTCTGATAGCCTTATTGCCATTTGCTTTTGGTGTACTACCAACAGTCTCTGTCTGAATGCCAGCAAGACTGACATCCTCCTCATCGATACACCAACACCATCCTTTGCCCTCAATCTCTGGCCAGCCCCACGTGGCCGTCCTCCTGCCTCAACCTGTAAGGCCAACAACCTCAGGGTTACCTTTGACTCAACACATTACATTTTACACACACATTTGTGAATTATCTTGAGATGGATTAACTTCTTGCTTCACCTCCTCAAGGATACTGTGCCTTTCCTATCATTCACCTACATGCTCACAGTCTCTCAAACTCTGGTTTACTCAAGATTGGAGTACTGTGACAGTCTCTTTCAATATTCCACCTGCCTCCACACTGCGCCTTATACAACTAATCCAGTACAGGACTGCAAGACTTGTCCTTGGCCTCAAGCCCTGGGATCCTATCTTTCCAGCTCTGTAATCCCTTCATTGGCTACCAGTGGATGCAAGGATGATACTTCAGACGCTCTGCTTTGTGCACATGGATTTTTTAGGACTGGGTAGAAAATACCTTCAACAATCCCTCTACCAATTCCTCCCCTCTTGAGCCCTTTGCTCCTCTACCTCACACACCCTCCTGGTCAGTTGTTAATTGAATAAATAAGGTAGGATCAGATCTGTGTGTATGGCTGGGAGCTCCCATTGGAACAGCCAACTGGCCATGGTGAAACTTGAAGAAAAATATCTCTGGTTCGGGAAGCACCTCAACACCTTCCTACTTGCTCCTGCATTAGCCCTTTTCTACCCAGCTAAAAAGTTTCCTCTGTTGGCACTGTGCCCCTGCACACACTCTGTCCATCGGGCCAGGTACCTGCTCACCCTGCCTTCCTGCTGCACAGCCTACAGGCCTCCCATATCAATGGGTCCAGTGCGTGTACCCATACAGTCCAGCACTCTTCGTTTGCACTCATCACATTTGCCCTGTCCAAATCATCTTGCACTTGCCAATTGCTGGCTGCACTACCACTTTTTGAATGGCTTTTCTATCATTGGACTTCATTGTCCTTCTTTGTACGCCTCTGTTTGGCACGTTCCCCTTCTCCCCCTTCCTGGGTCCTCAAACCTTTAACCCTTCTCCATGCACTTGCGTGTTCTCAATGTCACTGTGCCCAGTATGACAGTTGTTTTGAATTCCTTTTCTCCCTTGTTCCCCTCCCTTTGCTTGTTTGCGCTCTGAGCCTCTTGCGTACGAGTGCAATCCTGATGAGATGTCATATCATGTCATACACATCCTTTGTCCTTGGTGCAGTGCGTCTCACTCTGACTGTGCTGATGGCAGTGGCTCCCCATGCACATATGTGCACAACATGTTCCATGTCCATTCCATGTATGCCCCTAGGTGTCCTTGACTGCCTGCTCATTGTAGTATTTGTCCAGGATGATCCAAGTGTCATCTCATTTGGACAGCCATGTCATGCTCACTGTAGGTCTGTGTGTCATCACACACAACTTTAGGCTATGCACATCTGTATCATGCACATGGCTCCCCCTGTTACAAGCCCACTGCCTCTTTTCAACTGGTGTTGTCATCTACATGCATGGATGTATTATGGATGGTTCCTCACCTCTACTCCATCATGTCCACTTCTCATCGGCTGTAGTGACATTTGAATGATGAAATGCAATAGATGCATGCCTACACTGTCTGGCAATGCACAGTTCTGTGTGGAACATGTCATTGCCATGCACTGCCTCCCTACTATTGCCCAGAGGGTGGGTGTTTCACGGAAACCATGCTACATGGTGCATGCCATTTGCACATGATGGCTGCAATTGCCGTTATACTGCCATCATGTTTGAATGTTGTCATCACTACGTACATGTTGATGTTGTAAGTTGAGGGGCTACACATGTACTGCACCACACCCACCCACTCGTGTGCCAAGTTAAGCCCTTCAACATTCAAACACAATGCTGCTGTGTGATGTTGACCTGCCATGTATGTACCCATGTCCCTACTTTCACTGTATTGAAAGGCACTAGCGTAGGTGCCTCCTGTGACACATATACTCTGCATAGTTGATGTTAGTTGGTTGCTGAACATGAACATGCATGTTACATGTATCATGGTGTGGTTGGTTAGATTTCTAGCTGTGTATATTTGTGTGTTCACACATGCTTATGCTAGGTGCCATCTCTTTGTTCCCATCTCTCATGTTGGCATTGGATATATGCCTGCTAGAGGTTGTGTGTGATGCAGGTGATCTGCAACATGCAATACATGTGTTGCCTTCACATTTTGCACACATTCTTTTCTGCTATTGGGATGGCCTTGCATTGCAATGGCACTGGATGCATGTTGGGGTTTGAGTTGCCTGTGACATGGCTGTTTCATTATTTGGCTGTCAATGTTGTGAACTGTATGTGTGTGGCATGTGCTACTGACATGCCTGTCCTTGTTTCTTTTGTTTATGTTGCAGGTGATGATGCACTGGTGGCAGAGGATGAAGATGTTATCCCAGACACGGTGGTCAGTTCACATGACCAACCAGGCACCATTGGTGGTTGTGGGGTGTACACCCCTAGTGGGTATTCCGGATGTTTTCTCCAATACATGTCTGCACTTCACTTTGGTGAGTAATATGCTGACTGTGCATTTCATCATGTTGCTAGAGATGTTTTTTATGTATTGATTGTCTATGTTAATGCACTTCCTGCTGTAGGTGGTACCATGCACCCTTTGGCTGTGTACAACACACTGATGGTGAGAGGGATCCATGTGCTGAAAATGTTGAATTGGGACTGTTTCCCTCCAGTGATTTTGATATGCCACATGAAGGCTGCACGCTGACTTACCCATGTCACCACGCATTTCAACAACCACCCATTCCTTGCTAGCACCACTTTGGCCATCTTGCAGCCCTGGCTGGTGTTTTGATGAGCCATTTGAGGTATGATGCATTGTTCATGATTTGATTGTCCTGTTTGTGTTCTGGACCTGCTCCCCCCTCCCATTGTTTGCACTTGGCCCTTGTGACAATCGGGCCAACCACGATGCTAGAGCCTGCCACCACTACCAAAAGCCAACAAAGGAGGCTCTGTCTAGACCTGGCCACCAGCCTTCTGAGTCACTTGATTGCCCCCCTGTGTTCCCTGCCCCTGTCAGTGTCCCTCTGTCTCCCCCACTTCAGCATCACATCCCCTACTTTTCTGCACCATCTGGTGTCCCTCTGCCCCCTGTGTGTGCTTTCTTTCACCATCTTACCCATTATGCATTTTGAGCTTGGCCCCCTCCTCCCTTCTCTCCCCCCTCTCCCTCTCCACCACCCTTTACCCTCCTCCTTGTACTCTGGCTGTCGTTTTCCACCACTACCCCAATTGCCATCAACCATGGTGATACATAGGCGCTTGTTCTTTGCAGAGATTTGCCCTTCTGCCTCCGTCCTTCCACACCACACCTTCAAATTGCTTAGTAGAATTTTGAGAGTTACTTTTATCATTTGTCCCTCCACCACTGATTACAGGTCGGCTGTTCACCCATTCCCTTCTGTGTTTCTTCTACCCCTCCCCAGCTCTATCTTGATTCTTTGTCAACCTACCACAGTTTGTCACTTGTTTTGTTACTCTCCTCACCTCTTCCCTCCTCTTCCCTCACTCACCTCCTTATGTGACTCCTGCACTGCGACTATTGCCATCAGGCATAGGAATGTTGATGCTAGTTTTGTCATCCAACATTCCCTCCCTAGACTCCACCTTATTGTTCCAGGTACTTGTAATATGTACTTGGATTTTACAGTTCATTATCACATTGTGGGCTGTTTGAAGGACATGTAGGAATGTACTGTTCTTCTCCCTTGTTCACTCCCTCATTGATGCGCTTTGATGAACTTTGTGTGTAGGTCATATTATGAATTTCTATGATTCAGTAATTGGTCACTGTCTGCCACTGTCGATGTGTGGTACTCTGTACATGATATGTTCTGGTGGTCAATGGCTGATGCAATGTTGTGCTTTATTTTGAGGTGTCAGGGGATGGGTGTGGTTTAACACACAAGGGGGTTCTTGAGTGCTATGTTCACATGTGCTGTGTACGGGACACTGGCACACACTTCATTTCAAATGCATGTATTCAATGCATGTTCCTACTGACAAATACACTTAGGCAACGCCCCCCCCCCCCAACTCCAGTGACACCATGCACACGCGTGCACTCATATTGCCTTCTCAAGCATGCTGTGTCACGACAATCCATGTACACTTCTGAGTCATTGATTGTGTACATGCATGACAGGGTACTATTTGGTTGAATGCCATTTTTTCAAATGATGCTGAAGGGTTTTCGCCAATTCAATGCACACTCACTGTGCTGTCCAGTGAGCAGTGTTTGATATGCCAATTTGCAATTGTACAATGTGCATGGCAACAGGTATTCTGACTTTTGTTGGTTGCACATTGGTGGCATGCATTTGTGCCACCGTTTTCATGGTGTGAGGTTTTGGTCAGTCATTTCTTCAGTTTCCATGTCAGGTATAATTGTCTGCTGCCTATTTACATTTCTCACGTGGCACTTCATGACTATTGTGTCATGTGTTGTGCATGTGATTTGATGTTTTGCCATTGCATACCATGGTATGGTGTGGCAGACGGGGTTGAGGGGTGTTGGGAGGGTTTGGGTGGCATACCAGTACTTTCTTGCCCTGTTTAGCAAAGGGGGGGGGGAGCTCCTTGCATGTGTTCCCTTTGGTCACATGGGATTGGTTGTGTTTAATTAGTTAGGGATG
The DNA here is from genome assembly GCF_040938575.1 of Ambystoma mexicanum. Classification (NCBI taxonomy): domain Eukaryota; kingdom Metazoa; phylum Chordata; class Amphibia; order Caudata; family Ambystomatidae; genus Ambystoma; species Ambystoma mexicanum. Next base: position 1,315,925,017 of record NC_090924.1, read on the forward strand.
CACACAATGTGGCACTTCCATGTACACATTCTCAGGGTGGTAAGGTTGTGACAGTTATCGGTCCCTTTCTTATCATCGATTATGACCTGGTATGTGCCAGGCCTGTCTGCACTCCACAGGGGTTGGAGTTTAGGTGAAAAATGTGGCCACAAGCTGGGTACGGGCTGCCTCACCACATGCCCTTTCCCCTCCAATGCACAGCGGTCGTGCGTGTGGTTGGGGATGTGGGGGCACCACCATGTCCACCGGTACGCCATGCCGTGTTGCAATGTTGTGCAGGACACATGCTGCTATAATGATCCTGCACGCTACTGGGGGTGCATATAGTAACTGTCCACCAGAGCGGTCAAGGGAGTGGAAGCGTGACTTGAGCACTCCAAATGTGTGCTCCACTATGGCCCTGGTTGCAATATGGGCTGTGTTGTATCTTACCTGGGGTGGTGTGGTGGGGTTCCGTATGGACATCATCATGTAGGTGCTCAGAGGGTAGGCACTGTCCCCTGGTAAGGTGATAATGGTTGTCATTAGTCGGGCTTCTGTATTTGTCTGTGTGTGACATGCATGCATGTGCACAGGCATTTGTACTCACCTAGGAGCCATGTGTCGCCATGCTTCCCAGCTTCCAGGGCCCGGCTCAGGGCAGACATTCTGAACATGAAACTATCATGGGTGGACCCAGGATAGTTTGCATAGACAGAGGTGATGATTTTCTTGGCATCGCATACCACCTGCACGTTGATGGAATGCCAGTGCTTGCGGTTTCGATTGATGTGCTCAGTGGCCCTAGGTGGACGTAGGGCCACATGGGTGCAATCTATGGCACAGAGCCCTTTGGGGAAGTGTGCCACCCTGGAGAAGTCCAGGACCACGGCCTGCCTTTCTGTCAGGGTTCTGGGCATGTATATGTGCCTGCAGACTGAGGGTCGCGTAGTGATGTTTGCCAACACCTGGTGTAGGCAACGTGACTGCATGGGCTGTGAGACACCACCCACTATGGCAGTTGTCCGCTGAAATGACCCAGTGGCCAAAAAATGCAGTACATTGAGCACCTTCTCCAAGGGACTCAATGCTTGGGAGCACAGGGTGGGTGATGTGAGTTCATCCTCCCACTCCCAGACCAGCTGTAGGATGATATGAGGAAACCTATACCTGCCATAGACCTGGTCATCAGGCATCCCAAAAAGGTTGGTCCTGGGCAAAAAAATGCGGGGCCTGGCTATTCTCCTCCTCCTGCGGTGTCCCACGATAACTGCTGCGAGGAACGGACAGTCATCGTAGCTGTATATGTTGGTTTGTTGTTTGCATGCACTTTTATGCTGCGCGGGGGCGCTTCCGCCTGCTTTCGTGTGGCAAACGTAATTGTGCATGTGCGTGTGTTTTGACGTGCGCAGTTTTTCCCTATTCGATTCCATGAATACGTGTAGTTTGCGTGCGTGTGGGCGTTCCGTGTACTTCCCAGCAGTACTACCCCAGTTATGCCGCGTTGTTCTCCATTCCACCCCTTGTTCTGCCCCCTTTTTGATGTGTGCGCTGACGTTGTGCGCTTTCGCTGTGCACATCACGCACGGCGTTCGGGATGTGGAAGTGACGTGTGCGCCGTTGTGCGCCATGCGCAGATTTGGCGCACATCCTGGGAAATACACATGCAGGGCCTTCCTTGAATCACACGCTTCAGCTTTTTCACGCTTGCGCCAGTAATTTCGGTGCACATTTATTCCATGAATTACCCCCATGAGTTACCCCCAGAATGTTCAACTGCATCTGTGTCCTTCCCTTCAAACACCCTCAACTATTTCCTAGTGACCAAAATGGAATGGTAAATTATTTGGGAACCTTTCTTCTCGCCAGGCAGAAACTTAGGGCCTAATTCATGGAACGTTTTCCTATGGGATTGTGCCATTATAAAACACTTCCATGAATCAGGCGCTAATTGTCATGTCAAGTCATGGCACATTATTTTCCTCTTACCTTATATTAGGTTATCTTATGTCAGGTTACCTTTCTTTATTGTATATATGTCCTTATCTTACTTTACCTTACCTCACATTATATTATGTTACATTAAGTTCTGTCACCTGCCCTCATCTCATCTCATGTTAGGTTATAATAGGTTACCTTACCTCACTGTATATCAAATTACCTTAAGTAATAATACATTACCGTATTTTATATAAGGTTAGCTTATAGGGCCTTACCATATTGTTATATTCGGTGGCTTTGTATTAGCCTCCCTAACATTTGATTACGGTTGGTGGCATTGCATTTCTTTAAATACATTATCATACATTACAGGGCTCAGGTAAGTACTTCATCTTGCGTTAGATGGCCTTTCCTTGCCCTGCACTATCTTACTTTACAGCACCTTACATTATGTTTCTTTAGCTTAGTGTTGTAAAGGCTCCTTGTGTTGTGTGGAGTGTTAGTGGTGTCATTGCTGGAACCCTGGTGTGGAGTGTTAGTGGTGTCATTGCTCGAACCCTGGTGTGGAGTGTTAGTGGTGTCATTGCTGGAACCCTGGTGAGGAGTGTTAGTGGTGTCATTGCTGGAACCCTGATGAGGAGTGTTAGTGGTGTCACTGCTGGAACCCTGGTGAGGAGTGTTAGTGGTGTCACTGCTGGAACCCTGGTGTGGAGTGTTAGTGGTGTCACTGCTGGAACCCTGGTGAGGAGTGTTAGTGGTGTCATTGCTGGAACCCTGGTGAGGGGTGTTAGGGGTGTCATTGCTGGAACCCTGGTGAGGAGTGTTAGGGGTGTCACTGCTGGAACCCTGGTGAGGAGTGTTAGTGGTGTCATTGCTGGAACCCTGGTGAGGAGTGTTAGTGGTGTCATTGCTGGAACCCTGGTGAGGAGTGTTAGTGGTGTCATTGCTGGAACCCTGGTGAGGAGTGTTAGTGGTGTCATTGCTGGAACCCTGGTGTGGAGTGTTGGAGGTGCGTGAAGCCCAGGGTTCTGAGGGTGTCAGTTGAGCCCTTGTTATTAGAGTTCAAGGTCTGGTGAGGGGCTTGCTTCTGTGTAACTGAATAAAGGGACATTTCAGCTAACTCTTGCAGTGTACTGGAGTTACATTACTTATATTATCTTACAGTACCTGTCATGAGCTTGCATTATTTAATGCTGTGCTATGCTACTGCTGCTCCATCCTCACCCCCTGCACATCAGGAAGGTAATGTAGATGTGTCCCTGTAAAGAACACTTCGCCCGCAACTGATCAGCAGTTAAAAGTTGCTATCTACACTGTACGCATCTGTACCTGCCCCTCCTTAGCTTTATTGTACCCTCACTTGCTTTCAAGCTAGATTTTCACAATGGTAAACCTATGCCTATGTGACTTCATAGAGTGTGCATTGATATACTAAGACATGCCACTATTTAGACTGCTTCAGACCACCCGGCTGAAATGAGGCCTCGTGTCTGGCATGTGATGTTTCTGTGCGAGTGGCAGCTCCTAAGGGATCACTTACCTGCTGCCATTCCCCCACTCTCAGTTCTGAAATCTTATCAAGGAGAACGCTCTGGGAATTCACGTCTCCTTTGTCATGACAGCCAGCAAGCCCTGGAATTGCACTCGGTATGTGAATCTCCTGCTAATGTGGACAATATTGGGTGAACAATTCATTAGATGTTTTCAGCCTCGCAGAATTAAGTCATTGCATATGCACACACTGGGCTTCATTATGAGACCGGCAGTAGCCGTGCCGGTACCAGAATCATTTTTTTTCCAGCGCTCGGCAATGGGCAATTACCGGGGCATCACGGCCCCGACGGACCCGGTAATTGGCCATTCCCAGGCACTGGGAAAAAAATACTCCCCATTCCCTTCGAGCCCCATAGGGCTCAATGGGAATGGGGAGGCTGGATGGACCAGCACCTTTCGTGAATGGACTGCTCAGGGGTGCCGGTCCACCCGACAGACCAAAGGCACCCGCGAGCAGGTAAACTTACTGGTACCGTTGTTACCAGACCGGCAACCTTATAATGAGGCCCACTGACTGGTCAGACTGAAGACCTCAAAAAATTAATACTTTTAATGCTGGGGATACACTGCGCACATCTCAAACATGGAGCCTGTCTGTACTTCACAAAATCAAATCACAAAAATCCTGACTCAGCCCTTCTTCCTTCTAAGACCAATCATTTGGGTTCAATTGAAATTGGATTACAACACTCTCTATTATTGAAGAGATATTAATATTGTATCAATATCCAGTCTAGTTTTCAGAACAGTTAAAAGATATGCCAACAATCTTCACTGATGTTTATTATGTGAACCTTTTAACATTTTGACGAAAGTCATCAAAGTAAACTTTACCACAATATTCCTGTGCATAAAGAACTTTTGGGGTTGGTAGAAGGAAACGTAATTCAGTACTCTTTTTTCCTTCCAAGTATGCATTGATCCAAGCTTGGTGTATGCATCTTATCTTGCTGTTTTTAATTGGTATTGGCACATATTGTGGAACTTTTGCAGCACTGTGTGGCCAGAACAATACTACAAAGAAGGTAGAGAAGAGAAATGGTGGTTAGAAGCTTCATATTTTACCATAATTGTAACGGGTAATGATGTTGATATGCATTGGCTGTAACGTAAATTTTGTGTCATTCTCAAATGTATTCTTGTAGTCTTAGTCCCTAGTCATTCTGCTTCACCATAGCTTTTTCCTTCATCATAGCCCTTTATCAAAGTCCTCCTCCTTCATCACAGTTTTTTTAAACTTTATCCTAGTGTTTCTCCTTTTTGTTCCTTCGTCATGGTCCTTTGGCTTTGTCCTAATACTCTCTTTTATCATTGTCCTTCTCCTTCATCACAGTCCTTCTCCTTTGTCTGATTCCAAGTACTTCTCCTTTGCCGTAGTCCTTCTCCTTTTTTATAGTCCTTCAACATAGTACTAGTCCTTAATCAAAGTCATTTTATATCGTATTGCTTCTCCTCCATCAATGTCCTTTTACATCGGAGCCATTTTCCTTCGTCAAAGTCCTTCTTTGCCATAGTCCTTCTACTTCGTCACAGTCTGTTGTCATAGTGCTTCTCCTTCATCACAGTCCTTCATCAGTCCTTCTCCTTTATCACAGTACTTCTCTTTTATCATAGTCTTATTTGTCATAGTCCGTTTACTTCATAAGTTTTTCTACTTCAATATAGATCTTTATTACAGTCCTTCTCCTTCTTCACAGTCCATTTCCCTTGTCATAGTTCTTTGTCAAGTCTTACACTTATGTCACAGTCCTTGTCCTTCATCAGAGAACTTCTCTTTTGTCACAATTCTTCTGTTTCCTCACAGTCCTCCTTCAACGCAATTCTTCTTATTCATCACAGTTCTTATCTATCAAGTCCTTCCACTTCATTACAGTCTTCTCTTGTCACATACCTCGATCACAATCCTTTTCTTTCATCCTAGACTTTCTCTTTCATCACTGCTGCTTCTGTTTCATCACAGTCCTACTCCTTCAATACAGTTCTCCTAGTTCACCACAGTCCTTCTTCGCATCACAGTCGTCCTTTGGCACATCCCTTCATCACAGTCTTCTCCTTCATCACATTATTTTTCAGAGTGACCTGGAGTGTGTTGCGTGTGGCAGCCTTACTATTGCTGTAGTCTATTTTTTCGCTTTCCATTGCTGGGAGGAGGGCTAATCCCATTAAAACCTCCACTCCCAAGCAGAGCAATGCGGAGTGACCTGGAGTGTGTTGCCGTGTAACCGTGTTTCCGTGGACTGCGGGGGAACTGGGACCGGCCATGGTAAGTGTCTCGTTACTTATCTGACTACCTGAGACACAACCACTGATGTGACCAGGCTTTTTCTCCGCTTTGTTTTCGCACATCCCTCGGCCCCATCTCTACCTCATTGCCACTTGATAGAACACTGTGTGCGCAGAGACTGCGGGGATAATTCCCTTTGAGCTGCGTGCACACAAGCAGACACAGTGAATTGATTGACTGAACGAGGGGAGAAAGCAGAGTGGCTGCAAAGGGATGGCTGAGGGAAGGGAGCAGGGCAGACCCGACGAAGGATCTTCAGAGAGGATTGCTCTGTGAACTCACAGCCAGGTCTGGCACAATCTGAATGGGGGAACAGGAGGAACAGAGAATGGGCTTGGGGGGGTTATCATCTCGAGTCCTGGCCCCTCTGGAAGAATGGTCCCTGCATGAACACGCAGAAAGGACTAAGTCGAGCCCTTTGCCAGCTGAGGCAGCTTTCAGGATTCCTACGGAGGGCTTGGAGCAGGAGCTCCGGGAGTCTTTCATCCGTCCTATGTCATTGCTAGAGTTGGCGGTTTGGGAGGGCAGGACACAGGCAACCCCCAGTGGTAGAGCCTCCTCATCAGTGGACTCAATGAACAAACATGAGAGTCTTGATAAATCTTTTGTTCTCTTTACACAGAAACTATGCAATATTAGTGCTGGGCGGGTATTTACCGTGCCAGACACAGAAAAGAAAACCACGGACAGAAGTGAAGAAATGGGGGACCACATGGGATCGGAACTAGAATTACTGGCCCCTTGTTCTCGCCAGTTGAAGAAGGGAAATATTGACATGTCAAAGATCGACAAAGCCTCCCGGCCGCTTGTAGCCAATATGATGGAGACAAGACAGGGACCGGCACGAGGAAAAGGGCAGGGCGAAACCTCCTGAAGCACAGGAGTAAGTCACTGGCCGCAGGCCCTAACTAGCATCGACTATACACAGAGGGAGGAGAAATCGAAGGATCGGAATTCACCAGCTGAGGGGTAGATCAACATATCCATTGTCCACGTATCTGAATTACTGTAGCAGTATCTGTATTTGCATTTTTGAATTCTTTACTTAGTCAATGTTGCACCGCTTACAAATACTGCATCTAGACTACTCCCGTATTTGCATTTTTAATTCTGCACTCAGCCACACGGCCTAGACCAGACCTAGAGAGCACACCAATACAGAATTTGATACAGGCTCCCCCGCCTATGGCACCCATTCCAACAATGCACACACCCCTGCGCATTCTGCTCCCCACCTCACACACAACAAGTATACACATCCTACTCCTAGTACTAGCAACGTACCAATACCACACCACTCACTACAACACCATGTCACTACCTCCCAATCACGTTAACAAACCCTGGCCCACTGACTGCCACCTGCAAGGCCAGACACATAACACTCTACCTTGCAATACCCTCGGGAGGAACGGCAGACTCCGCTCAAGACTTGCAAAGCTCTATGAACCACTAGCTAGAACCCTGGCATCCTCTAACAAACGAACAACTAAACACTGGCCCACTCCAACCACCACCAACAGCCCCCCCCTCCAAGACCCAAACTACATCTAGCCCCACCTTACCTAAGATAAACACACCCTGCCTCAAGGGCGGCCTAATAAACTCTAGATCGCTAGTTGCACACGCTACAGAGATAGCAGACATCATTCACTCTGAACAGCTAGACCTCCTAGCAGTCACCGAATCTTGGCTACACGCCGCAGCAGGACCCGCCCTCTCACTGGCCATACCAAATGGATATACCATATTGCGATCAGACAGAACCGATACTCGGGGTGGAGGCATTGCACTCATAACGAGAAACAATCTACCTTGCAGACTAGTACCATCCCCAGTCATCAACTCATGTGAGCTCATGACAGCCAAACTAAACATAAATAACACCCAGACTCTCACAATATACCTGGTCTGTAGACCTCCAGGCCCCATTGGGACCTTTGAAGACGATATATCAAATATCATCTTGAATAATCTAAAAGATTCCTCCCAAGTCCTACTACTAGGTGACTTGAACTTAGGTTATAACGACACCAAAGACACACATGCATCCAATGTGGCTAGTATCCTAGCAGAACAAGGATTTACCCAAAGAGTGATCACCCCCTCACACAACAAAGGCAGAACCCTGGACTGGGTAGCAGATTACAACTGCAATGCCACGATAGCCTCCATTTCCTCCCAGATTTGGACAGATCACCACCTCATAACCTTTACCCTAACTACCGCCAAACCCACCTTGGCACCCACAACTCTAGCGCCATCCATTCCTACCCGGAACAAAAAAAACATCACCTGTGACAAACTGCTACCCCTCATCGTCCCCACACTCAACGACATCCCGGAAAACCTGGACCCCGAAGCTATGGTTAAGGAATTTAACCACATCATGACCACATCTCTAGACTCGATTGCACCACTCAAACTTAGACAAAGTAAACCCAAAGCCCATCTCAATTCATGGTACACCCCATACCTAAAATCAATGCGCAAACAAAAAAGGCATTGTGAGACATCCTGGAGAGCACAACCTTCTGACAAAAACAAAGCCAACCTCAGCTCCATCATAGCCCTATACAAAAAAGAAATCAACCGAGCTAAACGCGAAACTTACAACGCTAGAATTGCCCAAGCCAACTCTAGCACGAAAGAACTCTTTGTCATCCTCAAAAAGCTAGAAGCACCCATCCCGGTGCCAGACAACTGCATCAAAGACCAACTCTGGTTTCCAACATACAGCAATCTCTAGCCAACAAAGTCACTACCCTTCAAACTAAAATTGCCAAGAAAAAAGCCACACTCGCCGTCAACAAACCCATTAGCGTCAACCTAGAGCAACCAAGTAACTCTACCAATCACCCCAGATTTAAGTTTTCCAAAGTCACCATAAAAGAAACAGAAAATACCATACTATCTCTCAAACCCACCAACTGCCAAGGCGACCTATGCCCCGCTCAACTTCTAAAGGATGCAGCCAGAGATCTGGCCCCCTTTATCACAAAACTTATCAACTCATCCTTCTCCACCAATACCATCCCATCCAACCTCAAAGAATCATGGGTGCTTCCTCTACTGAAAAAGCAGTCCCTTGACCCACTAATACCCACCAATTACCGCCCGATTACTACAGTGCCCTTTTTCTTAAAGATCTTAGATAAAATGGCATACTCCCAGATACAAAAATACTTGGAAACCAACTCTCTACTAGGAACTAGGCAATCAGGCTTCCGGCCCCAACATGGGACAGAAACAGCCCTCCTAGACCTCAAGTCACATATAGATGAACTCTGGGATGAAGGGAAATCAGCCCTCCTTCTACTCCTGGACTTATCAGCTGCCTTCGACCTGGTCGACCACACAGTCCTCTGCAGCCACCTGGACTCGGCAGCTCACTTCTCCAAAGAAGCCATAGCATGGATACAATCTATCCTAACCACTATGAGAGTCTTCTCTCCTATGGCAGCAGCCACCCCCATCCCCATAACCTGTGGAGTGCCCCAGGGTTCTTGCGTCTCACCCACTCTCTATAATATCTTTACCAAGCCCTTTTTTCGATGATCTCGACCTTCTGGGTGTCACCTACACTAACTATGCAGATGACACACAGATTCTCCTACCGCTTACCGGTGATTACGACAAGGATTTGGCCTTGTTGAACAGGATATATCTCATCATCCAGGCATGGATGGCCACCCACGGTCTATGCCTGAATGATGACAAAACAGAGATCATCATCTTGGGCACTCCCTCAACCCTCAAAAAACTCAGCCCCGAATACTCAGCATTCAACATAGACAATAATATTATTACTGTCGCCAAGGAGGTTAAAACCCTGGGTCTCTATCTGGACTCCACTCTCTCCTTCAACAAGCAGGTCAATGCCTTGGCCTCGGCCACAGCATATACATGCAAGTTGATTAGAGCTGGCAAAGCCTTCCTGTCACAGGACAGTTGCATCACCCTAGCCAGAGCCCTCATCTTATCCAGGCTGGACTACTGCAACGCTCTTTACATAGGAGCTAATAAACAAACCATCAAAAAAATCCAACTCCTACAAAATAATGCGCTGAGAGCAGCACTAGAATTCCCAAGAGAGAACATAGCTCTAATACCAGAAGAGCCAACAACTAGCTCTCCACTCATGATAAAATAAAACTACAAACTGCCTCCCTCACCCACAAATGCTTGAACAATGCAGCACCCTGTTACCTATCCGACAGATTCACTTTGAAGCCTCCCACAAGAATCACCAGACTCGCCAACACCAACTACCTCTGGGTCCCCAGATACAAACGTGCCAAAATCAGAGGCAGCAGCTTCCAGGTCAAGGCAGCACTCCTATGGAACTCACTACCATCCCCTCTAAGAATCGATCAAACCTATCACAAGTTCTGCCAGAGCATCACTAGTTGGCTCAAAGATGCCGACATCTAGGCATATACCTTGCTAACTTACCCCGGCACCTCTCTCTACACTGCATGCACCAACCGCACCAACTACTTGGTAAAACTTTGCATGCCTTCAATGCACCTGCCTGTATATATCGTAACCCTATTGTGCCCACATGTAACCAATCGGCACCGGCACACAAATGTATTTTACATATTGTAACCAAGCTTTGAATATCCTTATGCCTTGCGCCTGAATACCCTCGGGTCTGGAGCGCATTACAAATAATAAACTAAACTAAACTAAACTATATTGAACTCAGACATTTTGGGAGGCATAGAGCAGATCGTGGACTCCAAAGAAGTGCCCGCTGAGGGTGTGAGTGACCAAAACGTTGTAGAAACGAAGAAGGCCTCCCTAAGTACTGAGATGTGGGCAGACTTGGAGCCTGAGACCCTGGGGCAAACAGGAACAGATTCCCGTATGGGGGGGACCATAGGGGTGTCTGTGAATGAGACCAGTGACACCCAATCGGTGGAACAGCTCAACCAAACCAATAACCATCAGCAGCCATTTAAGGTGTCAAAGAAGGACAAGGAAAGCATAGAACCCTCTGAGGGTGGTGAACCAACTGTGACAGCCTGTTTGGCCAAAGACATTGCAGCACTCACACTGCAATTGACCTTGATAGAACAGAAAAGAGGAGAAAAGAGGTCAATTAGTGAGGTGGAAGTCTCTATTGGTCGTTCTCCCCATCCCAGAAAAGAAGCTGAAACAACGGCCCTCAGTATGTACCGAAAAGGTTTTGATGGATACTCCACAATAGAGAAGAAGTATAAGCCCGGGGGTGGCCAGAGAATCACGACCTGAGAGGTGCAGGGGATGAACCAAATGAGCTCAACAGATGATTCAGAGGACTCAGAATCAGGATGTTCAGAAAGGGAGTACCCAACTGCGAAGATAGCGGAAGCAGTTAGACCTAAGGCCTTTGTAGGAGGTATGAAGTCAGCAGTTACCACAGGGAAGGAGAACATGCTTAAATGGGAAGATCAATGTGTTCTGTTACAGGCATCTATTGCCATCTTAAAACTGTATGAATCAATACATGAGAATTATAAGGACCAGTCGACCTTGCAGGCATTGATGCATTCTAAATTTATGTTTATAGAATCTTACATAGAACCATCAAGAGAAAAAAGAACAAGAGAAAAGGAATCAGAAGGGGTGATATTTAAAACACTAATCGATCTAATTGAATATGCAAGAGAAGACAAGAAATCCTTCCTAACTTGCTTCAGAGACACGATTCAATTAATGAAATCCCATGACCAGAAGGAAAGGAAGAATAGTAGCACCGACCAAATATCAAGCGGGAAGGTGTCGCAGCATCGGACGGAGGATTTAGCAAGTAAGAAGAGGTCTGCTGATCCACAGGTGCCCCGCTGGAATCAAGAGGGAGTGTATCAGTGTGTCTGAGCAATGACTTGGGTGATCAGAGAAGGGAGCCTACACCCAAACAACAGACAGATATGTGCCCACTACCCGTCTCCTTATGGAAAACATTAAATAATCAAATGTTAGACCAGAGAGGAACGGTCACCACAGACCAGGTGGAAGCATCAGGAAGTGGTTTGTTGCCCTCAGATCTTTTTTCAATCTTCGAGGTGGCTCAACACAAAGAGCAAAAATCACAAGTACCAGGGCAGGAAAAAAACCTCATGGGACCAAAGAAAAAGTCCAAAAACATCGGTGACCGGAAAGTTACAACTGGAGGGGGACCAGACATTTCATAAGAAATTTAAGATCAGTATCAGTGGCTACCCCTAAAAAAATTCAATCAAGGGAGTTGCCGGAAAGAGCAAATACACAAACCATGGATGGTCAAAGGGGGCACAGAGGGAGTGAATCATCTCCACAAGACGAGTTTATTGCCCAGGACTGGGATAACCAACATTTGATGCAACTATCAACACATGAAGATGAGGAACAAGAAACCCAGGAGATAAGCTCTGTATCTGACCCCTCAGTTGGAGGGGAGTCGATCGAAGAACTGGGGGAGGATGATCAAATAGGAAAAGGCTTTGAAACTCTGGAATAGAAGTGAGCAAAAGGGGCAAGAAAAACAGCTTTCCCTGAAAGTAATTCCTAGATGATGAATAAAATGTTAAAACAATCAACAAGAGAACCCATTTTCCGAGAAAAGATCTTAGGCAGCCCGAGGAAGAAGAAGCGGACCAGAAGTTTGGAGCAGCACTAAGTGGGGAACAAGATAGCCCAGACAAAAGAAAAACACAGTTCCAACCACAAAGTCTTTCTGGAGAGAGTATTAAAAGTGGATGACGGCCTCATACTAAATAAAGAAAACATAATGAGATTACTGCATAACGTCCCACAGCTGAGAGTCATTGAAACGAAAGACATAAAGATTGTGGGATTTCCAAGTTAATGCAAAAATGACAGTGTGTATCTCCATATCGCCTACTCAGCCACAACAACTCTCTTGGTAAAAGCTACAGATGACCTGAGGAACTTGGGATTTGACCTTAAAGAATGCGAGGCAGAGGTGGGGATACCTCCAGAACAAAAACTAAGGTTTGAGAGGAAAGAGGGTGGCAGATCCAACAGAAAACATTTGTCGGATATGGAGGAGGTGGTGAAACCTAGGAGACAGTCCCCAGTGGTGCTGCAAGGCCCAGAGGCCCTCAAAATAACAATAAAAGGAAGAACATCAGAAAGTAAACAAGTAACAACCGTCAGGAAAGGGGAGCTAGATAAGAGGATCCGCAAGGAAGAATCATGGACCTGGCTTTCAAAAACTCTAGCGGCAGGGTCTGGATCAAGATTAGTGCAAGTAGTGGCAAAAATGCCTGGATGGAAAACCTCAATCTGAAAATAAAACAGCTTACCGCCCAAGCAATGGTGATCGGGAAAAAAATTGGTACAGTTTCACTAATGCCGATCATCAATTTTTACAATCAGAAGGTGGTCCCAAAGTTGACATACGCAGGATAAGCGGGTTTGGGAATGTCTTGGGAAACTTGGGAAAAGCTAGAAAGCAAGTTTTGGAAGAGGATCCTAAGACTCCCAAACTCTGATGTCAATTATCAGATATCAGATATGAGCTTGGAATATTATCAGCGCATGCAGGAATTATTTGGAGTTCGCTGGCAATCTTCGGGAAGCTTAGCAGGCAGAACTGGCGCCACGATACCAAATTATAAAAATGAAAGACATAGGGATGAACTTTTGACGTCTAAATAAATTGAAGGATAAATGTATGGATATTTTGGTGAACTTAAGCCTCTCAGTGGATGTCTTGTGCAAAAATCCATTGAAAGTGAAGAGAGCCCTATGGTCAATAGATCGGGCGCAATCAGAGGTGAAAAGATCAGCGACCCCATGGCACACATTGTCCAAAAATCTTACCAGCATCTTGAACATAACGCCAGTTTATTTAAGGAAAGTCCAGAGTCAAAGATTCAGAGACTGGCTCCTGAGATTCCGCCTAAATGTGTTACAAACAAAAGTTATCCTACACAGATATGGTCCATCAAAAGATGACGTCTGCCGGTTCTGTGCCTGTGATATTGTTTTGCCATAAACTGATAACAGTAAGAACTATTTTACTGTACGAGTGTTAGGAATCTGGGATGGAGGAGGAAGGGAATCAGGAGACAGTATATCCGTAAATAAACTACATTGCCCAGCATTCCTTACGGCACTTTGTAGTATGTGCTGTGTGCGCGTGTGGCCAGCTGACATTAATTATTACAGCTTATCAAGGGCCAACGGCGCACGGCAGGTGTGGCTTATTCTGGAGTCGGTGCGAAGCCATGCCAGAGGATTAGGAGAACGCTGACATTCGCTAGGCCATATTCATGTTTTTTTCTGCATGCAGCGTGAAGACGATGGACGTGTGATGCAGGAAACTTCCACGCCGGGTGCTCGGTCTTCCTGAAAACAGCACGATTTGTTTACAGCAGAGAAAAAAGACTTGCGTTGCTGTTACAGGCCATGAAAGATTATGTCCGGGAAGGCTTGCGAGCAGACAGATAAGTGCTGCACTTACATATTATGCAAACACTGCTATTTTTGTTCATTTCATGTTTGCTCTGAGCGCGTAAAGCATAACTTTGACTGGCATTTCAGGCAGTCTGTGGTACAGAGGTTATGCGCACATTGAACAGCACAGGACAATTATCTCTCACGCTTAGTTTTGGTTTTCAGTAATACAGGTGTGTTGAGCACGGTAGACGTTCTCGAAGCGCAGTATTTCCAGTGCATTGAACTGGATATGCAGGGGGGAGACAAACCATAACAGTCCCAGGGATGTGTCTGATACATGTCTACCAATGTTTCTGTTCTATGTTTTGTAAATGTGCAAAAGCTTGCCCAATCGGCCATGTGTGATGGTTTTTTCATGTTGGGAAATATTGACATTTATATGTTTCATCCTGCTTGATTACATGTAGTCCATGCCATGTTTGTGCCTGTATCAAGGGGTACCATATGAATGTTTTGTGCCTGTATCAAGGGGTACTAAATGAATGAGTGGTCAAGAACCAATACAACTAGATCTGTATTAAGAGGTTTAGGTAGTTATTGGAGTAGTGTTTGGTTCTATGCTATGTTATCTAGGTACTAGACAGAGTAGGGTTTTTTCTTGTTACTTCCCGGTCCTATCCACACTAGGTGTTTCCCTAAAACTCTTTCCGGTGATCCTATATTCCCTTTCCCCGTCCACAACCTCTCCCTAACCCTCTTCCCCCCAATGGCTGCAGGTGGTATTCTGTGGTTATAATCAGGTACCTGTGCCAACCACGGGTGGAGGGTCGACTTCATTCGGCTTCTGTGGTTCGGGGGAGAGTGTCGACATCTCTCAACCCCCTTAGTTACGACAATGAGAAACTGAACAAGGTATTGGGTACCGACGCAGAGGCCTGGTGGGAGACACTATATGGAGCACACAATGCATCTGTATCTAGAGTATTGGTGGGGTTTCTGGAGGTTGCATTTGGAAAATGGAAAAAAGGCCTCCTTATGAATGAACTTGAGAACTTTTATACAGGCCAAACGATCACTTTCTCTTGTTGGTGGAAAGAATAAAACGGAATTCAAGGAAGGACGTCGGCCATCCCCTCTCAGGAGAAAGCCCTGAGGCACATGGGTTTTGGCTGAAAAGGAGTAGGACTGGCTATTGTAACAGATCTTTTGTCTATGAGATGTAATGGATAGCAAAAGTTGTTTTAACTAAAAGCTTTAAGTAAAAAAAAAAATTTTCTTTCATCACAGTTGTTGGTCTCATTCCTTCCTCATCATCACAGTCCTTTTCCTTCATCACACACATATTTTTTGGAATTTATTGTGCGTGACTCAATCAAGCCTTTCACAAAAAGCAAACGGTGCAATAAAATAAAAGTACAATAAAATCATGTACACAGCACACGCTATGACAGCAAAATACATTCAAAGTTAAGAATACATAAAAGCCAGAAAATACACACAACTCATAAAAAAATACAATTTCAGTCGGTGTCCAGTAACTTTTTTGAAAACTTAGTTTCTACATACAAAAGTTCTGAATACAAAGTTTCAAATGAAAAAGTTTCGAAAGCATCATACGGTTCAATTTTATGCTCAAATTTGGTCCCTTCAATATCATATTCCAAATGAATTCTGACTTCAGAGTGCAACCACACACCCACGCCTGATAAGAATGTATCCAAATAAAATTCCCTTAAATCTATCAGGTTCTGATATTCCATGCTCAAACGCTAGAGAGACTCAATTTGCGTTCCTTTTACACAATCTGCAGGATCTACTTTCCCTAGGGATCTTCCGCCTGGCACCCAGAATTTCATTAATGTTAAGCAAATGTATCCAAATACTGAAAAAAATATTTCCTCCATTTACTATCTAGGAATAATGTCCCCGAGGACACATTGACATCTTTCCCATCTAAATTCAAGTAGTGTCGGTGCTTATGAGTTTTGCATGTCTCAATTGTACCAATCCAGTCGATTTCCTTGAGCTGTTTCCTCACTTTCTTGGGACATTCTTTTAAAACGAACTCAGTTGTCAAGTTCTAACAACAAATTGTTACATGACATTTCCCATGCACTACATCTAGACTCCTTTTTTCTTACCAGAGCTTGGTGTAAATGCCCCAACAGTTTCCCTGCCATTAAAGTTTTCCGATAAAATGACAGAACTTTCAACGAGACCTGGGACCACATGGATTAGAGTTCCAACTCAAAGCAAACTAATGCATGGGAGTTGCCGAAGGACATGTCAAGGACCTGTTTATAAAAAATCCCCTCCAGACTCGCCCAGTTCACCTCCTTCTATGTTAATAAAGCATCCGCCCCATACAGAATTATTGGCATAACTTCCATCGCATAAAATTGCAATAGAGGAATGGCCAAAAACCTCCCATAGAAACAATCTTTCTGCTTTGTCACAGTCCTCCTTCTGCACAGTCCTCCTCCTTCCTCACAGTTCCTCTTTACAGTTCTTCTTATATGTCACAGTGCTCCTTCATCTCAGAACATATATTTCATCACAGTACTTCATCATAATTCTTCCCCTTCATAACAGTACTTCGTATTTTTTGATATGCTTCTTTATCACAGTCCTTCTCCTTCATCACATTCCATTGTCACAGTCCTTCTCTTTCAACACAATCCCTCTCTTTCACCATTGGCATTCTATTTGGCCACCGTCCATCTACTTTGTCACCATCTTTGGTCACAGTACTTTTTCTTCATCACAGTCCTCCTTCATCAGAGTCTTTCTTTTTCAACAGTGTCAATCATCACAGTCCTCCTCCTTTCTCAATGTCTTTCTCCATTGTTACTGCCCTTCTCCTTTGTCACTGTCAATCAGCACAGTTCTACTCCATAGGAACTGTCCTTCTCCTGTAGTACAGACATTCCACTTCCTCAGAGTGCTTCTCCTATGTCACAATTCTTCTCCTTTATTTGATTTGATTATATATTTATATTGAGCAACCGGGCAAACTGAGCTGCAATTCCCTGAAAATATTAAGTAAAGACTTGAGTCTTTAAGGGCTTGTAAAAGGAAAGAAGATATTCATGAGTATAAAGGTCAGGAGGAAGGGAGTTGCAGATGCTATGCCCAAGTAAGGAAAACCTCTGATCTTGTTGAAGCGGTGGAAGAAAAGTGACTACCCAGATTGATAGGTAAACTATTAAGAATACCTGATGGGTTTTTGTTCAGACCAGAAATCCCTTTGGGTGATGAAGAAGGGCAGATTATCCCCTAGATTATCCCCTAGGAGTCAGAAGCAGCAGTGGTCAGAGCGGAAAGGGTGGTTTTCGTGCGACAGATGATGAAGGAAGAGGATAGAGAACAGTGATAGCCCTGGTGAAGGATACAGGCTGACAGATTTGACAGACGAGGAGCTGTTTAAGGTTGAGTACTCAAATGATGAATTAGTATTTTTCATAAATCTCACTTATTGGATTAAAGTAGAGAATAGAGAAATCCCACAGAGAATGGTGATGGTAAAAAAGAAATCGTCATTTTTCCAGGAAGATTTAGAGAAAGTGCCAAAGATGTTATGGACCACAAGATTATATGACGTGGGTCTATTGAAAGAAGTAGGAGCAGTTTAAATCAAGCTTATACCAGGAGCCCTTTTGCCACGTGCAAAGCAATACCCCATGTCCAGAGAGGTGGATGAAGGTATATTTGAGACCATTTCCACTTTAACGAAGCAATGAATATTGGTACCATCCAATTATCCATATA
Organism: Ambystoma mexicanum; assembly: GCF_040938575.1. Taxonomy (NCBI): domain Eukaryota; kingdom Metazoa; phylum Chordata; class Amphibia; order Caudata; family Ambystomatidae; genus Ambystoma; species Ambystoma mexicanum. The sequence continues at coordinate 1,315,942,937 of NC_090924.1, forward strand.
ACACAGCCGTGTGCCCAGAGAGAAAATCAACAGGGGGTTTGTGGTGATTCATACAGGACCTTTGCCCCCTAAACAATATAGTCAAAGCTGAGTTTCCTTCAGTTCCAAATCCTGTGACAATATTGTGTAACATCCCATCTAAGGCCAAATAATTATAGATTTGACAAATGCGTTCTTTTCATTTCCCCTTCATGATGACTCATACGATTCGACTTCCTTTTCAAATAGAAGTATCTACCTGAAACATACTTGTTTGCCCCAGGGGTACTGCGAGTGCCCTTCAATCTTTAACAGAGTCCTGCAGATGGACCTAGGCAATGTTCAGCTTGAAAGGTCAATACGTGGATGACATTTTGGTGTGCAGTGAGGCAGAGGAAAGATGCAGAGAAGATTCAGTTAAGCTTATGACTATACTCTCAGAGAAAGGATATTAAGTAGACAAATAGAAGCTACAAAACTGTCAGGAAGAAGTTTTGCATATAGGAAAGTTCATTTTTCATGCGGCAGGAAAGTGACGTCTGAAACAGTGAGGGAAATTCGACAATTTCTAGGACTAGGTAACTATTGTAGGGTCTGAGTTTTCGATTACAGTACATATATCCAACCACTTTTAAAAGGGCAAAAGAAGCACAAATGGGCAACAGCAAAATAACATGGACAAATGAGATCACTGAAGGATTTCAAGAATTAAAAAAGGCAATCAGTACAGTGCCTGTTTTAGGAATTCCAGATTTTCATGAAGTCATGAAGAAGTTTACTTATTTTCGCATTCAAAGGGTGAAGTTATGACAGCAGTCCTTACACAGAAAAACACATTAGGACATGGACATAAATCATTGGCTTTTATACCCAGTTATGAAATGAGATTATCCTTTTGAGCAGTATTTAGCTGGTATTGCATTCATGATTGAAAAAGCTTAAAGTATAACAATGGGGTGTTCAGTAACATTATTTGCTGAGCATGCATGATTTGTGATTTTAGAGAAACCTAAAAGTACATTGACCACACAAAGAGCATCAGGATACAAACTAATTATTTTGAATTCTGCAATCAAAATTATTAGATGTAAGACAGTGAACCCAGCAATGTTCATAGCAGAAACAGCAGGGAAGGATGATTATGTACATGATTGCACAACCTATACTGAATGTTATGATGATATTCCCCAAGCTAGAGAAAATGCTATCAGAAAGGGGAAGTTCTCTTTATTGACGGTTCTTCAAAAACTGACCAAACAACTGGCAAAAGGCATACTGGATCAGTGGTAGTGAAGCTGAACCAAGAGGGTGAATTTGAGGTAGTGACAAGCGCAAGATTGCCTTTGCATTACTCAGTACAAGCTGCAGAATTAGTAGCGCTTATTGTAGTGCTTCAAAGATTTGAAGACATGGAAGTGATGGTGTACTCTCACATCGCCTATGTGACATCAACTGCATATGCAGGTTTGTCATGCTGGAAAAAGAGGGGCTTCCTCTGCGTAGAGAAGCACTACAGTGCAACGTGGTCCTATTGGATAAGCTTATTGAAACATTAGCACTCCCATTGACTCTAGCAGTTGTAAAATGCAAAGCGCATTCTAAAAGGGAAGATGTAAATTCTCGCGGAAACAACGCCCCAGATTTAGAAGACAAAAAGGCAGCCTATTTCCCAACCATTTCTAATTTTGAAATAGAAGGTGTTAAACAGATGAGCGGACGATGCATGTTAGTAAAGGAGGGCTTTAACAATGCTGTCTATTGTCCAGTTAATTGAGATACAAGGTTGAGCACCACAAGAAGAGAAGGATTTATGGAGGAAACAGGGGTGTTCCTTATCCCCCAAAGAGGCAATATGGAGACAGGATAGCACTAGAAAGCCAGTTATGGCTCTAGCATTATTGCGGGTAGCGCTGGAGCATCTACACTACCATCTGCATACGACCCGAGAGAGTCTTGCTTCTACAATTGCAGGAGATTGTTTTTCACCAAATCTGGTAGAGCATGTGGTACAGTTTATTGTAAATTGTGTTGTATGTCAGAAATGTACTGCAGGACACACTTTGAGAACAGTCAGAGGAGCAATTCCTAGACCCAATGGCCCATTTCAGAACTTACATATAGATTATGTAGATATGCTGCAGACATGCAACGTCTACAGATATATGCTGGTTGTGGTATGTCATTTTTCTAGATGGCTACAGGCAGGTCCATGCACACACTCTGATGCCACGTGTGTTGCCAAGTTTCTTGTGCGTGAGTTGTTTCCGAGATAGGGTGTGTATGAAGTTTTGTGGTCTAACAATGGACCACATTTTGCAAATGAATTGTCTGAACAAATAGTTCTTCGATTAGGCATTAAGCATACATTTTCCTCATCGTATCATCCACAGGTGAATGGTGGACTGCTAAATGAGTGGATTACAAAAATAAAATGACTTTAAAGAAGGACTCGCTAAATTGTCTCCCCCTTGCCTCATATGCCCTATGAAACTAGCCTGGCTCAGATCAACATCTAACTCCTCATGAGTTAGTGACTGGATGCTGTATGAGAACCCACCCCCCCTTGCTCCTCCAAATAGTTTAAAAACTGATGTCCATAGTGTTAAGATGGATTTCTGAACTTTGACCTGGTGGGCAGAGGTTCAGAAGGCCAGCCTAGTTTCATGGAACAGGGTAACCTCTGGACAAGCCAGACCAATCAACGTAGCTATGGCAGGCAGTCAAGACTAAGTCTCAGGAGGGGTGAGGGTGACTGAAAGACCTCAATGAGCACACAAAGCAAAGACACTTACAAATTACTCCCAGACAGGTGTTATATCAAAAATATAGACCCATTTATTACAAGGCCTTTGTAACTCAGACCATAGCAAAAGACTGACAGTAATACTAAGTAAACCAACACAACACTATCAATACAATGGATATACAAGACCAATGGGGTCTAAAGGGTTAAATGCACAAAATATGTTGACAAGCTAGAAGGGAAGGAAACAGGCAGTGCAGGTAGTTTTTAGGCCCCTTCGACATCAGCAACACACCTAACTAAGAGGCAGCCCAAGCTCTAAGAAGAGGCGAGCCTTGTGCTCAATAGTACATGCAGTGCAAGTGCATGCGGTTGTTCCAGTGGGCAAAACGGGGTCTCTTCAGGGGTCTCTAGCAGCTCAGAAAGGTGGATGAAGCGATGAGGAATATGTTCCCACTATTCAAGGAGGACCTCCATGTGATGCTGGAAATGCATCGGAGGGACAAGGCCTCCGTATCCTTGTCCTTTACTGCTTTTTATCGTGTGTTCTGTCGTGTTTTCCATACAGGAGTTCACGTGGGACTCCTGGCTGTGCAGCTCTCTCTTTTGGTTTGGTGTACAGACCCATGGGATACCTTTATGGCACCCATGGGTGGGGGTACAACCCTGTGCCCCTAGTGTATGGTTTTGGGCACTTGTGTGTGGCCCACATTGAGTATCCTCCATTTTGGGATACCCAGGCCCTGCTATTGGAATCAGTTGATTCCTGATAGGAAACAAGATGGCCCCCATGGCCCCTTGCTAGTTTCATAGGGCATATGAGGCAAGGGGGAGACAACTTAGCGAGTCCTTCTTTAAAGTCATTTTTATTGCCTGTTACCTTATTTTCCCAAAGTCCTGGGAAGCCCTGACTCTGTCCCTTCCCCCTGACCGGCTGCTGGGTGGAAGTTCCATATATGATGTTGTTGTGAAGTCCAGGCCAGACTGGCTGTAGCCTTCCCAATGACTGTATGTTGTGGGTACTCCTGTGGGTGGGACCTGGGTGAATGGAGTGTGTGAGGAATACGTATTCTGTGTTGTGGGTGTCTAGTATCTGGTGTTTGACACAATGACTGAGACAGCCCAGCCCGAAACTGGTATGAATGCAGTGTGGAGTGTTGAATGGCTGGGTACTTGTCCCAATACACATAACTTGTTGTGAGTGTCTGGAGAGAAGTGAATGGCCTGAATGCACTATGCACCTGATTGGATGCCTGCCTGCATGAATGCCCTTCTGACCGATTGGTTGCCTGAGTGTGAATCAGCAGAATGAATGGGAGATCAACTAGTATATCTGGGGACCTCTCAATGCTATAATTCATGTTCAGAAGCTGAAGTCCACTACGACGAGTAACTGGAGTAACTGAAGCTTGACCTTGAAGCCCTGCTGGACGAGAAGAATTGCTGTTGCTCTCCTTCACAATCTGAAAGCTGCTGTGTCTTTAAGGACTGGCCCAGAGAGGACCTGGTAAGGTGGCCTCTTCCAGTGCACCAGCTGATCTTTGCCAAAGTCCCTGCATGGGCGTAGGACAGGGGGGACAAATCCCCCCCACAATGGGGGGATGTAATGTCATTTATCCCCACCAGAATATGTGCTTGGTGTGTCGTGCAGGGATCTATTTTTGAAGTGGGGGGAGGAGCTGCTTACTATGTAAACTGCCCTCTCCCCACTGGCCCCCAAAGCATGGGGGCAATACCCTGGGGGCAGATGGGTGATCATCAGCCCCCAGGGAAGAGGGGCAAACAAAAAAAATATATATATGTTTTAAATGTAGTTTTGGGAGGGGTGGGTGCGGGTGGGATTACTAGCCACAAGAAATTTTTACAAGGGGGGGTGGCTCTCTCCCCCCCTAAGTGGATGGGGGCACCTTATGTAGCCCTCCCTGGGGGCAGATTTCTGCTCCTAGGAAGGGGTACATGAGATGCCCTCCATCCATTTTGGGTGGGAGGGAGAGGCCACTGCAAATATTGGCAGAGCCACGCCTCCCAAGCCTGGGGCAGTATATTTTGACCCCCCTGGGTGCAGATGACCACACACATGTGCTCATCTGCCCCTAGGGAAGGGCAAAACACAAATATATATATTATAACTTGTTTTGGGTGGGGGGCCCACTAGACCTCCAGAATTGTTTGTGTTTGAAAGGGGGGGTGGCCATCTCCCCCTACCCTAAGTGGATGGGGGCACCTTATGTAGCTTTCCCTGGGGGGAGATTTCTGGCTCTAGGAAGGGGTACATGAGATGACCCCATCCATTTGGGGTGGGGGAGAGGCCACTACAAATAATGGCAGAGCCACCCCCCAAGCCTGGGGCAGTTTGTTTTGCCCCCCCGGGGTCAGATGGCCACACACATGTGCCCATCTGCCCCTTTGAAAGGGGCAAAACAAAAATAAAACAAATTATAACTTGTTTTGGGTGGGTGTGGGGGCAACTGAACCACCATGTATGTTTTTAGTGGAAAGGGGGGTGGCCCTCTCCCGCCACCCCAAATGCATGGGGGGCATCTTATGTAGTCCTCCCTGGGGGCAGATTGCTAACACAATCAGCCCCTAGGAAAGAGGCAAAACAAAAATAAAAAATAAATAAAAATAACAATAACTTGTTTTGGGTGGGTGTGGGGGTCACTAAACCACCATGGATGTTTTTAGTGGAGAGGAGGTGCCCACAGGTGTTTTCTATTCAGAAATGTATGGGGTTCTCTGTTTTCCTTGGTGGCTTCGACACACTAGGCGGCGGGCCAAATCTGTAGGTTGTCCACATGAGCAAAATCTGCTTTGCCGAAAGGCTTGGGGTTATCAGTGGGTTAGCCTTTTCCCTTTGTGCCGAGGTAGGGGCATCCACACATATGAGATACCGTTTTTGTTGGGACACCTGTGGGAACGCAGGAAGGTAGGACATCTGTTATTAGAACCGTGTTTCGGTCGGTGGGCAGAGGGAAATGTCTCTGAAATTTGGTGGAAAAAAACACAATTTTCAGACATTTCACTCTGGGCACCCACTGAAGCACGCCGCCAACAACACATCCTGCGTTCCCACAGGTGTCCCGACAAAAACGGTACCTCACATGTGTGGGTGCACCTACCTGGGCGCAAAGGGAAAAGGCTAACCCACTGGTAAACCCAAGCCTTTCGGCCGAGCAGATTTTGCTCATGTGGACAACATACAGATTTGGGCCAAAGGTGTCAAAGCCACCAAGGAAAACAGAGAAACCCATGCATTTCCAAAAAGAGGACACCCGTGGGAATCCACAGAGGTCTGACTTGCGCAAATCGTCCCCAGAATGTATTACCCACAATCCAGGGCAAAGTCTGAAATTTGGTGAAAAAATTACAATTTTCAGACATTTCCCTCTTGCCACCCACCGAAACACACCGCCAACACCACATGTCCTACCTTCCCGCGTTCCTACAGGTGTCCGATGTAAACGGTACCTCACATGTGTAGTGCTCCTACCTGGGCACAAAGGGAAAAGGCTAAACCACTGGTAACCCCCAAAGGGTTTAGGGAGACAACCTACAGATTTGGGCCTACGGTGTCGAAGCCACGAAGGAAAACAGGGTACCCCATGTATTTCCGAAAAGAAGACACCCGTGGGAATCCACAGAGGTCTGACTTGCGCAAATCGCCCCAGAATCTATTACCCACAATCCCAGACAAAATGAAAATTGTGTTTTTTCCACTAAATTTAAGACTTTGTCAGGGATTGTGGGTCATAAATTATGGGGCAATTCATGCAAGTCAGACCTCTGTGGATTCCCACGGGTGTCTTCTTTTCCGAAATTCATGGGGTTCCCTGTTTTCCTTTGTGGCTTCGACACCCTAGGCCCAAATCTGTAGGTTGTCCACATGAGCAAAATTTCTGAAAATCTGCTGTGCAAAAATACTTGGGGTTACCATTGTTTTAGGCTTTTTCCTTTGCACCCAGGTAGGTGCACCCACACATGTGAGGTACCGTTTTCATTGGGAAACCTGTGGGAACGCGGTAAGGTAGGCCATGTGTTGTTGGCTGTGTGTTTGGGTGGGTGACCAGAGTGAAATGTGCGGAAATTGTGTTTTTTTGCTGTCATTTTCCCGATTTCCCCCCAAACTATGGAATCTTTCCCTACATAGTTGTTGCCTGACCTGTGCAAATCACTCCTTCCTACACTTGGAATATTGTCTACATTCCAGAAATGTATGCCTTTCTGGCTTCCCATTCAGCTTTCCTACCCTTTTCTTCCATTCCGTCCACGCATGTCCTATTGGACAAAAAATGCCAAAATCGCCTACCTCTCACAAAACGGCTGATTAGCATATCAAAATATGTTATTTTGGTTTCCACTCAATCTGTTCTTGAAAGCCTGGAAAATGGCGAACCCAGCACAGCAAACCATTTGTTCCTAGCTCTTACAAGGACAACGCAGGCTTTTTTGTACAACATTTTATTTGGATTTTCAACAAAAAAAAACAAATGTTCTCCTTTTTGGTTATTTTCTCTCACCCCCCTACAGCAAACTAGGATTCCTGAGTGGCACTGTGCCCTGCTCTTTCTGTGTATGTCTTCCCCACAGGGCGACAGATGTCGACTCAGACATGGGTAAGTCTGAGGTGGCAAGCCTGTACCCTAGTTGATGTGCGTTAGCTAAACCAAGCTATATGGTCCTCTTTTTAGGGGCCGTGTGTGTGAGGACTAAACTGTATCACAGGCAAACCACCATAGAAGATACATGGCCATGTTCTTTTGTGACATATCAGATGTAGGATCATTATATAGTAATTGTATGCAACATAGATATGTGCATGCTTACATGATTACAGATGAAGTACACAACTCATGTTTTGGGGTTGGTGACTGCCCGGATTTAGGGATGATCAGGGCTTGAATGTACATTGTCCCACCGGCTAATAAGTAAAAAGAGATTATGTATGTAGTAGCTCTGCCTTGCTACACATTACATGATACCACACATGATATCTGATATAGATGTCTGTCTTGTTTTAAATCTTTTTTAGATCTATTTTTGGGAGTACAAGGGTGCCCCTGATATGCAACACGTTTCAAATGTGACTACGTGGGAAAGAAACAGTGTCCTGAAGACAGAATCTGTGAAGAAATACAAAGGAAATTGATTTGATTGTATTCTTGTGAAATGTACAGATTCTAGAAACACATGTTTAGTGTTGGCACGTTGGTTTTTTCCCAAAGAAGAGGAGAATATTGTAATAAGAATATACAACAAAAGTGTGTCCACACATTATGTTCCATTGTACTAACCTAATGGGTGATGTTCAGATACACACTTAATGAATTGGTGTATTTTTCTGTGAATCTGTAGGGTTCGTTTTAGATGTACCACAGGTGTCTTTTACTCTTTTTATGATTGTGATAGACATTAAAATATGTGTTCTTTTTTTAAAAGCCTTGTGTGTCTGCCTATATATCGAATGGGCATCTTGTTGTTACGCTCACCTGGCTCCCACAGGGGTGTCGAGCGGAACTGGACAGCCACGGTCTCCACCAACGTGATGCGTAGTGCAGAGATGACTGACTGGACTGGCCCACCTAGCTTCGTCTGCTTGACCCGTAGAAGTAGTCTCCTAAAGATGGGGAAAGGGAATTAGCCACCCGTGGATTTGAGTATTAACACCTCACTGCGTCCCCACTTATCACTTCTGACATTCCCTTTCACAAAGCTCACCTTATAGTTTTGTATGATGAGCTCGCCATCCTGCGAAGAATGCAGGGGCGCGTTGATGGCCAGTTACTTCACTGGCTTGAGGATATTGGAAGAGTACTGGACAAATCTTGGCTCCAAACCTCTGGGTGAAAGGCCGTAAGTATGTAGTTCTAATGAGTTCAAAATTTCTGATTAATCACTCTTGTCCAATTCCTTGTTTATTTTGCAGCTTAGACCCAAAAGATGATCGTCTTGTGGCAGCTGAAAGCGTTCAGGTAAGAGTCTGTGTTTTGTAACACTGTCCGGTAAATGATGCCAAGGTTAACTCGCTGCTTTCGCTTTTCTTGAAGGTGCAGCGTAGGAAGATTTGGCATGCTGGTGGATAATACCTCCTGCGGTAAATCAGGTAAGCATATGGTGGCAAGAGATTGTCCTTGTTTGTTCACTTGGCTCACCTTGTTGTTTTATTGTCCCCCTTAGGCGCTGGAATGCGGCAACCAGGTGATGGAGACAGCACCAGATCGTAGAGATGCTGCGAGGAACGGTGAGTATGGCGCGGCGCTGCTACTGGCGATGCAACGCGTTTAAAATTAAGTCTGTTTCTGGTTCGAAGATGCGCTGAATCCGAAATCAGGTAAGAAATCCAGTAAAGTTCTTGTTCTAACCTTTCTTCTTCTTTCCCTTCTTTCTAGGCGCTCTGGACTCGAGGCGGGCGTGGCAGGATGCTGGATGCTGACTGCAGACACGGTGAGCGTTACGCTGCTGGATGCAGAATAACGCGAAGCATGTCCTGCTCTTCGGGCGTGGTTTAAATAGCCTTCAAAGTAGTCCCAGGTAAGTATTCCTCCACAGCCACACCCGAGTAACAAAATAGTCCCTTCAAGCCTCACATGGGCTTGGATGCTTGGATCCCTTGCAGGATGGTCTGCATCAGGTAAATTTTTACATATGAGCCTGGCGCCTATGGCACCAGGTCTGTACCCAGATAGCCCCTAACAGGGGTTGCTGGGTTTGCTCCAGGTAACATGATGCCTGCTTCCGGGGTTGATGGACTTGGTCTGGATGCCCGGGGGTAGGCATCATGACACTTGTATGTATAGCGGGCAGATGCTACAGACAAACTCATAGCCTGAGTGGGAGGAAGCCGTTGCTGTGGGATTTTGTTTTGCCTGTGCCCTAGTTGATGTGACAAAGGATTCCAGACTTCTGAGGCGGATAACCTTAGTATCATTGAGTTATATGCCACCTGACAGGTATGTTTTATAAAGTTGCAAAGCAGAGCTGTTAGTGGGCTAAAGCAGGAGGCAATGTCTGTCCACCCTCAAAGGGTACGTACAACCAAAAGTAATACGGCCCTCCCCCCATCATGGCTGTATGGGCCAGGCCCCAAAACAGGGCAAGAATGCCCTCCAAACATCCATGCCCACGAGTAGGGTAGCCCTTGTGCTCCAGGAACCCTGTTGAGCAACCTCTGTGCTTTCCAGGTGATACTAAATGTATTTAAAGCCAGAAGTCTAAAAGCTAATCGCTTAATTGCAGCTGGAAATTAGCTCCTGGCGTGATTAAAATGTCTTAACCAAGTGAGACATCATCCCCTTCCATTATAAGAAATATATGTGCTCTCGTTTTTCTTCATCCACTGAATTAGTGTTAGAAACAAAGGCAAGAGTTGTGTCTCTTGTGTAGGGATTAGGAAGGCAGATGCCAGCCTTTGGCATAATATGCCCATGTTCTTCCATTATTGGCTAGCTGTTGCCCTCTTATGGCCAGGTAGAACCATCCTGGCAGTGACTGGCAAATGCCTTTCCCCTGCAGACAGAAAAGTGGAAATAAGAGGCCAATTCAAGACACGGAACAAATAGAAGTTAAGACAGACTGCAGCTGCCTTTGCTGTGTTAGGGGGAATATGTTGAGTGTTCAAGCAAGGAAGTATGTATTAAGCAAGCAAGCAGTGAGACAAGGGAGAGGCAAAGAAAGTCCAGAGGGGCTCTTTGAATAATGTAACAGGGCAGAGGACCCATGCTCTGCCGTCCTAGTAACATATGAGAGAATCAAATAGATCAGGCTTTGCAGAAAATGTTAAATGAGAAAGGAACAGAGTCGAGCTCTGCATTCAGTTGGTTGGTTCATGAACACAGCGAATCTTTTCGGGTCCCCCGCAAAGCGTTCTGGCGGGGCTAAAGGGATATTGCCTGGTAAAATCACTTGCACAGGGTTGCTTGGAAAAACAGGGTTTGGAATCCCCCCCGAGTCCCGGTCGGGGTGTTTGCCCCGCTTGGTTTTGCAGTAATTGTCTAGCAAGATCATCAGTGCATTCCTTCGAAACAATCAAGTCTCTCCTGAGTGTATTAGTTTCTTGGCGAGTGGCATGTACTTCAGCCCTAAGTTCCCCTAATAATTGGCCCAGTTGGTCAGTTTCAGAGGTCTCCATGACACCCAGGTGAGAATTTGTAGGAGGGCTTTGCATTCTGTTACGCTCACCTGGCTCCAACAGGGGTGTCGAGTGGAACTGGACAGCCACGGTCTCCACCAACGTGATGCGTAGTGCAGAGATGACTGACTGGACTGGCCCACCTGGCTTCGTCTGCTTGACCCGTAGAAGTAGTCTCCTAAAGACGGGGAAAGGAAATTAGCCACCCGTGGATTTGAGTATTAACACCTCACTGCGTCCCCACTTATCACTTCTGACATTCCCTTTCACAAAGCTCACCTTATAGTTTTGTATGATGAGCTCTCCATCCTGCGAAGAATGAAGGGGAGCGTTGATGGCCAGTTACTTTACTAGCTAGAGGATATTGGAAGAGTACTGGACAAATCTTGGCTCAAAACCTCCGGGCGAAAGGCCATAAGTATATAGTTCTAATGAGTTCAAAATGTCTGATTAATCACTCTTGTCCAATTCCTTGCTTCTTTTGCATCTTAGACCCAAAAGATGATCATCTTGTGGCAGCTGAAAGCGTTCAGATAAGAGTCTGTGTTTTGTAACACTGTCCGGTAAATGATGCCAAGGTTTAACTCGCTGCTTTCTCTTTTCTTGCAGGTGCAGCGTAGGAAGATTTGGCGTGCTGGTGGATAATACCTCCTGCGGTAAATCAGGTAAGCATATGGTGGCAAGAGATTGTCCTTGTGTGTTCCCTTGGCTCACCTTGTTGTTTTCTTGTCCCCCTTAGGCGCTGGAATGCGGCAACCAGGTGATGGAGACAGCACCAGATCGTAGAGATGCTGCGAGAAACAGTGAGTATGGCGCGGCGCTGCTACTGGCGATGCGACGCGTTTAAAATGAAGTCTGTTTCTGGTTCGAAGATGTGCTGAATCCGAAATCAGGTAAGAAATCCAGTAAAGTTCTTGTTCTAACCTTTCTTCTTCTTTCCCTTCTTTCTAGGCGCTCTGGACTCGAGGCGGGCGTGGCAGGTTGCTGGATTCTGACTGCAGACACGGTGAGCGTTACGCTGCTGGATGCAGAATAACGCGAAGCATGTCCTGCTCTTCGGGCATGGTTTAAATAGCCTTGAAAGTAGTCCCAGGTAAGTATTCCTCCACAGCCACACCCGAGTAACAAAATAGTCCCTTCAAGCCTCACATGGGCTTGGATGCTTGGATCCCTTGCAGCATGGTCTGCATCAGGTAAGTTTTAACATATGAGCCTGGCGCCTATGGCGTTAGGACTGATGTCCCATATGAGCCTGGAGCCATAGGCGCCAGGACTGTACCCAGAGAGCCCCTAACAGGGGTTGCTGGGTTTGCTCCAGGTAACATGATGCCTGCTTCCGGAGTTGATGGACTTGGTCTGGATGCCCGGGGGTAGGCATCATGACACTTGTATGTATAGCGGGCAGATGCTACAGACAAACTCATAGCCTGAGTGGGAGGAAGCCGTTGCTGTGGGATTTTGTTTTGCCTGTGCCCTAGTTGATGTGGCAAAGGATTCCAGACTTCTGAGGCGGATAACATTAGTATCATTGAGTTACATGCCACCTGACAGGTATGTGTTATAAAGTTGCAGAGCTGTTAGTGGGCTAAAGCAGGAGGCAATGTCTGTCCACCCTCAAAGGGTACGTACAACCAAAAGTAATGCGGCCCTCCCCCCATCATGGCTGTATGGGCCAGGCCCCAAAACAGGGCAAGAATGCCCTCCAAAAATCCATGCCCATGAGTAGGGTACCCCTTGTGCTCCAGGAACCCTGTTGAGCAACCTCTGTGCTTTCCAGGTGATACTAAATTTATTTAAAGCCAGAAGTCTAAAAGCTAATTGCTTAATTGCAGCTGGAAATTAGCTCCTGGGGTGATTAAAATGTCTTAACCAAGTGAGACATCATCCCCTTCCTTTATAAGCAATATGTGTGCTCTCGTGTTTCTTCATCCACTGAATTAGTGTTAGAAACAAAGGCAAGAGTTGTGTCTCTTGTGTAGGGATTAGGAAGGCAGATGCCAGCCTTTGGCATAATATGCCCATGTTCTTCCATTATTGGCTAGCTGTTGCCCTCTTATGGCCAGGTAGAACCATCCTGGCAGCGACTGGCAAATGCCTTTCCCCTGCAGACAGAAAAGTGGAAATAAGAGGCCAATTCAAGACACGGAACAAATAGAAGTTAAGTCAGACTGCAACTGCCTTTGCTGTGTTAGGGAGAATATGTTGAGTGTTCAAGCAAGGAGGTATGTATGAAGCAAGCAAGCAGCGAGACAAGGGAGAGGCAAAGAAAGTCCAGAGGGGCTCTTTGAATAATGTAACAGGGCAGAGGACCCATGCTCTGCCGTCCTAGTAACATATGAGAGAATCAAATAGATCAGGCTTTGCAGCAACTGTTAAATGAGAAAGGAACAGAGTCGAGCTCTGCATTCAGAATAACAAAGGCAAAGAAAGGCTAGGCTCTGAATCCAGCATGAGATGGAATAAGAGGGACCAGACTCATCGTGAGAGACTGGCCCGGCCTTCGCAGGGGCGCTAGAGGGGCAGCCCACATAGCGGGCTGCCCCTCTGGCCACCCCCCTGCGTCCACATACAACCCACCTAATAGGCATCCCCTGGGTCCGACACATCCGGCAGCGGACCTGGGGAATGCTTATAAGGGGATGGGCTTGCGATCGCTCATCCTCCTTGTTTGCTGTAGCTCCCCCCCGGAGGAAAGTCAAAGCCGCAACATCACACACCTGGTCCTTCTACTCCCATAACAGGGTTTACTCAGAGGTACAAACAAGATTTCCTCTTTCTTTGAAACCCCCATCTTTCCATTCCAAGAGACACACACCTCTCCTTGCCCCACACAAAAGAAGTAGCAACTTGCAGTTGGCAGAAAGGGCTTCAACTCCTATATTTTGCAGGAGTCCACTTACAGGTGACCTGCCTCTTAACGAGCTGGCGTCCTAACTGTGGCCCACTGGAAGTAATTGTTATTTCCTCTCTCTTACCATGAGCTCATAGATGAAAAATCCAGAAATGCAACAAACAAAGACATGTTCTTTGCTGCTGCATCCTTTAATTTTCTTCTGTTTTCTTTTCTTCTTGTCTCTTGTTTTATACAGTGATATTTGTAATTTAATACGTACTGCTATTTTAATTCTAATTTTGTGAAAAGTCGAGTTCTTTGACTAAAACACAATGGCCCTCATAACGACCCAGGCGGTAAGTTACCGCCTGGGTCGTACCCTTACCACCATGGTGTAAACTATGTTTACACCATGGTGGATGGCGGATTTACCGCCCCAGTCCAAGGTGAGTGGGGCGGTAAATCCCCATTTCCCATTGTACCCTTCCCCATTCCCATTTTTACGGTGGCGTAATTAGCACCAAGGTCCCTTTGCGGCCTGGGTTTTAAAGCCTGCAAAAAGCAGGCGTTAAAATCACCATCCCGCAAAGGGACCTTGGAATCAGGCGTTAAGGGTCGGCGCCGTTTCCGGCGCCGTAAACCCCTTAGCGCCTGGGTCCTAATGAGGGCCAATAACTAAATAAATAAATAAAGCAAAGTCCCCAAGATGTCCCCTGTCCCCCCAGATTTTATGTGTCTCCTATGTCCCTATGCATCACACGGTGGCCCAGATTAAGTTTCAAGTCCTTGAGGTCGTCAAGAAGCCACATAGAGGGGGAGACTACCAATTTATCCTCTCTCGCAGGGAGAAGTTTTGGATACACCAACTAGACACACTTAACCCACAAGGACTCAATGAGGAGTTTTCCTTGAGGTGCTTTATCTGAACTTGACCAGACTCCATGTTCCCTTATAGAACAATGGAGCCAATACACTGTAGCATACTAAAATATCTTTTTTCACTGTCCCCTCAGGTTTATACTGTTTGTGTATGAGGACATTCCATTTAAATTTTATTTTGTCTCTTTAACTGTTTTAACTGTACTTTATGACAATGGAATCCACTCCTTAGACATATTGTGTGTCATTATTGGCTATCCACAGTCGAGCAATTGTTAAAACCTTATCAGTCCGGGACATGTTGACCGGCCCACTGTTCATTGACTCTTGCCCTACAATGTGTTATCACTTTTTTTCTTTAATGCAGAGACAGGTAGTGGGAATTCGTATTGCTCCATTGGGGGTGTTCCCACTGTTACACCAGTGCACTTTACACCTAAGCATATGCATAACATTTCATGTATTTAGGTACAGGTATCATATAATTGAGTTTCAATTTGTGAGGTTCCTCACTGTGGCCACAGTTTCCAGCCCATATACTCATTTAACTTGTATTATTCCGGATTGTTGATCTGGGGTTCGTTTTCAAGTAACATAAATATAAGTGTTTCTGATTTTTCTGAGACTCATTTTTAGTACATTTTTGAGCCTTTTAATGTGGTATCAATCTTTGTTGACATACTACAGCAGGCACCTTTCTATGTCGCAATGCACTTTCCATAATGGCGCCCGTATAGGCACCAGCGTTACTGCTCTAGTGCACATGTAAGACCCACGTAGTCCTTTGTTTATCTTTCCCCCACACATACTGGTTCCTTGATGGGCTGTTTTGTGTATAGTGTTGCCAGGGAGACGCCAAGACCCACCAGAGTCTGCACGAGCATCACATCTCTTGGATCGGGAGGCGCTCGCACTCGAGCTGCATTTAGCAGCAGAAGCGGCTTTCTCTCTACACGCGATCGTGCAGTTGCAATTGAAACCACGTTGTAGAGGTAAACATTAGACGATACCGATGGCTCTCCACCATTTATATACAAAGATTCATTAGGTCCCCCCTCTCCATTGGGGAACTTTCTGAACTCTTTGTTTGCTCTATTTTTTCCAACATAGCAAACTCGACTCAGGCTCTCAAGGACGCTATGGGACATATGAATATCTCCGGGCTATCAGTGCATCCGCACGTGTAATTCCCGATCAAGCTTACAGCTTTTAAGGTAAGCGAGAGCTTGACATATGACCTTTATTTTTTGCGCCCATTTTACATTTAGGCCCTAATTCATTTCTATTCATATGGGACTGTTGTCCATTTAGCTCTCTGTTTTTAGTGGACACTTTTTAGGAACTGATAATATTATCTTGACCAACTATATTTGTAGCCAATATCAAAACTCTCAGAACCGCTTCATTTATGTTTCATGTATAGGCATCTTGTACCCCTGAGACGAGCATTTCCTCAACCAATTGGTGGGAAGAATTTATAGCCACAAGTTCATCAAACCTTAGGGTTTACTCACTCTCCACCTTGATTACACCTAAGGTATGCCGCCACTCTAGTTTTTGGCACACACTTCATAGAGATGTTTCTCACAGATAGACAATTACTATTTCTCCATTAATTATCTTTTGATGTAAACTATGGATTTTGTTTGGTGCACTGGCCACAGTTGGGACCCCTTGCTGTGGAGTAACGTTTATAAATATCTCAGTCAGTTATACTTGAACTGTACCAGTTAAGATATACCTCTACATGGAAATCCGATGTGGGATTAATAAGGACCACTGTGTTTAGCATTTAACATGTGTATACTATGTTTATTGAAACGATTTTTCTTTGTTTATTTATGTTTTACAGTCCAAATTCAATAGGCTCAAGAAGAAGGGATGTATCCCGAAACGCGTCAGCCACAAATTATATAAATGGACTATCACTGTTTACTTTTCTGATGTTTATTTGTAGACAGTCATTTTGGCTTTTTCACTGTAGGTCTGTATGGTGAATTTATTGTGACATTAATTAAAACCCCCCCTGTTTTGGGTTTTTACGAAATTACTGAGTGTTCAGTCTTACTACTAACCTAATTAGAATACCATTGGTTAACTATAACAAATGCATTTAAAAATTGTTGAACCATCATTTGATGGATTTATGATAGAGTGCAGGGGACGGGAGGGTTCCTAGCTTTGGATCCTCGTTTTTTGTTTCTTCCTATGCCCCTGGCTCCCTGGTAGACAGACCTTCGACAGGCTGCCGACCTGAGACAGGTTCTGCTGCGGAATCCCAAGGAGAAGCGCCCAGACTGCCAGACTGTCGTCCGCCGCTGTCGACAACCGCCATCACCGACCGGAGCCGCCGTGCTCCCGTTTGCCTAAGAACGTCATTTGATCCAAGGACGCTCTCGTCCGCATCGTCGCCACTGTATCCTGCTGGAGAAGGCCTGCCCGTCGACATGCCGAGGAGCATCCGTCCGCGGGTTTCCCGCCACCCAAAGAACACAGAGAAGCCAATGACTTGATGCCCTTGCTGGGCCACAGTTCTTCAAACTCTTTGTGGTCCAGAACTATCGACACCGAGGTGCCCCGCACGCCTCTTCCTGCACTGCTAGGAACAAAGCTGCCACTTCACTGTCGTAGCTCACCCTGTTCTCTGTTGGATGTTCGATGACCTGTGACCCCTGCCTTAAAGGGAGAGCACTCAAGAAGGGCCGTCGATTCCCCACCGAGGAACGCTACAACGCCAGGTACTTTGGGGTTGCAGAACTATTGGGAAGTCTATTGTGAACAATGTATGGACTGGGCTTGTATCTGTATTCTACAGGTTGCCCAGGTGGGGGATCTCCACACAGAGCTGTGTTTAACGGTAGCGACCAGTATTCTGCCAATTGTTCAACCGTCTTCCTTTCCTTCCTCTCTCTACTGCTGGTTTCCTCTTTATTGATCTGTGTGACATTTTTAATGCACTTTAATGAGATCTGATAATATTTGTGGTACCACTGTAGAACTGTATATATTTACCATTATTGATTTTCTGAGCACAAAGTGAGTTATTGTGATAGTGTACATAACCTTGAATATTAATTATATAAAGACTGTGTTTTAACTAATGCAGTTTGTGGACATTCCTTTGTGGGGGGTTGGAGACAACACTGTACTTAAGAACCAGCCTGCATCACCTCCTGAGAAGCTGGACCTTGATTGCTCGACCACGTACCAATAATAGAGAATCTTGGCTGGGGTCCTCTGTGCCTCTCCTCTACCATATAGAAAGCAGAAGTACAGACCCCTCCTCCAGTCTTTACGTATGTTCCCACTATTCAAGGAGGACCTCCACTTGAAGGCTGAGGCAGTTCTAGAGTGTGGATGGAGTTGCTAGTTTGAACTAGCAGTGGAAAGGAGAGGGACCCTCAGGGGCCACTCATGCATAAAAAGGGGGCCTGGTGCTAGGGGTCACCGGTTAGTGCTAGAAGTACTCACCAGTCCCAGGCTCACTCGGACCCAAACTTTGCCAGTTCAGTCCACTTCGCTTGCAGGTTCAAACGTGGCAAAAAGGACATCTATGCGGCTTTCAGTTCCTGAGATACTGTGAGGATTCCCAAATTCGACAGTGGCGATTTCTCTGCTCCAGGTGGATGAATCAACCTGGCTTCAGTGCAGCAGGCTTCAGGGGCAAGAGGGCCACAAATGCAGCACACTTGCAAAGGTTGTTGCCGTGGCAGGGCAACACAGTAACAGCGTATGCTCCGGTCCTGGCGCACTCGTCCCACCTCGGACCTGGGAATGCCAAGTGTACGAAATTCAGTGTGAAGGTGCCGTGGACACAGAGCTAACAGTATACCAAGTTTCGAGGGCCTCCTCAAAAGGGCATCGGAGACAGAGCAAAGGTCCTGCGTAAGCTGGTCAGTCCACTGGTTGGCCCAGGGACACTTTCGAGAAAGCTTATTTGCAGGTTTTGGTGAAGGTGCCAAGAATAGTTGGTCCCACTTTTCCAATGGGTCAAAGCGTCTTCGCAGACCTTCTAGGACGACCAGATGCAGAGAGGTCCCATGGGACGACAGTGGGCTCAGCGTGCCAAACCTTCCAGCGGGTCACTAGCAGTTCCTCGACTCAGCTTCGTAGTTTCAGGATACTTGGATCCTTTCCTTCGTTCAGTGAGAACTCCAGAGATCGACATGGTGTGGGTGTTTTAGGCCTCCTCTTGTCAAAAGTTCCCTTCGCTCCAAAACAGAGAAGACCCAGTGGGAGATCTGCTCACAAACACACACTCCATATGTGGACCAATCATGGACCACAGTTGTCCCAGTCATTCACAGCACTCCAGACTCTCTGGCACCCAGGAATTGTATTGGGGGCAGACACCCCAGCCTGCATCCTGGAGGCACACAGAGAAGGCATGCAGAAGCCTGCGAAAGCATTGCGTTTCGCAGGAAAATGCATGACCAAATAAGGACCGACCCGGGTCGACTCGACCTGGGGAAGGTGAAGGGTCAAGATGGCCAAAGGACAGGTCAAAGAACCTCATGGCATGGCTATGTGGAGCCAGGCCACCTATCGTGCCAAACACGGTTAACGCGGTTTACATAGCAGGAAAGGGTTAAAAATAAAGCAAAAAGATAGCTACCACTAGCCCCGTCCCTGACACATCTGCACATCTCACAAAAAGTCCATCGAGAGTATCTAGGGACTTTGGAAAATGACTACAGACCCAAGTACACTGTACCGGAAGGTACATTGTGTACTTGTTACATGTTGCAGAAAAGTTGCAACATTGGAAAAGGACTAAGGGAAACAAAGTCTCCCGGTACTGACTGTCTTAAGGGCATGTCAGTTTCCCCATCAAAAGTGAGGGAAAGCCCAGAGGAGTGCAGCTGAAAGCTGTGCTTCTCTGGCAAAGTCAGTCTATGGTGTCTATGGTGTCTAAACAGCAGCAAAAAGTTTGGGGGTGTACACATGAATGGAAAATTACATACAATTATGAAATCTTTCCTAACACATAGTGTAACGAAAGCATTAGGTGACGAGGTGCATGACTATCTAACAGCAATAACTGCAAGTGTTTCCTTCATGTCTCAACAGGTCAAGAACTGAAGGGAGGGGTCAAAGAGAAGCGATAAAGACAATCAACCCATTGAAGCAGAAGATTTGTTAAAGCAACCCCGTCTGTATCCAGGGCACCAGGTGGTGGCACGAAGGTTTTACGCACTTGGAGTATGCCCCATTTTGAAGGACCATATGAGGTGGAAGAAATTACCCCCACAGCTGCCAAGTTGAAAGGAAGAAGGGCTTGGCTGTATTTGCACGACAAACCAAATAAAGGAGAAACCCTGACCCCAGCTACAGGCGGTGAAGCAAGAGAAGAAGTTCCACACATGTGGACTCGTTCAACGGCCAAGAGAAAAGACAAGGAGAATAAAGAGCACAAAAGCACTGAATTGAGGACCAATATCTTTCAACATTCGATAAGGAATAAATAGACTTACAGTTATCCTGGAACTTTTTTTAGATAGGATCAAGAGACAATGGGCCTCATTAGGCGGCCACGGAATGAACGGTGCCGGTAACGGACTGGCACCGTTCATTCCGGGATGCCCTATTACGAGGTCAGCAGTGGATCCCACTAATGAATACCGGGTCAGACCAGGCGTCCTTAGCGGGACCCGCTAGCAGACCAGGATGCTAACAACGGGCGCATCATTAACGGGCCCGTTGTTATCATCCTCCCCATTCCCATTGAGCCCCTATGGGGCTCAATGGGAATGGGGATTCATTTTTACCGGGGCCCAGAAAGGGCAATTACTGGGTCCGCCAAGGTCAGCATGACCTAGTTATTGACCTTTACTGGGCCACAGTAAAAAATCATTACCGGCGGCAGCCGTGCCCTTAATAAGGGCACGGCTAGTCCCAGGGTCGTAATGAGGCCCAATGCTTAAAAAAACTCGAGCTGAAAGAAGAGAAGCACACCTTATCTGTATGTTACCCATTGTAATAACATTACACACATTCTTGTATGCTGTTTCTAACTTATATATTGCAGTCTTATACTGCTTTAATAAGAAACATTAATATCGAGACGTTTTTTGGCAATCCTAAGAACAATCATATTGCAGTTCTTGATATAAAGGGGTGGTCTTTGGAGAATTACAGAGTTATATATTAAAAGTCTAAGCAAACACGTGGAGGTGTCAGAATGTTAGAGGCTCATTGCCATCAAGAAAGTCAATGAGTTTTTGTGGAATAATAATTGTAATATCATTCTGAGTTATGATTTGTGTTTTCCTTCTGATTATTATTGCATTTAGACATATTAGAAGAAATAATACAGATATGGTGGGTAACAATGAATAATTTACTATTGTCCCCAATGAAAGCACAAACAGTATACTTCATAAACTTACTAGGCACATATTTCGATTTAAAAGGGGGGGAGGGTTGTGGAAAACCATGAAAATATAAATAGTATCTTGATAATTTGGCTCATTTAAACAATAATCAATGGTATCAGCACATGGAGGTGGGAGAGGGTACGTCAGATGAAAGCTACTACGCCTGTTCCTTAATACTGTATGCCATGAACGCAGCAAGGACATTTATTGCCAAAGAAATGCCTGCACAGGATGCAAAATGTCTCAGTCATCTAGCAGCGTGTACAATCAGAGGGCACTTCGAAGGAAAATGGGCAACTTTACGATGGCGATCAAGAGGAACATTTCCATACGAAGATACTTATGTGAAAACAAGGAGGATGGAAAGTGGAATGGGGTGGACAAGCAAAAAAACCAAAAAACTCATGTACCCAGCCCGGATTGGAAGAGAACAAATACAAATTGTCGAGAAGCAGATAGACTGCTCAGATATGACTGTAAGATCAGGTGAACTAGGATGCTACGAGAGACCTCAGCTATTGGTATATGGACGTGTTGCCCCCAGTACCGGATGGGAAGAAGGACTATTATCTTGGGACAGCTGAAGAAGAGCCCTATATGGTACTCCATGTTTTGCCCCTATACCGCTTCGAGTGTACGAGAGACGATATGCACTCAGACAACCGTATCAAATGTATCCTTGCACTGAAAGAGTGGAAGTATATCGTGTGGAAGGGTGTCAGCATGCACCACTCGACAGCATGGAGCGCTGTGTGAAATCTGATGAGGGCAGAGTGATGTCATGAAGAAGACATTCTGAAACGATATGAACATATTTAAGAATGACAATGTAACTGAAGCAACAAGAGAAACCTGTGAAATAAAAGAGTAATCATGTATGCAAAAGAAGATAAAGTAACTTGCTGACTAATAAGTGTAAATACGCAGTAACGAAAGGTAGATAAGACATATAGAAGCTTGCTATAGAGGAATATATAATGTGGATAGGACTCCATAATTGGAAGATGGACGTTGGCTCATGTTTAGATTCAATCCAGCTACCTCAGAGACAGACGAAGGTTGCAGAGTCAGGAGACGCTGTGTGCAAAACAAAGAGGAATCTATGTTGGCCTCGGATCAAGGATGCTATTTTTCGGGAATACCCGCAAAGCACAAATGGAGGCAGACAGATAAACCATGTGCGTGAGACATATTTCTCTTAGATTAAAGAAGAAGAAAACATCTGCAAGAACTAAGTATTGGACAATTAAAAGTGTATAAAGTCTATACAAGAGGGAGTGAGCAAGTATCTAGAGGAGCAATAACACCAAGCATAATTGAATCAAATAGCAGTAAATAAAAGGTTGAAATTGACAAATGTGCAGTCTCTTCACACGTGAATCAGAAGTCGAAAACAAGGGCTATTCATTAAGCTGTAGATGAAGATAGTGTTGTGCTTACACTCCCTTGGATGTCCCAAAACAGAGAGCAGGCTACAAAGCCAACTACAGATCGGAAAATGGGGCTTATGGTCAGACTGATAAGAGATGATGGACTAATGGGAAAGTGGGGAGTAATCTGACGTGATTCAAGCACCTGGGTTTTGTTTCGCTTATGTGCTGCTAATGATCCGAAAGTCCAACTTTCGGCTGGGTGGGAATGCCAACCAATCAGTGGGTCTATGGGGTAACCTGCTATACAATGTTGCATAGACCAATCCGCTTCCATCTTGTCCGCTATAATCGGTATTATATGTATTTAGAGGTTGTTCGAGACGTGCCCTACAGATAATGTACAGCCAATGGTGTACTATCCCTATGTATTCTATAAATAGATATTTTCCCCTAACCAATCCCTCCCATCGATAGGTTTTACAGTTTGCCGCGTAGGATGACATCATAGATGATGCATATTGGGGTATAAAACCTCTGTGTTATCAAGTTTGTATGTCTGTGTGCAAGCATATGTCCGATGTCTGCCAGTTTGCCCTGCTTTATTAAAATGAGAATAAAGTAGTACTTTCCCATATTATTTGAATCTGTCCAGTGAATTAGTCTGAGATTTGTATTGGTAATTCCATCTAGCGCAAGAGACACTAAAGGTATTAGAGCACAACAGCATGCTTGTTCATGGTAAAAGGAAAGACCTGACACAACAATTGTAATCTAAAATAAGATGATTGCACAACCTCCCCCACTTGATGTTTAATACCTTAATTTGATTGCCAGATGAGCGCTAAATCCCTTACTTTTTCATCATAATAAGTCGGAAGCCCAAAGTGGATTGATGCTACAGAGTGACAGGAAGTAGGAGCCTGGATCCACGGAAGACTGCTTCAATTTTTGTGGGTTTTAACTGAAGTCAATTCAAGAGTAAACAACATTTAGGTCAGACACCTTAAAATGCGCCTCAGTGCCATCAGTATGAGAGTGGTATTAAAGCCTGATTTTGACAAATAGAACCATCAGAGGTTGAATGTAAAGGTTAAATGCAGTCCTTTGTCATAGCCCTTCTTCTTTGCCTTGGTCCTTCTCCTTCATCCAAGTGCTTTGTCAGTCCTTTTTTGTTGCAGCCCTATATCACAGTTCTGATCCTTCAGCACAGCGATTCAGCTTTGTCACAGTCTTTCGCCTTCCATCACACTATTTTTTCAGTTTTCTTCCTTCATCAGTCCTTCTCTCCTCCTTCAACCCTGGTCTTCTCCTTCATCCTAGTAGTTCCCCTTCATCAAAGCCCTTCACTTTCAATGCAGTCCTTCAGCTTTGTTGTAACTATCTTCTTTTGTCACAATGCTTCGTCGCAGACCTTATTCTTCACAACAGTCCTAGTCCTTCATCACATTACTTTGTCACACTCCCTCTCCTTCACCAGAGTCCTTCAGCTTTGTTGTAGTCCTTCCCCTACATCACAGTTCTTCATCACAATCCTTCTACTTCAATACAGTCTTTCATCACCATTATTTTCCTTCATCACAGTCCTTCTCTTCTTCGTCAGAGCCATTCTCCTTCACCACACTCTTTCTCCTTCATCACAGTCCTCCTTTTTCACAGTCCTTCTGCTATTTTACAGTTCCTCGCCTCTGTAGCACTCCTTTATCCTAATGAGACTATCTAGGGAACTATGAAACAGGCATTCAGAGTCTTCCTTTCTCTAGTGTTCCTTTATATGGCTTAATCTATCTTTCCTCTTTTCACCTTCATTTGTCCCTTTTCACCTTTGTCACAGTCCCTCTTCTTTTTCCACGGTCCTAAACTGCAGTCTTTGTCCAGTCCTCATTCATCACTGTTTGTCATCAGAGACTTTTTCCCTTGCCACAGTCCCTCACCTTCATCACAGTCCTTCTCCTTCATTTGTGTTATTCATCAGTATTTCTTCTTTGTAAAGCCTTATTCATCAGTACTTCACCACCAGCCTAGTCCTTCACCTTCAACATTGTCCCACACATTCATCATCGTCCTTCACCATCGTCATGGTCCCTCGTCATTTGCCAACCTCCCTTGTCACAGTCCCTGTCCTCCATGACAGTTCTTCTTCACCACAATAGTCATTTGTTAAAGTGCTTCATCACAGTCCTTTATCAGAGTGTTTCTAATCTATCTATTTCCTATCTTACAGTTCTCCTCCTTCATCACAGTCCTCGGTACGTGTTTTTTCTTTCTTCACAGAACTTCTCCTTTGTCATTGTCTTCTTTGTCATAGTCATTTTACTTCGCCAGTCTTCCTTTACATTACAGTCCTTTGTCAGCTCCTTCGTCATAGTTATTCTTCTTCAACAAAGTCCTTCTCCTTCATCAGCCTTTCTACTTCACCCCAGTCCTTCTCCTTCATCCTAGTTATTCACTGTCATCATAGTCCTTCACCTTCATCATAGTCTCTTCATGTTTTATAGTACTTCATGACCGTTTTTTTCCTTCATTACAACCCTTCTCCTTCATCATAGCCTTTCCCCTTCATCACAGTCCTTAACCTTTGTTACAGTACTTCATCACAACCCCTCAGCTTCTTCATACACCTTCCCATTCATCGCAGTCTTCATTCACAGTCCTCCTCTTTCCTTAGTCCTTCATCAGCCACACTCCTTTGTCACAGTCCTTCTCCTTCATCACAGTCAATTCCCTTCATCACAGTCCTTCTGTTTTATCACAGTCCTTCCCCTTTGTAATAATTCCACATTTGAACCAAACTGTATCAGGCACAGTCACTGAGTCAGTCACAGTCTTCCTCTCTTTCGCCTCCACATTGCTTTATCTAGCTTTTGTTCTCTTACCCCTCCATATGTCCCTTGCAGTCACTCTGTGTCTTGGTTTCTTTCTTCATTCGTATCTCTTTGTCTTTCGCTCTATTTTCCTTCCTTTCACAGTGGAGTGGACATGTCTGCATGGGGAATCTGTAAACAGATGGACAATGAAAACATAAAGTGTGATGTAATGTATGAGAACTTCACTTTCTTATTCTGAAACAACCTTCCGAGCCGGCGTATGGATCTGCTTGTGGTAATTCTATATTTTACAACCAGCAGACTTGATTGATTGTGGGGTTTCAGGTAATACTGGCACTTAGCCTCTATTATTATGTGTGAAAACTGCAGGCAAGGACTGAGTAAAGCAGCTGCCTCTGTCGCCCTGCAGGTAAATCACAAGGCATGAACTATTTGCAAATAATTGAAAGTCTGAAAAGAGCATATGGCATTCACACTATGGGCTCTTCCTTAGATCAGTTATAACTAGCATGTTTACATCAATGTTGATGCTGCTTTTGCATGGATATGCCTGATAAACCGTAACTGGGTGTTGGAACAGCATACTATTGTTTTAGCCTCAGCCACTATTAATCAAATAGTGGACTCCTTCATACACATGGGGACTTATGAGGAGTTGTATTACCTCAGGTAATACCACCACACTCCTTTACCATTCCCGCATGCAGTAAAGTGGAAGGGTTTGCATGATTAGAAGCCACGCAGACCCTTCTATTATTCCCCATTTTGGAGTCCCACAGGACTTCATGGAGATGGGTTATTATTGCATGTACCAATTCCCCTTCTGTGAAGGTAATGACCTCTACACAAAGAAGCAAAATTCAGACTGCAGAATGCCAGATGTTTAACCGCTATCAACAATGCCGTGGTCTCATAACATGTCTGTGTATATTCTATTTTGGATTGGTACAATCTCTTCTTTTGGTCCACCAATAAATTGATTCTTTGTGGTTAGACTGTTCAATTGGACATTGGTTATGGCCCTGAGCGATTGGGGCTTAAAGGTGGGTTTGACATTATTGGTGATGTCATGCTGGATGGTACAGCGCTGTTACAAATGCCATATCATATCATACAACGATCAAACGCATTTTATGAGCCTTCACAGGCCTTGTGCCTTAGCTGCTGATTTTAAATGTTTGAAGTATTTCATCATCCAGCAGAGGCTAACAGTCACATCTTGTAATCTAAAATATTGGCTGTGCCAGTGCTTGTTCGCATATGGGTTAATTTTGGATATTCTGAAAACTGAACTGAATTATACTACTCACTGGTCCCTGAACTCAGCCCTAGTTACTATGATCATGAGATGACAACTCCTTCTGATATATTGTTAAAGGGAACATTGGATCTTTAAAATCTATATGTATATAATTTTTTGGCTAGAATAAGCTTTAGTCTGCAAAATTTGGGGAACTATAACTACAGAAATAAATCAGAAACTGCGATAATTTTTCCATCAGAGCGCAGTGGTGTGATAAGGCTTTTGCGTTTCAACCAATTTCCCTTCCATGAGGCCTGAGTTAATGTGGCATGCATTTCACTGCTGGTTCAGTAAAAACTCATCTCTGTTGTCACGGAAGACCTCGGACTCCGCTCCTGCAGCAGGTGGTGACTCAGCAAGAGACAGCGAGATTTCTGGCGGGAATCCATAACGACTCCACTCTCCGGAGACCATGCGTCAGGGTTGGTTAACTGTACTTACACTGAAACGGTTTAACATTCCCCTGATGAAGAGGGATTGGCAGTGACTGCCAGGCCTATCACGGGAAGCATGGAACAGAAGATGGGGCGTGCGGGAATAAGTCAGAGTGTTTTTCTCTATCACACACTGAAAACGTATGTGTTTAGGCAGATGGGCCACGGTGATGGTGAAAGGTATGGCATAGATAGGGCCCATCAGATGTTTTGGACTACAAATCCCAGCACAGGCAACAGTGATATAATTGTAAGCATTGTAATTGGTTATTTATAACGGCTTAATACCCAGAGATTTCTAAGCACGGACCCGGAGATCGAACTTTTCTCTGCGGCATCTTGCTTCCAAGGCGAGCGTGTTGCCCCTGAGCTATCCTCTCGAGACAAAAACGCAAGCCATGGGAGTCATGGTCCAAAACATCAAGAAAGCCTCAGGTTCCAGACGCCTGTGATAGAGGCTACATTTCTAATTGACAGTCTTCTCGGCAGTGCCTTTGCTGCCTGGGACAGCCAAGGGGTCCATCCCATCTCCAGTACTATCCAAGATGTATGTGGAGCTGCTGGAAGGTATGGTACACAGGTTTTGTGTATTCATTCACTAAAACAGAGGAAGGGTTCAAGACCAGGGTACATGAGGGTGGACGGAGTCCCCTCACTTTTTTCAGACATCCCCTCACTTTTTCCAGAGGGAGCATTCATTTGCTAGTTTCTGGAGACACCACATTGAATTGATATGTTGATGAGTCCCTCCCCTCCCTTTTTTAGGACTTGGCCCTTGTACGAACGTGACGCCCATCTCTGTCTTTGGGTGTCATATGAAGTGTGTGCACATCGCATGGGTTGTTGCTTGGCAGCGACCGGCCGCACTGCCGCCATTGGCAAGTTCCTGCTTTGTGCAGTGGAGGTAGGCAGTGTGATATCCAGTCTCTTTTATCAACTCTGGCTCAAGACGTCATCATGTCTACCATGGCACAGATGGTCAAGTATGGCCTCATCACGAGTTGGGCGCTAACCCCGGTGGTAATACCGCCGGGGCTAATAGCCCTACCGCCAAACCCCCCCAGCGCTATTAGCACCGGATCACGGGTTTGGCACAACGGTAGGTCCCCATTCCCCATTGGGCCCATTCGGGAATTTCAAATGTTTGGCGCTATTACCGCTGGCGGTATTACCACCAGTGGTAATGGCACCGAAAATCAGCAAAATCGCTGCGGATTTGCCCCCAGCTCAGAGCTGGGGGTAAATCCACCAAGCCCGTGATTTGGCAGACCCTTAAATGCAGCGGTAATAGCGTTACTGCTGAGTTTAAGGGTTACCGCCAAACTCGTGATGAGGCTGGCAAGCTGTTGAAAGTAAGTATCTCCCACAAGGCAGTAACCCCCCCTCAGTGAGAGGCAATAAAGGACACGCCCCAGAATGAGACCAGGAGCAAGTGCGGGTGAAGTAAAAGGGTTTTTATATAAATTGGTATAGGGCATGCAAAGGACTCTGCAAGCTCCGAGAGCGCTCTGTCTCACAATAGCAAAGACAGTCATATTTATTACAAAAATACGCCATGCATCCTGTAAGCTACATGGGGCACAGAGTCTCGGGGATTGGGTGGCGTTGACTAAACTATAGGCAATGTATCGAAGAGCTGCTCCAGGATTGGTGGACATCTGCGTGGTGCCAACGTGGGGTGGACGGGTCAGCTGGGCTTGTCGGGTGGAGCTGCCCTTGTGGCCACACACACACACACACCCCACTTTATACAATCCCAGTTGTCCTGCAAATCCTACACTACGTTACTCTAAGTCAAGTGGGAGACAAAAAAGACAGCATGCAATGTGAAGCTTCACCAATACATCAGTATGCAATTACTCTTGGCCTAACAACCCGGTCTCATAAGTCCAGGTGTCTTGCCAGGGGGCAGGGGTAAGCTGCCTTGTCATTCTATTCTGTTAGATGTGGTGAGGGATTGTTTTACGACATGTTAGTACAGGGGTGAATAACTGTCTCTATGGCCCGTTAACTTGCGGTGAACTGGAGTACTATTGGATCAGAAAGGGCACATATCTGGCCCCTCAAAGGAGGTGGGATTTAGGACCAGGTAGCACATAATTCACTTGGACAAGCCATGGCGGCCGCTGACATGGGAGAGGTAAATACTTGAAGCGGGTCCAGCAGAAATGTGGGGAGGCGGGGCTGTGCTGTTCGAACACCAGCAAGCCCTGGCGGGACTTGGCGGGAGGAGGGGGAGATAGCCTTGTAACTCCAAGCAATTCTCTATTCACTGGGCTGCACAATATACCATAAGAGGGGATAGATGTTAACATTAATAGCATTAGGATGATTACATGTTTCTATCGTTTATGAATTCATATATTTCTTCATTCATAACAATGGAGGTTGGCAGTAGCTCAAGCAATACATAATGTTACTTGAACACATACTGATAATTCATAGGACATACAGACGAATAACAAACGTGAGGTAGCGTCAGGTTGGATTGTGTACTCAGGAGCATGGAAGCAATATTTGTTTACATTTTCATTTATAATAAAAACTAGCTCAACATCCTTGAGGACCGTCCTCCACTTTTAAAACGTATTTAACTACATTATACACAAGCATTCCATGTATTGCTTTTCGCTTTATCCTTTGTACATTAGCAGCAATCATTAGTTAGCACGAGGTGGGCTCTTTGGAGAGTTTACATTAGACCTTCAGGGCTCATGGTGTCTTGCGGCGGGCAGGGGTCATCTTCGCTTTAATAACTTTATACGTTTTATCCCTTTCCAACACCCATTTTAGCATTTGCAAACAACCCTGTGAACCATTGGGGTTTGGTATGTGTGGTTAGCACTTCATCTGGGGGATCTGGGCAGGCGTTCATGGAGGCCGGTCATGGACACCATATATTTTAAATGTTGGGGGTCAGATGCAGGGTTGTGGCTTGTTTGATTGGGATGATTCTTGTAATTTTCCAGACTCCGGCTACATGTCAGGTCACTTCTAGGGCAGTGATGTACTGCGGAAGGTAAACGATACAGTGTTTGTTCTGATACTTGTTCGTATCTGGTTGCTCGTGAGAACGGGCCTTCAGCGGATCTGCCATGGGGTGGAGGCGCGGGGAAAGTGCATGGCTATCTGTGCGCGATTAGCGAGGGCCAAGCTACAGCTTTCGCATGCAGGCTATTTTGCTTGGGCTTTGGTCAGTGCGTCTAAAATGGAGTCTTAATGTTTTCAAAATGGTGTCTATGATACGTTACACTACGGGGCGCGTGGCCTTAGGTGTCGTTCAGCAGCCACCCTGCCTCCCGGGCCCAGGTGCATGGGGGCCCGCTGATGAGCCATAGGTCTCACGAAGGTGGGCAATGTGGGGGAGGGTGTCCTACAGACCTATCCTCCCATACATTTCCCCCCTTTTCGTTACTTAAGTAACGAATACTGTAACTCACCCAACCTCTAGCGTTCCTTCTCATCGGCAACCACTTCATCCCATGCCGGTGTTCCGTTTATTGGCATCCAGGCTCTACACACCCCTCGAAGACTCTCCCCCCTCCTAGCATATTCATCCGGTGTGCAAGTCATATATATACATCCCCCATCTCCTTCAAGATCTACCCATACCTCTGTGTACCATTCTCGTTCTCGGGGCTCCTTTGTTGTGGTATGGTACAATCTGTCCACTATGTCCCCATCATAGTATAATGGCACCATTCTGTACTTGGGTTCAGGGTCCTCACCCGTCTGTACTTGTGCTTCTTGAATGATCTTTGCTGCTCCTCTAGCGTTGCCCATTGTCACCATCATCATTGCACCATTAGGTACTGCATTTACGCAGCATCGAAGACCTAACTGGCACACACAAAAAATCAGGAGTAAAAATACCACGATGTGCATCAACATTTTGATGGTCAGCCCCAGCCAGGATGGTACCCAGGAAAAAATGTTGTCAAACCAAGTGCTTGCGTTCGCTCCACCTTCGTTCCTCATTCGTTCTCCCAGATTGTGCACCACCGCATTAAGGTGTGACAGTGTCCCATTATCCGCGTCTTCAGAGGGTACGAATGTGCAGCACGCGCTCCCGATTTTTCGGCAAACACCTCCATCCATCGCTGTTAACAGGTCTAGGATATACCTGTTCTGCATGGTCTGCATGGTCTGGCTGGACTGCCCCTTTTGGGGTGGGGCCAAGCCTGATTTGCATATGGTCTTTCCCTTCTGTAATGGCTTGGCAGGCGAAGAACGGTGGTCTGGAGGGTTGCCCAGAGCATTGCCAGTGGCTAAGATTAATTCTAAACCTTCCAGCCATCACCTCTTTGTTTTTGCTATGTCACCCCGAGTGGGACGGGTATGCCCAGACGTGGGTCCCGTGCCTGCTGGGCCTAGAGACCCAAGCTACTCCTCACTGATGAGCCTCAACAAGGGCGAAACATGTTTGGGGAGGCTTGTGGTCTCGTGCAGAAGGGATGTGGCCTAGCAGTTCGGGCTGGACTGCCCCTTTTGGGGTGGGGCCAAGCCTGATTTGCATATGGTCTTTCCCTTCTGTAATGGCTTGGCAGGCGAAGAACGGTGGTCTGGAGGGTTGCCCAGAGCATTGCCAGTGGCTAAGATTAATTCTAAACCTTCCAGCCATCACCTCTTTGTTTTTGCTATGTCACCCCGAGTGGGACGGGTATGCCCAGACGTGGGTCCCGTGCCTGCTGGGCCTAGAGACCCAAGCTACTCATCACTGATGAGCCTCAACAAGGGCGAAACATGTTTGGGGATGCTTGTGGTCTCGTGCAGAAGGGATGTGGCCTAGCAGTTCGGGCTGGACTGCCCCTTTTGGGGTGGGGCCAAGCCTGATTTGCATATGGTCTTTCCCTTCTGTAATGGCTTGGCAGGCGAAGAACGGTGGTCTGGAGGGTTGCCCAGAGCATTGCCAGTGGCTAAGATTAATTCTAAACCTTCCAGCCATCACCTCTTTGTTTTTGCTATGTCACCCCGAGTGGGACGGGTATGCCCAGACGTGGGTCCCGTGCCTGCTGGGCCTAGAGACCCAAGCTACTCCTCACTGATGAGCCTCAACAAGGGCGAAACATGTTTGGGGATGCTTGTGGTCTCGTGCAGAAGGGATGTGGCCTAGCAGTTCGGGCTGGACTGCCCTTTTTGGGGTGGGGCCAAGCCTGATTTGCATATGGTCTTTCCCTTCTGTAATGGCTTGGCAGGCGAAGAACGTTGGTCTGGAGGGTTGCCCAGAGCATTGCCAGTGGCTAAGATTAATTCTAAACCTTCCAGCCATCACCTCTTTGTTTTTGCTATGTCACCCCGAGTGGGACGGGTATGCCCAGACATGGGTCCCGTGCCTGCTGGGCCTAGAGACCCAAGCTACTCCTCACTGATGAGCCTCAACAAGGGCGAAACATGTTTGGGGATGCTTGTGGTCTCGTGCAGAAGGGATGTGGCCTAGCAGTTCGGGCTGGACTGCCCCTTTTGGGGTGGGGCCAAGCCTGATTTGCATATGGTCTTTCCCTTCTGTAATGGCTTGGCAGGCGAAGAACGGTGGTCTGGAGGGTTGCCCAGAGCATTGCCAGTGGCTAAGATTAATTCTAAACCTTCCAGCCATCACCTCTTTGTTTTTGCTATGTCACCCCGAGTGGGACGGGTATGCCCAGACATGGGTCCCGTGCCTGCTGGGCCTAGAGACCCAAGCTACTCCTCACTGATGAGCCTCAACAAGGGCGAAACATGTTTGGGGATGCTTGTGGTCTCGTGCAGAAGGGATGTGGCCTAGCAGTTCGGGCTGGACTGCCCCTTTTGGGGTGGGGCCAAGCCTGATTTGCATATGGTCTTTCCCTTCTGTAATGGCTTGGCAGGCGAAGAACGGTGGTCTGGAGGGTTGCCCAGAGCATTGCCAGTGGCTAAGATTAATTCTAAACCTTCCAGCCATCACCTCTTTGTTTTTGCTATGTCACCCCGAGTGGGACGGGTATGCCCAGACATGGGTCCCGTGCCTGCTGGGCCTAGAGACCCAAGCTACTCCTCACTGATGAGCCTCAACAAGGGCGAAACATGTTTGGGGATGCTTGTGGTCTCGTGCAGAAGGGATGTGGCCTAGCAGTTCGGGCTGGACTGCCCCTTTTGGGGTGGGGCCAAGCCTGATTTGCATATGGTCTTTCCCTTCTGTAATGGCTTGGCAGGCGAAGAACGGTGGTCTGGAGGGTTGCCCAGAGCATTGCCAGTGGCTAAGATTAATTCTAAACCTTCCAGCCATCACCTCTTTGTTTTTGCTATGTCACCCCGAGTGGGACGGGTATGCCCAGACGTGGGTCCCGTGCCTGCTGGGCCTAGAGACCCAAGCTACTCCTCACTGATGAGCCTCAACAAGGGCGAAACATGTTTGGGGATGCTTGTGGTCTCGTGCAGAAGGGATGTGGCCTAGCAGTTCGGGCTGGACTGCCCCTTTTGGGGTGGGGCCAAGCCTGATTTGCATATGGTCTTTCCCTTCTGTAATGGCTTGGCAGGCGAAGAACGGTGGTCTGGAGGGTTGCCCAGAGCATTGCCAGTGGCTAAGATTAATTCTAAACCTTCCAGCCATCACCTCTTTGTTTTTGCTATGTCACCCCGAGTGGGACGGGTATGCCCAGACGTGGGTCCCGTGCCTGCTGGGCCTAGAGACCCAAGCTACTCCTCACTGATGAGCCTCAACAAGGGCGAAACATGTTTGGGGATGCTTGTGGTCTCGTGCAGAAGGGATGTGGCCTAGCAGTTCGGGCTGGACTGCCCCTTTTGGGGTGGGGCCAAGCCTGATTTGCATATGGTCTTTCCCTTCTGTAATGGCTTGGCAGGCGAAGAAAGGTGGTCTGGAGGGTTGCCCAGAGCATTGCCAGTGGCTAAGATTAATTCTAAACCTTCCAGCCATCACCTCTTTGTTTTTGCTATGTCACCCCGAGTGGGACGGGTATGCCCAGACGTGGGTCCCGTGACTGCTGGGCCTAGAGACCCAAGCTACTCCTCACTGATGAGCCTCAACAAGGGCGAAAAATGCTTGGGGATGCTTGTGGTCTCGTGCAGAAGGGATGTGGCCTAGCAGTTCGGGCTGGACTGCCCCTTTTGGGGTGGGGCCAAGCCTGATTTGCATATGGTCTTTCCCTTCTGTAATGGCTTGGCAGGCGAAGAACGGTGGTCTGGAGGGTTGCCCAGAGCATTGCCAGTGGCTAAGATTAATTCTAAACCTTCCAGCCATCACCTCTTTGTTTTTGCTATGTCACCCCGAGTGGGACGGGTATGCCCAGACGTGGGTCCCGTGCCTGCTGGGCCTAGAGACCCAAGCTACTCCTCACTGATGAGCCTCAACAAGGGCGAAACATGTTTGGGGATGCTTGTGGTCTCGTGCAGAAGGGATGTGGCCTAGCAGTTCGGGCTGGACTGCCCCTTTTGGGGTGGGGCCAAGCCTGATTTGCATATGGTCTTTCCCTTCTGTAATGGCTTGGCAGGCGAAGAACGGTGGTCTGGAGGGTTGCCCAGAGCATTGCCAGTGGCTAAGATTAATTCTAAACCTTCCAGCCATCACCTCTTTGTTTTTGCTATGTCACCCCGAGTGGGACGGGTATGCCCAGACGTGGGTCCCGTGCCTGCTGGGCCTAGAGACCCAAGCTACTCCTCACTGATGAGCCTCAACAAGGGCGAAACATGTTTGGGGATGCTTGTGGTCTCGTGCAGAAGGGATGTGGCCTAGCAGTTCGGGCTGGACTGCCCCTTTTGGGGTGGGGCCAAGCCTGATTTGCATATGGTCTTTCCCTTCTGTAATGGCTTGGCAGGCGAAGAACGGTGGTCTGGAGGGTTGCCCAGAGCATTGCCAGTGGCTAAGATTAATTCTAAACCTTCCAGCCATCACCTCTTTGTTTTTGCTATGTCACCCCGAGTGGGACGGGTATGCCCAGACGTGGGTCCCGTGCCTGCTGGGCCTAGAGACCCAAGCTACTCCTCACTGATGAGCCTCAACAAGGGCGAAACATGTTTGGGGAGGCTTGTGGTCTCGTGCAGAAGGGATGTGGCATAGCAGTTCCTGCTGGACTGCCCCTTTTGGGGTGGGGCCAAGCCTGATTTGCATATGGTCTTTCCCTTCTGTAATGGCTTGGCAGGCGAAGAACGGTGGTCTGGAGGGTTGCCCAGAGCATTGCCAGTGGCTAAGATTAATTCTAAACCTTCCAGCCATCACCTCTTTGTTTTTGCTATGTCACCCCGAGTGGGACGGGTATGCCCAGACGTGGGTCCCGTGCCTGCTGGGCCTAGAGACCCAAGCTACTCCTCACTAATGAGCCTCAACAAGGGCGAAACATGTTTGGGGATGCTTGTGGTCTCGTGCAGAAGGGATGTGGCCTAGCAGTTCGGGCTGGACTGCCCCTTTTGGGGTGGGGCCAAGCCTGATTTGCATATGGTCTTTCCCTTCTGTAATGGCTTGGCAGGCGAAGAACGGTGGTCTGGAGGGTTGCCCAGAGCATTGCCAGTGGCTAAGATTAATTCTAAACCTTCCAGCCATCACCTCTTTGTTTTTGCTATGTCACCCCGAGTGGGACGGGTATGCCCAGACGTGGGTCCCGTGCCTGCTGGGCCTAGAGACCCAAGCTACTCCTCACTGATGAGCCTCAACAAGGGCGAAACATGTTTGGGGATGCTTGTGGTCTCGTGCAGAAGGGATGTGGCCTAGCAGTTCGGGCTGGACTGCCCCTTTTGGGGTGGGGCCAAACCTGATTTGCATATGGTCTTTCCCTTCTGTAATGGCTTGGCAGGCGAAGAACGGTGGTCTGGAGGGTTGCCCAGAGCATTGCCAGTGGCCAAGATTAGTTCTAAACCTTCCAGCCATCACCTCTTTGTTTTTGCTATGTCACCCCGAGTGGGACGGGTATGCCCAGACGTGGGTCCCGTGCCTGCTGGGCCTAGAGACCCAAGCTACTCCTCACTGATGAGCCTCAACAAGGGCGAAACATGTTTGGGGATGCTTGTGGTCTCGTGCAGAAGGGATGTGGCCTAGCAGTTCGGGCTGGACTGCCCCTTTTGGGGTGGGGCCAAGCCTGATTTGCATATGGTCTTTCCCTTCTGTAATGGCTTGGCAGGCGAAGAACGGTGGTCTGGAGGGTTGCCCAGAGCATTGCCAGTGGCTAAGATTAATTCTAAACCTTCCAGCCATCACCTCTTTGTTTTTGCTATGTCACCCCGAGTGGGACGGGTATGCCCAGACGTGGGTCCCGTGCCTGCTGGGCCTAGAGACCCAAGCTACTCCTCACTGATGAGCCTCAACAAGGGCGAAACATGTTTGGGGATGCTTGTGGTCTCGTGCAGAAGGGATGTGGCCTAGCAGTTCGGGCTGGACTGCCCCTTTTGGGGTGGGGCCAAGCCTGATTTGCATATGGTCTTTCCCTTCTGTAATGGCTTGGCAGGCGAAGAACGGTGGTCTGGAGGGTTGCCCAGAGCATTGCCAGTGGCTAAGATTAATTCTAAACCTTCCAGCCATCAAATCTTTGTTTTTGCTATGTCACCCTGAGTGGGACGGGTATGCCCAGACGTGGGTCCCGTGCCTGCTGGGCCTAGAGACCCAAGCTACTCCTCACTGATGAGCCTCAACAAGGGCGAAACATGTTTGGGGATGCTTGTGGTCTCGTGCAGAAGGGATGTGGCCTAGCAGTTCGGGCTGGACTGCCCCTTTTGGGGTGGGGCCAAGCCTGATTTGCATATGGTCTTTCCCTTCTGTAATGGCTTGGCAGGCGAAGAACGGTGGTCTGGACGGTTGCCCAAAGCATTGCCAGTGGCTAAGATTAATTCTAAACCTTCCAGCCATCACCTCTTTGTTTTTGCTATGTCACCCCGAGTGGGACG
The DNA here is from genome assembly GCF_040938575.1 of Ambystoma mexicanum. Taxonomy (NCBI): domain Eukaryota; kingdom Metazoa; phylum Chordata; class Amphibia; order Caudata; family Ambystomatidae; genus Ambystoma; species Ambystoma mexicanum. The sequence goes on from NC_090924.1 coordinate 1,315,979,651, forward strand.
GGTATGCCCAGACGTGGGTCCCGTGCCTGCTGGGCCTAGAGACCCAAGCTACTCCTCACTGATGAGCATCAACAAGGGCGAAACATGTTTGGGGATGCTTGTGGTCTCGTGCAGAAGGGATGTGGCCTAGCAGTTCGGGCTGGACTGCCCCTTTTGGGGTGGGGCCAAGCCTGATTTGCATATGGTCTTTCCCTTCTGTAATGGCTTGGCAGGCGAAGAACGGTGGTCTGGAGGGTTGCCCAGAGCATTGCCAGTGGCTAAGATTAATTCTAAACCTTTCAGCCATCACCTCTTTGTTTTTGCTATGTCACCCCGAGTGGGACGGGTATGCCCAGACGTGGGTCCCGTGCCTGCTGGGCCTAGAGACCCAAGCTACTCCTCACTGATGAGCCTCAACAAGGGCGAAACATGTTTGGGGATGCTTGTGGTCTCGTGCAGAAGGGATGTGGCCTAGCAGTTCGGGCTGGACTGCCCCTTTTGGGATGGGGCCAAGCCTGATTTGCATATGGTCTTTCCCTTCTGTAATGGCTTGGCAGGTGAAGAACGGTGGTCTGGAGGGTTGCCCAGAGCATTGCCAGTGGCTAAGATTAATTCTAAACCTTCCAGCCATCACCTCTTTGTTTTTGCTATGTCACCCCGAGTGGGACGGGTATGCCCAGACGTGGGTCCCGTGCCTGCTGGGCCAAGAGACCCAAGCTACTCCTCACTGATGAGCCTCAACAAGGGCGAAACATGTTTGGGGATGCTTGTGGTCTCGTGCAGAAGGGATGTGGCCTAGCAGTTCGGGCTGGACTGCCCCTTTTGGGGTGGGGCCAAGCCTGATTTGCATATGGTCTTTCCCTTCTGTAATGGCTTGGCAGGCGAAGAACGGTGGTCTGGAGGGTTGCCCAGAGCATTGCCAGTGGCTAAGATTAATTCTAAACCTTCCAGCCATCACCTCTTTGTTTTTGCTATGTCACCCCGAGTGGGACGGGTATGCCCAGACGTGGGTCCCGTGCCTGCTGGGCCTAGAGACCCAAGCTACTCCTCACTGATGAGCCTCAACAAGGGCGAAACATGTTTGGGGATGCTTGTGGTCTCGTGCAGAAGGGATGTGGCCTAGCAGTTCGGGCTGGACTGCCCCTTTTGGGGTGGGGCCAAACCTGATTTGCATATGGTCTTTCCCTTCTGTAATGGCTTGGCAGGCGAAGAACGGTGGTCTGGAGGGTTGCCCAGAGCATTGCCAGTGGCTAAGATTAATTCTAAACCTTCCAGCCATCACCTCTTTGTTTTTGCTATGTCACCCCAAGTGGGACGGGTATGCCCAGACGTGGGTCCCGTGCCTGCTGGGCCTAGAGACCCAAGCTACTCCTCACTGATGAGCCTCAACAAGGGCGAAACATGTTTGGGGATGCTTGTGGTCTTGTGCAGAAGGGATGTGGCCTAGCAGTTCGGGCTGGACTGCCCCTTTTGGGGTGGGGCCAAGCCTGATTTGCATATGGTCTTTCCCTTCTGTAATGGCTTGGCAGGCGAAGAACAGTGGTCTGGAGGGTTGCCCAGAGCATTGCCAGTGGCTAAGATTAATTCTAAACCTTCCAGCCATCACCTCTTTGTTTTTGCTATGTCACCCCGAGTGGGACGGGTATGCCCAGACGTGGGTCCCATGCCTGCTGGGCCTAGAGACCCAAGCTACTCCTCACTGATGAGCCTCAACAAGGGCGAAACATGTTTGGGGATGCTTGTGGTCTCGTGCAGAAGGGATGTGGCCTAGCAGTTCGGGCTGGACTGCCCCTTTTGGGGTGGGGCCAAGCCTGATTTGCATATGGTCTTTCCCTTCTGTAATGGCTTGGCAGGCGAAGAACGGTGGTCTGGAGGGTTGCCCAGAGCATTGCCAGTGGCTAAGATTAATTCTAAACCTTCCAGCCATCACCTCTTTGTTTTTGCTATGTCACCCCGAGTGGGACGGGTATGCCCAGACGTGGGTCCCGTGCCTGCTGGGCCTAGAGACCCAAGCTACTCCTCACTGATGAGCCTCAACAAGGGCGAAACATGTTTGGGGATGCTTGTGGTCTCGTGCAGAAGGGATGTGGCCTAGCAGTTCGGGCTGGACTGCCCCTTTTGGGGTGGGGCCAAGCCTGATTTGCATATGGTCTTTCCCTTCTGTAATGGCTTGGCAGGCGAAGAACGGTGGTCTGGAGGGTTGCCCAGAGCATTGCCAGTGGCTAAGATTAATTCTAAACCTTCCAGCCATCACCTCTTTGTTTTTGCTATGTCACCCCGAGTGGGACGGGTATGCCCAGACGTGGGTCCCGTGCCTGCTGGGCCTAGAGACCCAAGCTACTCCTCACTGATGAGCCTCAACAAGGGCGAAACATGTTTGGGGATGCTTGTGGTCTCGTGCAGAAGGGATGTGGCCTAGCAGTTCGGGCTGGACTGCCCCTTTTGGGGTGGGGCCAAGCCTGATTTGCATATGGTCTTTCCCTTCTGTAATGGCTTGGCAGGCGAAGAACGGTGGTCTGGAGGGTTGCCCAGAGCATTGCCAGTGGCTAAGATTAATTCTAAACCTTCCAGCCATCACCTCTTTGTTTTTGCTATGTCACCCCGAGTGGGACGGGTATGCCCAGACGTGGGTCCCGTGCCTGCTGGGCCTAGAGACCCAAGCTACTTCTCACTGATGAGCCTCAACAAGGGCGAAACATGTTTGGGGATGCTTGTGGTCTCGTGCAGAAGGGATGTGGCCTAGCAGTTCGGGCTGGACTGCCCCTTTTGGGGTGGGGCCAAGCCTGATTTGCATATGGTCTTTCCCTTCTGTAATGGCTTGGCAGGCGAAGAACGCTGGTCTGGAGGGTTGCCCAGAGCATTGCCAGTGGCTAAGATTAATTCTAAACCTTCCAGCCATCACCTCTTTGTTTTTGCTATGTCACCCCGAGTGGGACGGGTATGCCCAGACGTGGGTCCCGTGCCTGCTGGGCCTAGAGACCCAAGCTACTCCTCACTGATGAGCCTCAACAAGGGCGAAACATGTTTGGGGATGCTTGTGGTCTCGTGCAGAAGGGATGTGGCCTAGCAGTTCGGGCTGGACTGCCCCTTTTGGGGTGGGGCCAAACCTGATTTGCATATGGTCTTTCCCTTCTGTAATGGCTTGGCAGGCGAAGAACGGTGGTCTGGAGGGTTGCCCAGAGCATTGCCAGTGGCTAAGATTAATTCTAAACCTTCCAGCCATCACCTCTTTGTTTTTGCTATGTCACCCCGAGTGGGACGGGTATGCCCAGACGTGGGTCCCGTGCCTGCTGGGCCTAGAGACCCAAGCTACTCCTCACTGATGAGCCTCAACAAGGGCGAAACATGTTTGGGGATGCTTGTGGTCTCGTGCAGAAGGGATGTGGCCTAGCAGTTCGGGCTGGACTGCCCCTTTTGGGGTGGGGCCAAGCCTGATTTGCATATGGTCTTTCCCTTCTGTAATGGCTTGGCAGGCGAAGAACGGTGGTCTGGAGGGTTGCCCAGAGCATTGCCAGTGGCTAAGATTAATTCTAAACCTTCCAGCCATCACCTCTTTGTTTTTGCTATGTCACCCCGAGTGGGACGGGTATGCCCAGACGTGGGTCCCGTGCCTGCTGGGCCTAGAGACCCAAGCTACTCCTCACTGATGAGCCTCAACAAGGGCGAAACATGTTTGGGGATGCTTGTGGTCTCGTGCAGAAGGGATGTGGCCTAGCAGTTCGGGCTGGACTGCCCCTTTTGGGGTGGGGCCAAGCCTGATTTGCATATGGTCTTTCCCTTCTGTAATGGCTTGGCAGGCGAAGAACGGTGGTCTGGAGGGTTGCCCAGAGCATTGCCAGTGGCTAAGATTAATTCTAAACCTTCCAGCCATCACCTCTTTGTTTTTGCTATGTCACCCCGAGTGGGACGGGTATGCCCAGACGTGGGTCCCGTGCCTGCTGGGCCTAGAGACCCAAGCTACTCCTCACTGATGAGCCTCAACAAGGGCGAAACATGTTTGGGGATGCTTGTGGTCTCGTGCAGAAGGGATGTGGCCTAGCAGTTCGGGCTGGACTGCCCCTTTTGGGGTGGGGCCAAGCCTGATTTGCATATGGTCTTTCCCTTCTGTAATGGCTTGGCAGGCGAAGAACGGTGGTCTGGAGGGTTGCCCAGAGCATTGCCAGTGGCTAAGATTAATTCTAAACCTTCCAGCCATCACCTCTTTGTTTTTGCTATGTCACCCCGAGTGGGACGGGTATGCCCAGACGTGGGTCCCGTGCCTGCTGGGCCTAGAGACCCAAGCTACTCCTCACTGATGAGCCTCAACAAGGGCGAAACATGTTTGGGGATGCTTGTGGTCTCGTGCAGAAGGGTTGTGGCCTAGCAGTTCGGGCTGGACTGCCCCTTTTGGGGTGGGGCCAAGCCTGATTTGCATATGGTCTTTTCCTTCTGTAATGGCTTGACAGGCGAAGAACGGTGGTCTGGAGGGTTGCCCAGAGCATTGCCAGTGGCTAAGATTAATTCTAAACCTTCCAGCCATCACCTCTTTGTTTCTGCATGGTCATCAACCTTAGGACCCTTAGCTCCACCTTCATCAGGTTGAACCCTTCTTCAGTGTCGTTGGCCAGTTGGATCAACTCCCAGCGCGTGATCTGGAGCTATTTTGCGTTGGCTCGCGCCTGGATACTCGGGATGAGGGAGGCGAAGAACGTTTCGGTGGAATTAAACAGCCGGTATTTGTCAGGAATCTGTGCCAACAGGTCTGAGGAGGCTTTGGATATGTAGTTGGATGATCTCCGCTGCCTTGATATCACGTCTTGCGTGCTGCCCGAGGACAGTGCATAGAGTGGCAGTTCTTCTGTTTGTTGTGTATTCTGTGGACGATGGGCGGCTGGCACTCCTTTTCCTCCGTCGATCTGACTCTCTGGAATCACCATCAAGGCCGAATGCAGTGTTCCCAGAGAGCATGTGCCCCTCCAGGATTGTGGGAGGTGCAAGTATGCCTGTTTACCGCAGACCCAATAAGTGTCCATAAGTGCTGCTGTCCTTTTCTTCATGTCTGGGATAATGAGTGTTCGATTGCAATTCTTATTCACACCCATGTTGTTTTTTCCCTCACCATGGAAGCATACCTCGTATGATATTTCTTTCTGCAGCTTGAATGGTTTTTCTATTGCTGTAACCCAGGTTAGCTTTGTGATATGCTCCTTCCAGACTGGTATACAGGTTTTCTCGATCCATTGCAGCTTTTCTTCCGGCAGTCCTCGTAGCGCTTCAGCTTTGCATGTTATTACTTCATCTTTCCACTTATTGTCCAAAAACAATGTCCCTTTAATCACGAAAAAAGGTTCTTTTAAACATATCACTCCTTTTGTTCTCCAATAGCAGGTTTTCTCGTTTTGCAGCATTTCAAAATATACTGCGTGTACCTGGAAAGTGTTCTTAGTTCTACATAGGGTGAGATGAAGGAGACACTGGGCATCTGTAAGAGGCAGTTCTTTAGGCAGCAAGACCTTAGGTGTGCCTGAGGCGCTGGGAATCAGGGAACAGACATAACAACTCTCATTAGTTGTCTGTTTCGCAGTGGAGCTCATATCCGCATACCATTTATTTGACTGGTGTGGATGTCTAAGGTCTTCTATTGTGTCTAGGCCCAGGCCAGAATACTCATCATATTTTTTCCTCCCCGCCTCCCTCCTTCTTCTGCTACTTTTAAAATAGCTCTTCGCATCTCTCGCTGCTTGTGGTATTACGCCCCCTTTTCCCGTGCCCCCCTTTTCCCATTCATCATATAGGGCCAAAAACCTTTCTGCGATCTCTGCATTTTCTTCCTATTTGCGGGGGGTCCTGTTTCTGCGGATGGGTTAACTTCTGGTGTGGACATTGTGGCAGTAGTGTCATATAACCATGATATAACAGAAGGGTTACGATCATTTAAACCATAGACATTGTATTCTGAGGCATTATCGGGGGGAGCTGGACTTGTGGTTGGCCTGTTGTTGGTGTCATTTGGGGGCTGTACATGAGTAGGGTCTGTATCATAACCCCATATAAGCTGAAATCCATCCCAAATTAAATAGGCCCCCTCCTTAATCATTCTGGTTCCATTCCCCATGTTGGTTCCATTCCTTCCCCCCTCATTCATCTCGATAGAGATGAATGCAACAATCCAGTAAATGACAAGACCGAAAATTATTGTAAAAAATAAAACAGCACATACAAACAATCCACATTCATACGAGTATCTGCCCAAATCAAAGTTCTCATTTATATTTCTAAGTGCCCTAACATTATTCGTTGCGGGCTGCCCATTCGTTGCCATGGTTACTCCTATATGTTAAAACATAAAAGTGCATTAAGCATACTGAAACAGTTGTATGTATCATTTTCATCATATGATGAAAGGGAGAGAGACAAAGTTTTCAATATTTATAGTTGAACATTATTTACAGTTTTCATGCTCAGTGAAATACACATGTAGGATATAGTTATCCTCGCTTCTTTTCTTCTATTGTGACCCTTCTGTGACCCTTCTGCTGGGCTTTGTACTTCTTCATCTTGTTCTCGTGTGACACTATCATAGGCTTTTCATACATTTGTTAAATGTATCCAATATCTCAGGCCCTTTACTTTTACAGCCGTCGGTGTGCAATAGATCACTTCATATAGGCCATGAAATCTTGCCGTCGGTGTGCAATAGATCACTTCATATAGGCCATGAAATCTTGGGGCATTCCACCTACGCACAAAACTCCTGACATACACCATTTCCCCTGGCATGAGCTGACCTGTTGGGTTGTCTTCTGTTAGTTTTATTGCCTCGTTTCCCTCCTCCCGTGTAAAAGGGGGTGCAAGTTGTCTTGCTATCATGCGGGCTGCTCTGGTGAGTTTTGTTAGGTATTCATTGAATTCCTCACCTAATACAGTGGCGCTTCTGTGGGCGTCTGAATGTCTTTGGAGCAGGGATTGTGCTGTGTGCATGCACCTCCCTGTCACTATTTCGTGCGGTGACAGGTGGTGGTCCTTGCTGGGCTGATTTCTCAACTCAAACAAGGCTAGGGGCAGACAGTGTACCCAATTCTTTTTCAAGGAGAAGCACAATTTTGACAACCTCCCTCTCAGGAGTCCATTGATTTTCTCAAGCATGCCGTTGCTTTGCGTATGATATATTGAGCACAGTTTGTGTGTGATGCCTAGCAGTGCTGTTACTTCTTTGAAGAGATCATTGACAAAATGTGTGCCATTATCAGAGCAAATCACGTCGCAAATTCCCCAGCGTGGAAACACTTCCCGCACCAGGAACTTTGCAGCGGATTTGGCATTCGGGTGTGCACATGGCCCTGCCTTGACCCACCTTGAAAATGGACACACTACCACTATCATATACCATGCTCCATTGCACCTCCCCCCCATATCTGCGTAATCAATATGCAGTTCTCGGAAAGGGCCTATGGGTTTTGGTATTGTCCCCCGCAGTGTTCTCAATGTTACTCCTGAATTGTATATCTGGCATGTTGTACACTCCATCGCCAACTTTGATAGCTGCTCCTGTAACCCTGGAACAAATAAATCTTCTTGTATCTCTGCGGCGATATGTTGCTTCGCATTGTGTGCCGGAAAGTGTAATTGTTGGAAGGCTATTTCGAGTAGTTTGACTGGCATCACCACCTTTCCGGTGTTGCTTTGACGCCATAAGAGATCTGTTGCTGACTGGCTACATCCCCTCTTCTCCCACAGTTCCTTTTCTTCTTTCGTTGCTTCTTCTTGTAACTCTAATATTTGTGACACAGGCATAGCATTATAGCCATCCAGGAGATCTTCCTCTACCTGTTTGTGTATTAAATACTCACTTGTCTTTTCTTTCACTAAATAAGAGGCTTCCTTGGCCGCAGTGTCCGCTGCTGCGTTTCCCAAAGAGATAACATCTGTGTTGGCTGTGTGGGCCTGGCACTTCACGGTGGCTACCATAGTGGGGTCCTTTTTGGCCTCAATAAGTTCCTTCAGGAGCTCTGCATGTTGTACAGGCGACCCATCGGCCCTGTAGAACCCCTCAGTCCCCACCTTGCCAACCCACCATGTACAGTAGTGGTCATATATGCTTGAATCCGTGTAGATTGTGACTGCACACCCTTTTGCTGCGTGCAATGCTTCAATGAGTGCTATCAGTTCTGCTGCTTGAGCTGAGTAATGGCCGGGCAGGCGCTGCTGTATTATCACTTCGTACTCACCTTCTTCTAATCTTACAACAGCTATTCGTACGTGCTTTTCACCTGTGTCTGGGTTTATGGATGCTGACCTATCTATAAAGAATACCTCTCCTTCATTTAATGCATTTTCACTTACCACGGTGCTTTCTCCCTCCGCGCCCTTGTATGTTGCACAATCGTGTGCCTGCATGTCTTCCAATGTGCATGGTTCTGTGATGAATCTTGCAGGGTTCACTGTTTTGCATCTCACTATGTGTATGTTTGCACTAGATAGTATTATTTCATATGCAGTGGCTCTCTGTGTTGTGAGTGTGCTTTTTGATCTTTCCAGGATTGCGAATAGGGAGTGTTCCACGAACAGGGTCACGGAGCACCCCATCACTATCGTTGCACTTTTTTCAAAGGCGAACGCTGCGGCTGCGAGAGATTGTCCGCAAGCGAAGCGTCCTTGAATGACTGCGTCCAGCGTGCCACTGTAATATGCTTGGGGCTTGTGTCCCAGGGATGTCTTATGTGTCAATACTGCTATCATGAGGGACCCCTTACAATGAGAAAACAGGTAGAATTCGCTGTCGTAATCAGGGTTCACGAGTACTGGCGCGCTTGAGATTAGCTCCTTGAGTGATGTGAAAGCATCCTCAAGTTCTACGGACCATTCTATTTCTGTATTTTCTCATTGTGCTTCTTTGAGTCCCTGCAGTAAGGTTCTTGTATATGCCGCGTAATCCAATATCCATGCTCGGCAGTAATTACACATGCCGAGAAATGTTCACATCTCCTTCACTGTTTTCGGTCTTCCCACTGCTGTGATGGCAGCTACTCTGTCTGGTAATATTTTCTTGCCGTCTTGTGATATCAGTTGTCCCAGGTACAACACCTCTCGTTGGCAGTATTGCAATTTCCCTCTGTCAACTTTTTAGCCTCTGTGGGCCAACAATGTCAAGAGAGCAATGGAGTCTTTCCTACATTCCTCCTCATTTTTTGCACAGATGAGTAAATCATCTACGTATTGAATGATCGTACTATCTGCTGTCATGTTCCCTAGATCTTCATGTAGTATTCGGTTGAATATGCTTGGACTTTCGCAGTACCCCTTGGGTAGTCTGCAGTGCTCGTATCTTTTTCCTCCTAAGCTAAATGCTGTTAAGTATGAGCACTCTTCTGCCAGTGGTATTGAAAAGAAAGTGTTTTTCAAATCCACTACTGTGAAGTGTGACGCATTTTTTGGGATGTTGCACAGGATGGAAGCTGGATTAGGAACCAAAGGGAATTCTTTTTGGATGACGCCATTGAGGGGGCATAGATCTTGGATCATCCTCCACGCCCCTCCATTCACTTTTTTAATCGGGTAAATGCAAGTATTACATGGCGAGTTTGAGGCCACTATTATTCCCTGTGCTAATAATGCGCTAATTGTCTCTTTTATCCCTTCCTCTGCTTCTCAGGACAGGGGGTACTGTTTCACCCTGGGTAGTATGGCTCCTGGTTCGAGCTTTATTTTAACTGGTGTGATTCCGTGTAGCAGTCCCACATCATGGGGGCCTGTGGTCCACAAATTGTTGAGTACTGATCTCATGTCATCATCAAAAAAGGAAGGAGGGGCTCCTACCACCGCCATTAATTGTACTGCACTTGTCTTTTCTGTATCATAATGTCACATGGTATAGCTATCTCCCTTACTATTTCCCCCTCACTTTCTGAATCTGTGAAGAGGTCGTCATCTGATAAATTTCGCAACGCAATGTCGGCATTGATGCACAATACCGTGCACCATTCGCAGCCGTGTATGTCCATTGCAATGACTGCTATTCTTTTGGTTGAGATCTGAACTGCATGCAAATCTAATGACATCACTGTCCCGGGCGCAATCTCTGGGTGGGCTATGGGTCGGAAGATAAACTCTGCAGCACTTTCCATTCTAGATTTTTCAATTCTGGAGCCACCCGTGCCAATGTTTTTAACCCTTCAATGAAAATGTCAGGGTCCACCGGTATGCCGCGCACTTCCAGTGCTGTTGCTCGCGTGTGCACCACCAGCATTATGTGCATAGGGCAGATCCCTGGAGTTGAACAGACTATTCCTCTTTCCATGAAGGAGATGATCATATTAATCTTACTGAGAAGGTCCCTTCCCAATAAGTTAATTGGGGACTGTTCGTAATACAATAGGGGTGCACTTACTGTTTTTCCTCCTACGGTGACATCTAAATCTTCTGTATAAGGAACTTCGACAAAAGCCCCAGAGAACCCCTGCGTCTCCAATTTACGATTAGATAGCAGAAACCGGCCTTCACGCAAACATGATTTCTTGGCTCCCGAATCCACCATAAAAATGAACTGTTTATTCCCTATCTGCGCCCCTATCAATGGTTCCTCTGCTGCATTGAAGGTTGTAGATAATACTGGACACGCAAGTGCTCTCTGTGGGCTGTCCTATGCTGGGTGTCTCGTGGTCCCCCCTTGGTTAAAGACATTACCCGATGCCACTGCCACTCCTCCGTACAGTGCAGGTGCGTTGTTTGCTGTTGTGGCAAATGGGTTGCCCTGTGTATATGACATATGTTCACGGCTTTGTGGGTGCTGTTGTACATTATGTGATTGTTCCCTTTGTTGGTCTGGGTACCTTTGCTCTTGTTGCCCTTGTCCCCCTCCCATGGGAAACCCATACGGACTCCCCAGGTGTGGGTGACCGTAAGGTTGATCATCTTGGTAATTGCTGCTCGGCCTGCTTCTACATTCTCGTGAGAAGTGTCCCCACCTTCCACAGTTCCAACAGTTCCAACAGTTCCCTTGTCCCCCCCTAGGTCCTTGCCCCCTGTATCCGCCATTTCCCCCGTATCCTTGACCACCCCCTCTGCGTCCTCTGTACCCACCTCGTCCTCCGCGGGGATCCCACGCTTGCCACTGCGGTCCTCTGTACTGCTCCAGTCCATTCCACTGTGTCTGCCCATTGCCTGTCCAATTCGCTGCCATCCTCCCTTGTATCGCTACCATCCCCTCCTCCCCCCCATCCCTATCTAGGGCGAGTGCTGCTATGGCTCGCGGCGACCTTTACCAGTTTCGTTTGTACTAGCTTTGCCTCGTCTGCCAACCTTTTTTGCGCAATTTCCTCTCTCTTTCCTTTATTCTTTTGCAGTGGTGAACTATTATGCTTTGAATTTCTGCCCAACCCTTCGCTTCAATCCCTGCTATTTTGTCGAGTGCTTTCTGCACTTCTTTTGGGAGCCCTCTCTTTATTATAAAGTAGAATAGGGACGTTGATTGGTCCCAGCCCGTACCCGTCTCGGCTCTCCACATCTCCTGCACTCGAAAAATGAAGTCCATAGCATCTTCCCCATCATTCATGGTACATTGCATCACTGACTGTAAATCTGGTGTGGCTGGGAACGTTTCTCTTCCAGCATCCCATACTCTTGCATGTACTGTATTAAAAGAAGCTCCATCATGGCGGTCACAATCCGATGTTACTCCCAGGAACCCAAACTCTATCTGCTTGGTCACCAAATGACGATACTAATAAACTTTTGACGTCGCCCACTACTAGTGGCACCCCTGCAGTATGCTTCTCGAACGCATATATCCACTTACTAGCTCCTCCCGATAGTGGGGGCAGTGATTTTAGTATGTTTCCCTTGTCCATCTGAGCCCAAGGTATGTAGTTTGGCTTCCCACCTCCTCTATTTATTAAGGGGAGCTGTAGTTTACCCTTACATCCTTTTCCACTACTCACCTTCGACCCTTTCCTCCCTAATGTGGCCATTCTTCCCATCCTGTTCCTTAATCTCCCCATCCACTCCTCTTCCATGGCTCTCCCCAGTGGGGTGTTATCCTAATCTTCCTCCTACCGCTGCCCCTAGTCTTCCATTTTCTTGCTCATCATCCTCTATATCACACCACAGCTCTTCCATTCCCCCAGTGGCCATTCCTTCCTCTCCTGTTTTTTCTCCAAGATCATGTGATTCAACTCTATTATTCTAGTCGGTTCTTCCTGTATTTTGAATAGTATTTCTCCCTTCTTCCAACCTTCCTCCGCGGACCTGTCGAGTCTTTGTTCCCCAGGTGTTTGTTCTGTTCTAGACATGCTAGTCCCATTCTGTTCACATATGTTTCATATTCTAGATAGCTCATCTCTGGCCATTGAGAGCCTGGAATCTAAGACTTCTGTTAGTTTTTCAATGTCTACTGCAGCGGTACTTACCTGTCCACTAGATCTGGGGCACTCATAGGGTGGTGGTGCAGTTGGTCGTGGGGCAACTGTAGGGGCTGTGGTGGGCACATACGTGGGATTACTATATCCTTCAGCAGGCACTGGTTTGTTTAGGAAGGGGTATATCCAAGTTACTTCTACTGACCCTTCTGCGACCCCCTCACCTTCAATTTTGCTTGCTATCACTGGGATGACGAACACTATATCTTTCCTTTTGAGTGGGGGCACGTCTTCAAACAATCTCCACAGATCCAATATTTCTCTTCTATTATGAAACTGTTTTCCCTTGTATTTTATGAATATACATGTTGCTACCATTTCCAAGACACTTTTATCAAATGACCCTCCTTGTGGCCATACCTGGGGCAGCCCCTCCCCTTTTAGTTCCGTGACCCACTGGTCATGGTACTTGGTTATACGTTCTGCATAACCGGGTAGATTTTTACAGATATGAGCCAGGGAGGTTTCCGTCCACATGTTACGCTTTTCGTCGCTAACCTTCCTATGTGGTCTGTGACCATTACTGTGACTCTCGTGTATATCTTTTATCACTATCAATTCTAGAGCGTTGAAAATGCGTACTTACAATATTAATGCCTTAAATCTTACCGGGTCACAATTACAATGACCATACCACAAAACCCCCTAGTACCATTAATTCAACAGCATTTCTTTACAATGCAGTTTTGGAACACAAATAGCATAGCATGTGCGACACAAGACAGATATTTAACAACGTTTAACATACAACACATAACAATGACCTTCCCTTTTCATGCCCTGCAATTTTTCTTTAACAAGGCCTTTTGACCCTTACCCAATTCTCCCCTTTGACCCTTAAAGGTTGTATCATTTTCCCCTAGTATTTATTCACCCCGAGTAAAGAAGAGAAAAAGCAGTTTCTAATGTGTACACTGTGTCTCCCTTTTTTCAGACACCCTCGCTTTTATTTTCCAGTATTCAACTTATTCCCAGTACTAGTCAAGATAGCACTATGCGGCAACGCCGTCTACCCCCTTGCTGAGCTAGGTTCCGGTCTTTATCTTCCCTTTTTCACATTTTTATCCTAATGGCCATATGCAGAGAAAGAGAATAGTATTGATAGTTGAAAGTACCCGTTAGTTTACCTCTACCTGACCTTGTATAATCTGGCTCCTTCCCTCCTTCTCCTTTTATTGTCACTCGCCTTAATGCTCACATGCCCGCCTTGATCCGAGAGTCTCCAGACTGGGTCCGTCCAGCTCAATGGCCGCCCCCCGGCTTCGGCGAGCGGTACTAAAGATTTTTTGGGAGTGGGACCCGTACCCTTTCGGCCTACTGCGTGCGCAAGTCTAAGCGTACCAGTTGCCGTAGGCGGGCAGCTCTTTGCGGATGCACTGTGCGTCTCCACTGCGGCCAGGAACGTCTTGTGCCAAAAGGGGACAATAAAAAAAAAAATTACGCCTTCGGGGTCACCACTGAAAGTAAGCTTCCCCCACAAAGCAGTAACACCCCTCAGTGAGAGGCAATAAAGGACACACCCCAGGAGGGAATGAGACCAGGACCAAGTGCGGGTGAAGTAAAAGGGTTTTTATATAAATTGGTATAAGGCTTGCAAAGGACTCTGCAAGCTCCGAGAGCGCTCTGTCTCACAATAGCAAAGACAGACATATTTATTACCAAAATACGTCATGCATCCTGTAAGCTATAGGGGGCACAGAGTCTCGGGGATTGGGTGGCGTTGACAAAACTATAGGCGATGTATCGAAGAGCTGCTCCAAGATTGGTGGACATCTGCGTGGTGCCAATTTTTCAATGTCTACTGCAGCGGTACTTACCTGTCCACTAGATCTGGGGCACTCATAGGGTGGTGGTGCAGTTGGTCGTGGGGCAACTGTAGGGGCTGTGGTGGGCACATACGTGGGATTACTATATCCTTCAGCAGGCACTGGTTTGTTTAGGAAGGGGTATATCCAAGTTACTTCTACTGACCCTTCTGCGACCCCCTCACCTTCAATTTTGCTTGCTATCACTGGGATGACGAACACTATATCTTTCCTTTTGAGTGGGGGCACGTCTTCAAACAATCTCCACAGATCCAATATTTCTCTTCTATTATGAAACTGTTTTCCCTTGTATTTTATGAATATACATGTTGCTACCATTTCCAAGACACTTTTATCAAATGACCCTCCTTGTGGCCATACCTGGGGCAGCCCCTCCCCTTTTAGTTCCGTGACCCACTGGTCATGGTACTTGGTTATACGTTCTGCATAACCGGGTAGATTTTTACAGATATGAGCCAGGGAGGTTTCCGTCCACATGTTACGCTTTTCGTCGCTAACCTTCCTATGTGGTCTGTGACCATTACTGTGACTCTCGTGTATATCTTTTATCACTATCAATTCTAGAGCGTTGAAAATGCGTACTTACAATATTAATGCCTTAAATCTTACCGGGTCACAATTACAATGACCATACCACAAAACCCCCTAGTACCATTAATTCAACAGCATTTCTTTACAATGCAGTTTTGGAACACAAATAGCATAGCATGTGCGACACAAGACAGATATTTAACAACGTTTAACATACAACACATAACAATGACCTTCCCTTTTCATGCCCTGCAATTTTTCTTTAACAAGGCCTTTTGACCCTTACCCAATTCTCCCCTTTGACCCTTAAAGGTTGTATCATTTTCCCCTAGTATTTATTCACCCCGAGTAAAGAAGAGAAAAAGCAGTTTCTAATGTGTACACTGTGTCTCCCTTTTTTCAGACACCCTCGCTTTTATTTTCCAGTATTCAACTTATTCCCAGTACTAGTCAAGATAGCACTATGCGGCAACGCCGTCTACCCCCTTGCTGAGCTAGGTTCCGGTCTTTATCTTCCCTTTTTCACATTTTTATCCTAATGGCCATATGCAGAGAAAGAGAATAGTATTGATAGTTGAAAGTACCCGTTAGTTTACCTCTACCTGACCTTGTATAATCTGGCTCCTTCCCTCCTTCTCCTTTTATTGTCACTCGCCTTAATGCTCACATGCCCGCCTTGATCCGAGAGTCTCCAGACTGGGTCCGTCCAGCTCAATGGCCGCCCCCCGGCTTCGGCGAGCGGTACTAAAGATTTTTTGGGAGTGGGACCCGTACCCTTTCGGCCTACTGCGTGCGCAAGTCTAAGCGTACCAGTTGCCGTAGGCGGGCAGCTCTTTGCGGATGCACTGTGCGTCTCCACTGCGGCCAGGAACGTCTTGTGCCAAAAGGGGACAATAAAAAAAAAAATTACGCCTTCGGGGTCACCACTGAAAGTAAGCTTCCCCCACAAAGCAGTAACACCCCTCAGTGAGAGGCAATAAAGGACACACCCCAGGAGGGAATGAGACCAGGACCAAGTGCGGGTGAAGTAAAAGGGTTTTTATATAAATTGGTATAAGGCTTGCAAAGGACTCTGCAAGCTCCGAGAGCGCTCTGTCTCACAATAGCAAAGACAGACATATTTATTACCAAAATACGTCATGCATCCTGTAAGCTATAGGGGGCACAGAGTCTCGGGGATTGGGTGGCGTTGACAAAACTATAGGCGATGTATCGAAGAGCTGCTCCAAGATTGGTGGACATCTGCGTGGTGCCAATTTTTCAATGTCTACTGCAGCGGTACTTACCTGTCCACTAGATCTGGGGCACTCATAGGGTGGTGGTGCAGTTGGTCGTGGGGCAACTGTAGGGGCTGTGGTGGGCACATACGTGGGATTACTATATCCTTCAGCAGGCACTGGTTTGTTTAGGAAGGGGTATATCCAAGTTACTTCTACTGACCCTTCTGCGACCCCCTCACCTTCAATTTTGCTTGCTATCACTGGGATGACGAACACTATATCTTTCCTTTTGAGTGGGGGCACGTCTTCAAACAATCTCCACAGATCCAATATTTCTCTTCTATTATGAAACTGTTTTCCCTTGTATTTTATGAATATACATGTTGCTACCATTTCCAAGACACTTTTATCAAATGACCCTCCTTGTGGCCATACCTGGGGCAGCCCCTCCCCTTTTAGTTCCGTGACCCACTGGTCATGGTACTTGGTTATACGTTCTGCATAACCGGGTAGATTTTTACAGATATGAGCCAGGGAGGTTTCCGTCCACATGTTACGCTTTTCGTCGCTAACCTTCCTATGTGGTCTGTGACCATTACTGTGACTCTCGTGTATATCTTTTATCACTATCAATTCTAGAGCGTTGAAAATGCGTACTTACAATATTAATGCCTTAAATCTTACCGGGTCACAATTACAATGACCATACCACAAAACCCCCTAGTACCATTAATTCAACAGCATTTCTTTACAATGCAGTTTTGGAACACAAATAGCATAGCATGTGCGACACAAGACAGATATTTAACAACGTTTAACATACAACACATAACAATGACCTTCCCTTTTCATGCCCTGCAATTTTTCTTTAACAAGGCCTTTTGACCCTTACCCAATTCTCCCCTTTGACCCTTAAAGGTTGTATCATTTTCCCCTAGTATTTATTCACCCCGAGTAAAGAAGAGAAAAAGCAGTTTCTAATGTGTACACTGTGTCTCCCTTTTTTCAGACACCCTCGCTTTTATTTTCCAGTATTCAACTTATTCCCAGTACTAGTCAAGATAGCACTATGCGGCAACGCCGTCTACCCCCTTGCTGAGCTAGGTTCCGGTCTTTATCTTCCCTTTTTCACATTTTTATCCTAATGGCCATATGCAGAGAAAGAGAATAGTATTGATAGTTGAAAGTACCCGTTAGTTTACCTCTACCTGACCTTGTATAATCTGGCTCCTTCCCTCCTTCTCCTTTTATTGTCACTCGCCTTAATGCTCACATGCCCGCCTTGATCCGAGAGTCTCCAGACTGGGTCCGTCCAGCTCAATGGCCGCCCCCCGGCTTCGGCGAGCGGTACTAAAGATTTTTTGGGAGTGGGACCCGTACCCTTTCGGCCTACTGCGTGCGCAAGTCTAAGCGTACCAGTTGCCGTAGGCGGGCAGCTCTTTGCGGATGCACTGTGCGTCTCCACTGCGGCCAGGAACGTCTTGTGCCAAAAGGGGACAATAAAAAAAAAAATTACGCCTTCGGGGTCACCACTGAAAGTAAGCTTCCCCCACAAAGCAGTAACACCCCTCAGTGAGAGGCAATAAAGGACACACCCCAGGAGGGAATGAGACCAGGACCAAGTGCGGGTGAAGTAAAAGGGTTTTTATATAAATTGGTATAAGGCTTGCAAAGGACTCTGCAAGCTCCGAGAGCGCTCTGTCTCACAATAGCAAAGACAGACATATTTATTACCAAAATACGTCATGCATCCTGTAAGCTATAGGGGGCACAGAGTCTCGGGGATTGGGTGGCGTTGACAAAACTATAGGCGATGTATCGAAGAGCTGCTCCAAGATTGGTGGACATCTGCGTGGTGCCAACGTGGGATGGACGGGTCAGCTGGGCTCTTCAGGGTGGAGCTGGCAGGCCGGACGTGGTCTGTGTCGATGATTTGTGGCTGCACTAACACCTTGCCCTTGCCTTTGTGACCACACACACACACGCACATCACTTTATACAATCCCAGCTGTCCTGCAAATCCTTCAATACGTTACTGATACTATTGGATCAGAAAGGGCACATATCTGGCCCCTCAAAGGAGGTGGGATTTAGGACCAGGTAGCACATAATTCACTTGGCCAAGCCATGGCGCCCTCTGACATGGGAGAGGTAAATACTTGAAGCGGGTCCAGCAGAAATGTGGGGAGGCGAGGCTGTGCTGTTCGAACACCAGCAAGCCCTGGCGGGCCTTGGTGGGAGGAGGGGGAGATGGCCTTGTAACTCCAAGCGATTCTCTATTCACTGGACTGCACAATATACCATAAGAGGGGATGGATGTTAACATTAATAGCATTATGATGATTACATGTTTCTATCGTTTATGAATTCATATATTTCTTCATTCATAACAATGGAGGTTGGCAGTAGCACACGCGATACATAACGTTAATTGAACACATACTGATAATTCATAGGACAGACAGATGAATAACAAACGTGAGGTAGCGTCAGGTTGGATTGTGTACTCAGAAGCATGGAAGCAATATGTTTGTTTACATTTTAATTTATAATAAAAACTAGCTCAACATCCTTGAGGACCGTCCTCCACTTTAAAAACGTATTTCACTACATTATACACAAGCATTCCATGTATTGCTTTTCGCTTCATCATTTTTACATTAGCAGCAATCATTAGTTAGCACGAGGTGGGATCTATCAAGAGTTTACATTAGACCTTCAGGGCACATGGTGTCTTGCGGTGGGCGCGGGTCATCCTCGCTTTAATAACTTTATAAGTTTTATCCCTTTCCAACACCCATTTTAGCATTTGCAAAAACTCTGTGAACCATTGGGGTTTGGTATGTGTGGTTAGCACTTCATCTGGGGGATCTGGGCAGAGGTTCATGGAGGGAGGTCATGGACACCATATATTTTAAATGTTGGGGGACAGATGCAGGGTCGGGGCTTGTTTGATTGGGATGGTTCCTGTTATTTTCCAGACTCCGGCTACAAGTCAGGTCACTTCTATGGCAGTGATGTACTGCGGAAGGTAAACAATACAGTGTTTGTTCTGATACTTGTTCGTGTCTGGCTGCTCGTGAGAACGGGCCTTCAGCGGATCTGCCATGGGGTGCAGGCTATTTTGCTTGGGCTTTGGTCAGTGCGTCTAAAATGGAGTCTTAACGTTTTCAAAATGGCATCTATGATACGTTACACTACAGGGCGCGTGGCCTTACATGTCGATCAGTAGCCACCCTGCCTCCCGGGCCTCCCGGGCCCAGGTGCATGGGGGACCGCTGACGAGCCATAAACCTCACGAAGGTGGGCAATATGGGGGAGAGGTCCTACAGACCTATCCTCCCATACACTGTCAATGAGGGGCGCATATGATCAGGACTGTGCAAAGGGGGCGGTTTTAGGTTTCCCTGCTCAGGAAGATTTGTTTCTGTTTATCTCTTTGGAGCCGTAGTCCAGGCTCTGGTGTTGTTGCATATTGTTGGTAGTGATGGCATTCTTATGGCAGTTACCAATTGCAACCCATAACCCTTTAGTTTGGGGCATAAATGTTTGCTCACATCTGTCCCATTTTAAAGAGATTGCATTGGTTTCCTTTTGAAACAGGAATCTATTTTAAGATGGGCAGTATGGCCTTTAAAGGGGTGATTCCCCAGAATCCCCTCTGATTCCCCCCCTAATTAGATTAGAATAATCCAGCTAGGAGGTGACCCTCGATCACCCCCAGAGTAAACCAATTTTATGGCTGGATATTTCCTGGGACAGGAAGGTGCACTATTTTTCTAGGACTATCCCTCGTTTTTGGGAATTCTTTGCCTGTCACTTTCACTTTGTTCAAAGGGAAATTAAATGCTTTTATTTTCTCAAATTGGGTATTTAGGAGTGTGATTGAAGGGGTAATGGCTGTTAATCTGTGCATACCGTCTGAGTCATGCCATATTATAGGGTCTTGGGCTTTGGGTGGCTGGGTATTCATAGTATGTATGCATGTATGTATTATTTATTTATTTATTTGTTTTTTACAGGAGGAACAATGCTCTTTTGATCACAAAAGAACGTACAATAGATAAGAAATCCGATTTTATAGGAAGCAGTGAGCTTCTTACAATGGAGTAAACTGGGGGGACTTTCTGACCAGGCTTTGGAGGGGAGTAAATGGAACAGTCACCGGGGACAGTACATAAATGGACATACATAGATTAAGGACAGCAAACATTGGACATTTTTACGTGCAGGTAGGCGGTACGGCCAGCTGTGCTCGGGACGTGCGGGACATATTATTTGATGGGCATGTTTTCTAGCTAAGCGATGTGTGGTTGTGCAGAGCTCCACTCCCTTCGGGCTAGATTTGGGCACTATTAAATGTGTTTAATACAATAAATGAAACACTCTGCTATGTGCTCCTGAGTTTCCTCTAATAGACAAACATGGGCTGGGATGAGACCTTGGCAAGGAGTGCAGTGTAATGCGAAAGGTTCTCTTCCCAAGGGCCCAGTGGAGATATACAATGCAATGTTACATGGCCAGGAGGCTTGTGCTAGTTCATAACTGGCCTCATGTCCTCAGAATCATCGTCTACAGACCTGCTATTTTAGCTATCAAAAAATTGCATTCTGCGCTGTGTCTTCTATGTTTTTCATTAGCCGATATACATATGGTTATCTAAGGATGTCTGCACATTGGGCACTGCGCGTGCGCGTACACACGCACACACAAACATTCTTAACCCGAGACAACACACTCCTCTTGGAAAATTCCACATTGCTCCAAAAACCAGCAAACCCCTCCTTAAATGAGAAGAGCCATTTCTGAAGTGAAAATAATGCTGCAGAAGCCATTTGACCAGCACCACCGAAGCCTGAATCTGTCTGATGAGTATATACGCTTCATGTTTATAAACAGGTAAGCACCCAATTCGGAGGCACATGTAAAATAAGACGTTTCCTAAAAGCACCATATTCTTTCACAGAAATGATGTGGCATACTGTCTTAAAGGTCTCAACTTTTTAATATTTCTGGTTTATAGCCTGGCAATAGCCTCATTGCAGTCAGCATGCAGGGCAGACACTGCGAGGGCATTCTGCCTGCAGAGACTTGCTTTTCCATGTAAAAAAAAGGCATGAAAATGCTGAACCCATGAGTTGTCTTTAACATCTATTGTGCAAGTTGATCTATTCGCAACCATGGGAAGGGCGCTCAGCCAATCAGGTGGCTGTAAACATGGGCGAGACCTGCCAGTGTACTGCCTGCATTTTTCCAGCCATCTGAGACCCGGCCCCTTTGCTGCAATCGTCTTTTCTGCACGCCAACCCGGGTTTGGCAGACCCTCCCCCATCCTCTCCTCCGACCCCAACGCCCCTAAATCACCCTCAACACTCCCACCCCACTCCCTGTTCCCCCACTTACCCACAGGCCCCCATCAAGTCTATGCTCTTCCTCCCGTTTCCTCAGCCACTGCAATGGAAATATACTCTGTCCCTTTTCTATTTTCTATGACGACGGCCATCGTCTTCTTTTTATTTCCACAGGAGACTGGGCTTGCGCAATAAGCACTTAGCCTGTCTCCCATGGAAATAAAACATTTAAAACTATTCACCCGGGGTGCAAAACCGGGGTGCAAAAAGCTATCACCCCCTTGTCGAGTAGGCGTTACAGAGCTGGCAACAGTCCTGATCCCTCACTGAGGTCCTTGTGAAAGGCTCGGGCAAGCAGGCAGTTACCGGTTTTGGGATGCCCCCCAATGCAGGGTTGATTGCCATATTAAAAGTTAGACTTTTCCCTCCATGCCAATGCCACTTTTCTGCTTAAGTGAAGGTGAAAGACACTTTCATAAATCTGAAAAGTTGCAGACTTTTTAGAAATCCTCTCAATGACAATCGTGCACATGCTTCTTCCATACCCTAGATTATACCCGCTTTGACAGTGGGAAAGCTCGACAGCTCTCTTCAATCCTTGTCCCCACCTCATAATGGTAGTGCTGGAAACTGGAGGGGGGAATTTCAGACTTCCACGCAACATTCCCTCAGAGCTCAGAACCAGGCCCTTAATATTAGTGTTAAGAGTAAAGTAATTAGCAGAAAGCCTGGCGTGAGTTATGTCCTTGGTGAATCAAGACCACAACCCTTTTAACACAGATGTATTGGTCAGATATAAATATCTGGGCTCTTTCTTAAGTTCCTAAAATTCTCCCCGATATTATGCAAAGCGTCCAGGACCAATGATTGGTGCTATTTGTCAACATCTCCTTTCTCAAAGAGGTATTTTGAAAGGGTACCGCAGCAGTGTACCAGCCTGTCCATCTTGAAAGATAACCCATTATCAAAAAATAATCATGGAACATTCCTATTAACACTACAATGTATACTGGAAGCACTAATTGGATTTACCATAGTAAACCTTTAATAAGAGCCAGTTCATTTTATTTGTATATGGCTGGTAGTTGTGGTCAACCTGCACATTTCTTTCTACTAATAAATAACAAAAAATAGAAAGTAGCAAACAGTGTTGCTAACCCTGCAGCCTGGTCTTCTGGTCTCTTACAAGGTCTGTCAGAACCGCAGAATCCCCTGCAGAGCCGCTCTGTCCTCACTCGTCTTCTCCACATGGACCAATCTCACCAAGTCTGATGGTGGTGGGATTCCTGAAAGACACAGGCAATAAGAATGTAAGCCTCCACATAGCAAGCATGGCCTCACTATAGGTGACGACTCTGTCACTGATGCACTCAATCTACTTTTAAGTATAAAAATTAATAATAATAATAATAATAATAATAATTTGGCATTTATATAGCGCTACGAACCCTCAGGTATACAACACACACATCAATCCTTCGAAATATGTGTTTCTTCTCTGGTAGCACTGCTGTCAGAATGTCTGGGGTGGTCCTAGAAAAGCCATACATGAAAATGGGCCTCATTCCAAGTACGGCGGTCCAGAAATAAGGGTGTCGGTAGCAATGTACAGGCACCCTTTCTGGACCACCATACTACGTGAATGACTGTAGGGGCACGGATCCCCCGGCTGACTTGACCTGCCGGGAAATCAGACCCCTACCGGCATGTCTCTCACTGAAGCAACATGTCAGTGCTTCAGTGTCTCCATTCCCATGGAGTCGGAAATGGGGATTTACGGTTACGCGCCCACTTGTGATATCCCAGTGGCACCGGGGTATCAGGAGGCGGAATCGGTGTTACAGGGTTGGTTACCGCCAACCTCGTAATGAGGCCCATAGAGTCAGAAAACGAGAGAAAGAAAGTGCAAAGAAATAGAGCACTAGATGTGCGTATACTACACTGGGCACACAGCAAGTATGGAAATACAAGGTGAAGCATTCAAAGTTATGCAGGTCTGTTGACACTCAGACATAAGACAACATAGCAACTAGGTGCCTCCAGAACATATAAGTCATGTGTTTATTGACATTCGTCCCCCTTCTTGGAAGCCATTACTCAATCAACCCCTTGACATGTAAGAGGATTCAATTCAGCACTACAGCTAAGTCAACGCCTAGTCTAGAATACTGAATGAAAACCCTTATTGATATATCTTTATGTCCAGTTCATGCGTTCTGGATGACTACCCCTATATAACACTCCTCTGTTGGAATCCCCCTGACCCCACTGAGCCAAGAAGTAGTTCTGTTTTGCAAGTTAAAAGGTTTATTTGATAATTTAAACAATAGATATATATATCACACTTTATAATAAATTAATAATTGGATATCACACTATCTGATAGGATAAAGATTAACAACGGAGAATCTGGCACTAGCACACTTCTTTATAATCACTAAGGAGTTGACAGGAAATGGATAAGGTAGCACACTGGTAAATAGGGACAGAAGAATAATGTAATAGAGAATGCTTTATAGAGTTCAAATGGATGCAATGTTGAATGAAATGCAGTACAGAAAATAACTTGATAGGATTTCAGCAAAAGACAATGTAATCACTTTCTTGGACAATTTACCCCCCCTTTTATGCAATGCAAGGAAATGGAAGGAAGGCACACAGTTCTCAAAAATGCAATCAAATGTGATTCAGTTCACCCCAGCAAGCTTAGACTACAGAAGTTTACAACACAGGCAAAATGCTTTTATATGTGCTGGCAATGAAGTAAAAAATATGCTAAAATGCTTTTAATTCCCTCTAGAGGTTCAGGTGAGTGGTATCTAGTTAATATTAGCTCAGGCTCACTCTAGCAGTGATGCAGGGATAGTTTTTATGAGGCAAACGATTTTTTTCAGAGGAAAGCAAAAGCAGCTATCTTTTTGCAAGTAGAGAAATTTTCAAATCGCGGCAAAATTCGCGAATGCGTCTGGCGCGATTACAGAGGAACTACAAGGGCTAGCAATATCATTTTGGGATCCTAGGAAAGCCTAGGATCTCAGCTTCCAGATGAAAGTTACTGCAAGTCTCTAGGACAAACGGTCGCGGAGATATGAGCGATATGGTAAAGGTCGTTTTTCAGATTTGAAATTTTAAAGTTCAAAAAGACAGGTGACAGTTTTTCAAAATGACAAGGTACAGCTTCTAGGAGACAGTTCTGGTTAGATTAAAATAGATTGAATTATATTATTTTAACTAAGAGATTGTTTCTGCACAGTTCTACTAGGTACTCACAATATCTTTTAAAATATGCCTCGCCACGGATCTGGTCAGGTTTTGGACTGGACTCCGGTCTCGGTCTCGGCACTTCACAGTGATCTGGGTCAGCTCTCTGGTTCTGCCAACAGTGGTCTGGATCAGCTCTGCTCTGCTGGTCTGGTCTGGGTCTCTAGTTCTGGATAGATTGAAGTCTCTAGTTTGGCTCTTTGAAGTTTGATGGAGGTAAGGTATGGAATTTTGGCAGAGCTTCCAGCTGCAAGTGGAAAATGAATGTCTATTTGGCTTGCACTATCTGCTTTTATCTGTTTAGAATGTGGGTGTGTGTGCAGCATCACTAGACCCTACCCCTCTCCACTTGCCATTGGTCAAATTTCCATTTCTCACTTGATTGGGGAAGGAACTGTGAGTCAGAGCGATGTCATTTTATGGCTTGCAGAGAGGACACTCCACTGTCAAAGTGCACACAATCTACATTTGATAAAAAAAAGACATATTTGCACAGGTACACATTTGTTTAAAATTACATGCACCCCTCACATATCATAGGAGGTATCCCCTGTTCAAACTCTGCTCTTCCTGGGGGCTTGCATTCAGAAATGGCACATATTTCACTTTTTAACTGATTTTGCAATGTCGGACATTAATCCAAATTTACACACATGTGCGCAAGGAGTATGGACATTAATTGATGAAGTGTCAGATTTTTCACATGCATACATTTTGAGTAATATCCTCTTTTCCGCTAAAACCCCCCTGAAGATACCACCGGTTCTAAAAACCTCTTAAAATGTGGGCAGAAAAATCACAAGAATTATGGTATCATTTATAAATTTTTCACATGTCCGCTCTATGAATGATCCATCTTTTTAAAGTTATGTTCTGGCCCCAAAGGGGTGTGGTTTCCCCCCAGCACAAGGTTGAATTTCTGGTTTTTCCAGTTCTGCCAAGCCAGCTTGCTCTCACAGGCAGTGCCCCTCCCCTGTCCTTCCAGGAGGAAGCTCCATTTACGACTCCCGCCAATAAAACATTTGCCTGAGTCAAGGGGGTTGCATTGTTCAGAGCTCCTGTATTCTGTGGGGGCTCCCCTTAATTCAATTATCAGAGAGATGGCATATCCTTAGTGTGGCCAGCAAAAGGCAGATAGGCCTGGGAACACAGCTGTGACTCAAGTTTCACTCCTGATGGGGGTGGCTGGTGGGCAGAATTCAGTTCCTTAAGCCAGGTTTCAGATAAAATGTCACTTTTTGTTCCCCAGTTTAAGTCAAGACAATTTTTTACATATGCAGCTAGAATGCTGATTCTAAGTTCAAAACTATGACATTTAAACAATTGCAACCTATGTGACACTCAGAAATAGGTCACTCATTTCTTTTAAACATTTAGATTTTTAGTGTCTTTCAGTCCAAATTTACTTAAACTGCTGAAATCCACAGCTCAGCCAGTCTTGTTATAAACCTTCAAGTCACTTCAGAATATAACTTTACATTGTATCCACCTCTCAGTAAGTCTTTCTTTGGCCTGTTTTGGGTTCATTTATTCAGTTTTACAAAAAGTAAAATCTGGTGTTGTTTTAAAATGCCGGCTTTTGGATAGTGGTGAGTACTGGTAATGCACCCATTTTTGGGATTTAAGAAATGAATTCCCCACAATTCTATGTGGCTTTTGGCAATCAGCATTTCCATTCCCAATGGTTTCAGGCTACTGTGTGGGTAGTCCAATGGGGTTTTTAGGCAGTGCCCTTCTGTGCCCATAACATCGGCAAAAATGGGTGGCAGCCTATTCTTCATGCACTTCCCTGGGCATTTTCTGGGAAGCTCTGGCCATCATGATGTTTTCAATGCCAGTACTGCACAGTTTTTGAGGTAGGGCTCGGATGCATGGGTAGAAACATCCCACAGACAATTTATATCATGCAATCATTCATGCTGGCTCCTTTGTGAAACTTAACACAATCCAATGGGTGAAAAGGCTAATGCCAAAAAAGAGATAGGGGAAATGGTATGTAGTGGACGGTGCACAATTTGCTATTAGGTGTTGCGCGTATGGGTCAGTTTTGCAACGCTTAGTGGAACAAAAACGAATTCTATGTATGGTGGTAAATGACATATGGATTTGTATAAACATCCACATTACTAGGGTGTTGTTATTACCTTTTTTTGTACATGCATGGCATTTCAATTGGCTGAAAGGTGAACATGATGCGTGGGCTTTGGTTGCAACAGGTTGCCTCTGCTGTTAATTAAGTGGAAAGAGTGCCTGATATAAGAGGTTTGATAGAATAATGTGGATTTAGCACTTGTTTTCTTATTGTCAGCATGTGCCTTTTTGACGTTGAGAACTTTCAGGGTTGACACTTCTAATGGTCCAAACTACTTTGTCTTCTTTTAATCAAAGAATCAATGATACTGGGTATCTGAGGAAGCACTTGGCATATGATATGTTATGATATGATAGGTTATTTCTAACATGCTTAAAATACCCAGAGGTTTCTAAGTGCGGACCCGGTGGTCGAACCTGTGTTGCACTGTGACGTCTTGCTTCCAATGCGAGCACATTGCCGCTGAGCTATCCTCCCGAGATAAAGGAAGACAACCCACTGGCTTGGCAAAGGCATGTTCATAATTGGCTTCTACAGCAAGGTGTAGTGGGATCTGGCATGGCCAGAGCGCCTGCACTGGGTGGGTCAGAGGAACCCAAGCCATGAGACATGTCGCTGCTGCCTCCTCGTGCCTTCCCGCTTAGTGAGTGTCCTTTGAAGATTCTCTGGGCCTCATTTTAACCTTACCGGTATCCTGGTGGTAAAGACACCAGGATACCGGCAAAGGCTATTTCCGTTTTCGGCATGTGATCCGGCGGCACTGCTGCTGCATTAAAAGTAATGAAGTAACAGTGTTAATGTCCATTCCTGGAGTACCATAGGACTCCATGAGGGGTTTTGCTGTCATTACAGCACCGGAAATACCAGTGTCGTTAATTACAGCTTTTTTCCGGTGGGGCGCCTGCCTTAAAACCAGCTGCAGGTAACATTGGTGCGCCAGCAGCAAACCTGTAGTTGACCAGTCTGGTGCTGGTATACATCAATACAAGCACTTTTTTACTGGACCAGCCGACTCAGAATACGGCCCTCGGTGTGCTGAGTGCATGTGGAGGGAGCGACGACATTAGAAAGGCAACAGTTATGCTACACACTGCTGCTCCCATACTAGGGAGAAGACTTACCTCAATAAAGCTCTCTGTCTTCATCGCTGATCTCCTGTCTTCCTGTGTCAGCGGGACTTCCTGTCCTGGCCAAGGAACTTACGTAGGGCTAAAGAAAACGTTTTCCTTCAAATTGCAACCAATCGCTGCTTACTAGTTTACTGACTGTTATCTCCATTCCCTGTCTCTTTAAGTTAGTTTGTAGTCAAGGAGCTCTTAACATGTGTTAAGCTCACAGCAGTGTGATGCAGTACACCTCCTACACTCACCATGCAAAGTGAAATGTAGGCCATACTTGTACCCCTTAAATATATTCGGATACCCCCTGATCACGCTCTCACCAGAGTAAATAAAACCCTCTAGGGAATTAAGGCCATGAGTCTATCTTGCAAGAGATAGAAAACTTTAATTTTTACAAAGATGATGATCGGGGGAATGGTAGAGGACTCTGCCATTCCGACCAGCATTCTGTCTTCCTTGGTTGGCTCCTGCAGACTAATGGCCAGCAGGCGCCTTTATATACTCTTCAACTTGGTCACTGGATACCGGCAGAGAAAAGGATGCTGTATTCTCCAGTGTTGCATGTCAAGGTTTACATTTAGACAAATCACGCTTAACATACTGCTGCCTCTGCAGGAATAAATTGTAGCTCTTGTTTGCATAATTTGCTATGCTATTAACATTCATGCATAAACACATCTTCCCGCCATACTCTCAATACTTCACTCAATAAAATTATATTTTATCTGGTCCAGTAATTTTTATAAAAAACCCTCTTTTCCCATAGTACTCTGTCATGCATTGCATCTTTTGTAGTCTCCATTGGCTTGTGATGGACAGGGAACAGCTCCTGAGTTACCTTGTGTACTCTGCCTGCCTGTCTATAGTCTACCTTTAGCACAGGCTGCATTCCTTCTGGAAGAGAACCTGTTTTGACATTTGATTTTAAAACTACACAGAATAACATTTACACGTGTTTTCTACTAATGGTTATTTGCACCTTATATTTTAAATACTACCTATCTTTATTTAGTGACCTTCTCCCCCCTGGACTCTTGGAGTGCTTAGAAAACAGTTATCAGAAGTCTTGCCTAATTCTAAAGCACTTGGGAAACTTGGGAATGAAGAAAAGCACTAGGCTTCTTCCCAACAAAAGCCTGACAGTGACTCTTGGATTTCACTTGTAATTAACCTTGCAGGGGAGGATGATCAAATCTCTCTCTTCTTCAGCGAAACTGACCCATAATGTTATGCCCACCCAGGAACTGTGTTACACCCTATCTCATGTTTTTGTCACGAAGATCATGACTATTCACCTGAATAGGTTTATTGCTGCAAATGCTTCTCCCAGCAGTGAGAACATCCCACCTCAATTTTTGGACCCTGCTGCAGGTCCGACAAGCTGGTCATCCTTTCCAAGGTTCTCAGAAGAGACCCTCTGATGCCATCCCTCTGGCTGTCATGAAAAAGATCTCCCCAGATCGGAGATCACGGTTGCCATCAACATTTCCTGCCAATCAGGACTGGTCCCGCAAGAGTTAAAAGCTGCTAGGATTATCCCCCTTCTGAAGAAGCTTTCACTGAAACCCTCTGTCCTGTCTAATTTCCATCCTGTTTCTCTTCTCCCCTTCCTCACAAAGCTTTTGGAATATCTGGTGCCTCCTTTACTTTCCACGTTTCTTGAATCTTCTCACCTCCTGGAACCTGCCCAGTTTGGTTTTAGGCCTGGTAGAAGCACAGAGAGTGTACTGGTCTCTGTCCAGGACGATATGGCCAGGCTGGTGGACGCAGGTGGTTTTTGGGGCCCTGATTTTGTTAGACCTGTCTGTGGCGTTCAACACTGTCGAGCACCCCATTCTGCTGTCCCATCTTGCCCAGATGGGTATATCTGGGCAGGTACTGGCCTGGTTCACCTCGTTCCTGGCGGATCGTATTCAGACTCTCTCTATGCCACCTTTCCTCTCTGCCCCTTGTCATCTCTGTTGTGGAGTGCCTCTGGGCTCCTCCCTGTCTCCGATTCTATTTAATATCTACATCTGGGCACTTGTGTGGCTCATCTGCTCCTTCAGCGTCAGGTGCTACTCTTATGCCGACGACACTCAGATCCTGATCCGGCTAGATCTTGACCAGGCTGAGATGTCGTGCCTACAGGTGTGCCTGGCGGCCGTGGGGGA
This sequence comes from Ambystoma mexicanum, assembly GCF_040938575.1. Classification (NCBI taxonomy): domain Eukaryota; kingdom Metazoa; phylum Chordata; class Amphibia; order Caudata; family Ambystomatidae; genus Ambystoma; species Ambystoma mexicanum. The sequence continues at coordinate 1,316,009,577 of NC_090924.1, forward strand.
TTGGATGAACCACAACTGGCTCAAATTGAACGGGAACAAGACCGAGGTGCTGGTGGTGGGTTGTCCCCCCCGATCTCTCACTCTGGATATCTACCTTCTGGCATTCATCTCTTGGCTCCCATCCAGTCCCGGCATGGAAGGTGAAAAACTTGGGTGTAGTCCTGTCGGCATCTCTATCCATGGACAGCCAAGTAGCAGCCCTTTGCCATTCTGGCCACTTTCAGCTTAAAGTATTAAAGAAAGTGCTTCCCATGATCCCTGCCCCACTTCATCCACCGGTGCTGGCTGCTATGGTGCTATCCCGGCTGGGCTATTGTAATTCTCTTTACCTGTCGCAGCCGAAGGGGCTGATTCAGCGACCGCAACGTTTACAAAACTTAGCAGCTCGTGTGGCAACAGGTACACCCAATGGATCCCTCATTTCTCTGGTGCTGCGAGCCTTTCATTGGCTTCCAGTGACTGGTAATGCACCCATTTTTGGGATTTAAGAAATGAATTCCCCACAATTCTAGGTGGCTTTTGGCAATCAGCATTTCCATTCCCAATGGTTTCAGGCTACTGTGTGGGTAGTCCAATGGGGTTTTTAGGCAGTGCCCTTCTGTGCCCATAACATCGGCAAAAATGGGTGGCAGCCTATTCTTCATGCACTTCCCTGGGCATTTTCTGGGAAGCTCTGGCCATCATGATGTTTTCAATGCCAGTACTGCACAGTTTTTGAGGTAGGGCTCGGATGCATGGGTAGAAACATCCCACAAGCCCCCCTTCTTGCGGTGGCCATCTGATCCTTCACTGGTGGGACCCGCAAGATCTGGGATGTTGTTCTCATCTTCTTCCGGTAGATGGCACAGTTCAGCATCTTTTCCTTCATCCGGTGGATCAATCGGTCATCCTCGCCGGTCCTGATGGGAATATTGGGCGGTACGCTGGGCCCCCTTGCGTCATCCTCCCAGTCTCCGGATCATCCTCCTTGGCCCGTCTCCAGGTTTTCTTTCTCCTAGGACGACAAAGGAAGAGCGGCAATACCTACTCATAGACGTTTTTCCACCACTGTTGAGATAGTGGGGCAGCATATGCTTTTCATCATAACGAAACATTACATTCTTATTTTGAAAAAAAAAACAGTATAACTAAGAGACAGTTTCATGCAAATCACAATATTTTAGAGACTAGATGTGGTATGTTTTATGATTGGAACTGAATTAGTCTGAGACAGTACCCGCTAGGATTCCAGAGGATTCCTCCAGTTGTTGCAGAGTGTGCCTGGGATGGCAACATTTCAACTGGTTTATGTGGACCCACTTGTCTTCCCCCGCTGCCAAAGGACCTTTGGGGATGTGGATTTTGTAGGCCACAGGGGAGATTTTGTCGATGATCTCAAAGGGTCCCTTCCATGTAGGCAAAAATTTGCGCTGCTTGGCCTGGTTCCTTTGGAAGTTGTATAGATAGACCCGGTCTCCCACCTGATATTCCTTCCTGGAAGTTTTCAGGTCATAATGGGTCTTCATGCTATCAGCTGATCTTTCTAGATTCCGCTGAGCATAAGCAAAAGCATGTTGAAGGTGTTTCCTTAAATTCTCCACATACTCATGAGTTGTGGAGGCATTTATCAGTGTCTGCTCTTTGGGTCCTGTAGAGCAAATGCTGAGGAAGCACCATCTTGCGCCCAGTCATCAACTCGAATGGTGACATTTTGGTTGCAGATGAAGGGGTAGATCTGATGGCCATTAGGACCAGAGGTAATCGGATATCCCAACTTGGCCCAGAATCTGCCACAAACTTCTTTAACATGCTCACAATGGTTCGGTTATATCTCTCTACTGCCCCAGAAGAAGCTGGCCTGTAAGCAATATGCAACTTCCTTTTGACCCCCAGTATCTCCCACATCTTTGTCATTACTTCACTGGTGAAGTGGCTACCTCTGTCTGACTCAATCCTTTGAGGTAGACCAAAACGGGAAAAGATGTGGTTAATCATCAAGGCAGCTGCAGTTTCTGCCTTGCAATTTGGGGCTGGGAGACATTCCACCCACTTGGTAAACAAGCATGTCACAGTTAACATGTACTTATTCCCCCTAGCAGAGCGAATCACGGGGCCTACAAAGTCGATTTGTAAATCTGACCATGGCAGTGTCATCCCCCGCTTTTGGAGAGGCGCGCGGTGCGTGAGGGTTGTGTCAACGTGGTAAGAGCATCCATCCACATAGACAGTGGGCATTCCCTCACACTTGTCTTCTTCAAAGACTTTGTGTGGGGAATTAAGGTATGCCTCCGTGTTGTCCTTGATTTTTAGACTTTCGTCCTCGAGACAGTTTTCTCTGGCACAATCATGCAAGTCAGCCAGACCTTGCGCGAGGGGACTCTTCTTGTTTTGGCCATATCTGACCTCCACAGGAAAGCCTTGCATTGACAGAATCCAGGAAGTAATTCGGGAATTACTCACATTTCCGGCCCGGATTCTGTCACTTTGGAGATATTGCAGAGGCTGGTGTGGAGTCTCCACTATGATATGTTCCCCCTGGATAAACGGGCGGTAATTCTTCAATGCCCACACCGTTGCCAGGAGTGCCTTCTCACAATCGTTGAATTTTTCCTCCACAGAGGATAAAGTTTTGCTCGCATAGGAGATAACTTTATTGACCTTGTCATGCTTTTGGTATAATACTGCCGTCAAGCACGTATTAGAGAACCCCGTCTCCAGGAAGAACTCCTTGTTTCTGACAGGGTAAGCTAGGCAAGGCGCTTGTGAGAGGCTTCTTTTGAGTTGTATTACTGCCTCGGCTTGTTCTGGACCCCATTCCCACTTGACCCCCCCCTTCAAGAGATGAATCAGGGGTCTGGTGATCTCTGCGTAGCCCTCAATGAACTTTCTGCTGTAATTAGTCAGCCCAAGGAGGCTCCTTAGTTCCCGCAGAGTTGTGGGGTCTTTCAATTTTTGAAGTGCTTCCACTTTCTTTTCCTGGGGACAGAGACCCTTAGGAGTAATCTCATGCCCCAAGAAATTAACACGGGTTCTACACCACTGTGCTTTCTGAAAGGAAAGTTTTGCTCCGGCGGCCCTCAACTGTGTCAGAACATAACGGATCTCCGCTATGTGTTCCTCCACAGATGAACTTTTGATGAGGACATCATCTACATAAGCCAGGTTACCCCTCCCACCCAGGTCGGGCATGGCCTTATGTAGGAAAATGTTGAATTCATTGCCGGAGTTGAGGTATCCGAAGGGAGTCCGGGTCCATGTGTACTGCTGGCCCCCAAAGGTAAAAGCCAGTTTGTATTTGTCCTCCCTGCTGACAGGCATGGTCCAGTATCCATTGGTCAGGTCTATTGCAGTGAATACCTGTGACCCCTGAATCTGGGCCAGCCCTTGGTCAATGTAGGGCAGAGGCCATCGGGAAGTATGGACCCGTTTGTTGAGCTCCCTGAGGTCAGCGCAGAGTCTCCACTGGCCGTTTGGCTTTAATATTCCCAGCACCGGATTATTGAAGGTGCTGTGGACGGGACGGATTATTCCCCTGGACTCAAGGTTCTTAATTATTTCAGTAAGGGACTCCATTGATGCGAGAGGCAAGCGATATTGCTTCACAAACACAGGAGTCATGCCAGGGTCCGTGGGGATTGTTGTTGTGTGGATGTCGGTGCGACCACAGTCATATGAGTCTACCGCAAAGAGATCTTGGAAATCCAAGAAAACTTGTTTCAACTTTTGCTTTTGTTCCAGAGTCACACAGGCATCAGCTAGGTTGACTCTCTCTTCCACCATCTGCCTGAAGCCTGGAAAGACTTCTGGTTTGGCTATTTCAGCGGCCTCCTCCAGCTGGGTGGAGAAGTCCCTGGTCAGAGTGCTGATTTGGACTGGAGGCTTCAGGTGGGAAAGGCAGCCCTCATGGACCTGGAAAATCACCTCATCCCTCCTGAAGTCACAAGTCACATCTTCCTTACCATAAGGGCAAGAAGTGTACACCAGGAAGTTCCCCCTATGCCGGGTAAAAATCCTGTCTGGTGTTGTATTGTCATCACTGTCACTGTCAAAGCAGTCCTTGGGGATTGGCCCTAACAGTTCATTGCCTAAATCTATGGAAAAATGTCGGTCATCAACCGCCATTCCAATAATGGTGCATGCGGCTAGAGTAATACTCTTTAAGTCGCTGTTATCCACCTCTATTGGAATGGTGTCATGTTCTATGTTGACTAATGGAGTTGGGTTTACCCCCAACCCTTGCTGTTGGAGAGAAGCATTTAGATGTATGTAAGCATCAGGGTTTTGCAAATATTGTCCTCTTTTAGCTTTCACTTCCAGGGAGAATTGTCGGGTCCTTTCTGGGATAGTGACTTCCTCTTTGATCTGAATTTCAACTGCATAAGGTAGCAATTGAGCTGACCTAAATGCTTTTTCTGGATCATCAAAGCCCATGGGATTATCCGCTAATCGGGACCAAGCTTTGAAGTTTATTAGGTCCAAACTAATGGCAAAGCGATTGAGAATGTCACTGCCTAAGTAAAAGGCGGCAGGGACGTCTCGCACGACCCAACAATTGTGGACTATGCTCTTGTTGCCAATGGAGATTTTGAGCATACACCTGCTTGGCAGGAGATGTTTGGAATTAGGCGCTTCCAGGTCCATTCCCCATTTGTCTATCAGTTTGAATGTGGGATTGGCTGGATCTTTTGGGAGTTGGCGGAACATGGCTTCGCTGATGAAGCTCTTATCGTTGTTCACACACACTCGAGCGAGAACAGAGTCCTTCCCATCATTTAACTGAACAGGGATGAACAACTGCTCTCCAATTTGCTGAATCTCAGCCAGGCTCTGAGCTGATTTCACATCTTTCTGGACTATAGGAGTGGGAGTTTCTGATTGTGGATTAGTAAAGAATTTCAGGGTGTTTCCTTCCAGTGTGGAATACCACCTTAAACTGGAAGGAAGGTTGATTTTCAGAAATAGAGAGGACCCCCCATCACCAGTCTGTTGTCCTACTGCTATTACTGTCACGTCTGGAATTTGGCCGTTCTGGAAGTGAAATTCTACTTGGTCAGATTTTTGTTCAACCATGTGGCAGGTGCCGTTTAAACTAACATGGTTGACACTCTGTTTTAATTTTATTGGTCGGCTAGTCTGGGTCCAGAGGACCTTGTTTACGCAATCTATTAGGGGTGACAACCTTCTCAGGAGGTCATTCCCTAGTAAACAAGGGGTGCCCTCTGGGGTCACTACTATGACCGGGTGTTTCACCTTGTGTCACCCGATCTTAATGTCCAAGTCTGCAGTCCCCTCAACGGGAATTTCCTTCCCGTCAAAGTTCTGCAGTTGTCCAGGAAGAGAGGTGAGAGGAATTTGGTAATTCTCTCCCCTTCCTGCATTCAGTTCGTCAAAGGCCCTTCTGGACAGAAGGGTAGCTTGAGATCCAGTGTCCACCAGTGCCAAGATTGTACCCTGCCCCTGTACTTGTACCGGGGCATAGTATCTTCCCTCCTTCTCCTCAAGGGGGCACAGATAATGCACATTTTTGGACAACTGGTGGGCTAACTTTCTGGTTTTGGACATCGCTAGCGAAGAGATTTGGGCAGAATTCTGTGGAGAGCCTTGGGAATCTGAAAGAAAAATTTGGCAACTGGAGATCAGAGCCATAGTGGGTTCCCCTGGCTCCGGTTCTGGGCCGCCCCCCCCTTTTTGGAGGCAGTCATCAGGATGGGTTTGAACCAGGGGATTTTCTTGCTGTTGGTTCTGGGATGAGATGGTGGGCGGCGGTAGCTCAGTCTCCACATCTCCCCAGTCTGGATTTGCATCCCTAGGGACCCATTTTTCTTTGGGAGGAGTTCCCCCCTCTTTGAAGGAGAAGATCCTTTTCCCAGGATCCTCTGAGGATCCCTCTCCCTCAAATTGGAAGATCTGTACCTCCTCCTTAAACTGAGTCTGTTTGGGTCTTTTGTTTCTCCTACCCCCACTCTGCTCCTTGGGAGGCAGGCTTTCAGGGGCAAGAGATTTTGTTTCCGGTTCCTGGGTTTCCAGGGGCTGTTTACAAGTGAGGAAGGAAGCTTCCTCCAAGGCTTTACACCCCCCTTCCCCTTGTGCCTCTTCCCTGGGAACCGGTGAGTTATCGGGGTGCTGCCCCCGTCATTGTTCTGGGGCACCAGGTCCGGAGTTGGGTGCGTTCTGCGCCGGCATGCCGATCTGAGGGTTCTGCTGAGCCCTCAGTATGTGACCCAGATCCCACGCCATGTTTTGAACCTGGCGCTCTAACTGGGAAACCCGCTCAGGCTGATACGGGGCCCTGTTTTCTCCCCTGGGCTGATCCCGGGAAGGGTAGCTATCCCTTCTTTGGTAGTACCCCTGGTTGGGAAGATTTGGATACCCCTCCACCCTTGGCCTCCCCTCTCCCGGATTCAGTGGTCTGGGCTCAGGGAATTGGGGAAAGAAGGATGGATGGTTTTGGGGCTGAAAGTTGGGGATACCTGGGGAAAAAGTTCTGCCCAGGATTTGGAGAATTTCTGCCCTCCTGTGGGAAGTTTGGAGGGAAGTTCCCTGGGTTCGGTGCTCGGTTGGATCCCCCCCCTTGGGCTGGGGGAGTCCACACATAACCCAGGATTGGACTGTTACCTTTGTAGCGAGGACTTACATAGTCAGGAGAGCGAGGGACCCCATTTGTGGGGCTGCCTCCCTGGCTCCCTGTCTGTGACTGGCCCGAGGACCTTCTGGGCCTAGCATTATTAGGTGCAGGTAGGTTTTTAGGCCCCCCCATCTCCAAATCTAAAACGGGGGTGACCTTTACCTCTGCCACCTTGGCAGCAGCAGGGATGCTGTTGGCTTTGGGGTTTTTCTGGGCATTACTTTTGCTATCTACCGGTTTCTGCACCTCATAGATCCGGGTAGCCTGTTCAATGACCCAGTCTAAAGATCTTTTCTCGTGAAAATCCCTCACGAGCTGGGTCATTATGTATTTGGGCAAGGCATGAAAAAATGTATTAATAAATTCTCTACTGTCTGTGCGCACCCTTCTGGTGGTCTGCGCAAAAGCACGTTTCAGTTCTTGCACAAATTCTTGTGGGGCCTGATCCTCCCCACATTGCAAATTGTAGGCTGCCTTGCGAGCCTCTTGAGGATTTCTGTGAACAGAAAAATGTTTGAAGATGGCCGCCTTATAGGTGGACCATCTTAAATGGTTTTGGTCCTCCAGCCCCGCAAAGAAACTGGAGTATTCCGGGGAGAAGGTCCACTTTACATATTGAATACAGCTTTGGCTGTCCTTCAAATGGAAAGTCTCCATCATTTGCTCAAACAACTCTAAGTGCTCCCAAACAGAATATTTGGCGTTTTTATGATAAGGCGTGATGACGCTCCTGATTGCCTTAATCTGCTTTAAGGGGTCCTTAAGCAAGGCCCTTTTTGTCTTATTGGCCCTTTTGGTCCGGGTTACCCTGGTCCATTCATCTTCTGACTCAGAGGCACTGCTCCCAGAGGTTCCCGTCTGTTCTTCCAGGTTTTCCCGGATTCTGCGAGCCTGGGAATGGCTGGCAGAATGTGGGGACCTGGTCTCCTGTTTCCTGTGGTGCTCAGAGGAGTCTTCAGATCCCTCCTTGCTGCCAGGATTTGATGGGTACCCCCCCCACTGACCTAACTGGGCAGAGGTTTTCAGGACGCCCTTAATGGGCCTACTCTCCTGGGGTTCCCCATTAAATTGCACTGTGCTTGGGTGCCCATACCCGGATGCCCGCCCCTCCATTCCTGGGTGGTACTGGCCTATGAGCCCCATGCTTCTGGCTGGATAGTAATCTGCCATCCCTGTGGCCCTGTGCTCACGTGCGCCAGGGGACATGGGGGTGGCAGAGTCCAGGGACTGAGAGGTATGAGGGCCTCTGGTACTAGGGCTCCTGAGGTTATGCTCCGGAGTTTCCATTTCCCAGCGAACCTCATCTCTATCCGCCCCTGCTCCCTGTTGCAATGCAAGAGCCTGCATTTGTGCCTTCAGTTCCTCAGTTAAGGCCTTACTAGACTCTATCAGTCTCTCCTGCATCGCTACCTGTTGTTGGAGCCTATCATTGTGTTGACAGAGGGCCTCATTTTCCCTCTGTGCTTCCTGGTTGGTCCTGGAGAACTGGGCCAGTCTTTGCTGCAGGAGGGTTACCTCCTGAGCTGTGTCCCTATTGGCCTGCTCCTTTCTTGCTAGAGCATCCTCCACCCTCCTGGTGTGCTCTAACAAGTTCTGGTGTTCTTTTTGGAGGTCACCCAGTCCCTGGTGGGCCAGGTGATTTTCTTCCATTTTCCTTTTTAAATGGCAGACTTCCTGGCCTAAGGCGTCTCTTTCCTGACTAAGAGCCTGCATTTGTGCCGCCAGGTCGTCCCTCTGCCTTCGAAAGGCACCAGCTTTCTGGCGTTCTTCATCAAACTCTGCCTGGGCATCCAGGTCTTTCAAAATCAGCTTGTTGCTCTCTGCCTTCACTCTATCTAGATGACTTTGCAGGGTGGCTACCTGCTCCGTGCATGCCCTGTTAAAGTCTAATTGTTGCTCCAGCTTTTTCTGGCTCTGCCGTAAGAAGTCCAAACTGTCTTGGTGCTCCTTTTGCAGGGCCAGAAATCTAGTATCCTGGTCAGCCTTTTCCTGTTGCAGGATGTCCATATCCTTCTTTATTTTAATGATGTGCTGTCTACTCTCATTTTCTGACTCCTGGCTCCTCTGCAGCCTCTGCTCAGAAGAGTCCAGATCAGATTGGGCCTTCTGTAATGCCAGCAGTTGCCTACTCGCCAAATCTTGGCCTTCAGCACATCTGTCCTGCATGGCTCCCATATGTAAATATAAATATGCCGCTACCCTGGCAATCTTGTGGTGCTCATCCTTGGCCTTCGGGGCCATGTATAGTTCACTCAGGGCCACATGTAGGGGACCCTGGTCTCTCCATATTTCTGACCCTGTTTCAGTGATCTGGGGTGTGAAGGCCTGCAACCAGACTGTTTGGTCCTGGTGAGTCCACTCACCTCTCACAAATAACTTATGTAAGAAGTGTTCTCTGGCTATTTTCATGTCTACTAAGGTCGTCATTCTAGAGATTGGTCTCTGTCCTGACTTACAGAAGTTTGTATTTTATTTTTGCAAAACAGACCTTTTCCTTAGAGCGTTGCTTTGAGGAGTGCTTTACAGCGTAACACAGCGTGGTGATCCGACCGGATATGTGTATCTGGTCAGCTGGCACACTGTATTAATCTGCACAAGTGATAGATCAAACCCAAACGTCCGGCCCGAGCCCCCAATTTGTAAGAGGATTCAATTCAGCACTACAGCTAAGTCAACGCCTAGTCTAGAATACTGAATGAAAACCCTTATTGATATATCTTTATGTCCAGTTCATGCGTTCTGGATGACTACCCCTATATAACACTCCTCTGTTGGAATCCCCCTGACCCAACTGAGCCAAGAAGTAGTTCTGTTTTGCAAGTTAAAAGGTTTATTTGATAATTTAAACAATAGATATATATATCACACTTTATAATAAATTAATAATTGGATATCACACTTAATCTGATAGGATAAAGATTAACAACGGAGAATCTGGCACTAGCACACTTCTTTATAATCACTAAGGAGTTGACAGGAAATGGATAAGGTAGCACATTGGTAAATAGGGACAGAAGAATAATGTAATAGAGAATGCTTTATAGAGTTCAAATGGATGCAATGTTGAATGAAATGCAGTACAGAAAATAACTTGATAGGATTTCAGCAAAAGACAATGTAATCACTTTCTTGGACAATTTACCCCCCCCCTTTTATGCAATGCAAGGAAATGGAAGGAAGGCACACAGTTCTCAGAAATGCAATCAAATGTGATTCAGTTCACCCCAGCAAGCTTAGACTACAGAACTTTACAACACAGGCAAAATGCTTTTATATGTGCTGGCAATGAAGTAAAAAATATGCTAAAATGCTTTTAATTCCCTCTAGAGGTTCAGGTGAGTGGTATCTAGTTAATATTAGCTCAGGCTCACTCTAGCAGTGATGCAGGGATAGTTTTTATGAGGCAAACGATTTTTTTCAGAGGAAAGCAAAAGCAGCTATCTTTTTGCAGGTGGAGAAATTTTCAAATCGCGGCAAAATTCGCGAATGCGTCTGGCGCTATTACAGAGGAACTACAAGGGCTAGCAATATCAATTTGGGGTCATAGGAAAGCCTAGGATCTCAGCTTCCAGATGAAAGTTACTGCAAGTCTCTAGGACAAACGGTCGCGGAGATATGAGCGATATGGTAAAGGTCGTTTTTCAGATTTGAAATTTTAAAGTTCAAAAAGACAGGTGACAGTTTTTCAAAATGACAAGGTACAGCTTCTAGGAGACAGTTCTGGTTAGATTAAAATAGATTGAATTATATTATTTTAACTAAGAGATTCTTTCTGCACAGTTCTACTAGGTACTCACAATATCTTTTAAAATATGCCTCGCCACGGATCTGGTCAGGTTTTGGACTGGACTCCGGTCTCGGTCTCGGCACTTCACAGTGATCTGGGTCAGCTCTCTGGTTCTGCCAACAGTGGTCTGGATCAGCTCTGCTCTGCTGGTCTGGTCTGGGTCTCTAGTTCTGGATAGATTGAAGTCTCTAGTTTGGCTCTTTGAAGTTTGATGGAGGTAAGGTATGGAATTTTGGCAGAGCTTCCAGCTGCAAGTGGAAAATGAATGTCTATTTGGCTTGCACTATCTGCTTTTATCTGTTTAGAATGTGGGTGTGTGTGCAGCATCACTAGACCCTACCCCTCTCCACTTGCCATTGGTCAAATTTCCATTTCTCACTTGATTGGGGAAGGAACTGTGAGTCAGAGCGATGTCATTTTATGGCTTGCAGAGAGGACACTCCCCTGTCAAAGTGCACACAATCTACATTTGATAAAAAAAGACATATTTGCACAGGTACACATTTGTTTAAAATTACATGCACCCCTCACATATCACAGGAGGTATCCCCTGTTCAAACTCTGCTCTTCCTGGGGGCTTGCATTCAGAAATGGCACATATTTCACTTTTTAACTGATTTTGCAATGTCGGACATTAATCCAAATTTACACACATGTGCGCAAGGAGTATGGACATTAATTGATGAAGTGTCAGATTTTTCACATGCATACATTTTGAGTAATATCCTCTTTTCCGCTAAAACCCCCCTGAACATACCACCGGTTCTAAAAACCTCTTAAAATGTGGGCAGAAAAATCACAAGAATTATGGTATCATTTATAAATTTTTCACATGTCCGCTCTATGAATGATCCATCTTTTTAAAGTTATGTTCTGGCCCCAAAGGGGTGTGGTTTCCCCCCAGCACAAGGTTGAATTTCTGGTTTTTCCAGTTCTGCCAAGCCAGCTTGCTCTCACAGGCAGTGCCCCTCCCCTGTCCTTCCAGGAGGAAGCTCCATTTACGACTCCCGCCAATAAAACATTTGCCTGAGTCAAGGGGGTTGCATTGTTCAGAGCTCCTGTATTCTGTGGGGGCTCCCCTTAATTCAATTATCAGAGAGATGGCATATCCTTAGTGTGGCCAGCAAAAGGCAGATAGGCCTGGGAACACAGCTGTGACTCAAGTTTCACTCCTGATGGGGGTGGCTGGTGGGCAGAATTCAGTTCCTTAAGCCAGGTTTCAGATAAAATGTCACTTTTTGTTCCCCAGTTTAAGTCAAGACAATTTTATACATATGCAGCTAGAATGCTGATTCTAAGTTCAAAACTATGACATTTAAACAATTGCAACCTATGTGACACTCAGAAATAGGTCACTCATTTCTTTTAAACATTTAGATTTTTAGTGTCTTTCAGTCCAAATTTACTTAAACTGCTGAAATCCACAGCTCAGCCAGTCTTGTTATAAACCTTCAAGTCACTTCAGAATATAACTTTACATTGTATCCACCTCTCAGTAAGTCTTTCTTTGGCCTGTTTTGGGTTCATTTATTCAGTTTTACAAAAAGTAAAATCTGGTGTTGTTTTAAAATGCCGGCTTTTGGATAGTGGTGAGTACTGGTAATGCACCCATTTTTGGGATTTAAGAAATGAATTCCCCACAATTCTATGTGGCTTTTGGCAATCAGCATTTCCATTCCCAATGGTTTCAGGCTACTGTGTGGGTAGTCCAATGGGGTTTTTAGGCAGTGCCCTTCTGTGCCCATAACATCGGCAAAAATGGGTGGCAGCCTATTCTTCATGCACTTCCCTGGGCATTTTCTGGGAAGCTCTGGCCATCATGATGTTTTCAATGCCAGTACTGCACAGTTTTTGAGGTAGGGCTCGGATGCATGGGTAGAAACATCCCACAGACAATTTATATCATGCAATCATTCATGCTGGCTCCTTTGTGAAACTTAACACAATCCAATGGGTGAAAAGGCTAATGCCAAAAAAGAGATAGGGGAAATGGTATGTAGTGGACGGTGCACAATTTGCTATTAGGTGTTGCGCGTATGGGTCAGTTTTGCAACGCTTAGTGGAACAAAAACGAATTCTATGTATGGTGGTAAATGACATATGGATTTGTATAAACATCCACATTACTAGGGTGTTGTTATTACCTTTTTTTGTACATGCATGGCATTTCAATTGGCTGAAAGGTGAACATGATGCGTGGGCCTTGGTTGCAACAGGTTGCCTCTGCTGTTAATTAAGTGGAAAGAGTGCCTGATATCAGAGGTTTGATAGAATAATGTGGATTTAGCACTTGTTTTCTTATTGTCAGCATGTGCCTTTTTGACGTTGAGAACTTTCAGGGTTGACACTTCTAATGGTCCGAACTACTTTGTCTTCTTTTAATCAAAGAATCAATGATACTGGGTATTTGAGGAAGCACTTGGCATATGATATGTTATGATATGATAGGTTATTTCTAACATGCTTAAAATACCCAGAGGTTTCTAAGTGCGGACCCGGTGGTCGAACCTGTGTTGCACTGTGACGTCTTGCTTCCAATGCGAGCACATTGCCGCTGAGCTTTCCTCCCGAGATAAAGGAAGACAACCCACTGGCTTGGCAAAGGCATGTTCATAATTGGCTTCTACAGCAAGGTGTAGTGGGATCTGGCATGGCCAGAGCGCCTGCACTGGGTGGGTCAGAGGAACCCAAGCCATGAGACATGTCGCTGCTGCCTCCTCGTGCCTTCCCGCTTAGTGAGTGTCCTTTGAAGATTCTCTGGGCCTCATTTTAACCTTACCGGTATCCTGGTGGTAAAGACACCAGGATACCGGCAAAGGTTATTTCCATTTTCGGCATGTGATCCGGCGGCACTGCTGCTGCATTAAAAGTAATGAAGTAACAGTGTTAATGTCCATTCCTGGAGTACCATAGGACTCCATGAGGGGTTTTGCTGTCATTACAGCACCGGAAATACCAGTGTCGTTAATTACAGCTTTTTTCCGGTGGGGCGCCTGCCTTAAAACCAGCTGCAGGTAACATAGGTGCGCCAGCAGCAAACCTGTAGTTGACCAGTCTGGTGCTGGTATACATCAATACAAGCACTTTTTTACTGGACCAGCCGACTCAGAATACGGCCCTCGGTGTGCTGAGTGCATGTGGAGGGAGCGACGACATTAGAAAGGCAACAGTTATGCTACACACTGCTGCTCCCATACTAGGGAGAAGACTTACCTCAATAAAGCTCTCTGTCTTCATCGCTGATCTCCTGTCTTCCTGTGTCAGCGGGACTTCCTGTCCTGGCCAAGGACCTTACGTAGGGCTAAAGAAAACGTTTTCCTTCAAATTGCAACCAATCGCTGCTTACTAGTTTACTGACTGTTATCTCCATTCCCTGTCTCTTTAAGTTAGTTTGTAGTCAAGGAGCTGTTAACATGTGTTAAGCTCACAGCAGTGTGATGCAGTACACCTCCTACACTCACCATGCAAAGTGAAATGTAGGCCATACTTGTACCCCTTAAATATATTCGGATACCCCCTGATCACGCTCTCACCAGAGTAAATAAAACCCTCTAGGGAATTAAGGCCATGAGTCTATCTTGCAAGAGATAGAAAACTTTAATTTTTACAAAGATGATGATCGGGGGAATGGTAGAGGACTCTGCCATTCCGACCAGCATTCTGTCTTCCTTGGTTGGCTCCTGCAGACTAATGGCCAGCAGGCGCCTTTATATACTCTTCAACTTGGTCACTGGATACCGGCAGAGAAAGGGATGCTGTATTCTCCAGTGTTGCATGTCAAGGTTTACATTTAGACAAATCACGCTTAACATACTGCTGCCTCTGCAGGAATAAATTGTAGCTCTTGTTTGCATAATTTGCTATGCTATTAACATTCATGCATAAACACATCTTCCCGCCATACTCTCAATACTTCACTTAATAAAATTATATTTTATCTGGTCCAGTAATTTTTATAAAAAACCCTCTTTTCCCATAGTACTCTGTCATGCATTGCATCTTTTGTAGTCTCCATTGGCTTGTGATGGACAGGGAACAGCTCCTGAGTTACCTTGTGTACTCTGCCTGCCTGTCTATAGTCTACCTTTAGCACAGGCTGCATTCCTTCTGGAAGAGAACCTGTTTTGACATTTGATTTTAAAACTACACAGAATAACATTTACACGTGTTTTCTACTAATGGTTATTTGCACCTTATATTTTAAATACTACCTATCTTTATTTAGTGACCTTCTCCCCCCTGGACTCTTGGAGTGCTTAGAAAACAGTTATCAGAAGTCTTGCCTAATTCTAAAGCACTTGGGAAACTTGGGAATGAAGAAAAGCACTAGGCTTCTTCCCAACAAAAGCCTGACAGTGACTCTTGGATTTCACTTGTAATTAACCTTGCAGGGGAGGATGATCAAATCTCTCTCTTCTTCAGCGAAACTGACCCATAATGTTATGCCCACCCAGGAACTGTGTTACACCCTATCTCATGTTTTTGTCACGAAGATCATGACTATTCACCTGAATAGGTTTATTGCTGCAAATGCTTCTCCCAGCAGTGAGAACATCCCACCTCAATTTTTGGACCCTGCTGCAGGTCCGACAAGCTGGTCATCCTTTCCAAGGTTCTCAGAAGAGACCCTCTGATGCCATCCCTCTGGCTGTCATGAAAAAGATCTCCCCAGATCGGAGATCACGGTTGCCATCAACATTTCCTGCCAATCAGGACTGGTCCCGCAAGAGTTAAAAGCTGCTAGGATTATCCCCCTTCTGAAGAAGCTTTCACTGAAACCCTCTGTCCTGTCTAATTTCCATCCTGTTTCTCTTCTCCCCTTCCTCACAAAGCTTTTGTAATATCTGGTGCCTCCTTTACTTTCCACGTTTCTTGAATCTTCTCACCTCCTGGAACCTGCCCAGTTTGGTTTTAGGCCTGGTAGAAGCACAGAGAGTGTACTGGTCTCTGTCCAGGACGATATGGCCAGGCTGGTGGACGCAGGTGGTTTTTGGGGCCCTGATTTTGTTAGACCTGTCTGTGGCGTTCAACACTGTCGAGCACCCCATTCTGCTGTCCCATCTTGCCCAGATGGGTATATCTGGGCAGGTACTGGCCTGGTTCACCTCGTTCCTGGCGGATCGTATTCAGACTCTCTCTATGCCACCTTTCCTCTCTGCCCCTTGTCATCTCTGTTGTGGAGTGCCTCTGGGCTCCTCCCTGTCTCCGATTCTATTTAATATCTACATCTGGGCACTTGTGTGGCTCATCTGCTCCTTCAGCGTCAGGTGCTACTCTTATGCCGACGACACTCAGATCCTGATCCGGCTAGATCTTGACCAGGCTGAGATGTCGTGCCTACAGGTGTGCCTGGCGGCCGTGGGGGATTGGATGAACCACAACTGGCTTAAATTGAACGGGAACAAGACCGAGGTGCTGGTGGTGGGTTGTCCCCCCCGATCTCTCACTCTGGATATCTACCTTCTGGCATTCATCTCTTGGCTCCCATCCAGTCCCGGCATGGAAGGTGAAAAACTTGGGTGTAGTCCTGTCGGCATCTCTATCCATGGACAGCCAAGTAGCAGCCCTTTGCCATTCTGGCCACTTTCAGCTTAAAGTATTAAAGAAAGTGCTTCCCATGATCCCTGCCCCACTTCATCCACCGGTGCTGGCTGCTATGGTGCTATCCCGGCTGGGCTATTGTAATTCTCTTTACCTGTCGCAGCCGAAGGGGCTGATTCAGCGACCGCAACGTTTACAAAACTTAGCAGCTCGTGTGGCAACAGGTACACCCAATGGATCCCTCATTTCTCTGGTGCTGCGAGCCTTTCATTGGCTTCCAGTGACTGGTAATGCACCCATTTTTGGGATTTAAGAAATGAATTCCCCACAATTCTAGGTGGCTTTTGGCAATCAGCATTTCCATTCCCAATGGTTTCAGGCTACTGTGTGGGTAGTCCAATGGGGTTTTTAGGCAGTGCCCTTCTGTGCCCATAACATCGGCAAAAATGGGTGGCAGCCTATTCTTCATGCACTTCCCTGGGCATTTTCTGGGAAGCTCTGGCCATCATGATGTTTTCAATGCCAGTACTGCACAGTTTTTGAGGTAGGGCTCGGATGCATGGGTAGAAACATCCCACAAGCCCCCCTTCTTGCGGTGGCCATCTGATCCTTCACTGGTGGGACCCGCAAGATCTGGGATGTTGTTCTCATCTTCTTCCGGTAGATGGCACAGTTCAGCATCTTTTCCTTCATCCGGTGGATCAATCGGTCATCCTCGCCGGTCCTGATGGGAATATTGGGCGGTACGCTGGGCCCCCTTGCGTCATCCTCCCAGTCTCCGGATCATCCTCCTTGGCCCGTCTCCAGGTTTTCTTTCTCCTAGGACGACAAAGGAAGAGCGGCAATACCTACTCATAGACGTTTTTCCACCACTGTTGAGATAGTGGGGCAGCATATGCATTTCATCATAACGAAACATTACATTCTTATTTTGAAAAAAAAAACAGTATAACTAAGAGACAGTTTCATGCAAATCACAATATTTTAGAGACTAGATGTGGTATGTTTTATGATTGGAACTGAATTAGTCTGAGACAGTACCCGCTAGGATTCCAGAGGATTCCTCCAGTTGTTGCAGAGTGTGCCTGGGATGGCAACATTTCAACTGGTTTATGTGGACCCACTTGTCTTCCCCCGCTGCCAAAGGACCTTTGGGGATGTGGATTTTGTAGGCCACAGGGGAGATTTTGTCGATGATCTCAAAGGGTCCCTTCCATGTAGGCAAAAATTTGCGCTGCTTGGCCTGGTTCCTTTGGAAGTTGTATAGATAGACCCGGTCTCCCACCTGATATTCCTTCCTGGAAGTTTTCAGGTCATAATGGGTCTTCATGCTATCAGCTGATCTTTCTAGATTCCGCTGAGCATAAGCAAAAGCATGTTGAAGGTGTTTCCTTAAATTCTCCACATACTCATGAGTTGTGGAGGCATTTATCAGTGTCTGCTCTTGGGTCCTGTAGAGCAAATGCTGAGGAAGCACCATCTTGCGCCCAGTCATCAACTCGAATGGTGACATTTTGGTTGCAGATGAAGGGGTAGATCTGATGGCCATTAGGACCAGAGGTAATCGGATATCCCAACTTGGCCCAGAATCTGCCACAAACTTCTTTAACATGCTCACAATGGTTCGGTTATATCTCTCTACTGCCCCAGAAGAAGCTGGCCTGTAAGCAATATGCAACTTCCTTTTGACCCCCAGTATCTCCCACATCTTTGTCATTACTTCACTGGTGAAGTGGCTACCTCTGTCTGACTCAATCCTTTGAGGTAGACCAAAACGGGAAAAGATGTGGTTAATCATCAAGGCAGCTGCAGTTTCTGCCTTGCAATTTGGGGCTGGGAGACATTCCACCCACTTGGTAAACAAGCATGTCACAGTTAACATGTACTTATTCCCCCTAGCAGAGCGAATCACGGGGCCTACAAAGTCGATTTGTAAATCTGACCATGGCAGTGTCATCCCCCGCTTTTGGAGAGGCACGCGGTGCGTGAGGGTTGTGTCAACGTGGTAAGAGCATCCATCCACATAGACAGTGGGCATTCCCTCACACTTGTCTTCTTCAAAGACTTTGTGTGGGGAATTAAGGTATGCCTCCGTGTTGTCCTTGATTTTTAGACTTTCGTCCTCGAGACAGTTTTCTCTGGCACAATCATGCAAGTCAGCCAGACCTTGCGCGAGGGGACTCTTCTTGTTTTGGCCATATCTGACCTCCACAGGAAAGCCTTGCATTGACAGAATCCAGGAAGTAATTCGGGAATTACTCACATTTCCGGCCCGGATTCTGTCACTTTGGAGATATTGCAGAGGCTGGTGTGGAGTCTCCACTATGATATATTCCCCCTGGATAAACGGGCGGTAATTCTTCAATGCCCTCACCGTTGCCAGGAGTGCCTTCTCACAATCGTTGAATTTTTCCTCCACAGAGGATAAAGTTTTGCTCGCATAGGAGATAACTTTATTGACCTTGTCATGCTTTTGGTATAATACTGCCGTCAAGCACGTATTAGAGAACCCCGTCTCCAGGAAGAACTCCTTGTTTCTGACAGGGTAAGCTAGGCAAGGCGCTTGTGAGAGGCTTCTTTTGAGTTGTATTACTGCCTCGGCTTGTTCTGGACCCCATTCCCACTTGACCCCCCCTTCAAGAGATGAATCAGGGGTCTGGTGATCTCTGCGTAGCCCTCAATGAACTTTCTGCTGTAATTAGTCAGCCCAAGGAGGCTCCTTAGTTCCCGCAGAGTTGTGGGGTCTTTCAATTTTTGAAGTGCTTCCACTTTCTTTTCCTGGGGACAGAGACCCTTAGGAGTAATCTCATGCCCCAAGAAATTAACACGGGTTCTACACCACTGTGCTTTCTGAAAGGAAAGTTTTGCTCCGGCGGCCCTCAACTGTGTCAGAACATAACGGATCTCCGCTATGTGTTCCTCCACAGATGAACTTTTGATGAGGACATCATCTACATAAGCCAGGTTACCCCTCGCACCCAGGTCGGGCATGGCCTTATGTAGGAAAATGTTGAATTCATTGCCGGAGTTGAGGTATCCGAAGGGAGTCCGGGTCCATGTGTACTGCTGGCCCCAAAAGGTAAAAGCCAGTTTGTATTTGTCCTCCCTGCTGACAGGCACGGTCCAGTATCCATTGGTCAGGTCTATTGCAGTGAATACCTGTGACCCCTGAATCTGGGCCAGCCCTTGGTCAATGTAGGGCAGAGGCCATCGGGAAGTATGGACCCGTTTGTTGAGCTCCCTGAGGTCAGCGCAGAGTCTCCACTGGCCGTTTGGCTTTAATATTCCCAGCACCGGATTATTGAAGGTGCTGTGGACGGGACGGATTATTCCCCTGGACTCAAGGTTCTTAATTATTTCAGTAAGGGACTCCATTGATGCGAGAGGCAAGCGATATTGCTTCACAAACACAGGAGTCATGCCAGGGTCCGTGGGGATTGTTGTTGTGTGGATGTCGGTGCGACCACAGTCATATGAGTCTACCGCAAAGAGATCTTGGAAATCCAAGAAAACTTGTTTCAACCTTTGCTTTTGTTCCAGAGTCACACAGGCATCAGCTAGGTTGACTCTCTCTTCCACCATCTGCCTGAAGCCTGGAAAGACTTCTGGTTTGGCTATTTCAGCGGCCTCCTCCAGCTGGGTGGAGAAGTCCCTGGTCAGAGTGCTGATTTGGACTGGAGGCTTCAGGTGGGAAAGGCGGCCCTCATGGACCTGGAAAATCACCTCATCCCTCCTGAAGTCACAAGTCACATCTTCCTTACCATAAGGGCAAGAAGTGTACACCAGGAAGTTCCCCCTATGCCGGGTAAAAATCCTGTCTGGTGTTGTATTGTCATCACTGTCACTGTCAAAGCAGTCCTTGGGGATTGGCCCTAACAGTTCATTACCTAAATCTATGGAAAAATGTCGGTCATCAACCGCCATTCCAATAATGGTGCCTGCGGCTAGAGTAATACTCTTTAAGTCGCTGTTATCCACCTCTATTGGAATGGTGTCATGTTCTATGTTGACTAATGGAGTTGGGTTTACCCCCAACCCTTGCTGTTGGAGAGAAGCATTTAGATGTATGTAAGCATCAGGGTTTTGCAAATATTGTCCTCTTTTAGCTTTCACTTCCAGGGAGAATTGTCGGGTCCTTTCTGGTATAGTGACTTCCTCTTTGATCTGAATTTCAACTGCATAAGGTAGCAATTGAGCTGACCTAAATGCTTTTTCTGGATCATCAAAGCCCATGGGATTATCCGCTAATCGGGACCAAGCTTTGAAGTTTATTAGGTCCAAACTAATGGCAAAGCGATTGAGAATGTCACTGCCTAAGTAAAAGGCGGCAGGGACGTCTCGCACGACCCAACAATTGTGGACTATGCTCTTGTTGCCAATGGAGATTTTGAGCATACACCTGCTTGGCAGGAGATGTTTGGAATTAGGCGCTTCCAGGTCCATTCCCCATTTGTCTATCAGTTTGAATGTGGGATTGGCTGGATCTTTTGGGAGTTGGCGGAACATGGCTTCGCTGATGAAGCTCTTATCGTTGTTCACACACACTCGAGCGAGAACAGAGTCCTTCCCATCATTTAACTGAACAGGGATGAACAACTGCTCTCCAATTTGCTGAATCTCAGCCAGGCTCTGAGCTGATTTCACATCTTTCTGGACTATAGGAGTGGGAGTTTCTGATTGTGGATTAGTAAAGAATTTCAGGGTGTTTCCTTCCAGTGTGGAATACCACCTTAAACTGGAAGGAAGGTTGATTTTCAGAAATAGAGAGGACCCCCCATCACCAGTCTGTTGTCCTACTGCTATTACTGTCACGTCTGGAATTTGGCCGTTCTGGAAGTGAAATTCTACTTGGTCAGATTTTTGTTCAACCATGTGGCAGGTGCCGTTTAAACTAACATGGTTGACACTCTGTTTTAATTTTATTGGTCGGCTAGTCTGGGTCCAGAGGACCTTGTTTACGCAATCTATTAGGGGTGACAACCTTCTCAGGAGGTCATTCCCTAGTAAACAAGGGGTGCCCTCTGGGGTCACTACTATGACCGGGTGTTTCACCTTGTGTCGCCCGATCTTAATGTCCAAGTCTGCAGTCCCCTCAACGGGAATTTCCTTCCCGTCAAAGTTCTGCAGTTGTCCAGGAAGAGAGGTGAGAGGAATTTGGTAATTCTCTCCCCTTCCTGCATTCAGTTCGTCAAAGGCCCTTCTGGACAGAAGGGTAGCTTGAGATCCAGTGTCCACCAGTGCCAAGATTGTACCCTGCCCCTGTACTTGTACCGGGGCATAGTATCTTCCCTCCTTCTCCTCAAGGGGGCACAGATAATGCACATTTTTGGACAACTGGTGGGCTAACTTTCTGGTTTTGGACATCGCTAGCGAAGAGATTTGGGCAGAATTCTGTGGAGAGCCTTGGGAATCTGAAAGAAAAATTTGGCAACTGGAGATCAGAGCCATAGTGGGTTCCCCTGGCTCCGGTTCTGGGCCGCCCCCCCTTTTTGGAGGCAGTCATCAGGATGGGTTTGAACCAGGGGATTTTCTTGCTGTTGGTTCTGGGATGAGATGGTGGGCGGCGGTAGCTCAGTCTCCACATCTCCCCAGTCTGGATTTGCATCCCTAGGGACCCATTTTTCTTTGGGAGGAGTTCCCCCCTCTTTGAAGGAGAAGATCCTTTTCCCAGGATCCTCTGAGGATCCCTCTCCCTCAAATTGGAAGATCTGTACCTCCTCCTTAAACTGAGTCTGTTTGGGTCTTTTGTTTCTCCTACCCCCACTCTGCTCCTTGGGAGGCAGGCTTTCAGGGGCAAGAGATTTTGTTTCCGGTTCCTGGGTTTCCAGGGGCTGTTTACAAGTGAGGAAGGAAGCTTCCTCCAAGGCTTTACACCCCCCTTCCCCTTGTGCCTCTTCCCTGGGAACCGGTGAGTTATCGGGGTGCTGCCCCCGTCATTGTTCTGGGGCACCAGGTCCGGAGTTGGGTGCGTTCTGCGCCGGCATGCCGATCTGAGGGTTCTGCTGAGCCCTCAGTATGTGACCCAGATCCCGCGCCATGTTTTGAACCTGGCGCTCTAACTGGGAAACCCGCTCAGGCTGATACGGGGCCCTGTTTTCTCCCCTGGGCTGATCCCGGGAAGGGTAGCTATCCCTTCTTTGGTAGTACCCCTGGTTGGGAAGATTTGGATACCCCTCCACCCTTGGCCTCCCCTCTCCCGGATTCAGTGGTCTGGGCTCAGGGAATTGGGGAAAGAAGGATGGATGGTTTTGGGGCTGAAAGTTGGGGATACCTGGGGAAAAAGTTCTGCCCAGGATTTGGAGAATTTCTGCCCTCCTGTGGGAAGTTTGGAGGGAAGTTCCCTGGGTTCGGTGCTCGGTTGGATCCCCCCCCTTGGGCTGGGGGAGTCCACACATAACCCAGGATTGGACTGTTACCTTTGTAGCGAGGACTTACATAGTCAGGAGAGCGAGGGACCCCATTTGTGGGGCTGCCTCCCTGGCTCCCTGTCTGTGACTGGCCCGAGGACCTTCTGGGCCTAGCATTATTAGGTGCAGGTAGGTTTTTAGGCCCCCCCATCTCCAAATCTAAAACGGGGGTGACCTTTACCTCTGCCACCTTGGCAGCAGCAGGGGTGCTGTTGGCTTTGGGGTTTTTCTGGGCATTACTTTTGCTATCTACCGGTTTCTGCACCTCATAGATCCGGGTAGCCTGTTCAATGACCCAGTCTAAAGATCTTTTCTCATGAAAATCCCTCACGAGCTGGGTCATTATGTATTTGGGCAAGGCATGAAAAAATGTATTAATAAATTCTCTACTGTCTGTGCGCACCCTTCTGGTGGTCTGCGCAAAAGCACGTTTCAGTTCTTGCACAAATTCTTGTGGGGCCTGATCCTCCCCACATTGCAAATTGTAGGCTGCCTTGCGAGCCTCTTGAGGATTTCTGTGAACAGAAAAATGTTTCAAGATGGCCGCCTTATAGGTGGACCATCTTAAATGGTTTTGGTCCTCCAGCCCCGCAAAGAAACTGGAGTATTCCGGGGAGAAGGTCCACTTTACATATTGAATACAGCTTTGGCTGTCCTTCAAATGGAAAGTCTCCATCATTTGCTCAAACAACTCTAAGTGCTCCCAAACAGAATATTTGGCGTTTTTATGATAAGGCGTGATGACGCTCCTGATTGCCTTAATCTGCTTTAAGGGGTCCTTAAGCAAGGCCCTTTTTGTCTTATTGGCCCTTTTGGTCCGGGTAACCCTGGTCCATTCATCTTCTGACTCAGAGGCACTGCTCCCAGAGGTTCCCGTCTGTTCTTCCAGGTTTTCCCGGATTCTGCGAGCCTGGGAATGGCTGGCAGAATGTGGGGACCTGGTCTCCTGTTTCCTGTGGTGCTCAGAGGAGTCTTCAGATCCCTCCTTGCTGCCAGGATTTGATGGGTACCCCCCCCACTGACCTAACTGGGCAGAGGTTTTCAGGACGCCCTTAATGGGCCTACTCTCCTGGGGTTCCCCATTAAATTGCACTGTGCTTGGGTGCCCATACCCGGATGCCCGCCCCTCCATTCCTGGGTGGTACTGGCCTATGAGCCCCATGCTTCTGGCTGGATAGTAATCTGCCATCC
Organism: Ambystoma mexicanum; assembly: GCF_040938575.1. Classification (NCBI taxonomy): domain Eukaryota; kingdom Metazoa; phylum Chordata; class Amphibia; order Caudata; family Ambystomatidae; genus Ambystoma; species Ambystoma mexicanum. The sequence continues at coordinate 1,316,033,107 of NC_090924.1, forward strand.
CTGTGGCCCTGTGCTCACGTGCGCCAGGGGACATGGGGGTGGCAGAGTCCAGGGACTGAGAGGTATGAGGGCCTCTGGTACTAGGGCTCCTGAGGTTATGCTCCGGAGTTTCCATTTCCCAGCGAACCTCATCTCTATCCGCCCCTGCTCCCTGTTGCAATGCAAGAGCCTGCATTTGTGCCTTCAGTTCCTCAGTTAAGGCCTTACTAGACTCTATCAGTCTCTCCTGCATCGCTACCTGTTGTTGGAGCCTATCATTGTGTTGACAGAGGGCCTCATTTTCCCTCTGTGCTTCCTGGTTGGTCCTGGAGAACTGGGCCAGTCTTTGCTGCAGGAGGGTTACCTCCTGAGCTGTGTCCCTATTGGCCTGCTCCTTTCTTGCTAGAGCATCCTCCACCCTCCTGGTGTGCTCTAACAAGTTCAGGTGTTCTTTTTGGAGGTCACCCAGTCCCTGGTGGGCCAGGTGATTTTCTTCCATTTTCCTTTTTAAATGGCAGACTTCCTGGCCTAAGGCGTCTCTTTCCTGACTAAGAGCCTGCATTTGTGCCGCCAGGTCGTCCCTCTGCCTTTGAAAGGCACCAGCTTTCTGGCGTTCTTCATCAAACTCTGCCTGGGCATCCAGGTCTTTCAAAATCAGCTTGTTGCTCTCTGCCTTCACTCTACCTAGATGACTTTGCAGGGTGGCTACCTGCTCCGTGCATGCCCTGTGAAAGTCTAATTGTTGCTCCAGCTTTTTCTGGCTCTGCCGTAAGAAGTCCAAACTGTCTTGGTGCTCCTTTTGCAGGGCCAGAAATCTAGTATCCTGGTCAGCCTTTTCCTGTTGCAGGATGTCCATATCCTTCTTTATTTTAATGATGTGCTGTCTACTCTCATTTTCTGACTCCTGGCTCCTCTGCAGCCTCTGCTCAGAAGAGTCCAGATCAGATTGGGCCTTCTGTAATGCCAGCAGTTGCCTACTCGCCAAATCTTGGCCTTCAGCACATCTGTCCTGCATGGCTCCCATATGTAAATATAAATATGCCGCTACCCTGGCAATCTTGTGGTGCTCATCCTTGGCCTTCGGGGCCATGTATAGTTCACTCAGGGCCACATGTAAGGGACCCTGGTCTCTCCATATTTCTGACCCTGTTTCAGTGATCTGGGGTGTGAAGGCCTGCAACCAGACTGTTTGGTCCTGGTGAGTCCACTCACCTCTCACAAATAACTTATGTAAGAAGTGTTCTCTGGCTATTTTCATGTCTACTAAGGTCGTCATTCTAGAGATTGGTCTCTGTCCTGACTTACAGAAGTTTGTATTTTATTTTTGCAAAACAGACCTTTTCCTTAGAGCGTTGCTTTGAGGAGTGCTTTACAGCGTAACACAGCGTGGTGATCCGACCGGATATGTGTATCTGGTCAGCTGGCACACTGTATTAATCTGCACAAGTGATAGATCTAACCCAAACGTCCGGCCCGAGCCCCCAATTTGTAAGAGGATTCAATTCAGCACTACAGCTAAGTCAACGCCTAGTCTAGAATACTGAATGAAAACCCTTATTGATATATCTTTATGTCCAGTTCATGCGTTCTGGATGACTACCCCTATATAACACTCCTCTGTTGGAATCCCCCTGACCCAACTGAGCCAAGAAGTAGTTCTGTTTTGCAAGTTAAAAGGTTTATTTGATAATTTAAACAATAGATATATATATCACACTTTATAATAAATTAATAATTGGATATCACACTTAATCTGATAGGATAAAGATTAACAACGGAGAATCTGGCACTAGCACACTTCTTTATAATCACTAAGGAGTTGACAGGAAATGGATAAGGTAGCACATTGGTAAATAGGGACAGAAGAATAATGTAATAGAGAATGCTTTATAGAGTTCAAATGGATGCAATGTTGAATGAAATGCAGTACAGAAAATAACTTGATAGGATTTCAGCAAAAGACAATATAATCACTTTCTTGGACAATTTACCCCCCCCTTTTATGCAATGCAAGGAAATGGAAGGAAGGCACACAGTTCTCAGAAATGCAATCAAATGTGATTCAGTTCACCCCAGCAAGCTTAGACTACAGAAGTTTACAACACAGGCAAAATGCTTTTATATGTGCTGGCAATGAAGTAAAAAATATGCTAAAATGCTTTTAATTCCCTCTAGAGGTTCAGGTGAGTGGTATCTAGTTAATATTAGCTCAGGCTCACTCTAGCAGTGATGCAGGGATAGTTTTTATGAGGGAAACGATTTTTTTCAGAGGAAAGCAAAAGCAGCTATCTTTTTGCAAGTGGAGAAATTTTCAAATCGCGGCAAAATTCGCGAATGCGTCTGGCGCGATTACAGAGGAACTACAAGGGCTAGCAATATCAATTTGGGGTCCTAGGAAAGCCTAGGATCTCAGCTTCCAGATGAAAGTTACTGCAAGTCTCTAGGACAAACGGTCGCGGAGATATGAGCGATATGGTAAAGGTCGTTTTTCAGATTTGAAATTTTAAAGTTCAAAAAGACAGGTGACAGTTTTTCAAAATGACAAGGTACAGCTTCTAGGAGACAGTTCTGGTTAGATTAAAATAGATTGAATTATATTATTTTAACTAAGAGATTGTTTCTGCACAGTTCTACTAGGTACTCACAATATCTTTTAAAATATGCCTCGCCACGGATCTGGTCAGGTTTTGGACTGGACTCCGGTCTCGGTCTCGGCACTTCACAGTGATCTGGGTCAGCTCTCTGGTTCTGCCAACAGTGGTCTGGATCAGCTCTGCTCTGCTGGTCTGGTCTGGGTCTCTAGTTCTGGATAGATTGAAGTCTCTAGTTTGGCTCTTTGAAGTTTGATGGAGGTAAGGTATGGAATTTTGGCAGAGCTTCCAGCTGCAAGTGGAAAATGAATGTCTATTTGGCTTGCACTATCTGCTTTTATCTGTTTAGAATGTGGGTGTGTGTGCAGCATCACTAGACCCTACCCCTCTCCACTTGCCATTGGTCAAATTTCCATTTCTCACTTGATTGGGGAAGGAACTGTGAGTCAGAGCGATGTCATTTTATGGCTTGCAGAGAGGACACTCCCCTGTCAAAGTGCACACAATCTACATTTGATAAAAAAAGACATATTTGCACAGGTACACATTTGTTTAAAATTACATGCACCCCTCACATATCACAGGAGGTATCCCCTGTTCAAACGCTGCTCTTCCTGGGGGCTTGCATTCAGAAATGGCACATATTTCACTTTTTAACTGATTTTGCAATGTCGGACATTAATCCAAATTTACACACATGTGCGCAAGGAGTATGGACATTAATTGATGAAGTGTCAGATTTTTCACATGCATACATTTTGAGTAATATCCTCTTTTCCGCTAAAACCCCCCTGAACATACCACCGGTTCTAAAAACCTCTTAAAATGTGGGCAGAAAAATCACAAGAATTATGGTATCATTTATAAATTTTTCACATGTCCGCTCTATGAATGATCCATCTTTTTAAAGTTATGTTCTGGCCCCAAAGGGGTGTGGTTTCCCCCCAGCACAAGGTTGAATTTCTGGTTTTTCCAGTTCTGCCAAGCCAGCTTGCTCTCACAGGCAGTGCCCCTCCCCTGTCCTTCCAGGAGGAAGCTCCATTTACGACTCCCGCCAATAAAACATTTGCCTGAGTCAAGGGGGTTGCATTGTTCAGAGCTCCTGTATTCTGTGGGGGCTCCCCTTAATTCAATTATCAGAGAGATGGCATATCCTTAGTGTGGCCAGCAAAAGGCAGATAGGCCTGGGAACACAGCTGTGACTCAAGTTTCACTCCTGATGGGGGTGGCTGGTGGGCAGAATTCAGTTCCTTAAGCCAGGTTTCAGATAAAATGTCACTTTTTGTTCCCCAGTTTAAGTCAAGACAATTTTTTACATATGCAGCTAGAATGCTGATTCTAAGTTCAAAACTATGACATTTAAACAATTGCAACCTATGTGACACTCAGAAATAGGTCACTCATTTCTTTTAAACATTTAGATTTTTAGTGTCTTTCAGTCCAAATTTACTTAAACTGCTGAAATCCACAGCTCAGCCAGTCTTGTTATAAACCTTCAAGTCACTTCAGAATATAACTTTACATTGTATCCACCTCTCAGTAAGTCTTTCTTTGGCCTGTTTTGGGTTCATTTATTCAGTTTTACAAAAAGTAAAATCTGGTGTTGTTTTAAAATGCCGGCTTTTGGATAGTGGTGAGTACTGGTAATGCACCCATTTTTGGGATTTAAGAAATGAATTCCCCACAATTCTATGTGGCTTTTGGCAATCAGCATTTCCATTCCCAATGGTTTCAGGCTACTGTGTGGGTAGTCCAATGGGGTTTTTAGGCAGTGCCCTTCTGTGCCCATAACATCGGCAAAAATGGGTGGCAGCCTATTCTTCATGCACTTCCCTGGGCATTTTCTGGGAAGCTCTGGCCATCATGATGTTTTCAATGCCAGTACTGCACAGTTTTTGAGGTAGGGCTCGGATGCATGGGTAGAAACATCCCACAGACAATTTATATCATGCAATCATTCATGCTGGCTCCTTTGTGAAACTTAACACAATCCAATGGGTGAAAAGGCTAATGCCAAAAAAGAGATAGGGGAAATGGTATGTAGTGGACGGTGCACAATTTGCTATTAGGTGTTGCGCGTATGGGTCAGTTTTGCAACGCTTAGTGGAACAAAAACGAATTCTATGTATGGTGGTAAATGACATATGGATTTGTATAAACATCCACATTACTAGGGTGTTGTTATTACCTTTTTTTGTACATGCATGGCATTTCAATTGGCTGAAAGGTGAACATGATGCGTGGGCCTTGGTTGCAACAGGTTGCCTCTGCTGTTAATTAAGTGGAAAGAGTGCCTGATATCAGAGGTTTGATAGAATAATGTGGATTTAGCACTTGTTTTCTTATTGTCAGCATGTGCCTATTTGACGTTGAGAACTTTCAGGGTTGACACTTCTAATGGTCCGAACTACTTTGTCTTCTTTTAATCAAAGAATCAATGATACTGGGTATTTGAGGAAGCACTTGGCATATGATATGTTATGATATGATAGGTTATTTCTAACATGCTTAAAATACCCAGAGGTTTCTAAGTGCGGACCCGGTGGTCGAACCTGTGTTGCACTGTGACGTCTTGCTTCCAATGCGAGCACATTGCCGCTGAGCTATCCTCCCGAGATAAAGGAAGACAACCCACTGGCTTGGCAAAGGCATGTTCATAATTGGCTTCTACAGCAAGGTGTAGTGGGATCTGGCATGGCCAGAGCGCCTGCACTGGGTGGGTCAGAGGAGCCCAAGCCATGAGACATGTCGCTGCTGCCTCCTCGTGCCTTCCCGCTTAGTGAGTGTCCTTTGAAGATTCTCTGGGCCTCATTTTAACCTTACCGGTATCCTGGTGGTAAAGACACCAGGATACCGGCAAAGGCTATTTCCGTTTTCGGCATGTGATCCGGCGGCACTGCTGCTGCATTAAAAGTAATGAAGTAACAGTGTTAATGTCCATTCCTGGAGTACCATAGGACTCCATGAGGGGTTTTGCTGTCATTACAGCACCGGAAATACCAGTGTCGTTAATTACAGCTTTTTTCCGGTGGGGCGCCTGCCTTAAAACCAGCTGCAGGTAACATAGGTGCGCCAGCAGCAAACCTGTAGTTGACCAGTCTGGTGCTGGTATACATCAATACAAGCACTTTTTTACTGGACCAGCCGACTCAGAATACGGCCCTCGGTGTGCTGAGTGCATGTGGAGGGAGCGACGACATTAGAAAGGCAACAGTTATGCTACACACTGCTGCTCCCATACTAGGGAGAAGACTTACCTCAATAAAGCTCTCTGTCTTCATCGCTGATCTCCTGTCTTCCTGTGTCAGCGGGACTTCCTGTCCTGGCCAAGGACCTTACGTAGGGCTAAAGAAAACGTTTTCCTTCAAATTGCAACCAATCGCTGCTTACTAGTTTACTGACTGTTATCTCCATTCCCTGTCTCTTTAAGTTAGTTTGTAGTCAAGGAGCTCTTAACATGTGTTAAGCTCACAGCAGTGTGATGCAGTACACCTCCTACACTCACCATGCAAAGTGAAATGTAGGCCATACTTGTACCCCTTAAATATATTCGGATACCCCCTGATCACGCTCTCACCAGAGTAAATAAAACCCTCTAGGGAATTAAGGCCATGAGTCTATCTTGCAAGAGATAGAAAACTTTAATTTTTACAAAGATGATGATCGGGGGAATGGTAGAGGACTCTGCCATTCCGACCAGCATTCTGTCTTCCTTGGTTGGCTCCTGCAGACTAATGGCCAGCAGGCGCCTTTATATACTCTTCAACTTGGTCACTGGATACCGGCAGAGAAAGGGATGCTGTATTCTCCAGTGTTGCATGTCAAGGTTTACATTTAGACAAATCACGCTTAACATACTGCTGCCTCTGCAGGAATAAATTGTAGCTCTTGTTTGCATAATTTGCTATGCTATTAACATTCATGCATAAACACATCTTCCCGCCATACTCTCAATACTTCACTCAATAAAATTATATTTTATCTGGTCCAGTAATTTTTATAAAAAACCCTCTTTTCCCATAGTACTCTGTCATGCATTGCATCTTTTGTAGTCTCCATTGGCTTGTGATGGACAGGGAACAGCTCCTGAGTTACCTTGTGTACTCTGCCTGCCTGTCTATAGTCTACCTTTAGCACAGGCTGCATTCCTTCTGGAAGAGAACCTGTTTTGACATTTGATTTTAAAACTACACAGAATAACATTTACACGTGTTTTCTACTAATGGTTATTTGCACCTTATATTTTAAATACTACCTATCTTTATTTAGTGACCTTCTCCCCCCTGGACTCTTGGAGTGCTTAGAAAACAGTTATCAGAAGTCTTGCCTAATTCTAAAGCACTTGGGAAACTTGGGAATGAAGAAAAGCACTAGGCTTCTTCCCAACAAAAGCCTGACAGTGACTCTTGGATTTCACTTGTAATTAACCTTGCAGGGGAGGATGATCAAATCTCTCTCTTCTTCAGCGAAACTGACCCATAATGTTATGCCCACCCAGGAACTGTGTTACACCCTATCTCATGTTTTTGTCACGAAGATCATGACTATTCACCTGAATAGGTTTATTGCTGCAAATGCTTCTCCCAGCAGTGAGAATATCCCACCTCAATTTTTGGACCCTGCTGCAGGTCCGACAAGCTGGTCATCCTTTCCAAGGTTCTCAGAAGAGACCCTCTGATGCCATCCCTCTGGCTGTCATGAAAAAGATCTCCCCAGATCGGAGATCACGGTTGCCATCAACATTTCCTGCCAATCAGGACTGGTCCCGCAAGAGTTAAAAGCTGCTAGGATTATCCCCCTTCTGAAGAAGCTTTCACTGAAACCCTCTGTCCTGTCTAATTTCCATCCTGTTTCTCTTCTCCCCTTCCTCACAAAGCTTTTGGAATATCTGGTGCCTCCTTTACTTTCCACGTTTCTTGAATCTTCTCACCTCCTGGAACCTGCCCAGTTTGGTTTTAGGCCTGGTAGAAGCACAGAGAGTGTACTGGTCTCTGTCCAGGTCGATATGGCCAGGCTGGTGGACGCAGGTGGTTTTTGGGGCCCTGATTTTGTTAGACCTGTCTGTGGCGTTCAACACTGTCGAGCACCCCATTCTGCTGTCCCATCTTGCCCAGATGGGTATATCTGGGCAGGTACTGGCCTGGTTCACCTCGTTCCTGGCGGATCGTATTCAGACTCTCTCTATGCCAACTTTCCTCTCTGCCCCTTGTCATCTCTGTTGTGGAGTGCCTCTGGGCTCCTCCCTGTCTCCGATTCTATTTAATATCTACATCTGGGCACTTGTGTGGCTCATCTGCTCCTTCAGCGTCAGGTGCTACTCTTATACCGACGACACTCAGATCCTGATGCGGCTAGATCTTGACCAGGCTGAGATGTCGTGCCTACAGGTGTGCCTGGCGGCCGTGGGGGATTGGATGAACCACAACTGGCTTAAATTGAACGGGAACAAGACCGAGGTGCTGGTGGTGGGTTGTCCCCCCCGATCTCTCACTCTGGATATCTACCTTCTGGCATTCATCTCTTGGCTCCCATCCAGTCCCGGCATGGAAGGTGAAAAACTTGGGTGTAGTCCTGTCGGCATCTCTATCCATGGACAGCCAAGTAGCAGCCCTTTGCCATTCTGGCCACTTTCAGCTTAAAGTATTAAAGAAAGTGCTTCCCATGATCCCTGCCCCACTTCATCCACCGGTGCTGGCTGCTATGGTGCTATCCCGGCTGGGCTATTGTAATTCTCTTTACCTGTCGCAGCCAAAGGGGCTGATTCAGCGACCGCAACGTTTACAAAACTTAGCAGCTCGTGTGGCAACAGGTACACCCAATGGATCCCTCATTTCTCTGGTGCTGCGAGCCTTTCATTGGCTTCCAGTGACTGGTAATGCACCCATTTTTGGGATTTAAGAAATGAATTCCCCACAATTCTAGGTGGCTTTTGGCAATCAGCATTTCCATTCCCAATGGTTTCAGGCTACTGTGTGGGTAGTCCAATGGGGTTTTTAGGCAGTGCCCTTCTGTGCCCATAACATCGGCAAAAATGGGTGGCAGCCTATTCTTCATGCACTTCCCTGGGCATTTTCTGGGAAGCTCTGGCCATCATGATGTTTTCAATGCCAGTACTGCACAGTTTTTGAGGTAGGGCTCGGATGCATGGGTAGAAACATCCCACAAGCCCCCCTTCTTGCGGTGGCCATCTGATCCTTCACTGGTGGGACCCGCAAGATCTGGGATGTTGTTCTCATCTTCTTCCGGTAGATGGCACAGTTCAGCATCTTTTCCTTCATCCGGTGGATCAATCGGTCATCCTCGCCGGTCCTGATGGGAATATTGGGCGGTACGCTGGGCCCCCTTGCGTCATCCTCCCAGTCTCCGGATCATCCTCCTTGGCCCGTCTCCAGGTTTTCTTTCTCCTAGGACGACAAAGGAAGAGCGGCAATACCTACTCATAGACGTTTTTCCACCACTGTTGAGATAGTGGGGCAGCATATGCATTTCATCATAACGAAACATTACATTCTTATTTTGAAAAAAAAAAACAGTATAACTAAGAGACAGTTTCATGCAAATCACAATATTTTAGAGACTAGATGTGGTATGTTTTATGATTGGAACTGAATTAGTCTGAGACAGTACCCGCTAGGATTCCAGAGGATTCCTCCAGTTGTTGCAGAGTGTGCCTGGGATGGCAACATTTCAACTGGTTTATGTGGACCCACTTGTCTTCCCCCGCTGCCAAAGGACCTTTGGGGATGTGGATTTTGTAGGCCACAGGGGAGATTTTGTCGATGATCTCAAAGGGTCCCTTCCATGTAGGCAAAAATTTGCGCTGCTTGGCCTGGTTCCTTTGGAAGTTGTATAGATAGACCCGGTCTCCCACCTGATATTCCTTCCTGGAAGTTTTCAGGTCATAATGGGTCTTCATGCTATCAGCTGATCTTTCTAGATTCCACTGAGCATAAGCAAAAGCATGTTGAAGGTGTTTCCTTAAATTCTCCACATACTCATGAGTTGTGGAGGCATTTATCAGTGTCTGCTCTTGGGTCCTGTAGAGCAAATGCTGAGGAAGCACCATCTTGCGCCCAGTCATCAACTCGAATGGTGACATTTTGGTTGCAGATGAAGGGGTAGATCTGATGGCCATTAGGACCAGAGGTAATCGGATATCCCAACTTGGCCCAGAATCTGCCACAAACTTCTTTAACATGCTCACAATGGTTCGGTTATATCTCTCTACTGCCCCAGAAGAAGCTGGCCTGTAAGCAATATGCAACTTCCTTTTGACCCCCAGTATCTCCCACATCTTTGTCATTACTTCACTGGTGAAGTGGCTACCTCTGTCTGACTCAATCCTTTGAGGTAGACCAAAACGGGAAAAGATGTGGTTAATCATCAAGGCAGCTGCAGTTTCTGCCTTGCAATTTGGGGCTGGGAGACATTCCACCCACTTGGTAAACAAGCATGTCACAGTTAACATGTACTTATTCCCCCTAGCAGAGCGAATCACGGGGCCTACAAAGTCGATTTGTAAATCTGACCATGGCAGTGTCATCCCCCGCTTTTGGAGAGGCACGCGGTGCGTAAGGGTTGTGTCAACGTGGTAAGAGCATCCATCCACATAGACAGTGGGCATTCCCTCACACTTGTCTTCTTCAAAGACTTTGTGTGGGGAATTAAGGTATGCCTCCGTGTTGTCCTTGATTTTTAGACTTTCGTCCTCGAGACAGTTTTCTCTGGCACAATCATGCAAGTCAGCCAGACCTTGCGCGAGGGGACTCTTCTTGTTTTGGCCATATCTGACCTCCACAGGAAAGCCTTGCATTGACAGAATCCAGGAAGTAATTCGGGAATTACTCACATTTCCGGCCCGGATTCTGTCACTTTGAAGATATTGCAGAGGCTGGTGTGGAGTCTCCACTATGATATGTTCCCCCTGGATAAACGGGCGGTAATTCTTCAATGCCCACACCGTTGCCAGGAGTGCCTTCTCACAATCGTTGAATTTTTCCTCCACAGAGGATAAAGTTTTGCTCGCATAGGAGATAACTTTATTGACCTTGTCATGCTTTTGGTATAATACTGCCGTCAAGCACGTATTAGAGAACCCCGTCTCCAGGAAGAACTCCTTGTTTCTGACAGGGTAAGCTAGGCAAGGCGCTTGTGAGAGGCTTCTTTTGAGTTGTATTACTGCCTCGGCTTGTTCTGGACCCCATTCCCACTTGACCCCCCCCTTCAAGAGATGAATCAGGGGTCTGGTGATCTCTGCGTAGCCCTCAATGAACTTTCTGCTGTAATTAGTCAGCCCAAGGAGGCTCCTTAGTTCCCGCAGAGTTGTGGGGTCTTTCAATTTTTGAAGTGCTTCCACTTTCTTTTCCTGGGGACAGAGACCCTTAGGAGTAATCTCATGCCCCAAGAAATTAACAAGGGTTCTACACCACTGTGCTTTCTGAAAGGAAAGTTTTGCTCCGGCGGCCCTCAACTGTGTCAGAACATAACGGATCTCCGCTATGTGTTCCTCCACAGATGAACTTTTGATGAGGACATCATCTACATAAGCCAGGTTACCCCTCGCACCCAGGTCGGGCATGGCCTTATGTAGGAAAATGTTGAATTCATTGCCGGAGTTGAGGTATCCGAAGGGAGTCCGGGTCCATGTGTACTGCTGGCCCCCAAAGGTAAAAGCCAGTTTGTATTTGTCCTCCCTGCTGACAGGCACGGTCCAGTATCCATTGGTCAGGTCTATTGCAGTGAATACCTGTGACCCCTGAATCTGGGCCAGCCCTTGGTCAATGTAGGGCAGAGGCCATCGGGAAGTATGGACCCGTTTGTTGAGCTCCCTGAGGTCAGCGCAGAGTCTCCACTGGCCGTTTGGCTTTAATATTCCCAGCACCGGATTATTGAAGGTGCTGTGGACGGGACGGATTATTCCCCTGGACTCAAGGTTCTTAATTATTTCAGAAAGGGACTCCATTGATGCGAGAGGCAAGCGATATTGCTTCACAAACACAGGAGTCATGCCAGGGTCCGTGGGGATTGTTGTTGTGTGGATGTCGGTGCGACCACAGTCATATGAGTCTACCGCAAAGAGATCTTGGAAATCCAAGAAAACTTGTTTCAACTTTTGCTTTTGTTCCAGAGTCACACAGGCATCAGCTAGGTTGACTCTCTCTTCCACCATCTGCCTGAAGCCTGGAAAGACTTCTGGTTTGGCTATTTCAGCGGCCTCCTCCAGCTGGGTGGAGAAGTCCCTGGTCAGAGTGCTGATTTGGACTGGAGGCTTCAGGTGGGAAAGGCAGCCCTCATGGACCTGGAAAATCACCTCATCCCTCCTGAAGTCACAAGTCACATCTTCCTTACCATAAGGGCAAGAAGTGTACACCAGGAAGTTCCCCCTATGCCGGGTAAAAATCCTGTCTGGTGTTGTATTGTCATCACTGTCACTGTCAAAGCAGTCCTTGGGGATTGGCCCTAACAGTTCATTACCTAAATCTATGGAAAAATGTCGGTCATCAACCGCCATTCCAATAATGGTGCCTGCGGCTAGAGTAATACTCTTTAAGTCGCTGTTATCCACCTCTATTGGAATGGTGTCATGTTCTATGTTGACTAATGGAGTTGGGTTTACCCCCAAACCTTGCTGTTGGAGAGAAGCATTTAGATGTATGTAAGCATCAGGGTTTTGCAAATATTGTCCTCTTTTAGCTTTCACTTCCAGGGAGAATTGTCGGGTCCTTTCTGGGATAGTGACTTCCTCTTTGATCTGAATTTCAACTGCATAAGGTAGCAATTGAGCTGACCTAAATGCTTTTTCTGGATCATCAAAGCCCATGGGATTATCCGCTAATCGGGACCAAGCTTTGAAGTTTATTAGGTCCAAACTAATGGCAAAGCGATTGAGAATGTCACTGCCTAAGTAAAAGGCGGCAGGGACGTCTCGCACGACCCAACAATTGTGGACTATGCTCTTGTTGCCAATGGAGATTTTGAGCATACACCTGCTTGGCAGGAGATGTTTGGAATTAGGCGCATCCAGGTCCATTCCCCATTTGTCTATCAGTTTGAATGTGGGATTGGCTGGATCTTTTGGGAGTTGGCGGAACATGGCTTCGCTGATGAAGCTCTTATCGTTGTTCACACACACTCGAGCGAGAACAGAGTCCTTCCCATCATTTAACTGAACAGGGATGAACAACTGCTCTCCAATTTGCTGAATCTCAGCCAGGCTCTGAGCTGATTTCACATCTTTCTGGACTATAGGAGTGGGAGTTTCTGATTGTGGATTAGTAAAGAATTTCAGGGTGTTTCCTTCCAGTGTGGAATACCACCTTAAACTGGAAGGAAGGTTGATTTTCAGAAATAGAGAGGACCCCCCATCACCAGTCTGTTGTCCTACTGCTATTACTGTCACGTCTGGAATTTGGCCGTTCTGGAAGTGAAATTCTACTTGGTCAGATTTTTGTTCAACCATGTGGCAGGTGCCGTTTAAACTAACATGGTTGACACTCTGTTTTAATTTTATTGGTCGGCTAGTCTGGGTCCAGAGGACCTTGTTTACGCAATCTATTAGGGGTGACAACCTTCTCAGGAGGTCATTCCCTAGTAAACAAGGGGTGCCCTCTGGGGTCACTACTATGACCGGGTGTTTCACCTTGTGTCGCCCGATCTTAATGTCCAAGTCTGCAGTCCCCTCAACGGGAATTTCCTTCCCGTCAAAGTTCTGCAGTTGTCCAGGAAGAGAGGTGAGAGGAATTTGGTAATTCTCTCCCCTTCCTGCATTCAGTTCGTCAAAGGCCCTTCTGGACAGAAGGGTAGCTTGAGATCCAGTGTCCACCAGTGCCAAGATTGTACCCTGCCCCTGTATTTGTACCGGGGCATAGTATCTTCCCTCCTTCTCCTCAAGGGGGCACAGATAATGCACATTTTTGGACAACTGGTGGGCTAACTTTCTGGTTTTGGACATCGCTAGCGAAGAGATTTGGGCAGAATTCTGTGGAGAGCCTTGGGAATCTGAAAGAAAAATTTGGCAACTGGAGATCAGAGCCATAGTGGGCTCCCCTGGCTCCGGTTCTGGGCCGCCCCCCCCTTTTTGGAGGCAGTCATCAGGATGGGTTTGAACCAGGGGATTTTCTTGCTGTTGGTTCTGGGATGAGATGGTGGGCGGCGGTAGCTCAGTCTCTACATCTCCCCAGTCTGGATTTGCATCCCTAGGGACCCATTTTTCTTTGGGAGGAGTTCCCCCCTCTTTGAAGGAGAAGATCCTTTTCCCAGGATCATCTGAGGATCCCTCTCCCTCAAATTGGAAGATCTGTACCTCCTCCTTAAACTGAGTCTGTTTGGGTCTTTTGTTTCTCCTACCCCCACTCTGCTCCTTGGGAGGCAGGCTTTCAGGGGCAAGAGATTTTGTTTCCGGTTCCTGGGTTTCCAGGGGCTGTTTACAAGTGAGGAAGGAAGCTTCCTCCAAGGCTTTACACCCCCCTTCCCCTTGTGCCTCTTCCCTGGGAACCGGTGAGTTATCGGGGTGCTGCCCCCGTCATTGTTCTGGGGCACCAGGTCCGGAGTTGGGTGCGTTCTGCGCCTGCATGCCGATCTGAGGGTTCTGCTGAGCCCTCAGTATGTGACCCAGATCCTGCGCCATGTTTTGAACCTGGCGCTCTAACTGGGAAACCCGCTCAGGCTGATACGGGGCCCTGTTTTCTCCCCTGGGCTGATCCCGGGAAGGGTAGCTATCCCTTCTTTGGTAGTACCCCTGGTTGGGAAGATTTGGATACCCCTCCACCCTTGGCCTCCCCTCTCCCGGATTCAGTGGTCTGGGCTCAGGGAATTGGGGAAAGAAGGATGGATGGTTTTGGGGCTGAAAGTTGGGGATACCTGGGGAAAAAGTTCTGCCCAGGATTTGGAGAATTTCTGCCCTCCTGTGGGAAGTTTGCAGGGAAGTTCCCTGGGTTCGGTGCTCGGTTGGATCCCCCCCCTTGGGCTGGGGGAGTCCACACATAACCCAGGATTGGACTGTTACCTTTGTAGCGAGGACTTACATAGTCAGGAGAGCGAGGGACCCCATTTGTGGGGCTGCCTCCCTGGCTCCCTGTCTGTGACTGGCCCGAGGACCTTCTGGGCCTAGCATTATTAGGTGCAGGTAGGTTTTTAGGCCACCCCATCTCCAAATCTAAAACGGGGGTGACCTTTACCTCTGCCACCTTGGCAGCAGCAGGGGTGCTGTTGGCTTTGGGGTTTTTCTGGGCATTACTTTTGCTATCTACCGGTTTCTGCACCTCATAGATCCGGGTAGCCTGTTCAATGACCCAGTCTAAAGATCTTTTCTCGTGAAAATCCCTCACGAGCTGGGTCATTATGTATTTGGGCAAGGCATGAAAAAATGTATTAATAAATTCTCTACTGTCTGTGCGCACCCTTCTGGTGGTCTGCGCAAAAGCACGTTTCAGTTCTTGCACAAATTCTTGTGGGGCCTGATCCTCCCCACATTGCAAATTGTAGGCTGCCTTGCGAGCCTCTTGAGGATTTCTGTGAACAGAAAAATGTTTCAAGATGGCCGCCTTATAGGTTTTGGTCCTCCAGCCCCGCAAAGAAACTGGAGTATTCCGGGGAGAAGGTCCACTTTACATATTGAATACAGCTTTGGCTGTCCTTCAAATGGAAAGTCTCCATCATTTGCTCAAACAACTCTAAGTGCTCCCAAACAGAATATTTGGCGTTTTTATGATAAGGCGTGATGACGCTCCTGATTGCCTTAATCTGCTTTAAGGGGTCCTTAAGCAAGGCCCTTTTTGTCTTATTGGCCCTTTTGGTCCGGGTAACCCTGGTCCATTCATCTTCTGACTCAGAGGCACTGCTCCCAGAGGTTCCCGTCTGTTCTTCCAGGTTTTCCCGGATTCTGCGAGCCTGGGAATGGCTGGCAGAATGTGGGGACCTGGTCTCCTGTTTCCTGTGGTGCTCAGAGGAGTCTTCAGATCCCTCCTTGCTGCCAGGATTTGATGGGTACCCCCCCCACTGACCTAACTGGGCAGAGGTTTTCAGGACGCCCTTAATGGGCCTACTCTCCTGGGGTTCCCCATTAAATTGCACTGTGCTTGGGTGCCCATACCCGGATGCCCGCCCCTCCATTCCTGGGTGGTACTGGCCTATGAGCCCCATGCTTCTGGCTGGATAGTAATCTGCCATCCCTGTGGCCCTGTGCTCACGTGCGCCAGGGGACATGGGGGTGGCAGAGTCCAGGGACTGAGAGGTATGAGGGCCTCTGGTACTAGGGCTCCTGAGGTTATGCTCCGGAGTTTCCATTTCCCAGCGAACCTCATCTCTATCCGCCCCTGCTCCCTGTTGCAATGCAAGAGCCTGCATTTGTGCCTTCAGTTCCTCAGTTAAGGCCTTACTAGACTCTATCAGTCTCTCCTGCATCGCTACCTGTTGTTGGAGCCTATCATTGTGTTGACAGAGGGCCTCATTTTCCCTCTGTGCTTCCTGGTTGGTCCTGGAGAACTGGGCCAGTCTTTGCTGCAGGAGGGTTACCTCCTGAGCTGTGTCCCTATTGGCCTGCTCCTTTCTTGCTAGAGCATCCTCCACCCTCCTGGTGTGCTCTAACAAGTTCTGGTGTTCTTTTTGGAGGTCACCCAGTCCCTGGTGGGCCAGGTGATTTTCTTCCATTTTCCTTTTTAAATGGCAGACTTCCTGGCCTAAGGCGTCTCTTTCCTGACTAAGAGCCTGCATTTGTGCCGCCAGGTCGTCCCTCTGCCTTTGAAAGGCACCAGCTTTCTGGCGTTCTTCATCAAACTCTGCCTGGGCATCCAGGTCTTTCAAAATCAGCTTGTTGCTCTCTGCCTTCACTCTATCTAGATGACTTTGCAGGGTGGCTACCTGCTCCGTGCATGCCCTGTGAAAGTCTAATTGTTGCTCCAGCTTTTTCTGGCTCTGCCGTAAGAAGTCCAAACTGTCTTGGTGCTCCTTTTGCAGGGCCAGAAATCTAGTATCCTGGTCAGCCTTTTCCTGTTGCAGGATGTCCATATCCTTCTTTATTTTAATGATGTGCTGTCTACTCTAATTTTCTGACTCCTGGCTCCTCTGCAGCCTCTGCTCAGAAGAGTCCAGATCAGATTGGGCCTTCTGTAATGCCAGCAGTTGCCTACTCGCCAAATCTTGGCCTTCAGCACATCTGTCCTGCATGGCTCCCATATGTAAATATAAATATGCCGCTACCCTGGCAATCTTGTGGTGCTCATCCTTGGCCTTCGGGGCCATGTATAGTTCACTCAGGGCCACATGTAAGGGACCCTGGTCTCTCCATATTTCTGACCCTGTTTCAGTGATCTGGGGTGTGAAGGCCTGCAACCAGACTGTTTGGTCCTGGTGAGTCCACTCACCTCTCACAAATAACTTATGTAAGAAGTGTTCTCTGGCTATTTTCATGTCTACTAAGGTCGTCATTCTAGAGATTGGTCTCTGTCCTGACTTACAGAAGTTTGTATTTTATTTTTGCAAAACAGACCTTTTCCTTAGAGCGTTGCTTTGAGGAGTGCTTTACAGCGTAACACAGCGTGGTGATCCGACCGGATATGTGTATCTGGTCAGCTGGCACACTGTATTAATCTGCACAAGTGATAGATCTAACCCAAACGTCCGGCCCGAGCCCCCAATTTGTAAGAGGATTCAATTCAGCACTACAGCTAAGTCAACGCCTAGTCTAGAATACTGAATGAAAACCCTTATTGATATATCTTTATGTCCAGTTCATGCGTTCTGGATGACTACCCCTATATAACACTCCTCTGTTGGAATCCCCCTGACCCAACTGAGCCAAGAAGTAGTTCTGTTTTGCAAGTTAAAAGGTTTATTTGATAATTTAAACAATAGATATATATATCACACTTTATAATAAATTAATAATTGGATATCACACTTAATCTGATAGGATAAAGATTAACAACGGAGAATCTGGCACTAGCACACTTCTTTATAATCACTAAGGAGTTGACAGGAAATGGATAAGGTAGCACATTGGTAAATAGGGACAGAAGAATAATGTAATAGAGAATGCTTTATAGAGTTCAAATGGATGCAATGTTGAATGAAATGCAGTACAGAAAATAACTTGATAGGATTTCAGCAAAAGACAATGTAATCACTTTCTTGGACAATTTACCCCCCCTTTTATGCAATGCAAGGAAATGGAAGGAAGGCACACAGTTCTCAAAAATGCAATCAAATGTGATTCAGTTCACCCCAGCAAGCTTAGACTACAGAAGTTTACAACACAGGCAAAATGCTTTTATATGTGCTGGCAATGAAGTAAAAAATATGCTAAAATGCTTTTAATTCCCTCTAGAGGTTCAGGTGAGTGGTATCTAGTTAATATTAGCTCAGGCTCACTCTAGCAGTGATGCAGGGATAGTTTTTATGAGGCAAACGATTTTTTTCAGAGGAAAGCAAAAGCAGCTATCTTTTTGCAAGTGGAGAAATTTTCAAATCGCGGCAAAATTCGCGAATGCGTCTGGCGCGATTACAGAGGAATTACAAGGGCTAGCAATATCATTTTGGGGTCCTAGGAAAGCCTAGGATCTCAGCTTCCAGATGAAAGTTACTGCAAGTCTCTAGGACAAACGGTCACGGAGATATGAGCGATATGGTAAAGGTCGTTTTTCAGATTTGAAATTTTAAAGTTCAAAAAGACAGGTGACAGTTTTTCAAAATGACAAGGTACAGCTTCTAGGAGACAGTTCTGGTTAGATTAATTAGATTGAATTATATTATTTTAACTAAGAGATTGTTTCTGCACAGTTCTACTAGGTACTCACAATATCTTTTAAAATATGCCTCGCCACGGATCTGGTCAGGTTTTGGACTGGACTCCGGTCTCGGTCTCGGCACTTCACAGTGATCTGGGTCAGCTCTCTGGTTCTGCCAACAGTGGTCTGGATCAGCTCTGCTCTGCTGGTCTGGTCTGGGTCTCTAGTTCTGGATAGATTGAAGTCTCTAGTTTGGCTCTTTGAAGTTTGATGGAGGTAAGGTATGGAATTTTGGCAGAGCTTCCAGCTGCAAGTGGAAAATGAATGTCTATTTGGCTTGCACTATCTGCTTTTATCTGTTTAGAATGTGGGTGTGTGTGCAGCATCACTAGACCCTACCCCTCTCCACTTGCCATTGGTCAAATTTCCATTTCTCACTTGATTGGGGAAGGAACTGTGAGTCAGAGCGATGTCATTTTATGGCTTGCAGAGAGGACACTCCCCTGTCAAAGTGCACACAATCTACATTTGATAAAAAAAGACATATTTGCACAGGTACACATTTGTTTAAAATTACATGCACCCCTCACATATCACAGGAGGTATCCCCTGTTCAAACTCTGCTCTTCCTGGGGGCTTGCATTCAGAAATGGCACATATTTCACTTTTTAACTGATTTTGCAATGTCGGACATTAATCCAAATTTACACACATGTGCGCAAGGAGTATGGACATTAATTGATGAAGTGTCAGATTTTTCACATGCATACATTTTGAGTAATATCCTCTTTTCCGCTAAAACCCCCCTGAACATACCACCGGTTCTAAAAACCTCTTAAAATGTGGGCAGAAAAATCACAAGAATTATGGTATCATTTAGAAATTTTTCACATGTCCGCTCTATGAATGATCCATCTTTTTAAAGTTATGTTCTGGCCCCAAAGGGGTGTGGTTTCCCCCCAGCACAAGGTTGAATTTCTGGTTTTTCCAGTTCTGCCAAGCCAGCTTGCTCTCACAGGCAGTGCCCCTCCCCTGTCCTTCCAGGAGGAAGCTCCATTTACGACTCCCGCCAATAAAACATTTGCCTGAGTCAAGGGGGTTGCATTGTTCAGAGCTCCTGTATTCTGTGGGGGCTCCCCTTAATTCAATTATCAGAGAGATGGCATATCCTTAGTGTGGCCAGCAAAAGGCAGATAGGCCTGGGAACACAGCTGTGACTCAAGTTTCACTCCTGATGGGGGTGGCTGGTGGGCAGAATTCAGTTCCTTAAGCCAGGTTTCAGATAAAATGTCACTTTTTGTTCCCCAGTTTAAGTCAAGACAATTTTTTACATATGCAGCTAGAATGCTGATTCTAAGTTCAAAACTATGACATTTAAACAATTGCAACCTATGTGACACTCAGAAATAGGTCACTCATTTCTTTTAAACATTTAGATTTTTAGTGTCTTTCAGTCAAAATTTACTTAAACTGCTGAAATCCACAGCTCAGCCAGTCTTGTTATAAACCTTCAAGTCACTTCAGAATATAACTTTACATTGTATCCACCTCTCAGTAAGTCTTTCTTTGGCCTGTTTTGGGTTCATTTATTCAGTTTTACAAAAAGTAAAATCTGGTGTTGTTTTAAAATGCCGGCTTTTGGATAGTGGTGAGTACTGGTAATGCACCCATTTTTGGGATTTAAGAAATGAATTCCCCACAATTCTATGTGGCTTTTGGCAATCAGCATTTCCATTCCCAATGGTTTCAGGCTACTGTGTGGGTAGTCCAATGGGGTTTTTAGGCAGTGCCCTTCTGTGCCCATAACATCGGCAAAAATGGGTGGCAGCCTATTCTTCATGCACTTCCCTGGGCATTTTCTGGGAAGCTCTGGCCATCATGATGTTTTCAATGCCAGTACTGCACAGTTTTTGAGGTAGGGCTCGGATGCATGGGTAGAAACATCCCACAGACAATTTATATCATGCAATCATTCATGCTGGCTCCTTTGTGAAACTTAACACAATCCAATGGGTGAAAAGGCTAATGCCAAAAAAGAGATAGGGGAAATGGTATGTAGTGGACGGTGCACAATTTGCTATTAGGTGTTGCGCGTATGGGTCAGTTTTGCAACGCTTAGTGGAACAAAAACGAATTCTATGTATGGTGGTAAATGACATATGGATTTGTATAAACATCCACATTACTAGGGTGTTGTTATTACCTTTTTTTGTACATGCATGGCATTTCAATTGGCTGAAATGTGAACATGATGCGTGGGCCTTGGTTGCAACAGGTTGCCTCTGCTGTTAATTAAGTGGAAAGAGTGCCTGATATCAGAGGTTTGATAGAATAATGTGGATTTAGCACTTGTTTTCTTATTGTCAGCATGTGCCTTTTTGACGTTGAGAACTTTCTGGGTTGACACTTCTAATGGTCCGAACTACTTTGTCTTCTTTTAATCAAAGAATCAATGATACTGGGTATTTGAGGAAGCACTTGGCATATGATATGTTATGATATGATAGGTTATTTCTAACATGCTTAAAATACCCAGAGGTTTCTAAGTGCGGACCCGGTGGTCGAACCTGTGTTGCACTGTGACGTCTTGCTTCCAATGCGAGCACATTGCCGCTGAGCTATCCTCCTGAGATAAAGGAAGACAACCCACTGGCTTGGCAAAGGCATGTTCATAATTGGCTTCTACAGCAAGGTGTAGTGGGATCTGGCATGGCCAGAGCGCCTGCACTGGGTGGGTCAGAGGAACCCAAGCCATGAGACATGTCGCTGCTGCCTCCTCGTGCCTTCCCGCTTAGTGAGTGTCCTTTGAAGATTCTCTGGGCCTCATTTTAACCTTACCGGTATCCTGGTGGTAAAGACACCAGGATACCGGCAAAGGCTATTTCCGTTTTCGGCATGTGATCCGGCGGCACTGCTGCTGCATTAAAAGTAATGAAGTAACAGTGTTAATGTCCATTCCTGGAGTACCATAGGACTCCATGAGGGGTTTTGCTGTCATTACAGCACCGGAAATACCAGTGTCGTTAATTACAGCTTTTTTCCGGTGGGGCGCCTGCCTTAAAACCAGCTGCAGGTAACATAGGTGCGCCAGCAGCAAACCTGTAGTTGACCAGTCTGGTGCTGGTATACATCAATACAAGCACTTTTTTACTGGACCAGCCGACTCAGAATACGGCCTTTGGTGTGCTGAGTGCATGTGGAGGGAGCAACGACATTAGAAAGGCAACAGTTATGCTACACACTGCTGCTCCCATACTAGGGAGAAGACTTACCTCAATAAAGCTCCCTGTCTTCATCGCTGATCTCCTGTCTTCCTGTGTCAGCGGGACTTCCTGTCCTGGCCAAGGACCTTACGTAGGGCTAAAGAAAACGTTTTCCTTCAAATTGCAACCAATCGCTGCTTACTAGTTTACTGACTGTTATCTCCATTCCCTGTCTCTTTAAGTTAGTTTGTAGTCAAGGAGCTCTTAACATGTGTTAAGCTCACAGCAGTGTGATGCAGTGCACCTCCTACACTCACCATGCAAAGTGAAATGTAGGCCATACTTGTACCCCTTAAATATATTCGGATACCCCCTGATCACGCTCTCACCAGAGTAAATAAAACCCTCTAGGAAATTAAGGCCATGAGTCTATCTTGCAAGAGATAGAAAACTTTAATTTTTACAAAGATGATGATCGGGGGAATGGTAGAGGACTCTGCCATTCCGACCAGCATTCTGTCTTCCTTGGTTGGCTCCTGCAGACTAATGGCCAGCAGGCGCCATTATATACTCTTCAACTTGGTCACTGGATACCGGCAGAGAAAGGGATGCTGTATTCTCCAGTGTTGCATGTCAAGGTTTACATTTAGACAAATCACGCTTAACATACTGCTGCCTCTGCAGGAATAAATTGTAGCTCTTGTTTGCATAATTTGCTATGCTATTAACATTCATGCATAAACACATCTTCCCGCCATACTCTCAATACTTCACTCAATAAAATTATATTTTATCTGGTCCAGTAATTTTTATAAAAAAACCTCTTTTCCCATAGTACTCTGTCATGCATTGCATCTTTTGTAGTCTCCATTGGCTTGTGATGGACAGGGAACAGCTCCTGAGTTACCTTGTGTACTCTGCCTGCCTGTCTATAGTCTACCTTTAGCACAGGCTGCATTCCTTCTGGAAGAGAACCTGTTTTGACATTTGATTTTAAAACTACACAGAATAACATTTACACGTGTTTTCTACTAATGGTTATTTGCACCTTATATTTTAAATACTACATATCTTTATTTAGTGACCTTCTCCCCCCTGGACTCTTGGAGTGCTTAGAAAACAGTTATCAGAAGTCTTGCCTAATTCTAAAGCACTTGGGAAACTTGGGAATGAAGAAAAGCACTAGGCTTCTTCCCAACAAAACCCTGACAGTGACTCTTGGATTTCACTTGTAATTAACCTTGCAGGGGAGGATGATCAAATCTCTCTCTTCTTCAGCGAAACTGACCCATAATGTTATGCCCACCCAGGAACTGTGTTACACCCTATCTCATGTTTTTGTCACGAAGATCATGACTATTCACCTGAATAGGTTTATTGCTGCAAATGCTTCTCCCAGCAGTGAGAACATCCCACCTCAATTGTTGGACCCTGCTGCAGGTCCGACAAGCTGGTCATCCTTTCCAAGGTTCTCAGAAGAGACCCTCTGATGCCATCCCTCTGGCTGTCATGAAAAAGATCTCCCCAGATCGGAGATCACGGTTGCCATCAACATTTCCTGCCAATCAGGACTGGTCCCGCAAGAGTTAAAAGCTGCTAGGATTATCCCCCTTCTGAAGAAGCTTTCACTGAAACCCTCTGTCCTGTCTAATTTCCATTCTGTTTCTCTTCTCCCCTTCCTCACAAAGCTTTTGGAATATCTGGTGCCTCCTTTACTTTCCACGTTTCTTGAATCTTCTCACCTCCTGGAACCTGCCCAGTTTGGTTTTAGGCCTGGTAGAAGCACAGAGAGTGTACTGGTCTCTGTCCAGGACGATATGGCCAGGCTGGTGGACGCAGGTGGTTTTTAGGGCCCTGATTTTGTTAGACCTGTCTGTGGCATTCAACACTGTCGAGCACCCCATTCTGCTGTCCCATCTTGCCCAGATGGGTATATCTGGGCAGGTACTGGCCTGGTTCACCTCGTTCCTGGCGGATCGTATTCAGACTCTCTCTATGCCACCTTTACTCTCTGCCCCTTGTCATCTCTGTTGTGGAGTGCCTCTGGGCTCCTCCCTGTCTCCGATTCTATTTAATATCTACATCTGGGCACTTGTGTGGCTCATCTGCTCCTTCAGCGTCAGGTGCTACTCTTATGCCGACGACACTCAGATCCTGATCCGGCTAGATCTTGACCAGGCTGAGATGTCGTGCCTACAGGTGTGCCTGGCGGCCGTGGGGGATTGGATGAACCACCACTGGCTTAAATTGAACGGGAACAAGACCGAGGTGCTGGTGGTGGGTTGTCCCCCCCCGATCTCTCACTCTGGGTATCTACCTTCTGGCATTCATCTCTTGGCTCCCATCCAGTCCCGGCATGGAAGGTGAAAAACTTGGGTGTAGTCCTGTCGGCATCTCTATCCATGGACAGCCAAGTAGCAGCCCTTTGCCATTCTGGCCACTTTCAGCTTAAAGTATTAAAGAAAGTGCTTCCCATGATCCCTGCCCCACTTCATCCATCGGTGCTGGCTGCTATGGTGCTATCCCGGCTGGGCTATTGTAATTCTCTTTACCTGTCGCAGCCGAAGGGGCTGATTCAGCGACCGCAACGTTTACAAAACTTAGCAGCTCGTGTGGCAATAGGTAAACCCAATGGATCCCTCATTTCTCTGGTGCTGCGAGCCTTTCATTGGCTTCCAGTGACCCAACGTATGAGGTTTAAAGCACTGTGTATCGTCCATCGTGCACTGAATGACCAGGGTGCAGAATTTCTTCGAGCAAAGTTCATCCACTACCATCCTAATCATAGGCTGTGCTCCGCATCAGCTGACCTGCTTGTTGTGCCAACCTGCCGGAGTGTGTGGAACGGAGGATAAGCTTTTTCCATAGCAGCTCTGTAATATTGAATGAGCTTCCGTTAGTCATTAAAAAATTACCCAACCATTTGGCCTTTAGAAAAGCTAGGCTGAGTTATGTTCTGGTTTCTGGCCGTGTGCCTCGCCCTCTAGCGCCAAGATACCTTATGGTGACCGTGCGCTTTAGAAATTCGCTTAATATAACATAATATAACATGAGCCATCTTGGTAAAATGGAAAATGGCGTGCACGATTTAAAACGTGTTCCATATCTACCACTTGGGGCGGACAAAATGTGGACACTTCAGAGATTGTGTTGGTGTTAGTAAGCAAAGGAATTTAACAATTTCTGACTATAGGAAATAGCTCGAATACTATTTTTTCATGCCAACCACACTAGGTATGCTGGGTTTGTAGGCTAATACCAGTGATGGGGTAAATAGGAGCAGCAGAAAGAAACACTGAAAGCATTTGGCCCCTTAGCACCCACGGTTGACCATGACAGCAACTAGATAACACTCTTTTAAAATAGGCTAATGTAAATGCATCTGGCTATATATGAGCCATTGGTTTACAGCCCCGCCCTCAAAATGCTACACTCATAGTATTAAACAGGCAATTTCTTATTTAGGCATTTATTAAACGTCTATTTAGCATCAATAGATTTGCCAACTATCACCCCCCCCCTTGTTTCAAGCGAACTCCTGCTTCGCATGCTGCGGCATGCAGGCTATACTTGCAAGTGCATCAAATTAAACTGCAAGTCCAAGCATGCAAGGTGATGGTGGCTGAAAGCAAAGATTGGATACAAATGCTCCCATTTGCTTCTTGGCCCAATGGCAACTGAATTACAAAAATAGAGTACTGGCTCTATTTTTGGGCGACAGAAAACAAGTTCATACCTGTTTTGGTGCTACATTATACTCTCCAGAACAAGTATGGCAACAGAGTCTAGCATTAGAGCGTTGGTACAGCCAATAGCCAGAGTCAGATAGCACAGTGAGTAGAGCGCTCGCTTTGATATCTATGCAGAGCCTGCTGATGCAGGTTTGAATCCCAGCAGGGCCAAACTCAGCCTTTCATCCTTCTGAGGTCAAGAAATGAGAACCACACACTGTGGGTAAGCAGCGCTCAGATGCCTGAGGGTTTGTAGCGCTATATAAATGCAAAACACAAACAAAACAAACAATAGGTCTAGCTTTGTAAACGCAGAGGTTATGATTGTTCTATAAGCCTCCACATGAAAAACAAGTATTGGAAAGGCCAACAGGTTTGGCTTTTGCGTGGGCATGTGCTATGCATTTGTCAGACACAGCCTGAATAGTAAACCCTGGCCTTAAGATACCAACAGTGGTACTTTAGCATATAATTGCAGTGCCTATGCCAAAAGAGTCAACATCGTTGGCTTTGGCATAGTCGATTCTTTTTTTACAGGTATTGAGTCCACAGAACGGATGCAAGGACCCACACATCATAGCACCGAAAAGGTCACCTAATAGGGCCCAAACAATCAGGCTAATTGCCACATTGTTTTTTCATCACAGATTGCAATGTTAGCTCAATTGCGTGCATGAAACTGTTATTCATGACTATCAAATTCACAGGAACCACCTCTTGACTGCATAAAACGCAAGCTAAGGTATGAGCTTGAGATGCTCACAGATCTTTAAAGTAGATATATTATACCTCCATAAGTGTATACTACTCTAATGAGGACAACTGAACTACAGGTTCCAGAATGCATAGCGCATTGGATGAAAAACCAGAGATAGATTGAAACTACAGCTTTCATGGTCAATTGTCAAGGGTTTCCCCATCAAAAAAGTTTGGTATTGTGGCAAATTAAATATACCTTCAAATGTGGAACTCTGCATATTTAGAAAAACCGTCTAAATCTATAAATGTTTAATACTTAATTCTGGAAAAATCCTACCCTCACCAAGAGGCTATGACGGGACGGCCTCTAGGGGCTAGTGGTCACACACTTTCCCTTTCTCAGCTCTCTGTACCCCATACTCACCTCATTGAGCTCATTCTTGTCTATGTCACTTCCGAAAAACGGCTGTGTGACCCCAATGTACACATCTGGGATAGCGGGGAGCATGGAAATAGACTGCTGAAAAACAGTGGCCTACACTCTAAGCACATCTGGCGTCCACCATGAGTCCTTGATTCACGAGTTTCCTAGGCACTTCTCTCTGAAGTTTTCAAACATCTGCCTTCAGGGGAGAGGAGCTGCCGCTATAAGCAGTCACATGTTCCTTTTCTTTCATCAGGACCACCTTTGCAACATCACACAATACATATACACATTACGACACCACCTCCCCACCCCCTTGTGTCTCAATGTATCTCATCCCCTGTTCATTCCCGCCTCTGTGGTTTCATGAAACCAACCTCCTCCTCCTCACTCTAATGGTGACTGGCACAATATAAAAGGCACATGATATAATGTGACATAAAGCCGCATTTTCATGGCACAATTGAAGTACTGGCTGGTTCAGCTTCAAGGAGACTCAAGAAATGAAATGCTGGGATTCATTAAATGTAATATATTGTTACAGAACATGTCGCACAGGTCAACGTTATTATGCAATCATTTCTCCTATAATCAAATGCAGTGATGCATTGACTAATAGTACGTGCTGCAAGTTGCCCATACATGGAGAACACACACTGAATAGAAACATGATAACATGATGACAGAACTGAAGCACGGAAGTGGCATTAGCATTGTCGGGAGAGCTCTTCCACTCCAACATGGCACGTGTCAAAATCTTCCAGGAGTCATTAGCCAAATGAAAGTCACTGTTTGCATGACAGATACATGTTATAGGTTGGAAGTCTTCATTATATGTTCTTTAACCACAGTGTAAGAAACGTTAAGTGGTAAAAGGATATGAATGTATCAAGAAACATGGAAACAAAGAAAGTCTTAAAAGGAACATTTGACAAATGACCCCTCATCTTGCACAGTTGCACAGGATTTGCCAAATAGCGCTAACACAGCTGTTACCATGATGCACTCTGCAGGCATCACACAGAAGCTGCTTGACAGCAAGGCTTCAGAGGTGAGGCAGTAAAGCATGTACTGCTGTGTGTGTGCGGTGTGGTGTGCGTGTGTGTGTGTGTGTGCTCGCGCGCGCGCGCAAATTTGTATATTACAAATCATACATCAGCAAGTGGAGCATTTCTGAAAATGGAGCAATTCATTAATTGAGTGCCTTGTTTTATTTTATATATTTTTCATTTGGATCAATGTGAACGCGTGCAGCTAACCGAATGCTAATGTTGCACTGCACAAAGCG
The DNA here is from genome assembly GCF_040938575.1 of Ambystoma mexicanum. Taxonomy (NCBI): domain Eukaryota; kingdom Metazoa; phylum Chordata; class Amphibia; order Caudata; family Ambystomatidae; genus Ambystoma; species Ambystoma mexicanum. The sequence goes on from NC_090924.1 coordinate 1,316,060,744, forward strand.
CCTTGTGCAAGTCCATTAAGAATACAAAACAGCACATTTGACACAACATAAAATCAAGAGCAATCTTTAATAGCCAGTACATTTATTAACTGCACATACATGGATCAGGTAATTGCATATAGTGCTGTTTGGGCACATTATAGTGATGGCATGTTAGAAACAGGGGAGACAGACTTAAACAAATATTTCTCATCAAGAACCAATAGAATCGCCTACAGAATGGCATGGCACACTCTGGGAACAATGGACTAAATCCTTTGCCAAATATTTGACCTTTCAAATTTTATATTTTTAAGGTGAAAACAAATTCTGGTTTCAGAGGCGCCTCTTTAAGTTCAATACTTAGACGATTCATTAAATTATTCTTTCAATCGTAAATATTTTTGAAGAGAGCACATGTTCAATTGGATATTTACCTGAAATGTTACATCATTTTTTTTTCATCGCACTCAACAGTGTGAATCAAGATTCAGAGTCTAAACACAAGCCCTACTTGCCAATGTTACCAGTGAATGATTTTGGGGCGTAAGCTAAGACAGCATTCATTGGCTTTGGCTCCTGGTGGCATTTGTGCACTACCCACAGGAAGCTACGGCTGAAGAAATGGCATGCATCAGGCGTCACCACCTAACTCCTCGCGACTTGGTGACTGGACGCCATATGAGAATACCCCTTCCTCCTCCTACTAGGTTAGGAACTGATGCACACAGTGTAGTGAAGGCATTAGGTGATGGACATGCATGATTATTTGCCATCTATGGCCGTTACTGTCTCTTTTATTTCTCAACAGATCAAGAACCAGAGGGAGGGGTCAAAGAGGATTGAAGAAGACAGCCAACCAATTGATCCCGACAGTCTATTGAAGCAACCTAGTTTATATCTAGGGGACCAGAAGCTTGGAATAAACCCTTTTTTGAGGGACCATACAAAGTGGAAGAAGTTACTTTTTTTTCTTTTTTTAATGTTTTATTGGTTTAAAAAAGGAAGAAAGAAAAAAATGACCCAACAATGGTCATAGCAACATAAACCCTTACCATTATTTCATCATCCTTACACATTTATCTAACAATTTTCATAAATTTCATCTTCCTAAGTTTCATAAAAAGGAGATAATGGGAACACATAGTCATCATCATTATTCTTGTTCCTTCTCACTCCATTCCGTCTTCATCTTTAGATGTCTTTCAATCATTTTCAATACCGCAATTACTAAATTAGTCTTTTCACCCGTCATTACCCAAGCCCGCCATTCATTAGGACTCAATGAGCTGTTCTCCATTCCATATTCAGCGAGGTAACATTTTCGGATTTCTTTTAGGGAGTCACAAACCGTTACACAATAGCACAGTCTCTTTGCCCTTACAGAAACTACATTGGGCATTTTTAGTGCCTGGCATTTTCCGAGCTCACAAAACTTCTCCTGTGGCTAGACTATTTAGTCTACACCTGAGAAGCATATTGTGATAATGCGGAGACGGAAACTGCTGCAGATATCTTGGAAGTGAGTTCAAGCTTTTCTTTTCAGCAGTTCTCAAGCCACTTCCTTTTGCTTTTTCACATTGTTCCAAGCGTGCTTAACCAATCCAATTCTTGCAATTTACGCTTGACCTTGCATGGATTTGCAACTAGATCACTTATACTGATATCCTTCTGTTTAAGAATCTTTTCCACCTTCAATTTCCATTGATTTACATATTTATCCTGACCTCCTCTATCTGGATCAAAAATCGCAATAGGGGCTATAGCTGTTTCATACCTACACTTTCTATATAGGGCCACTGATTTCCATAAAACCAACGATTCTAGGGATTGTAGCTTCAGTTCTTTTCTGATTGTACTCATCGGAACAGCATTGGTAAGTCGCAACAAGGGCCGCCAAAACTGGACCTCTAGTTTGTTTCTCCCATATTTCCCAAGGCAGATGTAAAATAGCCTCGGATCCATATGTTAGAACTTGTGCAATTTTCTATTAATAAAAGCAAATAATGGGGATCATCGTGAATCTCCCAAGCTTCCTATGAAAAACTCTTCCCTGGTGTGTTAGTGTAGTTAGTCTAGATCTCATCTGTGTATAATGCCCCTGATCATTGGCATTTCTGTGTATAACAATCCCCAAATAAATCATGGTTTCTACTATTTCAACTGGCTCAGTGTCCACTCTCCACGTACATTTCTCAGTTTTCTTTTTTGTGGACAGATTTCATTGTGGGTACCTTGGACTTTGCTACATTCATTCTCATGCCATACTCCCTTAAATAGGAATTAAAGGCCTTGATCATGCACTGAAAACTAATAGGTGTTAGGTCTAAGAAGACCAAGTCATCAGCGAAAAAGAATCCAAGGCACTGATACCCCATACATTTTTTGGGGGAAAGCCATGAAATCCCTCTGTGAGTCATACAAGTCTGCAATATATAAGCAGAAAAGGAAGGGGGCTAGTGCACATCCTTGCTTCAAGCCACAGTACATACAGATCTTTTGTGACAGATGGCCTTGCCCTGAAAGTCAGATCCTAACCGGGGTATTTGTATAGAGCGCCTTTATGGCTTCAACTAAGTCCTTAAGACTATTCCACGCTCTCAACTTGGCCCGGAGCTTCTCCCTAATGGCTCCATCGAACGCCTGTTCGAGATCTAGAAATCCTAGGTAAAGGCACATTTCAGTTTCCAGTGCCCTCTCTTTCAATATATTAATGATAAATAGGTTTAGTGTGGTGCCTACTCCCTTGACAAAACCGGTTTGTCTCGGGTCAAGGACACCACTCTTCTCAGCCCACGATCTAAGATCTCTCAACAGGACGGTCGCAAATAATTTTGCTATTGAGTCTAGGATGGCAAAAGGGCGGTAGTTCTTGGGCACCGCCCTATCACCTTTTTTGAAGATGGGCACTATATTTGCCTCTCTCCAAGATGCAGGAATATTTTTATTTGCCATAATTTGAGCAAATAAGACTATTAGAAATTGACTCCATTGACCCATCAGGGCCCTCAGTGTTACGGGCACCTGGCTCCCAGAGGGGCGTCGGTCGGACCCGGACAGCTGCGGTCTTCACCCACGTGATGCGTAGTGCAGCGATGACTGACTGGATCTGCCCTCCTAATCTTGTCTGCTTAACCCGTAGAAATATTCTCCTGCAAGTGGAGAGATGCATTTAGCCACTTGTGGATTCAAGTGATGGCACCCCCATAGTCCTCCCCAACTAATCACCTCCGAAATGCCCTCACAGCAATCTCACCTTATATTCTTGAAAGATGAGCTCTCCATCCTGCATGGATTTGCATGGGCGCGTCGATTCCAGTTACTTCACTGGTTAGAAGGCTCTGGAGAGTTCCGGAGAGTATTGACTCTGAGGTTCCTGGTGAGGACCAGTAAGTATTAAGTTCATAGAGTTCAATATGTCCGATGTTCACTCTTGTTCCCCTCTTCCTTTCTTGTCTTGCAGCTGGCTCGTGAAAAGATGCTCTTGTGACAGTTGGTGGCGCTCAGGTAAGAGTCTGTATTACCCGGCGCTGTCCGGTAAATGTTGCACGAGGAAAACGTGTTGTTGTGTCTCTCTTTACAGATGCGGCACGTGAAAATATGGAGAGTCACAAAAGGATGCCTCCGGTGGTAAATCAGGTAAGTCTATGGTGGTAAGAATTATATTTGTTGGTTCCCTCGGCTCACCTTGTGGTTTTCCTTTGTCTCCTAGGTGCCGAAGTTCGGCGAAGAAATGATGGAGGCAGCGCCGACCCGAAGGATGCTGTGAAGACTGGTGAGTATGGCACGGCGCTGCAGCTGGAGGTGCGGCGCGTCCAGAAATTATGTTCTTCACAGGTCCGGAGACAAGATGGATCCAGAATCAGGTGTGGAATAGAAATAAGTTTGTTTTCTAACCTTGTCCCTTTCTTTCCTCTTTGTTTTAGGAGCTCCGGGTTCGAGGCGGGCGTGGCAGAAGACTGGATGCAGGCTGCAGGCACGGTGAGTGTTACGCTGCTGGATGCAGAATAACGCGTGTGTGTGTTGCTGGTCCGGTGTGGTTTAAATATCCTCAAAAGTAGTCCCAGGTAAGAAGTCCCTAGAACCACACCCGAGTAAAAAATAGTCCCTGTAGAAAAATAGTCCCTTTCAGGCTTCATGTTGGATTGGAGTCATTTGCAGACCGGCTTCATGTTGGATTGGAGTCATTTGCAGCATGGTCTGCCTGAGGTAAGTAATGACTATGAGCCTGGACTGATTCCTACTATGAGCCTGGCCCCTAAGGCGCCAGTACTGAACCCAGATAGCCCCTAGCTGGGGCTGCTGAGGTTTTATTAAATGTCTAGATGCCTGCTCCCGGGGCTGATGGGTTTGGTCCAGATGCCTGGTGGTAGGCATCATGACACTCAGATCCAGATGTACTCATATTATTTATCATCTTAGAGTCTAGTTCGTTAAAGGCAAATTTCCACGTTGTGGGCTGCTGCTCTTCCAATCTACTTACTATCCAACCGGGACCGCAAACAGGGTAGTATAATGGGCCACCCAGTCCATTTCCGACACCATGGAGAAGTTACTTGCATAGCTGTCAAGCTACAAGGGAGATGTGACTGGCTGCACCTGCACCAAACCTAACTGTACAAAGGAGAAACCTTGACCTCTCCTGTATCTGCTGATAGTGAAGCAAGAGAAGAAGTTATGTGCATACAAAGACTACACAACCCTTGTCCTCTTGGTATTAGGTAACCCACCTATTGGTATAGGCCTATCCTACACATGTTGGCAGTGTGACTGAGCAGCCAGGCTTATCTCGAGATGGGTAAATGTGAGCTGTATTGCTGTAGCAAGGAAATCCACAAAACAAGTAGCGAAGTAACACTTATACTCAAGGTTTTTGTTATGCATAATTATTTATTTATTTAACAGTAGTAGTATTCTTTAAAAAGGGCCATGTATGTAACAATTAAATATACTTTAAAATACTTTACCAGAATCACCACAAAGCAAGCAGATACTCTTTGGAGATGCTTCATACACACTTCCTACACCCGGAGCAGACGTCACTAACTAGGACAGTAATGGCATTTATATATCACTTATACACTTTGTAGATTCTGAGGTTTGTGAAAGCAAAGCTTAAAGGAAGGAAAAGGGTTAAACAGGTTCTCAGAGCATGTGAGCACATTTTAAATCTCCAAATGAAGTCTAGATAAAAACCTTTCCCAGCAATAATAGTTAAAAATCAATGTATCACCTCTGAGGGACAGTAAGTATCAAAGTCAAATGGACTAGACGAGTCTTTATAGAGCCAGGACAGCCAAAGTCAACTGATACAAAGTCAAAGGAGCTGAGGCACTTCTTAGATAGCAACGGTCTTGCCCAATGTTAGAGCGTTTGTTGAAGAAAAATCACTGTAGGGCCACACGCTGTTACACTTGTGGAGGTTAGAGCTGAAATCAACTCTTGCAAAGTAGCTACTGCAAGTTTCAGTGGAGAAGAGCAAAGCTATAGACAATGAGGTAAGTACCCAAAGTAATAAAAGTACCTTAGGTTAGAAGAAGAGTGGTTCGGCTGGCTTCTGTCTGGTTTCAGTGATGCAGATCCTGTGTTCCTGGGCCTCAGTCATGGGTACAAGAGGGAGGATGTCTGGAGGACTCCCGCACAGCAATAAAGAAGTCGGCGGCAGCTACGGGTTCTTTTTGGATCAGCAACACTTTGCGGCTTCAGCGCTCGGTAAAAAGCACCACCGTGGATCTTGGATACTGGTTGGGCATCCTTCATGCCTTGAGTCCTGCCCTCTGGTGAGGGGACTCGAGATCTGGTCGTCCTGCTTCTGGAGGGTCCTGAGGAGACTCCTGAAGCTTAGGGCCTGTTCACAGACATTGCACTCGCATTGTGTTGCATTACCTATTGGCAGTATGGACACCAGTCCTACTTCATTGTCAACCCATGTTAGTAGCTCCTTATACTTGACCCATGACTTTAGGCATATGCCATTTATTATTTGCACTATGTCTACTGATTCCTTCTTCAATAAGTGTGCAGTGCAAAATAACATTCCTTCTTACCATCTTGTACTGGTGGCAACTCGTCCATACACCAATAGCTGAGGTCTCTCCCAGTATCCTGGTACTCCTGATTCTTCGAGTATATCTGAAGATCACAGCCTCTTCATTTCAACAACCTTTACTTATTCTCCCGTCAGGGATAGATATATAAGCATCTTGCTCATGCAGCCTGTCTATTTTTCCATCTTTTGCATTTTCACATAAGCATCTTCATATGAAAATAATCTTATTGATTGCCATTGTAGGGTTGCCTTTCTTCCTTCAAATTTTCCTCTGCTTTTACAAGCTGCTAGATGGCACTTTGTAGTGTGTGCAGGTAATTCTCTTGCAATTAATGTTCTGATTGCTTTCATGGCATAGGGGATGAGAGAACACATGGAGCAGCTTTTATCTGATGTTCTCTATCCCATCTCCTTCATGTGCTGTATTTATATGTATTTATATTTTCATTATTGATATGGATATTATATTTTATTTGTATTGTGCTCATACACGTGTGTTTCAGAGCGGGATTATTTTCACCATCATCCCTTTTCAGTCAAACAATTTGTTTAGTAAAATCAGGGAAGATGCTAGTCGTGCTTTTGTTAGGGATATAAGAAATGTTTCATTGTCAACTACTGTGTCTGCATTTTTAATCATTATGTGTCTAAATGCCATAAGGAAGAAAAGACAAATCATAATGCAGAATGAAATCACAATTACTATTCCAGAAGAACTCATTGATTTTCCTGCTGATAGTGAGTTTCTCATATTTTGGAACCTTTCCATCTTGTTTTAATTTTGTATGAAATGTTGTTATTTTTTGTAAATCACACTTTTATATCAAAATCTGCAGGATAATTGCGATAATGATTCTGAAAATATAATAATTGTTTTTAGAAATGCCAAAGCATGTTACAATATCCATGTGTTGTCTTATCAGAGCTGGGTAAAATTGCAATATATAAATATGAACAGCATACAAGAATGTGTGCAATGTTACTATGATTATTTTCTATACTTGTCTTTTTTATTAAGTTCCATGGAAACAATTTGTAATTTGTCTCGTTTCTCCAGTTCAATGAGTGAAAGACTATTGCTGTATTCATTCCCCTCACTCTTGATTTTTCCCATCTGAAGAAGACCTCTGTGACTTCAAAAGCTCATGTGTTATTCAATCCGACCATAATATGGTCAGTTAGTCCAATTAAAAGTAGAACTCTAACTTTGTGATTTTTATTTTTAACAAATGACCTCAGACGGCAAGAAACATGTTTTGCACATGAATTCATTGAGCGATAAGACATGGAGAGTGGGAGAAAGACAGGGCAAATAGAGAGGTTGCCCGCATGAGAGCTTTGCACATGTAACCTGCTCCCTACATCTCACCCTCCTCTCCCTTCAAACTCTCTCTCTCTCTCTCTCTCTCTCTCTCTCTCTCTCTTTCTCTCTCTGAGGTTGCCCTGGGTCCTTCCCCATCCCTGTCTGCTCCTGGGCTGCCCTTCCTGTTCCCCCAGTATAATCACGCTGTCTCTTTGCTGTCTCTTTGCTTCTCTTACCTTTATATTTTCCTGGGTTCTCTCTTCTTCCTCTGTTGTCTATATTCTTTCTCTTCTCTCGAGAGGGCTATAGCAATCCCACTCTGTATGTTTTTACTGCATTCTCTCTGAGGATCTTAGCGCCTTCCTTTCAAGGTCGTCCATCTTTCAACACCCAGCTCTCTTCCAAGATCTTATCTTCTCCCTCCTTTATCTCAACAATGATTTTCTCCTTCAATTTATTCCCTTTGTTCTCTCTGCTGGTATCACAACCTCTCGTCTTTCCCACTCACCCCCTTACATCTACCCCCTTTGGTATTTCTTCCAACAATCTCACTCTTCTCCCCCTTAAGCTGTTCTCTTGGACTTTTATGCTTGCAACAGGCTTTGTATCTGTCGCCCTTTCAATACTCTTCCTCTTGTACCAATGATCTTTCTCTCCACCTGCTCACTCTCACAGGTGGAATCCATCTGTCAGTGTTCCAAAATGTGTCCTCTCTCTGACTTGGACTCCAACTCTCTCTCTTGTTTGCATGCTATAGCTTCCATCTCAATCATGTAAGAAGATTCAATTCAACACTACAGCTAAGTCAATGCCTAGTCTGGGATACTGAATGGAAACCCTTATTGATATATCTTTATGTCCAGTTCATGAGTTCTGGATGACTACCCCTATATAACACCCCTCTCTTAGAATCCCCCTTACCCCACTGAGCCAAGAAGTAGTTCTGTTTTGCAAGTTTAAAAGGTTTATTTGAGAAATATAATTGTATATCTATCACACTCTTATAATAAATTAATATTTAATATCACACTTAAGAATATGAGCAGTAATCAACAATGAATAATGTTCTACTAGTAAACTGATTTGGTTACGCAGGAGTAGTATAGAGGATGAGGTAGCACACTTGTGAATAGGAACAGAAGAATAAAGGGGTAGAGAATGTTATATACGGTTCAAGGAAATGCAAGGTGGAATAAATGCAGTACAGAAATAACTTGATATGTCTTCAACAAAACAAGCAATCACTTTTCTTTGACAATTCACCCCCCCTTTATGCAATGTAAGGAGATGAAGAGGAGAGCACACAGTTCTTAGAAATGCAATCAAATATAATTCAGTTCAATTCCCCCCCCCCAGCAACTTAGAGAAATCAGGTATGAGTTTTAAAACACCGGCCCAAGTGCTTTGAATGTGGTGGCAAGGAAGTGAAAAATATGCCGAAAATAGTTTTAATTCCCTTTAGGAAGTTCAGGGTGAGTGAGAGATACTTGGGATGAGTTCAGGCTCACTTTAGCAATGATTCAGAGATGGTGATTAAGAGGCAAACGAATTTTTAGCAAGGAAAGAAATGACTGCTGATGGTTACACATGGCTGGATTTTTAACCAAATCTCGGTAAAATTCGCGAGTGCGTGAATCGTGATTGCGAAAAAAGTATAAGGCAGTCGGTTCTATGCTTCGTGGAAAGCTTAGATTCTAAGCTTTCAAAGGAAAGTCAAACCAAGTTCGTAGCCGCAACGGTTCCAGAGATATGAACGATTTTGTAAAGGTCGTTTTTCGGATTTAAAGTAAACTCAAAATGACAGTTGACAACTATGCAGCTGCAGAATTGACAAGTGACAGTGGTGCAGCTTTACAAAATGACAAGTGACAACTTCTAGGAGGCAGTTCTGGTTAGATTAAAATAGTTTGTATTAGATTATTTTAACTAAGAGATTGGTTCTGCACAGTTCTGCTAGGTACTCACAATATAAATTTGAAATAGGTCTCGCCACGGATCTGGTCAGGTTTTGGACTGGACTCCGGTTCTGGTTTCAGCACTTCACAGTGATCTGGGTCAGCTCCTGGTTCTGCTCACAGCGGTCTGGGTCACTCTGGATCTCTGGTCTGGTCTGTCCGGATACAGCGGTCTCTGCACGGCTCCTGGATCTCTGCACTGGTCCTGCAAAAGTTCTTGGCAAGGGATTCAAGCAGCTCGCCCGGCTGTGAGTAGCTTGCAATGATTTGAGGCCTGCTGCAGAGAACTCAGCTTGTGGTTTTAGGCCTCTGATTTAGGTTCTAAAGTATAAGTTCTAGGTTCTGGAGTATGTAGCTGGAGTCAGTCTGGAACTGGTATCTTCTGGATGTTGTGTGGTCCGGCAAAACGCTCTGCAGCAACTGGATTTGAATGTCTCTACCTGTCCCAGCAGTCCCTTTTTATGTGTTTTGAAAATGGGTGTGTGCCTGGGCCTAGCTAAGCCTGCCCCACTCTACTTGTCATTGGCCCAAGTCTCCCCTCTCCCATGATTGGGGGAAGGAAATGTGAGTCAGAGTGATGCTGTAGGTTTTATGGGTCAGATGATCCTCCCCTGGTCAGTTTCCACACAAATCTATATTTGACCCAAATACATATTTCACAGATACGCAGTTGTTTAAAATTACATGCACCCATCACATATCACATGAGGTATACTCTGTTCAAACTCTGCTCTTCCTGGGGACTTGCATTCAGAAATGGCAACATTTTGCGCTTTTAGTAGCTTTCCCCATATCAGATTTTTCTCCAAATTTATACAATTGTGTGCAAGGCATGTGGGCATTTAGAAAAGGAAGTGTCAGATTTTTAACCTGCATACAACCTCTTTTCCGCTCGTAAACCCCCAGATCATACACCGGGTCCTAAAACCTCTTAAAATGTGGCCAGAAAAATCACAAGAATTATGGTATCATTTAGATAATTTTGACAAGTCCGCACCATGAGTTATACATCTTTCTTAAAATCATATTCTGGCCAACAGGGGTGTGTCTTCCCAGGTCACATGGTTGAGAAACTAGTTTGACCACTTTCTTTAAGCTCAGCCTGTTCTTAGAGGGGGCTGCCCCTCCCCGTTTCTGCCAAGAGGAAGCCACTTTACGACCTCCCCTATAAACCATCTGCCTGAGTCAAGGAAGGGCTTTGTTCAAAAGGAAGCCATTTATGAACCCCCAATAAGCCATCTGCCTAAGTCAAGGAAGGGCTTTGTTCAAAAGGAAGCCATTTACGACCCCCCAAATAAACCATCTGCCTGGGCCCTTTGTTTAGTTTATTGCAGTCCCCTGGTAATTCAATCAGAGAGTGTGTGACCTCCTTTTGGCAGGGGCAACAGAATGCAGCCAGGCCTGGGAACCTGTCAGGCAGAATTGGAATCTCTTTAAGCCAGGTTTTAGCTACATGTCATTTTTTGTTCCCCAGTTTAAGTCAATACAATTTTTACATATGCAGCTAGAATGCTGATTCTAAGTTCAAAACTATGACATTTTAACAGATACAAACTATGTGACACTCAAAAGTAGGTCACTCAGTTAATTTAAACATTTCGATTTTGGTGGTTTTAATCCAGTTTCAGTTAGGGTGCTGACATGCATAGCTCAGCCAGTTTTGTTATGAACATTGTTTTGGGCTCTTCATCTTCCCAGATTTTGTATGCACACATACTTCATTCTGCCAGATGTCCGCTGGTGTTCAGTGAGATTTTTGGATGTGTTGCAATGTTTGAAAATAGGCATTTTGAGCTGGCATTCAGAGAAACCAAAGGTAATTTTAAAGCGTTTTTGAGCTAACAGGCGCTGCTGTTTTACCTTTGGCACCCATTCCACTCATGGCACCCTGGCCCATCATGCTCGCGCTGGTGGGTGGCAAGTTAGGCAGCCATTTTGGTGTACGCACAAACTGTGTGGTTCTCCTGGATTCTGGCGCACATGTGGGCTTTTTGGCCATCTTGGATTTTCTAAGCCCTCAGCACCAAATGTTGCAGCATGATAGCTCAAACGTGGGTCAGGACACCCAACAAGGCCCCCCCACGGGACTGCACTTTGAATTTGAGTCGATGGGGAGTCGGGTGCACAGAAGGTTTTGACCCACGCACTGGTATGTCTGCATAATCTTCTTCCAATTCTGCAAATGGCACAGTTCAGCATCTTTTCCTCCATCCGGTACTGATCGATCGGTTCTCCTCGCCGGTCCTGATGGGAATATTGGGCGGTACCCCGGGCCCCTCGGGTCTCTGCTCCCGGTCTCCGGATCGTCCTCCTTGGCCAGTCTCCAGGTTTTCTTTCTCCTAGGACGACAAAGGAAAAACAGCAATACCTATTCATGGACATTTCTCCCCCACCATTGATATAGTGGGGTGGCATATATATTTTAGAACTCAACAGATATGAACATGCACATTTTTTAAAAAATTAAGAGACAGGAACACATAAACATGAGAAACACAGAATTTGATAGGCTATATGTAGGATATTTTAGGGTAGGAATTGAATTACTCTGGAGCGGTACCCTCTGGGATTGCAGAGGACTCCTCCAGTTGCTGCAAAGTGTGCCTGGGATGGCAACACTTCAACTGGTTTATGTGAACCCACTTGTCTTCCCCCCCTGCCAAATCACCTTTGGGGATGCAGATCTTGTAGGCCACAGGGGAGATATTGTCTATAATCTCAAAGGGTCCCTTCCATGTAGGCAAAAATTTGCGCTGTCTTGCCTGGTTTCTTTGGAAGTTGTATAAATAGACCCGGTCCCCCACCTGATATTCCTTCCTGGAAGTTTTCAGGTCATAGTGGGTCTTCATACTCTCGGCTGATCTTTCTAGATTCCGCTGAGCATAGGCAAAAGCATGTTGAAGGTGTTTCCTTAAATTCTCCACATACTAATGAGTTGTGGAGGCATTTATCAGTGTCTGCTCTTGGGTCCTGTAGAGCAAATGCTGGGGAAGCACCATCTTGCATCCAGTCATCAACTCAAATGGTGACATTTTGGTTGCAGATGAAGGGGTAGATCTGATGGCCATTAGGACCAGAGGTAATCGGATATCCCAACTTGGCCCAGAATCTGCCACAAACTTTTTTAAGATGCTCACAATGGTTCGGTTATATCTCTCCACTGCTCCAGAAGAAGCTGGCCTGTAAGCAATGTGTAGCTTCCTTTTAACCCCCAGTATCTCCCACATCTTTGTCATTACTTCACTGGTGAAGTGGCTACCTCTGTCTGACTCAATCCTTTGAGGTAGACCAAAACGGGAAAAGATGTGGTTAATCATCAGGGCAGCTGCTGTTTCTGCCTTGCAGTTTGGGGCTGGGAGACATTCCACCCACTTGGTAAACAAGCATGTAACGGTCAACATGTACTTGTTTCCTCTAGATGAGCGAATCACAGGGCCTACAAGGTCGATTTGCAAATCTGACCATGGCAGTGTCATCCCCCTTTTTTGGAGAGGCGCACGGTGTGTGAGGGATGATGGCTGAAATTGTGCACACACAAGACACCCCTTCAAGTATTGGTTGAGGTCCTGCCCCATGTGTGGCCAGTATGCAACCTCGCTTAAGATTTCCAGTGTTGTGTGAAACCCCCTATGACCGGCGGTGGCCACATCATGGGCGTGACTTAACATCAGGCTTCGGAATGAGGTAGGAACCACCCACTGATCATGGCCAGCTTGGGATTTCCTTACCAACAAACCGTCTTGGATTCGGAACATTTTTGGACATTTCATCAACACTCTTACGTCCTCTTTCCCAATCTAATCGGTATCCGTCAGGGGAAAGTTCTCAGGGTCCTCAAGGTGTTGGTAAAACTTACCAATAATTGGATCCCCCTTCTGAGCTGTAATTAAATCAGCATCAGGGGTCTCCTTACTCCATTGTGCAGTTGAAAGATCATTGTGAGCATTTGTCTGGGACCTAGTGATAGCGGTGACCTGGATTTCCCCCAACAGGGACTCTTTTTCGATTAGATCCCCTTGGATGGCCCCGGTTTTGGCCAGCTGATCAGCTAAGTGATTTCCAGTTTTGTCTGGTCCCTCTACTTTGGAATGACCCTTGATCTTCTTCCAGTAGATGGTCATCCCATTCGAGGTGACCAGATCATCAATGTTTTGAATTAACTTACCATGTTTCAAAGGTTTGTTATTAGCACATAGCATGCCTCTGGTTTTCCAGTTAACCAGGTGCTCCACTAACCCGTTCCGTACATAATCCGAATCTGTGATTATGACCAGTTCGTGGAGTTGATGTTGGACAGCAGTGAGGATGGCCTGATGCACAGCCATCAACTCTGCCACCTGACTACTTCGGGGACCAATTTTGTATCCAGCGGAGGGTTCTGGGAACTCCTTCACCCATGCATTCCCTAAGCCAGCCACCAGTTCTTTCTGCCCGTCGTTGTCAACATGGTAAGAGCATCCATCCACATAGAAAGTGGGCATTCCCTCACACTTGTCTTCTTCAAAGACTTTGTGTGGGGAATTAAGGTATGCCTCCATGTTGTCCTTGATTTTTAGTCTTTCGTCCTCGAGACAGTTTTCTCTGGCAAAATCATGCAAGTCAGCCAGACCTTGCATGATTTTGACCTCCACAGGAAAGCCTTGCATTGACAGAATCCAGGAAGTAATTCGGGAATTACTCACATTTCCAGCCCGGATTCTGTCACTTTGGAGATATTGCAGAGGCTGGTGTGGAGTCTCCACTATGATGTGTTCCCCATGGATAAACAGGCGTTAATTCTTCAATGCCCACACCGTTGCCAGGAGTGCCTTCTCACAATCGTTTAATTTTTCCTCCACAGAGGATAAAGTTTTGCTCGCATAGGAGATTACTTTATTGACCTTGTCATGCTTTTGGTATAATACTGCCATCAATCACGTATTAGAGAGCCCTGTCTCCAGGAAGAACTCCTTGTTTCTGACAGGGTAAGCTAGGCTGGGCGCTAGTGAGAGGCTTCTTTTGAGTTGTCTTACTGCCTCGGCCTGTTCTGGACCCCATTCCCACTTGACCCCCCTCTTCAGGAGATGAATCAGGGGTCTGGTGATCTCTGCATAGCCCTCAATGAACTTTCTGCTGTAATTGGTCAGTCCAAGGAGGCTCCTTAGTTCCTGCAGAGTTGTGGGGTCTTTCAGTTTCTGAAGTGCTTCCACTTTCTTTTCCTGGGGACAGAGACCCTGAGGAGTAATCTCATGCCCCAAGAAATTAACACGGGTTCTACACCACTGTGCTTTCTGAAAGGAAAGTTTTGCTCCGGCTACCCTCAACTGTGTCAGAACATAACGGATCTCAGCTATGTGTTCTTCCACAGATGAACTTTTTATGAGGACATCATCTACATAAGCCAGGTTACCCCTCGCACCCAGGTCGGGCATGGCCTTATGTAGGAAAATGTTGAATTCATTGCCGGAGTTGAGGTATCTGAAGGGAGTCCGGGTCCATGTGTACTGCTGGCCCCCAAAGGTAAAAGCCAGTTTGTATTGCTCCTCCCTACTGACAGGCACCGTCCAGTATCCGTTGGTCAGGTCTATTGCAGTGAATACCTGTGACTCCTGGATCTGGGCCAGCCCTTGGTCAATGTAGGGCAGAGGCCATCGGGAAGTATGGACCCGTTTGTTGAGCTCCCTGAGGTCGGCGCAGAGTCTCCACTGGCCGTTTGGCTTCAATATTCCCAGCACCGGGTTATTGAAGGTGCTGTGAACTGGACGGATTATTCCCCGTGACTCAAGGTTCTTAATTATTTCAGTAAGGGACTCTATTGATGCGAGAGGCAAGCGATATTGCTTCACAAACACTGGGGTCATGCCAGGGTCTGTGGGGATTGTTGTTGTGTGGATGTCGATGCGGCCACAGTCATATGAGTCTACCACAAAGAGATCTTGGAAATCCAAGAAAACTTGTTTCAACTTTTGCTTTTGTTCCAGAGTCACACACGCATCAGCTAGGTTGACTCTCTCTTCCACCATCTGCCTGAAGCCTGGAAAGACTTCTGGTTTGGCTATCTCAGCGGCCTCCTCCAGCTGGGTGGAGAAGTCCCTGGTCAGAGTTCTGATTTGGACTGGAGGCCTCAGGTGGGAAAGGCAACCCTCATGGACCTGGAAAATCACCTCATCCCTCCTGAAGTCACAAGTCACATCTTCCTTACCGTAAGGGCAAGAAGTGTACACCAGGAAGTTCCCCCCATGCCGGGTGAAGATCCTGTCTGGTGTTGTTTTGTCATCACTGTCACTGTCAAAACAGTCCTTGGGGATTGGTCCTAACAGTTCATTTCCTAGATCAATGGAGAAATGTCGGTCATCAACCGCCATTCCAATAATGGTGCCTGCGGCTAGAGTAATACTCTTTAAGTCGCTGTTATCCACCTCTATTGGAATGGTGTCATGTTCTATGTTGACTAATGGAGTTGGGTTTACCCCCAACCTTTGCTGTTGGAGAGAAGCATTTAGATGTATATAAGCATCAGGGTTTTTGTCCTCTTTTAACTTTCACTTCCAGGGAGAATTGTCGGGTCCTTTCTGGGATGGTGACTTCCTCTTTGATCTGAATTTCAACTGCATAAGGTAGCAATTGAGCTGACCTAAATGCTTTTTCTGGATCATCAAAGCCCATGGGATTATCTGCTAATCGGGACCAAGCTTTGAAGTTTATTAGGTCCAAACTAATGGCAAAGCGATTGAGAATGTCACTGCCTAAGTAAAAGGCGGCAGTGACGTCTCGCACGACCCAACAATTATGGACTATGCTCTTGTTGCCAATGGAGATTTTGAACATACACCTGCTTGGCAGGAGATGTTTGGAATTAGGTGCTTCCAGGTCCATTTCCCATTTTTCTATCAGTTTGAATGTGGGAATGGCTGGATCTTTTGGGAGTTGGCGGAACATGCCTTTGCTGATGAAGCTCTTACCGTTGTTCACACACACTCGAGCGAGAACAGAGTCCTTCCCATCATTTAACTGGACAGGGATGAACAACTGGTCTCCAATTTGCTGAATATCAGCCAGGCTCTGAGCTGATTTCACATCTTTCTGGACTATAGGAGTGGGAGTTTCTGATTGTGGATTAGTAAAGAATTTCAGGGTGTTTCCTTCCAGTGTGGAATACCACCTTAAACTGGAAGGAAGGTTGATTTTCAGAAATAGAGAGGACCCCCCATCACCAGTCTGTTGTCCTACTGCTATAACTGTCACGTCTGGAATTTGGTTGTTCTGGAAGTGAAATTCTACTTGGTCAGATTTTTGTTCAACCATGTGGCAGGTGCCATTTAAACTAACATGGTTGACACTCTGTTTTAATTTTATTGGTCGGCTAGTCTGGGTCCAGAGGACCTTGTTTACACAATCTATTAGGGGTGACAACCTTCTCAGGAGGTCATTCCCTAGTAAACAAGGGGTGCCCTCTGGAGTCACTACTATGACCGGGTGTTTCACCTTGTGTCGCCCAATTTTAATGTCCAAGTCTGCAGTCCCCTCAACGGGAATTTCCTTCCCGTCAAAGTTCTGCAGTTGTCCAGGAAGAGAGGTGAGAGGAATTCGGTAATTCTCCCCCCTTCCTGCATTTAGTTCCTCAAAGGCCCTTTTGGACAGAAGGGTAGCTTGGGATCCAGTGTCCACCAGTGCCAAAATTGTACCGGGGCATAGTATCTTCCCTCCTTCTCCTCAAGGGGGCACAGATAATGCACATTTTTGGACAACTGGTGGGCTAACTTTCTGGTTTTGGACATGGCGAGAGAAGAGATTTGGGCAGAATTCTGTGGAGAGTCTTGGGAATCTGAAAGAAAAAGTTGGCAACTGGAGATCAAAGCCATTGTGGGTTCCCCTGGTTCCGGTTCTGGGCCGCCCCACCCTTTTTGGAGGCAGTTATCAGGATGGGTTTGAACCAGGGGATTTCGGTATTGTGGGTTCTGGGATGAGATGATGGGCGGCGGTAGCTCAGTCTCCATATCTCCCCATTCTGGATTGGAATCCCTTGGGACCCATTTTTCTTTGGGAGGAGTTCCCCCATCTCTGAAGGAGAAGATCCTTTTCCCAGGATCTTCTGAGGATCCCTCTCCCTCAAATTGGAAGACCTGTACCTCCTCCACAAAGTGGGTCTGTTTGGGTCCTTTGTTTCTCCTACCTCCTCTCTGCTCCTTGGGTGGCAGACTTTCAGGGGCAGAAGATTTTGTTTCCAGTTCCTGGTTTTCCAGGGGCTGTTTACAAGTTGGGAAGGAAGATTCCTCCAAGGCTTTACACCCCCCTTCCCCTTGTGCCTCCTCCCTGGGAACCGGTGGGTTATCGGGGTGCTGCCCCCATCATTGTTCTGGAGCACCAGGTCCCGAGTTTGGGGCATTCTGCGGTGGCATGCTCATCTGAGGGTTCTGTTGAGCCCTCAGTATGTGACCTAGATCTCGTGCCATATTTTGGACCTGGCGCTCAAGTTGTGAAACCCGTTCAGGCTGATACGGGGCTCTATTTTCTCCCCTGGGCTGATCCCGGGAAGGGTAGCTATCCCTTCTCTCGTAGTACCCCTGGTTGGGAAGATTTTGGTACCCCTCCACCCTTGGCCTCCCCTCTCCCGGATTAGGTTGTCTGGGCTCAGGGAATTGGGGAAAGAAGGATGGATGGTTTTGGGGTTGGAAATTGGGTGGATACCTGGGAAAAAAGTTCTGCCCAGGATTTGGAGAATTTCTTCCCTCCTGTGGGAAGTTGGGAGGGAAGTTCCCTGGGTTAGGTGCTTAGCTGGATCCCCCCCCTTGGGCTGGAGGAGTCCACACATAACCCAGGATTGGTCGGTTTCCCTTATAGCGGGGACTTACATAGTCAGGGGAGCGAGGGACCCCATTTGTGGAACTACCTACTCGACTCCCTGTCTGTGACTGGCCCGAGGGCCTTCTGGGCTGTGAATTATTTGGTGCAGGCAGGTTTTTAGGCCCCCCCATCTCCAAATCTAAAACGGGGGCAACCTTTACCTCTGCCACCTTGGCAGCAGCAGGGGTGCTGTTGGTTTTGGGGTTTTTCGGCGCGTTATTTTTATTTTCGATAGGCTTCTGCACCTCATAGATCCGGGTAGCCTGTTCAATGACCCAGTCTAAACATCTTTTCTCATGAAAATCTCTCATGAGCTGGGTCATTATATATTTAGGGAGAGCATGGAAAAATGTATTGACAAACTCTTTGCTGTCTGTGCGCACCCTTCTGGTGGTCTGCGCAAAAGCACGCTTTAATTCTTGCACAAACTCTTGTGGGGCCTGATCCTCCCCACATTGCAAATTGTAGGTTGCCTTGCGAGCCTCTTGGGGATTTCTGTGCACAGAAAAATGTTTCAAGATGGCCGCCCTGTATGTGGACCACCTTGAATGATTTTGGTCCTCCAGCCCCGCAAAGAAACTGGAGTACTCTGGTGAGAAGGTCCACTTTACATATTGAATACAGCTTTGGCTGTCCTTCAAATGAAAAGTCTCCATCATTTGCTGAAACAGCTCTAAGTGCTCCCAAACAGAATACTTGGCGTTCTTATGATAAGGCGTGATAACACTCCTTATTGCTTTTGTTTGCTTCAATGGGTCCTTAAGCAAGGCCCTTTTTGCCTTATTGGCCTTTTTGGTTCGGGTAACCCTGGTCCATTCATCCTCTGACTCAGAAGCACTGCTCCCAGAGGTGCCCGTCTGATCTTCCAGGTTTTCCCGGATTCTGCGAGCCTGGGAATGGCTGGCAGAATGTGGGGACCTGGTCTCCTGTGTCCTGTGACACTAAGAGGAGTCTTCAGCTCCCTCCTTGCTACCAGGATTTGCTGGATATCCCCCCAATGACCTAACTGGGCAGAGGATTTCAGGATGCCCTTAATGGGCCTACTCTCCTGGGGTTCCCCACTAAATTGCACTGTGCTTGGGTGCCCATACTCGGATACCCGCCCATCCATTCCTGGGAGGTACTGGCCTATGAGCCCCATACTTCTAGCTGGATAGTAATCTGCCATCCCCGTGGCCCTGGGCTCATGTGCGCGAGGGGACATGGGGGTGGCAGAGTCCAGGGACTGGGAGAGATGAAGGCCTCTTGTACTAGGGCTCCTGAGGTTATGCTCAGGAGTTTCTCTTTCCCAGCGAACCTCATCTCTTTCCGCCCCTGCTTCCTGTTGCAATGCAAAAGTCTGCGCTTTCAGTTCCTCAGTTAAGGCCTTACTAGACTCTATCAGTCTCTCCTGCATCGCTACCTGTTGCTGGAGCCTCTCATTGTGCTGACAGAGAGCCTCATTTTCTCTCTGTGCCTCCTGATTGGTCCTGGAGTACTGGGCCAGTCTCTGCTGCAGGAGGGTTACCTCCTGAGCTGTGTCCCTATTGGCCTGCTCCTTTCTTGCCAGAGCATCCTCCACCCTCCTGGTGTGCTCTAACAAGTTCTGGTGTTCTTTTTGGAGGTCACCCAGTCCCTGGAGGGCCAGGTGATTTTCTTCCATTTTCCTTTTTAATTGGCAGACATCCTGGCCTAAGGTATTCCTTTCCTGACTAAGAGTCTGCATCTGTGCCTCCAGGTCGTCCCTTTGCCTTTGGAAGGCACCAGCTTTCTGGTGTTCTTCATCAAACTCTGCCTGGGTATCCAGGTCTTTCAAAATCAATTTATTGCTTTCCTCTTTCTCTCTGTCTAGTTGGATTTGCAGTGTGGCTACCTGCTCTGTGCATGCCCTGTTGAAATTGATCTGTTGCTCCAGCTTTTTCTGGCTCTGCAGTAAGGAGTCCAGACTGTCTTGGTGCTCCTTCAGCAAAGCCAGAATTCTGGTATCCTGGTCCGTCTTTTCCTGTTGCAGGATATCCATATCCTTCTTTATTTTAATGATGTACTACTCTCATTTTCGGACTCCTGGCTTCTGTGCAGCCTCTACTCAGAAGAGTCTAGATCAGATTGTGCCTTCTGTAATGCCAGCAGTTGCCTACTCGCCAGATCTTGGCCTTCAGCACATTTGTCCTGCATGGCTCCCATATGTAAATATAAATATGCCGCTACCCTGGCAATCTTGTTGTGCTCATCCTTGGCCTTAGGGGCCATATATAGTTCACTCAGGGCCCCTGGTCTCTCCATATATCTGACCCTGTTTCAGTGATCTGGGGTGCGATTGCCTGCAACCAGACCGTCTGGTCCTGATGAGTCCACTCACCTCTCACAAATAGCTTATGTAAGAAGTGCTCTCTGGCTATTTTCATATCTACCAAGGTCGTCATTCTGGAATTTGAGTTCCTTCCTGACTTACAGAAGTTTGTATTTTATGTTTGCAAAACAGACCTTTCCCTTAGAGCGTCCTTTTGAGGAGTGCTTTACAGCGTAACACAGCGTGGTGATCCGACCGGATGTATGTATCTTGTCAGTTAGCACACTGTATTAATCTGCACAAGTGATAGATCTAATCCGGAATCCCCGGCTACGAGCCCCCAATTTGTAAGAAGATTCAATTCAACACTACAGCTAAGTCAATGCCTAGTCTGGGATACTGAATGGAAACCCTTATTGATATATCTTTATGTCCAGTTCATGAGTTCTGGATGACTACCCCTATATAACACCCCTCTCTTAGAATCCCCCTGACCCCACTGAGCCAAGAAGTAGTTCTGTTTTGCAAGTTTAAAAGGTTTATTTGAGAAATATAACGGTATTTCTATCACACTCTTATAATAAATTAATATTTAATATCACACTTAAGAATATGAGCAGTAATCAACAATGAATAATGTTCTACTAGTAAACTGATTTGGTTACGCAGGAGTAGTATAGAGGATGAGGTAGCACACTTGTGAATAGGAACAGAAGAATAAAGGGTTAGAGAATGCTATATACGGTTCAAGGAAATGAAAGGTGGAATAAATGCAGTACAGAAATAACTTGATATGACTTCAACAAAACAAGGAATCACTTTTCTTTGACAATTCACCCCCCTTTATGCAATGTAAGGAGATGAAGAGGAGAGCACACAGTTCTTAGAAATGCAATCAAATATAATTCAGTTCAAGTCCCCCCCCCAGCAACTTAGAGAAATCAGGTATGAGTTTTAAAACACCGGCCCAAGTGCTTTGAATGTGGTGGCAAGGAAGTGAAAAATATGCCAAAAATGGTTTTAATTCCCTTTAGGAAGTTCAGGGTGAGTGAGAGATACTTGGGATGAGTTCAGGCTCACTTTAGCAATGATTCAGAGATGGTGATTAAGAGGCAAACGAATTTTTAGCAAGGAAAGAAATGACTGCTGATGGTTATACGTGGCTGGATTTTTAACCAAATCGCTGTAAAATTTGCGAGTGCGTGAATCGTGATTGCGGAAAAAGTATAAGGAGAAGGAAGTCGGTTCTAGGCTTGTTGGACTGCACAACACACTAGTACCTTTTCCAAGGCTGCACCTTTTACCTGTCTTCTTTCCAAGTTTTCCAGGATCTGCAGTGTTCCTGTGGGCAGCTCTCCCGTGGACTGACAATCCAGGTTTGGACTGGTTGGTTTTAAAGGCCAGTTCACCCTCTCTTTGGAGTTGGCATCAGCCAATTGGTTGCAACTCTTCTGTAACTGATAGTCTCTCTGCTGATTGCACCATGTGCCTAGGTTCAGGTGGTGTGTCAAAGGGTCTGCCTAAGGGCCTAACATTGTTGCAAAGGTATTGCTAGAGGGGGGCGGGGTGAGGGGGCTTTAGCCCCAGAGCGGTTGTAGCCCTGAATAGAAGCTCAGGAGCTACAACCGAAAGGCTAGCTGGCCCCAAGTCTCGACAGTCCCGACATTAGTGTAGCCCCAGATCTTTTCCAGACCAAGCAACACCCCTGACAGGCTGGCGGCCATTTTGAATTTCCTGTTGATTACAGGAGTGGCAGGGGTTTCTATCTGCCTGCCTATAATACTTGCATACTGCGTCTGAATTCGTAAGTGCTTGAGAGAGAGAGAGAGTAAACAGAGTTTTTTTATTTTGTTACCTTATTATTTTTCTCTGATGTTGTTACTCTTTCTAAGGGCCTCTATGCATCCATGGATTCGATGCCTATTGCCACAAGTTTGCATTCTTTTCTCGCGACCCTTTAATGGGTGTACATTGCATGGAGTGATTAAGCGAGCATTTGATAAAAATTCCTGGCATATCATGTGAGTTCCTGGCCATATGATGGCAATAGCTGGCAATAGCTGGCAACACAGAAATCGGTTTTAATGTAATAGACAAATACTATTCTGTTCACCAATAGTTGTTTTTAAATTTTTTCAGGTTTCCTTTTGTCTGATTATTATGCATACTGCTCCTTCAATATTATGCAAAAATGCAAAGGTTATACCGGTAATTTAAATAGAGAGGCTAGAGCGGGCAGATGAAAAATAGAAGAAGCCTTTTGCCACACACTAATCCTGAGGTAATTGTGTTGCTGCCATGGCTGGGGACCGGAATTGTGTCCAATTAAAAATCTCCATTGCAGGCCACATAGGGAGAGATCCCGCCGAAAGATATGCAATTCCCTGCTTGGGCTGTCAGCAATGAATGACCAACATAGAGAGTCAGAGGCAGGAAAATGGGAGGCGGGGGTGGGGCTAGTGGGTGATACAAATAAATAATTGAAATAATCGAAACAGAACAGAAGAGGGTTCGAAAGCACTTGGGAACCAAACGCGTCAACACTGTGTTTTTTCTTTTTAAAGAATTGTTTCTTGATTTTACGGGCCCAGCAGGAACTGTTCTTAGTCTTCACAGACTGGAACGTGTTTGTCTCGCACTCAGTGCCCAGAGGACACTTCTCTGCGGTGCTCCCCTTCCCGGTTGCCAGGGCTCTGTTGCTTCTGTGGTAATAGGTGTTTGCTTCTCTTCCGGTCCTGCGGAGCTGCCTGTTTCCAGGCGGAGGATGTGAATGAAACTGCGAGGAAAGAGAGTGAAGGTGTCGAAGTCAATGCCTGAGTATGCGCTATTTGGGATTCCTGAGCAGGGGCGGGTTCAGTTTGCTGGGGCTTTGTTCACGATTTACCTCTTTCCCTATTAGCTCGTCTGCTCCCCTTCCTTCTTGGGCTTCTGATTTTGCCACTACTTTAAAAAAAAAATCCACGGGAGAAAAGCCCACCCCCTTTCTTTAAACACGCTGTAATGAACAGCAAAAAGAATGTCGCGGTAGGATGACCAGGCACCATGAGGTGGGCCTATGCAGGTATTTATCGCAACTAAAGGCCAACTCCCAGACCTCATCCTTTGCAACGGGCCAAGCTCCACATTTTATTACCAGAATGGTTTTGGTGGTTGGGCCCTACAGAGCGGATTGATTTGCCTTATTAAAACACTGGCTGCGAGAGCTCAGTTCCTGGCAGAAAACCCTTCATGGCAGGACATTTTTGGTGAAATAGCATTACAAAACAAACCACAGACATTAAAGTAATACACACGATAGTACCTAAATGTGCAGGGCTACTCTTGATAACCAAGCCTATCAACTCTACACAAACAGCGTACCGATAAGTGACCCTGTCACCTCCTGTTGCGTCCACCCATCCTTTGTTCGCTGTCCTCAAACATTCCCACAGTCTACCATGCCGCACCACAACCTGTCAATCTTCCTCACCAGCTTGAACTACTGATCCATATTCTGTGGCTACAAATGATGGACTAACCAGTACTACTGTGACTCCAGGATGCAATGGTTCCGCAGTGCCCATCTCAGCACACCCCCCTTCCTCATCATGCCAACCTAAACAGTCCACTCAACATCCTTGGACCTATCATCCCCCAAAGCCTGCTATCTAATGACACCTAGACTAGCATGTCTGGCACAGGCTATTATCACCAGCCTGCCCATTATTTCCCAATGTATCAGTAACAAGGTCCATACAGCGTCCACTGCCCACCATACCTGAGACTCAGGATCTGGTCCCCACTGTTTCGTCCCCTGGTTAATTGTAGATCCATTACTGACATTTGCCCTCCCATCCCTATTGTTCGATCCCCACTCCCGTGTTTCTCTGCTCCCTGGCCCTGTTCTTCCCCTCACTCTGTTGCTTCCTGAGGCTAGCTAACCATGACAATAATAATGAACCTTTAAACAATCTCCCTCCGTGACTACGTGATCTGCACTCCCCAACTGAGAGAATTGTACAACCCTCATCCGAATCATGGACTGTTTCCATTCTTTCACAAAGCCCCCCAACAAGTCCACAAAAACGGACTCATATAACTCACTGCGATTTTGTGGGGAAGCACACACCATCCTGACCCCCTGAAATTGTATTTCCTTGTGGATCAACTCCTCTACCCGAACCCTTCCACACAATGTGTGTATGCTTTAATTTATCTTTTTTCCAACCCTCCCAAGTGCTCAAGTCTTCTAAGCCGTTTAATTTGAGGTATTGCCCCAAAATGGTGAAACAAATGCTGGCATTCGGCTGGGACAAAAAAATCGAATCCCAAAATGCCAAACATGGGGAGCAGAGGTTGAGGGGGCGTCCCCCACACCTCTTGTTCGGCAGTATGGACGCTTTGGGGGCTTCAGGGGTGTCTCCCTCTTCCATGACATTGGGAGCAGGGAACAATAAAGTAAATAGAAGAAAGGACCCTGCAGTGTCAGCTCAGACCCACGTTAGTGGGAGGAACGTGACACTGCAGGGAAAGATGGGAGTCGGCGGCACACACTGAAGTGTGCTGCCAAAATGGTGAGTAAGGGTGAAGAGGTAGGGAGATGTGGGATGACGTGGAAAGTGATTTATGGGAACACTACGCGGCGTGATTTTGAAATTAGAAATATTCTGATTCGCAATTTCGTGCCATGCAGTAATCACGTAGATCCTAAAATGCACTGAGTCGTTTCCCCCCTGTGTATAATTAATACACCTGGTGCCACGTGCCACACTTTCATCTCCTCCAACATGAATGGCACGTGCATATGCTCACCTCATTGCATTGCCCCTTTCCCTACCGCAAACAACCATGTTATTTAACATGTGCGATACTGCAACTCACAATTGTTTGGGACCATTTCACCATGACCTCGGGTGCATGCCTGCATCACCTATCCCTCTCCTCTCTACCCAAATTACTGTAACCAGCATTAACATTGCCAGCATGCTGAGAATTTGTATAGTGAATCATTGTTCAGTGTTGCAAGATGTTCACATCTTATGCCCAGGTGATCACCCCATTTTTCAGGTTGTGTCCTCATACACTCAATTACTCACAACATGTGCCAGACAGACTTTGTATTTCTATGTTCAGGAAGCACCACCATTTGTCAGGTATTGCCATGATGTATTATGCTAAATCATATGGCATATCATTATCTTATGCCAGGTACAAACATCACACTTGGACTTCTGTTGTTATAAGACCAGATATTCACACAATCTGCTTAGCGGTGGGTGGTATAGTATTTATGTATTTATTTATTTATTTATTTATTTATTTACTTGAATTTATAAAGCGCACAACAGCCATCAGGCATTGTGGCGATGTTACAGAATGATTACTTAGTAGAAATGAATACAGTTAGAATGCAGTCAATAATGACGACAGGAGAAAGGACAATACAGGTTCCTTGGTTAAAGTGGAACAAGTTAGCAAGACAGGTTCAAGGTGACAGTGGAGCCGGGACAAATAACAGTGACAGTTGTTAGTGCAAAATGATTAACATTACATAGGAGTGCAGGAGCTATTCAACATTACAGACCGGTGGTGGTAGGTCTACATAGTAGTTAATTGAAGCATTTGGTTTTCAGGCCTTTGCGGAAGACTGTATATGAGGTTTCATTTCTGAGTGCTGTAGGCAGAGCATTCCAATCTTTGGGTGCTAGATGTTGGAAGCTGGCACCTCCTTCTTTAGTTCTTTTGAAGGAGGGGACGTAGATCTGGTTGGAGAGGTGCGTTCTAATGGGTCTGGATGATGTGATAGGGGGGATCTTTTCAGATAGATAGGGGGTGCAGTGCGGGAGAGGCACTTGTGTGTGATGGCCATCGTTTTGAATAGGATGCGCTCTTTGACTGGCAGCCAATGCACATTTCTTCTAGCCTGCGAGATGTGTTCCCTTTTAGGGATGCTCAGTGCTGCCCTGAGGGTGTTATTTTGCGTGACTGGAAGCTTATTAAGGTTTTTTGAGGATGTTCCCAGGAACAGGGCATTACAGTAGTCGAGTTTGCCGCCGACTGTAGCCCTAGCTATTGCGAGGCAGTTTTTAGTTGACAGGCAGGGTTTGACCGCGTTAATGATTTTTGTAGTGGGTGCTGCCACAGAGGCAATGGCACTGACTTGGGGCATCATGGGCAAGGAGGAGTCAAGGAATACCCCTAGGGTTTTGACTAGGGTGATACAGTGATAGGTGTATCGTCATTGAGGAGAGTATTGTATTGCGGGTTGAGTATATTGAGTAACTTTTTGGTACCTACCAGTAGGATCTCTGATTTTTCTCCATTGAGACAAAGACCATTTGCTGCCATCCATGTATGGATGGTTGTGTAAATGCTGGCTAGGGTAGCTGAATCTTGCTCGTAGGAGCCAGTAAGGGGGAGTAAGACTTATGTGGTGTCGGCATAGTTTGTATATGCACGGCCACGATTGTCCAAATCATTAAAGAGTGGTAATGAGAAGATATTATATAGGGTGGGTGCAGCGCAGGAGCCCTGCGAGACTCCACAGTGTATGGTAGTGGGTGCTGCGCAAGCAGTGTCTGAGAAGACCCTCATAAGTCTCCCTTTGAGGAAAGAAACGATCCAAGCTATGGCGTCAGGGGCGTAATGGGCAGCTTTTTTGAGTTGTTTACAGAGGGTATCATGGTTAATGAGATAAAACGCAGCAGATAGATCTAGCAAGAGGAGAAGTGCTGGCTTGCCTTTGTGCATAATGTCACAGAGTTGTATTTTGAGATCATGTAGGGCAGATTCTGTCCCATGGTCTGGGCGGAAGCCAGATTGCCTTTTGCCTAAGATGCTATTAGCTTTCAGAAACTGCTGGATTTTGGTATGAGCAACTTTGTCCCGAATTTTCGGCAGGAATGGGACGGTGGTGATGGGTCTGTAGTTGTTGGCTATCTCAAGGTCTAGTGAAGGTTTTTTCAGAAGTGGGCGGACCCATGGCTCTTTTATTCAAACAGGGACTGTGTTAGTGTTAAAAGAAGCATTAATGAAAGTTTTGAGGAATGGGGCTAAGGTGTCTGCACTTTCTTTGACCAACTTGGCTGGGCAGGCATCGCCTTTGCAATTGGGTGGTTTGATTTTCCATAAGATGTCTAGTACTTCGGACTCTGTTACTTCCCTAAAAGAGAAAAGAGTTTTTTCTTTGAGTCCTTGCTAGTCATACGAGATATTGTCATGTTGGATTTGGAGAGGTCCTTGTGATGATCATTGATTTTCATCTGTAAGAGTTCAATTTTAGGGCTGTTTGTGCACTGGTGCACCAGGCTTTGTCTTTAACGACTTCTTGTGAGTTGGTGACTGGTGTAGACAGTTCCTTAAAGATAGCAAATAGTTCTTTAGATTCTGAGGTAGCGTTAGTGATCCTATCATTGTAGGGTGAGGATTTAGCTAGGACCATCGCTTTTTTGTATTAAGTAGCTAGAGTTCTGTAGGTGGTTAGCGTGGAATCCTGTGGGGATCCGTGCCATTTACTCAGAGCTTTGCGTTTGAGGGCACGTAGTTCTTTCAGTTCGGAGGAGAACCAAGAATTAGAGTGTCTTTTTTTTTTAAGCTTTTTTGTTCTCTAGCGGTGCAAGGGTGTCGACAGCTGTTTTGAGCTTATTATTATAGATTTCAGCCAGCACAGCAGGGTCTGATGAAAGTGGTTGCTTGAGCTCTGGAGTATCTAGATAAGGAAAGATCCTTTCTTTGGTGGTTAGGACGTTTTGACCGCATGCAAAAGTTTGCATGGTCAAAACGTCCTAAAAATGCTACCACCAAAGGTTCGAACACCAAAAGTTCGAACCTTTGGTGGTAGCATTATAGGTAAGTATAAAAAAAAAGACTGCAGGGGTGTCCCCCGCAAAACCCAGCTCACTATACTGTGTGGTATAGTGAGTGGGGTTTTGCGGGGGACATCCCTGCAACACACCTGCAAAAAACCCCAAAAAAACGGGGGCTGCAGGGGTGTGCCCCACAACAACCCGCTCACTATACTTTACAGTATAGAGAGCGGGGATTGCGGGGGAAACCCCTGCAGCCCCCTTAGCATGTAAGTGTGTTCGCATGAGAAAGGTGCAAACGTTTGGTAGTTTGCACCTTTCTCATGCGAACGATTTGCCTGCGGTAATTTCAGCCGCGGGCAAATCACTCGGATTCTTCTTTAGTTAGGTTACATGCACATCTGGCTAGAGCAGGTGGAACAGGTATGAGTGTTTCCGGGGTGTTGGCACTGGTTCGGATGAGGAAGTGGATAAGGTGGTGGTCAGTCCAAGGGGTCGAAGTATTGGAGCTGACATCAACACCACAGTTATGGTCTACTACCCAATCTAGGGTGCGCCCTTTACGGTGGGTGGGATTGAAGATTATTTGGTGGAAGCCAAGTTCCTGCAAAGCTTTAGTTAGGGCCTTGGAAGGTTTATCTTTCTGATGGCCAGATACTCCTACCACATGCCAGGTTTTTCCATCATATACCCTCGTAACTGCACATGTTACACTGTGCAACCAAATGTTTAGGAGCATTTACTATTGCCAAGCTTTGTCACCATATTCCCATATACTCCCCAATCGTTTGCCAGGGGTTGCCATCATTTATCCAGAAAGTATTATCATGTGCGAAGTATTGTCATCAAGATCCAGGCATTCTTTTACATGCCCCGGTGCTCTAATCAAATGACAAGTACTACCAATAAATGCCCAGGTACGCCATTTCCCAGGTATTCTCATCTTGAGCCAGCCACTCACACCAGTTATTTATATATTTATTTATGTGTGCTTTATAACGTGTGGCTTTCAAACAAGTCACTTTAGGGAGACAACCCTCTTGGTGGGTGCATTTGTTTTTAAGAAGGGAGAACCCTGCTATGGTTGGTTTGGTGGAGAGGGTTTCTAGATAGTCGGGAGTAAAGGGGCACAAAAGGGTCATGATAGGGTCAGAAAGTGGGTACATAGAGTCCCATTTCTCAGCTTCATCCTAGGGCACATTCCAGTGTCTAGAAACACATTACGGGACCTTTAAAAAAAGAAAGAAGACTGGAGCATGAGCATGGATACAATCATTCCTCAGTGACCAAACCATGAGGGTCTTCTCACCATCTGCAGCCGCTGACCCTATACCCATCACTTGCGGGGTTCCCCAGGGTTCTTGTGTTTCCCCAATACTATATAATATCTTCACCAAGCCTCTGTTTGATGACTTGGACCATCTGGGTATCACCTACACCAATTATGCAGATGATACCCAGATCCTCCTTCCACTCACTGGGGACTATAGCAAGGACTTAGCAATGGTGAATAGAATGTATAGTATTTTTCAGGCATGGATGGCCATTCACAGCCTATGCCTGAACGATGACAAAGCAAAGCTTCTCATCCTGGGAACTGTAGATCTTCTCACCAGACTGGGCACGGAATACTCATCCTTCATCATTGATGGGAACCTTATAAAGGTCGCCAAGGACGTAAAAACGTTAGGTTTTTACTTAGATTCCACTCTTTATTTACCAAACAGGTAAATACCCAAGCCTGCTCCACAGCATATACATGCAAATTAATTATTAGAGCAGGCAAACAATTCCTATCCCCCCAACAGTTGCATGACCTTAGCCAGAGCCCTGATTATATCCAAACTAGATTACTGCAATGCCCTTTACATTGGAGCGACCAAATCTACTATCAACAAAATACAGATACTCCAAAATAATGCTCTTAGAGCCGCACTGAACATCTCTAAGAAAGAACATATTTCGGAGACAAGAAGGAAGTATAAATGTCTTTCCACCTGTGAGAAAATCAGATTTAAGACTGCCTCCCTCATTTACAAATGCCAAAACAACAAAGCCTCACAATATCTAGCAGATAGATTCTCTCGAAAAACATCCACCAGACCTACGAGACTAGCGAACTCCAACCGCCTTCAGGTACCCCACTTTAAACTCTCCACTATTGGGGGCTCCAGCTTTCCAGTCAAAGCAGCCCAACTGTGGAACGAACTACCTAACACAATGACAATGGACCAAGCCGTCACCAAATTTAGGCAAAATCTGATTAGATGGCTAATAGAGAAGGATGATAAATGAACGTACAAACCTTGATCTTACATGTAAATGTCTGCTGATCTTCCTGTATATAACCTGTCTGTTCTTTCTTTACCTTAAAGCATTTGCTCTTCCTCTGGCTATTGTATGTACCCATACCATGGGCTGTTGATAACATCTTTTTCTGATACATTGTAACCAATGTAACTTGTGCACCAAGCTGTATGAATTCTTACTTACTTGCGCCCTGATACCCTCGGGTCTGGCGCGCACAATAAATACTAAACAAACAAACAAACAAAGCAAGGCATAATATTTTATGTCTGCATTTTGCACTCCAGACCACTTTAGTCCCCGTCCAAGGCGTAGGATGAGCTCAAAGGTTTGTTTTTTCATTACCACGAGCTTGCCTTTTCGGTCTTGGAAGAGCAACGCATTTACGACTGCACGAGATTGTCAATACAGTGTAAAACGAATGGATTCCAATGTGATCTGTCAGGAATTAGAACCTACTAAAGCGCAGGTGGATTCCATGGGAATCCATTAGTAAACGCTGTCTGAATTAGTAAACGCTGTCTGAAAGGCGGAATTTGCAGGTGGCGTTTACTTTTTTACAAGATGTAGCATCAAAGTAAAGATTAAGGCTGATTGTTCCTGGTTTTGCTCTTTATTTTGGCGCTGTGCCTTGCAAAAGTTGAGCATTGCGTGCAGGGGGCCCAACAGCACACGCGTGCTAATGCTAGCGGTCCCCTGCATGGATCCTTTTGAAAGTACTTTGTCTCGTCTTTAAGTGCATCTATGGGATGGCACCAGCCTATTTGAGCACTAAAATCCAGCTATACCGCCCTCAGAGACAACTGCGCTCTTTATATCAGCGTCTTTTTCAAATCCTGAGGGTCAGAACGACCACATGGGGTGAGTGACAGTTTTCCGTCCTTCATCCTCGAATCTGGAATGATCTCCTGCTGAATCTTCGCCTCCTGGAATCCCTAACAATCTTTAGAAAAAAATTGAAAGCATATTTGTTTGCATAGTGCAGTGCTTTACTGTTAGCTTGAACCCCTGCAACACTACAACAAACTATGTAAGAACATTTCTGCGGCTAGATGCAATTGTGCCCGGTCCTCTCATGGGTATGCGCTATTCCAATTCACCAATCAAAATCAAATCAATCAAATCATTAACATTTAATTTAATATTAGCCCCATTGAATACATTAGTACTGTGCAGAGGTCTAGCATATCAAAGGTCATACACAGAAGCACAAGTCTTAACAGTGCTGGTCCATCATTTGGGGATGCTTTGTTTCAATGATTCAGTTTGCAAAGCGTTTCTGAATTTGAAGTTAGTGTTAAATGGAATAAAAATAAAAAAATACATATTTACATTTTTATTTTATCATGCCTCTCCAAATATGGGAAATGGCAAGGTTACAGTTTACTTAAGTTCATTCACGAGAAGAGAGCACAATCAATCAATCTTTCTTGGACATTTTCCCAAATGTGCTGAAGCCATTGAGTGACTGAAACATGCCGCACAAAAAACGAACATCACCTGGAAAACCTCCATCTGATGCAAAGCCAAAATCAATATCAATAGCTTCTGAAACACAACAACAAATAGCAGCACGACTTGCCGACCAGAGAACAAGAGCAACTTTCTCCAGGGCAAATGCGATGCCACAGCAAACTGAAGCAAGACTTGCTGACATCAGGACAAGAGGAACACCTTCCAGGACACATGAGACACCAGAGCAAACTGAAGCATGACTTGCCGACAAGAGGACAAGAGCAACATCCTCCAGGGCACATGAGAAATCACTCGATCTTGCTCGCTCACTTCACTCACTCATGCGATTTATACAAGTTCACCAGTTGTCACCGCTTGTACTATGATAAAATTATTACCATTTTGTCAAATCCCCACAAGCTTCCAAGTCAATAAGTCTTCAACACCTTTCTGACCTCTTGCGGGTAGGGGCGTATAAAGCACTGCTGGTGGCCACAAAGAAAAATGTAGAGCCCTGGCACAGCTTCTTTTTTTGCTAATTAAGCACTGGTTAAACTTGTTCACATCTGGTTAGCCAGTCCTCCTGCCACCTTGCCATAAGATTGAGCGAGACCGACAGGATTTCTTTAGGTTGCAGGCAAGCGCGAAGAGCGCCTTAGTCCACATTGAAACTAACAGAAAAGAAAAATGTGCTGGTGGGCAATACCTCATCCCACTCTCTCGCAATATATTCAATAACAATTCTACCTGAAAGTCAACAAACAGTGGGTATAACAAGATGAAATGTGACAAGGTCTCGAAGTCACCACACATGTATTTGTTATCTGAGCCCCCATTCTGTTTTTCTGCCAAATATGTGTAACTGCTCGAACAGGTTGTAGGTTCAGTCTGGCCTTCGTAGGGGGGGGTGGTGGCTCTGTGCAAAGGTACGGTCACCAATCACAGATGATGTGCAAAACTATTTGAAGGGGCTAATGGTGGGTAAGCCCTTAACTGTGTCTTCACAATCATTTCATCTTCTCTAGCTGATGCCATGAATTACACAGCCCTGGCTTTTATCAGCATCTTGGGAAGGCCTTTAATCTTTCCTGGATCATCCAAGTATGTTGCCCATGAAAGCTTGTATAACAGGGACCTTATGTGGCCATCCAACTTTACTATGGCCATTGAAAGTGATCAGTTTCTTAATTAGATATTTCGTTAGAGGGCTATGAGTACCCACCCAGAGACATCAGAGAGTAGCAGCGGCAACAGCAGCAGTGTACTGAGGTGCACAATTTGTTTTCTACTTATCTCAGGAGGCCCACGCAAAAGTGTTTGTTCAGTGATGGGTGTACATTGCTGTTGTGCACTGCTCTGAAGTTACAGCGGTATACAATTCCCTTCTCTTTCACTTCTTTCGGTGTGAAAAGTATGTCTCCAATGCTGAGGTGGTGGTCTGTGAAGCCAAAGACCCTGATAGGCTGGACAGACGGTTGTTTACCAGAGCAGACAGTCTGAAGATGCAGTCAGGCTAGGACTGCCCTGAGAGCTGATGACCAAGCAATCATTTATATGAGCAGTAATAGCTGTGTTTTCAGATTTGTAATGGTATAAGATATTTCATGATTCAAATTTACACTGAGATACATGTATTGCCTTCTCTTTGAATGGTCTGATGTGTTTTCATGAGCAATGACTCGGGAGAGCTAGAACGTTCTTTAGCACAGAGCTCTGAAACATCAAGTCTCCTGGCCCCCCACATTTGCCCTCGATTTGTTTGTCAGCTCAAAAGGAAACCTCATGTTGCAAATTATTCTTCCTGCTCCTGTTGTTCTCCTATACTTAAAACTCTGTTGTTCTGCACAGTTCCTGGTACCTATAAGGATGCCCCACTCCTGTGTCCAGATACTGCCCTGGAAGCGTGCCTGGCATGTGTAAATGTTGTAATTAATCAATTCACTAATTTATCATAAAACATTGTCTAAATCTGTTAACCATGTTCAGATTTATACCATTTTAGTTACAGGGTTACTGTTTGTTCACTAGCTTTCCAGTGACATACTTTATTTTGAACATGTATCTTTATTGCACCATCACCACGGATTTGGGACTTGGAACATTCTTCCTGAAGACCCTTCTTTACAAGTCCTTGTTATATTCCCAAACCCTTGAAATGCTGACCCATTAGCTGGTTTGGCACTTCCAGGAATGTCTGTGACTGTGTCACCCCTTGCTTTCCAGACCCTCCTCCAGGAAGTTTGTTCCTGCATCCAGTAGTGCTCTGAACAAGGCAGTGCCCTGAGCGTTGATGTTAGTGTTTTACCCTGTGTCCTGTTCTATCCTGCACCCAGACTTGATTGCTGATCTGGGCACTCAGATGAGGTAGCGGTGTCCCCTGCTGAACTGTAGCCTACATCAGACTGAGAGAGAGCTGTTCCAGCGCTAAAGCTTGAGAAACAATGAGAGAGAGGAAGAAGATCCATAGTAATGCTGCAATCACTGCCCTACAATTCACCTCCTGCTGCTGTGTTGGAAGGCCACAAGTGAAAGTAATGGTCTTCTGATAGCTGGGGGCCCGGTATGTTGTTTCCCGTTCTGCGAGAAGGACCTGTAGAAGAGCTCAGCTCCCATCTTCACTGTAACCCCTAAGTTAGGCCCTATTAAGATGGATTTTTTAACTCTTTCCTGATGGGCAGAGGTTCAGAAAGCCAGCCTAGTTTCTTAGAACAGGGTAATCTTCTTGGCAAACCATACCAATCCAGGTAGCTTTTGCGGTGGTCAAGACTAGGTCTCAGGAGGGGTGAGGGTGATCAAAAGCCCACAATGAGCACACACAGTAAACAACACCACAAATTACTCTCAGGCAGGTGTATATATCAAAAATACATATACTTTTATTAAAGGCCTTTTAAATCAAACACAAGATGAAACCACACCAATATTAACAATACTAACACAACCTTATACTAGGGAACATATATACTTTAACTATTGGCCTAAAAATAGTCTCAACCTTAACTAATAGGCAGTCCAATCTCTACAAAGTGTGGAGCCTAGTGCTCAAAAGTGTGATTAGCGCGGCAGTGCTCGATTATGCGTTTAAGTACAAAAACAGGTCTCTTCAAGTGGCTGTAGTGTCTCAGGAAGGGGGGTAAGGTGATGAAGAATAGAGTTTCACAATTTGAGGAGGGTCTTCACAAAGGCACAGAGCTATTTCCACGAACCAGGAATAGGATGGTAGTTCAGACTATCCCTACAAAGGTGAGTGACTCGTGGGGGACAATCGTGCGTAAAAGTCTGTGGATGTGCCAGGGGCCACCGGTAAGTGTTGCAAGTACTCACCAACCCTTGACGCAATCCAGACCAAACTTCACCAGTGAGATGTCCAGTTTGCTTGCAGGTTCGAGTGCAGCAGTTGCGCGCCTCTCTGGCTTTCAGGGGCTGCATTCTGGGACCTCAGTCATTGGTGGGACAGTGGACTGTTCTCTGCTTCTGGGGAAGGGATCGTGCCAGTTCCACTGCAGGTCATCTTAGAGCACAGGAGGGCAGAGCAGCAAGGCAGCCACAAAGCTCGTCACCACAGCAGGGCGGCACAGGCACCGGGTAGGCTTGGGTTCAGGCGGACTCTCCCAATTCCAGACCCAGGAATTCTAGGTGTACTAAACTCGACGGGAGAGTGCCTTCTACCAAGAGCTTACACTTCCCAAAGTCTCAAGTTAAAACTCCAGATGGCAGCGATTCCAGATCAAAGGTCCTGTACAAGCTCGTCAGTTCACTGGGCAGTTCAGGAACACTTCGGAAGGGACTTGTTTGCAGGTTAAGCAGGAGGTGCCACTACTCCAATGGGTTGAAACGCCCTTGTAGGCCTTCTGTGATCGATGAGAAACAAGGGCTCCAACGGGGCAACAGCAGGGTTAGGGCGGCAAACCTTCCAGCGGATCATCAGCAATTCCACAGATCTGTTTCTTCGGTTCAGTAAGTTTGGTGTGTACTCAGAAGATGGACCTGGAATAGGTCTAGAGTGCCTTCTCTTATTCAAACTCTCCTTTGAGCCAAAATGTAGAGAAACCAATAGGAGATCTGCTCACATTCAACCATTCCAGACGTGGACCAATCACAGACCACAGTGGTTCCAGTCATCCCAGCACACCAGACTTTCTGGCACCCAGGATGTGTATTGGAAATAGACAGCTCCAGCCCTCATCCTGGGAACACACACACACACAAGGCATGCAGAAGCAACAATTACAGTTCCTATTAGCTATCAGAGATTTTCGAATGTGCACAGGGTTTGGCTTCACCTGTTGCAGGATCACTTCGATTTCACAGTTCACAATTTTGAACTCTCAGTTGGATACCTAACAGAGACCTTCAAATGAGCACCCATGTGGTGCCGGACCACTCTGTATATGGCATATGCCTTGATTTCAAATGTTCAGTCACTCTTTGGATATTCAATTATATTTGCATCGCTCAAAATATACACCTCTCACTCTGTTGTTTACAGATTTATACATACAATGTTGCTGCTTGCAACCTTGGTTCTAACACAGACGGGTCTGCTATCAGTCTCCCCGACTCACCGGCTGTGATGACTTTACTGGATCGGCTTTGTTGTAGGAGCCAAGGAAAGTACCATGGTGCCAATCGCTCCTCCCGCCTCCCCCTATCGATGCAGGAGCACCCCGGGTACCTTCGACACACAGTGCACCTTTCTTCAGCTTTAATTCACGGTGTTATGTTTCTTCTACTCGAGGGCTCATGAAAGTAGTGGTTTTCTTCTTCTATAACGGCCAAGGCCAATTCTCTCCTTGCAACCCTTTCTGGTGTTGCCGTCTTTCTCCTCATATTAAACTGCCATCTTGGAACTGCTGCTTCCTCAGGTGTTTTGCTTTGCTGAGAGTGTGCTTTCGTGCTCCACCTTTTATCCATTTGGGGAAGTGTGATGGAAGTCAGGTGTGTGTAATTAGCAGTAATTGACTAACTCTGCCTGACTCTTGTTTTGGGACATGTCAGGTATACGGCTCAGGTTTTAGTCCGTTTTCTCTCACAGTGAGCTGTCCGTGAAAAAGTGTTCATGTCGGGAAAGGAGGAGCAGGTTAATTTCCTTTGTATCCTATCTGGTAGGATGGGAAAAGGTGTTATTGGGAAGGGGATAATTCATCTTACCCTCGGGTGTCCCACTTCCACTCCCCGAGTATCCCTCATCGAGGTGATCCTCCCGCACTGGTCCACCCTCAGGAACTGGATCCAAAAGCGATGGCTATGTCCTGGCCACCTGGATGACAGATATCCGGGGACTGGCGGGTGAGGCACTTTCAGGTTTCTCACAGTATAAACAGAAACACTTCCAATAAAGACATCACATAATGAGAGTAAGGTTTTCGCAGTCCACCAGAACATTGGTAATGCCATTTGCAGCTCAGTGCTTGTAGGACATGGTAAATGACTCTGTTTCTAACTTGACTTCTATGAATTCAGGGCAGCTGATATTTAAGCTGAATCAGTTGAACACCACCCCATCCGTGCCCCCTTGTGACTGTCTTTTTTTAATATAAAGGTTTTGTAGCTTCCACTCCCCGAGTATCCCTCATCCAGGTGATCCTGGATGAGGGATACTCGAAGCATGGCGTCAATAATCTCACAGAGGCACCTAAAGGTGCAGCAAACAAAGGGAATATTGCTGCTGTACTCCGAACTGTGCAAACGCCACTATTCATTGGACATCCCATAGATATGCGCAGTAGATGTACAATAGAGCAGCCCGCACCACCTACAGTATACTGTAAAACACCCCACAGCATCACACAGTGCTTACTCATGAGGATGCTTAGTTGTCTTCTTCTGTTGGCGGGCTTTGCCCTGGTGTGGTCGTCGATGACAGACTGTGTGAGGGAACATCTGAGAGTTAAGAGCACCTGCAGGATTTCTTTATTGATATACCCAGTGCTAAAATGCCTCTTCGGTTTGGTGCTCATCTCTGAGACAATGACCTGATGTATTTTCCAGCGACAGAAGAGTGGAGAGGACTGTTCAGCAGTAAAAATACCACATGCCTTGCAATGCACAAATAATGCAGTCTTCAAGAGGTGTCTTCTAAAGGAGTAGGAAGAGGAGCAGGAGGGATCAAAAGGAGATCAAAATCTGCATTTTAATTCTTTTATAGAGCACCAGGTATAGTACAGCCATCAACCTAATAATGAGGGCCAATTGGCATTTGCATCACAGGTTGACAGAAATCACACATTTTAACACCTTGCAAGAGGCCAGAGGCAGTAATGGATACTTTGTAGGAGATTCATACATGTCACATCCTTACAAATAATACATACATCAACACATACATGAGTACACATTGATCAGGTGTGTGTGATTAAAGTAGGACACCGGAGATTGGTGCTGCAAGGAGAGGCCTAGCACGTGGGTGCTAAAGTAATTTCAAGTGCATAGGGTGTTGAAGGCAGTGTGGCACTTGAATGACAGCTCAAGTTGTGGAGGTGCAGATAGTGCAAGGGGCAGTGACATTGCGATTTGATGATGGTGGATTGGATGGCACGGAAGCCCATGCAAGAATGAAGTAGTATGTTCTTTCTCCTCCAGTTATTCCTCAACAAAGCAGGTGGTTCCCCATGCCTGGTTCGGCCACTCTCTCTTAAAAGGTGCACATCGTTTCTTAGGGGGGCCGGGGGGGGCACATGTTGCCTCTGGCTGCATGGCTATTTGATAATTCTCTGCATCCAGGAGTGTGGGAGCAGCAATAGCCCTGCAGGTGGGGGCTGGGGGTATTTTCAAAGTGTTTGCAGCTGAGCTCATGGCGCTAAAGAGAGCAAACAAAGAGCTGTTTGATATCACAGACCCTCCTCACAAATGGGAAGAATCCAAGAGTTCAACTCACTGCACCCTTAAACTCTAGCAATCAGAAAAGAAATTGAATGACACTCTTGCAAATGAGAAGAAAAAAACCCACTGCACTGTATCCCCATATGCATATTTTTCAGTACCAACAGACACTAAATGACACCCTTGATGCTGGGAAGAACAAATCAGACAGTACTGTGTGCCCAAATCAGGGCACAGATGTGCACTGACCACTAGCCATTTGCTAGTGATATTTGACTCTTGGCGAGTAAGAAATGGCGTGCTGTGTGTATTTATAGAATTGATGTGGCTAATGACTTTTTTATGGCTGGCTAGTAGCTTGCAACTTGACTTGTTGCACTCTGTCATATCATACTCTTCGGAGGCCCATACAGTAGAAGATGTACTGGTATAGAATAGGAGAGGAGACAGAATACAGTCACTTACCATCAGCGAGGAGGTGGACTTTGTCCTTCCTCAGAAGGAATAGAACTTGTTTGGCCTTTCGGGGAGTTGTTCGCCTTTTTCATCTTCGGTCCTTTCCTATTCACCGCAGGCAACTCACATTCAACACTGGTCTGTCTGCCGATGAACTTGAGCTGTTTGAGTGACATGATCCATCTATTTTAAAGCTTGTTGGTCTCCATTCAAAGATTGGTGTCATGAACAAATTGGACCTTGGCAAATACTACATTTGGACTTGACCTAGTATTAATGATGGCACTTGAAATCTCCCTCTATATTGTAAGCGCTGCAAGGACCACTGTCACATCAGCAGAAGTTGTATCTTGCAAATAAGCTACTTGGTATGTGTTTGAAGTACCACCATGCTATGGGAGTGGTTCACCTTGAGGGTGTCGATTCACATGCTGCAGTGAAGGTGTTGCTGTCAACATGGGATGCAGAAAAGTGCAAAGTACCCTTGATCCCCCGATACTGTAGCTCTGGGCAGTCCATCTGGATGAGCAAGTAGGGAAGGAGAGCTTAAGGTAATCAGCCACTTTACGTAGGCTGCTGTTGACGGGCCAGCAACAGTGATTGGGATGGGCAGTTTAAGTGAGAAGAGCAGACACACATGTTACTGCATAACATGCAAAGTTACAGGAGTTGCATGCACCATAAAATAAGTCTGTAAAAAAAAAACATTTGGAATAAGAAAAACTGAAATGACCACAATGAAATAATGTTTTACAGGTGAGTGTTGTTAAAACCAAATGAAAGCAAATGGGCATTGACGATCTAGAGGCAAGCCATCTTGATAGCTGGAGAGGTTACATTGCCACACATCACTGGATCGGAATCGTACCAAAAGGTCGCCCTCACAATTATGATGGCCGAAAATGCCTACTTTTTTTTTTACCCCCCTTACACCATATATATATGTGGGGGGTATAGAATATCATATTAATATGGGGAATGTGGGGGGTCTCCCCCCGCATATATACGTGGTGTAAAGTTTTTTACTTCCATTTACAAGGCTTCTTGTGGCACTCCTCCATATGGCACCAATTGTGTACCGCAGTTCAGTGCCAATTTCAAGCGCTTACGAAATTGAAGGAGTGCCACAAGAATAACCATACAAATGCATAGTTAACGAGAGTGCCGGTTGCTAGGTCGGTTTTCAGCCCTTCCTAGCAACCGGCACCCATATTCCTAAA
This sequence comes from Ambystoma mexicanum, assembly GCF_040938575.1. Classification (NCBI taxonomy): domain Eukaryota; kingdom Metazoa; phylum Chordata; class Amphibia; order Caudata; family Ambystomatidae; genus Ambystoma; species Ambystoma mexicanum. Next base: position 1,316,101,166 of record NC_090924.1, read on the forward strand.
GTGGCGCAATCATTCCGATTTCGGAATATTGCGCCACCTTTAGAATAGGGTGTAATTACCGAAAATGTCTTTAGCCCTTTTAACTACATTTTCGGCAATTACCACCCAGTTGAGAATCGGGCCCTTTGTCATCACAAGATGTTTGGCACTGAGCTAGTGCTGCACGTTTGTCTGTGCGCAGTTTGAAGAGGTCTTGGGTGAACCAGGCATTGTTGTGGCTAGCGGGTTTGGTTTTGCGTGGTTTAAGTGGGGCGATAGAATTGATTGCTGCCGTGATGGCAGTGTCGTAATTCTTGGCAAGGGTTTCTGCGTTGTTGGAGAAGTGGGGGTCTAAAGGCAGGTCCCTGTAGGAAGGGTAGGAGTCTTTCTTTGGTCAGTTGGCGGGCACTTCTTGTGAGGGCCGGTGGTAGGGGTTGGGGGATGGGGTGGGGCTGTGGTGGTAGGGATGTTGAAGGTGATGGTGTGGTGGTCAGACCAGGGGTGGGGGTATTGCCTGTGAGGCAGTTGTGGTGGGCAATCCAGTCTAGTGATCTGCCTAAGGCGTGAGTGGGGTCTGTGATGGTGTTAGCAAATCCTAGGGTAGCTAGGGCTGTGTCAAGTGATTTGGCAGCAGGGTCTTTGATGTCATTCAGGCCTAGGTTGATGTCACTGAAGAGAATGGCTTTGGATGACTTTTTTAGGTTGTCGGCTAGGAGGTGGGTGAGGGAGGCCTGGAAGTACCCTAGGGGGCCTGGTGGCCGATAGATGAGGTGAAGGGTGATGGTGCAGTGGTGTGAGATGGTGAGTTTTAATTAGAGATAGTCACTATTATTGTTGATAGATTTGTCAATCTTTCGGATGGTGATGGCATCTTTGGCTATTAGAGCAACTCTGCCCCCTATGGTCGGGCGATCTTGTCTGGTGATGGCATAACCTGGTGGGAGTGCGAGGGATAATGCAGGGCCTGAGGCTTCATGTAGCCAAGTCTCAGTGATCATTAGAAGAGCTAGATCAAGGGTGGTAATGAGGTCATGGATGTCTAGGGTGTGAGCATTGATGGATCGGGCATTGACTAGGGCACATTTGAGGTGAGGTACAGGGGTGGCATTAACATCAGTAGATTGCATGGCTGTGGTAGAAGAATTGGGCATAACAGTAATTGCATTCACAGTAGTGGGGAGCACATTTTCTGGGGTCCTAGACATAGACAAGGTAGCATTTACAGCAGTAGATTGCATGGCTGTGGTAGAAGAATTGGGCATAACAGTAATTGCATTCACAGTAGTGGGGAGCACATTTTGTGGGGTCCTAGACATAGGCAAGGTAACATTTACAGCAGTAGATTGCATGGCTGTTGTAGAAGAATTGGGCATAACAGTAATTGCATTCACAGTAGTGGGGAGCACATTTTCTGGGGCCCTAGACATAGACAAGGTAGCATTTACAGCAGTAGATTGCATGGCTGTGGTAGAAGAATTGGGCATAACAGTAATTGCATTCACATTAGTAGGGAGCCCATTTTCTGGGGTCCTAGACATAGGCAAGGTAACATTTACAGCAGTAGATTGCATGGCTGTGGTAGAAGAATTGGGCATAACAGTAATTGCATTCCCAGTAGTGGGGAGCCCATTTCCTGGAGTCCTAAACATTGTTGCAGTGGCATAGCGGTCAGGGCAGTGCTTGCTACGTAGGCTCACGTTCATGGTGAAACGTAGTCTATGGGATTTGGAGCCTGCATATGATTGAGCGTCTAGGCTATTAGCGGCTTTCATGGTTCTGGTCTGCAGGCAGGCATTGCGTAAGCTTGTGGGTGTTGGTGTTGAGAGCAGTGCAGCTGTAAGGGTACGGGCACATAGGTGCTGTAGTCTAAAGGTGAGTGTGTTGGACTGCTTAGGAGTGCAAGTCTCCTTACCTTGAAGTGCAGGCAGCGTTTCACGGCAGACAGCAGTGTCCACAATTGAAATCTATATCTGGATTTGCCTGGTACCCAGTTGACCCACGTAGTACTTTCTGTCACACACAGTTGACCACTTTGGTCCATGCGTTGCTGGCCCCATTCTTAGGGACTCAGAAATGGGTCTGCAAATCCAGTAAGGGGCAACCAGATTGACTCTATAAAAGAGGGAGCTAAACTAGTATGTGGCCAGGGGAAACTCTTTTGAGGGGGCTGACAGACATTATGCCTGGTGGAGGCAGATGCATGAGCAGTGCATGGTGGCATCTGAGTTGTTTAACGATGGTGGTGGTTTATTTATGATTGCTTAAGAAACTGCAAGTGCCACATTTTGGAGGTTTCTTGGTCTGAGGCCAGCCTGAGTAACAACATTGACCCTAAAAGTGGACAACTACACCCGTATGTTAACTGGAGATGTAGAGGTTGCACACAGACACTCCGGTACTAGCCAAAACATAGTCCTGGGTAACCTGGTAGAAAGGACTCAGACCCGAGCAGTCACAGACATAGCCAAAAAGTGATATGTGGGTCAATGTATGGTGAATTAAGGGATCCCAAATGCATTTTGGCATTTTCTGGTCTTAAAGGAAATACTGGACGGTTTAGAACCAGTTGGTGGAAGCATCCTTTTGGGACCAGACGCCCGCTCCTCTTGAAGGTATGGCACAACTCCATCCACGCAAAGGTGAAAGTGAAGGCAAAGTGTGGTGAAGCAGTTTGGCAATTCAGGAGTTTGTGAGTTAGTGAGTCTCTCTGCCGTTGACATACTTGGTTCATTATTTTATTTTGAACTTGACTCACATGTTGCCTACGGTGTCACGCTAATCTGCCGCAATGCTTTTGCCAACAATTGATGTGTATATAGAATCCCCCTTAGCCAGTCACCATGCCTCCTAAACTTCGCTCACACAATGCACGCGGCACGAAAAGAAATCACAATTTGATCTCTGCGAGATCCCACTCTTCCATTGTTGGTGGGAGATCGCAAAAAAAAGGTTAAAGGTCAGAAGCCTTCTACATTTACACCTATGACCAAGGAAATAATAAAGAGTCCTAATAATGAGCAAACGCAAATTACAGAGTTTTTGGTTCCAAAAGCGATAATAATACATGACACCAATATAAACAACTTGGAAACTTATGAGTCCATTAACAGTGCAATAAACTCTATGGTGGACCATAACTCATTGATCAATTCAGTTTATCAGTTAAATTGGCAATCTGTGAGCATTCCTCCTATGACAGATGTGGAAAGGACTTGTTGAAGTTAGGAAGGGTGTGACAATATTATTAGGAGCAATCTCTCCGCTCCCACCGATTAGACACGTTTTGCTGCTGAATCAAGATCTCCGGGAAACAGTACTGTGTTGGAAAGTACATTGCTGTCCCTAGTATCAGAACGCATATCGTCTCATTATGATAATGGCACTTTTGGAAGTATCGGTCCGTCTCATACCCCTGAGGAGGGTATGAAATGCCCACTATTATGTTGCAGGTGATAACAGTTACATTACACGTTTTTGGCCTCTGTTGAACTATTATGAAAGAGCACTGAGACCTTAATACTATTGTAGCAAAACCTGTTGATCTGATTATGCTCGATAGTAATTGTCAAAAAGAAGAGGTTTTAAATAAGAGTCGGATGATAAATTAATCTTCTGATGGTGATGTGTCAGCAGGCGATCTCTGTGCAGTTAATATGGATAATGCTCAGGTTGAATTAGAAGATCCCATATTAGTTAATGAACCGTTTGCAGATAGTGTCATACTGGCAAACAGGGCGTTTCCTGACACCAATGATATATCTGTTGCGATTACTCTAATTACTGATAAAAGAGAACATAGTAACAAAAAATGGCGTGAACATAGTAACAAAAAATATGCCAAGAAAATGAATGGTAAGGAGGTTAGCCTGAAACTGCCTAAAAAGAACAGTAGATCACTGGCAAACAATAATACTGATAATAATATCTCCATCAGAGTGTGTAATAGGTATGAGGTGGCCTCCGTTTCAAAAAAAGACACTAAAACAAATGTTGAGGTGGAAAAGGTTAATGGCCCGATAGATAGCTGGATTAGGATAAACATGATTGTACAGGTAAAGTTTCCAATGGGATCTCAACTAGCCATGAAGCCATGGTAAGGGAATGTGTCCGCAGAATACCACCCTTGTCTTTGGATACTGCAGTAAATGCTTTGATGGAAGGGGCGGGTGATGATGCAATGAGGAATATTAATGTTAATGGTGAAGGGATATGGAGGGATTGAATTTAAATAATATCCACACCGGTTGTATTACCGGGGCTAAGAGTAAAGAATATACATTGGGTAAATCTATGAAATGAGTGGAGCTTAGGCCAAAGGCTGATAGTCTGTTTTTAAATCGGAAAAGAGTTTTGAATTTCTTCATCTTGCTCCCGAACTGAGTGTGCTTACCTCTAGCAGCATTGAGCTCATTGGATTACCTGATCTTTATAGCCACGGGAATTGGGCCATTATACAATGTGGATCACCCATTATTCTAGAAATAGTAAGCCTCTATTACGCACCAGCATTGAGGAAAGACTTTCAGGTGGTAATGTGCAAAAGATATACTAATGGCAATTAGAGTCTTTCTACCAGGACACTGGCTACTCCTATTGTTCATTCTGACAGATCACTACCAGAAGGAAACAGACATATACAAACATGGGCTGACCAACAACTTGAGTTTTATGATAATGGGAAAACTGGGCCTTGGAATATTGCAAGTTTACAGCTGAACGCTCAATTAAGATTACCTATTGGGGGTGATGTTTCTATTTTGTCCTGGAATACAAGGGGCTGTCGCTCGTTTCTTGTTCCGGAGGGAAGTGGTAATATACTCAACTGTAAAATGTTCGCACTTCAAGAAACATGGGTTAGTTGGGTAATACTGATAGATGGTTTCAAGATCCTAAATAACCCTTCCGCTTATTCAGGTGTTGGATGCCCTTCTGGTGTTTTGTGTATAGGGGTTAATAATACCTTTGCACTTAGGGAGTATTATAAAAATGGCAGGTCTTGCTACATCCTGAGTGGCATTATTTCGGGATTGGGTACCTTTGGTGAATTATTACTCATTAATGTGTATTCCCCCCTGGTGATGCACATACTGAGGCAGATTTTAAGGTAATAGAGTAAACCATAGACGGATGGTTGGTGGAGTCCCCAAAATCCCAATTGATGACTGTTTGTGATCTTAGCTCCTATTGTCAGCTGGCATCATATATAATGGAAGAGTGGGTGGAAGTTTGTGGTCCCTATGTGCTGCCTCACCCCATTGAATTGAAAAAAGCTATAATAAGTGGATTCAATTATAAAATGGTATAAAATGGCTTGATACTCTTCGAAATTTTGGACTGAGGCTTCATAGCCCTTCTTGTGTTAATATCGATGGAAATTGGGACACTTGGGCTAATGGTACGGTAATGTACATTTTTGCAATTTACGGGATGTGTAATATTGTGAAAGATATGGTGCATGTATCCACTAATGTTAGTGGCCACAAGATCCTGAAACTAACGTTACATGTGAAGGCTAAACAGATGGAAAAATGCAAAGATATCAATTCACACAATAACGGAGCTGTGAACAGGATTATGTGGTGTGACCAAAACACTGATAGATTTGAGAGGATATTTACTCACTTGAATTGGAAGATCACAATTTTACATTAATGAGTACTTCTGATATTTACAAAATGTTTGATACTATTCTTACAACTCTCTCTAGTAGCCAGATTGTGCAACACTCGGGGAGGAAGCATGACAATAATTATAATAGCACAATTTTTGTAAAGAGAAAAATGTTGGGTAAACATATTCGATTAATTAAACAAACCCATTCAATGAGCGATTTGGAAAACGTAGGTCGGCCGCTACTCTTCGCACGCAATATAAGAATTGGCTTCATTTTGATAAATGAGCAGGTAAGCCCTTTCTGTGGAACAATAGCTGCCTTACCTTGACCAGAGCACTTATTTTGTCGAAATTGGATTATTGTAACGCTCTATACATCAGAATTAACAGAGAAACAATCATAAAAATTAAATCCCTAAAAAATAACGCCCTCAGAGCTGCTCTTGGGATCGCCAGAAGAGATCATATCTCTGAAATTAGAAGATTTAACAACTGGTTGTGAACATATGACAAAATACAGCTTAAAGTCACCTCACTCACTTACAAATGCCTGAATAATGCCACCCACTGCTATCTCTCCGAGAGACTTACAAGGAAAACCCCTACCAGACTCACAAGACTGTCTAGCTCTAACTTCCTATCAGTCCCCAGATTTACAGGGTAATTCATAGAATTTCGCAGAAAAGTGTCGCAAGCGGCTGGCGCAGAGTGTCCGCGTGCGATTGTCTGCGCCAGGCACGTGCGCTAAAACCGTTTTCCGCGCACAGCGTATTCATGGATTTTAGGCTCCCAAACCAGCCGTGGCGCAGAGTATCGCAGCGACCCTGCAGCAGCGCCAGTAACGCCCCCAAGAACGCCCTCGCGCAAGGAAAAGCCATCTAAATCATCGCAAAGGGCTGCGCTAACCCTGGACCAGTTTACAGGGCTGCCAAACAAGGAACGCAAAGCGGGTAACGTTCATATCAGGGGTACGCGGGAAGTTTTACACGCGATTAGCCAGGGTACGTGTATTACAGGGGTACGCGGGAAGTTTAACACGCGATTGGCCAGGGTACGTGTATTAGAGGGGTACGCGTGAAGTTTTACACGCGATTAGGCAGGGCACGTGTATTACAGGGGTACGCGGGAATTATCACACACGATTTTGCTGGGTAGGTGTATTACAGGGGTACACGGGAAGTTTTACACGCGATTTGGCTGGGTACGTGTATTACAGGGGTGCGCTGGAATTATCACACGCGATTTGGCCAGGTACGTGTATTACAGGGGTGCGCGGGAATTATCACACGCGATTTGGCTGGGTACGTGTATTACAGGGGTGCGCGGGAATTATCACACGCGATTTGGCTGGGTACGTGTATTACAGGGTGCGCGGGAAGTTACACACGCGATTTGGCTGGGTACGTGTATTACAGGGGTGCGTGGGAAGTTACACACGCGATTAGGCTGGGTGGGTCCTCACAGGTGTTCCCTGTACACCCTCCACGGCCCCTGCAGGCAGCCCACAAAACAGGGGACTACCCTGCACACCTGCTCATGTCCCCCTGCACCCCCACCCCCCAGCCACCAGGGGCAGCCTCCACCAGGCCCCCACTCATGTCTCCCACCACCCCCACCCCCCAGCCACCAGGGTCACCCTCCACCAGGCCCCCACTCATGTCTCCCACCACCCCCACACCCCAGCAGTGCAGGGTCACCCTCCACCAGGCCCCCACTCATGTCACCCACCACCCCCACACCCCAGCAGTGCAGGGTCACCCTCCACCAGGCCCCCACTCATGTCACCCACCACCCCCACCCCCCAGCCACCAGGGGCACCCTCCACCAGGCCCCCACTCATGTCTCCCACCACCCCCAAACCCCAGCAGTGCAGGGTCACCCTCCACCAGGCCCCCACTCATGTCACCCACCACCCCCACCCCCCAGCCACCAGGGGCACCCTCCACCAGGCCCCCACTCATGTCTCCCACCACCCCACCCCCCAGCCACCAGGGGCAGCCTCCACCAGGCCCCCACTCATGTCTCCCACCACACCCCAGCCACCAGGGGCAGCCTCCACCAGGCCCCCACTCATGTCTCCCACCACCCCCACCCCCCAGCAGTGCAGGGGCAGCCTCCACCAGGCCCCCACCCATGTCTCCCACCACCCCCACCCCGCAGCAGTGCAGGGGCAGCCCCCACCAGGCCCCCACTCATGTCCCCTATCACCCCCATCCCCCCAGTCACCAGGGGCAGCCCCCACCAGGCCCCCACTCATGTCTCCCACCACCCCCAAACGCCAGCAGTGCAGGGTCACCCTCCACCAGGCCCCCACTCATGTCTCCCACCACCCCACCCCCCAGCCACCAGGGGCAGCCTCCACCAGGCCCCCACTCATGTCACCCACCACCCCCACCCCCCAGCCACCAGGGGCACCCTCCACCAGGCCCCCACTCATGTCTCCCACCACCCCCACCCCCCAGCCACCAGGGGCAGCCTCCACCAGGCCCCCACTCATGTCTCCCACCACCCCCACCCCCCAGCAGTGCAGGGGCAGCCTCCACCAGGCCCCCACCCATGTCTCCCACCACCCCCACCCCGCAGCAGTGCAGGGGCAGCCCCCACCAGGCCCCCACTCATGTCTCCCACCACCCCCACACCCCAGCAGTGCAGGGTCACCCTCCACCAGGCCCCCACTCATGTCACCCACCACCCCCACACCCCAGCAGTGCAGGGTCACCCTCCACCAGGCCCCCACTCATGTCACCCACCACCCCCACCCCCCAGCCACCAGGGGCACCCTCCACCAGGCCCCCACTCATGTCTCCCACCACCCCCACCCCCCAGCAGTGCAGGGGCAGCAGGCAGTCAGGCAGCAGCAGGTGGGAGTGCTCGGGCTCTGGGGGGCAGTAGTTCGGCCTTCCGGGCAGGAGCGTGGTATTCCGTGTGCGTACGCGTGGCCAGCTTGGTAGGGAGTGATTTTGCACGTGAAAATCCTGCACGTCAGAGTGAAAACTGAGGAAAGGCCCTCAGCGCGTAAGCGCGTCTGTGACGTGACCCGCACAGGTGTTTCCCACACAGCACGTGATGACAGAGCACACGTGGAAAGACTGCACGTCAGAGTGTAATTGCGTGTGATTGGTGGAAATGGCCCTACACGCAGAAGTGACAAAGCGTGTGATTGGTGGAAATGGCCCTACACGCAGAAGTGACAAAGCGTGTGATTGGTGGAAATGGCCCTACACGCAGAAGTGACAAAGCGTGTGATTGGTGGAAATGGCCCTACACGCAGAAGTGACAAAGCGTGTAATAGGTGGAAATGGCCCTACACGCAGAAGTGACAAAGCATGGAATAGGTGGAAATGGCCCTAGCGCGTACACGCCGCGTAAGTGACGCTGGACGTGTGGGCCTGTATAAAAGGTACGTGTAGAACACGTTTTCCTTGTACGTGCTTTTCGTGGAGAGCGAGTGGGTGAATTCTGTACTTCTTGTCGTTTCACACGCGATTTACTTCACGGCGTCTCAAGTTCGTATTCCCTGTTACCTCTGACAGCTTTTTCTCTTTTTTCTCTTTTACTGGTTTACCTGGGCCTGTTCCCTCAAACAGTGTTCCCTTCAACTGTTGTCCTGTCTCCTCAGACAGCGGACAAATCTTCTTTTGGCGGGGGTGTTGCCAACCAAACGTGCTCCTTTTACACGCTCGTTTACCAGGCAGACGGTGAGTCACGCACGTATCTAACATCTGTGCTTGCCCCGTGTGTAGCCTACCCCTTCAGAGGTCATTCTAGGCTGCGTGTGACACGCATACGTTCATTCTTGTGTTACTGGGTGCCACAGCGTAGTGCAGGTTTTTCTTTCTGCACACGTGGTCTAGGAGGGGTTGCGTGCACGTCATCTCCCTTTTTTGGGCCTCCTGTGCGTTGCGTGACCCGTCATCGCCAATTACCATCTGGTACCCAACCCCTTTGACCCCCAATTGCCCAGGACAATAGTCTACATCTACTCCCATACGCACATTAACATCAGTGCCATGGCTGGGAGGCGAGGATTCCGTAAGGGTGGCAAAGGTGGAAGAGCCACAAGTGGTGGCCGTGGTGGATCCGGTAGGGGACGTGGTCGTAACTTGCAGGGTGAGCCTGTCCCCCCATGTGTGGAGGACCAGTCACGGGCACCCACAATCCCCCCCTCCTTCCCCCCTACCATTGAGGCTGATGTGGCTGACACCATCCATGCTCAGCCCTTGTTGGACCAGCCCATTGTGGCACCAGACCTGGCTGACTCCATGGCTGACTTCCAGGTCAGCAGGGCTACGACACGTGCGCTGGTGCACGTTGATGCCATCATGCCACGTGGATCTGGGGCAGCAAGGTCATCTGCTGCACCAAGGAGGCAGGGCGGAGAGGCTTCAGGGGCAGCTGCGGCTCCATCCACCCCAGCCCTCACACACCCAGCCAGGACAGTGTCGGTCCTAGTCCATGCTGCTGACATTCCCCCTGACACCATCACACTAGAGCCAATGCCTGCACCAACTCCCATGCTGAGTGTGCAATCCCACACTCCTGATACAGAGTCCACCAGGGCTCCTGCCCCTAGTGTCCAGAGCGGCGCAGAACACTCAGGATCACCACCACCTTCCAAGCGGAAGAGGAAGAGTGCTCGTCCGGCACAGGCTGATGCCCCAGACACGGCTACACAGTCCGGCCCGTCCAGGAAGCCCAGCTTCACGGATGACGAACTGAATGCACTTGTCGAGTATGTGTCCGGACATGACAACGAGATGGTCATTGTTGCAGGATCCAAGACCACACCTGCACAACGCCAGGCACACTGGCAGACCGTTGCGAACATCGTAAGTGCCCTTGGAATCGTGAGGCGCACAGCCAATGATTGCTATAAGCGCTGGAATGACCTAAAGCGCAGGGCAAAGAGTAAGCTGGCCTCAAGTCATGCCGCAACTCTAGTGACTGGAGGTGGGTCTCCAGTAGTAGACATGGAACTCACTCCACATGAGTCAGTCGCTGGGACCTACGTCACGGAGGAACAGATCCAAGGCGTGGGAGATCTGGCTGATTACGAGGCATTGTCCGGTGAGTGCACATGCATGTGTGTGTCATCCATGTGCATGGTGTGTGTGTGAGGGCTTCTGTTCGGGTGCCAGGTGAGAGTGTGTGCGCCTGAGTCGTATGGGTCAGCCATGTGCTTCATGCAATCCTTCCTGCGCAGCTGCATTTGGCCATAGCAGTATCCCTTCTGCCAACAGTAGACATCTAGCACAACTGCACGCCAGTTCCCCTTGAAGTGTCACCTTGACACAACATATTTGCTTCTTTTTCACTGTTCATTCAGTCAGTTTGTTTGCATTCCACCACTTTCACTAGGCATGTCGCTGTCCACTAGTCACATGTCTGACATGGGTATGGTAAAGTGGAGTGACTTTGCTACCTGGATATCATTTGTACACACATGTCCCTGTGCAATTTGACCATTTCAGACTGGCAGCTCCAGGTGAAAAATCTGACCTGTTAGAATTTGAAAAGCAATTACATGCGGGAACTGGACTGAATGAATAGGTGCTGCCCTCCTCTCCATCTTCACTCAATAGCAATGGTACATGCCATCTGTGTGATGGCATGTGTGTTTCACCTGCCAATCACAGGCCAATGTGTGATGCCACTGCCAGGCAGCATGCAGAAAATGTGTTCATCTTCCATCTTGGTGTCATCAGTGTGTGCCATTTGCCTGCACTTCATACGCAGTGAGGGTGCATGCATGGGAGGGTTTTAGTCATGTGGGACATGTGTCAATCAAGTACTGGTTCTCTTGCTTCTCAGCCCTCAATGTGTGCCATGGTGCTAATGCCTGTTTCCATTTCTTTGTTTTCATGTCTTTGCAGGGGAAGACGCACCTGATACTGCTGGGGTTGTGGAGATGGTGCAGACCCAGGAGGTGTCCCAGGGCCGACCAACCACCAGTGAGGGACGTGGTGTGGTGGTGGGGGAGAATCCACAAGTGCTGCAGGTCGTGCTCTCAAGGGGTGTCTCTGGCTGCACCTCCCCCGAGCTGTACTCAGGTGTTGATTCGGATGAGACCTACGTGCCGTCGCAGGTGAGTGTTCCAGGGAGGGATTCTGTTCTGTCTCACCCACCTGCACCAGGGTCAGTACCCTCCATGGGGATGTCAGTGTTGGCAGCTACGCCTTCGGTGGTTACGGATGCAGGGTCACACTCCGCGACATCTGATCCTGTTCCTGGGCCAGCAGATCAGAGGGGGAATGCAGTCCTGCAGCCTCAGGGAGTGCCGGCACAGCAAGGCGCAGTTCGCCTTGCCCCAGACAGGTGTGGTGCCCGCCGACGTGGTGGCCGTACGCCACCCGGCAATACCGCATGGGAGCAATCCATTTACGGTATGGCTACCCAACAGGCTGCATCATCCGAGATGATGGCTCAGGCCATGGATAGGGTGGCCACTTCCATTGTCCCCCCAGAAAGGCTGATGGAGCGACTAGAGCAGGCAACCGACTCCATCTGCCAGTCACACAGGGAGGACATGTTGGGGTCCAACAGGGACAGGCGGGCGGCACTGGCGACTCTGCAGGAGGCCATCTCCATTGAGTCCCAGGGCCACAGGGAAGCCCTGAGGCAGGAGCTCCTTCACCTCAGGACGACTCTTGTTGAGCTTGAGGCTTCAACACACCAAAGGACAGAACAGCAGCTGGAGCGTCTCACCCGTACGCTCTCAGCTGAGATGCAGGCAGCGAGGGCGGAGGTCCGGGCATCCCGTGAGTTGTTGCATGGGGACCTCCGCACACTCATCCTCCAGAACCAGACCTACCACACCCGCATGCTTGCAGCCATGGAGGAGCAGACTAGGGCCTTGCGTGGGCTGCCTCCCATAGTGCAACCACCTCCGGATTCAGCTGCACAGGGTGATAATAGCGACAGCAGTGATACTCCCACAATAGGGTAGCCGTGTGGGCCATGAGCCCATGGAGGTGTTTTATCTTCCCAGGATCCACGCAGGTGGGTTCTGGTGTGCATCCTGTCCTCGGACCTCCTGGGTGGCCTCCCCAACCCCCCCGGGCCCATCAATGGCCATTTTTGATTGTTTCCTATTTTTATTTTTATTTTGATTTCTTTTATTCCCAATTTTTTTGGGACGATCTGTTGGCTTCGATCTGTTGGCTTCCGTGGTTCCTGTGGGCATACGCTGCATTGTGGCTGGGCACATGCAGGCTTGTAATGTATTTGGTTCAGATGCTTGGGTTTGAGTCACACACACCCCTCCTGCTTCCCGTTTCCATGGGCTTGCAAAGGGTGTGCCCAAGTGACAGTGAATTACACAGTGACGTTGGACTCCCATGAGCTGTGTGGCCAGTCTGTAGTCAATACTGTGTATACATTCATAGTGCATATTGCTGTTGTGTTGTACACTGCATGTTGCATTGATGTGTAACTCTTCTTCTGTGTCTACCTCCCAATTTGCAGGTCCCTTCCTCATGTCCACACAAGGACCTCTAGTCTGGAGATGGGGACCATGTTGGCAGCAGTGCACCTACAACTCTACATGGCGACAACACTGCACAGTTGGTAGTGGTGGGAGTGTAGGCATTTCCAGGTAGTGAGACTACTAATATGTAACATTTGTGATGTCATGTTAATGGTACTACGTGCTCAAGTATGTTGTTGGTCCGGCATTGCTGTGAGCATTTCAGGTGTTGCAGGTTTCTAATAGTGCCACTGTACATAGTGAGACTGATGTCATGTTGTGGGGATTACTTTGTTTACCTGCAATTAGCATGACATGGCACGGTGTGTCGTGTGGCGGTGCTGGGGTTGGGTTGGCTGACATGGCACTGTCCTCTTGTTGCATTTTGCAAGTGGGTATTCATTTTAGCTGCTTCAATGTGTAACTTCACAAAACTGCATTGGTGGTGTCTGTGTGGGTAGGGATGCACACATTGTGACACTTCCAGGTGAACAATCTGAGGCTGACATGGTATTCCCGGTTCATTCTCCAGACATTCAGGATCAGTGTCAGGTTGAGTCATCATTGATTGTCAGATGGAATGTGCCAGGGCAGTGTGCACTCCACAGGGGTGTGATTTCTATGTGAAGTAATTAGCCACTAGCTGTGTACGGGCTGCCTCCCCCCGTGCCCTTTCCCCTCCCATGCGCAGCGGCTGTGCATGTGGTTGGGGATGTGGGGCCACCACCATGTCCACGGCCAGGCCCCGGCGTGTTGCAACGTTGTGCAGGACACATGCTGCCACTATGATCCTGCACACTACTGGGGGAGCGTATAACAGCTGCCCGCCAGAACGGTCAAGGGAGCAAAAGCGTGACTTTAGCACTCCGAATGTGCGCTCCACTATGCCCCTGGTTGTAATGTGGGCTGTGTTATATCTTACCTGGGGTGGCGTGGTGGGGTTCCGAATTGGCGTCATCATGTGGGGGATGAGAGGGTAGGCACTGTCCCCTGTGGAGGTGGTGATTGGTATCATTGGTGGGGTTGTGACCTTGCTCAGTATCCAACATGCATGCATGTGCAGTGGCATACATACTCACCAAGCAGCCATGTATCGCCATGCATGCCAGCTTCTAGGTCCCGGCTTAGGGTGGACATTCGGTAAATGAAGCTGTCGTGGGTGGAGCCGGGATAGTTGGCATATACTGAGGTGATGATTCCCTTGGCATTACATGCTACCTGCACGTTGATGGAATGCCAGTGCTTGCGGTTCCTATAGATGTGCTCAGATGCCCTGGGGGGACGTAGAGCCACATGGGTGCAGTCGATGGCACCTAGCACTTTGGGGAATCGTGCCACAGCGTAAAAATCCAGGGCGGCAGCATGCCTTTCTGCAGGTGTTCTGGGCAGGTATATGTGCCTGCGGACTGATGGGCGTGCAGTCATGATGTTCAAGACCTGGTGTAGGCAGCGTGACTGGGTGGCCTGTGACACCCCACCCATTATGGCACTTGTCCGCTGAAATGATCCAGTGGCTAAGAAGTGCAGTACATTGAGGACCTTCTCCAGGGGGCTGAGTGCTTGGGAGCACAGGGTGGGTGATGTGAGGTCATCCTCCCACTCACTCACCAGGTCCAGTATGATGTGTGGTGGAAACCTGTACCTCCCATACACCTGGTCATCAGGCATCCCGAAAAGGCTGGTTCTGGGTGTGAATATTCTGGCCCTGACTATCCTCCTCCTCCTCCTCCTTTGGTAGCCCACTGCCACTGCTGCTAGGAACGGTATGTTCATCCTGGCGTCTGAGCTTGTTATTGTTAAAGTCCGCAATTTTATGCTTTGCGCGTGTTCTAGGCGAGCGTGTGACCCGCGCACCCCTGGAATCCAGTTCCCAGTCCAATAGCGTGTGGAAATTCACACGCACCACGGGATACAGCGTGTGACCCGCGCACCCCTGGAATCCAGTTCCCAGTCCAATAGCGTGTGGAAATTCACACGCACCACGGGATACAGCGTGTGACCCGCGCACCCCTGGAATCCAGTTCCCAGTCCAATAGCGTGTGGAAATTCACACGCACCACGGGATACAGGTTCGCTGACGTACTTGCGTGTGTAAGTGGCCGCGCACCCATTAAATACACGTACATAGGCCAATCGCGTGTACGCGCACTTTTGTCCAATTACACGCGATGACACTCTGACGTGCAGTATCTCCACGTGTGCCCGTCATCACGTGCTGAGTGGGGAACACCCGTGCGGGTCACGTCACAGACGCGCTTACGCGCTGAGGGACTCTGGTCCAATAGAATCGCGTATGCGTGCTGACGCGCTTACGCGCTAAGGGCCTTTCCTCGGATTTCACGCTGACGTGCAGGATTTTCACGTGCCAAATCACTCCGTATCAAGCTGGCCACGCGAAAACACACGGAAGACCACGCTCCTGCCCAGAAGGCCGAGTTACTGCCCCCCAGTGCCCCGAGCAGCCTCCCACGTGCCATCTGCTGCTGCCTGCCTGCCTGCCTGCTGCCACCGTGCCCTGCCATTTGGTGCCTGCACATCAGCCATCTGCAGGGGTCCAGTTGCTGTGTCCACCCCTGCTGGAACTGAAGACTCCCGACTGGGATTACATCGCTCCACAGCCCAGCCCCAGGACCCAGTTGCCCACCCACACCTGCCTCTGGGGTTGCCATGTCGGGCACTTCCACATCTGGCACCAGTGGCAACCCCAGGCCAGAGGGGCAGAGGGGCACCAGCTTCACTGTCACCGAAGTTGGTGTCCTGGTGGAGCATGTCCTGGGGCAGTATGATGCCCTCTTTGGATCGTCCCGCGCCAGCAAGGAAGGACGGCAGAGGATCTGGGCCGACTGTGTGGTTGCCATCAACGCGGAGGGGGTGGCAACCCGCGACGTCCTGAAGATCAAAAAGCGCTGGGAGGACTTGAGGTCCAGGACCCTTGTGAAGGCCCGGCTCCTCGTGGAGGGGGGCCGGGGCCGCATGAGTTCCATCCAGATGAGGGTCCTGGAACGCGTACGCCCAGCGCTCCACGCCCAGATCCTTGAGAGGGAGGCCCGTCTGGAGTTGAGCGGTAAGTGTCCATGCATTACTGTGTGAGACAGGGCATGTTGCGGTGTGCTGGTTCTATGATACTTGCCTGTATGTGTGCCATAGGCCATGTATGCATGTATGTGTGCAGGGACATCATGGTAATGCATGTGCGACCAGTGATGTGTGATGCACATGGTTGTTGCATGTGTTGAAATGCCGCATGGGGAGCCCTATTCAGATTTTGAACATGAGAGCATGCCAGTCTCTGTACCTGGACATGGGTGGGGGTGAGGGATGGGTGCTGATGCCAGGTACATATATGGTAGCCATGTCTGTGTGCCTGACCTGCGTGTCTGTGACTTGTGCATGCCATGGATGCATGACACATGTGTGTGACAATGCACAGATTCAGTAAAGCAGCCAAATTACCCTTGTATCCGCTGTGTTTGGTGTGTTTGGGGCCAGATGGATGTGACTGAGGTGAAGTGTGTGCATGTGATGGGCATGAGCCATGATGCATGTGAGTTACATATCATTGAATGTTTCAAGAGTCCATTGGACATGCATGGAAATGTCCATGGCATGCACCATGCCTGTTACTGTGTGTGTTTTGCCTGGACTGACCCATGTGTTGTGGAGGGACATGATGGAAGTGTACTTTGACAGTGGTGCTCATCTGCTATTGCTTCCTGTCTAGGGGACCATTGTACAGTGCCCTGATGCTTGTGTTCTTTGTCTCCCTCTACGCAGCGGATAGTGAAGAAGAGGGCGGAGACGGCGCTGTGGAGCAAGGCGGCGGGGATGCCCCCACGGCTGCAGCGGAAGGGGTGGGTGAGCCCCCACAGGGGCCTGCTACGGTGGGAGACGGTGAGGAGCCATCCAGGTTGGTGGTTTGCACAGAGGAGGAGGAGGCCGCCACTGGGGCACACATGGGGCCTGGTGGGGGCATCCCTGCTGGTGCAAGTGGTGCAGTCCAGGGCCAGGGGCAGGAGGCAGCACAGGTCACCGTGGAGGGGCCTGTGCATGTCGCTGTCCCTGACCCTGTGAGTGCACCACCATGCACCAGCAGGGATGCCCCGTCCCAGGCCTGTCCGCAGGTAGAGGGGATGTCCATGTCACCTGACTCCCCTCCACCTGCGGACGTGGGAACCCCTGGCCGTGCGGAGAAGGTCCTGATTGGGGTCGCGATGCGCACGGCTGTGATTCGTGATGCCGTGCATGCTTCCCGGGAGGAGCACGCATGTCATCACGAAGTGCACCGTGCCGACGTGGCCCAATTGGGATCGGCCATGTTCGGGGGTTTCCTGCATGTGTTGGCCAATGTGACGCCCCTCTCCTCCTCTGTGCAGGCTATCCACCAGTCGTTCTCCTTGCCGTCTTCCAGCCCAGATGCCACCAGGGCCTCCTGTGGACCTGCCCCGACCAATGCAGCCAGCTCGGTGGGGATCCCATCCCTGCCACAGTCGGGAGTCAGAGATCCAGCAGGGGTGGACACCAGAGCAACTGGACCCCAGCAGATGGAGGATGTGACGGCATCATCGGGCAGGGCACGTGCACGACGGCGTCGGTGGTTTCCATCAGCCTGGATGCCGTCGTGCTGGCACAGGCAGTTGCGTCGGAGGCAGCAGCAGGCTCAACGTGGGAGGCATCATGGCTCGGGGCCATCAACATCAGGGGTGGAGGCATCGGCCGGAGGGCAGGAGAACCCTGGAATGGGAGTGGCTTCCGTGTGGGAGCGGTTGTGCCAGCGGATAGGTGCGGAGCGGCAGCGGGCAGAGGAGGAACGGCTCACGATGGTCAGGGCGGAGGACTCCATGCGGAGGGCGCTGAGGCGGGCTGAGTGCCTCGAGGGTCTTCGCAGGGAGTTTGAGCTTGACACTGCGTTATCCCTGCGGGACCTCGGGGCCAGGGAACATGCCCGCCTCCAAGCCATTGACCAGGAGTTCGATGATGCCCTGGCCCATGACAACAACCAGTGAGCCGTCCGAATAGCCCGCTGCCTTTGTATATAGTTGTATAGTTAGGGTTAGGTTTCCTTTGTTTTTTTGATTTTTTTTTGGTTGCGATTGGACAATGCACCACTTTTTTGTATATAGTTCACTTTTTAGTTAGTAGTCATAGTAAGGTTTAATTTGGTAGGGCTCATGGACCCAAGATGATCTTCTTCATTGGCTTATTTTAATTTTTCAGATTATTTTCTTGGACATTCATCTTGTTTTGTTTGATTTGCTTTGTGTTTTTTCTTATTTCATTTCCATTCTACTTGCTGTTAAATACATATTATTTTTTTAATCTTCAATGTGTCGTATCATCTCATTGCTTTCAGGCATGTCATGTTGGGTGTTTTGTCATTCACTTGCAGCCATTGTGTGTGACAGACATGTGCTCAATAGCATTATTTAAATTGGGGGTGTAACATGTAATTGCCTTTTATATGTGGGTGGGTGTGATAGTTGGTTTGGCCTTTTGGCAGGGGAGGATGGGCATTACGGACATGATTGGGGAATGTTGGGACCCAGGTGCAGGGGGGCATGGATTGGACATGGGTGGGGGCCTGCTGGCAGGTGCCCCACAGTGCTGGGGGGGTGGGGGTGGTGGGAGACATGAGTGGGGGCCTGGTGGAGTGTGCCCCTGGTGGCTGGGGGGTGGGGGTGGTGGGTGACATGAGTGGGGGCCTGGTGGAGGGTGCCCCTGGTGGCTTGGGGGTGGTGGGAGACATGAGTGGGGGCCTGGTGGAGGGTGACCCTGCACTGCTGGGGTGTGGGGGTGATGGGAGACATGAGTGGGGGCCTGGTGGAGGGTGCCCCTGGTGGCTGGGGGGTGGGGGTGGTGGGAGACATGAGTGGGGGCCTGGTGGAGGATGACCCTGGTGGCTGGGGGCTGGGGGTGGTGGGAGACATGAGTTGGACATGGGTGGGGGCCTGCTGGCAGGTACCCCACAGTGCTGGGGGTGGGGGTGGTGGGGGACATGAGTTGGACATGGGTGGGGGCCTGCTGGCAGGTGCCCCACAGTGCTGGGGGGTGGGGTGCAAGGGGACATGAGTTGGTGTTCATTAGTTCAAGGAGACATGTGCCTTTGCTGGGGGGCATGCCCATGGTGGGTGGGCTGCCTGCGGGACATGACCAGTGATGCAGGGTAGTCCCCTGTGGTGTGGGCTGCCTGCAGGGGCCGTGGAGGGTGTACAGGGTACACCTGGGAGGACCCACACTGTCAAATCACATGTGGAACTTCCCGCGCACCCCTGATATACACGCGCCCAGGCTATTCGCGTGTGGAACTTCCCGCGCACCCCTGTAATACACGCGCCCAGGCTATTCGCGTGTGGAACTTCCCGCGCACCCCTGAAATACACGCGCCCAGGCTATTCGCGTGTGGAACTTCCCGCGCACCCCTGAAATACACGCGCCCAGGCTATTCGCGTGTGGAACTTCCCGCGCACCCCTGAAATACACGCGCCCAGGCTATTCGCGTGTGGAACTTCCCGCGCACCCCTGAAATACACGCGCCCAGGCTATTCGCGTGTGGAACTTCCCGCGCACCCCTGTAATACACGCGCCCCCAGGCTATTCGCGTGTGGAACTTCCCGCGCACCCCTGAAATACACGCGCCCCCAGGCTATTCGCGTGTGGAACTTCCCGCGCACCCCTGAAATACACGCGGCCAGGCTATTCGCGTGTGGAACTTCCCGCGCACCCCTGTAATACACGCGCCCCCAGGCTATTCGCGTGTGGAACTTCCCGCGCACCCCTGAAATGCACGCGCCCCCAGGCTATTCGCGTGTGGAACTTCCCGCGCACCCCTGAAATACACGCGCCCAGGCTATTCGCGTGTGGAACTTCCCGCGCACCCCTGAAATACACGCGCCCAGGCTATTCGCGTGTGGAACTTCCCGCGCACCCCTGAAATACACGCGCCCAGGCTATTCGCGTGTGGAACTTCCCGCGCACCCCTGAAATACACGCGCACAGGCTATTCGCGTGTGGAACTTCCCGCGCACCCCTGAAATACACGCGCCCAGGCTATTCGCGTGTGGAATTTCCCGCGCACCCCTGAAATACACGCGCCCAGGCTATTCGCGTGTGGAACTTCCCGCGCACCCCTGAAATACACGCGCCCAGGCTATTCGCGTGTGCAACTTCACGCGCACCCCTGGAATACACGCGCCCCCAGGCTATTCGCGTGTGGAACTTCCCGCGCACCCCTGGATCTTCCCGCGCACCCCTGGAATACACGTAGCCTGCTCCCCCAGGCCCGATCGCGTGAGGAACTTCACGCGAACCCCTGTAATACACGTAGCCCGCTCCCCCAGGCCCGATCGCGTGAGGAACTTCACGCGAACCCCTGTAATACACGTAGCCCGCTCCCCCAGGCCCGATCGCGTGTGAAACTTCACGCGAACCCCTGATATACACGTAGCCCGCTCCCCCAGGCCCGATCGCGTGTGAAACTTCACGCGAACCCCTGTGATGCACGTACCCTGCTGAAATCGCGTGTTAGACTTCCCGCGCACCCCGGTATACACGCACACGTATTTTTTGTCAGCGGGTGTCCGTGTTTGTGGGTACCCCTTTGCACGTCATTTTTCCTGGAGGGCCACAGTATGGGACATTCATCATGGCAGTATATAGGTGCTATTTGTTGGCGCACCTTTTGGCGCACATTTCTTACAGCCGCAGAGACGCTACCGCCTGCTTTCTTGTGGCGGTCGTGTTTGTGCCTGTGCGCTGGTTTGAGCGTGCGCTTTTTTCCCCTATTCTATTCCATGAATACGTGTTGTAGGCGAGCGTGTGGGCGTTCCGCGCACTTGTGCCCTGTACTTCCCCCGTGACGCCCACGTTTTGGCAAGTTGTTCCCCATTCCGAGTGTTACGCCCGTGTTCCGCCTACTTTTGTTGCGTGCGCCGCGCTATGTGCGAATTTCGCTGTGGCCTGTGCGATTTTCGCTGTGACCTGGCGCACGCTGTTAGATGGCCTGTGCGCCAACGTGCGCCGCGCACTTTTTTATCGCACATCCGCTGGTTTTCTCGCGCACGGCCTTCCATGAATCGACGTGCGCTGCTTTTCGTGCGATTTTCGCAATTGCACTGCGATTTTCGCTATTCCACTGCGAATCGCACGTTTTTGCCCACTTGCGCCGCGCTAATTATTCCATGAATCGGCTCGTTAATCTCTCCAGTGTTGGGGATGCAGCTTCCCGGTGAAGGCAGCCCAACTCTGGAACTCACTACCTACTCCCTTGCGAGAGAATCAAACCTACTTAAAATTTCGCCAGAACATCATAAAAAGGTTTAACGACGCTGACAAATAATGCCTGCCACTTTCCCCTCAGCCTTTATAAGGCCGAGAGCACCCCTTCTAGGACCTACTATTATGACTATCTCACCATCTAGTCATGATACCTAGCCCCGCCTGATAATATGCCTCACTTTTGTACATAGGATGCATAACAGCATCAGCCTGAATTACTCCAGGTACACCTGAGTACCTGCTTTAGCCACTATCATGCGGTAAATAATATATTGTATATACACTTTTGTTATGTATAACCCTCTGTATACCTGTTTATGCTGTATGTAACCAAGCTGTAAGCCTTCTTATGCAATTCGCCCTAATACCCTCGGGTCTGGTGCACAATATAAGTAATAAAACAAACAAAACAAACAAATGTGATACAAATAATGTCAATTGAAGGATGATTTTTAAAATTCTGAAAACCAATGATTCCAGGCGTTTTTGGTATCTATATAGGCAACATCTTGCAGATGACAACTTTAATGAAGTCAATGGTATTACTGCTAAAGAATGGGTTGGGTATGTTCGTGGTTATTACAATGTGGGGAATAATGCTGATTGTCATCCTATTCCAGTGTCTGTGTCAGGCCATTCGAGAACCGTTCCTCTTGATGGGAAAGCCATTGTGAGGGTGATTATGAGACTTAAAGCATCCAGAGCACCTGGCCCTGACGGGCTTGCGATTGCTTGATTAAACGCAACTCGATGAAGTGGGCAACGTTGTTACTTAAACTATTTACTTCTATATGGGAAAGTGACATAATTCCTAAGAATTGGTGAATATCCTTTATAATCCGCATTTATAAAAGAGGAATACACCCCTGCCCTCTAGTTATAGACTTTTAGCCATGTCTGATAAATGTTGGAAGATTCTTAGCACATTGCTATTAAGGATCATTAATGTATGGATTAAGGAGAACAACATTATCCCATATCAGCAAACTGGTTCAGCAAACTGGTTTTAGGTTGGGTTATAGTACTCTCGATAGCATGTTTACTTTTAATTACCTTATATCCGATATCTCACGGTGCCCAGATAGTAGTCTATGTTTGTGGTTTATAGATCACAGTGGGGCTTTTGACTGTGTCAACCGTGAAAGACTTTGGCAGAAGCTTCAGGGATGGCGTATATGGCCTTTGGTATTGCATTTTGTTAGGGTGATGTACTCTGATACCTCGGTCTCTGTTTGTGTGGACAGGGGCGGATCCCTTACTGTTCCGGTGTACACAAAGGTTTAAAAAATGGCTGAGTAATTGCTCCATCCCTGTATAACATATATGTGGCCAACATGAATTTTAGCATGACTGGTATTAATAGCTCTCCCCCAAAATTGGGGGAGTAGGAATTAAATGTCTATCCTAAGTGCATGATATTGTTATTATAGATAAGACACCTATACGCTTACAAAGATTGTTGGATGCCTTGAGTGTTTATTAATGTCCTTGTCCTTAATAATAACAATACAAAGGTAATGATTTTCAGTGCTCAATCCAGAGACAAAGGAAGAATATCTTACACGTGGAAGATCAATAATGAACTTTTGGAGGTGGTGTATACTTATCCCTACCTGGGCCTGCCTATTGTTAACCATCCATATATGGTGTTGTATGACAATATGTTCTCAGGTAAAATGCTGAATAGATTGCGAACAGAGGTGGCTACTCAATTGAAGGGTTTTTACAATTCTATTAATATAGCATCATTCTGGGTGCCGTCTATGCTTTTGAGATTTTTGGCAAGAAATATGTTAAATGGCTTGACAAACTTGAAGGGGGATTATGGAGACCAGCACTTATGCTCCACAGTGTGGCCCGGTTGTAGCTATTAGGTGTGAGCTGGGAATTGTTTTGTTACCTACATTGAGGAAAATTTGATGTATTAAGTTATATAATAAAATAATGAGAACAACCAGAACGTGAAAGTCTTTTTGGTATTATTGCCAATGCCACACGCTTGGGACAGAAGAATATCCTGATGGGAAAGTTGCAATCGACTGTGAATGCGTTCCTTCGAAATATTGATTTGGATGCTCTTCTGTATGATAATGAGGACCCTTGTTTTAATTCGCAAATGAAAAAGAAAGCTGCTGAATGGGATATGATACATTATTTGAATTATTTAAGTACAAAACTACGTTTTTTACACTAGCAAAGTTTAAATATAGGAAAACCATGTCATTATTTAACAAAGTATTGGAATTATGATTTTAAAAGATGTATTACCACTGAGTGGTTGCCACGGTTGCAGTTCTAAACTTGTCATTATGCTTGGTAGGGTTGTTATTCGCTAGGGGTGTCCTATGGTAGTGGTTGAGAACGGCTGGTAGGTGGCAAGTCGGCAGGATTGAGCGGAAGTCTGGAAGTTGTCGTGGCATGGATATGGTTTGGGAAAATCTGATGCTAGGCTATATCTTTAGCTATTAAATAGGCACGCACATTAAACCAAAAATGTAGAGTAAAACAAACCATGTTTTGTCATGCCTGGATATCGGGTACTCTTCCTATTAAATTGATACAAAAGGTGCAAATAATTATAACCTGGCACTTTTGTAGCCTCACACACTACATACATGAACACAGTTTTGTGCTGGAAAATGTACATTTCTATGACCGAACATTTTCTATCTCATGCTGTAATATCTTGGAGTGTCTGTCTGTTGCTTCTCAAAGCTAGGTTGGTTCTCAATACATACCCTAGTAATAGAAATAATAAATCTGACTGCATTCTGCAAAAAGAAAATACTGCACCCGGACTACATGTTATAAAAATATTCAGAACTTCAAAAAAGAAACCATAAACTCCAACAACCCTAACACAAACCTAACACAAAGAACTTGACTGTAAATAAATTACCTAGCAATAACTTCCATATAGGTAACAGGGGCAGCAGGGATGTACCAACCACACAATTGTGGGCCAGCATAAAACAACAACAGCACACCCTAATGTAGAGGAGCAGTTACATGCCTCTGCAGGACACCCCTGCTCCCTACCTCCTATATGTGAGAAGTCTGAGATTGTGCCTTGTTTGACACCAGCAGTTGTGCCAATACCGCAGCATATACTCGAAGGAAGATACCCATTGAGACAACCATATCGAATGTATCCCCGAAGAGATGACAATCTGAGGGAAGAACTCCCTTTAGGAATGTGAAAAAGAGAAAAAAGAGAAGACAGTGATGTGACACAAGACATGTGTGATGTCCCGGGATATTGGTTGAAGAGGATGCATGGATTTTCCTGAAACTAATGACGAAGTAAAGAGTTGAGTGAACTTTTAAATACAACCTTCATTAAGTGTATGGACGCTGAAATGCAAAGTAGATAAGTCATCATAGAAGCTGGCTATGCATAGTGAATAAAATGCTGGCAGAGCCACCATTGTACAGGAGCTGGACATCGGTGTCATGAATTTAGTAAGCCAGGACCGATGAAGAGAAAAGGTGCGAATTCTGTTGCAGCAAGAATAAGCTGAAATTGGGGAGATGCATGGTGAGGCTGTCTGGCCTGGTATCAAAACTAAAGCATCCAAGGTTGGTTATCTATTCCTGAAAGGAGTGAACGAACAAAGGATGAATCCTCATCCAAGGTGTCAGGTCTTATTCATTTAAGATATTTAAAAATCTGCAAAATGGACCAAATCGTGGTCTCTTGTCATGTGAGCCAAGGATGAAAATTAACTCGAACTTGGAGTCCTAGAACAACGATAGTGAGTGCTCTCACTCCCATGTATTTTCAAAGACAAGGATACTTTGCAAGGCCAAGTTCAAAGACAATCTTCATGGCAGAAGGCTTGGGTGATGAGAGATGTTGGGCTAATGGGTGGGGAGACAGAGTCAGGTCCACCTCCTTGCACCTGGGTCTGGGCTTACGTGCTGCTTAGTGAACCGAAAGTTTCAGACATGGCACAAGCATGCCAACCAATTGTAGAGGTCCATAAAATGAAGTACGTTATAGTTTGAAGACCAAATGAAAACCGTGTACTTAATGATTTTAAAGATGACATGTTTTAGAGGTATGCATGCATTGTCCACCTGACAGCGGGATGCCAATCACAACCCTAGGTCCTATGTAATGTATACTGAGAGGCTCCCCTTAAGCCTATCACAATCCCTAGTAGGTTTTCTATTATTTGCCACGTAGTATGAGGTTACCTCTGATGTATTTTTAGTATAAAGTCTATGTTTTGTGAAAAGATTGCTGAGAGAAAATTGCGTGAACATCCGTTGATGTTCGTTGTAACTCCCTGTTTTAGATAATTGTTAATAAAAGAGTATCTTTGCCATCTTCCTGAGTTGGTTCAGTTATTTTGACTCAGAGTTGTTCTGTGAACCCATCCATTGCATGCACGTTCCTAAAGGGCCCTAAGCTCCCGTGGTGGCAGTGCGGATGCTTTAAAAAGATAAAAACTAGTTTGTCTTCAGTATTTCGGACAATCAAGCATCCTCCATCATTAGCTGGAAGATTGTGGGGTCTCTTGTGGAGACTGGTCCATAGAAATAAACTTGCAAGAAGAACCGAGGTATTGGGGAGGTCCCCCTTTGTCGAACTCCCACGGGCGCTCTGCGGCAGAAGGCAAAATGGTCAGACTGGAGGAGGAGTTGATACCGAAGGCCTCCAGTCCATTAAGGAATGGTTAGTAGACTAAGGATAATGGAAAATAAGGGGACAGGATTGTGATCATTTGTGAGTAACGGGAAATATTGTGAAGAGAAGAGGTAGAGCCTAGAATTCCTAACTCAAAAGAGTAGGAGACTCATCAATCTCCAATGGGAGCGGAGTGAAATATATCATGCGTAATCAGGATTACGTAAGGTGATGTTTCAAACCCTGTATAGGGTATGAATAAAGGCGAGAGATAAGGTGATCACTGTGTTTATAAATGTGTAATGTTTGACTTGTCTGATTGTTGTTTGCTGAGTAAACTATCACAAAGCGATAGAATTGTGGAATAGAGTTGAGGAGCAGCAGTGATTAAGAATATTAAAGCGATTGGTGCCAATCAAGAGAATAGATACGCCAATCAAAAGTATAGACAGTCTGCTGAAATGAGAGGTTTGAGCAGCGATTGATGGTGCTTGCCCATATTTGTTGTTTTCAAAAACATTAAAAAGTGGTGATTTAAGCAAAGGTATAACGTTTATTTAACAGTCTGGTAAGTATTGACAGTCAATTGAGACTTGTCATTATGGGGATACTCCTCTCATGCACCTATGTAAAACACTAAAATGTTCATGCCGTGTCCACAAAGATGATCATTGTCAAAAACGGTATTACAGCACATGACCATATACTTGCACACGGCATACACAGGGAAGACATTTGAGAAAAGATTTGTGATTTTAGTGCTCTGGAAAATGTACCAAGAGGAAAGAGAAGACCTGCCACCTGAGGAGTGGATGCTTAGTCAGCATAAAGGGGAAGGCATTGAGCCCTCAGTCCCCTTACTTCACCTGAAGTAAAGGGTGTTACTATGGGAGAAATAGGGGTGTATTATTTAAAGGAGTTGAAAGCATCAACGGGGTATAGCAATCCAATATATGAACCCCCCGCTTACAGTAGTGACGATAGTCCGGAGGAGAATAAAAGGAAGGAAGTGATTTATAAGACCATACAAGACAAGGAAGACAAGAGTGAGTAGTCAAAATTATCAACAGAGATAGAAAGGGAGATTAAGAGATGGAAAGGAAAGAAACATATGGCTGACGAGATAGCTCTTGTGTAGAAAAAAAAATGGATGGGAGGACAACTATGACTCAAAATAGATGGGAAAAGTATCGAGGAAGTTAGGCAAAGAGAAGATAAGGATGAACAAGAAAGAAAAGCTAAGGAACAAGAGAATAGATTGAAAGAGGATGAGCAGAAAAGGAAAAGCAGGGAGCGATGAGAGCAGATATCAGGAGGAGCAAGAGAATAAAGAAGTCCAGGCAGAAGAACAAAGGTAGTATGACAATAGACAGAGAGCGATAGAAGAAAAGGATGGAAAGGAAAGAAAGAGAGAGGAGGAAGAAGAACAAGGATTAAGAGATAAAAGATTACAGAGAGAAAGGGAAGAAGAGAAGAGAAGGAGAGGAGAAGAACTAAGGCAAGAGGAAGAAAGAATTAGAAGGGATGCGAGCAAGTGAAGAGAAGTAGACAAAAAAATAGAACGGAAAAGGGGACAGAGAGGTCTCGATGCCAGTCTCATTTGTAATGAACAAATGAGGCAGAGCACAGAAATACGATGGGACAGAGTGGAAGAGATTCTTCCAATAAAGGAAGTAACGCCAGCAGTATTTAGAGTAGCACTAGGAGAAGAAAGATTTGATGCGGAAAGCATTGAAGAAGGGATCGATAAGGTCTATCAACAATCAAGGCGAGATAGTGAGTATGGAACCAGAGGGAATAGTGATCGATCCCCAGTACCTCAATCACAAAGTGAGGAGGGAAACCTTTTCAGTAACGAACGTCGAGCATTATCTTGAGAAGAATGAATTTGGATGAGGGTGAAGGGGATGATAGTCACACTAGTTGGGGACTAGACATGACAGATGAATATAGAGAGTCCGGTTTTGGGTCTGAAGGAGGGAGCGCGTGCCTCCCTGAAGGAAGCCTGCAAATGGATAAGGAAGTAAGATGTCTGATCTGGGATAACCTAAAGATAGAACACCAGATCCTATAGCATATCTTGAGCAACCCCGAGGACAATCACAAAGTGAGAAGGGAGAGTCGCCACCATATGTGAGCAGGTTAAGGTCATTACCCAGAAGGAGACAGACAGGGACGATTATCCCTGCCATGGATAGGCTAACAGTGGGATCTGACTACGGGATGGGGTTTACCCAGTTTCCCTTGTTAGAAAAAGGGGGACCAAGACTGCAATATATTCCATGGCCACAGATGGACAAGGATACCTTAAGTTACAAGCACCCTAGTTTGACTTCTGGCACTGGGAATTGCATATACGAATTAGAAAAAATGACACAAAGAAATACGGTGGCGATAGGGGACATAAAAGGTCTCCTGACAGCCATTCTTGGAGAGAGGGCTGATGACATATGGAGGAGAGCGGGATATTCAAGTGTGACTGCACAAAACACAGCGCATGATGGAGCGCTGTTTAATAATTGTAGAGCGGATGTTTGGAGGGCACTCAGGGTACAGTATCCTGACACATAAGATATAGATGCAATTATGACATATAAGATGAAGGAAGATGAAGATCCTATTACTTACATTCAAGATATTCAGGAGAAATGGCAGCTTGAAACCCGCGAGCTGTGAGAAAAGACAGTGGCCTTGTTTTACCATATTTTTACCAAAAACAAGTAGGGATGAGGCAAAGCCATGGGCGGAGATACAATTGATGATAGTGCACCATTGTCGGCTATCACAAGAGAAAACTAAGAAGAAAGATGAGAATAGGAAAATCAAGGAAGCCAAGTTAGTTCAGAAAAAATTGTCAAACTCTGCCATAGAAGGGGCAGTATTGACAAATGGAGTAGGATTGGGAATGCAGGAGGCAATGGGTGCATCACAGGCAAATAATCTGCACCCAATGGACCAAGGTGGATATGGGTTTACACCACGAGGCAGAGGTATGGGTTACAGAGAAAGAGGAGGTGGATTTCAAAATAATCAAGGTGGGTTTCAAGGTACACAGAATGAAAACCAGAGTGCTCATGGAGGATATAACCAAGGAGGGACTAATAAGAGAGTTCCTCCAGTATGTTGGAATTGTGGAATGACAGGACATATTGTACGCGTATGTTGGAGCAAAGGGAATGTACAGTTTTCAATAGGGGGGACAACTTATCCTCCACCATATAGTGCACAGACCGGTGACAGGTGCCTCGAGTACAGCAGGAACAACAGCATGGGCGAGTGCAAATAAATCTGCCACAAGGGCATTCACAACAAGCCCCTATGCAGACACAACAGTATGCAAACACAGGACAAGTATTGACGGCCAGAATAGGAAGTGTCACTGTGGTAGGAGAAAATCCTTCAACAGGGACGGAGATGAGCCTGTATCCAAAATAGGACAGCTCGTAGGGTGACTTGATGTGTTCAGTACTATCGGTGACACCAGACCCCCAAGAGGAACCAAGGTTCGATGTGACGATAGGAGGAATATCTTTTTCCTTTCTTGTAGACACTGGAGCAACTCGTTTGTGTATATGAGAGGGAAAATGTCCAATGACAGGTATTGCAATGAATGGTCAAGGATTCTCTGGAGCTACAAGTCAAGTTCCTTTTATTGATAAATTACCAGTCTCTATAGGAGAATGTGACATGTCCGTTCCCCTGTTATATTCATGACAGACACTGGTTAATATTCTAGGAAGAGATTTAATGACGAAACGTAATATGACAATTTAATTTACTGATCAAGGAATAGTGTGCTCCACTCCAGGAATACACTATTTAAACATGGGAGAGTTTATACTGCCGTTCACAGGGCAAGTGGCTGTGCGAGGCATTCCGGTAGATCCAGAGATATATGGAGTGAGTATTTTATTGACCTAGCTGTCTGGCCTGGTGGGAAAGACTGTGAGAATACCTGATGAGTTTCTGTTCAGACCGCAGACACCTATGGATGAGGAAGGTGGACAGACTATTCCTATAGAATTGGAAACAGCCCTAGTACAAAAGGAAATGGCGATGTTCGAAAGAGATAGACGATGAGGGTAGACCATGGGGAACAGTGATAGCTCTTGAGGAAGGGTATAGATTGACAGAAATAACCAATGACGATATGTTCAGGGAAGACCGAATAGATGACAAAGTGGTGTTCTTCAGGAGTATTACATACTGGATAAGGACAGAGAAAAGGGAAGTCCCACAGCGAATGGCAATAATGCTGCAAAGACAAGCATTTTTTCAGGAAGACTTGGAAAAGGTGACAAGTGCCTTATGGACTACAAGCCTGTATGACGTAGGTTTATTGAAAGGGATAGGAGAGGTTAAGATAAAGCTTAAGCCAGGAGCGATTTTTCCTAGAGAAAAACAGTACCCCATGTCTCAAGAAGCTGATGAGGGTATATTTCAGACTATTTCAGCACTGATGAATCAGGTAATTCTGGTACCATAAGAATCATTGTGTAATACTGCAGTGTATCCGATTAAAACATCTAAGCAGTATCCCAGTGGAAGCTCGATATTTTACGGTGATCGATTTGAAAATCCTGTTGCACAAGGACTCACAAGACTTGACTTCATGTACGTTTCACCAAAAAAAACTAAAACATACTCGTTTGCATCAAGGGTACTGTGAGTCACCATCGATCTTTAACAGAGTACTACAGATGTA
This sequence comes from Ambystoma mexicanum, assembly GCF_040938575.1. Lineage (NCBI taxonomy): Eukaryota > Metazoa > Chordata > Amphibia > Caudata > Ambystomatidae > Ambystoma > Ambystoma mexicanum. Next base: position 1,316,131,832 of record NC_090924.1, read on the forward strand.
TTTAAGTAATATTGATCTCAGTGCAGTGATAGAATATGTAAATGACATCTTGATTTGTAGCACCGCAGAAGATGAGTGCAGACAGGATTCTGTTCAGTTGATTACTGTTTTAGCAGACAAGGGATATAAAGTAGACAAGGATAAGTTAAAATACTGTCAAGAAGAGGTGTTATATATAGGTCAGTTCATTTCGCAAGAAGGAAAGAAAGTGACACCTGAAAGAGCTGAGGCGATTATGAAAACCTCAAAACCAAACACAGTGAGGATGATGCAACAGTTTTTGGGCTTGTGCAACTATGTTAGAGTCTGGGTGTTTGATTATAGCACATACACAAGACCACTTCTGCAAGCATTAAAGAAAGCGCAAGTGGGTAAAATAAAAATAGAATTGACTGAAAAAATGGAGGAAGGATTTGAGGAGTTGAAAAAAGCAATTTGTACAGCCCCTGTTTTAGGAATTACCAATTATGCTGAGGAATGCTATTTGTTTTCACACGCAGATGGGTCATGAAAGCAGTGCTTACACAGAGAACCACATTGGGGTAAAAACCTTACAGTGGAATTTGGCATGTTACACTGGAATTTTAGACCCAGTTATGAGAGGACACTTTCCTTCTGAACAATCTTTGGCAGCTGCCATGTTCGCGATTGAGAAGTCTACAAGTATTGTTATGGGCTGCTCTATGACCCTCCTTTTATGGATCATGCTCTATTTGCATTTTAGAGAAGCCCAATGGCACATTGACATCCCAAAGAGCTTCAGTTTATGAGGTAATGATTTCTAACCCAGCGATTAAGATCGTAAGATGTAAAATAGTGAATCCTATCGCATTTATAGCTGAACCAGTAGAAGAAGGCGATCATGTGCATGACTGGGCTAATTATGTTGAATTTTATGATGATATACCCTGTGTCAAGGAAAATGCTTTAGAAGGAGTCGAGATTCTCTTTATTGATGGTTCTTCAAAAATTGATCAGACTAGTGGGGAAAGGCATTCAGGCGCTGCAGTAATAAGACATAGGTTAAATGGAGAATTTGAAGTAGCGGCTTGTGCAAGACTACCGCCTCACTTTTCAGCACAATTATTTTCACTTATCGTCGCACTTGAAAAACAAGAAGAGCAGGAAGTGATGGTATACAGTGTCTCTGCCTATGTGATGTCAACCGTATACGCAGGTTTGGCACGTTGGAAAAGGAGGGGCTACATCCGCACAGACGGCACTCCAGTGCAGCATGCATCTTTATTGGATAGGCTCATTAAAACTCCCAGTGGCCATAGCAGTTGTTAAATGCACAGCACATACTAATCAAACAGATGTTATCTCTTGCGGCAATGAAGCCGCAGACAAAGAAGGCAAAGGGTTGCTAATTCACAGAAATGTTGAGCTTTGATACTGAGAATATTAAGGAAAAAGTAGTTACAACCATGTTAATGCAAGAGAGGTTTAATACATTTTTGATAACCCAACTACGAGAGATTCAAGGAAGCACACCACAGGGAGAGCAAGAATTATGGAAATTAAGGGGGTGTTCTTTATGCCCTACAGAAGTATTATGGCGATAGGACAGCACTGGAAAGCCAGTGATCCTAGTAACGTTATTGAACAGCTGCATTACCCTGCGCATGTGACTAGAGAAAGTCTTGCTGCCAATATTGTAGAAGACTGGTTTATTCCTAATTTGTGGGAACACGTTGCACACTATTTATGGTGAACTGCATTGTGTGTCAAAAGTTTACTGCTGGGCATACACTGAGAATGATCACAGGGGTAATATTGCAACCGAATGGTCTATTTCAGCATTTACATATTGACTATGTGCTGCAGGTTTGTAATGAGTATAGCTATCTATTGGTGGTGTGTCCATTCTCTAAGTGGATCAAAGCAGGTCTGTGTACACACCCTGATGCCACTTGCACAGTGAAGTTTTTAATGTGCAAAGTTTTCCAAAGGTGGGATGTAGGTGAGGTGCTGAGATCTGATAATGGGCCGCATCATGTCAATGAACTATTCGAACAGATAGGACTTCAATTAAATATAAAGCACAAGTTTTCTTCTGCTTATCACCCGCAAGCAAACGGATATGTGAGAGACCCAATGGCCTCCTCAAAGAAAGGATTGTCAAGATCAAAATGACTTTGAAAAAGGGATGGCTGTATTGCCTATCCTTAGCCTTATATGCCCTTTGGAATCAGTCAGGATCAGACCACCACTGCACCCCACATGAGCTAGTTGCAGGGCGTAGAATGAGAACACCACTTCATCTCCATCTGGGAGTAGGAGGATGCCAAGAGCATAGTGAAAAGTTAATGTGATGAAATGCACGATTATTATATTTATGACTTCTAGCATTTCATTAATTTCAGATCAAGTCAAGCACTGGGGGGTCGATCTAAGAACACAGAAGAAGATCATTCAAAAACCAACTGAGCAAACTGTTACCACCACCTAAGTAATATGTTGGGGACTTAGTCCTAATTAAACATTTTACCAGAAAGTGGCATGAGCCACATTTCTATGGCCCCTTCTGTGTTGAAGAAGTGTCCCCTTCTGCTGTCAAAATACATGGAAGAAGAGCTCGGCTGCACCTGGGTGATGTGAAGATCTATAAAGGAAAGACCTGCCCTCCCACCGTTGCTGATCCAGAAGCAAGACAAGAAAAAGAATTTCAGCGTGTGCAGACTCGATCAATGACAAAGAAGAAGGATGATAAAACAACAAGTGATTATTAGAGATTTTATATTGGACTGGAATTCAATGGACACTACTTATAGATATTTTAGCAGGGAGTGAAAAGACTTGCAGAGAATTCTAGGAATTTTGAAATTAACTTTTAGAAATAAATATTGAAGCATCAGAGTTATGTCTAAATGTCAGTTCTTGATCAGAAATTGGAAACAAGATCAGTACCCGGATTCATTTTGGTTAGAGTATCTCTTTTAAGTAATTAAACATATGGTACCGGCCAATAGTGACGTTCATCAGCTTGTGCTAGCTGTTTTTGTGTTCATACTTCGATCTTACTCTGCTCTTGTTAGAAGAGATGTTAATATTCACACTTGCTTATATGATCCTAAAAATGGCCCAGTGATAAGAAGGCTACTTATTGCTATAATTGAACAGATTTTACAGTTACAAACATAAAGAAATGTGATGATTGTATTAAAGTAGAAAGTGGCAGATGAACAAGTGCAAAGAGTAGTAAGATATGATATTTTATAACGCACTTAATACCCAGAGGTTTCTAAGCACAGACCCGGGGATCGAACCTGTGTTGCTCTGTGTCATCTTGCTTCTAAGGCAAGCACGTTGCACCTGAGCTATCCTAACGAGACCTCTAGGATGGCGTGAGAGATGGATGCCTATGTACTTATGCATAATATATGCTTGCATGATTCTTCTCTTTGTCTTCTTGCTCTTCATCTTTCACAGTCTCTATCGTGTTAGTACTTCCGGTGAAGGAGATGTCCCTATGGTTCTCCCTACTATGAAAACTGCTTTCGATTGACTCCATGAATATTACACAACTTTTGGGAGATACAAAATAGATGCAAAGGAAGGTAGTAAAGGGATAAATACCTATCCAGATAACACAGCACACTTGGGGAATAACATGTGGTACCAGCACATGAGAACAGTGAGGGAGAAAGAATCTAAGGAGTCATGCTACGTCTGCTCTCTCACCCCCTATGCCATGAATGCAGTACACATGTTCATTTCCAGAGAGGTTCCAGAGCATGATGCCAGGTGCCTCAGTCATCTTGCAACATGTACAACCCTAGGACAACTCCAGGGAAGCTGGGCAACTTTGCGATGGAGATCGAAATGGTTGTTTCCATAACAGTATGACAACATGAAGACTTTACAAATGGAAAAGGAATCCGGATGGAAGAGCATGATGCTTGTGTATCCTGCAGCAGGACAGGAGGAGGTGATCATTGAAAGGATGAAGATAATGAACTGCCCTGATGTGACAGAAATAGCTGGATCACTTGGATGTTGGGAACAAACTCAATTTTTTTGATCCATGAAGGAATGATGTCCTGTGCAGCTGACCTGCTGAAAACAGAATACCTACAAGAAGTGCAAAGAGTGAATGATGGGTGTTTAAAGGCATGGGCTAATCACGGCAAACTACTGACATGAGTAGTAGATGAATCAGGCCCATTCGTTGTAATCCCGTTGGCTAATGTGGTACTGTGCTTCCGAAGACATGGAAAGAACCATGTAGGATATAACAAAGAATACAAAACCTCAATTGACATTCCCAGGATGGGAGAACAGACAACGTCCTTATGGACCGATATTGGGCTTGTGGATCTAGAGCTTACATAAGGTTGCCCAAGGATTGGGGCGCAGTGTGTTCTTTGGTACTCATTCATGTTCCAGCATTAGTGATTTGGCAAAGCGACCTGAACATTGGTGAATTTCCAAAAGTGGATGACAATTTGAGAAAAAGAAGATCATTTGAACTTCTCAGTTCGACAAGAAGAGAGAATTATTTCTCAGCCAAATCAATAACTCCATTCCTACTGAACACAGGTTGTTCAGTAAGACTGCCACAATATTTACGACTATATTCATGCCTGGGATCCAAACAGTAGCACATGCTAAATGGCTACAGATCCCCAGATGGGAGCTTCTGCAGACAATCAATGCTACCATAAAGGGATTCAACGCTATAAAGGAAGAACTGAGGGCCATATGACTGATGACTCTCCAGAATAGATATGTTCTAGATATGATCACAGCGATGGAAGGAGGAGTTTGTGCCAAAATTGGGGATCATGTTGCAGGTTCATACCTTCTCATGATGAAGAAAATGGAACCTTGACAGAGGCAATAACTTTGTTGACAGACCTGCACAACAAGATCAAAGATGAGACAGATGACATTGAAGATGACAGTTGGTTTGCCTCCCTGTTCTCATGGATTCCACAGTGGTTGGCAAGTTATATTAGTGCTAGCGATTTTTGTATTATGTGTAATCAGGATAGTGATTGCCCAAAGCACGAAAACAGCAAAGAAGGTGGTAGGAATTAAGCTCATGATCAATGTCGAATCTGGACTTTGACCCAAGGAGCTGACTGATGAAGCTTTCAGAAAATATACAGAGGCCAGTATCGTAGGACCTGAAGGAATGAAGTTCCTGTATCAAAAGAATCATAAGAAGTACGTGGAACGATAGGGCTATTGTAATTCGAATGGACAATGTAACTACATGACCTGGAGTGTAGATGAACATGTCAAATCAGACGGCACGCTGAGGGGGGTGATGAAGATATGGACGCCAAAGAAACACTTCTTCAAGAGAAAATTCCAGGATGTGGAAACAATTGAAGAGGTGGTCGAGGACTTGACCAGAGGGGGGAATGTAGAGGATCAGTTATATGCCTCAGCAGGAAATCCCGGCCCCCCACCTCCTAAATGTTGGAAGTCTGAGATAGTGCCATGTTTGACACCAGCAGTTGTGCCAATACTGCAGCGTATATTCGAAAGAAGATACCCATTGAGACAGCCCTATTGAATGTATCCCCAAAGAGACGACAATCTGAGGGAGGAACTCCCTGAAGGAATATGAAAAAGAGCAAAAAGAGAAGATAGTGATGTCACACGAGACATGTGTGACATCCCGGGATATTGGCGGAAGAGGATGTATGAATTTTACAGAAAATAATGACAAAATAAATAGTCAAGGGAACTTTTAAATACAAAAAAGAAGATTACATGTGCATGATGTGCTACAGAGAATAAAACATTCAATAAGTGTACAGATGCTGAAATGCAAAGTAGATTAAGTCATCATAGAAGCTGGCTATACGTAGTGAATAGAATGCAGGCGGAGCTGCCATTGTACAGGAGCTGGATATCAGTGTTATGAATTTAGTAAGCCAGGACCCATGAAGAGAAAAGTTGAGAATTGTGTTGCAGCAAGAATAAGCTGAAATCATGAAGCTGCATGGTGAGGCTGTCTGGCCTGTTATCAAAACTAAAGCAGCCAAGGTTGGTTATCTATTCTTGAAAGGAGTGACCAAACAGAGGATGAATCATCTCTTGTTAAGGTGCAAAGAAAGAACACCAAGGGGCCAACTTTTATTCATTTAAGAAATTTAGAAACCTGCAAAATTGACCAAATCGTGATCTCCTGTCACGTGAGCCAAGGATGAAAATAGAGTAGAACTTGGAGTCCTAGAACAATGATAGGCAGTGCTCGCACTCCTATGTATTCTCAGAGACAAGGATACTTTGCAAGGCCAAGTTCAAAGACAATTTTCATGGCAGAAGGCTTGGGTGATGAGAGAAGTTGGGCTAATTGGCTGGGGAGACAGAGTCAGGTCCACCTCCTTGCAACTGGGTCTGGGTGTACGTTCTGCTAAGTGAACCGAATGTTCCATACATGGCACAAGCGTGCCAACTAATTGTAGAGGCCCGTATAATGAAGGACCTTGTAGTTTGAAGACCAATTGAAAACCGTGTACTTAATTATTTTAAAGATCACATGTTTTAGAGGTAGGCATGTATTGTCCACCTGACATTGGGCAGCCAATCACAATCCTAGGTCCTATTTAATGCATACTAAGATGTTCCCCTTATGCCTATCACAAACCCTGGCAGGTTTTCTATTATTTGCCAGATCGTATGACATTACCTCTGATGTATTTGTAGTATAAAGTTTATTGAAAAGATTGCAGAGAGAACATTTTTAGCGAACGTCCGTTGATGTTCCTTGTAAATCCCTGTTTTAGATCATTGTTAATACAACAGTATCTTTGCCATCTTCCTGATTTAGTTTGGTTTTTTGGACTCAGAATTAGTCTATGAACCCATGCATTGCATGCACGTTCCTAAAGGGCCCTAAAATCCCTTTGATACCACAGACAACGTGAACCCCAGCAATATTTTTTTTTCCTGGGGAGGCCGGTCCTCTCCAACCCAGCCTCTGAAAAGTGCTTGGCCCTTTCCTTTTCTCACTCTACACTTCCCTCCTTGCCCCTGTTATCTCCTCGTTCGGCATTTCCCACCATTTCTATGCTGACGATACTCAGCTCTTCCTTGCCTTCTCTTCCTTCTCTAACAACCTCCCCCTGAAACTCTCTTCCTGTCTTACTGCCATAAAAAACTGGATGTCTGCCCACTTTCTTTCCCTCAACACTGACAAGACTGAAGTCGTATTCTTCCCCTCCAACTCTCTTCCCCCTCCCTCTCCTCCACCTTTCATTCACTTTCCTCCTTCTAATCTCTGTATCTCTGTCCACGCTCGCAACCTAGGCATTCACTTTGACTCCTCTCTCTCTTTTTCTCACCATATCTCTCTCACCTCTCGTGCCTGTCACTACCACCTCTTTAATATTCGCAAAGTCCGCCCCTCTCTCACTTTCCATGCTAGTAAACTTGTAATCTCCTCCCTTATCTTCTCTCGCCTCTTCTACTGCTCCTCCTTACTCTTTGGACTACCTACTTCTCATCTCGCCTCCCTCAAAACTATCTACCATTCTTCCGTCCGTACCCTCTGTCTCCTTACCTCCTGTGACTCCATCTCTGCTTCCCTTTCCTCCCTTGGCTGGCTTCCCTTTCACTCCCAACTTAAATTTAATTTTCTCTGATTAGTCTTTAAATCTGTCCATGTCTTGCTCCCCCTTATCTCTCCTCCCTCCTCTCTTTCTACACTCCCTCCCGCTCCCTTTGTTCTGCTGACCACTTCCTTCTCACTGTTCCTCCATCCCCTTGTGCCCCTTCCCGTTTCCGCTCTTTCCAGCTCCTAGCCCCACTGCACTGGAACTCCTTACCTCTCTCAATCCGCTCTTTTCCTACCTTCTCCTCATTCCGCACTTCCCTTAAATTTCTCCTTCTCTATTCCCCCATGAAACCCCTTCCCCCTTCTTGCTCCCCCTCCTTCCTTTATCTTTATCCCCTTGATCATCTCCCTCCCCTCCCCCACCACCCCACTCTCACCCCTTTCTCCCCTTCCGTTACACTCCTCCTTCTCCTCCTCACCCCTCCCTCTCCCTCTCAGTCCTACTGCACTACTCTCCCTCTTCCCTTCAGTTCAATTGCTCTTCTTACTGTTTTGTTGGACTGATTCATAATTGTAATTTGCTTCTACTGTTATAATGTTATATGTATCAAGTTGTTGAAATGTTCCGCGTTTTGGAGTAAAGCGCTATATAAACAAATTAAAAACAAATACAAATACAAATATGACATCTTTGGATAAGCAGCTGACAACAAAATATTGAGAAAAAATGACTTTTAACACCCGAAAACGACATAGAGTAAGTTATAAGTATGTATTTACAGAAACATTAACCAAACCTGGCGAAAGCGTCATCAAAGCCCAGCCCAAAAGCACCAAAATGAGTGCAACCGTGTATAGTAACTTCTCTATTTAGACAAACAATGATAATAAAATCCACAGTGCATTCAACTCTAAAAGACATAGGTTCTGTTTATTTACAGTGATACCACAAAAGGAAATGACCAGGCTGCATCATTAAAACAATTAACACAAAAACGTCATTGCAATCACCTTTATAAGTAATCATTAAAAATTAACATTTTAACGTTATTTTCAAGCTAAAGTCTACCAATTTCCTAAAACAAAATTATGTGCTATATAATATCTAAAAAACAAGTAATGATTGATAATATTAAAAGTAACAAGACTCAATATAAACGAGTGTTAGTGCAACACGAAGTTTACATTGTTAGCAAAGGAAACAACTACTGAGATGAAAACATGTAACAACACATACAATATTAACAGGTTTAACTTGACTCTAAATGTATTTACAAGCTACAAGCCAATCATCCCAACATCCTGATGAACACTGTGACTACCTTACAAGTTACAATAGATGGTAAGTCATCTTTTTAGAGACAACAAAAAAGGAAGACCCCTATACATGTTCAATTAATAATATCTTTCTCAATGTGCCACATTACATTGTTATACCCCACCCCATAGCAAAGGTAGACAGAGTGGCATTTTGAGGACAACCAAAGTCCACAAGGTACACCATGCCGATGACACCGGTTAGTAAACTGTTAGCCAGCTTATCTAACCTAGCACGTTTTGAAAATCTCAAAAAGACTGAATCAAGCAATTTTATTTTGCCATCTAACCATAACATCAGAGCTGAGTGTGTACACAACTAGGCGTGGTTTATTAAAATGATATAACTATTTATAATGCATGCTACAACAGTAAAAGCAAACTGCATGTGTACATTGATTTAAAGAACCATTTTCACATGTGCACCACACCAGCACCTCCATTCTAAAATCCAGCTCTCTGAACCACAAACAACAATTTCTTCAGGAACAAATGAAGCTGAAAATATGACATTACAATCTATGAAACACTTCCTAGTGCAAATAATAATTAGTTGCCTAAAATAAAAATGTTATTAATCATCAAAAACAACGAAAAGTCAGAATAACAAGATTGTTAGCAATAAGTATTTAATCTGTGGATAAAGTCTTAGTAGTTATTGAAATAAATGTACAATAACATTTTTATTATAAACGGGAAGGAACAATGTTCTTTTGATCACAAAAGAATGTACAGTAGATATGAAATCAGATTTGGCAGGAAGCAGTGAGATTCTTACAATGGAGTGAGTTTGAGGGAATTTCTCATGAGGTTGTGAAAGGGAGTGAATGGAACAGTCAACAGGGACAATACATGGATGGACTTCCAAAGATTAAGGACAACCAACATCAGACATTTTAAGTGCAGGTAGGAGGTACGGCCAGCTGTGCTCATTATGTGACCATGATGGATGAAATGCTACAGTGGAGGCAGAGGAAGTCAGTGAGAGAGGCAGGAGGCAACGGAAAAATGTTATCTAGATGGCAGATAATTAGAGGGCAATGCAGAAGCAAAAAGGTAGGCCTTTAGTTTGTTTTTGAACAAATCAGTGAGGACTGTTTATTGGATGTTCAGGGCAAGACAATGCCATGCAAGTTGAGCAAGTTATTCCCAAGATATGGTCCTGATTATTGGCTTGATCGGAATTTGTTGGCTGGTGTTGTTGATGTTGTCAGCGCCTCAATGCCACCTCCAAGGCAATGAACAACATGCAGACGCCACCAACAGAACACTAAAGTTATTTATTTACTCACATTCATTCATTGCCTCATATAGCCTGTTGTATTATTGAAACTCAGACCCTTGTTGGGGGTTTATTTATTAATTTATTTTATTTAGACATTTTTGTAATGCCTGAAGCCAAGGGTATCCGAGCGTTTGTACAGAGAAGTCAGGGTGTAAAACAGCATACAGGTCGGTAGGGTAGGGAGCAGGGGCACAATGTCATTAGTCATATTTATTGAAGAGCCAGGTTTTCAAGTGTTTTTTTAAGGTGGAGTAAGAGCTTTTCAGTCTAATTTTAGTGGGAAGCGAGTGTGGGGGCGGTGACCGGCAAAGCCATCTCCTACAGCTTTGGCCTTTTTGAACCATGTAGTGGCAAGAGTGGTATTGTTGGAAGAGCAAATAGTTCTTGAGTGGTGCTTCAAAGAGATGCTCGTGTTTAGGTACAAAGGGGTAAGATTGTAGATGCAGTGGTGAGTCAGTGTAAGAGTTTTGAACTTGATGCACGCTCTTATGGGTAACCTGTGGACATCACATCTGGAGGAGGAGATGTGATCAGATCTGCGCAAACCCAGTGCTACCCGAAGGGCTTTGTTCTGAAGGAGTTGCAACTTGGCTAGGTTGGCCACCGAAGTGCCCATGAGGAGGAAGTTGCAATAGTCAGGCTTGCATATGATAATTGCTCTGGCAAGAGTGAGGCAGAATGTTGGCGAAAGGAATTGCCTTTTGAGAGAAACGAGCTTCGCAGTGTAAGCTGTAGAAGATGCAAGGGCGTTGTGCTTAGTTATGTTAAGTTCAGAATCAAGATAAACTCCCAGCGTTTTGACATGTCTGAGGACAGGGATGGAAGTGCCATAAATGGAGAGAGAAGAGTTAGCGTGGTCAAGCTTGCTGAGATGAAAAGGGGATCCCACAATCAGTAGCTCAGTTTTATCATCATTTAAGCACAAGTTGTGGGCGTCCATCCAGTGTTGGATGGTAGCATAGGTCTTGTTGATGATGATGGTGTACTGAGCATGGTTACCCATGATGGGGATGGGGATTAGCGTGTTGTTGGCAAAGTTGGTGTATTTGATGTCCAGAGACTCAAGTATTTCAAAAAGGGGCTTAGTGTAAGTGTTGTAGAGGGTGGGGACAGGCAGGAAACTTGCGGGCTGCCCGGAGGCAATGGGATGGGGTCAGCTCAGGAGTTCCCAATGCAAATTTGAGATGTCCATTCCCCCAGAAAGGATTTGATCCGGGTTAATTGTGTCGGACGAAAAGAGGAAGTGGGAACCATGGCGTCGGCAGAACGTGTCATGGTCCACCAAATCGAAAACAGCAAAGAAGTCGAGGAGGAGCAGTACAGCGAGGTTGCCTGCATCCCTGATGCCGTCAAGCTGCATTTTCAGATCCCGAAGAGCTATTTCCATGCTGTGCATTGGTCTGAAACCAGATTGTTTAAAACCAAGACGTTTGCTGAGCTTCTGGGAAGGGTTGGATTTGTGAGTAGGCGATATGGTCAAGAATTTAAAGTAGAAAGAGGATGGTGGTGATGGGTCGGTAGTTAGTGGCTAACGAAGGATCGAGAGACTTTTTTTTTTAGGAGTTGGGTAACCCATGGACATTTGTTAATCTTGGGAACAGTGCAGGTCTCAAAAGAGGCATTCACAAAGTCAGTGATAATTGGAGCAACCGTAGGTAGACATAGCTTGATAATGTGCAGCGGCCAGGAATCACCCTTACAGTTTGAGGGTTTGAGAGGATGGTATCCTGCACAAAGTCCTCAGTGACTTGCGAGAATGAGAACAGTGTTTTCCCAATGCCGATAGAGAGGGAGGGACGGAGGGAGGGATGGAGGGCGTTCGTGGAGACAGGAAGGAGGAAGCTTTGACACCCAGTGCTGATTTGTTTGTGGCAATTCTATTTTGTAATAGGGTGATGTTGTTGGCAAGGGCATCCTGACTGATAATGCACCATTCTTAGTTGACTCTGAAGAGAGTGTTAGGCGAGACAGGGTTTTTTAGCTCACGCAGAATGAAGAATCATTCTTTGGAATTAGAACTAGCATTCGAGATGGTGTTGTTGTATGCGTTAGCCTTATGGGTATTTACAGTCGACTTGTACTCTTTAGCCACTCTGGTGAGCTTGGTAAGGTTGGCAGGGGAGGTTTTCTTGTGGTAGAGGTGGTAGAGGTGCTCGAGGGCTCTCTTGCTTCTTCAGAGCAGGACAAGTTCATCAGAGCACCAGTGACTGGTGGTATTATGGGGTTTAGGAGCTTTGCATTTGAGAGGAGCATGTTGGTCCTTCATGGGGAGGAGGCTCTGGTGGTAGTGGTTGGCAATGGCATCAGGCCAATAGCTGGCTGGTTGGGCAGGAGCAAGAAGGGAGGAGAGGGTGGGCATGAGCAACTCCAGCATTAGTTTGCAGGTGTTGCAAAACAGGATGGGAAAAGGTCAGGTGTGGAGGAAGTTGGCGGAATGGAGTGCATGATAGCAAATTCGATGAGGAAGGGGTCCAGCCAGGCTACTGGGTCAATGGAGGAAATTTCGATGGAGATGTTGTTGGTAAGGATCCAATCAAGGGTGCATCCCTTGCAGTGGTTGGGTGCGTGAACTAGTTGTGAGAAGTTCATTTCTTGTAGGGCAAGAATGAGCAAGGTGGCTTTGTTGTCACACAAATCATTATAGCTTAGGCTAAAGTCACCTACGATGACAAATTTAGTGGAGGGTTTGACTAGCAAGGTGATCAGGAGGGGGGATGTCAGCTTCAGGTCGGCTGAAGGAGTTTGATTGTCGTTATAGCAGGAGGAGGTTATAGGTGGTCTGAGGAGTCACGGCAAGTTTCAGGAGGAGAGATGTATAACCTGGTAATCGAGAGGAGTCAATGCTCCTAATGGGGCGGGTGGATTTGGCGATGAGCGCTACACCACTTCCCGTGGGTCAAATGCGGTTTGTCCTGAATATGGAGTAGTTGGTTGGGATGGCAATGGGAATTATTGAGCTGGTGGTAGCATGAAGCCAGGATTCTGTGATAGCAAGTAAGTCTAGGTCCCGCTCAGTGATGAGGTCATGGATGTGAATGTCGTGGGTGCCAAGAGAACAGGCATTGATCAGGGTGCATTTGAGTGTGGATTTCTTGTGGTTAGAGTGGGGAATCGGAGTCAGCAGAGTCTTGGAGCGCTACCGAGCGAGAACCCTGCTCGGAGTGTTTTCTCCAGTTTTCATAGTTGTGGGCGGAGCCTTACTACAGCTGGCTTAAGACTCCTGACTCTCCACGGAGCGGACGCGGAGTCAGCAGAGTCTTTGAGCATTACCGAGTGAGAAGCCTGCTCGGAGTGTTTTCTCCACTTTCATTGTTGTGGGCAGAGCCTTACTACAGCTGGCTTAAGACTCCTGACTCTCCGCGGACTGGACGCAGAGTCAGCAGAGTCTTGGAGTCTTTGGAGGTCTGTGGAGTGTCTTGGAGCTTCCCGCACTGAATTATAAAACTATGACGTCCGTGACCTCTGTCAGCGATCTGCCTCCTGTGGCTGCTGTATCTGAAGGCACTTGCCGTAAAGTGAGGACTTTGTCTTACCCATCTACACGTCTGCAACTACGTCGGCAGTTCGAGAAGAACGACCAATGCCATCCACCTCACCCTCCCCAGCTGGCCCGCTTGAATGAAGTAAGTCCAACCGGCGCTGTATGTGACGAGGTTATCGAGGTTATCGATGCACAATGTAACTCTGTCATTTCATCCTCGTTTGGTGCGGGAGGGGGAGGTGGAGTGACTGATTTTAACATCCTTCTCCCAAATGTCCTTGCTGCAGAACTGAACTTATTGTCATACGACAGTGATCTGGCAAAACAGATAAAAACGCACACGAAGAGCGTGAACCTTCTAACAGACTCAGGGCCAAACACTGTGCCAATTGTGCTTACCGCAGTGTTTACTGCTCGGAGACTGGATGTTTTGGCCCGCTTAGCGACTGAAAAACGGCAATCACCACATCTGTGTCAGCTCCCCTCGGAGTCTGTGTTTGTCTCAGCTGTGTCCCCTGAGCGATTTATTCGCTATTCAGTTGAATGTGGCTATGAAGCCGACTCTGTCTCTTCTGCTTCTTCCTTGACTACTCCACTTGAGCGACCACTCTCAATACGAGAGTTTGGTGTCGCCGACCGCTTAGTTCCTGCTTCTCTAATTACATCTACATCTACATTGTCAAAGCAGAACTTCTTTTCTACCGACGACTTTAGGACCTTAATTCCTATAAACATTGAAGCTGGTACCTTGAATGACATTCAGCCGCCTTCAGATAGGCGGAATCCATTGAAATTGTCAACAAACTTTTGGTTGACTTAGAAAAAATCAACAGTGCTTGTGCTAACCTCAAACAAAATGCACCCAGAACACTAGACTCAACACCGGCCCCAAACATGGGAAATGGACAAAGCAGACCCATTCTTGAGTCTGCAAATAACTGCTTTTCTGGTTCCTTCAAACAACGAAGGATTGAAGATAGTGGCTTCCGGAGGTAAACTGTTCACAATCGAGACTTAGACCTCTCAACAACAAGTCTGTTAACACTACCCATTCACCCTTTTACAAAGACCAGCAACACCTCCCCAACTGAGTAAACAAAAATGGCGATGCTTCATTTATACCAACGAACGTCCAGAATGTACAGAACCAGGCAACAGATTGCTCTTCTGACGTTGAATCATCAGAATCTTCAATCATGGAACGTGCATTTCCTAAGATTCGAAGAATGTATTACAAAACAGCAACCAGAACTCCTTGTGAACCAGACTATGAACAAATCATGAAGAAAACGTCTCAAGAACTCTTACCAATCTTGATGTCCTCCATGTCTATAACACTTTCCCCGTTTGTAAAACTATAAGAACAGGTTCACGACGGTGTGAAAGATCTGACAATGTTAGTCGCGTTCTTGAATACAAAAATCTGTGCTATTGAGCACGCAAGCGCCACGACTAAACAGTTGCTGGGTAAATTGTCGGACAAAATCGACTGCAGTTCTACTATCTCCAATGATCAAAGGCTAAAAGATGCATATGACAAAAAACTACTTGCCGAAGTTGCCAAACAGGCTTTAGGCATTCTACAACAACAAAGCTTGAAATTTCCCCCAAATCCTTCTGTTGAAGTGCTATCCCCGGAAAATGTATTTCTCCTTTGGGCCTTTCAAACTTTACTGAAGAAATCAATATCCCTTTACCAGCAACTAGTGATCTCTTAAGCACAGAACCCAATATACTTCCAACTGCTGCAAAACTTGTGTTGTGGAAGTCCTGGAGCGACCAAGCAAAATGTGTTCCAACGTCCTGTCTCCTAACGGCAAGACTCGTACTATGGAAAGATGGAAAGCCTTGTACCAGCAAATGATATCTGTTCCTTATCCACCGCCCGTCAAAGTCTTAAGCAAAAAGATAACGCTGCAAATCAAGATGTGCAGGAGCCAACCACTTCCAATGCAACATTAGAGGCTGCTGATACCGTAGACGATCAGGAGGCACTGTTTGCCATATTTAACACTAAGACCAAACCTGACACCAAACAACAGAGTGCTAAAGCGGATCAGCAAAAAAAATAAAAAAATGCAATCAAAATGAAATCTCGAGCTATAATTGGTTCTCGTAGGTTTCTGTGAAACTTAAAGGCCATAAATTTCACTCCTAACCCTGTCATAACCAACAAGGAGCAAAAGGACAAACCGGCTGCCTCAGACAAGTCTGTTCCTTGTGTCATCTCTGATACAATCATGATCAGAACCTGTTGTAGACCTTTTAGATCTATCAGCATACGATCATGATGATGAACCTGAAATATCAACAGAAGTTTTGAACCAACTCTCCAATGACACAAAACCTGTTGATTCGGAGGAATCTTCTCTTCCTAATGCTGCCTTCATTGAACCTATACAGAGTTCAAAACATTGTGTCATTGTGTCCACGAAGGAAATCCTGGACGTCGCAAACTTAAAACCTGAAAGTTCGAAGGTTCTCACTCTGGGAGAGGGATGGAAGAACTTACCAGTGTCTGAACGTGGCAAGTCGATGGAAACAATCTTCAAGAATGTGAATAAACGGATCGGTGGCTCTCCAAATGTATCCACTGACACTACGGCTATCAGCACCCAGGAAAGTGGATACAGGATGGACACGTTGCAAGATCATTAACAATCGAGCATGGCATGAAACAGGTCCCTTCTGTGAGGTCTCAATCAAAATTGCCAATCTTTAAAAAGCTATTGTTTAAATATTGACTGATCTTAAAATGCATAGTGCCTACCAACGATGGCAGCACATTGAATCGGAACAATGTTCTGCGACTATTCCACTATGTTCCAACTCTTCGAACAACCGAAACAGGGGACATACGAACTGTCAAATTATATAAGGAACCCCAAAATGATGGTGTGCGACTGCATATTGACTCAGGGATCGTACGCAATATTCTTTTGGACTCTGCTTCCGTTCTATTATCAATGGGCTTTGACATCCGAGAAGATCTAACTCCACAGGAAACGAATCTGCCTTCACCAAAAGATTGTGTCCCATCAAGGTCAATCAGATCTTTATCCCCCTTGCAATGTAGCCACGCTGTTGGGTCCCTTAGTGGCTCTGGGAGAACTCAACCCATTGTGACACCACTTGGCCTACTGGAGGGGCCCAATGTTGACGACGGGTTGTCCTCAAAAACATAAAATGCTTCCTCGATGAGCGTACAAATCCAAATAACTTTTTCCTGGAATGGACCCACTTCAAAAAATAACAACACTATGGATACCACCGGAGCGGAATCAACACAGACCAACGAATGAGATTGGGTGGCTAAATCTCTGGCTCACCCCCACCAACGCTAACGTTCAAACCCCGAAAATCAAACTTTCTTGTCACTAGCATTATGGAATTCCTGTGGTTTCAGCCATCTGTTTAATTACTCCTGGCTCATGGGACTGGACATTGTGTGTCTTCAGGAGACATGGTTATCACAGCATCCACTGTGTGACGAATTTGAAGTTGCTTTAAATCCCGCAATTCAAAACAAAACAGGTAGACCTACGGCTGGCCTGTTGATCATGATAAGAAAAAGTTCTGGGTATAAAATTATAGAGGGCAAAAACATAACATCTTATGTTCAACTAGTAACTGTTAAACTAGAGAACATAGCAAAATGCTCTCAGGACATAATTTCAATCATCAATGTTTGTTGGCAACATAAAGCGATTAGTGCAAACGTATTTATCGATCACATTTCAATCCTTCTTGATAAAATCTATGAAAAGGAACTGTCACCCAAAATTGTTCTGTGTGGCAACCTAAATATCGATTGCCTAAAGGCCCAAACAAAGACATCGAATGCCAATACTACCACTCAAAATAACGCATCGTTGTGGATTGCTGAGATGTCTGCACGAGGAATGTCAATGCTAAATGGATGTTCCATTGGAGACATCCCTGCGAAAGCCACTTGGAAAAGGATGACACAGAAATCTAACCTGGATTACTTTTATGTCTCAGATGAACTGCATGCCCGGGTGCAGTCACCTCAGGTGGTTGACAAAAAAGAAAGTGATCACAACCTATTAAAACTGGTAATTAGCTCGACAGGCAAAACGTGTGTATATTGGGAACATGACATTTCTGTAGAATCCAACAGGATCCGTCTACGCCTAAAAAACAACAAGGTAAAGAACTTAAACCATGCGTTTTCGATGGAACCTAATCAAATCAAATATCAGCATTTACTAAAGCAGTACAAAGAAACCAACAAAGGTCCTCAATGTCAAACGTTTCAACGAACCCATGTCTTTGACCTGAATATTCTGAAACGCAAACGCACCATGAGAATGGAGATCCGACGTTGCTCAAGAGATTCGACCAGTGCATACATCTTGCAAAAGAAAAAAATAAAGCAATCGTATAAGAACTGGTTGAAACAGCATAGAGTCCTTGCTCCAACTCGATGCAGAAGCCATGATGTCAAAACTGGCAAACAAAAACACCTGTGACTTTTGGAATTTTATAAATAATCTTAGTGCTCCTCGAGATGCCTTACAAGAGAACATGGTATCTGAGGAAAACTGGATTAATCACTATACACAGCTTTACAGTATCAAGAGTGAAATTAGTGAATCATCTGTGCCAGACTTGAATCATTGGGTCCTAAAATTCGAGAAATCTGACATCCTAGAGACCAATACAAAACTAAGCTCATCTAGGGCCCCTGGACCTGACGGTTTGACTAACTTCACTTTGAAGCAAAATCCTGTGGAGTGGACTGACTTTTGCCACAAACTCTTTACAAAGATTGCTCTTACTGCCACAACACCATCTTCGTGGAAAAGCACCATTATGGTGCCAATCTTTAAAAAAGGCAACCGTTCGGACCCAAGTCATTATCGCCCAATTGCTTTACTTGATGTTTTGGGGAAGATTTATGCAACCTTCTTACAGCGAGATCTGCGAAGGTGGACATTGTCTAGCAAACACACAGACATCCGACAAACTGGGTTTATAAAAGGTGTGGGCTGCAGCCTAAACCACCTGCTAATCAACTTGTTGAAAATGAACAACCTGCAATCTGGTGGCAAAATTTACATCGCATCCAACGACTTATCTCATGCTTTTGATAGCATCAACCGCCAACTACTATGGGAAAAGATGACTAAATGGAACTGTCCAGCCAGTTTACTCCTAGCCATAAAGGACCTTCATACCAACACAAATATACGTATCAGGCTCGACAAAATGGGTAGATTGTCTGCTGCCATTCAAACATTCTGTGGGGTAAAACAAGGTTGCCCTTTAGCCGCAATAATCTTCAACATTTTCTTGTTGGATGTTGATCAAACCCTAAAGCAAGCTGTCACATTTCCTCTGAAAATCAATGGCTGTCACATTGGCCACATGATCTATGCAGACGACCTCATTTTGGTTGATTCAACACCGATTGGTTTAAAACGCAGCCTGAATGCCCTCCAAAAATATGTCAAAGATAATGCTATGGTCATAAATACCACCAAATCTGAGATCATAGTACTGCAAAAGCTACAAGGATCCCATGCCCGAACCCAACAAAAAAATTTCAAAAAAAGGTAGCAGGCGCTCCTCTCTAGAAAGAACATGGCATGATAACCTGTTCTGAGATGAGAGTTTGCAGGAAATTTGTTGGCATTTGGGTGACAAAATGCAAGCAACTACATCGCAAATTAAATACTTGGGCACTGTATTTAACTCAAACATAAACGATGCTCCTTGGGTTAACAACATCAAAACGAAATGTAAGAAATAGGCAATACAAGCCGCTTGGCTTAACAAAAAATATGGCAAATTTTCGCTTTTACCTGTGTCCTCTGAGTTATGGAACAACTTGGAAAACATGTTCTGGTCACGTGTCTTATCTCTTCCACGGGGCACGCCTACAGCCTGCATTAGACATGAGCATAGCCTGATCTCACTCATTGCAAGAGTCTGTTGGCTTACGCTTAATCTGTATCAAAAAATAACACCGTTTTCGCTATGCCCACAATTCGAGATATTGAACCAAGCAAATCAGACGACGACTGTGTCAATATTCTCTATGTGGGTCGAGCGTTCCAAAGAAATGTTGGTGGAATTGGACACTGACATTCATACACTGCAGACAAACCCTAATTATGTTAAGAAAAAACTGTGGCGACAAGACTGGATCTTAACAGGCGAGCAATGACAAAAACATTGTATAATGAAAAATGTTCCTCCCCAGAAAAGAAGCATAAATGAAATCCAAAATTATTTAGCGAAATTTCCGGATCCACACCGAAGGAAACTCTACATGAAATTTCGTCTAAATGCCTTTCAGACAAGAGAACGCACCAATGTATGGGTGAATGATGCTCCAGTACTGAAATTATGCAGACTGTGTAATGGACCAGATGAAACACTCAAACACCTAATAATGTTGTGCCCGGCTTTATCTAGTGAAAGATGTAACCACCTAGGGAAATTCAGCAGAGCACGACCATCACTAAGCCTAGAGGACTGGTGGCAAGTACTTTTCGATGAAAGCGACAGAAGGCTTCCTATAGCATTGACTTTTTTTTGGAAGTGATTATTTCGCGGAACGTTTTGACTCCGACCTAAACTCGAGGTATTGCATCACCCCAGGGAGGCAGTAAGGGTGGCAGGAAGGAGGTGGGAGTGGGTATGCAGTTGAGTGTGGTCATGTCTGCAGAGTGCATGGTCCTAGGTAGCACCTGGCTGTCAAGGAGCACAGGGCTGCATGAGCTGTGACTGGTAAGGGAGCTGGCATGGATGGCAAGGGCAGGAAGGAGTTATGGGGTGAGAGAGGGGGAGAGTCTCTCATGCGGCCTAGTTTGGGTCTGCAATAGTGGTCATGACAGGGGAGGTAATGCATGATAGAATTAATTTATTTCATCTTACTTTCAAATAATTAAACACTATAGCACAAACCGTTTCGTATGAAAGTGATTTAATGAAAAAACTATCTGAAACGTACCATTTACTTGTCTTCAAGTCATAATTAATTACGAACAGGTGCTCAACAATCAAAAAAGTATGTTGAGGAAAAGAAAGAAAAAGAAAGGTAAAAAACCACTTTCCCAATGTAGGATTAGGAATGTATAATACATTAATATGATTATGCCCACACTATTGTTCCTAAGCCTCTTTCACCAACTTATTTGATGCTGGGGTGCTTTTGCCCCACTGTATATTGGCTTGATCTGGATTTGTTAGCTGGTGTTGTTGATGTGGTTCCATACCATACCAAGAAGACAGAAAGCGTGGAAGCAGCACACCACAATGTGTTTCCAGCACTAAGCATTGTGCTGTAGAGAAGTCATCATCACAGGTGAGCAGTGATTCAGGTAAGACAGCATAACAACATGAAGCACAACTTGCGAATCCAAAACACATACATAATAAAACAAAAAATAAAACCATCAAACAGATATTAGCCCTTGGTGTTTTAAAGATTCACTGCAGAAACACATTAGCCATGGTGAAACTCACCAACACACCTCATTAGTATACACTCATCCATCACTGAGGCCTTAAAAACCTAATACATATTGTATGTAGTAATTTCATATGTTACTATGAAAATATGTGTCTCTTTATACCTGGTCATGGAGTAGGAAAGAAATACTGCACATTAAAAATATCTGAAAGCACCTAAAATAAATGTTTCTTCTATAAATGAAAAGAAATTGTGTGATCCCAGAAATGGGTGAACCAAACAACAAGACCAAACGCGGTTGGAGTCAATGTACACTTCTTGCAAGTGAGCAACATGTCTTAATGTTAATTTCCATTCCCAATGTACTTGCCCGAGTCAATTTTGCACTTACAAATCAAACTTAACAGGTGTATTTGTAAAGCTCACACATTAGCACAAATAACAGATGTTTATTGTTACCCAACTTAATAGTACTCATTTTATCGACCTCAGAAAGATGAAATGCTGAGTGGAACTGCCTGGATTCGAACCTGAGACCATGATGTCAAACAAAAACCTATGTTGTGGACGCAGTCCACTGAGCCACAGACCCGTCAACTTTACCAGCACTTGCAACTTCAGACCCATTTCTATCTCCAACGAGCAGCAAAGTAAACCTTTCCCATGTTCGATTTCTTCCAAAAATAAAGAATATGAAAAATATAAAACGCATTAAAAACTGTCCACTTTCACATGTAGTTAAAAAGAAAACAAAACTGGACGTATACACATATTTAAAAACGTAATACTCTTATGCAATCCTTTCAAAATGTGCAACTAACATATAGACTACCTGTCAAGAATATATTAACACTTTTGGAAAGGCATTATACCCATGCACAAGTATGCACCTAGCCAAAATCCACATTACATTGCACATAATTTGTTCAATGGCACAACTATCAGATTAAAAAAAACGGAATCTAGAAAATAATAACACTGGCAATTAATCAACCTCAAAAACTAAACAAAGTGAAATGACTAACAAAGTGTAGTAAATAATTGCTTATACATTTGCGTTGGCTGTCAAACCTTTGTAGACACACCTTGTATGTGTAGTAACCATAACCCATTAAAAAAAGTGTTACACTAATATAAAAATTACATATAATAATAAAAAGAACAATACCGCCATCACAAAAGACATGATGAATAGTAAAACGGAGAGGCAGAGGAGAAAGGGAAGCGGGTGATACCCTTATACGGACTGCACTGTCCACTATACAGCACACTTTGCTCAATCCATTCCCCTTTCATGACCCTTTGCAATCTCAGCTGGATCTTTTAGGCATCATCGCTGGGGCCAACAAGTCAAACTCTCCTACCACATGCATCTGCTGCTTCTCATGACAGCTCGGAGACAAACAGATGTGGACCATCTGTGTCTTAGCATTGGGTAATGGGGCATCCATAGGTTTAATCAAGTGTGCTGCCTGCGGTGTAGTGCACGGTGGCCAGAACAAGGGAGGCCAGCATCTACCTCGCTGCAACCGCTCATGGCAAGTCCACGTGTTCTCAAGAGTTCAACACTCAAGAGCAGATTCAAGAGGCTGCTTGCAAACAGACCATTTATTTCACAGGTTGCTGATGTGCTCCTCTTGGCCACAATACCAATACATAACATTTTATATTAGATTGAACATGACATGCCACATAACATGAATGATCAGGAACATAGTGAACATATACTCTTTTTTGCAACATTTCTAAAACAGCTTCACTGGGACACACATGCATTTCTCATCTTCCACTTCACACCTCTTGGTCACAACATAAATACATAATATCATATTTTACATTTAATATGACCTATGCCATAACATATAACATAAAGATGCACTGCGGAACATGCCCCTGACCTGTACAATCTTTTTTCCACGCAGCCATCTACAAAAACGTCCATCGCCCTCTCCTGTGTTTCCCTCATAACCTGGCCCTTTCTTCTCTCTCTCTCTCTCTCTCTCTCTCTCTCTCTCTCTCTCTCTCTCTCTCTCTCTCTCTTTTACACCATCATTCCCCATTAATGTGCAATCAGGGTTTGACAGATTTACCAAAAGCAGGAAGCACTGTATACCTGTATGTTACTTACTTTTTGTGTCTGCCATTGGGGCTCATTATAGGTTTGGTGTTATCCTACTGGTAATTCTGACGTGATACCACCAAATGGTAATACTGTTACTGGCACATGGTCTGCCTGAATTACCGGCAGATTCCAAGTGCCACTAAGAGCAGTCACTCCCCATTTCATGGAGTTCCAGGGTGGTCGCGCTACAGACAGATTGATTTTGCAGGTGGGGTACGTATGGGATGGTAGAAATATTTCACAAGGCCAGGTTACTCAGTGAACACCTCTTGTAAATGGTTAAGAACATCCTGATGGTCAGAGGTCAAATAGTACACCTGTGGTGGTTTTAACCTGCCAATTTGTGGGACACTTATGACATCGATGATGAGGTAGTATCCGTGCCGCTGGGTGGGTAACTTGTTTTCAGATGTCGGTAGTAGGATTAGTACCCTATCTCCTAACTTGAATTTGCCAAGCTGGGTTTGTCTGTCGCAGAGAAATGTTTCTTTGTCCTGAACCACATGTTGATTTATGAGCACAAACAAGTGTCACCCTCTCCCTCGTTCTCTGAACAAACTATGCTGAGTTCATGGTGGAGTCATTGCTCTGATCCAATCTCTCCTTTGTCGCAGTTTATTAATCAGTCACACTCAACTCATGGAATTACTTTCCCCCCAATCAACATGGCGCACAACAAATCACTATTATTTTGATTCAGGTTCAATTTGGTAAGGCCTCCAACCCGTCTTGCACCCAACCCCAACAAGTACCCGGTGCCATAATGGACTAGGAACCAGGCCAGTGTGTAGTAAGAATATAGATTTATTAATTAATTTAAACCAAATTTGACGAGCACACTAAAATCAACCACTAATTCTGTGGCCACACAGGAACAAAAATTACTTCCGTCATGGCACCAACACAGAGATAATATTGAGATATGTAGTCACAATTTACCGCAGCTTTCTTTTCAAATCACTCACCAATACAGAAAAAGAACAATTCAAAACAAACAGTGATTATAATAATAATTTAGACTTTATATAGCACTACGAACCCTCAGACATCACTGCTTATTATTACCCACAGGGTGTGGTGCCCATTTGACCTCGAAAGGATGAAAGGCTGATTTGGCGCTGCTGGGATTTGAACCTGCGTCAGTAGGCTCTGCACAGATGTCAAAACGAGCACACTACTAGCTGCGCTATCCGACCTGCTAATGCTGACTGCTGATTCGGTTATAATACATTTGCTAGCAATAAACCCCCCACCCTCTGAATTGAGGGCCAGTAGAGGGAAGGGGGGAACACGATGGAAAAATCGTTGTGTGTTTTAATAAAAATGCACTGTTTGGAAAAGGGATTCAAGGGGAAAAAATGTTTTTCACTTATTACCACAGATGCAATATGAGGGGAAAAAACAATGTGAAAATTCATTTTGCACAGCTAAAAGGAACAGGCAGGGATTTGTGGTTTGGGTCAGAGCACAATGGGAGCAATGGGGCAATTTATTTTTTTCCACCACACATGCAAAGGCAATACAAGGCTTCACACCTCTGATAAAATGAACCGGATCAATGGGGAATTCACTTGGAAACAGTGTTTTGGGATTCGTTCATTTGGATTCAGGATCCCCCTTCTGTACCGAAGTCAGGGGTTTTCTCACAAATAGTCAATCAAATCTTTATGTCTATACTGGCTCAAAACAAACTGGGAGGCGCTTGTTAGTTTTGAATGCTAACAAAACACATCCTGTGAGTTCTATAAGAGAATTCATTGATTTACTTTAATGAAATATGCCAAGGATCTACACAGACAAGCAAGAAATGTTGCTATGGGGGAATATCTGGAACAATACTTGAGAAAAATGCAGGGCCTACACAATCTTTGGCTTTGGGATAGTTTTACTTACAGGAGAGGCCTTGTAGTGGGCATCAGGGAACAGCAGGGCACCTCTGGGACAGCAAGGGTGTCAGTCAAGGATAGTCCCCTCTGGATCCTCCAAGGGGTCCCAGTCAGCTTCTATGTCTCCTTGTCCCTGTCTCCAATGAAAGATGGGGGGCCTCTCTGCTTGGGTGTTTCTTGCAAGAGTTCAGCAGCAGGTTACCTCACAGGATAAAGTGGAAAAGCCCAGTTCTAATACAAACTGGTCTACTTATAGGGAAAACGACATCACAAACTTGTCATGATTCCAAGGGAAGGGATGGTTGGTTTTCTCTACCCACCTCCCACCTGTGTGCTAATACAACAAGGAGATTAGGGGTGTGAGTTAGGAAAGCTTGGGGAAGAGATAGCTTTGTCATCCCAAACTGACATGTGGGTTTGGCATGTTTAGACTCTGAAAATAAATCTATCAGCATGGCAAGTACCCTAATTTTTTTAATCTTTACATGTATGTATATATTTTTAAGAACTACATTTTAAGGGAAATCAGATGTTGCAAATATGAAGTCAGCACATCCTCCTTATGCAGAGATATGGGTTTTCTTAATTTACTCAGGAGCCGCATCAGTTACAAATATGACATTCCATAGCTCTCATGTTAATTGTGTCCTTCCCCCTCACACCAACTTCCAAAACTCTCGGAATCACGGGTAGGCCTAAATCAAATTTTCCTTAATAACTTCTGTTATGTTTATCACACAAAAATCATTGTGGCATGGTCCAACGGAGGTTACTGCCACCTTTAATAAAAGTCTGGAATTAGCATTGTGGCATATATGCTGTCCTATTCATGCAATAAAATGTTTTTTTTCTATTAACTAAACTCCAGCCTCACATGCCTCGCTCACTCTGGGCCCAACTTATTTTCTCTTAAGTTTCATTTCAGCTTAAGCATGTGACCAGCCAGATGCTGGCTCGTGTTTATCTTAGCCTATCCCTTCTTAGCCTTGTAATGGTCCTAGCTGCAGCTTTAATGCACATTGTATGGGAGTTGTGACCTCAAGGTCACTTCTGCTGAACAGACAGGCAGAGCTTTATCTATTTCCACCATGGTTTCCATAAATGGGAGTGTATTTCTTTGTATTGTTAAGCAATGACCTGATTGATTGTTGACAACCAGACCTCCCATCTCTACCCAGGACAAGCAGGTGAAAGGTCTTTGAGGTTAAAGTTTCATTTCAGGACAAATGCCCAGCTGCAGATATCATTCTGCAAGAAATTACTTTTAACTCACACACAATGCATTTTACATGAAGCATTTTATAAGGCATCTGTACTTTCGTTAATCTCACAGTTGCAAAAGACATGAGTATCACATCTGGATTGTCCATATGTATAGGGCTGTTATATGTTCACCTTGAAACCAAGTAGACACTTCTCTCTGCGTACTGTCGTTTAGGATGAGGAAAAAGGAAGTTAGTTTATTTCTTATAAATGCAAGAAGATTGGTTTCACGTGAGTTTTTGGAATCACAATCTGGTATTACATTGAAGATTGTGTACACACTGCTATCTGTCTCTTTAAGTAAAAAGTGTAGCTTTCCATGGATTTAGTAAAACAGCATTGTCAGCCACGTGTCTTTCTTTTCCTTGCTGAAATGCATTGGGCATATTTCTGCACTTTGAGATTTAAACCCACCTTCCTTTGAGATTTAGGCATGTTTTTGTTCCAATATGCCTCATGTCTGACAACGCCACTTCTGTGCAGGCTTTAGACTTCAATAGGACTCCACAAATCACTCTGGCTGCTTTATTTCTGGCATTCAGGGGATATATTTTACCCCACATGTCCCCCGTGATTCCAGTGAGACAGAGAGAAGAGCAAGGAGAGAGTGATGTTTAAGTTTCTTTGTGGCCTTGGTTCATCCATGGAATTTCCTCACCAGCGCACGTCGCTATTTTCCCTGTCCTGAGGGAGTGGTGCTCTGGTCTGCACTCCACTCATTTTGGATTTTGAATTTTTGGTCCTGGACCCCTCCCTTTCCGGTAGCTCCACCTCCGGACTGTAGAGGCAAGGAGTTATTTAATCTGCCGAGAATAAAAGAGAGGTTAAGTATTTTATACTTCGACTCCACACTCTCTTTCTCTCCTCACATATCTGACGTCTCTAAGAAGTCACACTACCAGCTACACCTCCTCAGAGGTATCCTTCCTTTCCTCTCCTTCCCCAAGAAGCTCACTGTCTCCAGAGCCCTGGTTCTCTCGAAGCTGGACTACTGTAACATCCTCTATCTAAATCTTCCTGCCTCTACTCTCCGCCCTTTGAAACTCATCCAGAACAGGACTGCGAGACTTGTCCTTGGCCTCAAGCCCAGGGACCGTATCTCTCCAGGACTGAAATCACTACACTGGCTCCCAGTTGCTGCAAGGATTAAGTTCAAAACCCTCTGCATGTCCACAAGGCCTTCTGGGGCCTTGGGCCAAAATACCTTCAACTCTCTCTTCTGAAATATCTTCCTTCTAGAGCTCTTCGCTCATCCACCTCCAACTACCTCAGGGTCAGCCGCTTCTCCAAGCAACGAGCTGGGGGTAGATCTCTCTCCGCAGCAGGGTCCTCCCTCTCGAACAGCCTTCCTGCCTCCCTGAAACTTGAGGAGAACCATCTCCGGTTCCGGAAGCACCTCAAAACCTTCCTCTTTGCCTCCGCTTTCTCTCCCTCTCTCCCCTGCTAAAATCACTGAACCTGCACTGAATCTGCTACTGGGCCACTCACCGATCTCGGTCCTTGGCCCAGCCACTCTTCTCTGCACTGCCTACCTGCACTACGGGACTGTCTCTGTATCCTACAACCCCTTCTCCCGGCACTTACCTTGCACTTGCCACCAGCTGGCCCTATTATTTATCTTGTATTCTACTAACCATGTACTGCACTTTCCTTGCACTTGCCACCAGCTGGCCCTATTATTTATCTTGTATTCTACCAACCATGTACAGCACTTTTCCCCCTCCCCCCCTCCCCTTGCACTTTTCTCAGTCCCCTCTAACCTTGCACTTGCGCGATCTGAATGACACCTGGCCTAGTAGGATCGTTGTCTGTCTCCCCTTGTTCCCCCCGCCTCGTCGCGCCTTGAAACACTTGTGTATAGGCGCGTTACAAATGCCATATCATATCATATCATATCATATGCAGTACTAATTTCCCCCGGTATTATTGATGTACAAATGGACAACAAACCAACAAGATACACATTACTTTTCACTTGGCATCTACAATTCAGAAAATTACAATAACTTCTGGTACATTTCTGATAAGTATACGTTGTTTTACTCCCTGTAAAAGTGTGATTTTTTTTCCATCCATGTTTCCATTCCTTACTTTTATTCTTCAGATGGTTCCTGGGTTCTACCCTCAATGGGTTCTTCAATCAGTTGCAAGTTCTGTCTGGGATTACAGCTTTTCAACTGATTGATGTGAACCCATTTATTTTCCGTTTGTTCTCCTTTAGGGATGCAGATCTTATAGGCGACAGTTGAGATTTTATCAACAATTTCAAAAGCACCACGCCAATGTGGGAGGAACTTCTGCTCTTTGGTCTGGTTCCTTTGGAAATTGTACAGGTAGACCCTGTCTCCTACTTCGTATTCTTGCTTGGTGGTATTTAAGTTGTAGTGGGTTTTCATCCCCTCTGCCGACTTTTCTAAATTTCACTGAGCGTAAGCAAAAGCATGCTGAATCTGTTTTCGTAAAAGTTCGATGTACTCATGAGTAGTGGATGCGTTGATCGGGGTCTGATCTTGAGTTCTGTAGAGCAGATGCTGGGGTAGCACCATTTGTCATCCAGTTATTAGCTTGGATGGAGACATTTTTGTCGCAGAAGATTGTGTAGACCTGATGGCCATCAGGACAAGCAATAATCGGAAGTCCCATCTAGGTCCAGAGTCCACCACAAACTTATTCAAGATGCCTACAATTGTTTTATTGTACCTCCCAACTACTCTACTCGAGGCTAGGCAGTAGGCAACATGGTGTTTTCTCTTTACCCCTAGTATCTCCCACATCTTTGTCATCACCTCACTGGCAAAATGACTTCCTCGGTCCAACTCAATCCTTTGGGGAAGGCTGAAACGAGAGAAGATGTGATTGATCATTAGGGCAGAAGCTGTTTCCATCTTGCAATTTGGGACCAGAAAACATTCCACCCACTTGATAAAAAAGCATTTCACGTTCAACATGTACTTGTTTCCTCTAGAGGAGCGAATCACTGGCCTGATGAAATCCACTTGCAAACTTGACCAAGGCAGTGTCATTCCCCTTTTTCTGTAGGGGAGCTTTGTGTGTGAGGGAACTTGGCTGAAACTGAGCACACACAAGACATCCCTTTAAGTAAAGGTTGTGGTCCTGACCTATGTGTGGCCAGTATGCAACCTCTCGCAAGATTCCTAGGGTTGTATGAAACCCCCATGACAAGCAGTGGCCATGTCTTAGTTGTGACATAACATCAGGCTTCGAAATGAGGTAGGTACCACCCACTGGTGACATCCAGATATGGATCTACGCACCAACAAACCGTCTTGGATTTGGAACATTTTGGAAAACTTCATCAACACCCGGAGATATGTTGATAACATTTCCCAATGATTGGGTCCTCTTTTTGTGCCATAATTAAATCAGCATCTGGGGTTTCTTTACTCCACTGGGCAGTTGAGAGTTCATTTTGGGCATGTGTTTGGATCTGGTGTCAGCAGCGACCAGGATTTCCCCCAACAAAGATTCTGTTTCTATGAAATCCCCATGGATGGCTCTGGTTTTGGCCAACTGGTCAGCCAAGTAATTTCCAGTTTTGTCTGTTCCCGCCATTTTGGAGTGACCTCTGATATTTTTCCAATAGATCGTCATCTCATTAGAGGTGACCAGATCATAAATTGCTTTAATTAATTCAAAGTGCTTAAGCAGTTTGTTATTCACACACAGTATGCCTCAATTTTTCCAATTAATCAGGTGCTCCACGAACCCATTCCTGACATAATCTGAATCAGTGATTATGACAAGTTCTTTGAGATGGTTTTACATGACAGTGATGATGGCTTGATGTACTGCCATCAACTCTGCCACCTGACTACTTCGGGGACCTATTTTGTACCCAGCAGAGGTCTGTGGGGCATCATTCACCGAGGCATTCCCAATGCCAGCCACTGGTACTTTTTTCCCGTGATTATCAACCTTGTAAGAGCGCCCATCCACATAAACTGTGGGTATCCCCTGACACGTGTCTTCCTCATAGACTTTGTATGTCTTTGGTCTTTGGACTTTCATTCTCAAGACAGTTCTCTTGAGCACAGCCATGCAAGTCAGCCAAACCTTACGCTTGGGGATTCTTCTTGTTTTGGCCATATCTGACCTCCACAGGAAAGTCTTTCATGGACAGAATCGAGGAAGTAATTCTGGAATTACTCACATTCCCTGTTTGGATTCAGTCACTTTGGAGATAGTGCAAGGGCTGGTGAGGAGTCATGACAACGATGTGCTCCACGAGGATGAACGGGCAGTAATTCTTCAATGCCCAAACTGCTTATAGGAGTGTCTTTTCACAATCATTGAATTTTTCCTCCACTGAGGACAAAGTCTTGCTCATGTACAAGATTAATTTGTTGACCTTGTCGTGCTTTTGGTATAATACTGCCGTTAAGCAAATATCTGAGCACCTAGTTTACAAAAAGAATTCCTTGTTCTTTATGGGATAAGTCAAACAAAGGCAGTTGGGAAAGGCTTCTCTTTAGTTTTTTACTGCCTTGGATTGTTCTGGACCCCACTCCCACTTGATCCCTGCCTTTAATAAATGGACCAAGGAACTCTGTGTACTCTTCAATGAACTTTCTACTATAATTAGTCCAATAAGGCTTCTTAGTTCTTGCAGAATGGTAGTATTTTTATTATCAATAATGCTTCTACCTTTTTTGCCTGGGGACTTAGACCCTCAGGGATGATTTCATGCCCTAAGTAGTTCACACAGGTCTTACACCACTGTGCCTTCTGAAAGGACAGTTTTGCTCCAGGTTTCTGCAACTGGGTCAGAACATAGCATATTTCAGCTATGTGTTCCTCCACAGTTGAGCTCTTCATTAAAACATTATCTACATAGGCTAGGTTTCCTCTTTCGCCCAAGTCGGGAATGGCCTTATGTAGGAAGATATTCAATTTTTTGCCAGAGTTTATGTTTCCAAAGGGGGTTCGGGTCCACTTGTACTGCTGCCCCCCAAAGGTAAAGGCAAGCTTGTAGTGGTCTTCCCCACTAACAGGTACTGTCCAGTAACCATTGGTCAGATCAATGGCGGTATACACCTTTGACCTTGGGCCAGTCCCTGATCGATGTAGGGAAGGGGCCATCTTGACATGTAGACCCATTTATTTAACTCCCTATGGTCTGCACAAAGTCTTCATTGGCCATTGTGTTGGAGTATCCCCAGTACCGGGTTGTCAAAGGTACTGTGGACTGGATGAATTATCCCACAGGATTCTTAGTTTTTTTATAATCTCTGTGAGTGACTCCATAGACGTGAGAGGCAACCAGTATTGCTTCACTAACACTAGAGTCATCCCAGGTATATAGATATGGAGGGTGAATGTATCTTTGTGTGTCCACAGTCATACAAATCCATGGCAAAGATATCCTGAAAATCCCAAAACACCTGTTTCAGCTTCTGCTTTTGCTCCTCAGTCTCACAGGCATAAGCAAGATTGATTTGTTTTTCGCCCATCTGCTTAAACCCTGGAAAGACCTTGGGTTTGGCAATTTCGGCAGTATCCTCCAGTTGGGTGGAGAGATCTCTTGTTATGGTGTTGGACTGGAGGTGAGGTTTCAAGGATGGGAGGTAGCCAGTGTTGACTCAAAATACCACCTCATCCTTCCTGATGTTACAGGTCACCTCTTACCCCCCATAAGGGTAGGAAGAGTACACCAAGAAATTCCCCCCTTGCCGGGTGAAAATCTTTTCTGGAGTGACATCGTCATCAAAATTGTAACAGTCATTTGGAACTCAACCAATGATCACATTACCTAAATCAATATAATAATGCTGGGCATCAACCGCCCTTCCAATAAAGGTGTCTGCGCCCAAAGTGATACTTCTAGGGTTGCTGTTATCCACCAATATTCGAATGGTGTTATGTTTTAGGTCAACTAGGGGTGTTGAATGTAAATACAAACCTTACTGTTGGAGTTGATCATTCAAATTGATATAAGGGTTCTTGTTTTTTGTGATTCTGTCCTCGCTTAATTATTAGGGGAATTGGAAATTGTTGCACCTGTCCTGGGATGGTGACCTTTTTTCCCATTTGAACTTCAACCACATACATTAGCAATTGAGCTGACCGAAAGGCTTTATTATTTAATAAGGTCCACATTCATTGTGAATCTGTTGAGAATGTCACTGCCTGAGTAAAAGCTGGAGAGGACATCTCTCACAACCCAACAATTATGTTCTATGCTTTTGTCACCAATGGACATTTTCAGCATGCACCTGCTAGGCAGGATATGTTTGGAATTTGAATTTCCAGTCCCATTCCCACTTAACAATCAACTTAAAAGTGTGGATAGTCTGATCTCTTGGTAGTTTCCTGAATAATGGTTTGTTGATGAAGTTTCTTCCGTTATTCAAGCATACTCTGGCGAGAACAGGCTCCTCTCACTAATTTACATGAATGGGGAGAAACAGCTGTTCACCCTTTCTCTGGATGTCGGTCAAACTTTGAGCTAGTTTTTCATCATCTTTTATCATGGGATTTGGGTTTTCTTTAGATTGTGGATTGGTATTACATTTTAGAGTATTTCCTTCCATTGTGCAATGCCACTTAAAACTACTGGGAGGGGGGTTCATTTTTGAAAATGGAGAAGGGTTCCCATCACCAGTTTGCTCTCCTACAGAGATGACAGTGATGTCTGGGACTTGATTGTTCCTAAAGTGGAATACTATTTTGTCGGACTGTTGTTCAATCATGTGGCATGTACTATTTAAACTCACATAATGTGTCCTTTGTTTTAATTTGATTGGCGGGATAGTCTGAGTCCAGAGGACCTTGTTCACGCATTCAATCAGGGATGATAACCTCTGACCAAGTTCATTCCCCAGTAGACAAGGTGTGCCCTCTGGAGTGACGACCATCACCGGGTGTTTCACCCTATGTCGCCCAATTTTGATCTCCAGATCCGGTGTCCCTTCAATGGAAATATCATTCCCATCAAAGTTTTGGAGTTGCCCAGAAGAGGTGTGAGGGGAATTTGGTGATTCTCCCCCCTTCCTGAATTTAGTGGGTCAAAGGCCTTTTTGAACAGGAGGGTGGTTTAGGATCCAGTATCCACCAGCGCTAATAATGCACATTGAACCTGTACCTTGACGGAGGCATCACATCTTCCTTTTCTCTATTCAAGGGGACAAAGAAAATATGCATTTTGTGCCAGCTTGGCAGTTAATTATTTTATATTAAACTCTAACACTGTGTGATCTTGGACAGTTTTCTGTGTCGGAGCCCGGGAATCTGTAAAGAAGACCTTGCACCGAGCAACAAAGGGGATGGGGAAAGTCCCCTTTTCCCCCTGATTCTTTGCTGTCCTACTTTTCCTGGTGACAGTTACCCAAACCTGTTTGGGGGGAGGATCCCTCAGTGCTTTCAGGGTAATCTGGGTGACATTTTTGGGGTTTAAGAATGTGTTGCTCTGGGTCAGTCTCCCTACTTACCCAGTCTAAATTAGGGTCTTTTGGGACCCTTTTTCCTTGGGAGGGATCCCGCCATCCCTGAAAGAGAAGATTTTCTTCCTGAATCCTCATGGGGTGTTTCCCCTTCAAACTGGATAATGCAGACTTCCTCCGCAAAGTGGGTCCTCTTTGGCTCTTGATTTCTCCGACTTACTCTCTGTTCACTAGGATACAGCTTTTCGGGGATAGAAGATTTCTGTTCAGGTTCAGATGTTTCCAGGGGTTTTGTTCTGGTGAGAAAGAAAGCTTCCTCTAGGGCTTCGCATCTCCTCTAGAACCTGTTGGTTGTCAGAGGTTTCTTCCCGTCATTGCTCCGGGGCACCAGACCCGGGTGTCGTGTTGTTCTGGGCAGCAATTTCCAGTTGAGGGCTCTGCTGAGCCGTCAACATACAACCCAGTTCTTGTGTTAAATGTTGGACCTGTCGCTCCAGTTGAGACAACCTTTCTGGTTGGTAGGGGTGGTCTGGATTCATACCTTTGCTGCTCCCAGAAAGGGTAGCTGTCCCTTCCCCCAAAGTAGCTAGGGTATTGGGAGTTTCCCTGATAACCCTCCATCCGTGGTCTCCCTTCTCCCTTCTCCATGATTTGGGAATCTATTGTCCTGGATATTGGGGTTTGAAGGGTATCTGGGAAAGGAACTGAGGTTATGGGATGGAGTATTTCTTCCCTCCTGAGGAAAGTTCTGAGGGAAGTTTGAAGGGAGGTTTCCTGGGGCAGTACTTACCTGGTTGCTCCCCCCTCGTGCCAGGGGAGTTTATACATACCCCAAGATGGGTCTGCTACCCTTGTATCTTTGGCTGACATAGGTGGCAGGGTCAGATGGAGCATCGGTTGATACCCTGCCTGGCTACCACCCAATTAGGTTGGATTGGGTCCACCTAGGGTCTCCTCTTCTTCTCATTCAGCTTATTAGTGTTAGCGGGAGGAGTATTTTTCGTCCCCCCCATTTCCAAGTCCAATATCGGGGTATTTTTCACCTCTGCCACCTTTGCAACAGCAGGTGTGTTTGACGGTTTGGGGTTTTAGGGTTATTTTTATTTTCAGTGGGCTTTTGTACTTCATAAATCCGTGTGGCCTGTTCTATCACCCAATCCAAAGGTCCTATGTCATGGAACTCCTTTACCAGTTCGGTCATGATGTATTTCAGGGGCGCATGGAAGTAAGTGTTAATGAACTCCCGGCTACTGGTGTTCACCCGCCTAGAGGTCTGTGCAAATGCCCAAATCAGCTCTTGCACAAACTCTCTAGGTACTTGGTTTTCCTCACACTGCAGGTTGTAGGCCGCCTTGCGGGCCTCCTGAGGGTTCCTGTGAATGGAGAAATGCTTTAAGATGGCCGCTTTATGGGTGGACCATCTCTGGTGATCTTAATCCTCCAGTCCTGCAAAGAGGCTGGAGAATTCCGGGAGAATGTCCATTAGACGAACTCCATGGAATTTTGATCATTCATGATACCAAATGCAGTCATCATTTGGTCATAATGTTCTCGATGATCCCATACTGATTATTTGGCGCTTATGTTAGGGAGTCATAAAGCTCTTTATGGCCTTTATCTGCCGAATTGTGTCTTTCACAAGACCTCTCTTTTGTTTGGCAGTCTTTCTTTTCCGTTGCACCCGAGTCCACTCGCACGTTGACTCAGAGCTGCTACTATTGGTGGTCCACTCCCTGTCCTCTACGCGTTTCCTACCTCTATGAGACTGGGAATCCCTCCCAGAATTACGGGGTCTGGTCTCTTCTCCCCTGTGGTGCTGTGGGCTCTCAGGACCACTTCCCTGGTACTCCCCTGTTCACACAGAGGAGTGCTCATCTTCATCATCCTTTCTTCTGGGTATGACAGAGAATTCCCCCCACCTCCCTGAATGTGTGAAAGCTTTTAAAATTCTCTTTTGAGGCCTGGACTCTGGTTCTTTTCTGTCTGCAAAGCGGACCGGGTGGTCCCTTTGTAACTTTACTTTCTGCCAGTCTAACTCCCTAATCTTTTCATCATAGAAGCCCTCCTGGTCAGAAGAATATGCTAGGGTATTTTTAAATCTGGATAGAGATGGGTAGAGATGAATACCCATCAATATCTGATAAGGACTGGCCTCCTGGCCCAGTTGGACTAGGCCTGGTTGAGTCCAGCTGCCTCATGTTTCCCTGTTCTTGAAAACTGGCAGGCATGAAGTTAGTAGTACCCTGTGCATATAAGGTGGTGAGTTGGATTTAGATCCCTGGTAAAGAGTTCATCACTCCGTGATCGAGGGTGCCTTTCCATACTCTAACTGGTCGGGGTGCCTCAAAGCCTGTTTGTATTTGGCTATTTCCTTTTCCAATCTCTCAGATTTGTTTTTCTCAGCCCCTTTCTCTTGGTGATATGTAGAGGTCGGAGTTTTCAACTTTGATACCAGTGCTTGAGTAGCTTCTAGCACTTTATTTTGTGCCAATACTCGGTCTCTGAGTCCCGTGTTCTCCTCACAGAGGGACTCATTTTCCTTCTGTGAGGTTTGTATGGTCTGGTCA
The DNA here is from genome assembly GCF_040938575.1 of Ambystoma mexicanum. Classification (NCBI taxonomy): domain Eukaryota; kingdom Metazoa; phylum Chordata; class Amphibia; order Caudata; family Ambystomatidae; genus Ambystoma; species Ambystoma mexicanum. The sequence continues at coordinate 1,316,168,113 of NC_090924.1, forward strand.
AATTCAGATTTCTTCTTGTTCAGGAGACTAATCTCCTCCCCTTGCGCAAAACTCTGCTTGCCACACATGTTCCCTTAACATTTCAATTTACTAGCCTCAGGTAAGTCAGTCCCTGAGAACATAACTCACTTTTCTCCATGCCCATCCTTAACTGACACACTTCCTGAAACAGGGTACTGTTCTCCTGACACAATTTGCAATTCTCTTCCCTGAACTGCTGTCTCTGTTGTTTCAGAGTGTTCCACATCTGATTGAATTCACCCTGGGAATTGAGATCCCTAATGACTAGCTGGATATTTTCAGCCTTCATTTGTTTAATCTGATTTTGAAATGCAAACATTTCCTCTAACAGGTTCTATTGTGCACAACCTTCTCACATTTTTGTTGACTCGCACTCAAGTTTTCCACACCTTCTTGATACTCCCCTTTCAGTACATAAAATGGAGTCTCTCACTCTAAATTTGCTTGCTGTTGTGTCAATAACTCATCTTTTAGCTGCTAAATAAAATAATGTTTTCTAATTTTGGCTCTGTTGCGCTTTTTACTCTAATTGTTTAAACTCTCTCTGTGCTTGATCCAAAAGCTCACACTGGTTTTGCACAGACGCTACACTATCCTGGTATATTTCTTCCATGATCATCATATGGAAGTACACATATGCTGTGAGCTGAGCCATTTTAATTTGCTCATCTCTGCTGGTCTGTGTCATATACAAATCTGTTAGGGACTGATGTAACAGCCCATTACCCTGCCACATATCAACATTTGCAGAGGTACCTCCTGCATCATTCTAGCTTGCTACATGTCATGCTCCTGTTCTACCCATTGACCTTTAATAAACTATTTGGGTAGAAGGTGCTTCTTGGCCATATTGAATTCTATGGTGCCCATTCTAAAATGTGTTCTGCACCTATTATGCTCTCTATGTAAGGGCAAAAATCTCAACCCTGTTGCTGCTTAGTTTCTACTCACAATGACAACTCATATCAACACTGTTCTATCTATACATCTCCCTGAAATCCAGGGTATAGGTCTGAATGGTGCCCTCACAATGGAAAACACCTTTCCATCCACTGCAATGCAATTACACCAAAATGAATAGTCTGTTGACACTACACTGTCACAAGTGAAAACTCTTTGCCAATCCCGGACGAACCCCTAGTTTTGTCACAGTTTATTACACGGTCACACTCTTAACTCAAGGAGTTCCTTTCCCCCCAATCAAAGTGGTGCACAATAAAGCACTATTATTTTGATTCAGGTTCAGTTTGGTAAAGCCTCCAACCCATCTCGCACCCAACCCCAACAAGTACGCGGTGGCACAATGGACTAGGAACCAGGCTGGTGTGTAGTAAGCATATAGATTTATGAATTCATTTAAACCAAATTTGACAAACATACTAACATCAGCCACCAATGCAGTGGCAACACAAGAACAAAAATTTCTTCCGTAATAGCACCAACACAGAGATAATACTGAGATATGCAGTCACAATTTCCCACATCTTTCTTTTCAAATCACTCACCAATACATAAAAAGAACAATTCAAGACACACAGTGATTGCTGATTTGGTTATAATATATTTTTTCCTGGCAACCCCCACCGTCTGAATTGAAGGCCAGTGGCAGGAAGTGGGAACACAATGGAAAAATCATTTTGGGTTCTGATAAAAGTGCTCTCTTTGGAAAAGGGATTCTAGGGGAAAAATCGTTTTCACTTATTACCACAAATGCAATATGACGGAGAGAAAAACAATGGGAATATTTGTTTTGCCACAGCTAAAAAGAACACGCAGGGCTTTGTGGTTTGGGTCAGAGAACAATGGGAACAAAGGAGCAATTTAATTTTTTCCACCACACATGCAAAGGAAATACAAGGCTTCACACTTCTGATTTAAATGAAAGAGATCAATTGGGAATTTTGTTTTGCACCCTGTGCACTCCCTTGGAAAGAGGATTTTGGGATTCATTCTTTTTGATTCAGGACACCCCCTTCTATACCGAAGTCAAGTGTTTTCTTACAAATAGCCAATGAAATCTTTATGTCTATACCGGCTCAAAACACACTGGGACAAGCTTGTTAGTTTCAAATGCTAACATCCCATGATTTCTATAGGGAATTAATTGATTTACTTTAATGAAATATTCTAAGGCTCTACACAGACAAACCAGATATGTTGCTATGGAGAACACCTGTGGAACAATATTTGAATACAATGCAGGGACTACACAATCTATGGCTTTGGGATAGTTTTACTTACAGGAGAGACATTGTAGTGGGCCTCAGGGAACGGCAGCGAACCTCATGGAATGGCAAGGGTATCAGTCGAGGAAGGACCCCTCTGGCTCCTCCAAGGGGTCCCAGTCAGGTTCTATATCTCCTTGTCCCTGTCTACAATGCAAGAAGTGGGGCTTCTATGCTTAGGTGTTTCTCTCAAGAGTTCAGCAGCAGGTTACCTCCCGAGATAAAATGGAAAATCCCAGTTCTAATGCAAACAGCTCAGAGCTGGAGGTAAATCCGCCACCCTACTAGTATTCCTGGAGAGTGTTGGTGCAGCAACATGACAGTATGCTGTTATGAGCCAACCGCTGGCTACACTTGTGAGTTAACTGCACTTCACTCTTCCCCTCACCCCTGGCACTTCTCCCCTTCCCTCTTCCGTGCACTTGCATGATCTGAAAGACACAAGGTCAGATAAGATCATTATTTTGTTCTCCCTTTGTTTCACCCTCCTTGTCTTGTCGTGCCAAGAAACACTTGTGCACAGGCGCATTATAAATGCCACATCGTATCATATCATACCGGCACATTATTACTGCACCAGCACACTCATAATGAGGACCATATGGGTCTTTGTTAGTCCTTAATGATACCTTCTGGGTCTCATTAGGTGTTTGGCAGTGCAGGAAAAAAGTGAAAGTAATACCGTTAACCTCAATTTTTCTGTACCGCCAAACTACAAGTTTGCCGGTATTACCGGCAGCAGTATTACGGGATAGTGATGCTTGAGTTGGGCATATTCTCTACAGCATGTCAGATGTCTTACTTCAAAAACACCTGGCTATTCGTACCAACGGTCCACCCTGCAGCGGTGAAGCCTGCATGGTCAAGGGCAGTGGGTGTTTGCCGGTTGAGTTGGGCATTTTCTCTACAGTGTGCCAAGTGTCTTACCTCAGCAGGACCAGCCTATTTATACCAGCGGCCCACCCTGCAATGGTAAAGCCTGCAAGGTCAAGGGCAGCAAGTGTTTTCAGCCGCAGGGTTGAGTTGGACATATTCCCTACAGCATGCCACGAGTCTTACATCAGCAAAACCCACCTTTTTATACCAACGGCCCATCCCGCAGCGCTGAAACCCGCAAGGTCAAGGGCACAGGGTGTTTTCAGCTGCAGGGTGTTCGCGATAGCTAGGTGCTTGGAGAAACTCTTTACTCTATCCATGCTGTGCTTGCTCATCCCTGTGTCTGAAACGCCCCTGTGGTCACTGCCCAACGGATCAAGGGTGAGCCGCCTCTTATATTTATTGTGTGCCACAAACAATTACTTGCTTGCTCTAACACCATTAGGAGAGCCTTCAAGCTTTTGAGTCCCTGAACCAAGTTGTGGGACTGTGCTGCTGATACTAATGAGTGTAAAGGGCAGCCTGTTTTCCACCTGTAACGCATGTCCTGGCTGCATTTGCCCTGATGCCAATGGTTTAGCTCAGCATCTGGTGTCATTCAGTCTGTCACGTTATATTAGGTGGTCACTATCAACTCAGAGAGTTACTTTCCCCCTCAAGCAAGGTGGCACGCACTCAAAGCACTTATACAGATTCAACTTTAGTGAAGCCTCCAACCCGTCTCGCAGCACCCCAGCAAATACCCTCTGTGCTACCAATGCACTAGGAACCAGGCCAGTGTATAGTAAGAATATATATTTATTTAAGGTATGACAAAATTTAATAGCAACCAAAATCAACCACCAATGCTGTGGCTCTACACAATATCACAAATTCAAATTTCTTGCACCAATTTACTACTTATATTCTAACGAACTGATAGATACTACAACACACAGTTACAATTTTGAAGATGGCAGTCACAAATTACATCAGATTTCTTGCAAATTAACCAATAGGAAACATACAAAACAATTGCTTAGTTTGGCACAATACTCCTTTCTCTCAGCAACCTCTCAACCCCCAGGCATCAATTAGATATGACCCCTCTGATCTGAAGGCAAGGTACAGGGAGTGGGAATACACTAGCAACATCGTTTTGGGTTTTTTATTTCAAAGGAGAAGTCAAGAAAGGAACCCAATGGCAAAATCGTTTTGGCCTTTTCATTTGAAAGGCAAAGTCAAAAAGGAACTCAATGGGAAAATCTTATTTGCATGAAATACAGAGCTTTGGGAAATAGTTTTGGGGTGCAAGTAAATGAATGGGAAATGCCCCTTTGCACCCTCTACATTCACTTGAATAGCAGCATTTACGGTTACTTATTTTGGGATTATGAACACCCCCTTCGGTACAGAAGACAGGGGTTTCAGAAAAGTAGAGTCACCCAAGTACTTTATTATCTATACCGGCTCTAACACACTGGGCATGAAATTTGTTAGTTTTGAACTATAACAACACTTATCCTGTGATTTTCTATATGGGAATTAATTGATTTAACTTTAATTCAATGCACTAAGGATCTACACAGCTTCCCCCTCCCCACACTTTAATGGAAGGGATTAAAGTGGGCTATTCCCAACACAATTCAATTTAAATGGATAGGGTAATTTTTTATAGTGGAATTAATTTGAATTAGATTTAATAAATTGTGCAAGGGTCTCCCCAGTTCCACTCCATGCCTTTGATAGCTTAGGGATATATCTACTTACATGGGAGGCCTTAGTAATGGGGCATCCAAGCAACAGCAAGGCTCCTCCGAGGACAGCATAGATCTGGTCAAATGCTTCAGTCAAGGGTAGTGCCCAGAACCCAGACGTCCTCTGGCTCCTCAAATGGCAGGCCCACCTAGCTTCTAGATTTCCCAGTCTCTGTCTCCCACGCAATGTTGAAGCCCCAATGTTGAAGAGAAAAATCAAAAGTCCAAAGAAAGGTCCCAAGAGTCGAAAAGTCAAAGAAGGATCAGCAAGTCAGTGCCTCTCAGATATAAAACTGAGCCCTTACAGTGCTTGTTTGAAGCTAATGCACAGTTAATGAGGGACCCGACCTTAAAGGTCATTTCTGCTGGCTGTGTTATCTGTAAATCCCATATTTTGTATTTACTTCAATATATATCTTAGCATTTAAACAAAAAACCATAACTTCTCCCGAGGACCTCAGCCTAAGGGCTTGAGGTCAAATTTTCAAAGGCACAGACCTTTCAGTTCAGTGGGGGAAAAAATGGCAGCATCCATGCTTCAGAAAATACAGCTCTAAATCGACAAGATGTGCTGACATGTAACTTTTTGGCATTATACCTAGGCCTTCTGTTCATAAATACAATCTTTCTTTTCTACTATATTAGAACAGAGGTAGATTCACTATTTATCTAATGCACACAGATAGGCCACAGTTAACATAGGAAGCCAGTGCTCACTTTTACAAAAATGAAATAGGCCTTTATCTTTACAGGCTATCTTTTTATATGGCAGACATTAAGTCTCTTTACCTGATAAACGCAATCTGTCACTTGACTTTATTTTTCGTAAATGTCAGGCATCATTCCTTCTTGGTATTTTTCATATGCCTATCCTTACAAAGTATATTTTTACATGGGTACTGCAGCATTTTTAAGTCTGAAAAGGGTGCCTTTTCCCAGTTTACACAAAGTCCGCATCTGCAGCACCTGTGTCTTTTTGTTTGCCTCCATTGGACACAGGTACAATCACAGCTCTAAGGCACATTCTGCTTCAACTCTGTGCCTTTGTATTTTACTGAAGTTGCAATAGACCCATTTTTGTTCATTCACTAGGCCTTTTATCGGAAATCAATGTTTTGTACTGGCTTTTATATTTCAATGGAACTCCACATTAGCCAGCTTCATTCGTGCAATAGAGGCCTACCCTTGCCTCTCTATCACTCTGGGGCTGTCTTTTTACCCCACAAGTCCTTGTGGCCATAACTGTGACATCAGCTTCAGACTTAAACGATTGAAGCACTAATTGTCATCAATCCATTGTTCCTTAGGCTGGAAGGCACAGTGTGACACGTGACAACAAGAATACTTGCACTTCCCAGTCTTTTCTGGGCGTTGTTTACTCTGCGGCATCCTGCGGAAGCTTGATGTGTATGAATTGTTTTTGGCAGCTGTAAGCAGAGTGTTTTAACATGGAAGCAAGGGTGGGGGGAGAAAGACTAAGGCAACCACGTGAACAAGTTATGTGTGCCTCTCTCCCTGGTTCTCTTTTTTTATGTTTATTCGTATTGGGCTTGCATGCTCCGAACATTAACCCAGTTCTCTTTTGGCCTAGCCTACACACCTCCCCTGGTCCTTTTACCAATCATTGCTTGATTGTCTCATGCCTCATTTTCTACAACCAGCTTAACTGTAAATCTTATTGTCTGTGCCAATTTATGTATGTCTCTTGTTGTACCTCTAATTGGATGCTTTAATCTTCTTAATGCCTTGCTAAAATCCTACTTTAGGTGTGCTTTACATCTGTGCATCCCCCATTTGTGTACTGAATAGTTGTGCTTTTGGATTATATTGAATCTAGGTGTGCTTTACTCCTTTCCATCCTCTATTTGTGTACAGTATTGTTGTGCTTTTTGAATAACTTGAATGTAGGTGTGCATTACACCTGTGCATCCTCAATTTTTGTACTGCATTGTTGTGCTTTTTGAATAATTCAATTACATGTGTGCTTTACTTCTGCGCATCCTCAATTTTTGTACTGCATTGTTGTGCTTTGTAAAAATTTGAATCTATGTCTGCTATTGATCTGTGCATCCTCCTGCCTGCCCTTGGATGCTAAACTGTCTGGTGAGTTGTTTGTGTATTGTGCAGCCACTCCTCCTGTAGCCTCCTCCTCCATCTCAATGGCACTCTCCATCTCCCCCCCCCCATTCTAACTGTTACTCTATCAACTATCCCTCCTCTCTCTCGAAGTCTGGAAGAAAACAATTTACAAAAGATCTCCTGGCCTCTAAACCTGGCCTATCTATTGCTGACACCTATGTTAGTGCTACTACCAGACAGACTGATAGTCTCTTCTCTGTCCTCTCTCCAGACCTGTGGATCCCTCATCTGATCTCGACCCTCTCCCCTTTTTCCTCCTCACCCATTGATGGTGGCACTAGATGGATAGTACTCTTGGTGCACTTCTTATCTTCTAGGTACATCATTAACGTCTATCATAATGGCATTGTCATGGCCCAAGGTCCTCAACCCAATCTTTTACTGTTTGATCGGTGCCTGCCGGTCCTCCTCAACTTCCTACCTTCTCCCGCTACTCCTCCTTCCCCTCTCTCTGCACCTCCTTTACCACCTATGATGGGTGTACCACCCCCTGTAACACTACTCAAAAAACCTTCAAAGATGGTGACTAGCTACACTTAGCCACTTTGAATGCTTGTTCTGCTGTCAAACATTACTCCGAAATCTTCCTCCTTCTTGAAGACTTTGATCTCAACGTCCACGCTCTCACTGATACATGGTTCAATGCCAGCTCAGTCGCTGCTTTTGACTCCCTTCTCCCTGATGGCTACAAGATCCTCTCGAAGCCCAGGCCAACCGACTTGGTGGGGGAGTAGCCCTGATCTTCCCTGGGTGGATCCCTAGCTCCCTCATACCCACCCATCCCTACTCCTACTTTGAGAGTCTTGTCTGCAAACTTGGCATCCCTCTGACTCTCTTACCCTTGCCACTATCTACAGACCCCCTGGCCCAGTTTCTGTTTACTCTTGGAATGGGATTATTCACCTCTTCTCTTCTGACCTCTACCCCTAAACTACTCCTTCTTGGAGATTTCAACATTCACATTGACTCCACTGTTCCTGCCTCTTCACTCTTCCGTCATCTCTGCACCTCTCTCTCCCTCACTATCTGACCCACCGGTCCTTCCCACTCTGCCGGACACACTCTTGATGCCTTCATTCCTGCTGATCTCCCACTCTCCAACCCTATCTCTCCTATTCTGACCACTCTCTCCTCTACTCTCATTTGGGACCTCAAAGCCTCCTGACTGAGCCTCCACCAGCACTGCCACCCTCCTTCATGGTCATCTGCCAGATGAAACGGGTGTCAGCTGCTGCGTTTGCCTCCGCCTTCATCCCTCCTACTTCCCCTCCTCTTGACGCTCTCACTGATTCTGTCATTGACAATCTCCATCTTGCTATCACTAACACTCTCGACATTCTTGCCCCCATTTTGAGGATCCACCTGAAACCTGCCTCCAAGCATAACAGCTGTTACAACTCCAAGCTAGCCCTCTGAAACACAAGTTCAGAGTTGCTGAACAGAAGTGGCAGACCTCTGGCTCCTCCCCTTTCAAACTGGCCTTTGTCTACTCCAAAGGCATTACCATCTCTCTATCCGCTCCAGAAAGAGGGATCAAGTCCAGGCCCATATCTCTGGAGCCTCTAACAACACGGCTGAACTCTTCAAAATCTGCAAGGTACTAGCCAATCCATCTGTAGTCTCCACCTCCCCTCTTCCTTCTCAGGCCCTGCACTGGCCACCCATTTCTCCTCTAAAACTCAGGACATTCCGACCTCTCTCTCTTCCTCCCATCCCTCAAGCCCCCCCCTGTTCCCCTGCCTCCCGTGGCCTCTCTTCCATCCCACCCACTCTCTCCTCCTCCTCACCTATCACAACAGATGAGATCTCTAGAGTAGTCCACTCTATGAAGGTCTCATCTAAACAGTTGTCCCCTTGTTCTTCAAAAACCTTTAAGGACAACACCTCCTCCCTCGCTACAGCTCTTGCTGACTTCTATAACCACCTCTTAGCAACAGGCGCTTTCCCTTCTTCTCTCAAGCACTCCCTTGTGTACCCCCTCTTAATAAGGCCTTCTGAGGTCTCCTCGTGTACGACCGACTGTCACCCTATCTCTACAACACCCTTCCTTGGGAAACTCCTGGAGAAGTTGGTCAGGCCCCAACTGACCCAACACACTGAGCGCGCTGGTTGTTTACATGACCATTAATCTGGATTATGAGCATCCAGAGGCATGGAAACTGCTCTCCTGAACACCTGTGAATGACTGCTCGAAAATCTTGACACTAACTCTCCTGCTGTTCTCATTCTCCTTGACCTCTCTTCCGCCTTTGACATGGTCAACCATTCTATCCTCATAAAGCAGCTCCAAGGTACACTTTGTATCTCAGACCGGGCACTGGATTGGTTGACCTCCTTCCTTAATGACCGTCTGTAAAGGAGGTCCCAGACATGACCTGCACCCCTGCCCCTCATTTCGAGCTGCCAAGAGGGTACTCACCAAGGTACGTGACGTATGAGGAGCAAATTAACCGACAGAGAGCCGTATTGGGACTCTGCCCCGTGTACATAAGAAGATCCGTACCCATTGAAGCAACCATAACTCGACAACCCTGGGCAGCACGGTACCCTATCAGACAGCAATACCAACCACTGACACGAAATGAGGAATACATACACACGGTCCACGAAGAGACCCCAAAAGCCATAATGGAAGGCCAGTGGAAATGACAAGGGCCTGAACAGACATGGATGAGCAAAAGTGGCTATCGAAGACAATCACGCCAGTACAAGTAACGAAGATAAATGTAATGTACGCAGAGAAGAGACAATGTTAAAACATAAGGAAATGGTGTTACGATACAAGATGGAAGCAACCGCCCTGTTAACGTGTGTAAATAAGCTAGAAACGCAAGATGCTAAGAAATTGATAGTGCTTGCAATGCTTAGTAGAAGATAGAGCGGCAAAGATAGAGCGGCAAGCGCCAACCATATATCTACCTCAATAAGGCACATTACACAAGTGCGACTCCATTTTTGTAAAGCAGAAATGGACCTAAGCTGCCAGAGGCCTGGCAGGCTAAGTTTCACAACTCAACCAGAACAGAGAGAAGGAGCAGAATCGAAACTCAACAAAGAGCGGCTCATACTGGGGAAATCGAGCTCACCCAGAGAAAGGGAGGAGAGCATGAGCTCACAAGACTCCAACTACAGAGCATGCCAGCCCATCCGTGAAGGTCAAGATAAGAAAGGCCCATGCAGGTGGCTGGGCTGACACAGAATTAAATGCACGAAAAGCTAGAAACTGAAGCAGATTCACGGTGGACCAACACATGACCAACCAGGCGCGAAGAGGTACCACCGCCTGAGGTCATCCAGAACCCAGGATGCCATAACTTTTCCCGACAAGAGGCTTCAGTTCCGAGGCCAAACCCAGCCAACTAATTGACACATAGCCCTAAAATACTGATTGATGGAAGGGAGGCAGGGTGAAACTTGGTACACCAGGCCCTTGGGTGTCCATTGTGCATGCTGCTAATTAAAATGGGGATTTATGTCTATGGGTGTAACCTACCCAATCACAATGGACCATGTAATCTAGGGTCCTATAGACGCTGTAACCAATGAGTCGTTACCTGTAGTGACATCAATCACGTATGTTGTAGAGGGATGGGCATAGACGCCCACCCGATAAGAGTTATCCAATCCACATGCTTTATTTCTATATACAGATATAGCACCTATACTTAAGTTGCCTTTCTTAACCAATTATATTGCATGATGATTTTTTATAGAAATTAGACGTCAGTGATGACGATTTTTACCTTTAAGAATTGCTGTTCTACCAAAGTTTGTGGAAGTCGGAGCGAGACCGGTGATCGCGCTACAGCTGATTCCCATTTGTGTCCCCTGTTTGATGTATGTATCATTAAACGGACTTCCCTTTGCCAAACTACTGAGTCCTCGTTATTGAGTCGTGTCGGAGTAAGTGAATCCTTCACCCCCTGTCCTCACATGGCGCAGCTATCTTGTCTAACAAGTTCTAGAGGGTGAGTGTTGACCAATGGGCCCGTCAGCAATTTCCTTTCCTCGTGAACACTTGGTAACGTGAGGATGGTTTTGGCCATCGATTATAGATTATCGATTGATATAGTGTAAGACACCCTGAGACCGAAGGCACGAAGTAACTCTGGCCCTTCGGTAAGATCACAAGTCCTTTCTCCATTCCGGCTGAGTAGACTGAGAAGCTTCGCATGGACAATGATAGAGTAAAGAATCTCAAAAAATCTGCAGTGGGTCTGAAGAAACCCACCTTTCCAAGCATAACCCTTCTCATTCCCACGGGCAGCGGGTCGGATGAAAACCTTAAAAGCAGGAAGAGGAAGGGGCGGTGATCCTGAAGTTCCAGAGAGGAAACGATGCGATCGGTGAGTGAAACAATAAACTCATTACTTTGGCAAATGTCATATAGGCACTAGAGCCAGTGAGGGAAAGGTAACGGAGGGTGGAGGAAAAAATAAAATAGTCAGAAGTAGAGAAGACTGTATATATATATATATAGGGGGTAATGACTCAAGCACCTGAAGTAAAACGTAAAGAATATCAGGGGGGCACCTGAATTAAAACGTAAAGAATATCAGGGGGGCACCTGAAGTAAAACGTAAGGAATACCGGGGGGTACCCGAGAGAAAACGTAGAGAATACCGGGGGGGCAGAAGGAACGTGAACCCAGAGACCACACAATTAGGCTACGATAACGTTCAATTCCCATGGTGGGGTATTGAATAGAAGGCAGGTATACGTATGACCAGCTGGGGTTTGTCTAGTCTGTTAAACGTCTGTCATATGTGTTCTGTTGTATGTCAAATGTAAAATAATTGTTTTGGTGATTGTTTAAAATGCATTTTGGATTTACGCGATTCTGTAAATAAGAGGGAATCGCCACTGAATTGATGAGTTTTGAGTAAATTGTTGGTAAAAATTTGGCGGGAAAAGTTGGATTGGAGCTTGCGTATGTGGTGCTCGCTCATACTAGTGGAAAGCTTTAAGAACTGTGTGAATATTGTTGGTGACAAAATTAAAAACGGAGTAAGTTACCCCACTTGCGCATTTATGTAAGCAGCTGCCCAAGCATGCAGTAAAATTGAAAAAATACAGTCAGGAGTGGGTTAAGGGCACCGCAAATAAGATGTTTATGCCTTGGCCCCAGAACAGATCACTCCCTAAGGATGTTTTACAGCGCATGACTACCTTTTTACATGCCACATATAGCGGCAAGAAGCTTGAGAAACGCCTTGCTGTTCTCGAAATTTGGAAAATGTTTGAAGAAACGAAGGTGGAAGAACCACCTGCAGACTGGATATTAAATGTATGTACGGAGGGGGGTGAGACGCCTACTGCGCCACCTGCCCCACCAGAACCAGTCATTGAGGTAAGCAAGTCAGAGGGTCTCTACCCGCTAAGAGAAATTAAGGCAGCCACGGGGTATAGCAACCCCGCACATGAGTCATCTACATGCAGTAGTGATGAGACGAAAGAGAAGGAACAGGAAATTGATTTGGCCCCCACAGTCCCGAGAGACAAGGAGAGGCGAGGTGATGGAAGAAAGGATCAGGCACAGACTAGTGCACCTCTCGATAGAGAGAGAGGGGAAGAAGCGGAAAGGAAATGATGAGTTAACATTCGCAAAAGGAAGAATGTATGGGAGGGCAGATACTATTGAAATTAGATGGAAAAGGAAGTGATGACGTAAGGCCGAGTGAACGGTCTGATGAGGCGCAGAGAAAGTTAAAATAGAAAGAAAAGGACACAAGAGACATGAGGGTAAGATAGAAGGATAGGTTGAGGCGAGAACAACTATACCGCGAAGAGCAAGGAATACCGCTCAGTCGCACACAATATGTAGCCTACAAAAAGTACAGACTGAACATGCTAAAATAAGAGGGAGAAAGGAGAGAGCATGAAAGGAAAGTGAAGAAGCGAGAAGACGAGGAAAGTAGAAGGGCAAAAGAACGTAGAAATGAACGGATGAGGGAAGTAGATAAGGCTAGAGAAGAAGCAAAAAAGCGAAAAGAAATAGATGAGGAAGCAGAACGTAAATGCAGACAAAGGGCACGAGATCTAGAATATATGGAGCGGGAAGTTAAAAAACCCAATCCTGTTGTAGACTGGGAAGACATAGAAGAGTTCTTTCCTGCCAGCGATGCGGTACCAGGTACAAGCGGGACAGATATTGACGATGACTTCGACACCAGAAGCATCGGAGAAACTATTGATAGAATATATGATTAGATGGGGCTGGAACTAATCTCCCAAGGCAGAAGGGAGGATGAGCGCTTAGAAAGCACTCAGCTATATGACACTGAGGATGTCACCCGAAGTAGTGGGAGTAGGGGACTGTCCCTAGATAGACTAGAGATTGGGCAGAACGAAGATGATGCAAGAAGTTGTGTAAACTGGGAGTATTCAGAGTCTAACTCCAGTGGGGAAACGGAGGAAGTGGCGCATGACGAAGAGAGACTGTGCGAAAAATGGCTCCCAAGGGACTGAGAGGTACGATGGTCATATGCTAGCGGGTCCACAAGTAGGACACCGAAGTCCGCTGGACAGTCCAGCCGACAAGAGGAAACACCCCACGGTCAGAGGGGGGCGTCAGCACCTGCCTATGCAGACAGGTTAAGGGCATTGCCCGGTAGACGGCAAGGCGGGAACGTCACCCCAGTGAAATACCGGAGAGGTACAGGGAAGGAAGAAGCGGATTGCGCATTCCAATTCCCACTACTAGAAAAAGGGGGAGCAAGACTGCAATAAAAAAATGGGCACACATGGACCGAGAGAACCTTAAAAATAAGCTTCCAATGCTGACATTGGGAGCCGGAAAGTGGATACATGAGTTAGAGAAAATGACGGGGGGCGTCGCCCTAGCCATAGGGGACATTAAGGGTCTCCTAATTGCTATACTCGGTGAAAGAGCAGACGACGTGTGGAAAAGGGCGGGCTACCCTAGAGTAACCATAACTGACACTTCCCATGACGGAGCGCCATTTAATAACTGTAGAGCAGCAGTGTAGAAAGCGCTGCGTACGCTATATCCACACACATCTGATATGCGAGCTATAATGACTCAAAAAATGAAAGAGGATCCGTTGCTTTATATCCAAAATTTTCAGGACGCATGGGTACTCGAAACGCATGAGTCTTGGACGAAATCTATCCCTGTATTCTATCACATACTGTGCCAAGGGTTACCAGAACCAGTGCAAAAACAGCTCAAGAAATTGGGAGGAATAGAAGCTAAACCACGGGCCGAAATCCAGTTGACAATTGACAATTGTACATTACTGTAGGTTGTTGCAAGAAAAGAATCGGAAAAAGGAGGCAACTCGCAAAGGTGAGGAAGCGAAACTAGTGCAAAAGAAGCTCTCAAAGTACGCTCTTGAGGGAGCCATGCTAACTAGCCCAGCCGAATCAAGTGCACAAAGTGCAACTAACCCGCCGCAGAATACCCAGGGTAACGCAGGATTTTACCCAAGAGGAACGGGTTTTGGAGGAAGAGGATGGCAGAGTAATCAGGGAGGGTTTTGGGGTAACCAAGGAGGTTTTCAGAATGTTCAAGGTGGTGTCCAAATTGCGCAGATGGGCAGTCCAGCTGCATTAGATGGACAGATGGCCCGACCACCGCCAGTATGTTGGCTGTGTGGAGTGACAGGACATGTGGTGCGCATGTGCAGGAGCCAAAGCATATGGCAAAATAACCAATTAGTAGGGGGCAGGCATGGTGAATCAACCTGCTACCCCGCAACAGGGCAGTGCACAAAATTATGCCGTGCTGCAGTAGGCGGCTGGCTTGCAGCAAGGTGCACAGCAAATGGTTCAGCCACTGAACTTGGGGAATTTGCCACAGGGACAATCCCAGCAGACACTGCCGCAAATGGCTCAGGGCACTAATTCCGGTGGGGAATTTAACCTGGAAATGGGGGGAAACCCACAAGTATAGTGTGGGCCGAACCTGTACATGAAATAGGACAGCTCACAGGGGACTCTGATGTTTTCTATCCTATCAGTGACACCAGACCCTAACAGGGAACCTAGGGTAAATGTCACCATAGGGGGGAAACAATATTCTTTCTTAATTGACACGGGTGCAACGCACTCGTGCATACGAGAAGACAAGTTCTCCTTGTCCGGCGAGGCTATAGATACCCAGAGTTTTACTGGAGCTCAAGTAGAGTTCCCTTTATCGATGCACTCCCAGTCTCTCTGGGAGAGCGCGAAATAAGTGTACCTCTATTATATTCACTTCAGTCCCCAGTAAATATCATGGGTCGGGATTTGATGACAAGGTTGAATATGACTCGTTCACTGAGGATGGCATAGTGTGTTCCAACCCAGGAATGCATTATTCAAACGTGTGCGAAATGATCAGAGAATGCTCTGGACGAACAGCCATGAGAGCTATACAGCTGGAGCCGGAAGTTTTCGCATATGGGGTGTGAGTGCTTATGGCAGGATTACTGGGCCTGGCCGACAAAACTATGAGATCCCCGGATGAGTTTCTATTCAGACCAAGAATACCCATGCACGAAAAGGAGAGACAAGTATTTCCCTTAATGATACAATCTGCCGCAGTGCAAGGAAAAGTGGTATTAGTTGATGCTTGGGACGATGAAGGCAGACAATGGTGTGCACTTATTGGCATTGAAGAAGGGTATCAAGTGACTGACGTCACCGATGACGATCTGTTCGAAGGACACCCTGACCTAGAAGAGACAAGAGTGGAAGTGAGTCTCATATTTTGGGTCAAAATGATTAGGAGGGAGGTACCACAGAGAATGATGACACTGATATGTCCAGAATACTTTGATAACGACATGGCCCAAGTGCCTGCCATAGTATGGACTACAGGGCCCTATGATGTAGGTCTCCTGAAAGGGGCGGGTGAAGTGAAAATCAAATTAAAACCAGGAGCAATTTTACCACGAGCGCGACAATATCGCATGTCCAGAGAGGCAGATGAGGGAATCACGAAGACAATCTCCGCCATGATGGAGCAAGGCATCTTAGTGGTGTCAGAATCACCCTGCAACACAGTGATTTATCCAGTCAAGAAATCAAAGGGAGGGTCCTGGCGTTTAATCCAAGATATACGAGCATTGAACGATATAGTCGAAGCCGTGTTCCCTCTAGTCCCTAATCCATCCACAATTTTGTGCAACATACCCACTGAGGGAAAATATTTCACCGTGATCGATTTGAAAAACACGTTTTTCTCGATTCCATTGCACTGTGACTCACAAGACTTGACATCATTTACTTTCAGGCAAATGCGCCTGAAAAGTATGAGGTTGCCACAGGGGTATTGTGAATTCACGTCAATCTTCAATAGAGTCCTACAAATGGACCTAAGCAATATCGCGGTGGACAGTGTTGTTATGCAGTATGTAGATGACATTCTGATCTGCAGCATCACTGAAGAGCAATGCAGGCGCGATTCTGTCCATCTATTGACTATACTGGCTGAGAAGGGGTACAAGGTTGACAAGGAAAAGTTGCAGTTCTGTCAACAGGAGGTGTTGTACATAGGGCAACTGATCTCACATGAGGGGAAGAAGGTAACCCCAGAAAGGGCTGAAGCTATCATGAACACGGCCAAGCCACGCACGATAAAACAAATGCAAAGCTTCTTAGGCCTGTGCAATTATGTCCGATCATGGGTCTTTGACTACAGCTCGTATACCAAGCCCTTGCTGCAGGCTCTTAAAAAAGCCCAGGCAACAAGAGAAGAAATTGAATGGAATGAAGCAATGGAGCAGGGGTTTACAGAACTCAAGGGGGCAATTTGTAAGGCCCCAGTTCTCAGGATTCCTAATTATGCAGAGGAGTTCTACCTGTTCTCTTACACCGATGGCAATTTTATGACGACAGTGCTCGCACAGCGAACCTCACTGGGATACAAGCCCCTAGCATACTACATCGGGAGTCTAGACCCAGTCATGAAGAGCCACTTCCCATGCGAACATAATCTAGCTGCTGCCGCGTTCACCATAGAGAAGGCGACATCCATTGTGATGGGGTACTCCATGACATTGTATGTTAAGCACTCACTATTCGCCATTCTAGAGAAGCCAAAGGGCACATTGACGTCACAGAGAGCATCTGCCTATAAGGTGATTATCTCTAATCCATCGATCAAGATAGTGAGATGTAAAACTGTGAACCCTGCTATGTTCATAGCTGAGCCAGTCACAGAGGGAGAACCTGTGCACGACTGTGCAAACTATGAGGACTTTTATGATGAGATCCCAAGGGTAAAGAAAAATGCCCTGGGAAGTGGAGAGATCGTCTTTATTGACGGGTCTTCAAGAATTGACCAAGAAGACGGACAAAGGTATACAGGCGTGGCTGTGGTAAAACACATAGCGAATGGAGAGTTTCAAGTACTCGTTAGTGCACGAATACCATCCCACTATTCGGCACAGGCTGCAGAGCTCTTGGCATTGATTCTCGCCATCGAGAATCATGCAGACCAGGAAGTAATGGTGTACAGTGACTCCGCATATGTGACGTCTACAGTGCATGCAGGCCTAGCGTGCTGGAAAATAGGGGCTACCTCTGAGCAGACTGCACGCCAGTGCAGCACACAGCCTTATTGGATAGTCTGATAAAAGCACTACAGCTCCCAGTGGGCATAGCGGTTGTGAAATGCGCCGCTCATACCAAGGGGACAACATTTTTGTCACATGGAAACCATGAAGCGGATACGGAAGCTAAACGTATGGCATCCAAAACCGAGACAATCATGGACATGGAGGTGGCACGTACCCATGAACGAATGATGGTAGCACGAGCCACTCCAGAGGCCTATAGCAATATGGGGCAGACTCAGCTAATGGAGCTCCAAGGGGAGGCACCTCAGGAGGAGAACAAATTATGGAAGCGTTGAGGGTGTTCTTTAAACCCCTCTGACGGGTTGTGGAGGCAAGACAGCACTGGTAAACCAGTAATGCCTGTCACCCTTCTAAGGGTAGCGTTAGAACAGCTTCACTACCCCATACACATGTCAAAGGAAAATCTTGCTGTAAAGCTCGCTGAAGACTGGTTTACACGGAATTTAGCGGAGCATGTTGCATTTTATATGGTAAACTGCATTATCTGTCAGCAATTCACCTCTGGGCACACATTAAAAGTAGTGAGAGGGATCATCCCCAGACCAAATGGACCTTTCCAGCACTTGCATATCGATTATGTTGATATGATTCAGGTGTGCAATGGGTACAAGTATTTAATTGTAGTGGTGTGTCCCTTTTCAAGATGGTTAGAAGCAGGTCCCTGTACACACCGCGATGCAACCTGTGCTGCAAAATTTCTGGTGAGGGTGGTGTTCCCTAGATGGGGGGTGTGCGAAGTGATGAGATCGGATAATGGGGCCCATTTTGTAAACACAGTTTTTGAACAGATTAACTTGTTGCTTGGTATAAAGCACAAGTTCTCGTCGGCATATCATCCTAAGGGGAATGGAATATGTGAACAAATCAACGGCTTGCTTAAGAAAAGGATAGCCAAGTTGAAGCTCACATTAAGGAAGGGATGGCTTCACTGTCTACCATTGGCATTGTATGCACTTCGGAACCAACCAGGCTCCGACCATCACCTCACTCTGCACAAGATAGTTACTGGTAGAAGGATGAGGACCCCTCTTACCTCCTGAGATAGAGCTGGATGTGATGCCCAGCCAACTAGGGAGGTTTTGGGAGCAGAAATGAAAGCCTATCTGGACTGTCTCACATTCAGCGCCTCTATCATTTCAGGCCAGCTGCAGTGACGGTGGAAAGGGGACAGCACAGCACAAACCATAAGAGATAGTGCTGATGCAGGCGCAGCTCACAGCCTTTGTGCGTCCCTCGTCTTCCCCGGAGACAGCGTCCTCGTGAGAAACTTTACAAGAAAAAGATGGAACGAGTCAAGGTTTAATGGCCCGTTTATCGTAGAGGACTGCTCCCCGTCCGCTGTCAAGCTTAAGGGCAGGAGAGCTTGGATCTTCCTAAATGACATTAAACCCGTTGTAGGAGAGAGCCCTCATGCTGCACCCAACTCCGAAGAGTCTACAGACAAAGGAAAAGAACCTCAGCACGTGCAGACGAGATCCATGACAAGGAAGAAGGACGCATGAGCAGCAAAACAAAGTCAAGGAACTTTTGTGCGAAATTATGGCTTAAAATTGGACAGTTCCCCGAGAAAAAAGGGGATAAGGACATAAGAAACAAATACTCTGTGCATCCTAGTTGCAGGGTAAAGAGAAGCACATCCAAAGCCACAACAACACTGATGAACTGAACTTGTTGAAATCACGCCACGCCCAGGTAGCACAAAGAATCAAGACTCTGAAAGACTGCCAATAAAATATTTCCTGAGGGCGTAACACAGTATCCTGAAGCAACCAGTATCAAGACTTTCCTCACATACCTAATGGTATCCCCAGCAGAAGCATCAAGTGGGATGTATTCACGTACTTTCAATTGGTGGTGCTTTCATACCCGTCACTCATAGGAAGAGAAACAAGTGTCACAGAATTCATTCAAGATCCAGATAACAAGAAGGTAATCTGGCAACTACTGACTGTCATCACAGAAGCTTTCACTGAGCTGCCAGAATACAGTGAAAAGAGCACAAATGCTCCCACCCCAAGTGATCATCGATGAACTGACCTATACTATATTTTTCCGAATCATAGAGGAGTGCCCAGGACTCTTCGGAAGAACCACAGATACACTAACTTTTATCAGAGATCCAAGAAACAATGAATATCTCAACCAAGTATGCTACAAATTAAATTACTTGGTTGCAACCCACGCAGCAGGAAGGTGTGCAACTTGTTTGCATCAAAAGAAGGGCTTGTGATCAGGTCCCAGCAAATCAAGGCAGATGTCCCTATCTCCCGCAGATACGCAGCTCGCACACAATGTCATGCTCAGACTAGTCACGGACTATCCAGAAATGGTGGGAAGGCCTGCCGATGTCAACGTTGTCACCTTCCTAAGAGATCCAGTCAATTTCTTACACATGAGGACCCTCCTCCATGGCATCATGCTCCAAGTGGAGCTATCCAACTTCCAGCGAGAATTCCTAAGGAGTTTCCAGTGAGACTGCTCGCCGTGGGACAGATCGAGGAGATAAAGACTGTTCACGCTGCAAGGAAGGCCTGAGATCTAGAGGCTAGAGAATCAGAGCAAATGTCACTAACAACAGAAGACAGCCAATATGCATATCATGTTTTCTTTCACCTCATTAAAAACTTTCCAGAACTAGTGGGCAGACCCCACAACATTGATGTGTCCACTTTCATCAGTGATCCTGCAAAAACCACTCAACTAAACAGGCTCCTGAGGGCTATTGCAGCACAACTAAGAAGCAATTATGGGCATCCACTGCTGAGGAGAGCCTTTGAAAGAGAAAATCCAAAATAGAATTTTTGTCGCCATCGTTTCTCTGTGGAGCAGATAGAGACAAGAGACACTGTTCTTCAACTTTTCACCGAGAGACTGAGAGAAAGGAGCAGACCCAAGAACTTCGCCATCCTATTCTCCTTTTTCTTTGTTTTTATTTTTACGACATTTTATTTTTGTGTGATCTGTAGTAGTTCCATCTTTTCAGCTTTTCACAGAAAACAGATTCCTGCATGTCCTCAAGGCCGAGGCAAATTGGAGATGTGCCCTGAGATGGTGTTTATTATAGAAATGCAGAATGAATGTGATGTGCTAAAAACGGTAGTCTAACCTTTCTCCATAGCCTAGCAAACGAAACCGTGTTGCACACCTAAAGACTATCATCATCACCACTCGCAAGAGGGGGGACACTTGAAAAGCACCCGACACTTTAGTAATAATAAACTTTGAACTGTGAGATCGGAGCAAGCAGAAAATAAACAATTGACTATGGACACGATCGACATGGGGGCCCAGAGCGGTAACATAGTTTTACCCACAGCAGAAGGGCGCCCCCGCTTCCCTGGAAGGAAATGCTGCCAGCTGTCATATAAGACTATAATGTGTATATGCGTAGTAATTATCGTTGTGTTTTTATCCATAACAATAAGGACTGCATTTTTTATCGGTTCACGAGTTGTCACAACATCAGTGCATCCATCAGATATAGAACGTCTGGGGCCAACGAAAGCGCCCAGACCTTATATAGTAATCCCTGTTCCGAGAAGAGCTGATGATAAAGCAAAGAATTTGCAATTGAATGTAATTAGTAGTGACACATACACATGTGAGGTGATGAATGAAGAGAAAAGCTGGAGACAGGGTCAGCACGGAATGAATGATAATGTAGCACCCACACACAGAATGCACATAAACAAGGGCAAGGCTCAATGGCTACAGGGCCTCCAACGAAGGCAGCAGAGCAGAAGAGACTGCCTGCTGAACGATTAATTCCAGGAAATAGTGGAAGTGACCAAGAAAAGCCAAGTGAAATACCAAAGATGGGAGGGATAGCAAAATCCCTCAAAAAAAAACAGAACTAGCCACAAAGGAATTCACAGAGAAAACGCGAATGCTGAGTAACTACTTGTTCCCAGTCATAGTCAGAGCAAAAGAAACTGCACGAGGAGCTGAAAGACAAAGCTATAGAGACTATAACAGCTAGAACACCAGCTCTAACGCAAAGGGCAATCTGCCCTACAACACAGCCACGCATGGGGAACACGGCAGACAGCAGGTGGTCAGGGAGAGCGTATGACGGACTACGAGAGGAAAAGAAAGAAAGCGCAAAACCGTCCCCTACCACAGCGATGGAGCTTAGGCAACCTGCTCCACCAAGATACCCGAAGTGGAAAAGCAGCACCAACGCATTCAGAGACATAGTAATAGAGAATTACAGGAGAACGCTAAGAATCAAGACAAGCCCACATGAAGATAACAATGAACTTAATGATTACCTGGACAGCACAGTCCTTCTTGGAAATAACATATGGTATCAGCACAGGAAGGAGGAAGGGAGTAGGGCGAAGGCAGTCGGAAGGTGAATGCTTCGTCTGTGCTCTACTACCATACAGCATGGGAAAATCCAAGATCTTAGTGGCTGTAGAAATTGATATCCCTACAGCACACTGTATGTCACACGTAGCGATGTGCAACATCAGAGGACAATTTATGGGGAGAGACGCCTGATATAGGCCGACGAAAAGAATTACCCGGATGAAGACGGTTGTGTACAGAACATCAAAACAAGGAACAGGGCGCACACCAAGAATCATGTGATTAGATATGAGAATCCTGACGTCAAAGGATCAGGAATACGATGGGAAATAAACTCAAGACTGAAAACCCAAGGAAAAACTGCAGAAGAGGCCCAAATATGGAAGAACAGAGGCCAAATGCAGATCTGGGTGTCAGTGATCTCCCCAAATGGATGGGAAGACAGCGTAGTAATCTGCCGAGCATGGATGGTCCATGGAGCCTGCCGAGAAGCAATTGAAAATTCACAAAGATTATGCAAACCACTATGGCCAAAATTGGTAAAGCTATTAACGTGGGTCGAAGACAGAGGAGGACCCCTGCAAATAGTACCACTAGAAAGTCCAAAACTATGCTTCAGAAGTAATGGCACAAGGAAAATGGGAGAGATAGTAAGCTGCGGAAGAATATTTGAAGCTTCAGAAATGACACAAGGTACCGCAGTCATCATGGACCATCACTGGGCGTGTGGATCAAAAGCATATATAAGACTACCGAAGAATTGTGGAGGCATATGCACACTTGTGAACGTCCACGTTCCTGCACTAGTGATTCCAAAAAATGACCTAAATCTGGACAGTTTCCTGAAAGCAGATGCTCATCTGAGAATAGATCTGTAGAACTAGTATCCAGAATGAAGAGAGAAAACTACTTTTCTGCCAAATCAGAAGAGGCATTCCATGCAATCCCATACGAGCAGGGGTTGTTCAGCCTCACCTCAACAGTATTCACCACATTGCTCCTGCCACACATCCAAATTGGAGTGAATGCTAAATGGTTGCAAATAACAAGATGGGAGTTATTGCAGACCTCAATACAACTATAAAAGGATTTAACATTATCAAAGAAGAACTAAGAGCAATCAGACTGATGACCCTCCAGAACAGATATGTGCTTGACATGATCACCGCAATGGATGGAGGTGTTTGCGCAAAGATCGGAGAATCATGTTGCACATTTATACCATCACACGATGAAGAAAATGGAACCCTAACAGAAGCCATAAGTATGTTGACAAACCTAAAGAACCAGATGACCGATGAAACCGCCGAAGTGGACGATGACAGCTGGTTTGGGAACCTATTCTCATGGGTCCCACAATGGATGGCTGATATATTCAAGTTTCTGGGAGCCTTGCTAGCCATGGTACTGCTAGGATTCTGTGTTATCAAGATAATCATCACACAATGCCAGAAAACTGCAAAGAAGGCCATTGGAATGAAAATTATGGTCGATGCTGAGCCAGGCTCGAAGCCAAGAGACCTGACAGATGAAGGAATCATGGACTTCGTGAAGGCCAGTGAATTTGCGCCAGAAGGAACTAAGTTCACATATCCTAAAAAGCGAGGAAGGTATGAAGGAAAGTGGATCTACTGCAGTCCACACGGACAGTGCCAGCTTATGACCTGGAACAAAGATGAACATGCTAAAACAGCAGGGAGTTTGAAAGGCATTATAAAAATATGGACTCCAAAGATTAACATGTTAATGCCTTCATGTACCAATCCTGAAAATGATGAACAAAACACTAAAGAGTCAAAAGAAGTAGAGGAAAAGAATGAAGCAGAAGTGGTTGATAAACCGACCAGTGGGGGGAGTGTAAAGGAAGCCCCAGACATGCCCTGCACCGCTTCCCCTCATTTCGAGCTGCCAAGAGCGTACTCACCAAGGTACGTGACGTATGAGGAGCAAATGAACCGACAGAGAGCCGTATTGGGACTCTGCCCTGTGTACATAAGAAGATCCGTACCGGTTGAAGCAACCATAACTCGACAACCCTGGGCAGCACAAGCTCCCTATCAGACAGCCATACCAACCACTGACACAAAATGAGGAATACCTACACACGGTCCACGGAGAGACCCCAAAAGCCATAATGGAAGGCCAGCGGAAATGACAAGGGCCTGAATATACATGGATGAGCAAAAGTGGCTATCGAAGACAATCACGCCAGTACAAGTAACTACGAAGATAAATGTAATGTACGCAGAGAAGAGACAATGTTAATACATAAGGAAATGGTGTTACGAGACAAGATGGAAGCAACCGCCCTGTTAATGTGTGTAAATAGGCTAGAAACGCAAGATGCTAAGAAACCAATACTGCTTGCAATGCTTAGTAGAAGATAGAGCGGCAAGCGCCAACCATATATCTACCTCAATAAGGCAAACTATACAAGTCCGACTCCATTTTGTAAAGCAGAAATGGACCCAAGCTGCCAGAGGCCTGGCAGGCTAAGTTTCACAACTCAACCAGAACAGAGAGAAGGAGCAGAATTGAATCTCTACAAAGAGCTGCTCATACTGGGGAAATAGAGGTCACCCAGAGAAAGAGAGGAGAGCATGAGCTCACAAGACTCCAACTACAGAGCATACCAGCCCGTCCGTGAAGCTCAAGATAAGAGAGGCCCATGCAGGTGGCTGGGCTGACACAGAATTAAATGCACGAAAAGCTAGAAACTGAAGCAGATTCACGGTGAACCAACACGTGACCAACCAGGCGCGAAGAGGTACCACCGCCTGATGTCATCCAGAACCCAGGATGCCATAACCTTTCCCGATAAGAGGCTACAGTTCTGAGGCCAAACCCAGCCAACTAATTGACACATAGCCCTAAGATACTGATTGATGGAAGGGAGGCAGGGTGAAACTTGGTACACCAGGCCCTTGGGTGTCCATTCTGCATGCGGCTAATTAAAATGGGGATTTATGTCTAAGGGTGTAACCTGCCCAATCACAATGGACCATGTAATCTAGGGTCCTATAGACCCTGTAACCAATGAGACGTCGTACCTGTAGTGACGTCAATCACGTGTGTTGTAGAGGGATGGGCATAGATGCCCACCCGATAAGAGTTATCCAATCCACATGCTTTATTTCTATATACAGATATAGCACCTATACTTAAGTTGCCATTCCTAACCAATTATATTGCCTGATGATTTTTTATTGAAATTAGACGTCAGTGATGACGATTTTTACCTATAAGAATTGCTGTTCTGCCAAAGTTCGTGGAAGTCGGAGCGAGACCGGTGAACACGCTACAGCTGATTCCCATTTGTGTCCCCTGTTTGATGTATGTATCATTAAATGGACTTCCCTTTGCCAAAGTCCTCGTTATTGAGTCATGTCGGAGTAAGTGAATCCTGCACCCCCTGTCCTCACATGGTGTAGCTATCTTGTCTTACAAGTTCTAGAGGGTGAGTGCTGACCAATGGGCCCATCAGCAATTTCCTCTCCTCGTGAACACGTCCCTCCCAGGTGCTCCTGGGCTCTTTCTCCTCCTCCACCCCTCTCTCTACCTGTGGTGTTCCTCAGGGCTCTATCCTCTCCTCTTGCCTTGGCTTTTACACATCTTTTTTTTAATTGTTTTTGGTTTGACAAACCTTTTACAAAAAGACATACATAAACATCACAATTTAAATAAAAATAGTTTCTAAGCATAATCATTGTAAACCATTTTAAAACATATAGTGCAGTTTAAAAATTAACGCATATAGTGTAAAAACGTATAACCAGTTAATCTCAAAAGGGTCACAAAAACAGAATGCAAAGGATAACTATTATGTCAGACCATACAATTGTTAGTTGTTTTCCATCCTAAATCACAATGCCAACACCATTAAAACACCTCACACAATCAATTGAAAAAGAGCATTTGGATTCCTCCTTATCATCCCCTAGAACTACACTTAGATATTAAAATATCAAGTTACTTCTTTCCAGCACCTGTACCACTGCTATTGTGAGTAACTGGGTTTGACCTGATATCAGTCTGTCACAAAACATCTCCGGCAAAAACCCCAAATCTGGCAAAAAGCAAAGATCTCACCAGCCAAGTGCCCTTACAGTCCATAAGCAGGTGTTTCAGGGACTGTTCCTCTGGATTTTTACAAACATTGCATAAAGAAATGGAGGTGTCCACCAGCCCCCTTTTAACGAGAACCTCCCCCATATGGACTACATTTAAACAAACTCTCAGAAATGTTTTCCTGATCTACCAATCAGGAAACTTCAGTAGATATTTGGCCAGATGACACAACTTTTTGTCACCTTTCAGAAATGAATTTGGACTTGCCAACGAACGCATATTGTCAATTGTAGTTATCCAGTCCATTTCATCCCAATTTCTTTTTAGCTTCAGTGGGTTCTGGATTAATGTTTGGATATCCATATCTACTTTTAATAGCCCTTCCTCAGCCCAGGTACTCAGATTTGTTAGCATTTTAGATCTGCTGTTCACAAGGTGGGCTTTAATATCCACATATAGCGTACCCTCCTTTGCTGTCATAATAAGCCGGAAGAGGGAGATCAGCTCCCACCTTGTTTGGGCTTTTAATGATTGCAGTCCTAATTCAAATCTAAGGCTTGACATGGCTAGAGACATGGGTAGCCCGAGGACATTCTTCCAAATGAGACCCTCCCATCTCTGCCAATTACCATTCGACAAGAGGGGCTTTACCTCCAATCCATACAAGACAACAAGAATTACGTTCGCTTGATAGTATTTAATTAGCAGGAGAATTGAGAATCTACAGTATTTCACTAATAATCTGAGGT
Source organism: Ambystoma mexicanum (assembly GCF_040938575.1). Classification (NCBI taxonomy): domain Eukaryota; kingdom Metazoa; phylum Chordata; class Amphibia; order Caudata; family Ambystomatidae; genus Ambystoma; species Ambystoma mexicanum. The sequence goes on from NC_090924.1 coordinate 1,316,194,824, forward strand.
ATTGACTGCATGATTTTTTTGTGAACGTCCCGCTCCACTTTACAAATTGCTGGAGAAGCATAGACTTTATAGCCCAAATAGACCAGCTCTTCAACTCTTGTGATAGGCTGACCTCCCATCACCCACTGGGGATAGATAACCCTTTTATTCCTGTGTTTGAAAACTAATGTTTTTGAGTTATTTGGATTGATTGCCAGTCCATTTTCCTATGCATAGCTACATAGTCCATTCAAAAGATGCTGCAGTCCCACCGCGGTCATGTCCAACAGCACCACATCATTGGCATAGGCCAGCCAGGGGATCTTAGCTCCATTAATCACTGGACTGGCCAACGCTGATGATTTCAGACAATCACCTGCGTCAGCTAGGTATAGGTTGAAGAAGAGGGATGCCCCCAGGCAACCCTGGCGGGCTACTCTCTCCACCTTAATAGGCTCTGAGGGCTACTCTCTCCACCTTAATAGGCTCGGATAGATGTCCCTCCTCATCTAGATGCACTCTGACTGTGGTGTCCTTGTAGATTTCAACCAGCATTGCCAAGATCCCCTCTGGGTTTCACCACGCTCTTAGCTTCGACCAAAGCCGACTTCTGTCCACTTAGTCGAATGCTTTCGAGAAGTCGACCCAGGCCCCATAAAGCTGCTGCTCTCCCTTGAGCCCTGTATTTTCACTCAAGATGTTTATGACAAATCCATTGAGAGGCGTAGAAAGACCCCTCCTAACCCCTGTTTGGTGCTTAGAGAGAATTTTAGCTTCATTCAACCAGTTCTCTAGTTCCCCCAGGGGGACTCTTATAAACAATTTACTCTCTATGTCCAGGAGGGCAATCGGACTGTAATTCATTGGAGCCGTCCGATCGCCCCCCCCCCTTAAACAATGGGATCATTATTGCAGATTTCCATGATGGTGGAAGCTTTTTACTCACAAGGATCTCATTAAATAATCAAACCAGCAATTTTGCCCCGAGAGTTGTGCTATTTTTCAAGAACTGGTATGTTAGTCCATTAGGACCGGCTGCTTTAGAGGTCGAACTGCTCTTGATCAAGTTAACTATGGTTTGTTCATCAAATGGGAGGTACCAGACTACATCCTTGTTAGTGGAAAGGGATGTTTTTAGAGGATTTTCAAAGACCTCGGACAGATTCTCCCCCTTATCTCTTTCCGACACCAGATTATACTGAGAACTTCTTGAATTATGCTCCAATTGATGTATGACCAACCAGAACTCTCTGGAATACTTGTTACTAATCAGCTTCAACATTTGTTCTACATCCTGTTGGAGGCGGAGCATCTTTCTGTCCACTGACTAGTGCTTATAGTTCTGCCTTAGAAGCCCAGCTTCTCTTCTATGATCTTCCCCACTCAGGTCCAACTTTTTTAGCTGCCTTAGCCTCTGATTCAACTGTTTTTTCTTCCCCACAGTTTCTTCGTCAAATATATGACGATGGGATTGCTTCCCCCCCCTCACTTGGGGGGCATGTGGACCGTATGAATTTGATAAAACTATCGGGTTGGCATTCTACACGTTGGGTTCTCTCAGGCACCTCCAAGAGACAGCCATTCAAGGCCTCCCCCTCCTGTTTATATTTAGGCAACCATACTCCCCACTTCCTATTTATGATAGCTTGGCTCTGTTTGTCCTGCAACCCAAAAGCAATGCCTGGAAAGGTCAAATCCAAACACGAGTGGTCACTCCCCCTTCCTGTTCGATATGCAGAGAAACATTTAGTTCAAACAGACCTGCTGACATAAACATATAATCAAGGGTAGAATCAGCAGAGCCCTGGTGTCTAGTTTGACTGGCTGTAACGTCCCCCAGCAACTTCCCATTTGTCATTTTCAATCCCCATTCTGATAGAAACTCCACCCAGGCTCTACCCCTCTCTGAAACTCTATGAGAATTCTGCTTAGTTTTCTCTTTTAACAGAGGGGTACATTGAGAATTCAGGTCTCCTGCCAATATTATTTGGGCTCATCCAAAACGTAGCTTAATCTTTTCTAGTAACATTACCAGTTCACCAAAGAAATCCTGCTGAGAGGAGCAGGCGGGGTTCCAATATATGTTAACGAAAATCACCTCCAAATCTGATCTTTGATGTTTTATGGCGGCTTTACAAACTTTACGGCTTTACTGATTTATTATTTATAAGCATTGTAGTGTCTCCAATTGTGGGATTTTTAAATGCCAGAAGTAAACCACCAGAGGGTCTACCATTGGCCTTTTGGCGGGCAGATTGAGTGTAAATTGTGCAGCCCTCAACAATAATTGGAATAATGAGCCATGTTTCTTGTAACATCAGTATGTCGCCATTTCGAAATAGATGTTCTTTCTTTCTTTTGGAGGTGAATGTATTCGGACCCCACGTGTTCCAGCTTATCTCATTTAGCTCTGTCTGGTTAAAGAGGCTTAGAGCCCACCCCCAGTTTTTGAAGGACCTGTGTAAACATATCTGTCAACAGAGAGAGCATGGTTTCTTGAGAGTTCTCTCCACTGTTCTTAACTTTTCTTGGAGATTTATTGGAGGGCCGACCACACCCTACATCTTCCCTAGCTCTAGATTGCAACTTTGGGGTTGATCGAGATAGCTGTAATGGTTCCATTGGTTGTGATCGAGTAACTAGGAGTCCTTGTTCCCCCATTTCTCTTGCTGCTCCCAGAATTGCATTCTGTCCTTCATGTGTAGTAAGTCCTACTACTGCCACATATGGGTTATTGAGGTCTTTATTGAATTTTTGTTCAATGTTAGAGAAAGCCAAATTGTTGGCATTGCAAAAATTGATTCTTCTTTCAACTTTCCTTGTGAGGCTGGTTGCACTGGGGCCAATTGAGTTGGGGCAGGCAGACAAGAGTGGTCGCTGATTTTCACTAATTTCCCTTCTCCATTGCAATTCGTGTCCAGCATACAGCACTTGCCTTGCCCCAATCAGGTCAGATATTTCTGGGGTTTTTTTATCCACGTTTCAAAAATATTGGGGCAATTTTCAAGTTTGCATCTGGGGCGAGCTTCGCTGTCTCATTAGTGCTAGAACCAGCTCTTTCTAGTTGACGTTTATTTTTCAGGAAGATCGGGGCAACCAGTTACCATAAATCGGAAAATTCTTAGAGTTCTGATGATCTCTCAAGTCATTCAGTGTTGCACAAATCCCATTTTCCTTACAGCTCTTAACTTGCTCTTTGGTGAGCTTATTCTCTAGATCTCACCATTCTGTTTTGAGTCCAATGCTCACATTTACCATTATAGCTCCTTCATGCTACTTTTCTCCTATCTCCAAGCTCTTGCCTTTTTGATTTTCCTGTCTTAATTCTGAATATATCTCTTTTACAATTCCGTCTCTATGATCCCTCATTGGAGCAATAGTGGGATTGGCAGTATATTATCCCTCTATATTATCTGCTAATTAAGCTTTAGATAGAGATTTCACAAAGGCATTCGTCTCTGATATTTTTATTTTTATGCATTTTAGTTTCTCTGTTTTTTTCTGCTCTTCCTGAGACAACGAGGTACCTTTACACCTCCTCCTCCGTGCTTCTCTCTTCCTCATTCTTCTTCTGCCTTTGGGAAGTCGAAGGCCTGATTCAACAATGATTTGTCTGGATAAGTCCAGATCTTGTTGTGAGGACTCGCCTTCTCTCTGGATCTGGGGGGAGTCTTCCTCCTGAATATCATCGGCCATATTGGCCAATCTTCTGAACTCTTCCAGGACTGATTCCGAAAGTGGGGTGTCGTCGAAAATCGAATGTATCTCCTCCACTCCTACTCCCTCTTCCTCTTCCATTTCCCCCTGTGTCACCATTTTTAGAAGCGTTACAATGTCCTTAATGAGTATAATACTAGAGTCTTCTTCTTTCCTTTTTGAGGAGAGAGATAATTGCACAGCTCACAGATCCAGACCCTGTTTAGTTACTTCTAGACGAAGATCGTCGAAATAGGGGGCCAATGAGGAATTTACAACATTTTTACACCCCACTATGGAGGAGTCTAGAGAAGCTATTTCTTGTGTTAATTCCAGAAGAACCACAGCCTGTGATTGAACCTCAACCCTTAATAGTTCGAAAACCGACACCAATGAGTTTAGGACAAAATTGAGAGCTGAAAGTGTGTTTTCATTTATTTGTAGTTTGCTTTGATCTTGAAGTGTTTTCTGGAAGGGAATAGCTTTTCCTCATTCTTCAATATCTCTCTCTGCTAAACCAGGGTGCACCTGGGCACTGCTACTCAATCCTGGCCCCATGTCAGAGATATCCGATCTTTCTCCTTCCATTAAAGTTTCATTTAAGTGAAGGAGGTCTTGTAATGCCTCATTTACACCTGCATCTCACATTTACGAACACTCAAAGTTATGAGTAATAAGCAGAGCGTCCTCATCATTTGTACTCCTACATCTCTTTTTCCCAAAATGGTCTTCGATTTTCCTTTGAATCTTTTTTTTTGTTAGTGTATATTCAAGCCCTTGTTTCCATGAGTGTTTAATGGACTGTACCCCCTCAGACAGACCCGCCCCCACTCCTGGTGTTTGAGGCAGTGATTCCGCGTGCACTTCAGCCTTTATGGAGTGGATAAATGACTGAGCTGGAATATCATCTACCCCGTGGGGTACTAATAGAGGGAGCTTTTCTCTGGTGGCTCTGGTGGCTACTGGTCTTACAGGGGGGCCTTCCCATTCTGTATCATCTACCACCTGGGATACCAATAGAGGGAGTTGTTCTCCGCTGGCTACTGGTCTTACAGGGGGACCATCCCATTCTGGACATCTATTGTCAGCTTGCAGGGGGGTACTGCACAATTTCAATCTTCTTAAGGCGAGGTGTTTAGTAAGCTAAGAAATGTGTTTGATCCCGAAGACTTTATATTTTGCAAACCTTTGCAATTGTATCTCTAAACCTTAATATGCCCCACCCCCTGGGCGCTTGCTTCCTAATTTAAATATTTAATTATTTAATGATTTAATGATTTACTGCGGTGAAATGGCAGATGCGGTTCTGAAATCCAAATCTTATTAATGAACAATGCTGCCAAAAAAAGACACAGCACTGTCTCCTTCCCATGTGGCTTTTATCCATTCTAAAAACACTTAGCCATGGATATCTTACAACAGAATCTGCAGCGGGAATGGTGTGAACACACCTAGAGCAACCTTCCCGCCACGTATTATTCGAGCCTGATCATGCAGTCAAGTCTAAATGATTTACAGTGGGATCAAAGGGGACAAACCCCAACAGCCTCCCACTTGACGACTTAATCGCTTTAATAGCTTTAGTGGCTCACAGTCTGTTTTTTGTCACTTACCAAAACCGCATTGAAACAAAGCTTTCGTGCTTAAGTGCAGGCACCATTTCAGTGGGGGATGAGCTTCGACCCGCTCACAGAATACAGCGTATTTCAGCGTCTTTCCCACTGCACCACTCAGCGATTCAACGGTCCACTCAATACGATTTGATTAGAGGCAAGAACCTCACATGTTAGGGCACACGTACACATACACCAGGCAGTCAAGCCGCACTGAAGCTCAGAAACACACAAAGGATCAGTCACTTCCAACAACCACTCTGCATGTGTTTCAACATCTACTTAGCACCTCTTGCTCACCTGATCTCTACCGGCTCTCCTCATTTCCAGTGTTACAGTGACATGCAACTCTTCTTCAAGCTCCCTTCTTACTCTCTACTTACTTCTCCTCCTCTTCTTCCTCCTCTATCATCCCTGACTGCCTGTCTGCTATTCAGTCTTGGTGCACCTCCAATGATCTCTGTCTTAATGCCAGTAAGAATGTGAACCTGCCTATAGGGACACCTGCTCCCTGTTTCCCTCCTGCACTCTGGCCGCCCTCTTTGGGCTCATCTCTATCTCCTGCCACTGAGGCCAGAAATCTCAGGGTCATCATTGACTCCTCTCTCTCTTTTTCTCCTTGCATCGTGGAACTTGCCAAGAAGGACCACTTTCAACTTCACCTCCTTAGAGGCATTCTACCTTTCCTCACCTTCCACCAGAAGCTCAATGTCTCTAGAGCGCTGGTCCGCTCCAGGCTAGATTACTGTAACAGCCTCTTCCTCAACCTGCCTCTTTCTTCGCTCTGTTCTCTTCAACTAATCCAGAATAGGGTTGCAAGACTTATCCTTGGCCTAAAGCCTTAGGACCATATCTCTCCAGACCTAGAATCTCTCCACTGGCTCCCAGCTGTTGCAAGGATCAAATTCAAAACCCTCTGCATCATCCACAAGGCTGTCTGGGGCCTGAGATCACGCTATCTGCAACTCTCTAATACTAAATACTCACCTTCCAGATCCCTCCCATCTTCTGGCTCCAAATCTCTGCTGATCAAATGCTTCTCCATGCAGTGATATGGGGGCATAACTCTCTGATCAGCTGTCTCTCTCCTATGGAAAGTCTCCCTCTCTCTCTCCATTTTTAACCATACCACCTCAGGTTCCTCAAACAACTCAAGACCTTTCTCTTCTCCTCCTCCTTCCCTCTCCCCCTCCCATGTTAACCATCCACTCTGTCACTGAGATTGGCAGCCTGATCCCTCAAGAGTCCAATCGGGTCCTGACCTTCTGTCCAATCACCTCCAGCTCCCCCCTGCACAGCCCACTGGGCCCTCACCTGCCTGCCGAGTGTTTTTGCCTATGCCCCGCACATACCTGTTAAGTGGTAGACCTCCTTCTTCCCTTGGGTTGTCTCTGCCCATGCACTTACCGGTTGCCTCCCCAACGGGCAGCTCCGGCTCTTCCTCCCCTAGGGGACCTTAATAGCACTTACCCTCACTACACCCCCTGTTGTTTTTCCATTTATTTTGAATGCACTTGCATGCTTCAAATATCACAAGGCTTAGCAGGACCATGGTTCCTTTCTATTTATTCATTGTTATTTCCATTGTTTATTTTTCTCCCTTGTTCCCTTACCTTGTGCCTTGTGGCAGTTTGAAACACTGGGCCTCATTACGAGTATGCAGGTCCAGTAACAACGGTGTCGGTAACGTACAGGCACCATTGTTACCGGAATGGCATACTCTGAGTTCTGCAAGTGGATGCCTTTTCCCCCGCCTTGTCTGACCTGGCGGGCGGAACGACATCCGCTCGCAGACCATGAATGGTGCCGGTGCTACCGTCCTCCCCATTCCCATTGAGTCCAATGGGGCTCGAATGGGAATGGGGAGTCATTTTTCCCAGCGCCTGGCAATGGGGAATTTCCGGGACCGTCAGGGCTGTGATGCCCCGGTAATTCCCCATTGCCAGGCACCAGGCAAAAAATGACTCTGGCGGTAGCCGTTTTTACCAGCACGGCTACCGCCAGAGTCATAATGAGGTCCACTGTCTTGTTGTATAAGCACCTTATAAATGACCAATAAAAAAAATACATTGGGCTCCGTTTCCTCATTGCTTTTAGCACTGTGCAAAGTTGTGTAGTTTACTGTGATTTTATTTTTTCCCATGGTGACACTTTTTAAACATGCATTTGACCCCTGTTTGGAATTTCTGCAATTAGGTTCTGGCCAGGACCTTCTGAGTCTCTGGCACCTAGCCTAGTACATAGATTCATATGGTGTACGCCCGCTGTGCTGTATTTTCGGAGTGTGCATGATCGAAGACTGTGCTGGGGCTGCTTGTTTGTTCTGTGCCGCATTGGCCAGATATACTTGGAGAGACACCTTGTCTAGCCTCACATGGTGTTTATCGATCACAGTCTTGGACAACGGGGGCAGACAGACTCTAACTACCCCTCAAGCTATCAGCGAGACTCGTCCAGTCTGCTGGAATCTTGTGATCTGTTTTGGTTTTGTAATTTTATTGGTGCTTCTGATGTGAGAGGGGGTGAGGTTGGTGTCTGCTGTGGGGATTGTTTCTACAGTCCTAGCTTCTCTGCTTATTGTAGTTGAAAACATTAGCTAAACGGAAGGCAACAAAATCCCCCTCTAATGAACAGGTTGGGAAAGGGTTGGTGGTGCTGACAGCCCACAATGATGATGTCAATGCTATGATTAATGAGATAGCGTCTTTGCTGTATGACATCAAACCCACACAGGACTCCTCACAAATTCCAACTCTTAAAGCTAAATCTACACTTCCCCAGGTGCCGAAGAGTTAAAGGAAAATGGCAAAGTGCACTTCCAATTGCTCTATTGATAATGTAAGCGAGCACATAACATCAGGTTCGCAATCAAACCATGCAGTGGGTGTATCTCAGACTGATGGGTGTGGGCTGCCATTTAAGTCCATCATCTCCCTCAGAGATATAAAGACATTAGCACTTGATAGTTTAACAACCCTCAAAGCCTTCCTGCTGATGTTGGCTGACGGGGGTATATTTTACCCAGGTATGAAGTGCCTAAACATTCGGCCCAAATGGAAGGGACAAGTTATAAATTCCCAGAAAAATGTAACATGGGAAGGGAATATTTAGGTAGGCGAGACACACCTGTTCCGAGTATGGTTAACAAAGTCCCTGGTGAGCCCGAGTCCCTGGATTTGGTTATTTTCTCACCTAACTTCTAAGTGGTATGGCCTTTTGACCATATTAGAAAGACCAAATGTAGTAGGTCTGCCTGGAGCTAAGGGAGTAAATTCCAACACTGATCCAGAGGACAGGGTAATTGTCTCAACGGGAGGAAACCATGAATGTACTTGGCAGGGGGGAGTGATGACTCTTTCCCAAAGTGTAGTCATTTAGGCTTTGCAGTAATAAAACTCAAACCAGAATGTAAAACTCTTATTGATGTAAATAATAGCTAAAAATTGGAATTTAAGGAAGAAGTGAACTTGAAGATTGACCCGAGGGCACCTGTCTCTAATGCTACTAAGAGCAGAATCACCCACAGCAAAGAGCCTATTTCTAGACAATTGGGGGGAGCAGTGGAAAAAATATCACAAGTAATCAAGGAGTATGAGAATAGAAATCCTCCTAAGAATACCATCTCCCAATTGCTCCTGCAGAGGAAAAGTGACAAGATTACAAATGGCCCCATTGGTAAAAACAGTAAAAGATAGGCATGTGTTTTTCTATTTATTTGGTGTACCTAAACTCCCTGAAAATATATATGCATCAAGAGAGGTTTTAGTTAAAAAACTCACTCACTGGTTGAGAAAGAAGAGGGGCTCTTAATCTGTTATCAGAAGGGACATTATAGTCTGCAATCAGATATCATACTCCCTTGAAAATAATTATTATATTGAAGTGTCTTTGACCTCAGATTTGTTGCTCAATGGTCTTTTGGCCATGGAGCAGCAGTCTTTCCCTTATAATTATTTGGAAATAGCAGTTGGCTTCTCACCTCCACTTACTCCAAATAAGATCCTTGTGGCTAATGCGTAAGGAGGACCCCAAGTGCAAGGCCTTATGTAAGAGGATTCAATTCAACACTACAGCTAAGTCAATGCCTAGTCTGGGATACTGAATGGAAACCCTTATTGATATATCTTTACGTCCAGTTCATGCGTTCTGGATGACTACCCCTATATAACACCCCTCTCTTGGAATCCCCCTGACCCCACTGAGCCACGAAGTAGTTCTGTTTTGCAAGTTTAAACGGTTTATTTGATAATTTAAACAATATATATATATCACACTTTATAATAAATTAATAATTGAATATCACACTTAATCTGAGCAGTAATCAATAATGGATAGTCCGGCACTAACACACTTCTTTATAATCAATGATGAGTGGTTATATGATGGATACGATAGCAACAATACTTTTATGGTTTCAAATGGATGCAATGTGGAATGAAATGCAGTACAGAAAATAACTTGATAGGATTTCAGCAAAAGACAATGTAATCACTTTCTTGGACAATTCACCCCCCCCTTTTTATGCACTGTAAGGAGATGAAGATGACACAGTTCTTAGGAATGCAATCAAATAGAATTCAGTTCAATTCCCCCCCAGCAGCTTATACAACAGATAGGAGTTTTGAAACACAGGCAAAATGCTTTGAATATGGTGACAATGCAGTGAGAAATATGCTGAAAATGGTTTTAATTCCCTTTAGGAGGTTCAGGGTGAGTGAAATATACTTGGGATGAGTTCAGGCTCACTTTAGCAAGGATCTAGGAGTAACTAGCAGGTTAAACGAATTTTTGGCAAAGGAAAGAAATGAAGCTGCTGTTTTCACACGTGGCTGGATTTTTAACCAAATTGCAAATCGTGGTAAAATTTGCGAGTGTGAGAATCGTGATTACGGCAAAAGTATGAGGAGTAGGAAGTTCTAGGCTTGTTGAAAAGCTGAGATTCTAAGCTTTCGGAGGAAAGTTAAACCGAGTTCCTAGCCCAAACGGTTCCAGAGATACGGACAATTAAATAAAGGTAGTTTTTCGGATTTGAAATTTTAAAAGTTCAAAGCGACAGGTTACAGCTTGCAGCTAGAAAATGACAAGTGACAGCTTTGCAAATGACAGGTGACAGTTAGGAGGCAGTTCTGGTTAGATTAAAATAGATTGAATTATATTATTTTAACTAAGAGATTGGTTCTGCACAGTTCTGCTAGGTACTCACAATATAATTTTAAAAGGAATGGGCCTCGCCACGGATCTGGTCAACAGGTTTTCTTCACTCGCCACGGACGGTTTCTGCGCACAGCGTCTGGGTCAGCTCTACTCTGCTGGTCTGGTCTGGGTCTCTGGTTCTGATCAGGTCTGTGGGTCCGGATACAGCGGTCTCCGGTTCAGCTGGTCTCTCTCTGGATACAACACTGCTCTCTGGCAAATGGCAAGAGTTCTTGCAAAGAATTCCAACAGCTCGCCTGGCAGTGAATAGTGTCAATGATTTGAGGCCTGCTAAAGAGGGATTTAGCTTGTAGTTGGCCTCTCTGCTACAAATTCTGAAGTAAAGTCTTGGTCTCTGAAGGTGGATGGATTGAAGTCTCTATGTTGGCTCTCTGGAGGTTGATGGAAGTAAAGTATGGATTTTCCCGGCAGAGCGTCCCGCAGCAGGTGGAATAGAATCTCCCTATCTGTCCTGACTGTCTGCTTTTATGTGTTTTGAAAGTGGGTGGAGAGGCTAGCTTTCTCGGCCCTACCCCTCTCCACTTGTCATTGGCCACTTCCTCCTCTTCCCCTTGATTGGGGGAATGAAATGAAGTGTCATCATGATGAGGTCTGTTTATGATACAGAGAACCCACCCCTGTCAACTTTACACACAATCTATATCTGATCCAAATACATACTTCCCCGATAGACAGTTGTTTGGCATTGCATACACGCATCATGCATTTACTGATGGTAGCCCCTGTTCCAATTCTGTCGTTTCTAGGAGCTTGGGTTCAAAAATGGCAACATATTTCACTTTTTGGTCGGGTTACCAATATTGAATTTGTCCCCGCATTTACACAAATGTTCACAAAGCATGTGGGCATTAGGTGGTGGAGTGTCAGATTTTTAACATACATACATTTAGAGTAATATCCTCTTTTCTGCTAAAACCCCCCTGAACATACCACCGGGTCCTAACACGTCTTAAAATGTGCACAGAAAAATCACAAGAATAATGATATAACTTATAAAATTTTCACAAGTCCGCTCTATGAATGATCCATCTTTTTAGATTTATGTTCTGGCCCCAAAGGGGTGTGGTTTCCCAGGTCACATGGTGTAGAAACCAGTTTATCCAGTTTCTGCCAAGCTCAGAGACCCTGCCCCTCCCAGCTTCTGCCAAGAGGAAGCTATTTTACGGTCCCCCTAATAAACCATCTGCCTGGGCCCTGGAAGGCCCATTGTTCAAAAGGAAGCCATTTACGACTACCCTAATAAACCATCTGCCTGGGCCCAGGACAGGCCTTTGTTCAACTCCCTGTAGCTGCTCCACCCCTAATCTAATCAGAGAGGTGACAACTCCTTTTGGCAAGGGAAAGAGTGGCTGAGCAGGTTTTAACTCCTGTGGGGGTAGATGTCAGGCAGAATTCAGTTCCTTAAGCCAGGCCCCAGCTAATGTCACTTCTAGTTACCCAGTTTTCTGCATTCAAATAAACTAACAATTTTTACACATGCAGCTAGAATGCTGATTCTAAGTTTAAAACTATGACATTTAAACAATTGAAACCTATGTGACACTCAAAAGTAGGTCACTCATTTCTTTTAAACATTTAGATTTTTAGTGTCTTTCAGTCCAAATTTACTTAAACTGCTGAAATCCACAGCTCAGCCAGTTTTGCTATGAACATTATTTTAGGCTCATCCTCTTTCCAGATTTTGTATGCCCACAAGACTTTATTCTGTCAAATGTCTGCTGGTGTTCAGTGAGATTGTTGGATATTCTGCGATGTTTGAAATGGGCATTCTGAGCTTGCCTCAGAGAAACAAAGGGTGATTTTTAAAGTGCTTTCTAGCGGACAGGCACTGCTGTTTTTCTCTTTGGCACCCCATTTCACTCATGGCTCTTCTGACCCAGCACACCCGCACCGGGGGGTGGCAAGTCAGGCGACCATTTTGGTGTGTGCACAAACTGCACAGTTTTCATAGATTCTGGCGCACATGTGGGCTTTTTCGGCCATCTTGGATTTCCTAAGCCCACAGCACCAAATGTTGTAGCATAATAGTCCAAACGTGGGTCAGAACACCCAACAAACCCCCCCGCCCGACTGCACTTGGATTGAGTCGAGGGGATGTCGGGTGCTAAGGATGTTGACCCATGAGGTCCGCATCATCTTCTTCCAATTCCGCAGATGACAAAGTTCAGCATCCTTTCCTCCATCAGGGGTGGATCAGTCGGTTCTCCTCGCCGGTCCTGATGGGAGTATTGGGCGGTACACTGGGCCCCTTGCGTCTCTGCTCCCGGTCTCCGGATCGTCCTCCTTGGCCAGTCTCCAGGTTTTCTTTCTCCTAGGACGACAAAGGAAGAGCCGCAATACCTATTCATGGACATTTCTCCCCCACCATTGATATAGTGGGGTGGCATATATATTTTAGAACTCAACAGATATGAACATGCACATTTTTTTTAAATTAAGAGACAGGAACACATAAACTTGAGAAACACAGAATTTGATAGGCTATAGGTAGGATCTTTTAGGGTTGGAATTGAATTACTCTGGAGCGGTACCCCCTGGGATTACCAAGGACTCCTCCAGTTGCTGCAAAGTGTGCCTGGGATGGCAACACTTCAACTGGTTTATGTGGACCCACTTGTTTTCCCCGTCTGCCAAACCGCCTTTGGGGATGTGGATCTTGTAGGCCACAGGGGAGATCTTGTCTATAATCTCATAGGGTCCCTTCCATGTAGGCAAAAATTTTCGCTGCTTGGCCTGGTTCCTTTGGAAATTGTATAGATAGACCCAGTCCCCCACCTGATATTCCTTCCTGGAAGTTTTCAGGTCATAGTGGGTCTTCATACTCTCAGCTGATCTTTCTAGATTCCGCTGAGCATAGGCAAAAGCATGCTGAAGGTGTTTCCTTAAATTCTCCACATACTCATGAGTTGTGGAGGCATTTATCAACGTTTGCTCTTGGGTTCTGTAGAGCAAATGCTGAGGAAGCACCATCTTGCGTCCAGTCATCAACTCAAATGGTGACATTTTGGTTGCAGATGAAGGGGTAGATCTGATGGCCATTAGGACCAGAGGTAATTGGATATCCCAACTTGGCCCAGAATCTGCCACAAACTTCTTTAATATGCTCACAATGGTTCGGTTGTATCTCTCTACTGCTCCAGAAGAAGCTGGCCTGTAAGAAATGTGTAGCTTTCTCTTGACCCTCAGTATCTCCCACATCGTTGTCATTACTTCATTGGTGAAGTGGCTACCTCTGTCTGACTCAATCCTTTGAGGTAGACCAAAACTGGAAAAGATGTGGTTAATCATCAGGGCAGCTGCTGTTTCTGCCTTGCAATTTGGGGCTGGGAGACATTCCACCCACTTGGTAAACAAGCATGTCACAGTCAACATGTCCTTATTTCCTCTAGACGAGCGAATCACAGGGCCTACAAAGTCGATTTGTAAATCTGACCATGGCAGTGTCATCCCCCTCTTTTGGAGAGGTGCCCGGTGTGTGAGGGATGTTGGCTGAAATTGTGCACACACAAGACAACCCTTCAAGTATTGGTTGAGGTCCTGGCCCATGTGTGGCCAGAATGCAACCTCTCTTAAGATTTCCAGTGTTGTGTGAAACCCCCTATGACCGGCGGTGGCCGCATCATGGGCGTGACTTAACATCAGGCTTCGGAATGAGGTAGGAACCACCCACTGATCGTGGCCAGCTTTGGATTTCCTTACCAACAAACCGTCTTGGATCAGGAACATTTTTGGACATTTCATCAACACTCTAAGGTCCTCTTTCCCGTTGTAATCGGTACCCGTCAGGGGAAAGTTCACAGGGTCCTCAATGTGTTGGTAAAATTTACCAATTATTGGATCCCCCTTCTGAGCGGTAATCAAATCAGCATCAGGGGTCTCCTTGCTCCATTGGGCAGTTGACAGATCATTGTGAGCATTTGTCTGGGACCGAGTGATAGCAGTGACCTGGATTTCCCCCAACAGGGACTCTATTTCTATTAGATCCCCTTGGATGGCCCTGGTTTTGGCCAGCTGATCAGCTAAGTCATTTCCAGTTTTGTCTGGTCCCTCTACTTTGGAATGACCCTTGATCTTTGATGATCTGGTCACCTCGAATGAGATGACCATCTATTGGAAAATGTTTTGGATCAACTTCCCATGTTTCAAGGGTTTGTTATTAGCACATAACATGCCTCTGGTTTTCCAATTAACCAGGTACTCCACGAACCCGTTCCGTACATAATCCGAATCTGTGATTATGACCAGTTCGTGGAGTTGATGCTGGACAGCAGTGAGGATGGCCTGATGCACAGCCATCAATTCTGCCACCTGACTACTTCAGGGGCCAATTTTGTATCCAGCGGAGGGTTCTGGGAACTCCTTCACCCATGCATTCCCTACGCCAGCCACCAGTTCTTTCTCCCCGTCGTTGTCAACATGGTACGAGCATCCATCCACATAGACAGTGGGCATTCCCTCACACTTGTCCTCTTCAAAGACTTTGTGTGGGGAATTAAGGTATGCCTCCGTGTTGTCCTTGATTTTTAGACTTTCGTCCTCGAGACAGTTTTCTCTGGCACAATCATGTAAGTCAGCCAGACCTTGCGCGAGGGGACTCTTCTTGTTTTGGCCATATCTGACCTCCACAGGAAAGCCTTGCATTGACAGAATCCAGGAAGTAATTCGGGAATTACTCACATTTCCGGCCCGGATTCTGTCACTTTGGAGATATTGCAGAGGCTGGTGTGGAGTCTCCACTATGATGTGTTCCCCATGGATAAACGGGCAGTAATTCTTCAATGCCCACACCGTTGCCAGGAGTGCCTCCTCACAATCGTTGAATTTTTCCTCCACAGAGGATAAAGTTTTGCTCGCATAGGAGATTACTTTATTGACCTTGTCATGCTTTTGGTATAATACTGCCGTCAAGCACGTATTAGAGAACCCCGTCTCCAGGAAGAACTCCTTGTTTCTGACAGGGTAAGCTAGGCAAGGCGCTTGTGAGAGGCTTCTCTTGAGTTGTTTTACCGCCTCGGCTTGTTCTGGACCCCATTCCCACTTGACCCCCCCCTTCAGGAGATGAATCAGGAGTCTGGTGATCTCTGCGTAGCCCTCAATGAACTTTCTGCTGTAAGTAGTCAGTCCAAGGAGGCTCCTTAGTTCCCGCAGAGTTGCGGGGTCTTTCAGTTTCTGAAGTGCTTCCACTTTCTTTTCCTGGGGACAGAGACCCTGAGGAGTAATCTCATGCCCCAAGAAATTAACACGGGTTCTACACCACTGTGCTTTCTGAAAGGAAAGTTTTGCTCCGGCGGCCCTGAACTGGGTCAGAACATAACGGATCTCCGCTATGTGTTCCTCCACAGATGAACTTTTGATGAGGACATCATCTACATAAGCCAGGTTACCCCTCGCACCCAGGTCGGGCATGGCCTTATGTAGGAAAATGTTGAATTCATTGCCGGAGTTGAGGTATCCGAAGGGAGTCCGGGTCCATGTATACTGCTGGCCCCCAAAGGTAAAAGCCAGCTTGTATTGGTCCTCCCTACTGACCGGCACGGTCCAGTATCCATTGGTCAGGTCTATTGTAGTGAATACCTGTGACCCCTGAATCTGGGCCAGCCCTTGGTCAATGTAGGGAAGAGGCCATCGGGAAGTATGGACCCGTTTGTTGAGCTCCCTAAGGTCAGCGCAGAGTCTCCACTGGCCGTTTGGCTTTAATATTCCCAGCACCGGATTATTGAAGGTGCTGTGGACGGGACGGATTATTCCCCTGGACTCAAGGTTCTTAATTATTTCAGTAAGGGACTCCATTGATGCGAGAGGCAAGCGATATTGCTTCACAAACACTGGAGTCATGCCAGGGTCTGTGGGGATTGTTGTTGTGTGGATGTCGGTGCGACCAAAGTCATATGAGTCTACCGCAAAGAGATCTTGGAAATCCAAGAAGACTTGTTTCAACTTTTTCTTCTGTTCCAGAGTCACACAGGCATCAGCTAGGTTGACTCTCTCTTCCACCATCTGCCTGAAGCCTGGAAAGACTTCTGGTTTGGCTATCTCAGCGGCCTCCTCCAGCTGGGTGGAGAAGTCCCTGGTCAGAGTGCTGATTTGGACTGGAGGCTTCAGGTGGGAAAGGCAGCCCTCATGGACCTGGAAAATCACCTCATCCCTCCTGAAGTCACAAGTCACATCTTCCTTACCATAAGGTCAAGAAGTGTACACCAGGAAGTTCCCCCCATGGCGGGTAAAAATCCTGTCTGGTGTTGTATTGTCCTCACTGTCACTGTCAAAACAGTCCTTGGGGATTGGTCCTAACAGTTCATTTCCAAAATTGATGGAAAAATGTCGGTCATCAACCGCCATTCCAATAATGGTGCCTGCGGCTAGAGTAATACTCTTTAAGTCGCTGTTATCCACCTCTATTAGAATGGTGTCATGTTCTATGTTGACTAATGGAGTTGGGTTTACCCCCAACCCTTGCTGTTGGAGAGAAGCATGTAGGTGTATATAAGCATCAGGGTTTTTCAAATGTTGTCCTCTTTTAACTTTCACTTCCAGGGAGAATTGTCGGGTCCTTTCTGGGATGGTGACTTCCTCTTTGATCTGAATCTCAACTGCATAAGGTAGCAATTGAGCTGACCTAAATGCTTTTTCTGGATCATCAAAGCCCATGGGATTATCCGCTAATCGGGACCAAGCTTTGAAGTTTATTAGGTCCAAACTAATGGCAAAGTGATTGAGAATGTCACTGCCTAAGTAAAAAGCGGCAGTGACGTCTCGCACGACCCAACAATTGTGGACTATGCTCTTGTTGCCAATGGAGATTTTGAGCATACACCTACTTGGCAGGAGATGTTTGGAATTGGGTGCTTCCAGGTCCATTTCCCATTTGTCTATCAGTTTGAATGTGGGAATGGCTGGATCTTTTGGGAGTTGGCGGAACATGGCTTCGCTGATGAAGCTCTTACCGTTGTTCACACACACTCGAGCGAGAACAGTCCTTCCCATCATTTAACTGAACAGGGATGAACAACTGCTCTCCAATTTGCTGAATATCAGCCAGGCTCTGAGCTGATTTCACATCTTTCAGGACTATAGGAGTGGGAGTTTCTGATTGTGGATTAGTAAAGAATTTCAGGGTGTTTCCTTCCAGTGTGGAATACCACCTTAAACTGGAAGGGAGGTTGATTTTCAGAAATAGAGAGGACCCCCCCATCACCAGTCTGTTGTCCTACTGCTATTACTGTCACGTCTGGAATTTGGTTATTCTGGAAGTGGAATTCTACTTGGTCAGATTTTTGTTCAACCATGTGGCATGTGCCGTTTAAACTAACATGGTTGACACTCTGTTTTAATTTTATGGGTCCGCTAGTCTGGGTCCAGAGGAACTTGTTTACGCAATCCATTAGGGGTGACAACCTTCTCAGGAGGTCATTCCCTAGTAAACAAGGGGTGCCCTCTGGAGTCACAACTATGACCGGGTGTTTCAACTTGTGTCGCCCAATTTTAAAGTCCAAATCTGCCGTCCCCTCGACGGGAATTTCCTTCCCGTCAAAGTTCTGGAGTTGTCCAGGAAGTGAGGTGAGAGGAATTTGGTAATTCCCTCCCCTTCCTGCATTCAGTTCATCAAAGGCCCTTCTGGACAGAAGGGTAGCTTGAGATCCCGTGTCCACCAGCGCTGAAATCGTACCCTGCCCCTGTACTTGTACCGGGACATAATATCTTCCCTCCTTCTCCTCAAGGGGGCACAGATAATGCACATTTTTGGACAACTGGTGGGTTAACTTTCTGGTTTTGGACATTGCAAGAGAAGAAATTTGGCAGAATTCTGTGGAGAGCCTTGGGAATCTGAAAGAAAAAGTTGGCAACTGGAGATCAGAGCCATTGTGGGTTCCCCTGGTTCCGGTTCTGGGCCGCCCCCCCTTTTTGGAGGCAGTCATCAGGATGGGTTTGAACCAGGGGATTTTGGTATTGTGGGTTCTGGGATGAGATGATGGGCGGCGGTAGCTCAGCCTCCATATCTCCCCAGTCTGAATTGGCATCCCTTGGGACCCATTTTTCCTTGGGAGGAGTTCCCCCATCTCTGAAGGAGAAGGTCCTTTCCCCAGGATCCTCTGAGGATCCCTCTCCCTCAAATTGGAAGACCTGTACCTCCTCCACAAAGTGGGTCTGTTTGGGTCCTTTGTTTCTCCTACCCCCCCTCTGCTCCTTGGGAGGCGGGCTTTCAGGGGCAGGAGATTTTGTTTCTGGTTCCTGGTTTTCCAGGGGCTGTTTACAAGTTGGGAAGGAAGCTTCCTCCAAGGCTTTACACCCCCCTTCCCCTTGTGCCTCCTCCCTGGGAACCGGTGTGTTATCGGGGTGCTGCCCCCGTCATTGTTCTGGAGCACCAGGTCCAGAGTTTGGGGCATTCTGCGGTGGCATGCTCATCTGAGGGTTATGTTGAGCCCTCAGTATGTGACCCAGATCCCGTGCCATATTTTGGACCTGGCGCTCTAACTGGGAAACCCGCTCAGGCTGATACGGGGCTCTATTTTCTCCCCTGGGCTGATCCCGGGAAGGGTAGCTATCCCTTCTCTGGTAGTACCCCTGGTTGGGAAGATTTTGGTACCCCTCCACCCTTGGCCTCCCCTCTCCCGGATTAGGTTGTCTGGGCTCAGGGAATTGGGGAAAGAAGGATGGATGATTTTGGGGCTGGAAATTGGGTGGATACCTGGGGAAAAAGTTCTGCCCAGGATTTGGAGAATTTCTGCCCTCCTTGGGGAAGTTAGGAGGGAAGTTCCCCGGGTCAGGTGCTTGGCTGAATCCCCCCTTGGGCTCGAGGAGTCCACACATAACCCAGGATTGGTCTGTTTCCCTTGTAACGGGGACTTACATAGTCAGGAGAGCGAGGGACCTCATTTGTGGGACTACCTCTTTCACTCCCTGTCTGTGACTGGCCCGAGGACCTTCTGGGCCTAGCATTATTAGCTGCAGGTAGGTTTTTAGGCCCCCCCCATCTCCAAATCCAAAACAGGGGTGACCTTTACCTCTGCCACCTTGGCAGCAGAAGGGGTGTTGTTGGTTTTGGGATTTTTCTGGGTATTGCTTTTATTTTCTATGGGCTTCTGCACCTCATAGATCCGGGTAGCCTGTTCAATGACCCAGTCTAAAGATCTTTTCTCATGAAAATCTCTCACAAGCTGGGCCATTATATATTTGGGCAAGGCATGGAAAAATGTATTGACAAATTCTCTGCTGTCTGTGCGCACCCTTCTGGTGGTCTGCGCAAAGGCACGTTTCAGTTCTTGCACGAATTCTTGTGGGGCCTGATCCTCCCCACATTGCAAATTGTAGGCTGCCTTGCGAGCCTCTTGAGGATTTCTGTGAACAGAAAAATGTTTCAAGATGGCCGCCTTATAGGTGGACCATCTTAAATGATTTTGGTCCTCCAGCCCCGCAAAGAAACTGGAGTATTCTGGGGAGAATGTCTATTTGACGTACTGGATGCAGCTACTGCTGTCCTTCAAATGGAAAGTCTCCATCATTTGCTCATAGAGCTCGAAGTGTTCCCAAACAGAGTACTTGGCGTTCTTATGATAAGGCGTGATGACACTCCTGATTGCCTTCATCTGTTTCAATGGGTCCTTAAGCAAGGCCCTTTTTGCCTTATTGGCCTTTTTGGTTCGGGTAACCCTTGTCCATTCATCCTCTGACTCAGAGGCACTGCTCCCAGAGGTTCCTGTCTGAACTTCCAGGTTTTCACGGATTCTGCGAGCCTGGGAATGGCGGGCAGAATGTGGGGACCCGGTCTCCTGTGTCCTGCGCCGTTCAGAGGAGTCTTCAGATTCCTCCTTGCTGCCAGGATTTGATGGGTACCCCCCCCCCCACTGACCTAACTGGGCAGAAGTTTTCAGGATGCCCATAATGGGCCTATTCTCCTGGGGTTACCCACTAAATTGCACTGTGCTTGGGTGCCCATACCCGGATGCCTGCCCATCCATTCCTGGGAGGTACTGGCCTATGAGCCCCATGCTTCTGGCTGGATAGTAATCTGCCATCCCTGTGGCCCGGTGATAATGTGCGCCAGGGGACAGGGGGGTGGCAGAGTCCAGGGACTGAGAGAGATAAATGCCTCTGGTACTAGGGCTCCTGAGGTTATGCTCAGGAGTTTCCCTTTCCCAGCGAACCTGGTCTCTATCCGCCCCTGCTCCCTGTTGCAATGCAAGAGCCTGCGCCTTCAGTTCCTCAGTTACGGCCTTACTAGACTCTATCAGTCTCTCCTGCATCGCTACCTGTTGTTGGAGCCTATCATTGTGCTGGCAGAGAGCCTCATTCTCTCTCTGCGTTTCCTGATTGGTCCTGGAGCACTGGGCCAGTCTTTGCTGCAGGAGGGTTACCTCCTGAGCTGTGTCCCTATTGGTCTGCTCCTTTCTTGCCAGAGCATCCTCCACCTTCCTGGTGTGCTCTAACAAGTTCTGGTGTTCTTTTTGGAGGTCACCCAGTCCCTGGAGGGCCAGGTGATTTTCTTCCATTTTCCTTTTTAAGTGGCAGACTTCCTGGCCTAAGGTATCCCTTTCCTGACTAAGAGCCTGCATCTGTGCCGCCAGGTCGTCCCTTTGCCTTTGGAAGGCACCAGTTTTCTGGCGCTCCTGGTCAAACTCTGTCTGGGTATCCAGGTCTTTCAAAATCAGTTTATTGCTCTCTGCCTTCTCCCTATCTAGGTGGCTTTGCAGGGTGACTACCTGCTCAGCACATGCCCTATTGAAGTCTAACTGTTGCTCCAGCTTTTTCTGGCTCTGCAGTAGGGAGTCCAAACCTTCTTGGTTCTCCTTCTGCAAGGCCAGAAATCTGGTATCCTGGTCCGCCTTTTCCTGTTGCAGCACATCCATATCTTCCTTTATTTTAGTGATGTACCGTCTGCTGTCATTTTCCGACTCCTGGCTCCTGAGCAGCCTCTGCTCAGAAGAGTCCAGATCAGATTGGGCCTTCTGTAATGCCAGCAGTTGCCTACTCGCCAGATCTTGGCCTTCAGCACATTTGTCCTGCATGGCTCCCATATGTAAATATAAATATGCCGCTACCCTGGCAATCTTGTGGTGCTCATCCTTGGCCTTCGGGGCCATGTATAGTTCACTCAGGGCCACATGTAGGGGACCCTGATCTCCCCATATATCTGACCCTGTTTCAGTGACCTGTTGCGCGATTGCCTGCAACCAGACCGTTTGGTCCTGATGAGTCCACAAATAGCTTATGTAAGAAGTGTTCTCTGGCTATTTTCATATCTACCAAGGTCGTCATTCTAGAGATTGGTCTCTGTCCTGACTTACAGAAGTTTGCATTTTATTTTTGCAAAACAGACCTTTTCCTTAGAGCGTTCCTTTGAGGAGTGCTTTACAGCGTAACACAGCGTTGTGATCCGACCGGATATGTGTATGTGGTCAGCTGGCACGCTGTATTAATCTGCACAAGTGATAGATCTAACCCAAACGTCCGGCTCGAGCCCCCAATTTGTAAGAGGATTCAATTCAGCACTACAGCTAAGTCAATGCCTAGTCTGGGATACTGAATGGAAACCCTTATTGATATATCTTTATGTCCAGTTCATGCGTTCTGGATGACTACCCCTATATAACACCCCTCTCTTGGAATCCCCCTGACCCCACTGAGCCACAAAGTAGTTCTGTTTTGCAAGTTTAAACGGTTTATTTGATAATTTAAACAATATGTATATATATCACACTTTATAATAAATTAATAATTGAATATCACACTTAATCTGAGCAGAAATCAATAATGGATAGTCCGGCACTAGCACACTTCTTTATAATCAATGATGAGTGGTTATAGGATGGATACCATAGCAACAATACTTTTATGGTTTCAAATGGATGCAATGTGGAATGAAATGCAGTACAGAAAATAACTTGATAGGATTTCAGCAAAAGACAATGTAATCACTTTCTTGGACAATTCACCCCCCCCCTTTTATGCACTGTAAGGAGATGAAGATGACACAGTTCTTAGGAATGCAATCAAATAGAATTCAGTTCAATTCCCCCCCAGCAGCTTATACAACAGATAGGAGTTTTGAAACACAGGCAAAATGCTTTGAATATGCTTTGAATATGGTGACAATGCAGTGAGAAATATGCTGAAAATGGTTTTAATTCCCTTTAGGCGGTTCAGGGTGAGTGAAATATATTTGGGATGAGTTCAGGCTCACTTTAGCAAGGATCTAGGAGTAACTAGCAGGTTAAACGAATTTTTGGCAAAGGAAAGCAATGAAGCTGCTGTTTTCACACGTGGCTGGATTTTTAACCAAATTGCAAATAACTGTAAAATTTGCGAGTGTGAGAATCGTGATTACGGCAAATGTATGAAGAGGAAAGTTAAACCAAGTTCCTAACCCAAACGGTTCCAGAGATACGGACGATTAAATAAAGGTAGTTTTTCGGATTTGAAATTTTAAAAGTTCAAAGCGACAGGTTACAGCTTGCAGCTAGAAAATGACAAGTGACAGCTTTGCAAATGACAGGTGACAGTTAGGAGGCAGTTCTGGTTAGATTAAAATAGATTGAATTTTATTATTTTAGCTAAGAGATTGGTTCTGCACAGTTCTGCTAGGTACTCACAATATAATTTTAAAAGGAATGGCCCTCGCCACGGATCTGGTCAACAGGTTTTCTTCACTCGCCACGGACGGTTTCTGCGCACAGCTTCTGGGTCAGCTCTACTCTGCTGGTCTGGTCTGGGTCTCTGGTTCTGATCAGGTCTGTGGGTCCGGATACAGCGGTCTCCGGTTCAGCTGGTCTCTCTCTGGATACAACACTGCTCTCTGGCAAATGTCAAGAGTTCTTGCAAAGAATTCAAACAGCTCGCCTGGCTGTGAATAGTGGAAATGATTTGAGGCCTGCTAAAGAGGGATTTAGCTTGTAGTTGACCTCTCTGCTACAAATTCTGAAGTAAAGTCTTGGTCTCTGAAGGTGGATAGATTGAAGTCTCTATGTTGGCTCTCTGGAGGTTGATGGAAGTAAAGTATGGATTTTCCCGGCAGAGTGTCCCGCAGCAGGTGGAATAGAATCTCCCTATCTGTCCTGACTGTCTGCTTTTATGTGTTTTGAAAGTGGGTGGAGAGGCTAGCTTTCTAGGCCCTACCCCTCTCCACTTGTCAATGCCACTTCATCGTCTTCCCTTTGATTGGGGGAATGAAATGAAGTGTCATCATGATGAGGTCTGTTTATGATACAGAGAACCCACCCCTGTCAACTTTACACACAATCTATATCTGATCCAAATACATACTTCCCCGATAGACAGTTGTTTGGCATTGCATACACACATCATGCATTTACTGATGGTAGCCCCTGTTCCAATTCTGTCGTTTCTAGGAGCTTAGGTTCAAAAATGGCAACATATTTCACTTTTTGGTCGGGTTACCAATATTGGATTTGTACCCGCATTTACACAAATGTTTGCAAAGCATGTGGGCATTAGGTGGTGGAGTGTCAGATTTTTAACATACATACATTTAGAGTAATATCCTCTTTTCTGCTAAACCCCCCCTGAACATACCACCGGGTCCTAACACGTCTTCAAATGTGCACAGAAAAATCACAAGAATAATGATATCACTTATAAAATGTTCACAAGTCTGCTCTACGAATGATCCATCTTTTTAGATTTATGTTCTGGCCCCAAAGGGGTGTGGTTTCCCAGGTCACATGGTGTAGAAACCAGTTTATCCAGTTTCTGCCAAGCTCAGAGACCCTGCCCCTCCCAGCTTCTGCCAAGAGGAAGCTATTTTACGGTCCCCCTAATAAACCATCTGCCTGGGCCCTGGAAGGCCCATTGTTCAAAAGGAAGCCATTTACGACTACCCTAATAAACCATCTGCCTGGGCCCAGGACAGGCCTTTGTTCAACTCCCTGTAGCTGCTCCACCCCTAATCTAATCAGAGAGGTGACAACTCCTTTTGGCAAGAGGAAGAGTGGCTGAGCAGGTTTTAACTCCTGTGGGGGTAGATGTCAGGCAGAATTCAGTTCCTTAAGCCAGGCCCCAGCTAATGTCACTTCTAGTTACCCACTTTTCTGCATTCAAATAAACTAACAATTTTTACACATGCAGCTAGAATGCTGATTCTAAGTTTAAAACTATGACATTTAAACAATTGAAACCTGTGACACTCAAAAGTAGGTCACTCATTTCTTTTAAACATTTAGATTTTTAGTGTCTTTCAGTCCAAATTTACTTAAACTGCTGAAATCCACAGCTCAGCCAGTTTTGCTATGAACATTATTTTAGGCTCATCCTCTTTCCAGATTTTGTATGCCCACAAGACTTTATTCTGTCAAATGTCTGCTGGTGTTCAGTGAGATTGTTGGATATTCTGCGATGTTTGAAATGGGCATTCTGAGCTTGCCTCAGAGAAACAAAGGGTGATTTTTAAAGTGCTTTCTAGCGAACTGGCACTGCTGTTTTTCTCTTTGGCACCCCATTTCACTCATGGCTCTTCTGACCCAGCACACCCGCACCGGGGGGTGGCAAGTCAGGCGACCATTTTGGTGTGCTCACAAACTGCGCGGTTTTCATAGATTCTGGCGCAAATGTGGGCTTTTTCGGCCATCTTGGATTTCCTAAGCCCACAGCACCAAATGTTGTAGCATAATAGTCCAAAAGTGGGTCAGAACACTCAACACTTAGTGGGAACTTGTTGCCTCCTGGAAGCACAACTCAAGTTCTGATTCAGGCAGCTTGCCTTGTGCAGGGTTTGTCTGGGACTAATCATAACCTGTCCATTGTGGTGGGGTGCCCTGTGCTCCACAATCACGTAGGCCTTGTGCAATAACCCCCATGGCAAGCCATGGTCTAGCTCCTGTTGGTAGTATAATCACTGCATCACAAGGAGGCCCTTCGACTACACCTCAATCGTTCCCGCTCCCGGTCCCAGCCCTAGTGAGTACAACATTCTTGTCTACTACAGTCGATTCCATTTTGCCTGTTCCAAATACTTTAACTACTAACATAGATGACTCGGTTCTGGGAGAGATTGATTGAAGGTGCCTGCACCCCGCAAAAGCGGAAGCCCTCCGATCCCGTGCCAATCATCGCGCAGCTTCAGTTGACTTTGTCTCTCATATGGAGGGGGATTTGATGATGAAGGAGGTTCAGGTAGTCTCTTGGAATATAGCCAGTTTGAACAGGCATTTGGACAATAAGGAATGGGTAAATTTTATGCGTAAACATTCTATCATTGAATTCCAGGAGAACTGGACTGTGGTAACCCAAGATTTGCAGGGCTACACATCTTTTGCTAGCCAGCAACTCAGAGTAATGGTGGAAGACCCAGTGGGGGTTTGCTCTATGGGTATCTATTTCAATTTATAAATAAATCCAATTGGCTGAGACTGGATCAAGGGACTTCTTGTAACTCCAGATGACCGGTATGGACGATTCAAAGCTACTACTAAATAAAATCTTGAACCGTGAGGCCACAGAAGGGGGGGATCTAGTCTCTTTTCTCCTCTGTCTGATCATGTTGAAATGTGGAGACGTAATCATCCAGACTTGTTAAAGATCTCGGTCATGTGAGATTTTAATCTCCAGTTTGAGCCATTCAAAAATCCTGGTTAGCATCTTAGATGATGAAGATAGAACTTGGGGTATAGGAGAGCTAGTTGCCCCCCTTCCAAGAGAAACTATAACAATGCTGAGAATGTAGCAAGTTTACTAATGTCATCTAGTCTGATGGCTTGTAATGGCCATTTACGGTGGGACTCTCCTGCTAATATAACCTTCCAAGTAGCGAATCGCTCCGTTCCATTGATTATATTCTAATTAATTTAGAGATGTGAACCCCACATTAAGAATTTTGTAGTGCAAACCCGTCTTTTGAGTGATCACCACCCAATAGTCATCATGGCAGACCCTGTGTTGATACTACCGGTGGAGGAGCATTCGGTTAGTGGTCACTCCAGACGAGTACAAAATTGGCCGGTTTGGAGCATGGATTGGCTGTCCCAATAATCTATGATTCCATCCTGCCCAGTCTTGAGTTTAATCTGTCTGAGATGCAGGCTGAAGATATCTTGAGCGTCCATGCTGATATCATGGGCAACTTGCGACTTCTTTTATCAAACCAAGGAAGGTTTGCAAGATCCTATCCATCCACGAAACTCTGTGGTATGATAGGGAGTGGCACTCTGCAAAGAAGCTTGTAATAGGGAAAGTCCAGCAGGTGGGTAGTATTGGAATTATGGTTTTGCGATCAGCGAGGAGTAGTTACTATGCTATTATTAAGGCCAAAAATTCAGAGTATTGGGCATGATAAGAATACACCAAGGTTTTGGGAAATCATGGGGAAGGACTGGCCATCTGAGAGTAGCCATTTACAGGGGGCCATGTCAGAGGTGGTATTGGTCAACCACTTTGAGTACTTGTATAAAGAGACAAGACTAACTGGCCTTGCGGATACTGGTATAGTCTGAGTAGTGGTACCCTCTTCCCCCTCAACGTATCCGAAGTGGATATTAGATTGGTGCTCCTGAGTCAGATGAAGGGAAAGGCCTCTGACCCTGATGCAGTTCCAGCGGACCTATATAATCATGAACTGACAACAGGGGTGTTGCTAGGTCTGGAAAAGACTTGGGGCTACGCTAATGTCAGAACTGTCAGGACTGGGGGCTAGCTGGCCTTTTGTTTGTAGCTCCTGAGATTCTATCCGGGGCTACAACCAAAAGACCAGGGGCTATAGCCCCTTTAGCCACCCCCTAGCAACGCCTCTGACTGACAATGTGGGTTCCTTATTCGACAGTTATTTAATGTTGCTTTAATGCTCAGGAAAGCTTCCCCAGTCTTGGACACAGGCAATTGTGGTACCCATCTTCAAGAAGGGAGATTAGGGATTGCAAAGGCCGTCTTGATGCATCTTGAGAACCGGATTCTTGAGGACGGGTTATTGAGTCACTTACAGGCTGTCTTCCAGAGGGGATTTAATACTGTGGGCCAGTGCCTGAGACTTAGTTTGGTCTATGATAAATACATTGCACTTAGGAAAATGACGGTCTATGCTATTTTCATAGACCTTAAAACGACCTTCGATATGGTAACAAGGGCAGGACTGTGGTCCACTTAGGAAGAGCTGGGTATTCCCCTGGAGTTGATTGGTGCTTTTACGTCCTTATACCCCAATTACAGTGCTGTGATCGGATGGGGGTTTGATGAAACCACTTTACCTATGGTGGGAATAGAGATGTGGGTGCACCAGGGCTGTGTCCTGGCCCCCTCTCTCTTTTGTATATTTATTAATGGAGTGATCAGAAAATTGCAGGATGGTCCAACAGAGGCACCCACCTTAGCTGGTGTCAAAATACCAATTTGTATGTTTGCACATGATGCAGTCCTACTTTCTTTGACACCAAAGGGGCTGCACCATCAGTTGGAGATACTTTACAATGTTTGCCATGAAAATGACTGTCTATTAACACCCAAAAAACAAAGTTCATGGTCTTCAGGGGGAGCAGAGTGAAAAAGTTACGAAAAATTAAACTCAGTCTCCCTGACGGTTCAATTGACCAGGTTAATAGCTATGACTATCTGGGGGTTAATGATGATGGCACTTGGGCAAGCAACTCGGCAAACCGAGGGTTGTGTTAGCTAGATATAGTGGTGAGCTCACTAGATTCACTAGAGAACATGGAGGTGGTCTTGTGAGGGTACCTCTTGAATCCTATAAATTGCAGGCCAGACAGGCAGCTTCCTATGCTGCAGAGCATTGGGGGTGACCGAATAGCCCCCAAATATCCCCCAAAAGCCTGTCGGTTACAGAAAATAGATTCCCGAAATACCTTCTAAAATGACCTTTTACTGCACCGAACCTTCCTGATACCCTTGAACTTGATTTGCAGCCTAAAGCTAATCTCTGCAAAGTGAAAGCAATGAA
This sequence comes from Ambystoma mexicanum, assembly GCF_040938575.1. NCBI lineage: Eukaryota > Metazoa > Chordata > Amphibia > Caudata > Ambystomatidae > Ambystoma > Ambystoma mexicanum. Next base: position 1,316,223,219 of record NC_090924.1, read on the forward strand.
TTACTTTGTCAGGCTGTGGGCCAGTGATAATCTCCTTAAATTCAGAGAAGCAGTAAAAGATGTGCTTTCCCAGGGAGGAACCTCGAAATTGCTGTGGTTTCATAATCTGAAGATTGAATAACAATCTCTGGGCCTTTTTGATATCTGAACCGGCCCAGAGTTAATTGGCAGTGGGACCAAAGCCCATATTGTAAGTGCTATTAGAACACCCTAGCGTGTGTACCGGGAAGTGGATTGGTCAATCTGCGGGCTATACGCACTGGTATAGCCCGCAGATTGATTACAGCCCGTAGTTCGGACTGAAAGGAGTTGCAGAGCTGTGGCCGGTTTTGATATCTGAACCGACCCAGAGTTAATTGGCAGTGGGACCAAAGCCCATATTGTAAGTGCTATTAGAACACCCTAGCGTGTGTACCGGGAAGTGGATTGGTCAATCTGCGGGCTATACAATCTGCGGGCTATACTCACTGGTATAGCCCGCAGATTGATTACAGCCTGTAGTTCGGGCTGAAAGGAGTTGCAGAGCTGTGGCTGGGCGGGGAAGCATACAGAAGTGGAGGTTGGTTTGCGTGTGTATTCCGGAACGGAAAGAGTTAACTTTCCATTCCGAAATACACGTTCCTAGACCAACGTGTCCATGTTGGCTGACAGAAATGAAAGCAAAGGAAACGCTTTCACAGCCACAGTCACGGACATGAAGAAGAATATGAAAGCAAAGGAAACGCTTTCACTGCGTTTGAAATGGAAAAGGGGATGACATGAGCTGCACAGTAACAGGGAACGTATGGAACACTTTATATTCAGCAAGGAAATTAGAGTAAATGTTGCAGGCACTTCTGAATGTGCAGTAAGTAAATGTAGTGGCTTTAAATGGAATGTATGTACATGTGGAAGTTTATTAACTTGCATGTTTGTGTAGACGAACTGGTGTCTAACATTTGTGTAGTGGGGGGGGGGTGGCGCACCGGAAGTAAACTTAATAAGAACAGGGGGCAGACACACCCACACCTGATTCCACTTTACTATGATACTCCTCCCACCCTGGCACCTTCCACCACCCTATAAAAAAAATGGAACATGTTTAATTAAAGTACAAAAAATGTCTGCAACATTTATTTACCATTTTGAAATTTTTTGTACTTCAATTAAACATGTCTCATTTATTCAACTTTAAGTAAACAGTGAGGGTGTTCTAATAGCTTTATAGACCTGCAGCGAGGGCCGCACCGGGCGTTATGGGCCCTGAAGACCGAGTTAATGGCCCGAGCGAAACAAGGGCCTTTTTAACAAGGTATTAACGGCCCTCGCTGCAGGTCTATAAAGCTATATTAATGGGAAGAGGAAAGATGAAATACAGATGAGGATAATCCCCTCTACCCAAAGTATTGGTTACTGGCAGCTTAAAAAGTCACTGGGTTTTGAAGGCTACTTCAATAGCATGCAGCCCAAGCAGATGAGGGCTTTTTTTGAGTTTTAGGGTATTCTTCCTCTGGCAGCTACCAAAAACAAATGGAACCCTACTCAACAGCCAGCCTGTGCATACCACAAAGATGTACTCCACTTCGTTTCATTTTGCCCTTATTATAACAATCTGAGAAGAGGTTTGTTAAAACCTCTAAGTCTTGTGTGGTGATAACCATTAATGAGGCAATGCTATTGTGTTTTGCTACAAAGGATCCCTGGGCCACCCATTGTATGGGTAATTGCTTACTCAGAGCATGGAGACAGAGAATGAGACTCAGTTCAATTACGTGATGACCATGTCCTTGGCATGTCCTGTTATGTTCATGTTACAATGATCGATTCATTTTATGGTAAATAGACCACTGAGATGCACTGGCCTTGTGCAAAAGAACACAGCCTTGAGAGGTTTTCAATAGTTTGAATTAAATTGCCTATTCCTGGCTAGCTCTAAGGATTGTTTTAATGTTCGCTACAGTTGCATATTGTGCCATGATAACAATGCCTCTTTTTAGGCTGCTTATTTATACCAAATGCACTTTGAACTGTCTTTTATTTTAATTTTATTCTAGTGTAATAGTTCTGATTTTACTGCCACTTAGGGTTTAAATGTGTTTTAATGTGTTTTGTAATTCTTGCTTTTATGACACATTTGTCGAAATAAAGTTTGAACGAATTAACGAATTACATATTTGGCAGCAAGAGCGCATTCCCAAAGAATACTAAAAAGTTTGCTTCATTTTCATCAGAGAATCTCGACAAATTAGAGCAAAAGAAAAGGTCAACAATAAGGAGAAGAAAGAAGCTCACCCTGTCAGTAGTTATTAGCCTAGTGACGCAGCAAGGATGAGCGGAGGTCTCTCTGGGGCAGCCCATGTACGTGCGGGTGGTTATGGATAAATGTGCGCTGCTTGTGCTCTTTATGTTTCCAGTCAGGTTCATAAACATTCAAAGATGTCGATGGATCAGCATATTATACTCACTCAACATTGTCCTGCGGCGGCAGTGAACCGGCCTCGCCTTCCTGCTGCCCGGAAATCTATGCAGTACACCCCCGCGTCCAGGTGTAATGCCGTTCGCAGGTTGCAGAATAGATTGTTTATGCCAGAAGGCTCATTTTGTTGAGCGGCAAAGAAAATGGCGCACAGTACTAGTTAATACGACCAAGAAGAGGAATTGTTCATTTAAATGGTAATGAAAGGAGGGAGGCTTATATGTATTTATTTTAGCATGTTTCAAAGCAGCTTGTACACCGATGTGGTCTCTTGACACTGGACAAGAGCAGTGCTTACGATGAATACAGAGAGAGAAAAGCAAAGTCTTGAAGGCTTTGTAAGGGGCAGGATAATCAAAGGCTGACTGAGGGGCATGCAAAATACTTTCACCCAGATCAATTGCACCTGTGCTGCATGGCCGTCACGAGGGGGAACAGGAAGGACAGTTGCCCCCGGCATCGTGCTATAAATAGGGCTAGCAGACAATGTGAAGTGGGAATGTATGATTTTTCTTTCCATTTTTCGGCGAGGCGCTGAATCTGATTGGGTGCCTGGAGCAGTTTGCATTTCTTCCCAGCTGCTTCCCATTCATTTCTTGATTTCTTTCAACACATTCTGCCATTATGCTGGGCCTTCCTGCAGGGCCATTTTCCCCTCGTGAACAACGCTGGGGGCACAATTCAATGGAGTTAAGTAGCAAGCCGTAACAGCTGTTTCTGACCATGTGGCCTGGGAGGAGGCCTTTGCCTAAGTGGTCTCCTTTTCTTTCACCAATGTAGCAGTTTGTCATCGTTATTGAAATCAGAAAGTGTGTGTTGTTTTATTAAGTTTGCCAACTTGTCAGTCATAATTAACAGCATGTAAACCCAATTCTATGGCAAGACAGGAGGCTCATATTATGCATTAACAATCTTTACTGAGATCCACAGCAGCAAAGAAAAAACTTTGTAAAACGAAATTTTCAAGAAACATAAAGTCATAACAATGCAATGGGAACATCCCAGTTCAACATGGAGGGCAGGTCATGCCCTGGAGGTAGCCAATAGGGAGCGAGCCCATCCCATATAGGTCCATTCCTTTAACCACTCCCCCTCTTTCTTTGCTGCTGACCCACAGCTAAGTCACACCTACAGTTTGCTTAGTTGTACTTGTTACATTGTGGCATTTCTGTAGGAATTGCTTGATTTATTACTGTATTATCTTTGTTTGCCTTATTACGGCGTTCGTTTAAAGCGTGTGCTTTTTTCCTTGAGTTTCATTTTCTTTCATGTTCATTCACACGCGAGCGTGGCGTTCCAAATTGGAGCCCGCTCCGCGTCTTGGGGCTGCGCGTATGCCTGAAAGGCGCGAGTTCCCTCTCACACGCTGTGTGGGTCCTTAGGGACACATTGTTGCGAACGCTCGCAGCGTTCTAATTCAGGCGCGCGTCCCTGTTCAGGGCCGCGGCGTCTGCTTTGTTTGTTTTATCGCGCGGCAGCCTGAGTCAGAAAGCTTGTATTCTGACAGACTGCGTGCATTTTCACTGGGTCTTTGGCACACGCTGTAGGTGTGCCACTGCTAGTTTGGAGGTTGGCGGTTCGAACCTGCTATCCGCCTGGGGGTTTTTTCTGTGTAAATTGAAATATAATTTGTTGGATTGTTCTTGTATAATTACGAAGGTTCTTTCACATATGTTGTTTTTTATAATTTTTCCCTCACGCTGCTCGCGTGCTTTTTACTGCTAGTCAGCAGCCTCTGCCTGTGTGAGGCATAGGGGGCCCTCTCCCTGATATTAATCCCTGTGGAATTGTGGGTTCAGCCTGCTAGGCTTGCATGGTTTAACAGCTTGCCCGGCTGTTTGTTGACATATTATATATTCATATATATATATTCCGAGTGGAATACTGCCAAGTGCTGTCATGGATAAGGGGGTGCTCCCCTCCTCTGCTGATGCCAGCACTCAAGTACGTACTGCCAAGAAAAGTGACAGGTCTGGAGACATTGTGGGGGATCAATCCTGTCATGCCCAGCCTTCAGTGGCTCAAGCTATTCAGTCCTCGTTGGACACAGCTTTAACTGGTTTAAATAACACCTTGGCGTCTGCCTTTGACAGATTAATATCCCGCATTGCGGATTTCCACCCCTCCCATGATGCTTCCCCATCTGTTGCAACCCTGGCCCCTAAAAAGTGTACGGCCAAAACTAAACATATCCAGGGACAATTCAGTCCCCCCTTGGCCATTTCTCCCATATCTTCCCCTAAAAGAATTTTTAAGAGAGGGTGGGAAGAGTCTCATCAACCTTTCACTTCCACACCCGGGCCTGCGCACGCGCGTTTCGCGCCGGAGGAGTACCCTATTGCGGTGTCATCCTCAGAAAGCTCTGTTGATTCTGATTCGCCCCCTAAGAGGAGGAAAAAGAAAGAAACTTCTGTGGGCCCTCAGGAAGCGCCCTGCTTGATGGTAGCGGGGTGCCTTTCTTTGACCCTGCCCTGATTCAGCACCCCAGGTCAGCCGAGTGGCAGCCCTCTGAGGAGGTTTCCTCGTTCCTCAAGTTCTGGGTAAGGCACCCTATGCCCAAAGAGGATCGTAATAAGATGCGGTCGGAGTGTCCCAGACCTGTGCTTGCAGACAAGGTGGCTTTAGCGCCGGAAATAGACCAGTCTATGGCGGCTTTTCTGTCTCAAAAAGGGAAGGACCCCAAGAAGGGGGTCGATAAAGCGTGGCGTAGTTGCCAAGACAGACTGTTGGACATCCTGGGTCCAGTCACGCAGATTTTTGAAATGGCAGAAGAGGCGGCGGCCTCTAATACCCCGGTTGACGTTGACGCATTAAGGGGTTGGATCCAACGTACGGTATGCCTGCTCGGCAACGCTAATGCCTCCATATGTAGGGAGAGGAGAAAATCATTGTTGATGAGGTTGGATTCCAAGTTGGCAGACATGGCCGAAAGAGAAGGTGGCCCTTCAGCTCAGGGTAATTTATTTGGGGATTCTTTCCTGAAGGACTTGTCGGCTTATGTTCACACCTTTACAGCGCTGGACAAGGTGCAGGTTAATATAAAAAAGGTCTTTGCCCCAAAGGTTTTTAACAAGGCTGGACGAGGTAGGGCCCGCTCCTCCGGCCGATTTTCCCAGGGCTTCTCCCGTCCCCGCCAGTTTGCGCCCCGTGGTGCACACCATACCTCCTCTGCTCGGGGAGCACATACCCACTTCTACCCACAACAGAACTCGAATGGCCGAGGACGTGCCGGCAGAGGAGCCGGAAGATCAAGAGGGCATTCAGGTACTTTCTCAGGTGCTAAACGTTTTTTCCCTCAAAAGTTTAGGGGGCAGACTGGCCAAGTTTCTTCCACAGTGGGAGGCCCTCACTTCAGATCCTTGGGTGTTACAAACGGTTCAGGGTTATCAGATAGAATTCTATGCCCCACCTTGTCAGTTGTCCTTTCCCCTTCCTCTGGTGTTCGACGAAGTCAAACAATCCCTCATAGATTTGGAGGTAAGGGATCTCATCTCCAAGGGGGCGGTAGTCCAGGCTTCTTACAAGGCCTCTCAGTTTCTAAGTTCCATTTTTCTAGTTCCGAAACCAGACCAGGGGTTTCGCCCAGTAATCAACCTGAAAGCCCTCAACTCTTTTGTGGTGTATCACCACTTCAAAATGGAGGGAATTCATTTACTCAGGGACACCCTTCTCCCTGCAGATTGGATGGTCAAATTGGACCTCAAAGACGCTTACCTAGTTGTTCCCGTCTTTCCCCCGCATCAGGAGTTTCTCCAGTTTCAATGGGGGGGCGGGTGTGGCAGTTTGCATCCCTTCCGTTTGGCCTGTCCTCGGCCCCATGGTGCTTCACTAAGCTCATGAGGACGGTGATGGCCCTTCTCAGATCCAGGGGGATTCGGATCATAATTTATTTGGACGACATGTTGCTCCTAGCCCAGAATTATCAAACTCTGTGTTCTCATCTGAAATTCACTGTGACCCTCTTGCAGGATCTAGGTTTTGTGATAAATGTAAAAAAATCCATATTGAAGCCTACGCAATGTATCCAATTTCTGGGCTTCAATATAGATTCAAAGCTTTGCATCCTTCTTCTCCCAGACACCAGACTGTCCAAGATAAAGAAGGAAATTCGTCTGCTCCTCAAAAGAGGGAGGATCTCCCTCAGGCAGTTAGCCAGAGTTGTGGGAATGCTGTCAGCATCCATTCAGGCTATCTTCCCTGCTCCCCTACATTACAGAGCTCTGCAGCGCTTAAAAGCCAAGCATTTGAGCAAATGTCTCTCTTACTCCCAAATGGTGGTATTGCCGCCGGAAGCCAGATTGGAACTCCTGTGGTGGCTCAGGCACATGGAGGCTTGGAATGGCAAGGCAATCTTTGGCCCATCTCCGGATGTCGTACTGGAGTCAGATGCGAGCAGATCAGGTTGGGGAGCCAGATTAGGTCAGGTTTCCACAGGTGGGAAATGGTCGGAGTCAGAGAAACAACTACATATCAACTGCCTAGAGTTGTTAGCGGGGTCCTTTGCGGTTCGGAGTCTCCTCAAGGATCGGGGGAATTGTTGTGTTCTCCTCCGCATGGACAACATCTCTGCGGTGAGGTACATCAATCATCTGGGGGGTACCAGGTCCAAAGTCTTGGCGGATTTGGCAAGAGAGTTCTGGCATTTGTGCCTCGACAGGGATATTATATTGAAAGCGGAATACCTCCCGGGAGTAAGCAACGAAGTGGCAGATTGGAACTCCAGGCACCTGCAAGACAGGAGCGATTGGATGTTGAACAGATCTCTTTTCGCCCGGTTAGCGTCCCTCTGGGGTCCCCTGACCATAGACTTGTTTGCCTCGAGACTGAATTGTCAAGTTCCCAGGTTTTACAGTTGGAGACCAGATCCGTTAGCTCTGGGCACCGACGCTTTCCTCCAGGATTGGTCGGGTCAGTTGGGGTATGCCTTTCCTCCCTTTGCCATGATAGCGCGGGTTCTGGTCCAAGCGCGCACACAAGCGGCGTCTCTGGTTCTAGTTACCCCCTTTTGGCCCTCTCAGGTTTGGTTTCCGGCTCTGCTGGAGTTAGCAGTAGATATTCCCCGTCTCCTCCCTCCCGATCCCCTATTGCTGGTGGATCCGGAGGGTCACCCTCACGAGTTGGTCCTGCGGGGACACCTTGCCCTTATGGCTTGGAAGATTTCAGCTCTTCCTGGTGCTTCAGAGGACTTTCGCAAGACTCTATGGCGGTCATCAGGGACTTCTGGGCACCCTCTACTAAGGTGGAGTATTCCTCAGCGTGGAACAAATGGGTTAGCTGGTGTGTGGCTAGGCACCTCAATCCCGTTTCAGCCCCTCCGGTAGAGGTGGTTAATTTTTTAGTGGAGTTGTATAAGGAAGGAAAAGCCTACAGGACTGTTAATGGTTTTCGTTCAGCTATTTCAGCAGGACACCTTTTGGTGCAAGGGGAACCGGTGGGTAGGCATTTTTTGGTGCGAAGAGCCCTCAAATCTATCCGTATTAAAGTTCCACCACAACCGAAATATTCGGTTCTTTGGGATGTTAATATGGTTCTACAGCTCTTCAGGTCCTGGCCTCTTAATGAAGAACTGTCCCTGCAGCAGTTATTTGCCAAACTTGCTATGTTACTATGTCTAGTATCTATTAAAAGGGTCTCTGATATCAGAGCTTTGGATGTGGATAATAAAATGTTCACCCCTCAGGGGGTTACTTTCTTTATCTCACGAAGGACTAAATGCATGACTTCCTCGATATCCTATCCAGCTTTTCCTGAAGATTGTAAATTGTGTGTGGTTAATTGTCTGAAATGTTTTGAGCTCAAAACTGAACGTCTTAGACCTCCCAATACCTCTCAGCTGCTGATTTCCTTCCGAAAACCCCATAAGCCGGTCTCCCCTTCTACTTTGGCCAGATGGATCAAATGGGTTATGCGAGAGGCAGGGGTTGACACTTCCTCCTTTGGTCCCCACTCAGTCCGTGGCGCTATGGCCTCTAAAGCAGCCTTTTTGGGGGGTAGCTTGGAACAGATTTTAAAAGCAGCTGACTGGTCAAGGGAGTCAACTTTTAAGACATTTTACCATAAACGTATTGCTCATGTGGCGGTGAATGTAATGCAAGGGCTTTGAACTTGCATAATATGAGCCTCCTGTCTTGCCATAGAATACCTAATCCCCCACACTAGCGTGGGATGGGGGTTTAGATTCTATAAAAGACAAGGAGGCGAGTATTATCCCACCCACCCACCCTTACTGGTGTTGGTTGTTGTTTCAGCTTTCGATTGATGGCTTCGACGCAGGAAAAGGAAAGAGTTTCCGCTCCAGGTTGCTGACGGTTCAGCTCCGGCGTCTCCATAGGAGTTTGGTCTTCATTGTACGTGGAGAAGTTGTTTGGTGGTCGTGTGAAGAGGATCAGCTTCAGAAAGAGAGGGAGTGGTTAAAGGAATGGACCTATATGGGATGGGCTCGCTCCCTATTGGCTACCTCCAGGGCATGACCTGCCCTCCATGTTGAACTGGGATGTTCCCATTGCATTGTTATGACTTTATGTTTCTTGAAAATTTTGTTTTACAAAGTTTTTTCTTTGCTGCTGTGGATCTCAGTAAAGATTGTTAATGCATAATACTCGCCTCCTTGTCTTTTATAGAATCTAAACCCCCATCCCACGCTAGTGTGGGGGATTAGGTATTGGTAGCAGTCGGGACCACCCAGATTTACCTGGTAGCTGTGGCTGAGCAATCAGACTTCTCTCAAGAAGAGTAGGGCAGTATACAGAGGATACACAGTAGGGCCAAGAACACAGTAGAGCAAGCAAACACTGACCAGAGCTTGGTATCAAAAGTATATAATTATTTATTTAACACACACTTAAGGAAATACAGTAGCACTATAAATCAAAGCAAGTTCAAACACAATCAGAAAGTTTACACACCTCCCTTAAGAATTATTAGACAAGTCAAAACACCACTATTTGTAAAAACTGATGTGAGCGCGTAACTTAGATGGCAATCCAATAATTAAGTTAAAGGGAGAGAAAAAGGCAGGTCATGAAAATAAAACAGTTCCCAACACTTTTCTTAGACCAAAATAAGTTAATGAAGGCAGAGTCTACTGTAGAGCCAAAGTTCATAGGCCAGGCCCACTTTAGATGGAGCAAGGTGAAATGTGCCCAAGATCACACAGTTTGGAAATGCATTCAAGTCTTTGTAAAAATGTTCAAAAGAGGTTGGGTTGATTCAGAAAGTAAAGTTAAAAGGTCTAGGGGCCAACCCAGTTGGAAAGCCAAGGATTTAAGGGTCACCTTTAGCAAACCGTAGAAAGGGAGGCCAGGTGGAACACAGTACCTTTAAAGTTGAGGAAGCTCCAGCGGTGGCAGTTGTTCCTGGCAGCAGGTGCAGTTAGTGATTTCGACCAGGGGAAGAGAAGATCTCGTCGAGGAGGAAACTTGGAGTCGTTGCACTACCCAGGGAATAGACCAGCCGCGGAGTTTGTCGGTTTAAAGGTGCGTTCCTGTTATTCGCGGTCACAGTGGTGAAGCTTGGCTATCCGGCCGCCAGGGTGCTTCGCACGGGCGATTCGACCAAGAGACGTCCTGGAAGGCGAAATGGCAAACTGGTTGATCCCACCAGCTCAGAGGAAGAAGACTCTTTCAGCAGAAGATCTTCTCTTGTTGTCGGGAAAGTGGTGAGGTCGTTGTAGCAGGGCTCCACCGGTGGTGTCGTCGTTGCAGATGGCTCAGCTTCTCCCCTCTTTAGATTTCTTAGGTCCTGTGGCGACTTCTGAAGTTCCAGTCCCAACAGCTGTGCTTTTATGCAGAAAAACCCCCATTCAACAGCCTACCTGTCACTCATACATGCTAAGTGGTGAGCCGGGCAGAGTGTGACTTGTGTTGCTAAGGCAATGTAGTCCGGGGTGCCAATTCCCCCAACCACACATCTGTGGAACCCAGACAGAGTGGCACCAGTTGGAGGGCTTCTGTGGAGAAGCCCGCCAAAAAGTGGAATAAAGGGCCCGACCTTGGTTGGAGTTAGAGAGACGGACACGAATGCCATTTTAGAAAAGAGTTCTGGTGAAAAGACCCAACCAGTGATTTTATATTAAATAAATAAACCGGTGGTATCTTTAACATTGCACCAAAAAGTGGTGCATTTAAAATCAATGGGAAAATCCCATAGGAAATATTCTGGTGGAATATTTTGCGTGGTAACGCCTGCCACCAGCCAGAAACTCGACAAGGGGAGACTGGACAGTGCCCCCTTGGAAACAGACCCAGGGGCAATCTAATTAACCCCTTCCAGTACTTCCACAATATGATGGTTTGTACTGGTTCTGTTCACAATTTTGGACTAGTAAAACCAATGGTGACTTTACATGCCCTGGGAGACAGTAGTCAGTCCCAGGGTATGGAGTCTATGTTTGGGGGTCACTATGACACCCCTCTGTTACTGCACTGATGGTGCTGTGTAACACATACACTAAAACAGATGATACCCTATGGAGTAAAAAGACCCCATAGCCCATAAGCACACAAAGTCAAAGACATACCTCAAATCATGCCTAAGAGTGGGAGGAAAAGAGTCTCACTCTTAGCAGGAGAAAAAAACAAACCCCAAAAATCCAGCAAAGCTACTGGGGGACTCACTAGGTTTGGGAAATTAGCCTTATAAGAGAATTCTCCCTAAGTACGAAAGAGAATCTGCAAGGAACAGCAAGAGAGTAAAGCGGTAGAAGAGTAAGGTCTTGAGCTGTTCCAGATTTTCAGAGGGTCTGGCTCAAGTTGGAGAGGGTCAGGGAGGTTAAATGAGGGAGCTACCTGCAGTTGGGAGAAATCTACACTCTACTCTCGACTTGTGTAGAGTCTGAATATCAGATTTGGAGGTGTATATAGAAGGGCTCGAGGAGAACGGCGCGAGAGGAGGGAAGGTGAAGATAGTTGGGTTCTATTGTACAGTGAGGACAGGGATTGGGTGTTAAGGAAATGGGTGATTTGGTTAAGGGAGAGAAGAAGACAGTAGTTTGGACTAAAGGGTGGCCAACTCTGGGGTTAGGGGGCATGTGGTATTGGGCCCGGCCTGGTATACAGCAAGACTAGGGGGGGGGCGGTGTTGTGGTTGTACAGCCCCTCTGGACCTTAGGGTTTAAGAGATTGTGAATACTGAACGCCACTCCGGGGTCTTGGTGCGGCCCATTATTGGTTGCACCCACCAAGGACAGGGCGTGCGGTGTGGCAGGAGGCAGACGGCAACCAGCAATCTCTGGGAGAGTGGTGCAGCGTAAGGGGTAGTGGCGACAAGAGAGGAAGGTTTCCTACAAGAAGGAATAGGGGGGATAAGTTTATCAGGTCAGGAAGATTGTGGAGTTGGGTGAACGGCAACAGAATAATAATTTTGATGTACCCCTTAGTGGTTTGGCTTAAAGGTATGTTGAATGGGTGACCGTTCATTTGGACAGTTAGCATGGGAATGCAGATCAGATTTTAGACTAATGGGGAACGTGGATGATCGAGGAAGGGGAGAATGTCAAATTACTGGGATAATAGGGATGTGGAGAAGAAAGGCTTAGTGGGAGGGGACTAACATGGTGGCATTGTGTGGAGTTAGGCGACAGGTCGACAAAGAAGTTTGGTCTAAGGAGGAACTCAGAGGATCCAAAGAGGGTGAGAGGGTCAGTTTACTGGAAAAATCTGGATGGGGAAAGGAGAGTGGAATGGGAGGGGTCGAACATTGTAGCGTTGGGGAGTGTACATTCTCGGCGCTGGGAGGGAGAGGTTGGTTTAATAAAATTATAAGAGGAGTAAAAGTAAATTGGAAAGAAGGAACGTTTTCAAGGATTTGAAAATGAATAAATAAATGGGGGTTAATATCAGAAGATTTGCACTTGGGCGATGGAGCTGAAGATGAGCGGCACACAAGGGGATAAGTGGGCACTGTTTCCACGTGAAGTGGCAGGGGGTGTGAATTGAACTGCATGGACGGGGTGCACGGTTGGCCCCTGGTGCAGTGGGAGGAACAGCAATGAGATAGAACTGCATGGACGGGGGTGCCTTGTTGGCCCCTGGTGCAGTGGGGCGACACCATTGAGATAGAGCTGCATGGACCGGGGTGCACGGTTGGCCCATGGTGCAGTGGGGGGAACAGCAATGAGATAGAACTGCATGGACGGGGTGCCTTGTTGGCCCCTGGTGCAGTGGGGGGAACAGCAACGAGATAGAGCTGCTGGAAGCGGGTGCACGAATGGCCCCTGGTGCAGTAGTGGAATGTTCGATGATATGGAACATTTGCAATGGGAGACATGAGGGCACAGTGGCCTGAAGGAAGGGATGTGGTGTCACAGAGGGCAGTGCACAGTGGGAATTAAATGACATGGACAGGAGTGTATGGTGTCCGGGTAAGTGGGTAAGTGGGGGAACAGCACGTGAGGTGCTTAGCAGAAAGCAAGGGAGCAATTATTGACATGCATTGACAAAATGGGAAGGGGGTGGATTTACTGTATGGGGGATTAAACTGCATGGACGGAGAGTGCAGGTACGGCCCCCGGTGCAGTGGGGGGGGACTATAAGGAAGGGTGCATAGTATGAAGCAGGGAGCAATTGGGCATGGTTATGGGGGCAGAGGGGTGGATGGATACAAGGGTACATGGGAGGGTCGGTAGCCATGACATGCGGTTCGATATGCTGGCCACAGACAAGGTTGGGTTTGGTATAGGGTTACAAGGTATCAAGTGGATTGGCAGAGGAAAGGGGAATGTTTGCGGTTGAAGGGAGGATCATGGGAAAGAAGGCATAGCTGCAGCATTAGTTGGGGTACATAATTGGAGGGCATGAATACTTAAGGCATTTGCACCACTCAGGTTAGGGCTCTTAGTGGGTAGGGAAAATAAATAAATAAGGGGAAATAATAACATGGGGAGCATCTGAGGGGTTTCAGGTTTTCAGATCACAATTGTTAGTGGCAGCAGTGGGCTGGTGGGCAGGTGGTGGCAGGGGGGCAGTGAGTAGTTGGGCATGGGGGTACACGGGAAAGAGGGTGTGTTTCAAAGATAAGAAATATAAAGAATTAAGTAAATAAATAATTTGAAAAAGGAGGGGGAATGGGAGGGAAGAGGGTCAAAGGGGGACAAGGTGTTGACAAAGACCTGTTAGGGCTCTGAAAAGGTGTTGGCGGGGAAGGGAATGGGGCTGAGGTTTTGGAAGTAGAGGAAAGGGTTTTGGTAAAATGGAGGGGGGGTGCACGAGGGGGATGAACAAAGTTTGGGGTCGTAGGGTCCATAAAGGGTGGTGCATAATTAAGGGTGCTGGTGCAGATTTACGGTGGTTTATTTCCAGGAGGTTTGGGGCAAAGAAGTGCTGATGAATATAATAAATAATTAATGAATAAACTCAACAAACGAGGAGGGAAAGGCCGTCAGTTGGCCGCTAGGGGAAAGGAGGGAGAGTAGGGCCCTGTTTAGGAAATGGAACATGAGGGAGATGTGTAAAGAATAAGAACAGGTTCCGTATCGGTTCGGGTGGGAGAATTGGGTACCAGGAAAGTGGTAAGGGTTTGGGTTGTGAGAGTTTGAGCGGCACGGGAAGGTACAGGTGTGAGGGATTTGCCAGAAGGGAGATATAGGCCCTCATTACAACACTGGCGCTAAACCATGGCGCTATTAGAACCATGGTTGGTGCCGGTGTTGTAACGGGTCCGCCATGGTTCAATGGGGAATTACCACCCCATTCCAAGGTTGGCGGGGTGGTAATTCCCCATTGAACCATGGCCCTTCCCCATTCCCACTTTTGCCCCATAGGGCTCTATGGGAATGGGGAAGGCGCTAAGTACGGTACCGCAAATTGCCCCTTTGCGGGTCCCTACTTTAACGGCTGGTGTAGACCAGCCGTTAAGGTCGGGTCCCGCAAAGGGACCTCGTAATCAGGCTAAATGGGTTAACGGCACCGCAGCCTTTTACGGCGCCGTTAACCCATTAGTACCAGGGTCGTAATGAGGCCCATAGTGAGCAAGGAGGAGGAGAAGGGTTCTGAAGGGCAAGGAATTGGGGGGCAAAGGGTAAGTCGGTTTACAGTGGCAGGTTTTAGGTATAATAGAGGAGGATAAGCAGAGTGCAGTAAGGTGAATTAAATGCAATTATGTGTGGTGCTTAATGTTTCTTTTCTTTCACAGATGCGGCAGGAAGTGGTGTTCTGAAGACGATTATAAGGGACTGGTCAATGTATGCAGGGTATCGTTAAGGTGGGAGGATAAGGTTTAAGGGCAGTTGGATATAGGGGTTTTCTCCCAAGAGAATGTTTTGATGGTGGGCGATTAAGGACATGAGGGCTATTGGGAGTATGTAATGAAGTAAGGTGGCCAAGGCAGTTGGGAGGGAGTTTCAGTTATAATTTACGGAAGGGGTTAGCTGGCTATGACGGGCTTATGAAGAGTTGCTATCGTTATAAGAGAGAGCAGAGGAAAGCGAAGTTGACATGGCGAGTAACGTGAAGGGGTAGAGGTGGAGGATCGGAAGTAGGGTGAGTTATGGAAGAAGTGGGAATAAAGAACGGTTCCCTCGGTGTGATTATCTCTAGGAGCAAAGGTTGGGGCTAATTTTTTTAAATAAATAAAAGAGAGAAAGGGGAGAAAGGAGAAGGAACAATTAAACAAGAGTTAAATAGGAAGGTTATGGGGGTGGGGCAGAAAGAACACCTCTGGGGAGGGTTTTTCTGGTGCCTGTGACACGGTTCGTTAAATGATGGTTGGTTGAAGCCGAAGGATTATTATCGCGGTAAGGAGGGTGGGCAGTGCTGTTTGCAGGAACAGGCTACCATGGGGGTACAAAGAGGGGGAAGAGGTATTGAAGAAGGAGGGGCGTGACCTCGGGGAGAAGATGGGAGAAAGCGGGAATGAACGTTGAGAAGAATTGAGGGGGAGGGGAGGGATAAGGGGACAGGAAGTGATGAATTTGAATTTTTTATTTAGTTGTTTTTGGTGATTGTTAATTGATCTGTTAGTCTGTAAGGCCATGCAGCCAGGTGAGAAGGTTTTTCGAAGCCACAGCCTGTCACATTAAAGCAACCTTTTCCACTAATGACGAGTCTAGGTATTTTGTGCAGTCAGCCCAAAGGCGGGCTTCAGGGAGCATGCGGTACGCATTGCTCCCCGGGGAGGTTGTGGACGCTGCACCCAGCCAGCGAGTCGGGACAGATAGATTGCCCTCCTGCGGTATATATACAGGTGCCGGCGAAGGCCCTGGAACTTTTGGCGATTAACGCCGTTCCTTGTTGCCCGCCCACCCACCCCCTTAACTTTAGTTTAGGGGTTTGCAGGTAAAGGGGAGGTGAGTAACATTGGGGAGCAGGTGGTTTCTTTGGTGATAGGTCAGGGCGGTAGAGTGAAAGGAATGTTTGTACTGTGATGTTCTTTGTTGCTGATGTGGCAAGTCAGCTTGGCTTTCATGGAAGAGTTTAGTGGTAAGTTTGGGAGTGTTCAGACAGAGGGGAGATGGGGGAATGGTGGAGCGGTAGCCGGAGACACGGTTGGTTAAATGATGGTTGGTTGAAGCCAAAGGATTATTATCGCGGTAAGGAGGGTGGGTAGTGCTGGTTGCACGAACAGGCTACCCCTGAGGTACAAAGAGGGGGAAGAGGTATTGAAGAAGGAGGGGCCTGGCCTCAGGAAGAAGATGGGAGAAAGCGGGAATGAAGGTTGAGAGGAATTGAGGGGGGGGCAAGGGACAGGAAGTGATGAATTTGAATTGTTTATTTAGTTGTTTTTGGCGATTGTTAATTGATCTGTTAGTCTGTGAGGCCATGCAGCCAGGTTAGCAGGTTTTTGTAAGCCACGGCCTGTCACATTAAAGCAACCTTTTCCACTAATGACGAGTCTGGGTATTTTGTGCAGTCAGCTCAAATAGATTGTTTATGCTAGAAGGCTCATTTTGTTGAGCGGCAAAGAAAATGGCGTTCAGTACTAGTTAATACAACCAAGAAGAGGAATTGTTCATTTAAATGGTAATGAAAGGAGGGAGGCTTATATGTATTTATTTTAGCATGTTTCAAAGCAGCTTGTTCCACCGATGTGGTCTCTTGACACTGGACAAGAGTAGTGCTTATGATGAGTACAGAGAGAGAAAAGCAAAGTCTTGAAGGCTTTGTAAGGGGCAGGATATTCAAAGGTTGACTGAGGGGCATGCAAAATACTTTCACCCAGATCAATTGCACCTGTGCTGCATGGCCGTCACGAGGGGGAACAGGAGGGACAGTTGCCCCCGGCATCGTGCTATAAATAGGGTTAGCAGACAATGTGAAGTGGGAATGCATGATTTTCCTTTCCATTTTTCGGCTGGGCGCTGAATCTGATTGGGTGCCTGGAGCAGCTTGCATTTCTTCCCAGCTGCTTCCCATTCATTTCTTGATTTCTTTCAACACCTTCTGCCAGTATGCTGGGCCTTCCTGCAGGGCCATTTTCTCCTTTCAATGGAGTTAAGTAGCAAGCCGTAACAGCTGTTTCTGACCATGTGGCCTGGGAGGAGGGCTTTGCCTAAGTGGTCTCCTTTTCTTTCACCAATGTAACAGTTTGTCATCATTATTGAAATCGGAAAGTGTGTGTTGTTTTATTAAGTTTGCCAACTTGTCAATCATAATTAACAGCATGTGTCCTACATTGTTTATGGCATTGCACTGTGTAGAATAACACAGATGAATGTATAATGTTTTAATCCACCTATGTTGCTGCATTAACCTCTGAAGTTGTACATTCCCAGCTCAGATAATTTCTCTTAAGTGACCCATGCTTGGTCTTCCTAAACTTTTTTAATAACCTCATATTTTGTCAGCTTCACTTATGAGCCCCGGTTGTTTCACAGAACATTCAAATAAATGAAAGGTTAAACAATTTGGTAGGTGGGGAGATTCTCTGAGTGATGGGTTTCTGAAGGAAAACACAAATTGATTAAACATATGTTGTACGCTCTCCTGACCTTCAACTATCAAAGGTATGCTAATCACTTCTTTCCAATGCACAATGAATATTTGGGCGGGAGACTTGTTTAATTTGCTTGATATGGGAATACACATGTGCATGAGATTTGGATGGGTGTATTGGATATTTGTGTTAAGCCATTGTATGAATGCATGTAAAGAGTGCAAAAGGGGTGTGATTTTGGGTGGAGATGGGTGAAAATGGGCAGAAAATCATGGTTACATGTCTTTCTATCGAAAATGATATAACAAATGAAAGTTTTACTGAAAATTATATATTGAGTACTCGTTCACCAAATTCCTATCTATATAGTTAAAACAGTTTAAATATCTAAACATGTTTACCGAAAAAAAACATATCGAAAGGGCCTTATAAACTCTGAGATAAGAACCCTGAAAGAGTAGAATATTTGAACAGAGTAATAACGTAAAAAACAAACTTTCATAGTGATTGCAAACAAGAACAAATGGTATACTTGAACAGTATTGCATTTAACATAAAGTGTTAAAAAAAAATGGATATGGACTTACCACAGCATACTGGAATACACAAGAAACCCAAGTATCCCCAAACGAATCCCAATTCCAAAGAATGCAATCCAAAGAAGGCAACCCGAAAAACCAGGAATCCAGGTAAAAAAAATGTAAAAGATCCAAAGGAAAGCTCCTAGAAAACCATCAGAAAAAGCAAGAAAACATTAAAAAAAACAAGAATCCAAGTAAAAAACCATAACATTTCAAATAGAACACTCCGGGAAAACCATCAAGAAAAGCAAGAAAAAAATCCAAACGATTTAAAAGAAATCAGCAAAAACTTCTGAAATCCAGCAGAAAAGTTCTAAATAATCCAAAACCAGAAAGAACAAAAATCCATTTGAAGCATCCAAAATCCAACACAGGAAGAAATCCAAAAAGGCTGAAACGGAAGCAATGCAACTCAATGGAAAAAATAGACAGAACAGCGACCACAGGTGGCCAAAAAAGATTATGCCATGAAATAAAAGTTGAATTATTAAATACGTTACAAAGTTGAAATATTAATATATTTATAGATTTTTAACATAGAATAAATATATAGAATATATAGAATATGAGTTTTAAATTTATAAGTCAAATAAAAAAATCGATATAAAGGTAGTTCAATAAAAGTTTTTCAATGAAAAAGATCTCGAAGAAAGTTCTTTCGATATAAAGACTGTAACCGAAAATCATATATATTTGACTTAGAGATGGGCGTTAAATGGGTGTTACACATAGCCAAACAACACAAATCCATCCTCATATGACATCTGCAGACAGAGAATGAGAGAGAGAGAGAGAAAGAGAGAGAGAGATAAAGCGAAAAAAAGAAAGAGTGTGAATGAGAACAAGAGAGAGAGAGAAAGAGATAGAAAAAAGAGAGACAAGCAGAGAGAGAAAGAGAGAGAGGGAGAAATTAAAGAGAGAGAGAAAGGGGAAAAAGAGAGGTAGGGAGTAGAGCATTATCAGATTTGCTGGAAGCCCGACCGGTTTGAAAAATAGAGAAGGTTGTGGGAGAAGGAGGAACAAGCTATAGCAAAAGGGGGAGAATGGAGAAGGACAGACAGGGGAAAGGGTACCTGCTAAAGGGCCTCCTCGGGTTCTCTGCTCTCACCCACATGTTCAGCACACCACGGCCAGCAACCAAAAAGAGAGCCAGGTCCTCTCTCACCATGCTTATAAGACTGTCGCTCTCCTTCTCCAGAGCCCGCCCACCCCCAACCCCATTATGTACAGGACAAGTTGAACTTGTTTATGGCAGGTCCCAGGGCTCAAGGAGGCTTGGTGACAGGAAGGGGCCACCCAAATGATGAACACAACAGGGGGGAAGAGTTTCTGGGCTGTTCCCAGGGCTTGGAGACAGAATGCACCCACCCCCAGGCCCCCATGAAGAACACAACAGGGGAACCGGTTTCTGAGCTGTTCCCAGGGCTTGGTAGCAGGAAAGGGAAGGGACATTACAGGGTGGGGGACGGGTGGGTAAACATAGGCAAGGACAACAGATGCTGTTACTGGGGAGGGAGTTCTCAGGAAGGGATAAAAGGGCCAGCCAATAGGCTGCCGATTACACAGGCTGTAAGAGTTGACAGCAGGGGCCTGGGCTGGGAACAGGTTGAACAACAGGGGGAACTGGTTTTGCTAGGGAATGGAGTCCCTTTTGCGGGGCAGGAGCATGGCTGGAGGTCCACAGCCCCCCACACATACCCATACTAACACACAATGCAGGGGACACAGATTGTACTAAACATAATAGCAGGAACTCAACACAGGTCCACATAGCAAGGCAGGGTCGCACACACACACGCTAAAGACACAATGGCCCTCATTACAAGTTTGCCAGTTCAATGTAAAAGTGCCGGTAATACTGCTGGTCCTGCAAAGTATGAGTTTGCCAGAACACAGTTACCAGAATTACAGGTGTCAATGCCACCTTTACCGGCACAAAGGTATCACCGGCACATGACGAGATTGGTTTTTCTGATAAAACAGTAGATTTTTGGCCGGTAATACTGGCAAAACCAAGGCAGAGATACCATAAGCTCAGAGCAGTCGGTAAATGGACAAAGGTATCGGAAATAAGGCCACAGGTGCACCCAATCCACCCAGGTATGCACACAGGACGAGTACAAAAGGGTCACACCTACCCTAAAAATATTTCACAACACAACCCTGCTGCCAGTCGTTGCTGCAAACGTGGAGCTGGAGGCGCGACATGCCAATTTACAACTGCAGGGGCTGGAGGACCAGAAGAGGCCACAGGAGGCCAGGAGAGAAGGAGGAGGAGGAAGAGGATGAAGATGATGGGGATGCAGGTGGAGAGGCAGAGGTGTGAAGTGATCCCTCGCACAAAGGCCACACCCTGGACCCTCACTGACAGGCAAATACTTACCCTGTACCCAACCATACTTGCCCCCTGACCCACACCCAGGAGGACATTGAGAGCAGGATCGGCATCAGGTCAGCCATACCTCTGCTCCTAAAGCTGGTGTTGGTCCTTCACTTCCTGGCCAGTGGCACGTTCCAGTACTCTGTGAGCCAGCTGCACAGCATTCTGCAGCCTGCCTTCTTCAGAGTGTTGGTACAGATGCTATAGGCCCTCCTGTGCCATGAGGGCCAGCACACCGCCCTCCCACCACCAAGGCACAGTTTAACGCCACCAAGGCCTGCTTCTATGCAATTTCGGGTATACCCAATGTGTTGGCAGGATTGGACTGCACGCATGTTGAGCTGGTGGCCCCCCACAACTCAGTGGAGGTGTACAGGAACCCGAAGCAGCTCCACCCCCTGAATGTCCAAGTCACCTGAGACGCCGACCTTACCGTCATGGGCTGCTGTGTCCGATTCCCAGGATCACCCCACGATGCAATGGTCCTTCGGAACAGCACGCTGCCGGCCTACGTGAAGCGTCACAGTGGACAAGGGACCTGGTTATTTTATTGTGTGAGTAAATGTACAATACCATGTACCTAGCAGAATGAGTGACAGGCAAGGGGGAGGGGCACAACAATGTCACAAATGCATGTCCGAAGTGCATCCTGTACATACAGGACCCACCGGCATTCACAGGCCACAACACACAGGAGTATCACATGACTGGATATGTAGCAGTCACTGACCAGGCCATTTCAAACGCAGCAGGACATCCACACACAATGCACTAGAGGTACCAGAATGTAACACCCCCGTAGCAATGCAGTACACATGCAAGGACTGTAACGTGAAACAGTGTGGCACAGTGAGACATGGGACATGCATGCACAGACTGACCATCGAGATTCTGCCCTCACAGGCATCATTACCCACATTGGTGTTCTTACCCCTGTAGGCGACTCTGGATACCTGTTGCTTCCATGGCTGATAACCCATCTGAGGAATCCCAAGACACTGCAAAAGTGGCATACAACAGGGCCCATGTGTGGAACAGGGCGACAATTGAGTGGGCCTTTGGGCTCTTGAAGGCACTTTTCAAATGCCTACAACGGTCTGGGGGTGCACTCATGTATAGGCCAGAGAAGGTGGGGCAGATAGTCCTGGCCTGTGTAATGTTGCGCAACATCTGCATCAGGTGCAAATTAACTCTGCCCCCAGATCTGGATATTCCCAGTGGATGAAGATGATGCAGCGCCAGCCGGGACCATGCACGTGTGCATAGGGGCCAGGGATCGATGCATGGCCCACAAAGAACTGATACTTTCTTTTGAGTATCCCTTCCACTCTGTACACCCCTTGCACCTTTGTAGCCATCATGCACCATCACAGTAAACACTTCGAAAAAGAAATGTCCAGGCAGTGACGCATGTGGCAACTATTAACTAACAACATAAATGCACACAATCACAGCACCCCCTCCCCAAAATCCCCTCTTCCCCTCCCTAAACAAGCCCCCTCCCACCTGACCACTTCCCAAATTGCTCCCTCCTACCTCCCCAAAACCCCCCCTCAACTCAACCAAACACACACAAGGAAACATCCATTCATTATACATTGACTTCCGGACCCTTTTTGGCAAGGAGCCCTTTGCAGACTCCAATGGGACCCAGAGTTGCTGCAGGCATGGCTTGGGCCGCCTTGCAGAGAGCTCTCGGTTGTTGCGAGAGATGACGGTGGGTCAGACCGCTGGCCCGCATGTGCTTTAGGATCAACTGTAGGGAATTGGTCATGGCCTCAGCTGTTTCAGAGGTAATCTCATTGCCCTCATGCACTCTTTGGGCAAGGGTGAGGAGAGCGGCAGTGGCATGGCCTCTAGACTGGGCACTCCTGTGGCAGTAGGCCTGCAGGCATTTGTGCATGAGGCACATTTCATCCAGCTGCAGGCATGCAAGTCCGGCCAGCTCTGCGTGGCGCTCCTAAATTGAATGCAGGCATTCATCAAGTGAATGGATGCTGGGCTGTGGCAGTGGAGGGTGGCTAGGTGGTGTTGTAGGGCTGAAGCACGGTGTCGGGAAGGGGATGTTGTCATCCTCCTCCTCCCCCTCATCCGTGCTGTACCTGCCATGATGGCCTGGTGGCTGTTGTACCCATGGTGGTGTGGAGGGCACATGTCACACAGTGAGGCCACTGATGGCAGTAGCCACATGCACCACTGGTGTGCATTTACAGTGGTGGGTGGCGGTGGTGGGGATGTTGGTGGTGGTGTAGCTGCCATAGATGAAGGAGTTGAGGCTTTCGGAGTTGCAGGTGGTGGGGCCTTTGCAGGTGGACGTGATGGATCCTTTGCAGGTTCTCCGCACCTGCTGCGGCTGCCGTTGTTGGTCCAGGTGCATCACTGTCAAGAGGACTGTGTGCCTGTTGGGGAGAGATGAGCATCAGGGGTGACTGGTCCATTGGAGCATGAGGAGTCATGCCACACTAGATTCAGAGAAGTAGATTTGCCACTCCCATTATGTTCATGTATGGCACTGCCTGCTCACTCATGGACTTGTTCAGAACTCAATGTGTGCAACAGGGGCGTTCTGCAGAGCCATCCCTGGTACACATGCGTACTTCTGTAAGAAGCCAGTTGAAAGATCAAACGCTTTGCAGGCAAGACTAAATCTCTGCCAGGGGTGCTAAAACTGCTGCTCCCTGGAGACATAAACGATCTACAACCCATCCCCCAGACTTGCCTCTCACAGGGTGGGGTGGGGACAGAGGCTTGCTGACCACACCACAAACTGTGTTGTGAAAGGAGCTGGAGGCGGGACATGGGGAGGTGAATGATGCGAGTCAAGAGCCAATGGAGGACTCCAGACTCTGCCCCCATGTTCCACGTGATGTGACGCACATTGCTCGTGCCCCCTGTGAATCCGAAGCCGAACACCAACTTCTAAAGGAGGATTTTTCAATTTCTGTCCTGCTGTGAGCAACCGTTTCCTGATCCTTGTGGGTGAGCCATTTTCATTGTGGCGTTTTGTTGGAAGAGGCCTAAAGTCCATCTGCCCGTGCAATCAGAGTGAGTAATGTAACTGGCTGAAATCTAAATCTACTAAGCCTCTCGCTCTGCTAGTCAGGGTCCCACACCATCTCATGGGATAGATGATGTCTTCTCACCAGTGTGATTGGGTATAAACATTGCTGCCTCTCCAACTGCGTAGGCCCGTTGGGGAGCATGGTATGTTGGTGTCATACTACAAATCGAGCAGAATTCTCAAGTTTCCAGTGGACAATGTGTTAACAGGCCACCCAGTCCCCTGTTTCAATTGGGACTTGCCATTGCGTGAGCAGGCTCCGAGCCTTCTGCTCTGATGGGCATGTCATGTTCGTGACCTTTCCGTGCATTATGCAGGTGCATCGGTTGGATGGGGGGCATGCACGGGTCACCAAGCTAAGGTAGCCAATGAGTGCTTCAAACACCTCCTCTCCCCATCTACTGTGGTAATGATTTCGGCTATTTATGGTAAGCAAACGACTCCCTCCAAACCCTCCCCTATTGTTCTTATGTCACGGCGGTCTTTTTTTCATCAAAGTTTGCAACATAATATACTAGTAACATTACACGAAATACTCGATGCTTCAGCTGCTATTTCATTGTTATTTCTGCAAACTAAATCCAGGAGCTACATGTGCACTGTGATGTTCGAGAAGAAGGGGTATTGTTATCACACGCATAGTCTGGTATCCTTTGGACCCAGGCTTTGGAGACCTAATGTGGGAAAAGAATGGCGTTGGAAAGCTGGTTATTCCCTTAATTAGCAGCCATTTGAGTCATAAAAGGGTTTTTCCATGGAATGCAGGCATGTGGATCGTAAACCAGCTGTAAGACCTCCCACGTGTCAGTTATTTTGCTGTGTTGGATGGGGGCTGCTTCGTGAATGATGTTGACATGGTTGTTAGCTATATCGCTTCCCATCTTAATTCTGATGTTTCCTGGAGTGGCAGATAAAAGATGTTACTTCTGTCATGTCAGTCATGAACAAGGCTTGACCTGCTGATATATTGCGTCTAATACCGCTGCCGGGAAACCTATGGGGAGAGCAGTATTTTGTATCCTGTATGTTTACGCAGCCATTCAGGTGAGATGTCAAATATCCACCCTGTCAGTCTATTGCTCATATTGTATTGCTGTTTGCTTTTAGTGACATACATCATGTCTGTTAAGATAAATTGGCGGTTTTCTATACAAAATCCATTTTGACAACTTACAGGATTCTAGTGTATCCAGTTGCTGCAGGGCTTTTAAAAAAAGGTTTGCCTGCATATGCCCAATGAAGCACGAAGCAATCCACCTGTGTCATAAAACTATTGAAATTTCAATGAACCAATATTAAGGCATCGATAACTTTAATAATATTCAACAATCAATTCATATAACATTGAGGACTGACAATGAAAAGTCGAATGGCAAAGAGTTTAAATTGAAAAATCGAATGGCAAAGAGTTTAAATTGCTGTGCAGGTATTGCACTGTTAGGGTGTATATTATTAGCTATATTCATATGTTGCCCTTTTGGCGTGGGAGGTGTGCATTTACTCGACTGGATGGTCCTCCTGTCTCCTTGCTGAGGTATATCACTTCATCACTCAGCCCTTCATAAAGCTGATCTGGCAGTGGACAAAGCTTTCACTTTCAAGCTAATGAAGCATCAATTACATTGCCGTAAACACACACACACACACACACACACGCACGCACGCACGCACGCACACACACACACACACACACACACACTTTGCGGTGGGAGCACGGTGTGGAGTGCAGGTGTTGCATGGGACGTGTGGCAAAAGCTGACACAGGGCTGTGTCTTTACACAATGATTTGCATTGTTTCTTGTGTGCTAGGGGCGTACTACTTCAGGCACTGCATCATGCATGTGGTAGAAAGTTGCACCCATCTATCGGCACGCACTTTCCTGATGGACGTATTCATGATTTGCTGCTGTGAAATATTCTTTTCTGCATAGTGTTGGTGAGGCGACATCCAACTCACTGGACTGTGTCATATGTGCACCTTCCAGAACTCTCTAAATCCGATCGCTTTTTATTTAACGTCCACAGAATATTGTGCAGTAAAACGTAACCAGTTGAACCCATTTTTTTAAAAAACATTTCTCGAGAAAACCCTGCTTCCAAATTCCACTTAGACAGGTCAGGCGAGCTTTCTCTGTCTGCTTGCCCAGAGTATGGGCAGATTTAATATTTCACCAACCGCCACTGATGAGCATGCTGTTAGTCTTCTGGGAGTCATATCTGCAAGCTTGCATTACACTCATGCTACATTGTGTGAGCCTTCTCTTGTTATGCATCTTCTTCGGTCTGTTTGCTGCGATGTGTGCTTCTACATGTGGGTGGTGGGGTGTTGACTGTTGTTCTGCCAAGGTGGCTTGGTGTTGTATGTGCAGTGGGCCTATGATGCCTGTCCTGTTCTCCCTTGGCACACATGGGTGCTCGCCATGTGTCCATGTGTGGGCTGTACTTTTGGGCAACAGTGCTTGTGCATGGCTACATCCACCAGCATCCCCAGACATGTGTGTGTGATCGGGCAATTTGCTGTGACTGACAAATGTTGGACCTGTTCCCTTGCCCATTGGGTGTTTCTCTGCCTGGGGATGCATGTATTTGTACTCAACATTTGCATTTATATGGGGTTTGTTGTACTTACCACCATCAACTTGGGTCCCAGCTCCTGCCTCTGCTGTACTGACTCCCTCTATGCCCTCCATGTGCATGATGGAGCTGCACCTCTCCTCCCAGGGCATGAGTTTTAGGGCTGACACAGTCCCTCCTCCTGTGTGGCAGTAGATTAGGAGGTTGCAAACCCTCAGGCACAAGTCATCCCACAACTTGTGGCAGTGCCTCGGCGTGCGGTGGGCAGTACCTATGGCTTTGACCCTGGCTGCCAACTCCTGCCAGATGGCCGTCTTCTTCCTCTGGCTGCTCCTCCTGTGGCCAGCCCCAAAGACGGTCTCTGCACGCTGCACCACTGTGTCTGACAGTGCAGCCAGCATCGCCTCTGCAAACTTTTTCTTGCTCCCAGACGTTTTGGCAGTTCCTGTTCTCGTGGATGGCAGGTGAAATGGGAGATTCAAAGTGGATTGATTTTTCAAAATGGCCACCGGCAAGCTTCCCGTTCCAGAGGTGACACTATTTTCGATGCCGGTAATTCCGGTGCTGGAAATTCCAGCAGTTTGGATGCTGGTATCGTTATTACTGCCACATTTCTGCCAGTAATACCGGCACATTGCTTCTGATGCTGGAAATTCCATCGTGATGGTATTACTGTTTCCGGCATGTCTGTGAGCCTGCGCCCAAGGACCTGTAATGCACCGGTATTTTCGGCAGTCGTCCTGCCAAAGACGGTAATACCGGCATACCAGAATTACCAACGTTTTAGTGGCAATGTTGTAATGAGTGCAAATGTCTGTCATCCATAGAGTGCATGAACACAGGTTAAAAGGCTGGACATTTCCAGTGTGCGAGGAGTCAAGCGGCTACAGAGATCATTATTATTATTATTCAATTATTATTATTATCATAAAGTAGTCAGTACAAAATTCAGTTATCAAGCAATATTGAAGCCAAGTACAGTGAAGCATCAATGCCGTTACCAAATACAGAGTGACCAGGCTTCTGTCATGGAAAAAAATTCAAACACAGGAGATCACAGAAGCACTTGGCAGAAATAAACCACAAACACAGGAAATGCAGTCAGGGCTTGTCATAAACAGAACAGAAACTGTAATCAGGGGCAAGTGTGTAGATCCATAGGCAGGATACAGCCACATGCAGTGCAAGATGAAAAGTACTGCTGAGAGAAATGAAACGTCACGCAATATATTGGTAAAATGAAATTAAAAAGTACAGAAAACCCACATCAAACTCAAGTTACATATATGTGAAGCACAAGCGAAAGGTGTCTGGGATCCTCACGTGGAGACTCCCATTTCCACAAGTCCAACATGAAATCATGCAACACGTGCATGCACCCAGTGCTGAGGATCAAGCAGCAATGCTGTTGCTCCCAACACGCAAAAAATATCATGATGATATACCATGTATGCCCCCCTCATTCAGTGGCCTGACAAGATCCAGTGCTGATCCACATAGTCACATTCACTAAATTGTTAAGAGCAGACATCCAAACACATGTGTCAGTCCCAGCTGCTGAGTGGAGATGATGCAATCATCATACCCAATTGAACAACCCATACAGGAGGTGTGCATGAATGTACCCCAAATGCCCTTAATTTCTCAATCTGGGTATTGTGCCTGTGAGGTCTTGCTCTCAAGTATCTATCAAGCATACTTTGTCACCAAAAGCTGCCATAACCCAGTCCTACAGCTATCCACTTCACAGACATGTGCCATTACATATGGCTAGTGTCGGCATGAGGCTGTATGCCAGTTAAGAATTGTGCAACACACATGCCGTGAAAAGCACTAACCTTCCCAATGCATGCTTACACATGCAGGACATACTAAATCTGTGGAAATGTTCACTCTGTGAGTACTCACCAGCAGCTTGGATACAGGCCTGCAGGTCAAGGACCTTGGCATGGACCTCTAAGTTGATCCTCTCCAGGATCCAAAGGTGAAAGGGTTTCACCCAATGGCAGCCTGCAGAGTGCACCTCCACAGACGCACAGCCTCAAGGGCAGCCTTCGTCTAGCACGATATCCAAAAGCCGTACCAGTGATCCTGTGCATCTCTTCCGTGTTGATGTCCACCCAGGTCTTCTGACGGCTGCACGTCCCAAGCAGCTTTTGCGGATTGAAGAGGGAATCATAATGGACCAGGCCCTGTTCACCCAGGGTGCCAACTTCTGCAACAGAGAAGTTAACAGCCCTCAGCTCCGCTACTCGATGTGACTGACATGGTGTACCTCAGGCTGGTGTGGTGA